>NW_023425344.1:21216052-23616052 GCF_014108415.1 Molossus molossus
AAGCTGGGATTGTTTTCTTAATTTCTCTTTCTGATAGTTCATTATTTGTATATAAAAATGTCACTGATTTCTGAATATTAGTTTTGTATCCTGCTACTTTATTGAGTTCATTTATCAGTTCTAGTAGCTTTTTGTTGGAATTTTTAGGGTTTTCTATGTACAGTATCATGTCATTTGCAAATAATGAGTTTTATTTTCTCATTTACAATTTGGATGACTTTTATTTCTTCTTCTCTGATCTCTGTAGCTGGAATTTTCAGTACTATGTTGAATAAGAGTGGTGATAATAGATAGCCCTATCTTGTCCTGATCTTAGGAAAAACACCTTTAGTTTTTGCCCGTTGAGTATGATGTTAGCTGTGAATTTGTCATATATGGCCTTTATTATGCTGAGGTATGATAACTCTATTCCCACTTTGCTGAGAGTTTTTATCATAAATGGGTGCTGGATTTTATCAATTTTTTTCTGTATCTATTGATATGATAAAATGATTTTTATCCTTCATTTTCTTTTTATTATGTATCACATTTATTAACCTGTGGATATTATACCAACTTTGCATCTTCAGGATAATTCCCACTTGATCATGGTGTATGATCTTTTTAATGTATTACTGGATCGAATTTGCTAATACTCTGTTGCGGATTTTTGTATCTACATTCATCAGAGATATTGGCCTATATTTTTTTCTTTATAGTGTATTTATCTGGTTTTGGAATTAGGATAATGCTGGCTTTATAAAATGAGCTTGGAAGTCTTCCCTCCTCAAATTTTTTAGAACAGTTTGAGAAAGATAGTTGTTAGTTCTTTGAATTTTTGGTACAATTCATCCATGATGCCATATAGTCAAGGAATTTTATCTGTTGGAAGTTTTTTTGATTACTGTTTTACTTTAATTAGTTGTTACTGGTCTATTTCAGTTGATCTTAACATATCAATAAAGTGTTTATTTTTTAGCACATGTAAATCATAATATACCTTGGGACGAAAACCTGAAAAAGGTCTCTAATTGTAAAATTTATAGTACCTTGCTTGGGCCACAAGATGCTGGAACTCATGGTCTAACATTACGCTGAGTGTGTTTATGAGGGTGTATCTAGGTGAGATTAACATGTGAATTTGCAGGCTGAGGAAAACATTACCTTTCCTTGTGGGAGAGCCTCATCCAATGTGCTTAAAACCTAAACAGAACAAATAAAGTGAGTAAGAGAAATTCTTCCTACCTGACTGCTTGAATGAGAACATCATAGTTTTTTCCAGCTGAAAAATCAGCTCTGCTTGGTTTTCCAGTCTGCAGGGTTTTGGACTGGATCTTACACCACTGGTTCTCCTGGCCCAGAGCACTTGGGACTCAGAAGAGTACTACTAGACCCTTGGTTCTCATGAGTCTGCAGCGTGCCAACTGCAGGTCTTGGGAATTTTCTGCCTCCATAACCACATAGGCCAATTATACATATATATATTCTGGTTCTATTTCTCTGAAGAAGCCTGACTAAGATAGATTTTGGTACTAAGAATAGTTACAGAGAAACAGAATTTGAAGAATGAGTTTTCTGAATTGTTTCTGAAATTTCTAGAATTGTCTCTCTAATCTGATCAGATTTTAAATCTTAACATGTGACTTAAAACCCAACTTACCATGTGACCTCCTGACCTGCCCATAAAGAGCTACTACTTTATTTTACTACTCAATTTCCAGTAGTAAAAAGAGTACTGATAGTCCATTAGAACATAGATCTAGCAGTGGAGATGCATAAGATATCATTATTGGATACTCCAACTAGTTATAAGAAGCTAGATGACTTTGTATATACGCTCAGATGGTGAGGATAAAAGTGCAATCTAATTTCAAGGAAATATCAACAATCCAGCCCTATGCTAGAATGTAGCTTGCAGGGATTTTTATTGCCTTTATATCACAAAATCACATTACATTGATTATATTATGCTGATGTCACCTAGTGAGCAAGTAGAAATTACTCTAGACTTATTGGTAAGAAATATGCATGACAGAAGATGAAAAATACATCTGATGAAGTTTCCAGGGTCCTCTACATCAGTGAAATGTTTAGCAGTCCAGTAAAATGGGCCATTTTTCTAGTGGCCCAAACTGAAAAACAAGCTCAATGCATAAGGGCTTCTCTGGGCTTTGGAGAGAACATGTTCCGCATTTGGGTGTATTACTCTGGTTTGTTTACTGAGAAGCCCAAAAAGCTGCTAGTTTTGAGTGAGACCCAGAAAAAGAGAAGGCTCTGGAACAGGTCCAGGCCACTGTACAAGCTGCTCTGACACTTGGGTCATATGACACAGCAGACCCAGTGGTGCTTGAAGTTTCAGTGGCAGATGGAAATACTGTTTGGAGCTTACAGCAAGCTGCTATAGAAGAATCATTATGTAGAATTTAGGATTTGGGTACAAAAATCTACCACCCTCTATAGATAACTATTATCCTTTTAAGAATTAGTTCTTAGCCTGCTACTGGACTTTAATAAAGAATAAACACTTAACCATGGGCCACCAACTTACCATGTGACCTGACTTGCTTATCATAATCTGGCTGTTATCTGACACACCAAGCCATAAAGTTGGGAACGCACAGCAATACTCTAGCTTCAAGAAGTGACCAAATCACCATGATCCTTACTCCTACTACAACGCCTTCTCACTAGCCACATATGCTAGTCACATATATTGTCATGAGGAGTCCCCTAAAATCAGTTGCCAGAGAAAGAAAAGACATTTACCTAGTTTATAGATGGTTCTGTACAACACACAGGTATCACCAGAAGGAAGACAGCTGCAGCATTACAGCCCCTTATTGGAACATCCATGAAGGATAGTGGTTAAGAGAAATTCTTCCAGTGGGCAGAACTTCAAACAACATACCTGGTTGTTTATTTTGCTTAGAAAGAGAAATTGCCACATGTGTGATTATATAGCAATTTTTGTACTGTGGACCATGGTTCGGCTCTATGGCCTGGGACATGGATGAAACATGACTGCAAAATCAATGACAACAAAATTTAGGGAAGAGGTATGTAGACAGAACTCTCATAAAGGTCTAAAAAATGAATATATTGGTGCCCCATGTAGATGATTACCAAGGGGTTATCTGAAAAAAGGAAGATTTTCATTATAAAGTGAATAAGATGACCTGTTTTGTGAATACCAGTCAACGTTTTTCCCCAGACACTCCTGTCTTTGCCCAGTGGGTTCATGAACAAATTGGCCTTGGTGGCAGGAATATACAATATATTGGATTAACATATGGACTTCTACTCATCAAGGACAACCTGGCTACTTCCCAATATTCCAAAAGCAGAGATCAACATTGAGTTCTTGATATGGCAGCAGGACTTAGGATAATCAGCCAGTGTGACGCATGTAGAAGCAAACACAATATTAAGTTTTCCTGAATTTAAAAAGTTAAAGGAAAAGGGAGATGAATAAGAGTTGATTTCTAAGAATCAAATGTATATAATATATGGGAAAGCATAATTGCCAATGATACATCAGATGAGGGGTTAATTTCCAAAATATATAGAGTACTCACACAACTCAACACGAAGACAAAGAACCCAATTAAAAAATGGGCAGAGGACCTAAAGAGACACCTTCCCAAACAGGACATATAAATGGCCAAGAGACATATGAAAAAATTCTCAAGGTCATTAATCATTAGAGAGATACAAATTAAAACAACAATGAGGTATCACTTCACACCGGTCAGAATGGCCACCATCAACAAATCATCCAACAAGAAGTCCTAGCGAGGGTGTGGAGAAAAGAGGACTCTAGTACACTGCTGGTGGGAATGCAGACTGGTGCAGCCACTGTGAAAAACACTACGGTGTTACCTCAAAAATTAAAAATTGAACTGCCATTTGACCCAGTGATCCCACTTCTAGGAATATACCCTAAAAAGCCTGAAACACCAATCAGAAAGAATATATGTACCGCTATGTGCATCACAGCACTATTTACAATAGCTAAGATCTGGAAAAATCCCAAGTGTTCATCAGTAGACAAGTGGATAAAAAAGCAGTGGTACATACACACAACGGAGTACTATGCAGCTGGAAGAAAGATCTCTTATCCTTTGAGAGACATGGAGGGACCTGGAAAGTATTATCCTAAGCAAAACAAGCCAAGCAGAGAAAGACACATATCACATGATCTCATTATTTGTGGAATATAATAAACTAAACAAACTGATGAACAAAATAGACCCAGAGACATGGAAGTAGGGTTCAGACTGACATTTCTCAGAAACGGGGGGCAGGGGGAGATAAACCACAGAACTTATATGCATGTATGCATAATCGATGGACATAGACAACAAAGCTGGGGTTGGAGTGGGAGGGTTGTCAATGGGAGAAAAAATGAGAAACATCTGTAACAAAAATAAATTGATAAAAATAAATAAATAAAGAGAGTTAAAGAAATAAACTCCACAATTCTTAGTAAAAAAAGGGGAAAAAAAAAAAGAATCAAACGTATATATAAAAGTATAAGGTGTTTTAGCACAAATAATTTTTTTTTTCTTTTTTCAATAGCGCTTATTTATTTTTATGCAAATGGCCAAGGCCTCATACAACACAAGGCATTAATTTGTCATTAACTCAAGATGTCTACAAAATTAAGTCATGTTCTAGAAGTCAACTTGGGATTCAAGTTTAATCATAAGTTCTCCCTAAAATGCCTAGTTATATTGTATTCTCTAAAAGTGGAAAACAAAAATGTTTGGAAATAGATAGTGAGAAAAATTTTTTTTTACAATATGGTAAATAAACATTTTGAAGTCCCTTCCACTGTAAAATATCTATATGTTGTTTACATCACCATAAACATAATTTTATAAATATTTTTATTAAATTTATTAGGGGGACATTGTTTAATGAGATTATATGGATTTTAAGTGTACATTATATGATACATCATTTGTATATCGCATTGTGTGCTACCACCCAAAGTCAAATCACCATCAGTCACCATATATTTGAACCCTTCACCCTTTACTACCCCCAACCCCCTTCTCTCTGGTAACCACGACACTGTTGTCCATGTTTATGAGTTCTTGTGTGTTCTCTTCTTACTTTCAGTTTTATATCTCACATAGAAGTGAAATCATGTGGTTCTTAACTTTTGTTTGACTTATTTCACTTAGCATGATATTTTCAAGGTCTATGCATATATATTATATTATTATACATATATTATAATGTAACATCTATTATATTATTATACATATATTATATATAATTTAAACCATTGTAGAAAGTAGAAACTGGAGTAATAATGTCTGTTATAAGGACCAGGAGATTTGGGGAACTAAACACTCAAATATATAGGTCTCAGGCCAATGCCAGGGGTGAAAAGTGTGGATAGGACTAAAATAAATACCCTTTGTAAAACTTTAATCCTGAGAGAAGTAACACACCCTCAGGTAAAGGATGAATTAGAAACCAAAATCCACTGCCTGAGGTGTAAAAAGACAAGATCTTTTAAAATTATTTTTCAGTTTAACTGTATACTGTATAAATTCAGTTTTGCTCTACCACAAGTTAAAGTTCATGAGGCAAGTTGTAAGTATTCAGGAAAAAGTATTTTTTTTTAATTTTGTTTTTTGAATCTATAGACCAATACAAGTATAAGTCATTGAGACATTTAAGAATTAAGTTAAAAGCCTTCTTTCTGTGCCCCCAGATATAATTGATGTTGCACAGCAATTTAAAAAATTACCAAGATTTTTTATGTATAATGGCTTAATTTATTTTCATCATTATGCTTTTATGTGGAGCAACACATTTATCACACAGACTTAAAGAATTCTGATTAGGATTGAGGGAAGCACATATATTACATTGACTCTTTTTTAAATTATCTGAAATTGGAAAACAAAAGCAATTGTTACAGCCTTATACTTCCAAAATATTACTCTAGCAATACGACATCGTTTAATGTTTTTCATTTATATTCAATTAAGCCTTGATCTATGGTTTCTAAAAGATATAAAGTCAAAGCAATTTACATAATTTGGATATTTAAATGTAATATATCATGTTACTTACTCCAGAGGTTGTCACATTTGTCATCTCATTAATTTCCATATCCGCAGGATTTCTTCCAGGCACAGATCTTCCCTGTGTCCCTCACGTTTAACGTGTCCTTTTCAGAGCTCACTCAGCACCTCTGTCTGGCACTCCACGCACTATCTTGTTAGGGTAACATGCCAAGAAACCACAGCAAAACCCTGCTCGTCGTCACTTGCCATGTGCTACTTTTTATGTCAGTAGGGAAGCCCTTCTTTTCCCAACTGATGAATTGTCACGAGGTAAATATGTTACTAATACAATTGGGCCAAAGAGACAATTTATGGTTTGCACAATAAAAAATAATGCATGAGTCAATGAACAGGCCTTATGTGCTATATATTTTACTGACACAATTTTCCAGCACCTTATTCAGTGTTCCCAAAGTGACAGGAACAAATTATAATGGGAAGTAATAGTTAGACATGACATAAAGGGAATTGCTTTAAATCAGCCTTCAGTGATCATGGTGGTGGGGTGCTGGGAGAGCAGAAGTGTTCTGTAGCCCCACGATTGGGTCTCGGTGTTCTAGTGAGCTTCTGGACCTGGTCTTCACAAGTGTTTCTCAGTTCTTTCCTCCTCCTCCCATCCCCCCTTTGGTGGGACAGGATGACCGGGCCAGTATTTCTCTTTTCCCAGGTCGGTTAGGCTCTGACAATTCCTCATCAGGTCAAGCTCTGATTACCCAGTTCCTCCAGAGGGCAGGCCATGTTATGGACAGAATGCTCTCTCTCCTGCATGTCAAACTGGTTCATTTTCCCCTCCCCTGCTGGCAGCCTCGGGGGATTTTTCTCTGATAGCCACCAGGTTGAGCCTCTGAAAGTAACAGTCACAAAGGTGTAGGGGCCTCCCTATGCCTGGGTCCCTTTGGAGTTTTTACCCCTCAGACTTGCCTGCACTGAGCCTCTAGCAATTCATCAATTAGAGTTCAGACTTCCCTACCCAAGTTGTTTCTTTGGAGATTTCTGCTTGTGAGTCCCTGCAAAAAGGAAGCCATGATGCCCTGTCTATATTCACCTGCCTCTCACTCTAATCTTTTCTCTTTTTAAAACTTTAATGTATTGATTGATTTGAGAGAGAAACATGGATTTGTTGTTCAAGTTATTTATGCATTTAATGGTTGCTTCCTGTATGTGCCCTGATCAGGGATCAAACCTGTAACCTTGGGAATACCCTCTAACCAATGGAACTGTCCAGCCAGGGCTCACTCTAGTATTTTTTTTTTTTTTTTATCCTCACCTGAGGACATTTTTCCATATTTTGTTCAGATAGAGTGAGAGGGAGAGAGAGAGAGAGAGAGAGAGAGAGAGAGAGAGAGACACCAACGTGCGAAGAACATATCAAGAGGTTGCCACCCACACAACCCAACCAGGGCTGGGGACAAACTGCAACTGAGGTACATGCCCTTAGCGGGAACCGAACCTGGGTCTCTCTGGACCGCAGGCCGACGCTCTAACCGCTGAGCCAAACCGGCCAGGGCTCAGTCGTCTTAAGGATAGCAATTTGACCTCTGTCCTCTTCTCTGTTGTGTAGCCTAGAATTTTTGATTTCAGACTCTTAAGCTTTTTCCTTTTTGTCAGAATTGAGTGGTGACTTCCAAGTTCCTCAAATATGGACCCTGAAACTGGAGGTCAAGATCATTACTGCAAATCATTTCAGTAAAAGGAGAAATATAATTTCACTCCAGGGCACATGAGGACCAGATAGTGCCCACTTTTATGATTTGCACTAAATTAATCTTTTATGATTTGCACTAAGATACAGTGTGTGTATATCAGGGTGTGCTTGGTGGGGGTGGGGGTCGGGGATAACCCAGTAAGCAGGGCCCTTCCCTCTTTAGACTTCTGAAGTTATTCTAAAAGAAGAAAAAACAGCTACATAGTGCATGTCATACTTAAATTTGACTTAATAGTATTTTCAGTAGAACATGAAAGGGACATTTTTGAGGAAGATTAAAAAAATACTTATATTTTGGAGTTCAAATACTTCACATGCTAAAATGGTTAATAGAGAGCATGGTGAGAGAAAATTAATCTCCAAAATTACATCAATAATTTCATTAAATCAGGATTTAATGACTGAATTTACTATTCTTGTCAGAATGTTTTCTGATAGAAAGAAAGAGTACATTTTTCCAAAAATACCATAGGTTAAGGATTAACATTCTTAGTATATAAATCTGTACAAATAGCTAAAGCTTTGCTTCTATGCATTTGCCAAGTTCTTTCTCTCTTTTATTAACATTCGAACTATTGCAACAGTTTAAATAGCAGTTATTATAAGGTGCAATGATTTTTATCTCATTGGCTTTACCTCTTCCTTGGGCATTCTTGAACAAACCAATGAAATCTGGTTTCATCCTCTGTTGCTCAATAGAGTTTATCAATAGTCTCCTTGGTAAGTCTAGTGGATTCTTCACAGAACATATCTTCATAGTGCAGCATTTTATATTGAGGGACATTTTCATAACATTTTGCATTCTTGAAACTTTCTTTCTTGATCTCTATGACATAACTCTCTTCAGGTGTTTTCTTCTTTCTACTTATTCCTTCATTCTTAAGCTTTTGTGCTGCCCCAGCTTCTAAATATCGGTATTCCACAGAAACACTGTCCCATCCTTAGGAAAACTCTTCATTTTTTTCTATGGTATTTCAGTCATTTTGATGGCTTTATCTTTATATTCAAGACATTTTTCTTGAGTTCCATTCTTATTAGTAAACCCAAATAACCTCTCCATATATTAGAAATTTTTTGTTTTTTTAAATTTTTTTTAATTTTTTATCCTCACTTGAGGACATTTTTCGATATTTTGTTCAGATAGAGTGGGAGGCAGAGAGAAAGAGAGAGAAACATCGACGTGAAAGGGACACATGGAGTGGTTGCCACCCACACAACCCTCCCAGGGCTGGGGACAAATTGCAACCAAGATACGTACCCTTAGTGGGAACCGAACCCAGGTCTCTCTGACCGCAGGCCAACGCTCTAACTGCTGAGCCAAACGGCCAGGGCCATATAGTAGTTTTATACAACACTTACTAGTTTTGATTGAAAAGCAATCAAGGCAGAAATCTACCAAACTGATTTAAATCACAAGCTCATTTATAAGGCTTCAATGCCAAGAAAGTGAGTTCTAATATCTTCTAGTCTGCTACCACTTAGCAATGATAATGGTCAAACAAGTGAGGCTTTATGTAAACATGACACCCTGTTTGTTTTACATAACCACTACTCTGTGCACCTGGAGACAAAACAAAGCAGCACCACCTACAAAAATGTTGGCCTCACTGGCTGCGTATTTCAGACACCTCTGTGACCCCCCTTCAAGCATCGTGTTTGATTTCAGCAGCAGCTTTAGTGGACAGCTCTGTGCAGTACGTGTTGAATTAATTCTCTGTATCACATGCTCTCTGTTAAAATAATGATGTGATTTCTATTTTTCGAACTGAGCCTAACTGACAAAACCAGCAAAGACAAAGAACAGAGATGTACACAAGATCAGAAATACATGCTAGCATGCATGCCTGTATGTCTCCTCAGGGCCCCTCACGTGGAATACGGAGCCCACCAAGTAGGAAAGGTTAAAGGCACAGGGAGGTGAGGTGGGGGTACATGTCAACACACGAGTTCTATGTATTGCCATATTAGAAATTCTTTACTCTCCACAGTAAAATAATCACATTGATTAAAAAAAAAAAATCTTTAATGACTTTCCTTAAAATTGTTGTATGTCAGTCCTGGTCCTCACCTACGTCAGCCTGTATGGTGTCCATTTCTCCATCCTTACCTACCACCAACCCCTCTCAAACAGTCCAACAATAAAGCATCATGACTGTTCCTCAAACATGCAAAGTACTTTTCTGCATATAGCTTTCTTTCTATGCCTAAAGTCGACTCCTTCTCCACCGTGATACCTCCCACAGTGGTAGGCCCTAATGTTTTCTGCCTGGTAAACTCACACTTATTCTTCAGAAAACCTTATTTCTTCAGGGAAGCACTTACTCATCACTCCTGTCTCTCACACTGCGTGGATCCATTCCTCTAGTATAGACTCTAACACTTCATATGTCATCTGATCAAACCTATCGCTTGGTTTTGTTGACTAATAGATTATATCAGTCTCAATTTCAATAATGTAAACCTGATGAAACTGGCACTATATCCATTTTATCCATTGCTATATCCTTGCATCAAAAGATAGTGCCTGGCCCTGGTCGGTTTGGCTCAGCGGTTAGAGCGTTGACCTGTGGTCCAGAGAGACCCGGGTTCGGTTCCCGCTAAGGGCATGTACCTCGGTTGCAGTTTGTCCCCTGCCCTGGTTGGGGTTGTGTGGGTGGCAGCCACTCGATGTATCTCCTTCAAGTCGATGCTTCTCTCTCTCTCTCCCTCCTTCTCTATCTGAATAAAATATGGAAAAATGTCCTCGAGTGAGGATTAAAAAAAAAAAAAAAAAAAGGCAGTGCCTGGTCCATAACAAAAGTTCAGGGAAATATTAGTTAATGGCTGAGTATCACTGGGTTAGTAATGACAAAATGTTACTGTTTACACCAGTACTGTATAAAACTTTCTGTGATTTTGGAAATGTTCTATGTCTTAATTAATTAAATGTGTCTTTGCAGTCACATTTCCCACTGGTCTTGCAGTGTTCAATCACCATGCCAACAAGGGCTTTCTCTTCCACAAGGATGTTTTCCTATACCACCACCCATGAAATATTTACCAGCTGAGCACCATGTTGCACCAGGGTCTATCTGTGCCCCATGTACCTCTCAGAACTGTGCCCAATTCAGCTGCTGGGGGAGAATGAGCCATTCTCAACTTACCATCTTTTTCTCGGACCATTTCCCATGTCAACTGCATTAGTGTTCAGACTGTGATGCAGGTCTCTCAGGTGTGAAAGGAGAGAGGGAATGAAGGAGGATTAGATAAGCAGGGTCGTGGACTGCAGCATGGTTCTAGGAAAGGTGAGATGAGACCAATGGGCAATCCCTGAACAAAAGTTGCCTGGTTAAGGAATCCCACATCTCCCATGAATAGACTTCCCCTATTACTCTGACAGTCTCAGGTAGTGGCCAGGAACACAGAGCAGCAAGTATGACTACAGTGTTACCACAGTGGTGGACCCACGGGGCAGCACCTGGACCTGGCAGTCAAATATGCTCCTACGAAAGCAGATCTGTGAAATACATCTTCATGGTTAGCACACTATCTTCAGTCTATTTCAATCATTTTACAAAAGCAATGTGTGGGAAGATAACCTATAACCTACATATTGTTATACCCAGTGAAATGGTTTCACTCATTCTCTTTCCCATTCAGATACACATCCAGCATTTGACTCTAAAAATGCCAGTCACTTCCTTGAAACACTTTTTTAAAAGTTTCATTGACATCGTCTTTTCCCGAAGGGCCCTTTTCCTCTGTAGTTGCTTAGTATATATCTTATACATGTGTTCATCCTCTTTTATTGGCTACTAAATATTTCAAGTTCTCAAACACATGTTGATACATTTCTTCTCTTCATTTTTATTCATTTGCCAGTTTATTATTTTTGGTTTTAGTTTCTGTTTTGTTTGTTTTGATATATTTTATCATCCCATTCTATATTCCTTCCATGGTTTATTTCATCTGCATCAACGTCCTCAGTTAGTACTTATAATGCAGATGACTAAAATTTATATATCCAATTCAGATACCTCCTTTAAAATTTAGACTTATATATCCAATACTCTGAATATGTCATCAATGGTGAAACACACATCAAGGCCAAGAAATAAATGCTCTATTCATAGACTATACTCCCTTCAACACCAATAGGTTACTTCTCCCAGGATAACCTGTTAGAACAAATAGCACCATCATACTTCCGTTAACATAAGCAATAAAACTCCAAGTCATTTACATCACATCCCACTCTCTCACACTCACATAGCTGTCTATTCTCGGCTCAATTTTGTGGAATTCACCACATAAATATCCTTAGACTCTATCTACACATCTCTTCTCTTTACTTGGTAATGTTATTTAATCCATCATACCTCAGCACAAACCTGATTTCCTCACGAAAGCCTTCCCTGATGTGCCACACTGCTTGAAAACTCCTTGGTGATTTCCACATTACCCCTTACATTTTTAATTTTAGGTTGGCTTCTACCAGTAACTGATTAATGTCCATCTCTTTTATTATAACAAGACATCTAAGCTCAGAGAACTGTCAGCATTTCCCCCATGTACCTAACATTTATTTTCAAGCTACAGTGATACTTCGGTTCTCGAACAATTTGGTTCTCGACCGTCCTCCTGGAACGAATTATGTTCGAGAACCGAGGTATCACTGTATAAGTATCTGCTTAGGTTTATGATACCAACTTGATCCCATGCAAGCAAAATATATTTATAAATAGTCAATCTTAAAAATCAGTAAACCCCATGCACAAAAATATAAAAATATGATTGAGAAACAAAATAATATGTTTACCCTTACATACCATAAAAATATCAAAACTTTGCAGGTTTTTATTATTTTTGGATGTCTTTTCTTTGTAAAGTATAAAAATTATGAATAAGCACAATAACTATAGCATATGGTTAAAAAATGAGAAATTTAATTAAATATAATATACAGGCATCAGCAATGTAAGTAGGTTCATTATTGTGTGTGGAGGCGGCTAGTTCATTTACACTGTAACCCGATTTAAATAGTTTTTTTGTTAGATTTAATCCTCCATAAACACTTTTCTCTTGAGTTTAATTGTGAATTGCACCTGAAGAAGGTTTAGGGCACTAGCTGGTGTTTCAGTATATTATAAATTATCTAGAATAAGAGCCTTTGCAGCTATACTCAACCCTGTAATCCGTAGTTTTGTCATGGTTTGCAGTTGTTAAGATACAGCTTTTCTGAGACGAAACACTTTCTTAGAGCTCCCTATCCGCTTGGTCGTGACCCATAACAGCATATATCCTCTGTCATTTCATCTGGTATATGTCTTCTATTTGTTGTGTAGGTGGATAAGATCATGTGCGCCAGTATGCAGGACAGAAATAGCTTTCTGAGTTATCTGAATCTGTAAAAGTATCAATGTTTCCTCAAAATAAATAAATAAATAAATAAATCTAATCACACATAGAGAAGCAATATTTTAAAGTGATAAAATAAAGAATGTTTTCCCAAAATATTATCTTGCCTTTCTTTTCAATGAGGGCAGCATATCATTGTCATAGAGACGGGGAATGAATCAGTAATAGCAAATATAATTTAACTGGATTTTCTGTACTCCACCTGGAAACATGGATGATTAGTTCCCATGGGATGGGAAGGGATTGACAATATATCTGCAGGCTTATTTAGTTTGTGAGGCCCCTAAATCCTGAGATAGAAACATTGTAACTATATCATATGACAGCAACATAACTGGTTGAAAATTTTTACGTTTAATTACAAAAGGTATTTGGCTTCATTTTGACAATACAAGTTTGTTAGCCTGAATTCAACCTTATTTTACTAATGTAAGTTCTTGTGTTTTTATTAGTTATTAGTTATTTTACTAATGTGTAGGTTTTTGTGTGTTTATACTAACTTTAAAATACCATTTTTCTTCATTCACAAACTGTGTGCATTCTATTGCTGTCTTAATTTTTGATCCACACATACTTTACTTGCATGCCCTTCTTCTCTGACCATCAGAATATACTGAAACAGGAGCATCTTTTGTTTCATGAACAAGTACAGGTCTCGACATGTGGCACAGTCCACTACAAAGTCCTCACCTAATATTTTTAAACTGGATTTGAAAAAAAACAGATAAATGGTAACCATGATTTTGTTATTAAAGAGAAAGATATTTTTCAGGGAATAAAAAGAACTGAGAAAAAGGAGCCATGTAAGTAGAAGGAGATGCTGAAGACAGCGAACTATTTACCCTCCTCCCTGACATCTGAGGATTGTCCTGCTCTCAGACTTCTACTAGTGCAGTTGTCTGATTTACCTTTCACATTTTTAAATTGCCCAGTTTCATTCAAACTGGCTCTTTTATATTTCATTAACTAGTTTAAGTGAGGTTTTTTCCCCCCATTTTGCCAAATTTGCCCAGTAATGAGGATGCCTCATTCAGAAAGTACATTGCATAAAAAATCATGAGTTACCTTCACTTTTGTAATTCTTCACTATTACTAATGCTCTGTGACTTTAAAGTATTTACATTCTTCCAATGACATTTTTTACAATCACTTGTAAATTATTGGTTTGCAAATACAACAGTAATTTAAAAGCTGTTGTCAAAGAAAGTTGTTTTGATACATTGGGAAATTTGATTTGATGCTATACATAATTTTTAATAAATTAATTAATTATAATATCCTCTTAAGTGGTTTCCTCCTAGGAAATTTATAATATATTTTAGTAAATTCTTTATTAATAAAAACCTATACCTGAAAAGTCAGGTGAAATTATTTTTAATAATACTAGTTTTAGCAGAATTAACATTAGCAAATAAATTAATTATCAAATTAAAATAATTTTTTTTCACGTTTTTGTTCAGTGTTATGGCCTGTCAATACACATATGTGAAATTTTACTTTTAGATAATAAAAAATTTGATTGTGCTTCCTTTTCATCTAACATTTTATTGGAATCAATACCATAGTCATTCCAAATGTGCCTTCTAAGTGAACATAACAGTTTAGCAGATTTTGAACATTTTCTTTAGCATAAGAGAACACTAATATATTAGTCTGATTTTCTCCAAAATCATCTTCTGAAACATGATATATCATACAGAGTTTAATGGCTAATGATTTTATAGTATTATTTTTGTGGTTTGGTTTGGTTTTTATAATTAATACAGAAGTAAGATTGACAAGACACTTAATGTGGAATATAAATTTTCGTATCTTGACTGTGGAAGAAGTCCCAAGGAACCATCACATTTTTCTTTTACTTTGTTAAGGTATAAAATTTGTAGTGCTTGATGTCTATTACTCACAGTGATTTTATTTGCATTTTATAGACTGATACAGAGATGTTAACTTTGCAAATTTTTTTGTTAAGATAGAAACAGTCATGATTAGAATCATGTTCAAGCAAAAAAATTATTTAATGCAGCATCCAAAGTCTAGCTCCTTCTTTTTGCCTCAAAAGTCTAAATCTAAGTAACTAGTATCGACTGCCATCTAAATTGGACATTCTTGAATGTCCTTAGGATAAGAGGCAAACAGATAAAAAGTAAAGAAAAAACATTCAGCCAAGTAATGGCACAATATCACAACAAAATAAAAATCTCAAGGATTTTATGAGCAACAAAAAGAGAGTCATCCTATTATTTATTTTCTTTTATTGGAATTCTGATCAAGACATTATTATAGTGCTTTTGTCAATATTAAGGAATTGAATTTAAAAGAACACTTTAT
The DNA here is from genome assembly GCF_014108415.1 of Molossus molossus. Taxonomy (NCBI): domain Eukaryota; kingdom Metazoa; phylum Chordata; class Mammalia; order Chiroptera; family Molossidae; genus Molossus; species Molossus molossus. The sequence continues at coordinate 21,231,548 of NW_023425344.1, forward strand.
TTTTTAAACTTAGTTTTTAATTAGAACATTCCTTGACTTCTCCCATGTAACCTTCTAGTCTATCATATTTGTTATGTATTAAGTAAAATGTATTAAATATATATTTCATACAGATGTCTTTACCTCCAAACTTGTGACAATTTAAGATTATATACTTGAACTATTTTGTGATTATATATTTGAAAATTTTTAAAGTAATCTCTGAAAAAAATATAATATTGTTTCACTTGCACTGGGTAAAATTTGAACATGGGTTGTTAATGTGGATACTAGTATAAAGTTAAAATTTGGAAATCTTTGAATAACATAAGTGATGGAAGACAAGTAACTTGGGTGGTTTAATGATGTATCCTAATGTTCAAATTGTGTGATTTTGCACATCTTCTGAATGCTTAACTCTGTTGAATGACATATTCCTGGTTCCAGCAATGACAAGGGAAACAAAATGAGGCTATTTTGGTTGGAGCACAATTTGTCTCTCACCAGAACAGAGGAGAGTGCGTGCTTCAGCTAGCACCATGAGCACAGTATGCGAATGTTTCATTATATTAATAGAATTTAACATTCTGTATAAATTCAAAGAATAGAAATAATGACCCACTAGAGTCAAATTTCTAATGACAAGATTATTTTAATTAAACTAAATTTCATTCTGGTATAATATCAGTATATTTAATAAAGACAGGAGATATCGTTTTAGTTGAACATTTAGGGGGGTTGGGCTAACTATTAAATATAAATACAACATGGAACTTTCCAAACAGTCTGCCTACTTGACTAAAAGAGCCTGACTTATCATTTTCATACTCTTATCTCAGATTAAAACACAGACAAGCTATAGGTTTGCTATAGCATTTGTTTTGTAATAGTTGGGTATTCCTTACCACCACTGCAGAATCATAGATAAGATAAAGATTTAGAGGTAATTTAAATACTAACAGAAATTTAAACGGACACACATTTCTGTTATATCCTTAAGAGCTGATAAGAATTGCTTGATCAATTCTAGTCATGAATAACCTCATATTTTTTAGACAATGTGTTGCACCATTAAGAATATCTAATTGTTTGACATTATATATTTTTATTGACTAAACATTTGCCTCCCTGGAAATGGTTGTCGATCCTACTCTGTGCGTGTAAGAGGGAAAAAAATAGAATGCTGTTTCATAAGAGATAGCTTAAATATCTGAAGACATCAATTTTTACTAGAGTTAAATATTCTCATCTCTAACCCTTGCTATACCCAAGTAGAGTCTGTGGTTCAGGAGTATTATTCGAGCAAACTGAAGGCTTGATCAAAACGCAAAAAGAGCCATTCCGGAAATACGAATTAGAGTCTGTATATCTAAGGCCACCAGGTGATTTATATGCACATTATATTGTGACAACCACTGTCTTAAACTGTCCTTCATATGTATGTCAGAGTGTCTTGAGCTTTCTAAATTCCAGTTGTAGATACATACACATTCCCATTCTGACTTTTCATTTTATTTAAGTATAATTTACATATAGTTAAATGCATAGATCTTAAGTGTCCAGCAAAATCACTTCTGATAAATCCATACAACCACGTAACACAAGCTTCCACTCAAAATACAGAATGATTGCATAGAGAGAGAACCCCCACCCCTCAGGTGACAACTGCACTGACTTAGATCACTAAAAGTTAGTTTTGGCTGTTTTAAAACTTCACCTAATGAAATCAGTATATACCAATTTATGTTATTTTTTTCACCCAATATAACATGTTTGGTATTTATCTATGTTGCTGTATATATGAGTAGTTTGGTCATTTCCATTGCTCAGTAGCATTTTGTTGTATAAATATAATGCAATTTGTTTACGCATTCATCTGTTGATGGGTACCTGGGATGTTTACGAATAGAGCTACTATAAATATTCTTGTACAGCATCTTTTGTAAACATATGTTTTCATTTCTCTTACGTAAACAACTAAAAATATTATGACTATGCCAATGTAGATGTATAATTTTTCAATGTATTATTATGGAAATATTCACGCATACAACACATTTTAGAGAACTTTGTGGTGAACTAGATTATATCATTAGTATTTGAATATATTTGTTTTATCACATATCTATCTATTTGGTTATTTTTCTGTCCATGCATCATTCCCTTTAAATTTTTGATAAATTTCAACATAAATGGCACATATAAAATTAATCTCCCTCAAAGCTTCAGTACATATACCGCTAATTAGAGTTGTCTGTATTTATAGTTTTTTTATTTGATATAATTTACTTGCAATGAAATGTGTGAGTACTTTTACTGAGTGTTGACATGTGCACCTACCTATGTAATCCAAGCCCTTGTCAAGATATGCACCATTAATATTTCTCCAGAAAGTTCTCTCATCCTTATTTCTAGTCAGACTTACTGCATCCTAGCAAAGGCAGCCATGCAATGGGTTTCTCTCAGCATTCACTAGTTTTTCAAGTTCAAGAAATTCATATAAATGTAAACTTATAGTTATATAACTCATTTGTGTCTGCCTGTGGTTTGTTTCTTATATATGACTAAGTAATATCTTGTTACATAAATAGACCATAGATTTTTAAGCCTTTTTTTTTCCCTACTGATCAAAACTTAGGCTGTTTTCAGTATGGAGATATTATAAATAAAGTTACTAAATGTATCCATGTACTATTTTTTGCATAAGCATGTTTTCATATCATCAGAGAATATATCTAGAGGTGGAATTCCTAAGTCAAAGGTAAGTATATGTTTTATCCTATTAGAAACTATTATAACTTATTTTAACGTGGTTGTAAATTTTTACTTCTGCCAAAAAAAATCTGAGGGATCAGTTGCTCCACATTATTGCTAACAATTTGGTGTTGTCAGTCTGTTTTATTTTTGTGTCTTATGTGAAGCATGAGAGGAGGTTCATTTCCTCCAAATGAATATCCTGTTTTGCCAGCACTATTTGTTGAAGAGATACTCTTTTGCCTTTGGATTGCTTTGGCTCCTTTGTAGAAAATCAATTGACCACATGAATGCATGACTTTAGCCTATTTAATTAATAAATATGTTGAAATCGTCGTCGGCTGTGGCAACACAAGCAATAACAACCACATTAATCATGTTAGAATACAGTAGGTATTATTTATTAGCTGTTTCTTATACAGTCATCTTTTTATCTTCTTAATTCTCACAACAATGATATGAAGTAGGTACTATTTTTACCCTTGTCTCTCTATCACCCGACCAAGGCAGGACATCAAAACTGCAATGCAGGTGCACGCCCTTGACCAGGAATTGAACCCTTGATCCTTTGGTCTGTGGGCCTATGCTCAACCAGCTGAGCTAAGCCAGGCAGGGCTGAGATATAATATTTTTGATAATAAAGAAATAGTCCCACCCGGCTGGTACATCTCAGTGGTTGGGCGTCAACCCATGCACCAAGAGGTCATTGGCTTGATTCCTGGTCAGGGCACATGCCCAGGTTGTTGGTGCAATCCTCAGTAGGGGGCATGCAGGTGCCAGTCAATGTTCTCTCTCATCAATGTTTCTATCTCTCTCTGCTCCCTCCCACTCTCCATAAAAATCAATGAAGAAAAAAATGAATAGTCCCAAAATTTTACATTTCCCAATAGTGATTTTAAAAAGCAGAATTAAATATTTAATTTATTTGAATATATTTGACATCAATAAAAACTATTGTTATTAGTCTTATTATTTTACTTTCTTAATATTTTTTTGTTTGAGCATGAGTGTCTTTGAATTTGACAAATTATTTATATTTTATTTAAACATATTGTATCTTTATTAAGGTGGTTCATAGAAAACTTTATATGTATCTTGTCTTGGCATCACTTGCTGTATAAAATAAATTTTATAGTATTACCTCTTTTAAATAACTTGAAAGGTATTTTGGTTTCTTTAAAGATTTGAAAAAGATAGTTATGAAAAGTATAAATGTTGCAAGGTGGAAATATTACTAAACATGCATTTTTATTTCTATGGTTAGTAATTATTTAATCTTTTATAATTCCTCAGAAAACTAATGAATCTATTCAATTTGTTAATCACTATTATTTCAGAGTCTCTTTTAGAATCATTACATTCTATTTTTATTGATCTATTTTGGGTTCAGTTATTTTCTTATTTCTTATTTATTTATTTATTATTTTAGTAATAAGATATGCTTGAAATTTGCCTACTTTAACTTTTTAAAAACCAGCCTTTTTAAATATTTCATTTCATTTTGACAGTGTTATTTTATTGATATTCCATAGGTTTGTATTTTTATGTTAGTGCTTTTAAATTTTTTTAAGTTTAGTTAATCATGCATTTTGCATGGTTTATAATTCTATTTCAATTCTCTTTATAATTAATCTAACATGCTTCTTCGTTACTTTTATTTCCTCATCCTTTTCTTCTTCATGCTGGATAATCTTTTTATGTCTTATCCCATGTCCTGGTTAAGTACTCTGCAGGATTATTTCTGTTTCCATTTAGTTATTTTTAAATCTCTGCTTAGCTCCACCTATTCCACAGTAATATTACCCTCTTGACTTTTTCTCTTCTTTTTCTTATGGTCTCATTTAATTGGTTCTTCCTGCTCATAGACACCATTTCCCCTTATATATGTTTTCCTGTTTTATCTAATGAATAATTTTTATTATTAACTCTTTTCATACTTACAATTGTTTTGTTTTTCCTTAGTTCTGCAGTATATCACTTAAAGTATGCCTTATGTTGTCTCATTATGTTGATGATTGTTCTGATCCCATCTTTCTAGCAGAGGATGTGAGGATTACTCTTTCCCTCTCCTTGGTGTTAGTCAGACTCAAATCAACTGTGGCTCAAGCAGCTATAGAGGCCCCAAACCAATAGCTGCCTTCACATTCTGTTCAGAGTGTTGTTACCTTTTACTTCATTCTTTAGAAAGAGTGCTGATCATCTTTCTGCCTTTGTTCTTTGGCAAATACCTGTTCATTCAAGTGTCTCCTCCTAAATAAATTCCCAATATTCATGAAGCACCCACATATAATGTCCCTCCATAGTTCTTTTGTTCTTTTAGTGTATATGTCTCACCAGCTATTTAAGTAAATTTGTTATTTGTGAGTTTCCCAGATTGACTGTGAGAGCTGTGAAGAGCAGATCCAACCCAGTTTAACAGCAACGTCCTGTGTCAAAGAGAGGGCATGATTTAGGCAGCAGCACACTTGTCTGGGTGAGAATCCATCAGGAACATTGACTTCTGGAGAGATGGGTCCCTGTCACAAATAAGAGGTGTATGACAACTCAGGTGACAGAACAGACATTCAGGTGCTGTGGGAGATGAGTTAGAACCTAAAGATCTAAATATGGTCAGCCTCGTTCATGACAGCGATATGGAGGTAAATGGCTGTGTGAACTACTATACTGAAGTGCCCCTCAGAGTGTAAACACTCTCAGTTATGTAAACAAAACTCTAAAATTATTTATTGTCTTCTTACATCATTTTTTATTTTTTAATGGTGAAAAGAAAGATTTCTTCTTATTTAACTTTATATTCTGAGCATAAAACCAAATAGACAAAAACTTTGGACAATGGCAAGAAAATGCAATTAGGTCTTATCATTTAACCTTTCTTCAACTGTGTTAAAAGTAATAGAAACAGGTCTGCTACTTATAAATGCATATTTAATGAACATTACTTGTTAAAGTTAAATTAATTATTGACAAAAATATTTTAAAAAATATATCAAACACCCAAAAAAGATCAATAAAAATGGAATGGAATGATTCTAAAAGAGACTTTGAAATGAACCTCCTTGTAACCTGTGGAGAATGGATTTGTTTTTAAAACTATTCTATGAAGAATGATTTTAATGGAGTAAATTTATGAAATAATTAGACTTGAAAATGTGCCAACATTGTATCAATCATGATTTTAACTTTAAGCCTGTAAAGTTTTCTTTAATATGTATAACAATAAAACTTTATTAGCTCTAGGGTTGAAAATAAACTCTGGATGCTAAATCATACAGCTTAAATTAAAAACAAGATTAAACCATAATTAGCAAATTCCAGATTTGTTTCACAGCTATTTTGCATGAACGGAAAAAAGAATCATTGTGTGGTTGCTCCGTCCACTCCCTTTCTTACCTAGATTGATTTTGTAATTATTCTACTCTCCACCTTGCTGAGTACTTACAGTCACTGAACAATCAAGAAAAAACTTCCCAGCTATTTCTATTATGGCTTGTATTTGGAAGTAAAGGTTCTTGAACACCAATGAATAAAATAAACATTGTCACCAGAAAAAAAAAGGAGAGAAAAAGAAGAAAATAATAGTAACTATTTAGACAACATCTTATCCCTCAACCTTTCTAATGCCGCAACCTTTAAATACAGTTCCTCATGTTGTGGTGATCCCCAACCATCAAATTATTTTATAGCTACTTTGTAACTGTAATTTTGCTACTGTTATGAATCACCATCGGAAATATGTGTTTTCCGATGGTCTTAGGTGACCCCTGTGAAAGAGTCATTGGACCCCCAAAGGGGTCGTGACCCACAGGTTGAGAACCACTGCCTTAGACCTTAATTTAGACTTTATTAAAAACAGAAGGCAAGTTTTTGATTTTTATGTATTGCCTGTCTTCATCATTTTTTTCTTTATTGTTGAAAGTATTACAAATGTCCCTCCTTTTTTCCCTAATTGACACTCTCCTCTTTACTTCCCTCCCCTAACTTCACCACACTGTTGTCTGTGTCCATTAGTTATGCATATATGCATATAAGTTCTTTGGTTTATCTTTTCCTGCTCCCCCTCACCCCCCATTTCCTTCTGAGGTTTGTCAGTTTGTTCCCTATTTCCATATCTCTGGATCTATTTTGTTCTTCAGTTTATTTTGTTCATTATTTTCCACAAATAAGTGATGTCATGTAATACTTGTCTTTCTTTGATTGGTTTATTTTGCTTAGCATAATACTCTATGGGTCCCTCCATGTTGTCTCAAGGGGTAAGAGATCTTTCTTTCTTACAGCTGCATAGTATTCCATTGTGTACATGTACCACAGCTTTTTTATCCACTCATCTATTGATGGACACTTGAGCTGTTCCCAGATCTTAGCTATTATAAACAGTGCTGCCATGAACAAAGGGGTACATATATTCTTTCTGACTGGTGTTTCAGGATTCTCAGGACATATCCCAAGTAGAATCCCTGGGTCGAATGGCAGTTCCATTTTCAGTTATTTGAGTAAACACCATGATGTTTTTTATAGTGGCTGCACCAGTCTGAGTTCCTACCAGCAGTGTACTAGAGTCCGCTTTTCTCCACACCCTCACCAGCACTTGTTGTTTGATGATTTGTTGATGGTGGCCATTCTGGCAGGTGTGAGGTGATACATTATTGTCATTTGAATTTTTATCTCTCTGATAATTAGTGACGTTGAGCATTTTTTCATAAGCCTCTTGGCCATTTATATGTCTTGTTTGGAAAAGTGTCTATTCAGGTCTCCTGTCCATTTTATTTATTTATTTATTAATTTATTTATTTATTTATTTATCCATCCTCACCCAAGGACATTTTACCATTTTTTGTTCAGGTAGAGTAGGAGGGAAAGAGAGGAAGAGAGAGAGAGAAACATCGAAGTGAAAGGGACACATCAAGTGGCTGCCACCCACATGACCAAACAGGGACAGAGACAAACTGCAACTGAGGTATGTGACCCTAGTACGAACCAAACCCCGGTCTCTCTGGACCACAGGCTGATGCTCCAACTGCTGAGCCAAACTGGTCAGGGCCCCTGTCCATTTTTTAATTGGATTGCTTGTCTTCCTTTTGTTGAATTGTATGAGTACTCTTTGTATTTTGGAAATTAACCCCTTATCTAATGTATCGTTGGCAATTATGTTCTCCCATACAGTGAGTTCCATTTTAATTCTGATGCTGGTTCCTTTTGCCATGCAGAAGTTTTTTAGTTTGATGTAGTTCCGTTTATTAATTTTCTTCTTTGTTTCTTTTGCCCTAGGTAATATATTGGTGAAAATTCTGCTATGTGTGAAGCCTGAGATTTTGCTGCCTACATTTTCTTGTAGGATTTTTATGGTTTCACAAGTTACATTTTAGTTTTTTATTCATTTTGGGTTTATTCTTGTATATGATGTGAGTTGGTGATCTAGTTTAATATCTTTGCATGTACCTGTCCAATTTTCCCAACACCATCAACTTTTTTACTTTTTACTTTTGTTAGTCCTCACCTGAGTATATTTTTTCATTGAGTTTTAAATAGAGTGGAAGGGAGAAAGGGAGAAAGAGAAAACATTGATGTGTGACAGATATATCATTTGGCTGGTGCTCTCACAACTCTGACGAGGGCCAGGGATTGAACCTGCAACCCAGGTACATGCCTTTGATTGGGATTTAAATCCACCACCCCTCAGTCCATGATGTTCTAACTGCTGAACCAAAATGACCAGGGCCCCAACACCATTTATTGAGGAGACTGTCTTTACTCCATTGTATGCTTTTGCCTCCTTTGTCAAAAGTATTAATTTGTCAAAATATTAATTGAGCATAATGTCTTGGGTCAATTTCTGGGTTCTCAGTTCTGTTCCATTGATCCATATGCCTGTTCTTTTGCTAATGCCAGGCTGTTTTGATAACAGTGTCTTTGTAGTATAACTTGATATCCAGAATTGTGTTCCCTCCAACTTCATTCTTTTGTTTCAAGATTGCTGTGGCTATTTTGGGACTTTTTTAGTTCCACATAGATTTTTGGAGTATTTGTTCTAGATCAGTGAAATATGCCATTATTACATTACATCTATAGATTGCTTTGAGTAGTAGGGATATTTTTATGATGTTGATTTTTCTGATTTGTGAACATGATATATGCTTCTACTTTTTTATATCTTCTCTATTTCTTTTTTCAGTGTCCCGTAGTTTTCTGAAAACAGGTCTTTTACTTCCATGGTTAAATTTCTTTCCAGGTATCTTAATTTTTTGTTGCAGTGAGAAATGGGTTGTTTTATTTAGTTTCTCTTTCAGAATGTTCATTAATGGTGTATAAATAGCTATCAATTTCTGGATGTTATTTTTGTATCCTGCTACTTTGAGAAATTCATTTATCAAATTTGGTAGTTTTTTTGGTAAAGTCTTTAGGGTTTTCTATGTAAAATATCATGTCATTGGCAAATAACAACAGTTTCATTTCCTTTCCGATTCGGATGTCTTTTATTTTTTCTTCTTGTCTGATTGTTGTGGATAAGACTTCCAGTGCTGTGTTGAAGAACAGTGAAAGCAGACATCCATATCTTGTCCCTGTTCTTAAGAATAATGCTTTTAGTTTTTGCCCATTGAGCATGATGTCACCTGTAGGTTTGTCATATATGGCCTTTATTGTGTTAAGGTATGATCCTTCTATTCTCACTTTGCTGAGCATTTTTATAAAAAAATGGGTGTTGGATTTGTCAAATGCTTTTTCAGCATCTATTGATATGATTCTATGATTTTTATCTTTCATTTTGTTTATGAGGTATATCACATTTATTGATTTGCAAATACTGTACCAGGCTTGCATCCCTGGGATAAATCCCTCTTGGTCATGATGAATAATTTTTTAAATATATTACTGGAACCTATTTGTTAATATTTTGTTGAGGATTTTGGCGACTATTTTCATCATGAATATTGGCTTGTATTTTTCTTTCTTTGCATTTTCTTTCTCTGTCTCTGGTATTAGGATTATTCCTCTTGAATTCTGGGGAATAGTTTGAAGACAATAGGTGTTAGTTCTTCTGTGAATGTTCAGTAAAACTCCCCTGTGAAGTTGTCTGGACCAGGGCTTTTGTTTGCTTGGAGTCTATTGATTGCCACTTCAATTTCCTTAGTTGTTACTGGTCTGTTCAGCTTTTCTGACTCTTCCCAATTGAGTTTTGGGAGACTGAATGTTTCTAGTAATTTCTCCATTTCACCTAGGTTGTCCAATTTCTTGGCATATAATTGTTCATAGTATTTTCTTACACTCTTGTATCTCTGTGGTATCAGTTGTTACTTCATCTCTTTCATTTTTTAATTTGGGTCCTCTCTCTTTGTTTCTTGGTGAGTCTGGCTAAAGGCTCATCAATTTCATTTATCTTTTCAGAGAACTCGCTCTAGATTTCACTGATCTTTTGTATTTTTTCTAGTCTATATGTGGTTTATTTTTACTCTAATCTTTATTATTTCTTTCCTTCTACTTACCCTGGTTTTTTCTTTTTGTTTTCTTTCTAATTCTTTAAGTAACAGGGTTAGACAGTTTATTAGAAATGTTTCTTGTTTTTTGAAGTAGGCTTGGAATGCTATGAACTTCTCTCACAAGACTGCTTTTGCTTTGCCCCATAGATTTTGTCTGGTTGTGTGTTCATTTTCATTAGTTTCCAGGACCTTTTTTATTTCTTTCTTGATCTCATTGGTAGCCCACTCATTTTTTAGTAACATGCTATTTAACCTTCACGTGTTTGAATGTTTTGAGTGTTTTTATTGTAATTGATTTCTAGTTTAATGCCATTGTGATCTGAGAAGATGCTTGATATGATTTCACTTTTCTTGAACATGTAGAGACTTAGTTGCTATCTTAATATGTGGTCTATCTTTAAGAATATCCTGTGTGCACTTTGGAAGAATGTATATTCTGCAGTACTGGGATAAAATGTTCTATAAATGTCAGTTAAATCCATTTGATCTAGTGTGTCATTTAGGGTCTCTGTTTCCTTGTTAATTTTTTTGTCTAGAAGATTTATCCAGTGATGTCAATGGGGTATTAAAGTCCCTGACTATGACTGTGTTGCTATCAATCTCTCCCTTAAAGTCTAACATGAGATTTTATACACACACACACACACACACACACACACACACATAGTTAGGTGCTTCTGTATTGGGTGACTATATGTTAACAAGAGTTATATCCTCTCCCTCTTGGTATATTGGTCATTTTAGTATTATATTCTGCCCACCTGTGTCTCTTGTGTCTCTTGTTATGGTCTTTATTTTAAAGTCTATTTTGTCAGATATGAGTATTGTTATCCCAGCATTTTTTTAGTTCTATTTGCTTGGAATATTTTTTCTATCCCTTCACTTTCAGTATGTGTGAGTCTTTTGTTTTGAGGTGGGTTTTGTATAGACAGCATATATATGGGTCATGTTTTCTTATCCATTCAGCTACGTTTGTCTTTTGATTGGAGTAGGTAGTCCATTTACATTTAAGGTTAATATTGATATATACTTATTTACTGCTATTTTTTTCCATTATAACTATGTCTCCCTTTCTCAGTCTATTTCTTTCTGTTTTTGTTTGTTTGTTTGTTTGTTTTTTGTGGTACCTGCCCCTAGCGGGAACCGAACCTGGAACTCTCTGGTCTGCAGGCCGACGCTCAACCACTGAGCCAAACTGGCCAGGAGTGTCTATTTCTTCTTAAAATACTCCTTTTAACATTTCCTACAATGCTAGTTTGGTGGTTATATATGCCTTTAGCGCGTGTGTGTGTGTGTGTGTGTGTGTGTGTGTGTGTGTGTTTGGAAGCTCTTTATTTCACCTTGAATTTTAAATGATAATCTTGCTGAGTAGAGTATTCTTGGGTTTAGGTCCTTGTTTTTCATCACTTTGAATATTTCATGCAACTTCTGTCTGGCCTGAAGTGTTTTTGATGAGAAATCAGTTGACATTCTAATGGGTACTCCCTTGTAGGTAATTTTCTGTCTCTCTTTTTCTGCCTTTAAGATTCTTTCTTTGTCTTTAATGTTTGTCATTTTGATTATGATGTGCCTTAGAGTGGGTCTCTTTGAGTTCATCTTCATTAGAACTCTCTGTGCTTCCTGAACTTGTGTGACTTTTTTCTTCACCAGGTTGGAAAAGTTTTCTGTCATTATTTCTTTAAACAGGTATTCTATCCCTTGCTCAATTTCTTCTCTTTCTTGTATTCCTATGATGTGATGTTGTTATGTTTCATGTTATTCCAAAGTTTCCTTAAACTATCCTCTTGCTTTTTAGTTCTATTTTCATTTTTGCTGCTCTAGTTGGGTGCTTTTTTCTGCCTGTCTTCCAAATCACTGATTCAGTCTTCTGCCCCATTCAATCTACATTTGAATCTTTCCAGTATGTTCTTGATGTCAGATACGTTATTCTTCATTTCTGCCTGATTCTGATTTATGTTTTTTATTTTTTGTTTCATGCTTTTGAGGTTTCTACTAAGTTTCTTGAAATTCTCACTAACCTCCTTGAGCATCCTTATAACCATTACTTTGAATTCTATATCTGGTAAATTGTTTGTCTCCATTTCTTTTAGCTGTTTGTCTGTAGTTTCCTCATTTTCTTTCATTTGGGAGTTGTTTCTTTGTCTCATCATTTTTGCTGACTCTTTGTGTTTGTTTCTATGTAGTAGATCAAACTCCCATGCCTTCTAGTCTTCTTGGGGTGGCCTAATGTAGTGTTTTTGGGACCCAGGGGTGCAGTCTCTTAGATCTCCTGAACTGGGCATTCTAGAATTAACCCTTGTGTAATTTATTTGGGTTCTCCTGTTATAATTCTGTATTGAGTGTTATTGTCCCACTCATGGGTGGGCTCTCCTCACAGGTTGGCTGATTATGACCCTCACCCCTGACCATGCTGTGTGAGATGTTGTGCAGGTGCTGATGGAACAACACTGAACACAACACAACATCACAAAAACATACAAAAAACCCATATAACCACAATGAATGTTACCAGAAAAGAAAAAAGATGATGCCAAAAAAAAAAATGAAGTGGCAGTTGTCTCAAAAAATAAAAATAGCCCTGGCCGGTTTGGCTCAGCGGTTAGAGCATCGGCCTGCGGTCCAGAGAGACCCAAGTTCAGTTCCCGCTAAGGGCACATACCTCGGTTGCAGTTTGTCCCCGGCCCTGGTTGGTTGTGCAGGTGGCGACCACTCGATGTGTCCCTTTCACATCGATGTTTCTCTCTTTCTCTTTCTCTCTCTCTCTCCCGCTCTATCTGAACAAAAAATGGAAAAATGTCCTCGGGTGAGGATGATAAAAAATAAATAAAATAAAATAAAAATAAAAAATTAAAATAAATAAATAAGTGAAATGTTGGTCTCTGAAGAGTTTTAGTGCCCTCTGCTCAGAGTGTCAGGCTACCCATAGTCTGTGTCTGCCTCTGCAGAACCTGGCTGCAGAGGGAGGGGCCCAGTTGCACCCTAAAGCCAGTGTGTCCACAGCTTGGAGCCTCGGGGTGGGTCAGAACACTACCTATGGTTGCCCGGGCTCCATCTCTATCCACCGTCATCTGCTGGCCAGCTGTCAGTCTCAGGCATGGAAAAGTCTGTTTCTGAAAGGGCTTTATGCAGAATCGGGGGTATCAAACCTCTGGGTCAACCCTGAGGAGAGGGGTACTGTTCAGTTTTCAAGAAATGTGGTGGGTGTGTTTCTCTACTTCAGAGCTAGATTTCCTTTGAGAGTGATCCAGAATATTCCTCTGCCTTTGGCTGGGCAGAGATCTCATCTGCAGTCCAGCGGGTCGGTTGGATCAGTGATTTTCACTCAGCACACCCATGAGGGGGAAGCACCAGTCAGGTTCAGGAGCAGTGGGGCAGGTGGCCTGCCCCCATCAGTACTGATACTCCCTGACTGGTCGAACCTCTGTGCGTGGCCTCCTGCTGCTGTCTCCTTCCCACAGGTTCCATGTAGGGTGTGGCAGGCAGTGTTCCTGAGGGTGGGGTGAGCTCTATCTGCTAGGGGAGAATATTTTCCTTTACCTAAGCTATAGCTCCCGCAGCGCCTCTCAAAGGAAATGGCCACTTTGGTTTGGGGAAGACACACCAGATTTAGGTCACCAGCGACTGCCTTTCCACATCCTTCCCCGTTACTTCCCACCCAGCCTCTCCTCAGGCACCTCCAGTCTGCACGGCCCTCTCTCCTTTGAAACCTAAGGTGAGTAGAGAGAAAGAAAAATCTTGTCTCTGTTTTTAGTGTTGTTGTTGGTGAAACAAACAAACAGATCCTGTGGCTTTATCTCTGCCCTGCTCCCATCTCCTCAGTGTCCAGAAGCCCTGCTGCCCTTCAGGGCTGGATGTTAGTGGGCTGCTTCTTTTAGCTTTGGTGCTCAGACTGGGGAGCCCAGTCTGGGGACCCCCTCGGTGCTCTCAGGGAACACCCCCCGGCCCACAGCAGAGATCCCCCCTCTCTCCAGCCTGCTAAGTGGGCCAGGCCCTCTGGAGATCTCACCCCTGCACCAGACTCCAGGTGGTTTCCATCCTTCCCTGCTCTGTCTCCTCTGCAGCTGGACCTCTGTTGGCAATTCTGAGTGAATGTTTCCTTTTTTAGTTTTATTGCCAGTCTGGCCCTTGCAGGATATGTAAGAAGGGTCTGCCTATATGACTGCCATTTTCTCCCTGATCCTATCTTCATAATTTTTAATACTATGCCTTGTGTATTGTTTTAAAGAGTCTAAATAGAAAAACAAGAATAAATATAATGAAGCAGAATTTATGCTCCACAGTACATGTTTTAGAGGGCGGGGGGGGCATGTAAGCAAATAAATACAAAACAAATGACATGTTCCAGAATAAAAAGGTAAATCTGGCCTGGAAATTATAGACCAGAGGTCAAGACTATGGAGTTGGACTGAGACTTCACAGTACAGTGACATAAAAATGTAATGAATAGAATGTGTTCAGTGATTCTTTGGAAGTTAGATATGGAATCAACAGCATGTAAACTTTCAGAGATTAGTAATCAGAAAAATAACTAATTATTTTAAGGGAAAACTATGGGTAGCAACATATGTTTTGGTTTGGTTTTGTTAGATTAAAATTTCGGGATACTATCTCTCAAAAAACTTACCCCTGAATGTACAGAAATAATTAGCAGGAGTAGCAACATTCTAAAGAGATAATATAGCACAGGTGGCCAGAGAGGATGCAAGTATAGACTTTACACTTATAAGTGTTCATGGGTAGAATAAAGAATTTTCTTCCAGTATGATAGAAATCATTTTCTTTGGGTATATATGTGATATAAAATTCATAGCCCTGGCTGGTTTGGCTCAGCAGTAAGAGTGTTGGCCTGTGGTCCAGAGAGACCCCAGTTCGGTTCCCGCTAAGGGCATGTACCTTGGTTGCAGTTTGTCCCCGGCCCTGGTTGGGTCATGTGGGTAGCAACCACTCTATGTGTCCCTTTCATGTCGATGTTTCTTCTCTCTTCCTCTCTCTCCCTCCCATTCTGTCTGAATAAAAAATAGAAAAATGTCCTCAGGTGAGGATAAAATATATATATATATATATATATATATATATATAATATATATATATATAAATTTATAATAGTGTTTCTTACTATTATATTATGATATAGTAAATGGTATGATTAAAAAAAAGTAGTTAAATATATACATTCCCTGTAAAACGGGTTGCTATAAAGACTTTGTTTTTCAGTTTGGCTTTTAAAGTTGTCTTAAAATCATCTTTATTATGACTATTAAATCATGCATATTTTTAGGTACTATATTGTTATAAATAACAACACAATAGGGAATAAGAACCTTTAAGAATAACTTCCACTCAATGAGTTTATAACTACTAAAGACACACTGTGACAACTGTTCATCTTATTTAAGTACTGGCATACTCTCATTTTAAATTTACGACACAAACAATAGTATAATTAGAGGTTGGACTTTGATATCTAGCTTGCCCCAAGTTCACATCCTAGCTATTAATACACTTGTGGTTGTAAATGGAAGGATTTAGGGTTAGACATAAACATGATAAAATACAAAACATAGCCTGTGATGCCCATAATGGACAATAAGTACTCAACCACATAACCCTAAATACTGTTTAACAGTGTGAGTTGAAATTATCTTTTGTTCTAATTTCTACACCCTTTCATCTCTGTTAAGGAAATCTAGATTTAGAAATATCAGTTGTCTGACTCTCTTTTCTTTATGTGTCTTGATTTCCTACTTGTACGTATGCCAAAACCAAGTAATAACTCATGTGGTCTTTGTGTGTTTCTGCTTTTTTGTTTTCTTCCTCTACTATGTAAGTGAATTTCAGGTCATTAAAAGGAAATTGGAGCCCTGGCTGGTTTGGCTCAGCAGGTTGAGCATTAGCCCATGGATCAAAGAGTTGTGGGTTCGATTCCAGCCAAGGGCATGGACCTCGGTTCCAGTTTGGTCCCCAGCCCTGGTGGGGATCATGAGGGAGGCAACCAATTGATGTGTCCCTCCCACATAGATGTCTCTTTCTCTCTCTTTCTCTCTCTCCCTCTCTCCCACTCTATCTGAAGATAAATGGTAAAAAAAAAAAAAAAAATCCTCGGATGAGGATTAAAATAGAAGAAGAAGAAGAAGAAGAAGAAGAAGAAGAAGAAGAAGAAGGAGGAGGAGGAGGAGGAGGAGGAGGAGGAGGAAGGAAGGAAGGAAGGAAGGAAGGAAGGAAGGAAGGAAGGAAGGAAGGAAGGAAGGAAGGAAGGAAGGAAGGAAGGAAATTTGAGTCACAGAACTGTTAACCTGTGGCCCCTTTAATGTTTTCTAGGATTTTTTGTTGTCTGTATCTATTTCAAAAAAACTCAAAATATAGTTGATTCCCATTATCTTTAGAGTCCATATTTGTGTATTTGTCTACTCACTAAATTTTATTTGAAACCTCAAAATCAATACTCATGGGTCTTCACAGACATACACAGAGAGGCAAACAATTTTGAGTCCCTTTATCAGCATGTTCATAGCTGAGGTCAGACAAGGCTGTACTCTGTGTTTTACTCTCATCTCCTAAATGAGTGTTCTTTATCCACCACCTATTTAATGCCACAGTTTTTTTGCATTTTGAGGTTTTGTGGGTTTTTTTTATCAGTGTATTTGCTATTCAAAATGGCACTCAAAGGTAGTGCTGAAGTGGCATCTCATTCTCAAAGCACAAGAAGGCTGTGATGTGTCTTTTGGAGGAATTGCCTGTGATGACCTCCATTCAGCCTTGGGTTATTGTGTTATTTGAGTTCAATGTTAATGAATCAATAACATGCTTCATCCAGAGAAAGAAAGAAAAATCACTGATCTTTATAAGAGAATGCACCCAAAAAGTGCTAAAATAACTTTTTTTTTTTTTGTATGTGCACCTAGCAGGAACCAAACCGGGACTCTCTGGTCTGCAGGCTGATGTTCCAACCACTGAGCCAAACCGGCCAGGGTTAATATAACATTTATAGTTTATGATGAAGTGATGAGAAAGCTGGAAAGTGGCTAATGATTCCTTATAAATAAACACGGTATATAATTAATAATTTCTCAGAAATATATATTAAACTAGGTGTCTATAACAGAAACAAACATAAACCTATCTTTGATTAGTTAGTGAAAATGGTACAATGAGAGGCTTTCAGCAACCTGTGTGTTTCCCTAGGAACAATAGCTCCATATTCACTAATTCAGAACTTAATCACCAATTCAGCAAATTCATTCACAGCAACTTTATGAAACATAACTACCATGAAAAAAGATCAACTGTATACAAAATGTGGTTAAGCACTTTTATGGATAGAAAATTCTAGTTTCTGTAGTTTCTTTAGTAACATTCCTCTATGTAATCAATCATTAAATATGGGAGAATCTAAAACCACATAATAGAAGAAAGCAAAATTTAAAATCAAATGAAGTTATACTTAGTATTCAGAAAACAGAACTTTTAGAAATAGATTTTGTGTTAGGAAATGCTACTTCTGTGTTTTTTACCTTAAAGAAAATATATTTATCTATAACAGTATTCATAGTTGATAGATGAGAAGATTTATCTGATTTAATAGATTATTTCACAACTCATTTAGGAAATTCATGATCTAAAATGATAAAAACAAACAAACAAACAAAAAAAACAAATAGACATAAAACTTTTAAGAAAAGGAATTAAAGAATATATACTAAAAAATAATAGACTTTAAAAATTTACTGGTTTGGATAAATATATATATATATTATTTTGTGAGAGCAAACATTTTAAAGTCTATGTGAACACACATCTTGTACTTTTTTCATGCCCATATTGCCATGCTAAATTGCATTCTGAAACAAATAAATTTGTATTGGATCATTACACATTTGAAGGCAGCCAAATAGTTTCTAGCGAACTATAATTTTTATTGCCAACATTGTTTTTTAAAATTAGCTCTATAAAGTTAAAAAAACGCTTTTAAAATTGATGGAAAATATTTAAACAATTTTCAGAGGTATTTAATGCTTCATATTTATATAAAGAAAGCCTGTGAATTTGTAACTATATTTTTTAAAAAGAACCAAAACCTAGTTTATAAACAGCAAAAGCAATTAGTAAGTAATGTCAAATATTATTTCAAGTAATCTACTATATTTTTCTTACTCAGACTCATACTTAATATAATCTTCAACATATTTCTTTGAGTTCTATTTCTGATGTGAAACCTCATAGCAATGAATAGGGGAAAGAACAACCCATATTGTTTTAAAGTAGTAACTTCTTAGATTTCAAAGTATATGTGTCTTTTACACAAAAATGAATAAAATGATATGCCCCCAGGGAGGAGCATGATAAATCAAGGCTTTGGCATAATGAGATTTCTCCTTTTGGGTTACAAACCCATACAAAATGATAAACCCTGAAATATGACAGACTTCGTAAGTGTAGCACAGGTGTGTTGTCACACTACAGTAGGCACTTTAGAAAGGACCATAAAACTAAATTGAAAGTGTATGTTTTTTTAGTAAATTAAATTTCAGGAAGAGTCATATTCAAATAATATTTCCAAGTGATTTAGGTAATAGACATAGAACTGAATTTTATCTCTCTTAAACAATCTTACCCACATAAATATATCCAGAAACAATATCCCAGAGCAAAAATGTTATTATAGATTATTCAGTGGTACCTAAAATCTAAAACCCAAGTATGTTCAACACTCCTTCTAATAAGTCTTCTACAAAAGTAAAAGTTCTCATTTTAAAATTTAATTACAATTAGTCAAAGTTAAACTGATTTCTTTAGTTAAAAATTTCTTAGCATCTTAGTGTGACCAAGTAGATTACTAAACTTCAATATAGGATATATTTACCTTTTCAATCATTTATTTATGCACCAAAGTGTGTGTGTGTGTGTGTGTGTGTGTGTGTGTTGGGTTTTGTTTCTTTTCTGGAAGCTTCTATACTGCAGAACAAGCTTGAAAAGCTTTTTCATAAAAATATGCAATACTTTCCAAGTGACTCTATGTAGTGTTTTATTTCTAATTTTTTGGTGACATATTTGACTATAATATCTGAGGAAGTTAGGATTAATTCATTCAAACAATATTTCCAGAAAAATTTGTGTTGACTATCGATTGGCCACTTTGATTTCTTGGTATAAATGGAGTTAAGAAAGAAATACAATATCTAGGATTATTTAGTAATGACATAAAATCAGGGTATTAGTAGGGCTAATTGTAACAAAAAAAACATTTGGCACAATATCCATTAATAGTCTGTCATCATAAATGTTTAACATTTCTATTCAGTCAGGAGACTTCAATCATTTCATGACCTGTACATATAACATAACAAAAATGCAACGTCAAAATACAAAAGTTTCTAAAGCAGTGGTACATATAAATAATGGAATACTACTTGGCCATAAAAAAGAAGGAACTCTTACCCTTTGAGACAGCATGTGTGGAGCTAGAGAACATTATTCTAAGTGAAATCATCCAGTCAGAGAAAGACAAGTACTATATGATTTCATTCATACATGGAACCTAAAGAGCAAAATGAACTAACAAGCAAAATAGAGACTCAAGGAGAGCAGGCTGATTGCTATCGGCAGTAGGGTGAGGGAACAAGGGGGTGAGGAAAGATAAAAAAGAAATAGAAAAACCAGAGAGAGTGAAAAATAACTCATGAACATAGACAACAGTGTGGAGATTGCAGACGGGCGAGGTGGAGGAGGGTATGGAAGGGATAAATGATGATGGATGGAGACTTGACTTAGGGTGGTGACCACACAATACAGTGTACAGACGATGTGTTGTAAAACTGTGCACCCGATACCTGTACACTTTTGTTAACTAGTGTCACCCCAATCAATTTAATAAAAAAGAAAAAATAAATAAAAACTATTCTGTTTTTAATTTTTTTGAAATTTTTTAATTGATTTTAGAGAGAGGAAGAGAGAGGGAGAGAGAGATAGAAACATCAATGAGAGAGAACATTGATTGGCTGCCTCCTGCATGCCCTACACTGGGGATTGGGCCCATAACCTGGGCATGTGCCCTGACTGAGAATCAAACCAGCGACCTCCTGGTGCATGGGTTGATGCTCAACCACTGAACCACACCGGCCAGGCAAAACAATTTTGTTTTAATGCACCATTGATGATGATTAAGTTAGGTTAATATCTACTAATAACAGAAAAAATACTGAATACTGTTTATGAGTCACTGGTATTTACCAAACTCCTTTACATATATCTCCACTATATACGTTATATAAAAACGGTGATTAGTTCACTGGTGTATGTGTAAGAGTACTTGTTAGCACTATATTAAAATTTACCTTAGACATATCACATGTAAGTGTCTGCATTGATATTATTATTATACATTTTATCTGAGATTTCTAAATATACAGAACTTGTGATATTTTAGAGAACTCCATTTAACTATGTGGCCCCAGATCAATTTGAAGCCTGCAAAACGATGTGGGTTTTTCAGCACAACATTAAGGTTTCTGTAAAACTAGCCATGAAGTTAAATTGCAGACTCTCAGTACCAACATTTACTTTTTTTTTTATTACTATTTTTTTCTTTATTGATGTGTTACAGAGAGAGGAAGGGAGAGGGAGAGAGAAATAGAAACATTGATGAGAGAGAACATCACTTGGCTACCTCCTGCATGCCCACCACTGGGCATGTGCCCTGACCAGGACTTGAACTGGTGACCTCTTGGTCCATGGGTTGATGCTCAACCACTAAGCCACACAGACCAAGCCTAAGACCTACTTGTTAGTCCTATCAACACAGATTCAACATTTTGAAAAACATTCAAGTTTTTTAATACAAATCTTTGTGCAGCAAGAAGTGAGGAGACTGACCACTAACCTGAAGCCAGGTTCTGTCACAACTAATTTTTTAGAAGTTGATTTTTCAGGCTGACATAAACTTTTATTCTACACCTCACTTCATTTCTCTTTCTAAAACAATAGATTCAGTATACTTTGTATTTTTCAGGGTCTTGTATTTTTAGGTCCAAAAACTCCTTCAAAAGGAAAATAAATTTCAAGTACCTGAGCCCGGCCAGTGTGGCTCAGTGGTTGAGCGTCGACCCATGCACTAGGAGGTCACCGGTTTGATTCCCGACCAAGACACATGACCAGGTTGTGAGCCCAATACCCAGTGGGGGGCATGCAGGAGGTAGCCAATTGATGTTCTCTCTCATCAATGTTTCTCTCTCTCTCTCCCTCTCCCTTCCTCTCTCTCTAAATCAATAAAAAAAAAAGTTAAATATATATATACACACACACACACATGTATATGTGTGTGTGTGTGTATATACAATAATAATAATAATGTACCTGAAAATGTGTGTTTGAAGAAGGGTTAGTAATTGTTCAGAAGAACAAAGGTAGACAATCATGGAGGACCTATAAAGATATCCAGATAGTGGCTAGGGAATGAAATATGCATTGCGGGTTGAATTGTTTAACAATTAGAATGTGTGTTACAAAATTCTGTGATTATTAAAAGCCTGATCTACTCACTCTTTCTCCAGCCTGTCAACTCACTAAAATTCTCTCTCCATGCCTGGTGCCGATGAAGCTCAAGGGCAGATCAACAAGTGTTCTGTCTACACTATTGTCCCAACAGGTCACAGAATACAGTTGTCATTCTTATAGACATCAACACAAGTGATTATTGTGAACAGCCCTTTAGCCTGGGTAAGGGGTACCAATAAACTATGCGTACTCCAGTCTAAAGAATCTATTCCTCTGAAGTTTCTCCCTGATTTTCTCTACTCTGCCTAAATAAACAGGGAGAAAGGCAACGTACCCTCCTCCTGTCCTCTCCGAGTAAGGCAGTTCCTTCCAGAACGCAGCAGACACTAATGAGCTGGTGTCTAGTTTGGGAGCACTGGCCTCAATCTCAAGGCACCACCTGCCACTCTTCCCTGACATACAGAATTCAGTGACTGATAATTAACCTGAGACTAAATAAATACCCTATATCATGCCACGCAGTGTGTTGATATTTCTAATTCAGTGGAAATTAGATAGGGTCAATGTATCAAATTTCAATTAGTTTTCTACTGTGTAAAACCCAGGTACTTAAATCCTCACTTATTCCTCAAGTTTTATCTATTGGAGGTAGATATCACAGTACAACTTTTAAATAATTGAAGAGTTTGTATCAAGGAGTTTTTCCAGGCTGCCAGGAAGTCTGAGAGTTTGTTAAGAATTGACAAAGAATTTTGCACCTCAGTTCACTCTGTAAACCAAAGACTGTGCTTCTTGGCATAAGAAAATGACATTTATTTGTTGTTGTTTTTTTTAATCCTCATTCCATTTTTTGTACAGACAGTGTGGGAGGGAGAGAGAGGAAGAGAGAGAGAGGGAAACATCGATGTGAAAGGGACACATCGAGTGGCTGCCACCCGCACGACCAACCAGGGCCGGGGACAAACTGCAACCAAGGTACATGCCCTTAGCGGGAACCGAACCCGGGTCTCTCCGGACCGCAGGCAGACGCTCTAACCGCTGAGCCAAACCGGCCAGGGCAGAAAATGACATTTATATTCAAGTGCTTAAGATATATTTTCCTAAGAAATTGCCATGGGCCCAGCCGGTGTAGCTCAGTGGTTGAGCATCGACCCATGCACCAAGAGGTTACCAGTTCAATTCCTGGTCAGGGCACATGTCCAGGTTGTGGGCCTGATCCCCAGTGGGGGGCATGCAGGAGGTGGCCAATCAATGTTCTCTCTCATCAAGGTTTCTATCTCTCTCTCCGTCTCCCTTTCTTTCTCTCTAAAAAAAATCAATAAAGAAAAATAAAATTTAAAATAAAAAAAAGGAAAGAAAGGAACTGCCATGGAATGTTGCTTTAAATTAGCTTTTGAACAAGTCAAATAACTTTTGTAGAGGAAAGACTATATTTGGAAAACTTAGCTATTGGCTATTGCTTACATTCTTAATAAAGTGATGTGGTCACATTTTTAATGAGAAAAAGTGAATTTACCATCAGATATACATCGATTTTCTAACTAAAGTCTAATATAATTATTTTGTTTTAATTTGTTCTCTCTGGACAAAGTTAGTCTACTAAGTTCTATAACACTGAACCAGAAAAAATACAGTATGTGCAATATTTTAATATGGTATTAAAAATATATTGATAAGTATTTCTGACCATTACTCTAGCTAGTGCAATTAAAATATTGCACATTGATATAGTCACCTTCAGTTATGTACAAACTATGACAACGATATTCAACATAAGAAAGTAAACATTGCATTAAAACCCCAAAGCTGTGGCAATTTAGTCAGATTATGAAGTGACACAGAAGCAAGTTTTCTCAATATTTCCTAAAATGATAAGCTCATGTGGAGAAAGGCTTTCTTATAATTGAATCAACTAATTATGTATCAACAATTGTTTAACATAAAATATTTCCAACAAGATTGATCCTTATGTATAAAGATGAACATACACTAATAAAAATGTAAATACACATTATCTATTATAGAATCCATTGCAGTGAATTTATATACTATTTGTATTTTTAGTGTCTGTGTACAATTCCAGCCAACAAATAGTTACAGTGTTTTAGCAAAAAGTAAAGTTTTCAAATTCTAAGTAAATTTGACTTGTCATTTTTTCACTAGAATACAAACACATTTTGGTCTGAATTTATTACAAAAGCACAGCCTATTTGTTTTCAAGTTCATTTCCCCTGGGATAACGTGGCAGTAAATGGATAATCCATGGCTTGATTTCACACATTTAGGCATCCCAGCATGCACTAGGAATAGGGCAAATAAAAGAATTGGGACATTTATAACAAAGCTCCCCGCAGACTCATTATGGGCAATGCTGTGAACCATTACAAACTCACAACCTTGAGAGCTCAGCAATGCGTGCTGTAGTACACCACATTCATTGAAATATAGCATAATGCATTTTCTAACTCTTTAATTTATATTTAACTTTTTCTTTCTAAAAGCTATAGTAATTGAGTTTCACATGTAGCCAAGATTTAGTTAATGTATTCTATTTTTATAAACAATCTGTTTGGAAATATGTAATACACACATACATGAATAATTCAAACTTTTAAGAGCCTTTTTATTCCTGATAATGTCATAATATCTGGCACTTTCAGTTTTCAAAAGCACATTTAATATAACATTTATTCTTTTATAAAAGTCAAAGTAGTCCCAAGCTGGTGTGGCTCAGCATTTAGAGCGTTGACTTTGGACCAAAGGGTCATAGGTTCGATTCCCAGTCAAGGGCATGTACCTGGGTTGCAACCAATCAATGTGTCTCTCTCATATCGATGTTTCTCTGTCTCTCTCTCTCTCTATCCTGCCCTCACGTCCACTCTAACTAAAAAAACTCAATGGAAAAATATCATTGGGTGAGGATTAACAACCAAAAAGGGTCAAATTAAAATATTATCAAATTTTATCTAATGATCAAAAAATTACATAAATCTGTCACTTTTCACAAAAAACAAAAACAAAATTGATTATAACATAGAAAATCAATCCAGAATAAAAACATTGCTACAAATTTATCACTTCTCATATCCAAACAATATACATTTCACATTAGGAAAAAATATTTTCATACAACACAATGTAAAAGAGTTGGGGTAACTAAAAAACCTGGTGCTATTTTATACATAACAATTATAAATATGGGACTAGATAATGCTTTGGGATTAAGCATTTTACAGTGTCAACCAGAACTATAACCATCCATCCATAAGTTCAAAAGCTTAAGGTTTGACTTCTTTAATAGTTTATGTATGTTCCAATATAAATGGAAAACTCCAGAAGAAACCAACAACCTGGTTCTTAGAAAAAAATATAATTTACTATGTTTTAGCCAATTTATAACATACACCAATTTGTTACCGAGAGATGTTAGAGAGATAATAGGTCAACAGGTAGAGAACACAAGGACTGTGTGAGGTAGTATAGATAAGTCAAATTATGCACATATTTCATCTTCAATTTTAAGACTCCAAACTCACTATGGGTAAACTAGCTCAACCTATATTGATCATTTTAATGTTAATAATTATCATATCTGCTTTTTATTATCTATAGTGTCCCAGGCACCAGCTTGGGACTTTTATATAATTAGATAATTGTTTCATATATATCATTTTAATTTTAAGTCACATACTTTATAATTTATGTCACAGCATGTTTATAAGATAACAGTTTTCATTTTCATATATTTCTGTTAAGAAGGTTAACAGAGTTTTGATAAGTAAAGAAAATACTGGGACATGTTAGCAGATTCAGACTTGTTGCCTAGAAGGTATTTTAAACATTATGAATCTCACTTCATGGTAAATGTGTGAAAAAACATTTTCAACATTGAAAATAGTTATATACACAAAAAATTTCCCAGAGTCTAGATCATCAGTTGGTAGCATATGGCCGGCTTACCACATATAGCTAGGGAGATCATTTTTAGTAAAGACGTTGTGAAAAAACTATGGATAAATACAAAAATTAATTTTGAGGAAAAAAAAACAACTGTCAGCAAACAATGTTGGATTTTGATGATTTTCCCCTTCTTCAGTTAGTTATGTCTATTTTGTGAGTTTTCTTTTAGGGATATGTTCTTTTTGACCACCTTGCCAACTCCCCAGCTGCTCGCCCTCACTCTCCCAAGCAATTGGAGTTACTTCCTCTGTAATCCCTTTCTAAGATATTAATCAGTGGTGAAAAACTTTTTTGGTTGATACACTGAGTATTTTGGAGTGATAATTTTTAATTGTTCCCATTAGTTTTTAAATATTCAAAACATTTTATATATTAAATACAAAATGACTCAAGCATTGGATTAGGAACTAGGTTTGGCCAGCAGTTGTACAAAGCCTGCTGGGTTCCTTGCCCTCATCACCTTCTTTTGGACTTTATCTCACACCAGTCTGCCCTCTCTCTCTGCTATAAAGTCATGATGGCCTCTTGTTGCTCTTGAAACGTGCTGGCTCATAAAGTCACAAAGACTTGCTTTTCACCTGGTCCCAAATACCTTGCCTCACATCCTTTAGGTTTTATTCACGAGTCACTTAGCTGATAATGTCTCCACTGCCCAGCGTTGTCACCTGAGATAGATGATAACACATTGAAATCTTTTTACCAAAAGCTTTCTACTTTTCTACCTGGAATATCTATCTTTATCACCTTTAATAGAAAGAAATTGGGCAAATCACTTGGTAGAAAATTTCCATTTTCCATTTCCACTAGAAAAAATAAATTTTCATTGATATACTGATGAAAATTATTGCTCATCATCAATCAAATATCTCCATGCCTTTATTATTCTTTTGTAATAAGTATTGAACCCTAGTTCAACTACCTTTTAATATCCTTGAGGGCAAAAATTATGATCACTTATTTTCTTGTATGTCTGCTATATTCTGATGAAAAAAAATACTTCTAGCAAATTGAAAAGGAAAGTTTATAAAGCAGAAGAAAAGACAACCACCCCCTACCGCCACACAAACAAAGGCTGCTATGGATTATGGATCTATTACCATGAGACAAACTAAACTACAAGGCAAAAAACAGTAATAATTAGGTGCTAATTTGCATTAAAATATATGTTGTAAAGATTAGGATCATTGTGTCAAAACACATGGTACCATCCAAGTTAAAAAGAAAAAGAAGTTTGAAATGCAAGGAATCTTAGACCAAACAATGAATTTTATGAGAAACTACAGTATTATATATCCAGTATAAAAATTAGTTAAAGATAGCCCTGGCCAGTTTGGCTAGGTGGTTAGAGTATCGGCCTACAGTCCTGAGAGACCCAGGTTCCGTTCCTGCTAAGAGCATGTAGCTTGGTTGCAGTTTGTCCCTGGCTCTGGTTGGGTTGTGCGGGTGGCAGCCACTCGATGTGTCCCTTTCACGTCAATGTTTCTCTCTCTCTCTCTCTCTTTCTCCTTTTCACTCTATCTGAACAACAAAATGGAAAAATGTCCTCAGGTGAGGATAAAAAAATTAGTTAAAGATATAATTTTATGCCCTGGCCGGTTTGGTTCAGCGGTTAGAGCGTTGGCCTGCGGTCCTGAGAGACCCGGGTTCGGTTCCCGCTAAGGGCATGTACCTCGGTTGCAGTTTGTCCCCGGCCCTGGTTGGTTGTGCGGGTGGCAGCCACTCGATGTATTCCTTTCACATCGATGTTTCTCTCTCTCTCTGTTCCTCTCTCTCCCTCCCACTCTACCTTAACAAAAAATGGAAAAATATCCTCGGGTGAGGATAAAAAAAAAAAAAAGATATAATTTTATTACCTAGATCCACTCATAGTTATTGATTTAAACATTTAATAATATGTTCCACAAACAGTTATAGAATTTCTTTAAAAATAATAATGGACAATTTCAAAAATAGTTTATGTATATCAATACATAACTAATTCATAAAATCAGATATTTTGCTGGTTAATTAATTTAACCTAATACAACAAATGTATAAAATAATATCAAAAGTTTAAATGGAAGTGTTTTGCTTTCAGATAAGATATAGAATAATAAGGAAAATATAAGCTTTATCAGAAGGCAAGAATCACCAGATATACCACCAAAAATTCTTTCTTTACAGCCATCCCTGATTATAGGAATGAAAAAACCCAAAAGATGAAGCTAAGTGATGACCAATTCGTAGGTGAGTAAGGGACAGTGGCCCTATCATGCCAGCTGCTGGGCAGGGATGACATACACAAGAGATGGCCAGAAAATGATTGTCTGACACTACATAAGTAAGAACTATACAAACTTCTGACAAAATTTTAGACTGCCCCATCATATTTGAATCAAGAGGAGCTCCAGATAACAATTCTTCTCATTGAGTAACTAAGAAGGAGCTGGGCAAGCAGGACAGGAGAAAGACGCCTTGTGATCTCACAGGCTCACAGTTTCCAATATCACAGTCTCCAAATCTAATAGATGCACAGTGTTGCAAGCTCACAGGCACAAGACACTATAGTGTGAAACATCTTTTCTCAAGTGTAGAATTCTCAAGGTGCCATTGTCTTAAGGTCAGTTCTCTAGGTTACCGAGAGAATTTGATTGTTTTATTCATCTTGAAATGATCTTATCTATTTTCTGAGCCTTTGTAATACCATGTTAATATAAATTTTATCTTTAAATTACTAATCATTCTATTCATTATTCTTTACTGGCTTCTCATTCATCACCACATATTAACTAATCCAAGGGTTTCTTTCCATAGCCCTCTTTCCATCCCAATCTTCACTTTACTCCAGGACATTATCAATCATTCCCATCAATATCATAGTGACTTAATGCATATTTCTAATTCTTAGAAGGGTTTTTTTTTAGGAAACTTTATGAAAGATTCTAAAATTTACATTGAAGATTGAAATCCCAAGTATACATTAAATATACATTATACATCAAAACTTATTATACACTTATGGTAATTAAACCAGTAAATAATTAACATAGAAATAGGTAAATTGACCAATAAAATAGAATACAAAAACTAAAAACAAGTTTTTGTATAAAAAGGAACAAAAGAGTAAATGAAACCTTTTATATAATGGAGTAACATTATAAGTTACTGAAAAAAAGAAAAAAAATCATTCTGTAAGTGATGTTGAAACAATTGGTTATCCATATCAAACACACAAAAAGAAATTGGATCCTCCTGGCTACACCCCACACATAAATATCAATTCAATATGAGTTAATGATCTTAATATGAAAGACAAAATATAACACTTTCAGAATAAATTGCATGGTGGAAAGCAAATAAATTGCTATATACATTGATATCAAGCTCAGAAACAGTTTTCTGTTTAAGAAAAAATGCATGTTGCAGAAGATTTCATACTATGCAACATGATTTTTGTCAAGTTCTGTTCTAAACAAAACTAAATAACATGTATGTTGATATTACCTTTTTGTCAAGGAAAAACCAAGACAAAATTAAATAAAAATTATGAAAGACAAATAAGTACAATAGTCAGGAAAACAATTTTCTCTGCAAATAGAGGACAATATGGAATGACAGGAGATGTGTTCATGTGATTCATCATTATTGGTAATTTTCTGGTGTTTAACTGGATTATTTCTATCAGCTTCATCCAGAGGATATTTCTGTTTATGGTGACAAAATGACTGTAGCATGTCCAGGTAACATCTGAACTACACGTTATCTATCTGGGGAAAAAGAATCAGAGTATTGCCCAGCCTGTGTGACTCAGTGGTATAGCGTCGACCCAAGTACCAAGAGGTCGCCAGTTTGATTCTTGGTCAGGGTACATGACCAGATTTTGGGCCCAATCCCCAGTGCGGGGCATGCAGGAGGTGGCCAATTGATGTTTTCTCTCATCAATGTTTCTATCTCTCTCTCCCTCTCCCTTCCTCTCTCTCTAAAAGAAAAAGAAAAAGAAAAAAAAGAATCAGAGTACTAGAATTCACCATTGGTTCCAACACATTCATAGACCAGACTGTTTTAAGAACATAATTTTAAACTCACTATGCAAATAAGGGGCCATCCTGAAGTCAAAACACATGAATTATACGTGTGTGGATGAATGAACCATCCAGTGCACTCATGATCAGTATATGAAACAAAATCTCAGGGCTTTAAGAAAGCAGAAAAAAAGGGATTATTCAGTAAGGAACCTAAAAACATTCGATGTAAGTTTCTAAAAAAAGTGCACTATAAAACAAAAAATATTTAAGGATCAATGGTTTAGCTGTATATCAAACCATTTATTAAAAATCCTAATTTTAAAACACTTATTAAATAGCAACAAAAACATTATTTCCTTGAAATAATATTGATAAAATATTTGAATGACATGTCCCCCCAAAATATAAACTTAAATTTAGGATTAAAAATAAATAACCCACTGGTGTGGCTCAGCAGACTGAGGGTTGTCCCGTGGACTGAGAGATCCAGACTCGATTCCTGGTCAGGGCACATGCCTGGGGTGCGGGCTCCAACCCCATTGTGGGGCACACAAGGGGCAGCCGATCAATGTTTCTCTCTCACATCGATGTTTCTATCTCTCTCTTCCTTCCTCTATCTATAAAAAATCAATTAAAACATTTTAATTAAGTAATTAAATGGAGCAGCATACCATGTTTTTGGTGTTCTTTGATGGAAAATCTATTTAAAAACTCATTTTTCCAAGAAAAATACATGTTTTCAGTACTAACACAATCAAAATATTCATATATTTCTTAATTTTAAGTTATTTGGATGAAAATATTTTTTAAAAAATGTTATCCCAGATCACAAAGAACATGAGAGTCATAGTAAGAGATGCATAATAATTTTATTTAAATAAACACATCATATTATTACTAAATATACATTAAGCTTTTAACTTTATCAGGAAGTTATGCACTATTTTCTAAGCACTACTGTAGTTTTAGAGCATTTCAGGGCTTTAATCAGTTTATAAACATGAGATTGAAAGAAAGAAAAAGGATGTAGTATTGGATACTGGTCATATTATACCAGTAGTCATCAACTTAACTGTTTATTAGGACATAAGAATAACACTAATTAGGAAAAAATAGTGCATAGAGAATGGTTTCAACTATATAAAACAATATGCATATGTTAGAGATAAATAATAATTTTTGTCTACTTTATGGATAGTGGCATAATTTGTTGTTAATGGAGTTTATAAATATTGTAGAATTTTTAAAATTCCTTACCTAAAATAGGAATAAAAATAAGATTATTGAATTACTTTAAAAATGTACTATACATAAATACTTTTTTTTTTACTTTACAAAGTTTTTCTTCTCTCAATGGTGATCATACCATAAGGTATGAAAGTGTCGAATCACTATCTTGTACAATTGAAATTATGTTATTGCATGCCAATATAATTTAATAAATTTTTAAATAAAAAATAAAATCAGTGCTTCAATTTAAAAAAAGAAAGAAAACAGGGATGAAAGAAGCAAAGTAGGGAGAGAGAGGGAGAGGGAGGGAGGAAGTGGGAGAGAGAGAGAGAGAGAGAGTGGAGAAAGACAGAGAAATGAGAATGAAAGGAAAGTAAAGAAAGAAAATATAAGAAAAAATAGGTTATGGCTAACAAATCTTTTTTTTTCTATGTAGTGAAAATGTTGAAAATATTTTATAATGGTTTGTAATAGTTGCAATAGCACTGAGTATATGTGAATGACCCCCCCCAAAAAATAGTCTATCTGTACTTATATGAAACACAATTGAATATGGATTTCAAGGCTAAGAAGTATATACTGAGCAATATTACTGAAACTTTTAGTTTGGGGAAAATTTAACCATATTAGTGACATCGAATTTTCCATTATTATTACCTTCTCTTAAACTGAAACTGGCTAAGCATTGATAAGTCAGGGCAAGTACCATGCTTCTGGCATTAGTAGCTTCTATTTGGAAAACAACATCATGGAGTTTCTATAGACAGATGGACAAATGATCAAAAGCAAATAACATTCTAAGTTTTCTTCTTATTTGGTCTTCTGCCAAATGGGCCTGTATTTCTGCAGAAAACTGAGAAAATATATCCTGGCACAAATTTAACTCTTCCTATATCAAATTTCTCTCTGAATGTATCGTCTCTTGAATATCTCCATTTCATAAAATGGGAATGGACATTTGACCAAGTTCTCTGAGTGTATAAATTATTCCTTGAATGAAGTTAAATCTATATTTAACTACTAACTTAAGAATTTAGTTTGTTATGAGCTGAATTGGGTCCCCCAAAATTCATATATTGAAGTCCTAACACCAGTACCTCTGATTATGACTATATTTGGAGGCAGAGTCTCTAAAGAGGTAATTAATCTAAAATAAAATTGCTAGGGCAAACTTTAATCCAATCTCAATGGTATTTTTATAACAGAAGATTAGGACACAGACATGCACAGAGAAAGACCATGTACAGTTGAAGGAGAATGCCATCCACAAGCCAAGGAGAGGCTTCAGAAGGAACCAATTCTGCAGATATTTGGTCTTGGACTTCCAGCCTCCAAAATAATAAGCAAATATATTTCTGTTGTTAAAGCTACTCAGTCTGTGGTACTTTGTTATGACACCTTAGAAAACTAATATATCTATGATAAAGTATGTTTAGTATTTGAGCTTTACTGGTAGCTGTTTTCAACACATCTGGTTCTGTTTTCTGCGTGTACTCCTAAACTGTGAAGTTTAGGTATACCAGTACGATGAACTAGTTGTATAGACAGACTAAGGTCTATCTCAGGGTAAAGAAGACATCTATAAGACTATCTATTCAGTCTTATATACTGAAAATACAATACTTATACTAAAAAATCATGTCTGATTCCTATATTTGACAAAAAGAAAATTTATCCTCTTTTGTAAAACAGTAACAATATGAGATAACTTCATGGGAGTATAGTGAGAATGGAACAAAGTATTTGTGAAAACACCCAGAAGATTACTAACCATATAATCAGTAATCAGTATTACACAGAGTTGATTTGAAAAAGATATCTTCCTACCTAGCAAGTCTACTTTATCAATAAGTGAAAGACATCAACGGGCGAAATTTGTTTTCAAATTCTCTTATACAGGACATTCTCTGTACAACAGCTTAGAAGATAGACTGCAGGAGGTTGATGTCAGAATGCGAATGTATGATAAAGATTGTATTTACAACAAAAGCACTTATAAAGTGAAGGAACAATCAAGAGACCTGAATTTATAGACTCATATCCATGTGTTGGGTACTATTAGGGCCCATAGATTAGGTAATTAGAAGCTAGATTATAAAGGCAGAAATAGTACGATTGAGAAATAATGTGGGAGAAACCATAAGGGTCATTGAGAACACATGTTGAAAGTAATGATTAAAAAGATTTGTCTGACAGTGCAGGTCATGCATTTCCTTGATATTTTTGTTTTATGCTTGTAAATCAAGGATAATGAAATATGACTTGTGGGGAAATTAAGGGGATTAATTACCAATGCTAATGTTTGTAAAGAGCTTTAAGAAATGCTGAATTCAATATCCTATTGCATCTGAGTTCAGGGAGTTTGCCTTCTTCTCTTGTGAATGTCTATTCATATTTTTTTAGAAATTACTTTAGGGTGAGCTCTAATAAAAGTGGTTTCTGAAAGCATTTATTGAAAAAGAGGCACCTGAGAAGTGCAACGGGCAAGGTCAGACCACCTCGGCAGTATAAGAGAGGCCATATTCCCGCGATGCAGGTCACTAGGAAGAGTTCCCAAGTGAAGTGGACAGACTTTGAATATTTTTCTCACTGGTCATTGATCCCTTCCCTTTTTTATTTCCAGATTACAGAGTAAAAGTTAAGGTCACTCCCTATGATAATTAACAGTTAACCATAGGAGTAATCCAAAACTGATTAAGGAATCAAAATTCTTTATTAAGTGTCTTGTAATTTTTATTATAACTAAAATTATACACTGTTTATAATAACCAAATGAATGTTACAATTTAGTAATGTGTGATATGTCCACATGAAATATCACTAGCATACAAAATATGCAAGGCCCTGGAAAATCACTACTCATATTCTATGGATTTCTGTTTCAATGAACTAGATTATGTTAACTGAGAAAATCTCTGGGAATGAAGAAACTTAAATCCCTGCTCTGCTATTTAATTGCTGTTGTAATACTACCTGTAATGCCATTCCTTTATGCAACCAATATATTGAGATCTAGTATTTGTTAGGCACTGTTCTTAGCATGTTAGATTTTGAGGGGGTAAGTGTGTATATATATATATAGATGTATATGTACATATCTATATATGTGTATATATATGTATATATATACATATATATATAGTTTTTTGACCTCATTTCAATAACATTTTTGCATTTTTTCTTACAGTCCTTTATAGTGATGCAGACCACTGTTTTCCAAAAGTAAGAATTTTTTTTTCCCAAAACCTTCCATCAGAATTCAACATAGTCAAATTTATAGTACATTCCCATTTTAAAACTACTGAGATGAAAAATAAAATCATTTTGTAGGCTTTATTAACCTTGAATGATTACAATGGACTAAAGAAGGGGCACAGCTTCCCCTAAAGCAAAAGACTACCTAGTACTCAAAAACAAGTAAGGAGCTTTACCAAGGGAAATCTGAGGAGGTTTAGCAGTGAGGTAATACATTGCGTTTCCAGGCATCACCTGCTATGGCCTACTGTCATGTTTCCAACGTTTTATAGAGCTAGGAAAGAAGAAATAAAATATATTATATGTGCAATTATTTACTAGAAAGAGAGATGGGCTGGTTACAGAAGTAATGAAATTTGTTTCTGACTGAATTTCTAATGCCTGCTTGCAAAATCACTGCATTTCTTTTTATGTTTGTCTCATCATGTATGGAGGTCTTGAGTAAATAAAATTGAGTAATTCATAGTTTTCTTATTTGGGGGCTTGTATGGGAAGAAAGACTATTCATCAAGATAGAAAATATAATGGGAAATTTTAGGATGTAATCAAATACATGAAGAACTATTGGATATGAAGAAGCTGAATGAATTGGGGAATCAAGAGGTGATTAGAATATTGATTGGCCTAGAGTATAGCACAGATGTATTAGAGAAGAAAATATTTGAAAGCCATTGAAAAATATGTAATATTTGAAGCCACTGGGCAGGGATAAATTATTATTTAAGGCAGATAAAATACAGAGATCCAACTAACACCAGCACCACAGAGGCATGGGCATAGTTAATAAAGAATTTACAGACTTGATTATATGCCTATATATAATTTTTAAAAGTAAAGTAGGATTTCAGTGACTCGCTATTTTGGTGTTTTCAACTGTGCTTAATCATTTTTGTTTCATTCTTCTATTGACAGGTGTATACAAGTGATATTTTGAGAAATGTTTTTTTTCTTTAATTAATGCCAGAAATGTTTTTGAATAAAATATTTAGATGTATACATTTTTGCCAATCACATATTTAAATGTAAACAATCTTTTTATTTTAACTCATATTCTTCTTACTTTTGTTTCTGATTTCAGTGTTTATTGTTTTCATGGCTCAGTTGTAAATGTAACAAAGGCTTGATGTACAATGCAGTTTGATAAATTCATACTCACTGAAATAAGTTTCTGTCAGATGAGCAGAAATTGAGAGGTGAGGATAAACACAAATCCAGTAGTTTATAGTGATTTTTACAAATCACATGATAGAATTATGAGTACATATATGACTGCAAGATAATTCCCAAAATGTCTACCACTTAATTATGTGGGAAATAAAGAATTAGTTAATGGCTCTGGCCAGATTGGCGCAGCAGTTAGAACATGGGTCCGCTGACCAGATAGTCACAGGTTCAATTCCTGTCAAGGGCATGTACCTCCATTGCGGTTCGGTCCCAGGTCCTGGTCTGGGTCATGTGGGAGGCAACCAGTAGATGTGTCTCTCTCACATGGATGTTTCTCTCTCTCTCTCTTTTTCTCTCTCTTCCTTTCTCCCTCCCACCCTATCTGAAGATAAATGGAAAAATAAATCCTTGGGTCAGGATTAGAAAAAGAATTAGTTAATGGTTTCATGTTTTAATTTTGAGTTTTCCTGCCGTTATTTCTTTACAATTTTATGCATACAATATTTTGTTAAACCAAATATATAGTTGTTAGCAACTATAAAGAAAACCCCTTATCCATGCAGAAAAATACTAGGGAGCGGACATTTATTAATCTATTTATCTATTTCTCTAGCCATTCATTTGAAAATATTACAAATTCACAAGTATAAGTAGACAAACATATTTAATTGATGTTTCTTTCCTCAAGAACTTCCCAGCAGACTACTTAACATATAGTTCACACAACAAATGCTTGTAGGCCAGAGGAACAAATAAAAGTGATAATTAAAACTAAATCACTTACACTATGAGCTATATATAGTGTAATGTGCTAAGTGGTGTAAGAGGTTGCTCAAAGATGCTGGTTTAGAAGGCTTCATAGGAAGATATGACCACTGAAAGGTCAGAGAGTAACTCATACAAGACACACATAGTATTAAAGATGTGCATAAGGAAAATATGAGGAGTTAATAACTAAATACAGTAAATTCTTGATCTAGAATGGCTTGTAAATGAAGCTTTGTTCATTGTACCCATTAATTGTAGTAAAGCACAGAGAGGTTTCTGGTTTAATTCCCAGTCGGGGCTCCTGCGCAGGCCTGGTCGCTGCTGGGGGGCATGCTACAGGACGTCTGCTCTCACGGGCATTCCTCGCTTCTCCCTTCCTCGCTCTAAAAAGTCCATAAACTGTTCTTTCAAAAACACTACTTAGAGAGAAACATGAATCAAATAAAACAATCCTCCTGTACACATAAAGGGTCCAACGAATGTTTCTGAAAATACAAATCACTTTATAAAGCCTAGAACTATTGCATAAATTGGAAATAGCATTATCAAAGGAAATAATTACTTGAAACTTTTACTACAGAAAGAAGGAAAAACGTTTACTCACCTCATGAATATACAGATTATTCCCCCTATATACTTAGGTACTTATATTACCTTTCCCCTTTTTTTCTTGCTTATAAACATCTGTGTTGATAGTCCTTTCTTTGTGAATATACATAGATACCAACTCAGTAACTATGCTTGGAAATCATCAAGTATATTAAATTGAATGACAAAAGGTCTTTCTAATAAAATGAAAGTGATTCTCTTTCTTGTTAATTGTATTAAACAAAATCCTCTCTTGGGATTGTCATTAAATTTATCCTCTCTACTTATGAAATGGAGCCATTAGATACTTAACTTGATCAATATAAATGTCCAATTAAGACAATTCAGATCTAGATACTTTTCCTGTTCAAATGCTATTTGGTTTATTTGATCTCCCAAGATCACTTTAATAAAAATAAAAGCATATATTTTTCGCTTTGTACATATTGCAAAGAGAAACAAAAATGAGAACCACAAGTATTTCTGAAACCTATTTTGACCTATTTTTGCTAGGCTCCCAAATATAAATAAAATTAAATGTCTAACCTCAAGGAGCTTAAATATTACTTACTGATGATAAGAAAAAAAATATCTACAATCAAGGTCAGTAAAATAGAAGGTCTCTGATGGACTATAGAAATGGGCTTTTTGTTTTTTGTTTTTCTTTTTTGGGGAGAGCAGGGATGACATGGAAACTGAAGGAGCTCACTATTCAAACTCAGCATAAGCATCAAAGCAAATAAATCTTTACAAAGCATAGCTATTAAAATATGTCCGTAGTCTAGATTAAAAAAAAAAAATCTGTATTTTATCCCCATTGACCTCACAACTGACTGAAGAGCATTTTGAAAACACACGAATCAGATGAAAGGAATCTCAAGCAGGAAAATCTTTCAACATGAAGAGCCAGGAACACAGAAGGCATTGAATGAATGAAAGTGCTTGAAGCCGTGTTTAATGTGATACCACTTCATACATAGCAATGAAACCTTACAGCAGCATTCTTCACTTCCCATGTGTGATGAGAAAACAACTCTTTTGAGTTGCTGGGTAGGTAATTTGCAGTATGATACCCAGAGTCTAGACATTTGGATAAGAACCTGAGCCTGAGATTCCCACCACAAATTTCAGCTTTACTTTTCTTAGGCCATCTTTTGAAACAATTACTTAGAGCTGAGATCATGAAAAGTGACATTCTCCACAACCATCCTATAAGTAACAGGTAGATATGTCCTGGCCTGTTTGACTCAGCAGTCAAAGCATCGGCCCTCAGACCAAAGAATCGAGGGTTCGATTCTGGTGAAGGGCATGTACCACGCTTGCGGTTTGGTTCCTGGACCTGGTTGGGGTCGTGTGGGAGGCAACCAGTCTATGTGTCTATCTCACATGGATGTTTCTCTCTCTCTCTCTCTCCCCCTCCCACTCTGTCTGACAATAAATGAAAAAATATCCTCAGGTGAGTGTTTAAAAAAAAATAGTAATAGGTAGATGCTACCCTGCTCTCTATCTCCTGTTCTTTGTCACCTGTGATGGAGGATTGCCATTCCCCTGGACCATTATATCTCAGTTCTGGGATCTATAACTAATAAATATTGTGACTTTATTTCCCTGTGTGAGTATGTTGAAACTGAACCATCAGTCAAAATGGAAGATTTTTACAATCCCGTAGTGGCTGCTCAAACGCTGAAGGAGCTACCTGCCAACCCTGTTTGAGTGGTTTATACCTCCTCATTCAGCAGGTTATAATCTGGTATTTTTTATTTAATACAGAGGTTATGAACCATCCCCCAATACAACATGTGCCGTTATTGCCAACCATTGTGTTTACACACATTGACATAAGACCCATAATACTATTTGCCAATTTTTTCACTGAATTGTCCAATATAATTTAAATAAATCTATTAAATGAGGAAAAGATATTAAATTAATCCACGTATGTCAGTTCTAGTACTCTACATGTGGTGGCATGTGGAGATGGAGTTTGGGGAAACTATCAGGTCATGAGGGTGGAGCCCTCGTGAGCAGGATGAGTGCCCTCATAAAAGAGGCTCCAGGGAGTTTGCTCACCCATCCCTCCATGTGACATTCCTTGATCTTGGCTTTGCAGCCTCTGGAACTTTGATAAAAATAAATAAATAAAAAATCTATTGTTTCTAAGCCACTTAGTCTATAGTATTTTCATTATAGCAGCCCAAATAAACAAAGACACTAGGGCTGCCATAAAAACTACCGCAAAATGGATGGCTTAAGTAGAGAAATGTATTTTTTCACAGCTCAGGAGGCTAGGTGTCTGAAATCAGTATTTTGCAATGGTTGGTTTCCTCTGAGGCTCCTCTTCTTGACTTGAAGGTGGCTGTCTTCTCCTGTGTCATCACATAATCTTCCTTCTGCACATAGCTGTGCCCTAATCTCCTGTTTTTATGAGGACACCAGTCATATTGGATTTAAGGCCCACTCTAATGACCTCATATGAATTTATAGAAAGACTGTATCTCCACAGTCTCCAAATATATTCACATTCTTACTCTGGGTTAAGACATCAACATATGAACTTTGTGGAGACACAATTGAGCCTATAACAGCAGGTAATAAATTTGTAAGGCAAAGTCTTATATACTCTATATATCTGTAGCTTCTACAGTGCCAATCAAGAGAATTTTTCACATGGAGGTATTGAATGATAATAACTTGATGTATTTGTTATAATCTTAATAAATTACATAGATCCATAAAGGCATGATTATATTTTATTAAATATATAGCCTACTGAAATTGTCTATTTTCAAAAAAAAATAGGTAAAAGTGGAAAATAATTATTCATTAACACTCTTTGATGAATGCACTATAATCGCTCATAAAATAATGCTATTTAAAATCTAAGATTTATTGCAAATTTCTCATACTTTAAGATGGATTTAATGAACTGAATATAAACAGCTCAGTTTAAGATTTATATGTAAATTTTTGATAGACAAGGGTAAGATGAAAGTAAGTTGCTGTGGAAATTAGCTGAATTATCTATTCTAAACCTTTTAAATATTTATGATGTTCTACTTCATGTTTCTTCTAAATATGTTAAAAAGTTTAATTGATATTTTTCTTTATGTACATATTCAAAATAATCTCAACTTATATAAACCTAACTTAATGTAAGAATAAAGTAAGAATTAGTCTTAATTTTTAACATATTTATTTCTACTTCATTTCAAGTGATGATCACCTGAAAGCTTTTTATGGTTATGATTAAAATACTTTGAAGAACTCACTTTCAAAATTAATACAAAATTTAAAGTTTTGTATAATGTGTTAAAGGTAGGTGATATACATTTTTCATCATAAATATATATGCAAAAGCAAAGATTGTCATTCAATATTATTTTTATTTTTGACACTTTATGAATGAGAATATGACTCAGAACTTCCAAGATAGTTTTTAAAAACCCTGCTAGTAATAAGTGAATAAATTAGACATTTAAAAGAAAAACTATTATTCTCCCTTTCATCTGTTTCCATGAAAGTATGGAATCTTTTCATACTTT
The DNA here is from genome assembly GCF_014108415.1 of Molossus molossus. Lineage (NCBI taxonomy): Eukaryota > Metazoa > Chordata > Mammalia > Chiroptera > Molossidae > Molossus > Molossus molossus. The sequence goes on from NW_023425344.1 coordinate 21,271,754, forward strand.
ACAGTAAATATGAAATCTTTTTTGTTTTTGTTTTTTGCCAAATAGTTTTACTTATTATTCTTCTTAGGAAGAGTATTTCCAATTTAACTTTGTTTAACCTAATACTCAAAGCTATTCTCTATATATCTAAATATCATCTCATTATTGATACAAATACATATTTATTTTATTTATATTTACTCTTATTTATTTAACTAATACATATTATACATGCAAACTGATGACATAGAAATTATAATTTTCCATAGTTTCAGGAAAAAGAAACTAAAGAATGAAGATGATATACTTGCCCAAGATCATGTAGAGTTAGCATTTGAATCCAGGCAATCTGGCTTTAAACTAAATCTCCTTAAAAAATACACTCTGCAGGTATAAACTGTCAATCAATCCTTCAAAGGAATCTTTGGGTACACAGATGCACCCTAACTATGATAGCTCTCATATAGAAGAGAAAGATAAATAAGAAGCTGGATGAGCAATACTCTCAGAACTTTTCCTAGATTAGAAGGAAAATCTAATTCCATTCAAGGACTTTCACGGACATACCGTGGTGTTCTTCAAAAGATAAGTTCAAAGCTGCTTATATTTCTTAAATTGTATGAAATTATATCTCTAAAGATATGTTCTCTTCCATTACTTATTTCTTTTTTATTCTGAGAATTACAAATATTTGTACTTTTTATTTACTTTGTCCATTTTCTATATATATAAAGTTCTCTCCAGATGTTTATTTTACATATTTGCTTTTTTCTCTCTGAAGTTGGTTTTCATACTCATTGCTTTTGGACAAAGTTAGGCTTTTAAAATGGGAGTTAATATTTATTTTCTATACCAGCTATTCATATATCTTATTTATTAACAGGGAACTAAAGTATTTCATGAATATAAACCACACAGGTCTCATAGTTAAGCAATTACATTTCAATAAAACAAATATTGGAATGCATTGCCACTTAGTAGAAGACATATTTCAACATCTTATTTATAATTTGGGAAGTTAATGCATGCTATTCTATCTAATGTTGTTTATAAATTTTGATTCTCTTTTTATATGACTGAAAAATAACATCTTTTTTAAATATAAAAAAAGATTTGAATTGGGGGGGTGCATTCAAGTACTGGTGTTCAGAATAAGTACTCCTTACTTCATGTTATCAAATTTTTAACATTTATTGTTACAAATTTCTAGGCACTTGTTCTGAATTTACATTATTCAGATAAAGCTTTTATTTTATTTTTATTCAAAATTAATAAATCAGTATATTTATTTAAAATTAAGCTTCTATGGTTTCAACATTCTTTTTTATAAATATTTTATATATGCATTTAATTTTAGTCTTTCCTCATTAATCTGTTATTCTAGATTTATAATTATTTATGTTGCCTCTTAATTCACCCAAGTTGTCATCAACTTCTGATATTTCTGATGGGTGTGGGTCTTTTATTTAATGTGGCAAGTTTTTAGGGAAGAGACAACAGTATAAAAATAAATCTAAGGATATTCCATAGAATTTTGTTGAGTTTTTTGCTTGTCAATTTGTGAGTATGTAGTTTTTCACTAAGTTAATACATAATGCAAGTTGCAGTTCCTATTTCAATTTGAGTTTCAGAACCATTGACATCCTTTGAAATAGTAATATTGATAATGTTAAAAATTTCAAAAATATCCAATAAATTGTTGCCAATATATCGTAATGTAAAATTGGAACAACTAAGCACACATTAAATGCACAGGGTTTATAATTATTATGTGCCTGGCTTACAAAAAAAATAATGTCAAGTGTGCAAATAAATAGCAGAATTAATGTTCCATCAAAAACTAAATAAGAATCTCAAGATTAGAAGTCTCCACGGACTTTTAGTCAAAACACCGTACTAATTAGATCTCTGAATACTGCTTCTTCTGATAAACTCATTGCCTCTCTTCCAGCTTCTCCTGACCAGCTTTCAGGGAAATGGTTCATGGAGAGAGCCACTGAAATGCAACGAGTAAGATTCAGTGTCACAAAGACTATCAGTAACCAAAGCTTGGAAAGCTGACTTTACTTTTAGGATCGTTGTTAATTAGCAAATGTGTCAGATAACAGCCCTTTATTGGACAAAGTTTTCAGTGAAATTGCCTGCCAGGAAATTCTCACTTTCTTTTCATTTATAGCTACCTATTCTCACCACCCCTGGTTTATTTCTCTTGAAACAAATATTTAAAATTATCGAGAAGCAGTCTTCAATTGAAAATGCCTTCGTTCCGTCAACTAATCATTTTCCAAAATAGGATCCAAAACTGATAGGCTAGAGTATTTAGTCTCACTCTTTCGTGGCCTGCTGGGGCATCTGTGCACTTTGCAGGGAGCTGCGGGAGGTATGGCTGACTACCAGGATCCATTCTTACTATTTTTTAGGGTGCTTTTCTGTACTACGAGAGCAGAAGACTAAAGATTTTTTCCTAGATTTTCTTGTATGTACTGGATACAAATCAATTATTTTAATTAGATGCATTTCTATGAGTGTTTTGACGAGGAAAATGGGGACGAAGCCATCTTTCTCTTGATTTTTGCTGGTTTGTTGTTTTTGATTTTTTTTTTTTTTTAAATAACAAGCAAGTTGTAAGTATTTGATTTTGTTTTGTGGCTTTTTTTAGAGGCCAGTTTCCACTAGTATTGAAGTGGAGACTCTGGATGGCAGCCACTTCCTGATTCATCAGGACAGTATGTCAAACGCAGTGGGTTACTTGTGGCATCCTGACTTTCCACTTTTCTGATTGTGTCCGAAGTTGCAGCTCCCTTGGTTGATCAAGTCGATATGTAACATTCTGAGGTATAGCTAAAATCCCACTCTTTCAATAGTTCTCTGGATTAAATCTCTCTTCTTATATTTATTGCAATTCTGATTGTTAGAGAAACTGAGAAATAATCAATTTATGTTAAAAGTTTCTGCATAGAATTAATTCAATTGGTGTTTGGGAAAGAAGTGTTTTATCCATACTCTGAATTAGACTTAGTAGATAATGTATACAATTCTAACTCATAGATATCTCAAAATGTATACATGAATAGGTAAATATAACTTTCCCTTAAAGAGAAAATGATTCTAATTCCACACTTAGAGTTTATTTTTTTCTTAATCCACAGATGTTTTCTTACTATATATCCCCCCCAGTGTGGTATGCATTTACTGAACTGATTATAATGGCTAACTATTTTTCTATTTAGAAAAACTATTTTGCAAACAAAGGATAACCTTGCTTTCATTATCAGTTAGCCACAAAATTGAGTCAGCATACATACAGAAGGTATTAAACCTTATCTTCTCAGACCTCGTAACAACAGTTTATGGAAAAAAAAGAAAAGAAAAAAAAGCTCTATTATTCTTTTAGTCTTTTATTCAATTCAATTATTTTCCCTCCTATCTCAGAGATGAATACTGCCTTGAGGTACAAGCTTGTCTTTTATTTGCCCTAAGAATGTTTAGTTGTTTTTTACCTAAAAATATTTTAAACAACATTTCTGAAAATTATTTTATTTACTGGAAAGGATGCACGGGACAGGGGTGGGGAGAGCTTGAGATCTTACAGCTTTGCAACCATTAAATAGTGAAAAACTGCTTTAGATCCTCTGGGATTTAGGTTACACTATAATTAAACTCAGGGAGACCTAAACAATCTCATAACTTTCTGTAGGTCTAATGGACCTGGCTTAGCTTCTGGCTATACTATGTAGGTATTTAAAGTGAGTACTCAAAATAGACTATTAGATGATGGAAATAAAATGCTAAATTAGAACCTATTAATTAAATATGCAGAGAAATATGGCAGAAAGTAAGGCATCTCCCAATAGAGAACCCCTAATTTAATGCAAATTTTAAATTAATATAATACCACAAACTATCAATAAATATTATGAAAGTTGCTTACTGAACTCACATATGTCTTACTACAGTCCTCTGGGAGAAATGCTGGCACATATCTTCTTAAACCTTAAAAGTCTACTGATACACAAAATTGTATATGTTTGTTATCTTGCTTTGCTAAATAGAAAAATAAAAATATCATACAGTCATAATTTTCAAGATGATTTTTACAGAAGCACAAAAGAAAGGAAATTATGGCTATTCAAAGAGATGATGTCAGTGATAGCAACATTTTTCCTGCGACATTTACTTTGATGAACACTTGTGGCTTACTTTTTAAAACATCTTTGGGCTATGATTGCTCAGATGTTAGGATAAGACATCAATGTCAACAACATTTTGGAACTTATCAATCTATTTTAAATGTATTATCCTATAATTTACTGAACACATGAAAAAGAAACACAAAGGTCTATGAGAGAAGCTTTATATTTTATCATAAATTTACAAATTATTTTGCTTAATTACCAAACTCCATTCAATAGTATAAGTTGGTTCTCTGCAGTGCATGGAAGAGTGCATACTAAGTTGCATTACGAATGGGATATTATGACATTTCCGTAGGGTAGGCTATACACAAATTCTTCATGTAAAGAAACATTTTATCATTTCAGGTATATTTGTCAATGTCTGAAATTTGAGATAAAATCATTTTTAAACATTGTTTACACTGGACAATTAGTTTGGCCATTTGCCTAGCACCCCAGTCAATTAGGGTATAAAATATAACTGATGAATGCAATTAATTGACCATCTGTGTGACTTAACTAACCAAATAATATAACCCATTTAATGTGTAGTATGTGTAAGCTAACTGCCATATGATTCACTTGTTCCATCATTTTTTCAACCCCTGAATAGTCTCTGACTCTATCTGCTCTGAAAGATAGAGCACAGAACTAAATAGACTGCGTGCATCATGGTCATGGAAGGCCCAAATACACAAATGTATTATCAGCACAAACAAATACAGAGAATTAAAATTGATGATCTAACTTTTCTTATAATTTTCAACAATGAAAACTGGGGAATTTCCAAAGAAGCAGAAAAACACATTGTAGGCTCATGATTCAGGGTGTGATTTTTATACTGGGAACTGAAAGAGAAATTAGATTTATTTAAGCAAAGAGAAGAGGAAGAGAAGAGGAAGAATATTCCAATCCAGTGGTTAATATGTATGATACAGTGAATGGAACAGTAACTGGAGTGACTACTACAAAATGGCTAATAGGATAGTTATATCAGTAAAGCTCAGAATGACTTCTGTAACATTAAATACCAGAAAACAATAGAGAAAGCCAAGAAAAAAGTGAGATAGCTCGAAAATTTTATTTCTAGCCTTATTTTAAATGTGAAAGGCAACTTCTGTTTAAACATTTATTCAAGAATAAATATTTAGACTAATTGGTGGGAACTTTGCTCTGGATAAAGAATCATATATAAAACCAAGTCCTTGCTCTTGAAGAGCTTGCCTTTTGGTAAACAAAATTGGACATAAATAAACAAATAAGGAATATACTGTCTACTGGTAATGAGTACTTCAATGAAAAGTAATACAGTCTAGGGGGGAGATGATTGGGTATGCTATTATACCTGGAAATGTTAGGAAGATCTCTCTGAAAAGGTGACATAGAAACAGAAACTGGACTAAAATGAGGGGAGCAAAAACTGTAAATATTTCAGAAAAGATAGTCCAAGACTGAGAGAACTTCAACACTGGCAAGGCTTGGAGGTGGGTGAATATGAAAAAAGTTCATAAAGTACCAAGACCAGCATGGCCAGAATAAAGCGAGTAAAGAAGACAAGAGTAGAGATGCAAAAAAGAAATGACAGTGTGTTTTGTTATTATAGACTTTATCAAGACTTCATGTTAGCATGTCACACTGGCTCCCCTGGTGTGGACAAACTGGAAGAGGCCAAGAGCTGAAACATGAAGGTTGTTTAAAAGAGAGAGCTGTTGCCCAGCCAGTGTGGCTCAGTGGTTGAGCACTGACTCATGCACCAAGAGGTCACCAATTTGATTCCTAGCCAAGGCACATGTCCAGGTTGTGGGCCCAACCCCTACGGGGGGGGCATGCGGAGGTTGGCCGGTCAATGTTGTCTCTGATCAATGTTTCTGTCTCTTTCTCCCTCTCCCTTTCTCTCTCTCTCAAATGAATAAAGAAAAAGAATTTTTTTTTAAAGAGAGAGCTATAAAGTTATTGGAATGCTCAAGGCAAGAAAAAGATGTTGGCATGAACTAGAGAAATAACACTGGGGTAGTTAAACAGAGTCAAATTCCAGATTTTTTAAAAATGCAGAACCAATAGTATTGTTTAAAATTAGTTGAAGAGCATGAATAGAGTGTGGAGTTAAACATGATTCTAGGTTTTGGCCTAAAAACTAGGTATGATGCGGTTTTCACTGAAATGGTAAAGACAGAGATCAGATTTTGAAAATACAAATCAAAATTCAGAACACACAAAATAAATTATTATTTTTTTCCTTTATTGATTCCAGAGAGAGGGGAAGTGAGAGGGAAAGAGTGATAGAAACATTGATGAGAAAGAACATCAATTGGCCGCCTCCTGCATGCCCCTCACTGGGGATTGGGCCCACAACCTGGGGATGTGTCCTGGTGCATGAGTAGATGCTCAACCACTGAGCCACACCAGCCAGACTAAATTATTATTATTTAAAGTCTGAGTTCATAGCCATCTTTGTGAGAATTAGAAAGAGTGACACTCCACACCCTCTGGGAAGACTCAGTTCCCAAACCTGGCTGCCAAGTTTAGCCAAAGAATTCCAACTGGATTTGAGCTCCAAGAAATCCTTTAATCTGGGTTCCTGCATATAGTATATGAACTTCACAATTATGTAAAATGAACCTGCAGGTCTGTATCTAAAATTAAATAAAAAATTAAGAACTTTGGTATGACCATCATGATTGATAAAATATTCTCCCATAAAGCTAATAATAACCTAACAGATCTTTGTAAATATGACATTCATATAATCAACTGAAAAATTGTACATATTCCAAGATTTATATAACATTTGGTATTATGGGGGGGGGGGCGCGGAGGAAACTACAACCCTTTTGTTTACTTGAATTATCTTAGTACACCAAAGTTTACGCTTTCCTGTATTACTTAGATCAGTCAGAAAAAAAATGAGTTGAGCGTGTGGTCATTTTGGAGAGAAGTAACATTTTTGTTAAAAATAAAATTAAAAAATTTTATTTGGACTTAAAGAAATTGAAATGTGCATAATGTCTTGACATAAGTAAAAAGCCTGCTTTTATATTCTCAAATGATAACATGTTATTTTCAGGTTTATGTGACTTTAGAAAATAGAGAGATCAAGATTTGTAAATATTTTATATATATATTTATAAATGTTTTTCTACTTTTTACAAGATTTGTAAATATTTTTATATATAGAAGTAACCTAGAATATTTTTATATAGAGAAGTAGCCTTATTTTGGGTAATGACTGCTAACTACAACAAATATCTTAACTTCTACTTTTACCAGTGTAATAGGAGCTGATTCACTTTTGATGTGTCAACTATAGTATAATAGCCTATGCAAAGCAAGATCCAATTCTGATTCAGCAACAATTTTGTTCAAATGAACAAGTTGCTTTCAGAGGCAACTTGATTCTTAGTTCCTCCTAATCAAGGTAGATGATAGATGATAGGTAAATAATGATAGATAGATAATAGTAGATAGATAGATAGATGATAGATAGATAGATAGATAGATAGATAGATAGATAGATAGATAGATGATAGATAGATAGATCGATGATAGATTGATAGATAGATAGATGATAGATTGATAGATAGATAGATGATAGATAGATAGATAGATAGATAGATAGATAGATAGATAGATAGATGACAGATAGATAGATGACAGATAGATAGATGATAGATAGATAGATGATAGATAGATAGATGATAGATGATAGATAGATAGATAGTTAGATAGATAGATAGATAGATAGATAGATAGATAGATAGATAGATAATAGATGATAGATAGATAGATAGATAGATAGATAGATAGATGATAGATAGATAGATAGATAGATAGATAGATAGATGATAGATAGATAGATAGAAAGATGATTGATAGAGAGATAGATGATAGATAGATAGATAGATAGATAGATAGATAGATAGATAGATAGATGATAGATAGATAGAAAGATGATTGATAGAGAGATAGATGATAGATAGATAGATATAGAGATAGATAGATGATAGATAGATAGATAGATAGATAGATAGATAGATAGATAGATAGATAGAAAGAAAATAAGTCAATCTCTCTACAAGAAGCTACAATGTTAAGCTACTAAAAATTTGCAACTCATTTATTTCAGGAGGAAATGTCTCAGTTTTGGAGTCCTGCCCGAGGCAAAGTATGTATGTGGTAATTGGTGAAGAGTGCTGACTAGGGTCAATTGTATGTAATGTTGCCATATTAATCCCTATTCTGTTCACTTCAATAGATTTCTTGCCTAAAAAGTAGTTTATAATATCCCTTAATTTGTATTTCCCACACAAATAGAGTATTGATATACATTAATCCCACCCCACTGCCTTTTCTCTCCACTTAACTCAGGATTTACCTATAATAGCAAGTTTTAGAATAATTTGAAGTACAGAGATGACTTTGAGTCATGTCTTCAGATATATTGCAAAAATTGAAGATAACATATGTTAAGTTTTGACCTAGGTCCTGATACATAATAAGCCTTCAGTATAGAATTCATTACAGTTGCTAATCATAAAAATATATTTGCCATTTAGACTGTCCAGTGACATTGTTTCTTATAAAATTATCAGGTATAGCATTTATGAGTTAAGGATACACTCAATATTTTGCAAGAGTAATATTTCCATAGTTGAAAGATATGTTTAATTTTATTAAAGATTTTATTACAACCAATGAATTTTGTTAATACAAAGTGAACAATTAGTTAATTCAAGAATTAATCACACAAATTTGAACTTGTTTTCAAGACTATTTTCCAAATCTTCAATAAACTAAATAGTTCATCAAAGAAGCAGTTAACCACAGCTGGAGGAATTGCTTACTTCTGATGGATTGAAAGAGAGCTAGCAGCCTGAAGAATATTGTCTAAATCTTAATTTATCTTCCCAATGAGAAACCAGCAGTCAGGAATTAATAAAATGTAAGATTTCAGGTATAGGTCTCAAAATTCTTACTTGTTTCTTCTTTGTTCTGAACAATTTCCCAAATGGGAAATGTATATATTACAATTCAAGTATATTTGTTCTGATGATCAAAAATGACTAACTTTTTAAAACACAAATAAAACATTAGTGTCCATGGGGAAATGACAGTTCTTGACTCAAGAATCCCCACTTAAATAGCAGTGACATAAGGCAATCACTCAGAGGGAAGTTTTGATAAGACTGGTATAAGGTGTTCTGTGATTGCCAATCAATGATTGGTTGACACTGGAGGACAAAGATATAACCCCAGATTTTTTCCACTCATGATTCAGAAAAAGAAAAATGGGAATCTGCCAAAAGCAATAACAACATCAGCAAATATTGTTTAAACCAGAGACCTAACAAAAAAGGGTTAGCTTTGACTCAAGTGACTCAGGAGCTGAGTGTTCACCCAGGGGCAGTGGAGAATGGATGGGGACAAGTTGCCCAAAATAAATATTCAGACTTTTATGATGGAACAGAATATTGGTGGACCGGTCAACATCTTCACCAACTGATATTTACTTCACCACTGAATTAGGGTTTGTGATTCCAGACTTGTCTATACAAAATGTCTGTGTTTAGCCTCGGTCGGTGTGGCTCATTTGGTTGGAGCATCATCCTGTATACCAAAAGGGCACATACCCAGGTTGGGGGTTTAATCCACCAATTAAGGCATGTAGGAGGCAACTGATCAATCTCTCTCTCTCTCTCTCTCTCTCTCTCTCTCTCTCTCTCTGCTATCTGTCTCTAAAATTAATAAAAAATGTTAAAACCTTAAAAATTAAATAAAAAATAAAATGTGTTTAGGGGAGGAGGAGTACACTAAGTATCATATGGAAAGACACAAGAGCTAGAGTTAACAGGAGGTCAAAGGCAAACTACCTAATCTATTTTATTTACCCTTTTATTTTGAAATATTTTTAAACAAACAAATAGTAAAAATAGCATACAAATTGTTAATATACCTTTCATTCAGCTTCTGTTAATTTAGTAAACATCTTACATAACTATATCACATTTGTAAAAACAAAGAAATTAACATTGCACAATAATAAAATTAACTAAATATGGATTTTTTTAGATTTTAAAATATTTTCCACTGATTCCTTTTTGCTGTTCCAGGTTTCAATCCAGGACCTCATACTGCATCAAATATATCATGTTTTCTAATCTCCCCCTTATGTAACAGTTACTTAGTCTTTCTTTGTCTTTCATGACCTTCATGTTTTTGAAGAGTACTAGTTAGTTATTTTGTAGTGTCCCTCAATTTTAGATTTTCTAATATTTTCTTATCATTATATTGAATTTTGTTGTTTTTGTTGTTGTTGTTGTTGTTGTTGTTGTTGTTTTGCCAAGGATGCCACAGAAATGATATTGGGTCCTTCTCAGTTTATCATAAGAGGGGTTACGTGAGGTCAATATGTGCTATTGCTGATGGTGTTAACCTTAATCATTTGGTTAAGGTGGTATCTGCTGGGTTTCTACATTGTAAAGTTACCCTTTTTTTCTCTAATTATTATTATTTTTCTTCAGAGTGGGAGGGAGGGAAGGAAAGAGTGAAAAAGAGAAAGAGAGAGAGACATTGATGTGAGAGAGACAGATTGATCGGTTGCCACTCGCACGACTGGAATCAAACCCACGACTCTTTGGTCCACAGGCCAGTACTACAACTGCTGAGCCAAACTGGCCAGGGCTCTATTAATTATTAAACATATTAAAATGAATTACTTTAGGATTAGGAAAATATGCTGATCTTCAAAATTAGTTCCACCAAATTTAGTAACTATCGATGGATCTTGTCTGTAATTTTTCCTGCAGTGTTCCAGCAGTGATATTTTCTTCTACCTATCTCTATTTCTTCTACATTGCAGGTATTCTGAAAGAATGATCTGTCTCTTCTATCTCATTTATTTATGTGTTCATTTATCAGTTTGTATTATATGCACATGGATAACTATGTCATTCTATGGTTTCTAATCCAAAACTATCTTTCCTTACTGTAGCCTTCAAAATGCGATATTTTTTTTACCACTAGAAGCTATTTCAGGGTGGCTCCTATAAGCTTTTAAAATGTACTCATTCTGGTTTTTAGCATGTTTTTACTCTCCGGTGCAACACAGTGTTCCAGACCCATCTTGTATTCCCTATGCTGCAGTCCTGAAATCAGTTATTTCTTCAATACGGTCTTCTTCTTTTTATTGAAAAATAATATTATAAACTATTATCTAGGATTATAACTATAAAAGTGCCTATGTTTCTAGGCTTTGTCAATGCCTAGAGTGTAGAAAATACGCATATTAATTTTTGTATCTGGATGGCTGAGTATATATAGATATAAACATACATACATACATACATACATACATACATAGGTAGATAGATTTGTGTGTGTGTGTGTACATATATATATATCATATATTTGTATGATATGTTGAATTCTAAACACTGCATGGTACATTCTAAGAAAGTTAAAAAAAACTGACTTTTATTATCTATAATGTGTTTACTTATTTGTATACTAGTATACACACAAAGTTGTTTCAGAATTAATGACCTAAAGCCCTGTGAGAAACAAATTTATTAACTAGAGTACAGTGCTTGTGTATGGGTTGGTTTGTCCTTAGACTTTGGGTATTCAGTCAAAATACTATTTTCCATAGTAACTTGTCAGTTCTATACACCCCTACATTTTTCAGTATGATATATCATTCATATATAGTCCAGGGGGTTTCATATGTTACATTTTAGCTTCCTATCACATTCTACTTGACTTTTCATACTTATAGAGTGGTTTGGACTCATGTAAAATTATATTTGTAGAAGAAATAAAAGATGGATGGATGGATGGATGGATGGATGGATGGATGGATGGATCATAATACTTCTTTTGCCAGAAAAGTCTCTCTGTCTGGTCTTTCAGATCATGCATCTGTTTTGGTGATTGATAGATGTGTTTTGTCATATTCTTTGAACATCATTGGGCATGTAAAGTAACCTCTTCAGAATTCTGTGGTTTTGTGTGTGTGTGTGCTTGTGTGTATGTGTGTGTGAAAAAGAGAAACAGAAAGACAAAGAAACAGAAAGATATAGAAATGAAAACAACAAAATATGATGGAAAAGAAATATGTCAGATTCTGGTGTCTTCCTAATTTATTACATTCTCTGGTCTAGTTCCTCCAGATTCTCTACTGTCTGCTTACCTAGAGCAGTTAATGTTTTCTCACCATTTTATATGTCCTTCCATTTGGAGTCATACTCTTAAAGTGTTGAATGTAGCTAGCTTTCTCAGTTAACCATATTAAACTTAGTACTGACATTAATAAAATTTACTTCTTCAGGAACTAAATATTGACACTCAACAACTTTAGTTACTAGGAATAAAACAGTTTTGAATGCAAACTTCTGGTTGAGTTCATAGAATAATTTTACTGTTTCATGGCTTAGACATCCAATATTTGTCAGAATAACAGAAATTTAGATCTAGCAAGACCAGTATGAGGAGAGTTAGGCACTTGCCTTGGGCACAGAAATTGAAGTAGAAATAAAAATACTCAGTAATTCGGGTAAATATGTTAATGCAATATCACTAAATGGTCCATTTGTCTCAGGCTCCAATAGGGTTTGTCAAGTTACAGTTGCTGATTGTGCCTGAATGGGAAATTTTGATATTTTGTTCATCATGACTTATTTTGCATTCATTTTGATTTTAAAATATGCATTAACAATGTATCTTGGTTACTGAGATTTGGGGTTGTAGCCTTATATTTTAACTGAGGTAAGTTCCTCACTTACCTTGCTCATCTTACTGTAACCCAGCCCTCTCCGTCACTTTTTTTATGCACTTGAAACAGTAAACGCTGACATTATTTATAAGGTAATCTAGAGAATATGAAAGGGTGTGTGTGTGTGTGTGTGTGTGTGTGTACATACATACACATGCAATGTAAAAGAGGAATAATATCAAATTTAACCAACATAAACATTATTCTCTTAATAATCTACCTTCTCTTAGAGAGTATGTCAGAATATCAAACAGTTACCAATTATTTCAGTCAATTTTTTCCATAACAGCAAATAGCAAAACCACAGTGTCCCAAACCAAACAATGATTGTAAAAGAAAATATATGAGACTTTTGTAACTTTGTTGACAGAAACATATGAGAATTATACTAAAGAAGTGAAGACATTAATTATAGATTTCTTGTCAGGAATGATGAATGCATGTATAGCCAGCATGTAAGAGAGATTCTGCATTAACCACATTCTTTCCTCCTATCAAGCCTGGATTTTTCTATTAAGTTTTACATAGTAAATAAAAAAGAGTATAAATTCTTGACTGCCAAGATTGCTATATGTCATTTTAAATTTAATCATCCAGATATTTTGAAATTTCACGTGTCTTGTGATTAATACCTTTTCCTCTTGTACTACTTACTAGTAACTTAAGAAGTTGATATGACTCCTTCTGCCTCATGCTGTCCAGCTTTCCTCTTCACTAGCCTATAATTTTGCTTTAAATAAAATTATATTTGTTCTACTAAATCGGTGGCCTAAAAATACCTAGAAAGAGAAGAGCATTTTATTCTGATCCTATTGTCAGTCTAATGTCATACAGCTGAGATAATATTTACTCTGAGTTTCAAATTCAATATTCAAGACCTCTGGTTTTAATTTAAAATTAATTAAAACCAAAGTGACATTTTAAGAAATATTTCACAAATTATCTAAAAAAAAATAGTTCAGTGCCAACACTTCATGACACTTGGACATCACAGAAAATGGCACATTAAGAATACCAAGAGTTAGTCCCTCCACTAAGATAACTATTAAGCTATCAATAATTATCTGAAACAACTCTGTTTGGGGCTCTAGAATCCAGTCATCTACAGCATGCAGCAGGGAGTGCTTAATGAAAAGGAAGACTCATATAATTTAGTGAATTATGAGTTTCCTTTTGCAGCTATTCTTTCTCACCCACTTAACCCTGTGGGTATATCAGGCCACAAACTTGGTGTGATTTCCTGGGGCCAGAATAGGAAATTAAGGTTTCCGCTTCCAAAAATATAGCTTTTAGATTTTGATTATTGCTATTGATTGCAGGTTCTGGCACAGAGGCAGGCCATTTATTTAACCCACACAGGCTGAAGGTGCCTTTGGTGGGAGACAATTTAAGGAGATAAACTTATTTTTTTGTTTTATTAAAGCCAGGTATTTACGGAAATCTTTAATAGGTTACTGTCTGACTAGGGATATAATGGAACAGAGACTGTTGTGACCATACACAAGAAGGGATATAGTCTTTGCAAGAAGAGTTCGGAAAAATCACTGAACAAATGGATGAGTGCAGCCTTTGTTGAGTAACAAGTGCAATCCCAGGGGAGACAGAAGAGGTGATGTCCAGAGGTACCACATTACAATATCCAATTGTGCAGTTCTTAACAACAACAAAAATTACAAAGCCTGCAAAAAATATGTGAAAGTATGGCCCAATCACAGGATAAAAGAAATTGATAGGAACCATCTATGAAAAAGCTCCAACGTTGGATTAACTAGAAAAATACTTTAAATTAACAGTTTAAATGTGGTCAGAGATCTGAAGAATATCATGGGCAAAGAAGTAAAGGAAATCAGAAGAACAAAGAATAGACAGCTATGGAATGTCCATAAATAGATAGCTATCATAAAAAGAGACACAATAAAAATTCTGGAAATGACATTGAACAGGCAGAATATAGAAACAGAGAAATTGAACATAGGACAATTGAAATTAACAGTATGAGGAGCTGAAAGGAAAACAAAATTAGAAGTAGAAACAGCACCTAAGAAGCCTTTGGGATACTATCAGGTGTACAATCATATGAATTACTGGAATCTTACAAAGAGAATAAACAGAAAAAGGGCCAGAAAGAATATTTAAAGGAATAATGACTAAAAGCTCCATAAATTTAATGAAATATGTGAATCTGCATACCCAAGAAGCTCATCAGGTTTCTGGCAGGATAAACTCAGAGAATACACCAAGACATATTACAATCAAACTATCAAAAATCAACACCAAAGAGAGCATCTTGAAAGCAGTAAGAAGAAGCAAGTCACCATACACAAGGGATCTTCAGTTAGATTAAATACCAGTTTTCTCATCAGAAACCCAGAGGACAGAAGGCAATAGTATGATATGTTCAAAGTAGTAAAATTAAACAAACAAAAAATTCTGTGTCTGATAAAACTGCCCTTCAGAAATGAAGGACAAATTAAGATATTAGAAGATAAAAGCTGAGGGAAAAATGTTCTCCCAGGACAACATATTTGCCAGTGATACAATGGATAAGGGGTCAATTTCTAAAAGTTATAAAGCACTCATACAATTCAACAAAAGGAAGATAAACAATCCAATTAAAAATGGGCAGAGAACCTGACTATAAACTTCTCCAAAGAGGACATACAAACAGCCAAGAGACATGAAAAAATCATCAGAGAGATGCAAATTGAGACAGCAATGAGGTATCACTTCACACCTGCCAGAACAGCTGCCATCAACAAATCATCAAACAAGTGTTGGCGAGGGTGTGGAGAAAAGGGGACTCTAGTACACTGCTGGTGGGAATGCAGCCTGGTGCAGCCACTATGGAAAACATGGTGTTTCCTCAAAAAATTAAAAACTGGAACTGCCATTTGATCCAGTGATCCCACTTCTAGGAATATATCCTAAGAAGCCTGAAACACCAGTCAGGAAAATATATGTCTCCCTATGTTCATAGCAGCACTAAGATCTGGAAACAGCCCAAGTGCCCATCAGTAGATGAGTGGATAAAAAAGCTGTGGTACATTTACACAATGGAATACTTTGAAGCCATAAGAGAAATCTCTTACCCTTTGAGATGAAATGGAGGGACCTGGAGAGTATTATGCTAAGCAAAATAAGCCAGTCAAAGAAAGACAAGTATCACATAATCTCACTTAGTTTTGGAATATAAT
Organism: Molossus molossus; assembly: GCF_014108415.1. NCBI lineage: Eukaryota > Metazoa > Chordata > Mammalia > Chiroptera > Molossidae > Molossus > Molossus molossus. The sequence continues at coordinate 21,287,869 of NW_023425344.1, forward strand.
GAACAAAGTAAGCTGATAAACAAAAGAGACCCAGAGACATTGAAGCAGGGGACAGATTGACAAAGAAGATATTAGAGAAAGAGGGTGGGGGCTGTGGGAAGAGATAAACCAATTAACTTATCTGCATTTTTCATGACCAATGGACACGGAAAACAGTGTGGTGAAGGCCGGGGAGGGACAGGAGCAGGGAGGAGAGTGTCAACAGGGGAAAAAAGGAAGACATCTGTAATACTTTCAACAAAAAGATTTTTTTAAAAGCTAAGAGAGTTTGCCACTGGTAGACCTAACCTATAAGTAATGCCAAAGGCAGTCCTTCAGGCTGAAACAAAGTAGCTCAAAGCTACAAGAAGATATAAAGGTCATTGGAAAAGATAAATGCACAAGTAAGTAAAGCTAATATGGTTATTGTTTTGGTATGAAAATCTTCTCTTTGTTTCCTATATTGTTTAAAAGACATGATAATGATAACCTATGTTAAAGAACACACAATGTATAAACATGAAATTATGACAATAACAGTGTTAAAGGGAGGGATGGAGTTGAATAGAAGATGCTATTACACTTAAATTGGTATAATTGAAACTAGATTTTTATAAACTTAGAACAATAACTGTAATCTCCATAGAAGCTACTTAAAAATAACTGAAAATATGCAAAAAGGAAATTAAAATGGTACACTAGAAAACATTAATAAAACAAAATAGTATTTTTGGAGGAATTGATAAAGCAAAAGGGATATAAAAACTATAAAAACAAATATCACAATGGCAAAAACAAGGCCTTTATCATCAGTGATCGCTTTATATGTTAATAGATTAAGCTAGCCAATTAAAAGAAAGAGATTAGAAAAATTTATTTAAAATATTGCCCAATACTATGTAGCTTTTAAGTGACTCACTTGAAACCCAAAGACTCAAATAGTTCAAAAGTTTGAATGGACTATATTACCCATATAACTGGTAATTAAAACAGAACTAGCATAGCAATACCAATAAAAAATGTTTTATAGCAAAATATTGTAACGAGGGAGAAAGAACATTTTTATTGATAAAATGGTTAATTCATCAATAATGTATAACAATTATAGGCATATATAAACAAGGCAACAGAGCCCCAAATATATATGAAGCAAACAGTGACACAATTGAAGTTATAGACAGATAATGATCCCATAATAATTAGGGCCTTCAATACCTCTCTCTTTATAATTGGTAGAATATCCAGGCAGAAGATTAATAGAAAAATAGAGGACTTAAACAATCCTATAAACCAACTAGGTCTAATAATCTATTATAACAAAAAGTATGAACATATTTCTCAGAAACATATGGAATATTTCCTAGTATAGCCTACATATTTTAATTTATATAAAAAGAGTAAATTGAACAAATAATTTTCTCCAGCTGCAATGGGATGAATCTAGAAATCTATATAAGGAAACTAGAAAATTTGCAAATAGATAAAAATTAAACATCATGATATTAAACAACAAATGAGCCAAAGAAGAACTTTCTATGAAAACTAGAACATTCTTTGAGATAATTAAAAGTGAAAACACAACATTGAACCTTGTGGAATTAAATGAAAAAGTACCCAGAGGAAAATTTGCAGCTATAAATACCTACATTCAAAACATCAATCTAACTTTACAATTTAAAGTAAGAGAAAAGGAATAGCAAACTAAACTAAAAGACAATAAAAGGAAAAAGCATAAGAAAAATTAGAGGAGAGAGGGAAAAAAAGAGAGAAACTCAACAAAAGCAAATGTTGGTTCTTTCCAGAGATTAACAAAATTGAAAGACCTTTAGTTACAATCACTAAAAAAAAAAGAAAGAAGAGTTGCAAAAACTAAAATCAGACATGGAAACAGGGACATTATTACTGACTTTACAAACACTAAAATAATTATAAGAAATTACTGTGAACAATGTGTGCCAACAGACTTAGGTAACTAAGATAAAATGGACACATTCCTAAAAACACAGAAATTACCAAATTACCAAAATTGACTCTTTAAGAAATATAACTTTTCACCCTGGCCAGTGTGGCTCAGTGATTAGAGTGTTGTCCTGTGCGCGAAAGGATTGCAGGTTTAATTCTCAGTCAAGGGCATGTCCCTGGGTTGCAGGTTCAATCCCTACCCCAGTCTGGGCATGTGCAGGAGGCAACCAATTGATGTGTCTCTCATCAATTTCTTTCTCTCTCTCTCTCTCTCTCTCTCTCTTTCTCTCTCTCTCTCTCTCTCTCTCTCTCTCTCTCTCTCTCTCTCTCTCTCTCCCTTTCCCTTACTCCCTTCTTCTCTCTCTAAACATTAATGGAAAAAATCCTTGTGTAAATATATAAAAATAAAAGAATATAACTTTTCAATGTACCTATCACAAGTAAAGAGATTGCAAAAACTTGCAACAAAGAAAAGTTCAGAACCCAATGGCTTCAATGGTGAATTCTCCCAAAAACTTAAAGAATTAACACCAATCCCCATCAAACTCTCACAAAAATTGAAGAGGAGGCAACACTTCCTAACTCTTTCTATGAGGCAAAATTATTCTGATACCAAATCCAGATAAAAACATCACAGGACAACAACAGATGTATATCACTTAAGAATATTCTCAAAAAATATACCAGCAAACTGGATCAAACTGCACAATAAAAGTGTTACACACTATGCTCAAATAGAATTTATTTAAAAAATGGAATAGTGGTTCAAAACAGAAAATTAATTAAGTATAATATATTAATAAAATAAAGAAAATATGAAAACCCGTATTATCCCAATTGATGCAGAAAAAACATTTGACAAAATTTGACATTGTTTTATGAATAGTACACTCAGCACACTAGGAATAGATAAAAACTTGTTAATATAATAAAATAAATTTATGGAAAACACAGTTTTTCATATTCAATGGTGAAATTTTGAAACTTCTCTGCTAAGACTGGGAACAATAATACTCATTATATTCATTGGTATTTAACATTGTAATGAAGGTACTAGCCAGAGTAATAAGGCAAGAAAAATAAATAAATAAAATTTATTCAAATTGTAAATAAAGAAAAAAGAACCTATCTCTAATTACAAGAGAATGTAGATTAACTGATTTATATATAGGAAAACCATATAATACAAAAAAGCTACAATGGATGAATCTAGAAATCTATATAGGGAAAACTAGAAAATTTGTGAACTAACAAACACATTTAGCACAGCTGCAAAGTTCAAGATCAACACACTAAAATTAGTTGTGTTTCTATACAGCAACAATAAACAATCCCAAAGGGAAATTAGGAAAGCAACTCTTTTATGATAACAACCAAAAGGATAAAATAGTTACAAAAAAATCTGACCAAAAAAATGAAACACTTGTACACTGAAAAATACAAAAAATGTTGAAAAAATATTTTTAATACATATCAAAATAATCTACATTCATGGATTGCAAAATACAATATTTTTAAGACGTTAATATTCTCCAAAGCAACCTACAGCTTCACAGCAATCCTTATCAATCTTCCAATGTTTTTGTTTGTTTGGTTGAGTGTGTTTTTCTTAGAAATTAAAGAGTAGATTTATACAGAATTATAAGGGGCCCCAAAGAGCCAAAGAAATATTTTTTAAAAAGGACTCACACTTCTTTATTTCAAATTTTATTACAAAGCTACAGTAATCAAAACAGTGTGGTACTGTCATGTGAATAAACATACAGACCCATGGAATAAGGTTGAGAGTCTAGAAATCAACTCAACTATCTTTAACTAATTGATTCTCAACACGAGTACCTAATCCATGCATGAGAAAAATTAGTCCCAACAAATATGCTGAGACAACTGAATTTCTTCATGCAAAGTAATGAATTTAGATCCTAACTACACAATATAAAAAAATTAACTCAAAATGGATCAAAAATCTACACATTAAAACTAAAACTATTAGAAAAAAATAAGGTTAATCTTCATTACCTGGGATTTGGCAATATATTCCCAGATTCAACACTGAAAGCAAAACCACAAAGAGAAAAATAGATAAATTAAACTTCAAAAACTTAAAAAGTTTCATGCATCAAAGGACATTATCAAGAATGCAGTTCCTCAAAAAATTAAAAAATGTTGCCTCAATAATTTCAATTCTTGGTATATATCCAAAGAAATTCAAAACAGGAATTCAAAAGGATATAATCATCCCTTATGTTCACTAGTTATTTACAATAGCCAGGATATGGAAGCAACCCAAGTACCCATCAATAAATGATTAGATTTTTTTTTTTACTTTTTGGGCAACCCAGAGGTTTGTGGTTACTCACCACTTAAGAGTACTTTTTATTAGAGTATGCATATTAGAAATATATGGAAAGCTTTTAAAACTAAATATACTTTATCTATTTACATACATATTTCATTTTTTTATTATTAATTTATTTTTGTTACAGGTGTTTCTCCCTTTTCTTCCACTGATTCCCCCACCTCCCTCCCTCCCTGCCCTGTCCCCAGCTTTGTTGTCCATGTCGATTGTTCATGCATACATGCATATAAGTTCTTTGGTTTATCTCTCCCCCACCACACCCTCTTCTGGGGATTTGTCAGTCTGTACCCCACTTTCACGTCTCTGGGACTACCCCATTCCTCAGACTGTTATGTTCACTATATTCCACAAATAAGTGAGATAATATGATACTTGTCTTTCTCTGTTTGGCTTGTTTTGCTTAGGAAAATACTTTCCAGGTCCCTCCATGTAGTTTCAAAGGATAAGAGATTTTCTTTCTTACAACTGCGTAGTACTCCATTGTGTATATGGACCACTGCTTTTTTATCCATTTGTCTTCTGATGGACACTTGGGCTGTTTCCAGATCTTAGCTATTGTAAATAGTGCTGCTACAAACATGGGGGTACATATATTCTTTCTGATTGGTGTTTCAGGCTTCTTGGGGTATATTCCTAGAAGTGGGATCACTTTAAAAATAAAGTTCAATTTTTAATTTTTTGAGGTAACACCATATTGTTTTCCATAGTGGCTGCACCAGTCTGCATTCCCACCAGCAGTGTACTAGAGTCCCCTTTTCTCCACACCCTAGCCAACATTTGTTGTTTGGTGATTTATTGATGGAGGCCATTCTGACAGGTGTGAGGTGATACCTCATTGTTGTTTTAATTTACATCTCTCTGATGATTAGTGATGCTGAGCATTTCTTCATATGTCTCTTGGTCATTTGTATGTCCTGTTTGGAGAGGTGTCTATTTAGTTCCTCTGCCCATTTTCTAATTGGGTTCTTTGTCTTCCTTTTGTTGAGTTGTATGAGCACTCTATATATATTGGAAATTAACCCCTTATCTAATATATCAGTGGCAATTATGCTCTCCCATAAAGTGGGTAGCCTTTCTGTTTGGATGATTGTATCTTTCGCGAGTTTGATGTAGTCCCATGTGTTCATTTTCTCCTTTGTTTCTATTGCCTTAGGTGATGTATCAGTGAAAATTCTACTGCATATGATGTCTGAAATTTTGTTGCCTACAGTTTCTTCTAGGATTTTTATGGATTCGTGAGTCACATTTAAGTTTTTTATCCATTTTGAGTTTATTCTTGTATAGGGTATAAGTTGATAGTCTAGTTTCATTTTTCTGCATGTAGCGGTCCAATTTTCCCAACACCATTTATTAAAGAGGCTATCTTTACTTCACTGTATACTCTTGCCAACTTTGTCAAATATTAATTGAGCATATTGCCTTGGGTTTACTTCTGGGTTCTCTATTTTGTTCCACTGGTCTATATGCCTGTTCTTGTGCCAGTGCTAGGCTGTTTCGATTACGGTGGCTTTGTAGGATAACCCGAAATCTGTTAATGTGATCCCTCCAACTTTGTTCTTCATTTTCAAGATTGCTGTGGCTATTCAAGGTATTTTTTGGTTCCATATGAACTTTTGAAGTTCTTGTTCTAATTCTGTGAAGTATGACGTTGATATTTTGATGGGGATTACCTTGAATCTATAGATTGCTTTGGGTAGTATAGACATTTTAATGCTTTTAATTCTTCCAATCCATGAACAGGGTATGTTCTTCCACTTTTTTATATCTTCCTCTATTTCTTTTTTCAATGACCTGTAGTTTTCTGCGAATAGGTCCTTTATTTCTTTGGTTAAGTTTATTCCTAGGTATCTTAATTTGTTTGCTGCATTGGGTAAATGGGATTGTTTTCTTAGTTTCTCTATCTGTGAGTTCATTATTGGTGTATAAGAATGCCACTGATTTCTTGACTTTAATTTTGTGTCCTGCTACTTTTCCAAATTCATTTATTAAGTCTAGTAAATTTTTGATGGATTCTTTGGGGTTTTCTACGTATAGTACCATGTCATCTGCAAATAATGACAGTTTCACTTCCTCCTTTCCAATTTGGATCCCTTTTATTTTTTCTTCCTGTCTGTTAGTTGTGGCTAAGACTTCCAGAACTATGTTAAATAAGAGTGGCGAAAGTGGGCATCTTTGCCTTGTTCCTGTTCTTAAGGGAAATACATTTAGTTTTTGCCCATTGAGTATGATATTAGATGTAGCTCTTTCATATATGGCCCTTATTATGTCTAGATATGATCCCTCTATTCCCACATTGCTGAGCGTTTTTATCAGAAATGAATGCTGAATTTTGTCAAAGGCTTTTTTGGTATCTATTGATATGATCATGAGGTTTTTATTCTTCATTTTATTTATGTGGTGCATCACGTTTATTGATTTGCAAATATTGTACCAGCCTTGCATCCCTGGGATGAATCCCACTTGGTCATGGTGGATAATTTTTTTGGTGTATTGCTGGATCCGATTTGCTAGTATTTTTTTCAAGATTTTGGCATCTATGTCCATCAGGGATATTGGCCTGTAGTTTTCTTTCTTTGTAGTATCTTTTTCTGGTTTTGGAATTGGAATTATGGTGGCTTCATAAAACGGGTTTGGAAGTCTTCCTTCTTCTTGAATTTTTTAAAATAGTTTGAGGAGAATGGGTGTTAGTTCTTCTTTGAATGTTCGGTAAAACTCCCCTGTGAAGCCATCTGAGCCTGGACTTTTGTTTGCTGGGAGAGTCTTGCTTACATCTTCAATTTCTTCTGTTGTTATTGGTGTGTTCAAGTTTTCTATCTCTTCCTGGTCCAGTTTTGGGAGACTATGTGTTTCTATAAATTTGTCCATTTTGCTTAGATTGTCGAATTTGTTGCCATGTAATTGTTCATAGTAGTTGTTAACGATTTTTTGTACTTCTGTGGTGTCAGTTGTTACTTCTCCTCTTTCATTTCTGATTTTGTGTATTTGGGTTCTCTCTCTTTATTTCTTGGAGTCTTGCTAAGGATCCATCAATCTTGTTTATCTTTGCGAAAAACCAGCTCTTTGTTTCATTGATTCTTTGCATTGTTTTTTTGGCCCCTATGTCATTTATTTCTGCTCTGTTCTTTACTATTTCCTTTCTTCTACTTGCTCTGGTGTTTTCTTTTTGTTGGCTCTCTAGTTCTTTAAGTTGTGAGGTTAGATAGTCTATTAGAGATTTTTCTTGTTTTTTGAGGTAGGCCTGTAGTGCTATGAACTTCCCTCTCAGAATTGCTTTCGCTGCATCCCATAGATATTGTGTTGTTGTGTCTTCATTTTCATTGGTTTCCATGAAGTTTTTTATTTCTTCCCTGATCTCCTTCATGACCCATTCATTGTTTAATAACATGCTATTTAGCTTCCATGTGTTCAAATGTATTTGCATGTTCATGTTGCAATTGATTTCTAGTTTCATGCCACTGTGATGTGAGAAGATGCTTTATATGATTTCAATCTTCTTGAACTTGTAAAGACTTAGTTTGTGCCCTAACATGTGGTCTATCTTTGAGAATGTCCCATGTGCACTTGAGAAGAATGTGAATTCTGTGGCTTTGGGGTGTAATTCTCGGTAGATTTCTATTAAATCCATTTGGTCTAGTGCTTCATTCAGAATCTCTGTTTCCTTGCTAATTTTTTGTCTAGAGGATCTATCCAGTGATGTCGGTGGGGTGTTGAAGTCCCCTGCTATGATTGTATTGCTATAGATTTCTCCTTTTAAGTTCTCCACATGATTTTTGATAAATTTTAATGCTCCTATATTGGGTGCATATAAGTTTATCAAGGTTATATCTTCCTGTTGGATAAATCCTTTCAATATTATGTAGTGGCCTTCTTTGTCTCTAGTTATGGCCTTCATTTTGAAATCTATTTTATCAGATATGAGTATTGCTACCCTAGCTTTTTTTTCCTTTCTGTTTCCTTGGAAGATTTTTTTCCATCCCTTCACTTTCAACCGATGTGAGTCTTTTGTTGTGAGGTGGGTCTCTTGTAAACAACATATAGATGAGTCATGCTTTCTTGTCCAATCAGCCACTCTGTGTCTTTTTATGGGAGCATTCAATCCATTTACATTTAAGGTGATTATTGATATGTACTTATTTATTGCCATTTTTGTTTAGTGTGGTTCTATTTTTCTTCCCATTTCTACTGCTAATTACAACAGTCCTTTTAACACTTCTTGCAGTGCTGGTGTGGTGCTAATGTATTCCCTTAGCCTTTTTTTTTTGTCTGGGAAGCTCTTTATTTGACCTTCCATTTTGAATGATAGCCTTTCTGGGTAGAGTAGTCTTGGATTCAGATCCTTGTTTTTCATGACCTTGATTACTTCATGCCATTCCCATCTGGCCTGTAGTGATTCTTGTGTGAAGTCAGCTGAGAGCCTTATGGGGTTTCCTTTGTAGGTAACCTGTTGCTTATCTCTTGCTGCCTTTAGGATTCTCTCTTTGTCTTTAATTTGTCTTTAATTTAATACATTTTGATTACTATGTATCTTGGTGTAGGCCTATTTGGGTTCTTCTTACTTGGAGCTCTCTGTGCTTCTTGAACTTGAATGCCTTCTTCCTTCACCAAATTTGGAAAGTTTTATGTCACTATTTCTTTTAATATATTCTCTAACCCTTGTTCATTTTCTTCTTCTTCTGGGACTCCTATGATGCAAATATTATTACCTTTCCAGTTGTCCCACAGTTCTCTTAAGCTGTCTTCCCATTTTTTAATTGTTTTTCCCTTTTGGTTTTCTGATTGGTTGATTTTTTTCTACCCTGTCTTCTAATTCACTGATCCAGTCCTCAGCTTCCTCTGCTCGGCTATTTAGACTTTCCAATGTGTTTTTTTATTTTTGATATGTCATTCTTCATTTCTTCTTGGTGTTTTTTAATTTCCAACTGGTTGATTTTCAACATTTCTATGTCTTTACTCATGGTGCTCATTTCCTTACACATGCTGTTGAGCTTCCTCAAGATCATGGCTCTGAATTCTAGTTCTGTTAACTTGCTTAACTGCACCTCTTTTATCTCATTTTTGGTAGAGGTCTCGTGTTCTTTCATTTGGCTTTTGTTTCTGTTTTTCACCATTTTGGCTATCACATTGGGCTTTGGTGCCTGCCAAATTTTCTCTGTGGGTGTTGGTGTTCTGCTGTTTGTGGCTCCCTCTCCTGGGTTTGGAAGAGGCAGGGAGGACCCACTTTAAACACCACTGTCAAGTATTAACTTTCCTGGTTAGAGTTGCTAGTCCAGGGAATGGTGGTTATCCTCCAGCTTTTTCGCCTGTCGGCTATTAGTAGTGGTCAACTGAAAAACCTTGGTTTCTGAGTTGACTGAAAAACTCCTTCAGGTGCTCAGTGTAAGAGGATTTCCTGAGGGTGGGGCAGATGCTGGTTGTTAATGGGCCTCGATTAGCATTTCAATGGCCACCCAGTGGGGTTGAATCTCCGAGGGAGGGGCCACCACCTCTCCCCAGGGCCGTGGGAAGGAGTAAGATTACCACAGTCCTGTGTGGCTGCACTCAGCAAAAGCTTTGAGCACCCTCCAAATCCCGAGTGTCCCCACACAGTTCCAGTCCTGTCTGCCCTCTCTCTGCCGGAACCCAAGGTGAGTGGCTGCTGCCAATTTAGCCTCTGTCCGGGCTCTGCATTGTGGAGCCGCCTGGGACTTTAACCAGAGGGCGCCGCTCCCAGCTAAGGGAGGCCAAGGCTGTGGCATCTCCCAACCGAGGGCGTAGCACCCAGCCAAGGCTGCAGGTCCCAGGCAAGGCAGCAGCAGGTCCCAGCAGAAGCCACAGGTCCCAGCCGTGGGCGCAGCTTCCAGTGGAGGCCGCAGCAGGTCCCAGCCAGGGCGTAGGACCCAGCAGAGTCCGCTGGTCCCAGCCCAGGCCACTGGTCCCAGCCCGGGCCGCTGCTGACTGTGGGCTCCCGGCCACCTCTCTCATCCTCGCAAGCCTACCAGGATTGAGTCAGTGTCCCTGGTTATGTGGTCCTCCAAGCTGCCTTTCGGTTTCCCCTTCCTGACGATTTGACTTTATTTTCATTGTAATTCCAGTTTGGTCCTGTGAGATGGTCTGAGTAGCTTCCATCTTAGATTTTTTTTTCTTTTTATTCTGTGTTGCTTGGCTGGTGTGGCTCAGTGGATTGAGCGTCTTCCCATGGACTGATAGGTCCAGATTCGATTCCCGGTCAGGACACATGCCTGGGTTGCAGTCTTGATCCCCAGTGCAGGGTGTGCAGGAGGCAGCCAATCGATGTTTTTCTCTGACATCAATGTTTCTTTTTCTCTTTTCCTTTCTCTTTCTCTAAAAAGTCAATAAAAACATAGTTTAAAATAAAAACTATATAAGTTTTGTTACATATGTACAATGTAATATCACTTGTCCTTAAAAAAATGAAATCTTACCATTTGTGACAACATGAATGGAGCTAGAGGGTATTATGTTAAGTGAAATAAGTCAAATAGAAACAGAAAAATACCATGTGATTTCACTATATATGGACTCTAAACAACAAAGTAAATCAACAAACAAAACACAAACAGACTCACTGATGCAGAAAACAAACTGATGGTTGCCAGAAGGAGGCGTCGGTGGGCTGGGTAAAAAAGATGAAGGGATTGAGAAGTACAGATTAGTAGTCACAAAATGGTCACAGGGATGTAAAGTACAGCATACGGAATATAGTCAATAATATTGTAATAACTATGTATAGTACCAGGTGGGTACTGGAAATACCACGGAAACACTTTTTTATTTTTTATTCATTTACTTTTTTTGTAGTACGTGCCTCTAGCGGTAACTGAACCTGGGACTCTCTGTTCCGCAGGCCGACACTCAACCGCTGAGCCAAACCGTCCAGGGCACACTTTATAAAGTATATGATGTCTAACACTGTGCTGTACACCAGAAACTAATATAAAATAATACTGAATTTTTCAAAATGTGGAAAGAAAACCTACAGAAATGAAGAAAATATTTTCGAATCTCATATTGGATAAAGTTTAATGTCTACAATCTATCAAGAAGAGCTCTTATATCTTTTCTTTTTTTTTTTATCCTCACCCGAGAATATTTTTCCATTTTTTGTACAGATAGAGTGGGAGGGAGAGAGAAGAAGGGAGAGAGAGAGAGAAACATCGACATGAAGGGACACATCGAGTGGCTGCCACCCGCATGACCAACCAGGGCCGGGGACAAACTGCAACCAAGGTACGTGCCCTTAGCGGGAACCGAACCCGGGTCTCTCCAGACCGCAGGCCGACGCTCTAACCGCTGAGCCAAACTGGCCAGGGCAGAGCTCTTATATCTTGATGAAAATACAAACAATCCAATTAAGATATGGTTAAAGGAATTAAATACACTGAAGACATTCTTTCCACGGAGACATACAAATGGCCAGCCTATGAAAAGACATTCACAATTCTTAGTCATTAAGGAAGTACAAATCAAAACCACAATGAAATACCTTCTCACAAAAGTAGTTTGGCTTCAATTGAGAAAGGGGAAATTAACATCATGGTGATTTGGAGAAATAAGAACTCCCATACATTGTGGGTGAGATGGTAAAATAGTGTAGCCATTGTGGGAAATAATTTGGCAGACCCTTAAAAATTTAAACAGAATACTCAGCAATTACACTCCTAGATACTTACCTAAAAGAAATAAACACATACGTCTACACAGACATGTGTTAATGAATGTGTATAGCAGCATTATTCATAGTAACTAAAAGTGAAAATAATTGAAATTTCCAAAACCAATAAATAGATAAACCAAGAGGTATATATGCAATGGAATATAATTCAGCCATAAAAAAGAAGTACTGATAAAAGCTGCAACTTGGATGAACCTTGAAACATGTCAAGGAAAGAAGCCCAGCATAAAATGTTACACATTGAATGTATCTTCTTATATATTTTCAGAATGGGCTAATTAAGAGACAGAAAACAGATTATAAATTACTAGGGGTGGAGGGAGTTGGAATGGGGGGTTATAATTACTAATAATTATGGGAATATAATTAATAGGTACAAGGTGTTTTTATGGGAGGATGGACAAGTTTTAAAACTAGAGAGAAAGCTGGTGTTTGCATACATTGTGACTACATTAAACATCCCTGAATTATAACTTTGAAATGGCTAATTATATGTGATATAAATTTGACATTAATTTTAAATAATTATCCCAAGATACATATTTATTGTTATGATTACCACTAAATTTTGGATCAATAATATTAGAATAAATCAGATATCTTTCAACAATGTATCTCGGTTCTTCTATTTTAATTGTTTAATTGAGCTACAGAATCAACTTCAAAACTTCTAGTGAGTTTTTGCCAAGAAACAGAATTTTTAAAAGACAATGTAAATTTTGAATGCTATTTTCTTTATTCATTCTATATGCAGCAGTAATAATATGCTTGAGATACCAAATGCAATAGAAATCAACACTGGTCATTGAGTACTATATACTAGAGATTATCTACTAGCTGCCCTTTGATGGCATTCAAGGATCTGAAAATAGGATTTCAGTCATTAAAAATTATTTGTACCTTTTAATGACTGTTCATATCTCTGAATATGAAACTTTCACTTAAAAAGTAAAAATAACTAATATTGAAAGCTTACTATATTTCGGGTGTTGTTCTCAGTACTGTTTCCCAGCTTATTTAATCAATAAAACAATAAATTAGGTGGTACTTAATAAGTACACTTTGATAGTTTTCTTCTATAACAGGTCATATATAAAACTAATACATAAAATTTTTGTGAAGATAAAGTGAAAAAGTAATACAGGAGATATAATGCAAAAATATTTATATGGATATGGAACAAAATACAAGGCCTAAAATATTATCATTATCGTTATTAAAATAATGTCAACATGATTTTAAGATTGTGAAGGGAGCGGAGGGAAAATCTGGTAAGGGCAAAGAGATAGAATGTGATATTCAAGACTATTAACATCCAATCAGGTAGATAGAGATCATGTTATCTACCATGAGGCATTCCTAATTTTCCATATGACAGAAACCATGTTATATAATAGTACAACATGATTTCTAAATATACTATGGTATTTATAACTCCAATTAAAAATCTGTGTCAAAGTATGTATAAAACTACATATATGAGCTTTTCTCATTACTAATGCATAAAGACTGTAATGCTTAAAAATAAAAAAATAAAGAATTTTTTATCAACATGATAATGGTGAGATGGAAGCTGATTTTAGTTTTTTTGTGAAACCTGACAAAAAGCTAGAATGAAAAAGAGAAATAATAGAGACAGAGAATGAAAAGAAAGAAAGAAAAAGAGAGAAAAAAAGAAACAAAGAAGGAGGGAGGGAGACAGAGAGAAGGAGGGAGGGAGACAGAGAGAAGGAGGGAGGGAGACAGAGAGAAGGAGGGAGGGAGACAGAGAGAAGGAGGGAGGGAGACAGAGAGAAGGAGGGAGGGAGACAGAGAGAAGGAGGGAGGGAGACAGAGTGAAGGAGGGAGGGAGACAGAGAGAAGGAGGGAGGGAGGAAAGAGAGAAGGAGGGAAGGAAGCAATAAACTCATTTTGGAACAAGAGGGCGTGCTTGTGAATGCTTGTGGTTAGAATATGATCCTGATTGTAAAAACCTATAGATTTTATTTCTGGCTTTGCTGCTGACTTCATCTGCCCTTGGCTTTCTCTTTCTTGAACAGATTTTGTGATGTCTTTAATGGACTTTGATCTCACCTAAAAAAAATGATCAGGAGACATCTTTTTCCGTGGTACTAGTACACACTTGATAGCAAGAACTATAAATTTATTATATGAAGTATTGGAGTATCCTTTTCTAAGAATCATAACAATTGACTGGTCAAATTATAAGAAAATATTGTAAGAAAAATGGAAAGCAACAGTTTTGCGCCTCTGGGAAATAGATTGGCAGCGGTGGCGGACCTTGGAGGCTTATTCGATTCTTTGTTTTAGTAGTGCTACAATTTTTAACACACTTTTTTTCTTAAAAAAAAGAGGGCATCACATTTTAAAATAATTTGAAAGAAACAGCAGCTGATACTTGCCTCGGAAACCTATCTTTCCGAATTCATACTCACACTGTGATTTTTTTCTCTGTGAACAGCCACTTCACTTGGACTCCTGGCAGCTTGCAGGAGCCCTTGCAGCTGGGTTTCCTTGGGGACAGAGCTCACGTTCTCCCTCCCTGCTGTAGGAGATATTACAGCCTCGCCTTCTCCGAGCTGTGTGTCCGCTCTCAAATGTATTGCATCACAAGTCCTGCATAGCTTATCATGCCAAATATTTATATAATCAAATTAAATGGCTTATACATTTTCATATTAATTCAAAGTTAATCATTTAAAAGAAAGATTACATAATGTTATAGAACACATTCAGGGTATTTCTTCAATAAACATGATTCCTTCCCTTTAGCACATACAAACTTGTATGTCTGTTTTGGGAAAATTAAAACCTTACTTCAAATTGTTGTAACTATAGTAAAAGAGGAAAATTCTCAAAATGTCCTACATATTATGACAAAAATGTCAGTGTTTTCATGGATCTCTTCTCCGAATTAAAATTTCAACATAATCAGGTATGAATCCTGAAAGCTTTGGGGAAAAATAAAAGACTAATGTATTTGGAAATATGTTATAAATAAATGTTATAAGGATCCTAGTACACAACTGTGAAAGATGATTAATGTCTGTTAATCTTTATAATTTACATGATTTTTAAATATTGTGAACAGTTGTTTTAATTAAAAAGACTTTTTATTTAAAAACGATAACTTGCCCTGGCGGGTTTGGCTCAGGGGTTAGAGTTTCAGCCCGCGGACTGGAGATTCCCTGGTTCGCTTCCCACTAAGGGCACATACCTGGGTTGCAGTTTGTCCCTGGCCCCGATTGGGGTTGTGTGGGTGGCGGCCACTCTATGTGTCTCTTGCACATCGATGTTTTCCTCTCTCTTCCTCCCCCTCTCCCTCCAGCTCTATCTGAAGATAAATGCAAAAAAATAAAAAATAAAAACGATAACTTCTTCTATGGACTAATTATATCTGTTTTATGAAGGAATTATAAAGTCTTCTGAGATTTATATATAAATAATTAACATTTGAATACTATGCCATTGTTGTTACCTATAGAAAGAAAATCTCTTTTTAATTAAAAATATATTTCTAAATTATTATTATTTCCAACCACAAGCAAAAATGCACATGTTGATTTATTAATTCATTTATTTTTTGTTACAGATCAACTGGTGTGCTTCAAGACTTTTTAAAATATGCAATACCTAACTATTTAGTCAGAGGGACTGACCTCTTTTCCCTCAGATTGACAAATAAAAAAAAGACAACAGTCAACATAAACAATAGCCTATTTTTCTTGTCAGATAAAAAATATATTGCATTTTTTGGTGGCCAGAGAATATGTGTGCCACGAGATGAAAAAGGTTGAAAATCATTGTGTTCGGGCATGACAATGTCAAATATGTAGCATTTTTTATGTACAATGCACCAGTCCTAAAATATTTCTTGAGCATTGAGATGGTTACTCTCATGTGTCAAGTTGGAGTGGTTTCAGACGAGATTAATTTTACATTACTGAATTTGGAGTAAAGCAGATTGCCCTCTATAATGGGGGTGAGCCTCATCCAATCAATTGAAAGCCCGAGTGGAACAAAAAGATCTTCCATAGCAGAAGAGAATTTTCTGGCGGGACCACGTTCAGACTGCCATTAGCTGTCCGGGGTCTCTGGTCTGCCAGCCCACACAGCATGGTCTGGGTAAGCCAATTACTTCTCGGTCTGTACATCCTACTGGTTGTCTGTCTGAAGAACCCCAACGAGTACAAACGCTGATTGTATCATATTTTAAGGATGATTTTGACATCATAGAAGATTGGTCAGGAAGTGAATTGGTGAGCATCACTATAAGCTTTGCTTTGCACGGTGGCATACACTATTTTGATTTTTTTAATTAAAAATTTCTGTTGCTAGATGCACATTCAAAGAAAGTATCTGAGAAACTGTCAGAAATATATAGCAACAAACTCAGATTCATTTCCCTTGTATTCACCTCACTTCTTAGCACTGAGTAGAATGCCCTCTCCCAGCTACCCACCCACCACTCTGCCCCTTTGGATGCGACACTTGCAGGACTCCTGGGTCGGCAGGACTCCGGGCTCATCGAAGAGCTACACAGGCCTCCACTGTGGAGACAAGGACAACATGATAGAAGAAGGTCTCCTTTCCACTACTCTTGAATGTGCCACCTCCTGACTCCCAGGGTGCAGCGCTCGAATCTAGAATGCCTTTGAGTGTATTTCAGTTCATCAGGAGTCCTCAGCTGCAATGTTCGTTCAGATAAACTGGTAAAACTGAGAGTGTGCAAAATGATTGTATTTTGCTTCCAGTAAAAACATGTCTCTTTACTCCCAAATTCTAAAACACCTCCCTCTCATGGGAAAAGGAAACTTCCAAGGGAATTATTTTGAGATATAGATGTGCAAGATCCCTGCAAGCAGCTCATGTACATCTTAGGAGCGATGCTCCATGATTCCTAGTAACTAAAATTCACATTCCTGTTTCACACTGCAGTCCCCATTTTGTTTTATTTTTTTTCCTACTACTCACTGCTCTTTGACATTATATATAGTTATTTATTTATGTATTTATTATTTGTTTAATTACTATATAGTTAAAATATAATTTTTGTACAAAAAGGGGTTTTATGTGTTTCTTACTCAAATTCTAACTTCTAGAACAACTAGTAGATGATCAATAAATATTTCTTAAATATTCTTCTATGGAGTAATTAATTGATAAATGAATAAATTGGGTACTTTGGAGTAAATTTTTTCCTCCTGTGGATAACTTCTGTTTCCAACTCCATCCTCTCGGGGGTAAAGAAAACACTCTTTTTCACCTTTGTACTCAGATTAAAATAAGATATGGTTTTTTAACCAATGTGTACTCAAACTTCTTTGTGGAAATATCCTAGAAAAATTGCCAAATGTGCCAAAGTTTCAAATAAGAAAAACAATTTTATGCAGTTTGTTTAATAAAATTTTCTTATTGTGTGTCTTCATGATGTAATGCCATCCCAATATGCCATACCAGGAATTCTTTACCATGACCCCATTATTTGGAAAACCTCATATATTTGGCAGTCGGATGTGATTAATTGGCGATAACAGAATAGTAACAGCTCAACCACCTTGTATTAAACAAATCAAAATGTAAAAAGAGATGATATCACTGACCAGTCTCCCTCCACAGAAGGTCTTTCCCACTCCATAAATAATCCTGACCTCTTATAAGTCCTCAACACTCATAGTCTCAGCAATGAGTAGAGGATGCTGGCTCAGTGCCATAGGTGATACAAAGACATGGTGCCTGGCCTTCAAGGATCACAATTTGTATTTCAAAAACATTAAAATATCTATTGCTTATATAACAGCAAAAAGTGCACATAAATATATTTACCTTAGAGCTCAGACATGCTTAGTAATAACTTTTAATGCATGGTTTGTCAAAGCATTTCTGATTCTCCTTAATGTTATCTCAAAGTGTTGAAATTTATGTGAGTATTCCTTTAAAATGAGTGTTGAATTTCTGTTCTAGATAGCACCATGGGTGACCCACCACTGCTATAGTATGAGTAATCCTAGGCTTATGTTTCCTCCTACTCATGAAAGAAAAAACTGTTTTCTCCTGCTCAGTTTCTTTTCATTTCTCTAATTTACTAGAAAAATACCTTTTGCCAGACTAATTGTTTTTGAGTTTCATTAGTGTCATTGTTTCCTTTTTGTTTGCTTTTGTTGTTTTGTCTTGTTTTGGGGTTTTAAAACTTGCACAAAATAAGAATGGAGAAAGAAATGAGATGGAATAGGCTGGGAATTAAAGAGAAAAAAGTTGAAAATAACTGATCAAAGAGGAATCAAGAAGAGAATGAAAAAATTATTAAAGAAGTATTACTTCAGTCACTATGTATACAGCAGTATTGAAGACATAGACCTAAAAATCTTGGAGGACATTTAAATTTGGTCATCGGCAGTATTGCTTTGGTCAAAACACTGCGATGAGTTTAGACCATATCCATAAAACTACAGAACCATTAACATGCTTATGTTTGCTATCCATCAATATTAATTAGATATGTATTCTATATTGGATACTGTCCTTTTTCATCTTATCTGGATGTAAAAAGACAATTGAAAGTAACAGCCATCATGGAACTTACATTCTTGAAATACAAGTGAGACACGAAACACATTAAAACAACAAAATATTACTCTACAATAAAAATTAGTATGAAGAAAACAAATGGTCAGAAAAGAATACTTTAAAAAAAAAAAGTAGCTATCTCTTGGATATGAAAAAAAAAAAAAAGGCCAAGAGCAGTCAAGGCAGAGAAGGGAAAATATTTTAGAACAGCGTGAATGCTAAAACCCCAGCAAGAAGCGCAGTGCAAACAACAGGAGCATAGTGTGGAACAGCGTGCGGAAACTATGGTAAAGGAAGTTGGCAGACATAGTCAGTGAACTTTGGTGGGTCACAAAAAAATTGGGTTTGTTTGCTTTCTATCATTCACATAAAACCTTTAGAACTTAAGGTACTCAAGGGTAGTTTATAAGAGATAGCAAAATGTGAGGACAGAACAATTAGGTTGCACACTGTAAAAGACTGGGGAAGAAAATTTCAGAAAATATGCTGATGTAGAAACAGTCTACATTTGATGAGGGTCAGAAATATAGGTCTGTATGCCCTGCACTTCAGTGGAATTTAATGGGAGGAAGAAATTTTGAAGAAATAAAAGAAGGAAACTCTGAAGTGAATTAGAATTTAATATAATTTTTTTATTAAAGTATAGCAACAGACAGAAACTGTGCAGATCATATGGGAAGACAGTGAATTATAAAAGGGACACGCATGGAGGCTATACCCAGATTAAAGAAAGAAAAAAAATGAAATTGCTAAAGCATGTGCCACTCTCAGTCTCTACTCTTTTTCCTAGAGGTTAGCACTATCCTCATTTTTATTTTATTTTTTTATTGAATTCATTGGGTTGACATTGATTAATAAGACCATACAGATTTCAAGTGCACAACTCAACAAAATATTATTTGTATACTGTGGTGTGCGCCCATTGTCCAAAGTCAAGGGTCTTTCTGTCCCCATTTATTCCCCCTTTGTCTATCCCCCTCCACCCACCCCCTTTCTCTCTGACTATCACCACACTGTCATCTGTGTCTTTGTCTACATGGTATGTCTATATATATATAGGCATATATATATTATATATTATATATATATAATTGTGCTTAATCCCTTCACCTTTTTCAACTAGACACACAAACTCCTTTCCTCTGACAGCTATCAGTCTTTTCTATATATCTAAGCACCTATTTCTATTTGTTTATTAAGTTATTTGGTTCCTTAGATTCTACATATAAGTGAGATCATAAGGTATTTGTCTTACTCTGGGTTATTTCACTTAGTGTAATACTCTCCAGGTCTATCCATCCTGTTACAAAAGATAAGATTTCCTTTTTTTTTTCCCATTTGGGGCATATTTTGGTCTCATCATTTTGTTTGACTTTTGGTGTTTGCCTCTGTGTATTAGGTAGATTTGCTATGACTCCCAAGCTTATTATGAGGGCTTTCTGATGCAGATGCCTTGTGAATTTCAGCAGCAAAATCTCCTAGATCACCTGAACTAGGTGCTCCAGAAGTTTCTTGTGGGGATATGTGCTCCCTTGGGTTGTAGCTGAGTCATGAATGCTGTTGGCCTGTTCTTGGGTGGAGGTAACCCTCAGGCTGGCTGACTATAAAAATAAATCTTGTTTGCTGTGTATCAGTTGCTGTTCAGGAGTTGCATTTCAAGGTGGAGTTTTCCCAGCAGGGTCTAGTGCCTGATGGAGTACTGTTTTGGTTGTGTCATTTATGTGGCTATTTGGGTCAAGCTCTGGTGATGCTTGAAGACCACCACTGGTTGTGCTGGTTTTGGTCCCACTCGGACAGGGTTCTGGTGCAGGTCAATGTCAGATGTTGTGTGTAACTGGCCTTGGGCTACCTGTCTGGAGCTACCACACTATTTAACGATGTGGCTGCATCTCCCAGGCCTAGGTGTGCATGGGAGGGATCAAGCTGTGTACAAGGGTAGGCTTCCTGCAGCTCTCAGCTGGGGGGTCTCTGAAATCAGAATCCACCTTTGCCACCTTGAAGGTTTCTTGGACTTCCTCAAAAGCCTTTTGAAGAAAGACTGTAGAGTGAGCCCAAGCTGACCATGCCCACTGCCCCTTCCACACAGCACAAGCTCAGTGGGGCAGGGTGAGTGGGTAGGGAGGGCAGGGCCAGTGGGTCCCCCACTTGGAGGCAGCATGGTCAGGCACTCAGTGGGGGACTGTTGCCCCTACTTTAGAGCCATACCCCTCGGTCTCTGCTCGTCTCCAACTCTAACTCCCCAGAAGGAGTGCATCATCACTTCAGGTTAGGTGCAGGCAATGGTCCTCTCTGCAGGAGCAAGCTCAGCTAAGTAGGGCCACAAGGACTTGAAAACAGATCAAGACAGCTTCTGTTAGGGACAGAGTAGCCAAGCCCACAGAATAGGGGTGAGCTCCATACTACCCTTAGCTGTAGTCACTCCAACTCAAGCCCTGGACCAGAGCCTCTGAGGGAGACCTGCTCCAAATGTCCCAGCTCTGAGAGGCATCCCTTCCTCCTGCTGAGCTCAGCAGGATGGGGCCACCAGGACTCGGGAAGATAGAACAAAACAGTTTCTCATTGGGGGTGGTGCTGGCTAAGCCCCATGGTTCAATGTCTGCCTGAGTTTCTACCTAGAGTTTCTCCAGAGAAAGCATGTACTAAAGGTCCCTGTTGGGTGCAGCCAACAGACCTTTCTGCCAGACTCCTGCTTGGCAGGGTGTTGTCACCGGAAGACCTAGTTAGTGTATTACCCAGGCTGGTGCTGTAAGAATAGGAGAACCTGAACCTGGGAAGATGGTGCCTGAGGGTTACTGACTCGGGACCAGGACCTCAGTAGCTGACCCTCCAGATCTCTCTTTGGGGCCTTACCACCCAGATCTTCTCCTTATGACTCCCATAGGCCCTGAGTCTACTTTCCTATACTGGCCCCCCAAGTGAGTGTCTGTGAGCTAGTTACTGTGCGTTGGCCCTTTAGGAGAGCACCAGGGATTCGACCAGACCCCCTCCTCTTTCCAGCGGACAGAGTCCCTGCTGATTTTCAAGGCCAGATGCTGTGCAGGCTCCTCTTCCCAACCCTCATACTCTGGGGGTCCCTGCATGGAGTTGAGACCTCATGCTCCTCAGAGGGAAATTTTGCAGCCAAGATATTCCTCTGACTTCTCATACATGGCATGTGGGTGCTGGGACCAGCCCTCTCTGTCTCCACCCTTTACACCATCTCCAGGTAGGTTCTTCTAATAATCCTTGGACAAAGTATTCTTGTTCAGCTGTCCTTCCATGGGTAATTCAGGTGGATTGCTCTATAGTTTAGCTGTAAAGTTGGTTTGGCACCAGGAGGAGGTGAGTGGAGCTTCTATCTACTCTGCGGCTGCCTTGATATCCTCAGCACTACTCTCATTTTAAATACCATAGAGTGCATTTGCACATGTTTAAGCATTATATAAGTACAATTGCATGGTATATGCTATTGTGTATTTGGCTTCTTTTTCTCAATATATTTGGCTTTTTTACATTCATTGTTTTGTGACATCCATTGTGTTTATATTTAAAATTACTTTAAAAAGTCTTGATAAAAAAGGAGAAAATATTGCTATCTGCCACACATGGATGGAGGTTAAGAGCATTATGATAAATGAAATAAGTCAGACAGAGAAAGACAAACACTTTATAATCTCACTGATTTGTGAAATATAATAAAACAAGCTTATAGAGACAGAGAACAGATTGGTGGTTGCCAGGAGTGAGTGGTGATCAGTGTGGGAAATGAGTGAAGATGGTCAAAAAGTATAAACTTCTAGTGATAAGATTAATAATTTCCAGGGATTTAATGTATAGCTTGGTGACTAGAGTTAACAGTACTCTATTATAGATCGCTCTATTATAGTCGCTAAGAGAGTACCTTCTAAAAGTTCTCATCACAAACTCTAAATTATAACTATATGAGGCAATGAATGTGTTAACTGAGTTTATTATAATCATTTTACAATGTGTACATGTGTCAAATCATTACATTGTACACCTTAAACTTGCACAATGTTATTTGTCTGTTACGTACAATAAAACTGGGCAAAAAAAGATCTTTTGAAAAACCCATATATTGAATATTATTCTGTTTTATTCTGATCATAAAGTGGCTTTTCAGCTATGATAACTGACCTTTGGTTACACATTGCTCCCCCACGTGATAAATTGAGTCATTGATTAGGTAAGTAGGCCTTTAAGTCCACTGCCTACACACAGTAAAGTTATGATGAATGGTGAGAAACCATGATTTATTTTCAAGTAAAGGAATTTTCTGTAACTTGGATACTAAACAAAGAAATGTTTGTGGTTGTTTTTTCTTGTTTATTTGTTTTTTTTTTATTTACTCTTCTTTGGGTATTCAAGTTTATTGAATTATTTCCTTATTTTTTTTTAATATATCAGGATACTGAAACTCCTTGGTCTCAAACTGCCTCAGCGTAGAGTTGGACAAGGATCAACAGAAGAGTCGGCGTATCAAAACTGTTAACCCACCAGGGAGGAGTACTGTACTTCTCCAGTGAGAACTGCATTTCAGTTCTAGCCAGCTGCTAAAAGCTTGAAAGGCCTCCTACAGTCGGTGGGCGAGTCAGCATGTCCCCACTTTCCAGACACATAATCGTTTTACAGAACTAATCTAAAAGGTAAACTGTGGACACAATTCGTGATTACTTATCTATGCATGTCCATCATCAACATCTTTACAAATACTGCTTCAACTCTGTGACTCCGTCACATCACTGAATTTGGTATCTTAACTAGTCCATTGCAAGTGTTGCCCCAAAACGGGGTGGCCAGTTGGTAACTATGAAGTCTCTACAAAGATATGTTTGTTGTTGTCATTCTGTTTCCAGTGAAGAAACCGCTCGCTCACATTTTCAAAATATAAACGTTTTCAAAATGGCAATAATGTAAAAGCAACAACAAAAAACATCAGTTGTCAGGGTTTAGTTCAGTAGTGTCCAAAGTGTTAATATAATGAGACTTTTCTTGATGATGATGATTAGCATATGGTCTCCTTTGCCCAGAAAGCTCTCATTGCTACAAACACGCCTCTAAAATAGTCCTCCTCGACCTTCTTTCACGTGCATACAATGTGGATTTTGGTACCAAGTTTTTGGTTTCAAGTCAAAATCTACATGATAATATCTTGCAAAAATAGCATTTTTAGATAAGTATTATAATTATTTTCATCAAATATTTAAAGAAATTAGGAGGCATACTTTGTATTTTCACAGTAATATCTTCTCAAACTTGATTCTGTCATATGCTAAAATAAAAATATACGTTAGAGAAATCAAAATCTTTGTTCATGAATGTAGGTGTTGCCTAGAAGTGTTGGTCTGGTCCACATTGTAGAAAGCAGTGCTTCTGGTCAGTTAAATGGCTCTATAGTAAAACTTTTAATTCATTTGTGTTTAATCAAACATGGAAATATATATCTTTTCAATAGAGCATTATCTTGATTACAGATACTAAAAAAATGTTTAATATACAACTCAAAATATAGTTGATGATATCTATAAAATGTGTCGTATAAGTTTCTGTGTGTAGTTATCTCCATATTTTTATTTACCTCAATTTACTATTAAAATAAATTTGCTTTCCTAAATTTACTATAAATAGTACAGGCAGGCAGAGGGTTCAGAAATTCCTGAACAAGTTTCCCCAGAATTAAAACCAGACTAAAATAGATCATTCCAGCCAAATTCTCTTATGGATAATTAAGACAGGACAAGGTGTCAAGCACACAGTAAAGGAAATCAATATAAGAAGCCATTTCCATTTAAATGAGTTGTTTTCTCTCCTAATGGGAGAAAATAATAATGGTGTAATGATAATGGTAATAATCATACTATTAATGCCAACTATCATTAAATTGAATGAGTACTATGTGCTAGGCATGGAGGTACCCACTTTACACATGTTATCTCATTTAATTCTCATAACAGTCCTACATGAATATATCATAACCCCTTATTTAGGATGAAAGAAATCCATTCTTAAATGTATGAAGATATTTTTCCTAGGTAATCCATTTAGTAATTTAGAAAGCTAGGGTTCATATGTGAGGCTCCATGAGTCTGGAGGCCATACTTTTCAATGACCATACAATAACAAGTGGTGCTGAAATCCAAGTTCATTAGATAGTTCATTTGATGTTTTTCCTTCTTCTTTGCTTGTTTCTCTGTGTATGATACCCAAGCATGGTGATACAGCTGTAGTTAGTAAGAACTAAGATCTTGAAGCATTTTTTGACTACTTCAATGAGATGACATTGTAAAGATTCCATATTCTTTTATTTTAGCTTCTCAGGAAGATACCGGTTAAAAGACTTTTCCCATGTCTATATCCATGCTTGATCCATTTCCCTCATATTTCCCATGAGTGGAGAAGATGGATATAGGAACAAGTTTCCCTAGGTCTGAATGGCAGATAGAATTATTCCACCCAAGCATAACCTACTTCGTAGTAACGTAAATCTTAAAATACACATTAAGTGACTGTTGAAATTCTGAGAATTTGGTTAGTAGCTAGGGTATCTGGCAATGTTCCAGTCTTGCTTACATTTATTTTGAAAGCTGTGTGTTTTCTTAAACATAGAACAATATATTATTTGTGTAATCTCTACGCTATAAATCAGTACTCTGGATATTCACTGCAGCAGGAGTGATCTTTCTAAACATAAATGTGCTTATATAAATCCCCAACTTAAAATACTTCAATGCTTTTACATTGGCTACAGAATGTAGCCCAAGACTTTTAGCATCTTATATGCGGCCCTTGTATTAGCCAACGAACATCTATTGATACCTACTGTATTAATCGTCACGGTTTAGGGCACGAATACTTATTGGTTTCACATAAGAAGTCTCTGAGTAGGCCATTGGGCTGGTGCAATGCTTCAGTGACTTTATCAGGCATGATCTCAGGTTTCTTTCATCTTTCAGCCTTACTGTCCACAGCATAAAGTCCTCTGCACATGCTTCTGACCTCATGGTTACAAAATGACTGTTCCTCTCCAGGCACACGACTTCATAACAGTAGGAAAAAAAGGGACAGGAGAAAAAAAAACATTGTGGTTATATTAGGAAAACTATAAACAGACTATATAGCAGAGGTAGGATTATTTCATGAGCCACCTTTAGTTTGAGTTGGGGGTGGGTGGCTGGGAAATAGACTTTTAGCTACATACTCTGGCAACAAAAATGTAATTAAAGTTTTATCTTTAAGGGAGAATAGGAAAACAGACATTGAGCTGGCATCTAGCAGGATCTGACAAACAGATAGAAAAATATGTGTTGGTCATTACAATTGATTGCAATTGCTCCCACTTAGAATCCTTTACAGAATCCAGCCTATTTCAACTGTTCTACCTCTTGTCTTGACAAACCTCTAAATTTACTCTGTTCTCCGTTTTAACTGAACAGCTAATTCCTTGAACCATCCGTGTACTTTCCCTGCACATTTGCTGGATGGAACTTGACTCACAGCCCTTTCTTCTTGACAGTTCTGCTGAGCTCCCACTTCACCTGCGAGTCAATTCAACCATCTTCCACTATATCAAGCACTTTCATATTCACTCTCGTAAATGCCCAATAAAATGTCAGTCCTCTGTGTCACATCATATTGTGAACAGTCATATATGCTTACATTATTAAGAACAAGTGAGTAATAGATAAGGGATTCCGATTTTGTTCAATTTGTGGTAACAGGAAGGAATGGATGAAAGTGACTTTCAAATGTTTAAGTACATGTGACATACATCGTTAAACATTTGAAAGCCAGTTTTGTCAAGTTTTCCTTGTGGCCGCAGGGATATATATATAAAATTCTGTGCTGGGAGTTTAATCTTAATGAAAAGAAAATGTTTTCTTGGCTAAGTTATTAAACTTCTGCCACTGTAGAGGAGATAATTGTGAAGATGTAGCTAAATTATTAAACTCCGGCTACTGTAGAAGAGATCATTGTGGAGATGTGAATAAGTAATCTTCTAGATGTCGGCATATACTGTATTGGTGACATGAATTAGAGACCAAGCAGTGTTGGGTAAAGTGTTCCAGACAACACAGTGAAGTAAATCATAGTCTCATAGTACTTAAGAGACAAAATTCTCATGAAATGTTGGAATCTGTCTCAAAAATTTGGCCGGTTTCCTTTAAAAATATTTGCTAGGTATTGAAAAATATGGGATGCAGGTGAGATGAATTTCAAAAATAAAAACACCTCAAGAAGAGAAATTAATTTCCCATTGGCTTCTGGGATAAAGAAGGTATAGAACCACCCAATTTTCAAGCAAAATTATGAAAAGGATACACTCCTGGCTCAATGATTAACCAAAATCAGTTCATATTAAAATGGCAACACAGCCTAATCTACCTCAATCTTTGATTGAATTCATGATATTAACAACCACAATCTGGTTAAAGCAAGAAAACAGAATTATTTCTGGTGGAAAACACACACACACACACACACTATATAGATCTCTACAACTGTTTTAGTCATAATAACGTGAATACAAATTTAAATATAAACAGATATGTGAAGAAAAGGACATATGACTAGACAGAAATAAAGAGCATTAAAAAGAATAAATATATGAATAAATGTAATAGAACATTGAATCTAAAACAACAAACATAATAATGTTTGGTAGGATTTATAAGTTATGTCATTATAAAGTATGTGACAAAAAGGGTGCAAATTATAGGAGGGTGCAAATAAAAATTTTTAATTTTACCAGCATGTTCTTAAGAAATATCTTTCTATAACAGACCTTCTGGTTATAACACTTCTGAGTCTATTCATGATCACCATTGGCTGATTTTATCTTCATATTTACTTGATAGTTTGGCAAACTATAGAACTATAGGTACATACTAATTTCCTCTGACTTTTAAAAAACACTAATCTAGTCTTTTGATCAGAAAAAGTCAAAACTCTACGTAAATCTCATACTGTTGATAACTTGATTATTTCATTTTAAAACATTTTATAAATCTCTGCATGGCTGGTGTGGCTCAGTGGACTGAGTGTTGTCCCATGCACCAAGAGGTCTTTGGTTTGATTCCTGGTCAGGACATGTGCCTGGAGTATAGGTTCGAGCCCTAGTAGGAAGCATGCAGGAGGCAGCTGGTCGCTGTTTCTCCCTCACATCAATATTTCATTCTCTCTCTCTCTCCCCCTTCCTCTCTCTCTAAAAAATCAATAAAAACATATATGTAATTAATCTATCTTTATCTGGTGAGTTCTGATATTTCCTCTATCTATCTATCTATCATCTATCTATCTATCTATCTATCTATCTATCTATCTATCTATTTATCTATCATCTATTTGTGGATCTTTTAAAATATATCTATCAATCCTCCCCCACCAGGAGGTGGAACATTCTATCTGGAATTAAGTACCTTTATTTAACTTGCAAAAAATGTTCTTCTGTTATTATTTCACTTTCAATTTTGCCTTGCCATTTCCAGCAATACATCTTTTCAGAGTACCTGGATTTATTAAGTTTTCTCACACTTTGAATCGCTTGGACCACTTGAACTGTGTCCCTTACCTCAGTCTCCTGCTGATTTACTCTTCAGCCATATGTATGCTCCCAATCATCACAACTAGTACAGTTATGTTTCAATACGTTAAGCAAATGTCTTTTTTATGTTTAAGGACTATAATTGTTCCTATTTTATATTACCTTATTTATATTTTATTTATTTATTTATTTATTTCCTGTTACAACATCATGGATGGACCTGGAGAGTACTGTATCTTATTTTTAAATGTATCATTGCAAAATTCAATTACTTTATTTAAGTTTTTAACCATAGCAATTTTTAACCAAAAGTCTAATGAAAAGGAGAGTAGATACACTTTAAAGAAACATTTTCTAAAACAGCACCAGTATAATAAGCAGGGGAGGATTAGCTGCCTGGTGTGGGCGGGGGCGGTGTGTGGCCTGCCAGGCTGTGAATGGCCCGTCGGGATGGTTTCATTTACACAACCCAGACGCAGTGCTGATTGTAAGAGAATGATTGAAAAATGACTCCATGCAAAGCTATTGCTTGTTGTGAAAACATTGTAAATGTCATTGAACCAAGGCAACTTTTGACTAGCAAGGGGTGTTGTAGATGGACATGCTGAAATAAGTCTGAAAGCCAAGTTTTAACAGATGATATTAATGGAACTTCAAAAGAAATAGTGTGTTATTCCCCCTTAAGTGCTGAGAATGTGACTACTACAGTTACCACAAACCTTCAGAGAAAGTGTTTTTGAACATGGCGTCTGAGAATGAGGAAAGATTTCTGTTAAATATACATTTTTTAAAATTACATGATTTAATATATCTGATATATCCCTCCTCATCATTAAATATTTAATATTTTATGTAACATATCTTTTATTATTTGGGGTACTCATGTGATTTTAATCTATGAAAAATGATGTCATATATTTAATGAATGTTTTCATTGGTTTCAACTACATGGGTAGATAGACATAGATGTAACTTTGATAATACCTTTTGTAACTTTTAAAATGTAAAATTTCAGATTAAAGAAATCCACCACTATACATCATCTGTAGTAAAAGTTTGTGGCACTTTATTTCTGAAACTCATCAATGAATAAACAAAAAGAAAGCACGTGGTAGACACACAGCACAGATCACTCAAACTCCTCTGCCCTCGCTCACTGTCAGTCTCACCGAAAGCCTCTGTGGCTCTTGTCCAGGCTCTCCTGAAGCAGTAACATGGACTGGCCAGTCTGATGGCACCACCCCTTGTGTTCTTCCCTCTTCTTGCTTAGAAATACGCAGACCTGCTGTTACCATGAAGATAAGGAGAAAGTAGTGCATGGACCTTGGTTGTGACATTGGTGAGTCATTGGTCTAGTGACTCCTCACCTCCCAAATTATGTGAGAAAAACAAACACATTGTTTATGTGTTTACAAGAATAGAAGTCAAGCATTCTGTAATTTCAGGGCAAATCTTGCTTAACTGGCATTAAAGAATAGATTTTCACACAAAATTAGACTATCAAAATCATGTCAATTTCTTGTGTATTAAATTTAATTTCCTTTGTTAGTAAAGTAATAAATAGAAGTGAAAAGGAATAAATTACAAAGACAGCTATTTCTTTATAAACTATAGAGACTTGTAAAATATGATGCTAAACTTAATAAATATCTTATGAATAATTTTTGTTAGAGATTAGTTTAATAATTTGAACTCCTTAATACTCTACTAACCCTCCTCTGTGAAACATGAGTTCCCACCAACTCCATTCCTTATTTTCCATTATTTTCTTAATTAAATTTAATTTTTATGATGATAAGCTTTATGGTTTTATATTTTATTAACATTTTAAAATAGGTTAGTAGATGTCCTTGTCTATTTTTTTCAAAGGTTGTAATGTATACACCTTACTCCTCCATCCCTGGTTTCGGCAATTATCTCACTGAATATTTGGCTATAATTTATTAAGAACCTCAAATATATCTTATTTCTTCGGTTCTGACATAATTAAGAACTGTTGTCCATTGCCTTTATAATTGGAGGGAATTTAGCCTTGTATACAATTACTTGGTATTTTATGTTTTGTGTAATTGTATTAAATCTTTATTTCAGGAATTTTTTTTTCTTTCTATTATGCCTAAGTCCTCATGTCCCAATTAGTTCTTATCTTCTTCAGAAACCACAATTTTGTTTATGTTGCTATTCTTTATAACCTTTCGCATTCTAAATTTTAACTTCTCAAAAATCAGCTATTGATCTTTGCAGCTATACATTTCAATATGTTATCAGCTATTACAAGATAATCACTTCCTTGTGAGATTTTGAGTTACATCTGTTTTTATGACTCTTGCTTCTCTTGTCCATTATTTTTCTTCTAGCTCCCTTTCAACTCTTACATTTCTATAATCTCTGCTTCAAATATCTTTACTTAATCTTTGAGCTCCTTTTATCATCAAGATCATTTGAAGCTCTGTTTATTACAAATATAAATGTTTTCTTAGATAAATACACTTCTGATGTAGTGTCTTCCTTTGCTTTTCTTTGTGTGCTTTCCTTTTTCCCATGGACAGGCCATATCATTTCCATTTCCCATGCACATTTTAGTGGAGCTAACTATTTGTAGACAATGAGTATGGAGATGAGAGAGCACAGTGAAATGAGGCAGCTCTTAGCCTCAGTTTTGGCGTGCTGGATCAAACAGCCTTTGCCAACATATTTGTTTTGTTTAGGAAAAAACCTTTCTGTACTTTTGCTGTTTAAAATCTGTGAAACACAGCACAGTCCTTTACAAGTCAGGCTGTCTGGGTTGGTATTTCGTTCTCTTGGCCTCTTGTCCTCTATCCACCTGCCTTGCATCTGGCCATCTTCCTCAGTGGAGACTACATTTGTAATGTATGTCAATATGAACTTTCATCTGGTTCCACTTTCAGGCTGCTCTGCAACCTCAGCTAGCGTATTCCAAGGATGTGGTCCTAGAGTTTATCACTCTCACCACTGGTCAATGGCATATCTCTTTTAGAACTATGATATTTGGTTTGGGGGGCTGGCAATTGTCTACCATTTTAAAACAACATCTGTGTGCTCTATCTCTGAAGAAAAAAGATTATGCAAATCTTGACATTTCCTGTTGAAAGTCTTTCCTGGTCTAAAATTCATCTATTTACTTCTGATGTTTTGACTAAAACTGAATGAGGGTTTGGATTATAAAGCAGTCCTTCATTGTCTTCACCTATATTTGAATATTACCCAGGGTCCATAACTTTTGCCTCAAGGGAAGTCATTCAAATCAGAGTGTCTCCTCTCTGTACACGTGCTCCTGGATGTACTTGCTGATAAGGATCTAGCTGTATGTCATAGGAAATACCTCTGCCATATTCCTCCATCAATGGAGCTGTGATCCTCACTGCCTTTTTGACAGGTAAATACATTCAATTGTCAGACAGACAGTAACAACAAGGCAGAAAATATCTGAACATTACTAGGGAATTTGATGAAAATTGTTTGAAATGTGTAAATAACGTGACCCTTAGCAACCCTGGGCTCCACATCACTTTGAAAACTGTCCCAGTGATTGAACTCTACCTAGGGCATAGTTTACCTTTTTCTAAATTAAATTTTACAAGAAAAAAATTTTATTTATGAAAATCTGGACTGGTATGAAACTCAGAAGCTCCACTCAGTTGCAACAACCATGGATATGATGCTAACCAACTCTAGTCCTGTCCACATATTGAAGATGATTTAAGTTTGACAGCATAGTAATCCTATAAAGCAGCATTCCTAAAATTTCAGTATACTGTTAATTAAACAAGGCTAGAAGAATCTACGGAGTTTTTGTTTTTAAGAACATATTGAGTGAGATGGCAGTTACATGAAATGATCTGAACAAGGATGCATAAGCCTAAAAAGAAAGAAAAAAAACTCTCCACATGGGTAAAATATTGATGCCACAACCAACCTATACGGTCCACAGCTTCATTAAAAGGACCAGATTCTCTTGAGAATGAAGAGGTGGTTTCCCAGCATACCCTATCCATAAGTTATTATTGTTCAATTTCTACTGAAGCTTGTCACATAAGTAGCTATGGTCAGGTAGATGCTCTTGCCTAGAAAAGGACTGCAGTTCTGTTAATATCAGAGCCAGCAGGGGGATCGTGACATTAAAAATCTAGGTCAAGAATCTACAGAATGGGGGGTGGGTAGTCTATAGGATGAGTCTCACTAGAAAACTGAGTTGTGCGTGGACTTCAGTTAGAACCATTTTGAAGAATTCGTGAGCTTTAAGGTAGTAACTTCTTTTAAAAGATCGTAGCATGTGAAGAACCCACTGACACGCCACATCATGAACAGAGTTAAGTGCAGAAAAATGACCTATTGACTAAAGTGGGAAGGACAGTAGAGAAAGATTTATAAAAAAAAAAATGCTTCAGAATAAAGGAATATTGACAGGATGTTAAACTATTAATCTACAGCCATATGAGGCCCCTTTGAGTTCCCAAAACCTTTGCTTTCTTCTCCTTTCATTCTTCTTCTTGCGTTTTTCATTGCTCCTTCCTGGTCTGGAATGAGGATGTTTGTAAGTTTTCTCGTGGAAGCTTATTCTGTTGACATGCTCAACCAGAGATGTATTTTCTTGAGATTGTCCTCAAGGTTTCAGTTTTCCTTTGTGTGGCTCACCGTTGAGGGGTGAGACATTGGCTCAGCTGTCAACTTGAGTGGGGTACTAGCTGCAACAGAATCCCCCTCTGTGGTCTTGACTGTGTCTGTCCCAAGCACAGCTCGCCCTTTGGGGGTATTCCCAGATACGGTCACACGTGGAGACTTTCCGGCCGGAGTCTTGGTCAGTAGCCCTATATCTCATTCAACTGAGTGGCAGCTGAAAACCTGCCATTCATTTTAGCTGCCTAGATAGTGGAGCGTGTGACTGTTCCCACCCGGTGCTGGGATCTGGCCTTGTGACCTTGTGACAGCGGCTGGCTTGAGGGAGCGCAGGCCTGAGAGTCTTCCTCGGAGACCGCTGGAGCTGCCCCCACTCCCTAGGGCCAGACTGCTTCGGTGACTCAGGGAAATTGTGTTGTTCAAGATGCTTCTTTTATATTGATCATGGGCTCCATTTCCTTAAAACGAGTCGCGTGAAGCTTCTTAAAGGTTGGAGTCGCGCTTTCAACTCTTTTAGTTTTTTCCAGCTTTGGAAACCCGTCTGTGTAGACAGACTTCTTTCTTTCTGAAGGTACCTTCGAGCCTCTATCACGTTCACTCCGCTTTCTCCTGAGGACGCTGCGCGCTCACCTCCTGGGCTCTGCTCGGCGGGGCAGGAGCTCGGGCAGTTCTGGAGCCCGGCTTTCCCTGATGCGGGGACTCCGTGGGACCGCGTGTTTGATCTCCAAGGGTCCTGCTGGGGGTCGGGATTCCTGGGGACAGCCCTGCGCCTTCTCCTCGTTTTGGTGACACGGCAGGCCGGTTTCTTTTCAGCTTGTTGCTGGCTGCTAATCTGTATCTTCGACTCATCACAAGTGGATGCAGAGGTTTAACTTTCATCCTGATTTTCGTTTTCTTTTCTTGCTACCTGTTTCACGGGGGCTTTCAAGGCTTTTAGCAACGTGTCTAGCCTCAGGTGAGCCCGGAGGCCCAGACTCTGCCGAGTTCTCGGGTCACTGGAAGGAGTCCAGCTCCTTCAGGGAGGGGACGTCAATTCCAGCTGCAGTTCAGGCAACCACGCAGTGTCCTCCAGCCTCTGGTGCGCCATTCGAAACGCTGGTGCCCAGCGCCTTTTACAGTGACCCAATTCCAACTTGTGTCCTAGCTATTTGCATGCAATAAAAATAATAATACATGCTACTATATAGTTAACTGTATGAGGGCAAATATTATTATTTTTTTAAATTTAGCTTGTGTTACTCCTGTAAAGCCTTCATCCAAATAATTACAGGATAAGTACTTGATGAATAAATGAAGCTGTTTTCAAAAAGACAACATATTCCTAACCATAAGGAACTTAAGTCAAGTCGAAATTATTTAATGACAGGGATAAAGGACTGCACCATAAAATGTGGCTGGAAGAGAAGAAATGTGTTTTCATGAACTATTTTTATGGCACTATCACATGTCCTATTTTTGTCTGAATATAAATATTTGAGGAGTATTGGTTAAGAAGTTTGTGTTAATCTGCAGTTATAAATTAATCACGGAACTTCAGTCATGTAACACAGAAACATTTTTAAATCTAGCTCAGGCATGAAGGTAACGGTGGTCCTGAGAGAGGAAGGCTCTTTGTCCACAGTCATTCACAGACCCAGGCGACTGAGGTTCTGGCTTCCGACAATCCCATGTGAGCCTTGTCATTTTCATTTCAGTAAGTGAACAGAGAATATAGCGCACTTGCTACTCTATACTTTGGGCTTAGACTTTAGTGATGAGTACTTTCTGCTTGAACCTCATTGGCCAACAAAAGCCACATCACCTTTCCTGAATGCACAGGGGATGGAAACTATGGGGAATATATAGCAATTTCAATACCAATAATTATCTTTTTTATGGGGGAAGGGATAAAGCCCAGTTAAATGGTGTGTGTGGGAGGAATGTGCATTAATCAACAAATATATTTTGAAAAGATTGTGTCATCTGATTAGGAATAAATTAGACACTAAAATGTTTAAGGTACGCTACCTGCCTCTAGAAGTTTCTATTCTAATTGTGAAAAACGTATAGCCATTAAATATCCTATCCTGTTATTTACTTTGTCATTTAAATAGTTTGGGATATTTTTGGAGGCAGTGTAAAAAATTAAATATATTTCATTTCAAATATTGCCCTATTAGATAAGCCATCTGTACTTCTGTCAAAAAACGCAAGGGCATTAATTGAACCATATGCAAGAATTAGGAATTATACAAATGCCCTTTTTTAAATACAAACAGATGGTTCATAGATTCTACTGCAGATCTTTTTATCCCATATTATTGTCTTGGCTTCTTTTTTAAATCATTATTTTGAGTTTAAGAATTAAAATATTAGATTAAAGGTTTATCTATTTCTTGATAAAATAGCTTGAAAATTCACATTTATGTTTTATCAATTTACAAAAAATATTTTGTGGCGAGTAAAAATATTTTCAACAATGTGGAAACTCAAATCATTTTTTCCCTAATTTTATTATTTTTTCAGAACAGAATACAAAGTAATATCTGCTAAAGCAAATAACTTATGATATATTTTAATAATGCTCTCACCAAAATCATCAAAAAGTTCAAGAACCCAGCAGAAATTTCAATGTCCAAGTGCCTTTGTAGATAACATAATAATAAATAAAACATCGTATTTTAGGTTTTAGTCCTGTGACTTTCTAGTTTGTCTTCTTATCTTATCAAGAACTTCTAAAAAGTTTTCAGTAAGTAGTTTTAAGAAGCACTAGCGATTGTGTTAATTGTACTACAGGTATAGATTGATTTGGAGAAAATTTATATTTTATGACATTAATTCTTCCCATCCAAGAGCAGGGAATGATTTTTTTTTTTAATACGTTTTGATTGATTTTTAGAGAGAGAGGAGAGGGAGAGAGAGAAATAGAAAGATGGATGAGAGAGACACATTGATTGGCTACCTCCTGCACACCTCCATTGGGGATTGAACTTGCAACCCAGGCATGTGCTCTGACAGGGAATTGAACCAGCAACCTCTTGGTCCACTGAGCCACACCAGCTGGGCAGGGGATGATTTTTTTGTGTGCAGATCTTGTTTTGCCTTTTAATATTGTGCTCTCACTTTTTTCATCTATGTTCTCTGTCTTTCTTGTCAAATTTATAGATAAGTATTTCATAAAATTTCCTGATTCTTTTTGTTGGGTTTGTTGTTATTTTTAATAGATTAATTTTATCATTATTTTTCTAGTTGTTTACTGCAAAATTGAAGATAACTTATTTTTTAAATCATTTTTATATCAAGTTACTTTTATAAAATTCTCTTGTTCATCTCAATAATTTGGGAAGGAAGACAGGGATTAATGGTATACTATCACAAGAAAACATAATTTTATCTCCTTTTTCTAAAATTTGTATGATTATTTATTTCTTGTATTTCTATATTTGCTTTTATATTTGCATTATATTTCTATAATGCAAGAAAATGTCACATAGTATAGTGACTTGGTCTCCCACTGCCTTCTTTATTTTAAATATAATTTTATCATGTAGGATTTGAGAATTTTGGTAAGTGGTTTTAAAAATGTTTTATTCTATTCCTGTTACCCTCATGGCTTTCATTAGGAATGATTTTTGATATTACCAAATGACTTATTGAAACCTACCAATAGAACTTTTTCACATTTTACTCCTAGAAAATTGTGTGATTAAAATACACACACACACACACACACACACACACACACATATATATGACAAAATTTTGATATTGATTCACATTTTGATTAATGGAATAAACTCTGCTCAGTAATTATATATTTTTTATGCATTGCTTGCTTTTATGTTAGTATTCTATTTATTATATTTGTTTTTGAACGTATAATTTCTCTCTCTCCTTCATGTCTCTCATTAATTTCCTTTTTGAGGCTGGATATTTAAATCAAGCTGATTTCATAAAATAAACTTAAGAATCCTTTGTCTCTATTTATATCTTGGAATAATTTAAATAAAATTGGAATCATGTTACTCGATGATTAGCTAAAATTTTGTTAATCCAGATCCCTTTTTTCAATAATGTAGCTTTCGAATAAATGTTCTGTCCCTTCTATGAAGATGAAAATGTATCTTTCCAAGTTGTCTACTTCTTGAATTAATTTTAGTAATTTATACTTCTTAGAACTTATTTATTTCCTTAAGGTTTTTCAAATGTATTCTAAACAGTTTAATATAAGATGTTGTTTAAAGTTTAGATTATCCTACATATTTTATTAATTCTCCTCTTTTATTCCCATTCATATGTTTACTTTCTCCTCTTATAATTTATTTTATTACACTGCTAAAAACATGAGTTACTAAATTTATGTTTTCACTACTATTATTTTCATTTCCATTAACTTTTATTCTATCATTATTAAATTCATCTTTTTATTTCATTTTGTGTATTTTATTTAATTTTGTTGTTCAGTGTAAAATTTTATAAAAAGTAAACCTCTTAAATTTGGGCATTCATTATCTTTATGATGGTATTTTGGTACATAAGCTTTATCTCATATATTTTGATATGTTTTCATATTTATTGCTTTCTGTATTTTTAAAATTTATCTTTATTGTTGAAGGTATTACAAATGTCTTCCTTTTTTCCCCCATTGACGCCTCCACCCCACTCCTGCCACCTCCTCCCACTCCCCAAGGCCTTCACTGCACTACTGTCTGTGTCCATGGGTTATGCATATATGTGTGTAAATTCTTTGGTTAATCTCTTTCTGCCCCCCCCACCCACACACACCCCTTTCCTCTGAGATTCCTGTCTGTTCCATGTTTCCATGTCTGTGGATCTATTTTGTTTGTCAATTCATTTTGTACATTAAATTTCACATATAAGTGTATACGGTGGTTAATTTCCCATTAGAGTTTCTTGTACTTCCAGGGCATTATAGAACTGTGTCTAAATTCAAAAGTAGTTAGGGTTTTTCAGTCATCAAATTACTTAGCTCTATTTTTGGGGGTGATGACAAATATGGGACCTAAAAATGTTCACTTTTAATGAATTTTTAAACATTTGTTCTGTGAATTTCATTTCATGAGATATTTTGCAAATTTTTCACAGACTTTATAAAGTACATACATTCTGTATGAGATATCCATAATTATATGTATTCCTATTAAATTGATTTATCCATCACAGCTGTGCTTTGTGTTCATATTTATTGTCTTTTGCATCACTGAAACTTCAAAAAGATTATTAAAATTATTCTCATATCAGGAGGATTTTCTTTCACTATCTTTTATTAACAGTTGCTCTTTGTATGTTTTTCTTCTGAATAGTATAGCCATGCATTCCCGTTCGCCAAGCACAGCCTTAGTTCATGTCTGTGATTCCAGCTAACTGATTAATATTCCTCCCCTTTCGCTCTCAACGTGTCCGATTTTGATAATAAATTACAGGGTCAGCCTTTTTATGAATCTTACTATTCACATGTTAAACTCCTGGAATTATTCTCTGAAAACCTGGCCTCTCCTCATAATATTCATATGTAGCTGATTTAACCGTTGCTCCAAAAAATTTCGCCACTCCCTGTACATATACCCTTTCCCATGTGTCTGCAGCTACTCAGGCAAAGGAGGAGTAAAATTCCCATCTCTTGACTGGTGCTCAGCCATTTGACTTCTTTTAGCCAATGGAATGTTTGCAGGTGTGATTAAAGCAAAAACATGAATTGTGCATGTACAATGGGGCTTGGCCTCTTGCTCCTCTTCAGTCATCATGAGAACATATTCCAGCCGGCACACTGGTCAAAAGGGAAATAAATCACATCTGGACCAAACATGCACCATTTTTTAATTTGAAGCCAAGTTCAGATGAGCCCTGCCCACATCAGTCAGTGACTCCCAGGAAACCGACAATGTTTGAGCAATAAAAAATATCAGCACAACTCACAGATTCACTCTCTTTATATTTTTACTATGTACTCTAAGATATGTCTTCTACTGGACATTTTAGATTATGAAATATTTTTTCTCAACAGTAAACATCATTTATTTCACCTACTATATTTAAATTTTTTAAATTGGAAAACTATGTTTGTTAAGCACTAGAAAGAGTTCTTCTACTGAGAAACTTATTTTCTGTCTATCATCTCTATTTCACTAAGTATGTTATCTGTTGGGTCTGATTTCTAAACACTAGATCTTGAATCCTTTTAAATACTATGCTATTTTTCTGTGTGAGCTCCTTTGGATTTATGCTTTAGCGATGGTATATCACTGATGCTGTCAGTCCTAGAAGTGTCAGAACATGAAATTATTTATTCTCCTTCGGGCTAGTATTATAGACGCGAGGAAGTTGCAAGGTTGTGTCTGATGTGGCACCTGGAGAGAGTCTACCAGTGCAGTAGTCTCCCACTGAATTCCTAAGTTCAAATACAAGGGGTCTTGGGCCAACGTCAATCAGAACACTCCATTAACTCTTCTTTATCTTCTCCAGGATCTAAGAGACTAAATACATTCTCTGATGGCCAATGCCAAAATTCAACTAGAAATACAGAGATGTCCAAGGGCCAGTATCCTTCCAGTATTGATTACTTAATGACTTTTATTAGGGCTCCAACATTAGACTTCATTAGCATTTGCACCAAAAGGTGACAATCCTACCTTACACCAGGGGAGTCCCACAGAACTAATCCTTTATTTGTTCTTAGTACCTCTAGACTCAAATACCCATTTGGGAGAGGCCAATAAAATCAATAGTTTAATCAAGAGGAAAGAAGCTGTGTAAAGATTGTCATTTTCCTCCTCACAAATTCTCACATCTATATAACTCTTTCATATCATTTATCTCACCCTTCTGCATGGCCCTTTTAATCTGCTTTCTCAAAATCAAAGCTCTTGAAATTACTTTATTGCTGTTTTGTTGTTAATTACCTCTAATCATTTTCTTCATTCACATTCACTCATCAAACCTTTCCCTGGGATTTGCCCCTTCCCCACTCTATGGGATCGTCTCTTGACAGTTCTCCAATAATCTCCATGCCCATAAATCCAGTGGCTACTTTTGAGTCCTCCTTTTAATTGATGTGTAAACAGCATTCTCTACAGATAATCCTTTTCCCTTTTTAAACCTTTGCTTCCTTCAGCCTCTGATCATGGCTCTCTTTTGGGCCATTTCCTTCCTAAAACTGTGTTTGTTTCCTAAATAATTCCCTTCATTTAAATCAAATCTCTACTAAATATAAATGCTATCATCCTCAGCCCTCTTCCACTCCAGACTTTTGGATGTGTCCAAAATTCCTCAATTTGTATTCACTAACTTTGTCCCCCAATTTTTCTTCTGGAAGGTTTATCTCTGGAAATGGATTCTCACATACTGAAATTCAGTTAAAATCTCAGGGGTCATTCTGACCACTCCTACCACTTGGTTAATGAATGAATAGCTTCTATCAACTTTCCTAATGATTTTTCACCAGCACCTCACCAGTGACCCCAGCATCTCTCACTGGAGTTATTGCAATAGTTTCTATTTGGCTTCTCTTTAACTCCTCATTAAACACTGCTGTGCTCAAAGGATTTTTTAAAATCACCAAAAAAAAAACAAAAAAAATCAGGTCATTCCTGCCATTTTTAAGCCCTTTCAATAACTCCTAATTTTACTGTAATAATGTAAACAAAATCTGAACATGTCTAATAGCTCTACTTAGTGTGATACTACCTGCATCGCCCATCTGTCTCGCTTTGCTGCACACCCTCCTTTGCTTATTTTAGCCATGCTAATCTCTCCTAAGATCCTTAAAATTCACAGCCTCAAAAATACTCTAATACCTAGATTCGGGTATTTTTCCCCATTTTAATTTAGTATTTAACTTTCTTGTTTATGAGGTATCAGCTAATGTATCACTTCCTAAAAGTAAACTTCCTTGTCATAGCAGACCAAGATAAAGTTCCAAATGGTTCTCAATGATTCTTCCCTTCACAGTTTATTTGCTATCACTTAATTAATTATTTGAAAATATTTATTTAATGTGCACCTCTATAAGTAGTCTATACATTCCCTACAGCAACAGATCACATATATTCTATTCAGTTCTATATTCCAGGTCCTAAAACAAAGAAGCAGAACAAGGTATTTAATTATTCTTCAGTTCCTCTGTCAGTTCCTCAACCCAGACCCATTTTTTCATTTTGTCTCCGCATGAAGGTGAAGTATGCTTTTACTTATTTTCTCTGTTGTACCCATAACCATACCTCATGCTTAACCTGTTAAAAGGTTGTCAATTTCTTGACATCAAAACAACTTTTCAACACTGTGTGCTTATGTTAAAAACATGGTAGCAGAAAATTAATTTTGCATATTTTGTGCATGTATTTTACTTTGGTTAATTTTCCATATTGGTCAGGATTATTTTAAAATAAGAAAAGATGGATAATTTCTCCAGAAACATCTTACTAATGCTTTTGATTCCCCAAATATGGAAAATGACTAGCTCAG
This sequence comes from Molossus molossus, assembly GCF_014108415.1. Lineage (NCBI taxonomy): Eukaryota > Metazoa > Chordata > Mammalia > Chiroptera > Molossidae > Molossus > Molossus molossus. Next base: position 21,329,047 of record NW_023425344.1, read on the forward strand.
AGCAGACTAAAAAAGATTAAATGAAGATGATATGAAAATATTTTATAGAATGCATAGTATCGTCAAATTTTAATTATTATAATAGCAATATTAGTCTTGTACAAGCATGGTTTAAAATAATTTTATTACATTATTAGTCATCTTATTTCAACTAAACATAAGAAAAAATAACTGCTGCTTGTTTTTTGAAAATTACTACTAAGAGAGTGCAGGTTCTGTTCAAGACCAGTGGTGTCAGGCAATAGAACTTCACTTAGAATTACTTCCTCATAACTCAGAATCTAATTGGCTGACAGATATTCAAACTAGGGGTTTCAGCTGACCACAGCTAAAATTTACTATGACTGTAAACCTAGGGGAAGAAAAACACTGACCTAGTAAAATTACAGCTCCTTTGCTTTAGTGTCCATTTAACAAACTGTTATTTAATTACAATTTTTATGAAAAGATCCTTCCACTCTGAATCCTAATTAGAAACTGTGATGTCCCAGAGCCAGACTTGCCACCATTTTTTGAAAGAACTCTTCCCTGGGACTAAATTTTAATGGTCAGACCCCCCCGCTCTGTAATTACGAGGTAGACACAAAATGCTCAAAGTCTGAAACCAAACGAGGCTCTAGACAGCACATATCATTTGAAAAACAATAAGAATAATAAGACAGAAGCCCATTTGCTCCAGCAATTAATGGGTCTCTTGATTGCCATATGTTATATTCCCTCGGAAACTTATTGCTTCAGTGAATTAGGGAATATGTTTTAATATTGCCACATAATACATTTCTATACATCTAACATTTAATAGTTGATATATAACTTCTTTATTATTTCTTTTTGAAATAATAGAATAATTATGAATTAGTTATCTCTTGTTTAAAAATGCTCTCTGAAACAAAGTGTTTCCAGGCTTATGCATTAAAATATTATTGTTCAAATTATTTCTTATGAGATAAACTAAAATAGTCAAGGCACCCTGGCCAGTTTGGTTCAGTGGTTAGAGTGTTGGCCTGCGGTCCAGAGAGACCCGAGTTTGGTTCCCGCTAAGGGCACGTACCTCGGTTGCAGTTTGTCTTCGGCCCTGGTTGGGTTGTGTGGGTGGCAACCACTCGATGTGTCTCTCTCAGTTGATGTTTCTCTCTCTCTCTCTCCCTCCCACTCTATCTGAACAAAAAATGGAAAAAGGTCCTCAGGTGAGGATAAAAAAATAAAATAGTCAAGGCATTTTCATGGTATGAATTCCAAAACTAACTTTAATATATTCATTTCCAAAATGTGAATAATCAGAGGAAGCTAGAAATGATCAAAACTGTCTTTGAGCTCTTAAACTTCACCAACTATACTGGCAAACTGAAACATCCTATTTCTGCACTTTTTCTGAGTGAAAATAAACTATTTTGCTTTCACTTGCAATCATACATAGATCATTTCAATCTACTCATTGTTTTTATTTAGCACTTTGCCCAAGAAAATTAAAGACATTGCTTGACTTCAAGAAGCATACCAGCACAACCAGCGCCGTGCGCTGCAGGCTCCGCTGCCGCTCTGCTAAGTTGATTTTTACTACAGTCACATCATAGACTATAAACAATAACATTGTATTTCTAGTCTGAAAACAACATTTAACTGAAATAAGACTTGCTTAGCTCCCTGTCAAGACAACTTGATTTGTTTATTTTAGAAAAGAAAAATAACTGTGAAAACCTAAATAATGCTAATATAATTGTTATTAAAATGCAGAAAAAAATGCAAATATTTCCATAAGAAGTTTCCATGATAAGATAGATACCACCAAAAAACAAAATGTATTTAAAATTAGATGCTGCTATGTAATTCATTTGGCGATAAATAGAAATAAAATAGTTTATGTCAAATAAAATCTTAAATACGTTAAATATTAAAGTGCATAGAATTATGAACAAATTTTCTTGGATACTATAAAGGACTTTGGTGACTTTGGATTGTATATCCAGAAGCGTCATGTCTTTAAGCTGCAAGATAATAGATACTTGCTATCCAATTTAGTTGTATTGCATTGTGAAACCACATTCGATTTTAAGCACCTCATTTCTAACAAAAAATAAAAAGTAGGACAGATTTCTGAGAAGCAACATTAATGTTCAGAGATTTGAGAGGATATTTTTAATAAGATAATGTTCACAGTAGTCTTTCTCTCAGCTCCAGAATGTGATTTGATGTATACTGATCATGGATTCTACATAAGCACGCAACATTTTGATTTAAGGAAAAATTGAAAAAGTTTTCTTAAAATAAGATTACAACACCCTTATTTAAACATGAGGCTTTGGGCCAAAATTGTCATCTTAAACAAGTCCCTGGAGCCTATTAGTGTCAGAGCCAACATTAAAACCCACATTCATGCTAATAAAAAGCTTTTTCCAATTTGCTACATACTTCAAGTATCTCCAGCTAGTGTCATTCTACTGAATTAAAAGCACCACATTATTAATTTTTTTCCAAATACATTTGGGGATTCTTACCATTAAAGCACAAGAGATTTGGTTTAAGACAAACAAAAGTCCTTGTTCTGCAACCTAGATGTTTGACCTTGGCTTTCACTTTCATCTTCTACATAATGGAATTCATAATAGTAGCAACTTTATAGGGTTTCCTTGCATATCATAAGATAAAATTGAAATAGCATGCCTAACCCAGTCTGGCACATGGTACAGGTTCCATCACTGTTGACTGTAATCATGAGCTGTGGAGCGGAAGCATAAATAGGTAGGTGGGCAGTATTCTTTATACTGTTCAGAAATTCTCATCAACTGAATAAGTATAAAGAAAATCACAACTTGGAAAATCAGATTAAACTCACTAAGAAGCATGTTTAAATATTTAAAAAAAACAAAAACAAAAAATAAACATATTGACTGACCTGCCCAGGTGTCTCAGTTGGCTCGAGAGTTGTCCCATGCACCAAAAGGTTGTGGGTTCAATTTCTGGTCAGGGCATATACCTAGGTTGTAGATCTGATCCCTGGTTCAGGGTGCATATGGGAAGCAACCAATCAATGTTTTTCTCTTACACATCAATGTTTCTCCCTCTCCCCACCCTTTGAAATCAATAAAACACATCCTGGGTTAGGACAAAAAATGTATTTAAAAAAAAACATTTTGACCCTGGCCGGTTTGGCTCAGCGGTTAGAACGTGGGCCTGCGGCCTGAAGAGACCGGGGTTCAGTTCCCGCTAAGGGCACGTACCATGGTTGCAGTTTGTCCCCAGCCCTGGTTGGGTCGTGTGGGTGGCAACCACTCAAGGTGTCCCTTTCACGTCGATGTTTCTCTCTCTCTCTCTCTCTCTCTCTCTCTCTCTGAACAAAACAAAACAAAAAAAATGTCCTCAAGTGAGGATAAAAAACAAACAAACAAATAAAAAACACTTTGCCTTTAAATGAGTACTAATAAGAAGACTGGCAATAGATTTCTCAAGAGAAATCATATAAGCCAGATGACATTGGGGTGACATTTTTGATGCTTAAGAAAAATAACTGTCAGTCTAGAATTCTACATCCAACAAAAATACTCTTCAAAATAAGGTTAAATGAATATATTTCCAGACAATCAAAAAAGAATACAATAACTATTGCTTATCAAAATAAAAGTCAGGGGGTTGAGAATTGTTCTTCAGGTAAAAGAAAAGTAATCATTGAAGGATGTAAGGTAATACACTAAGCAATGTAGTGCAATTGAATACTAATTTATTTGCGTAAATGTAAATTACTATTTGTTTTGTGTGACTTAAAAATATTTAAAATTTGGCCCTGGCCGGCTTTACTCAGCGGTTAGAGCATCAGCCTGCAATCCAGAGAGTCCCGGGTTTGGTTCCCGCTAAGGTCACGTACCTTGGTTGCAGTTTGTCCCCGGCCCTGGTTGGTCATGCGGGTGGCAACCACTCGATGTGTTCCTTTCACATCAATGTTTCTCTCTCTCTCGCTCGCTCTCTCTCTTTCTCTCTCTCTCCCTCCCACTCTATCTGAACAAGAAATGAAAAAATGTCTTCGGGTGAGGATAAAAAAAAATTAAAAAATATATTTAAAATTTAGATACATAATAATAACAATATATATGGTGAAAGAGTAATAAATTGAGTTATTAATGTGGTATAGACTATCTGTCAGAAAAGAAGTAATTATTCAAGGAAACATTTAGTAATATCCACAGTAATTACTAAAAGAATAATAAAAGAATAGATAACTCAAAAACAAATAGAGAATTAAAGAAAAAAGGAATTAAAACACAGGAAAAAAAACAGGTAGAAAGCAATTAGAGGAGAAACTTACAATCAACTTGAGCAATACTTAAATGCTAAATGTTACTGTCCATAACAGAATGAGTAAAAAGCAAAAATTGTCAGACTGCATATGAGAGCAGAAGTCACATATGCTCCTTGCAATGCATAAACCTGAAATATGAGGACACAAACAACTTGAAAATAACAGTATTTAATAATATATAACATGTAAAGGGTAATCAAGAGTAAGCTGGTATGGTTATACATATATTAGAAAACAAGAGTTACAGCAAGATTTATATCTATCCATGTAAATAATATTGTTTAATGATACGAGTTCATTCAATGGAGCTAAAATTTGCTTGAATAAAAAACTAATTAGAAAAAAACAATATGACTGATTAAGAAAAAATTACAAACTACTAATATGAATGAAAAACAGATATTAGATATTATAAAAATATTAAAGTAAGGATTCTCAACATTAAAATTAATTTGAAATTTTAAATGAAATGGATAAATATTTAGAAAAGCACAACTTTGTAAAACTGATACATGAATAAGTAGAAAACCTGAATTATCTTATATCTATTAAATCAATTCAATCTGTAACTAAAAATCTAGTGAGAAAGTTCCTGGCTCCGATAACTTATCCTATTAAATTCTCCTAATATTGCAGAATAATTTGAGGCAACCTTAAAATCTACAACTCATTTTATAAACTCAGCATAAATTTAATAACAAAATCTGATAAAAATACAAGAAAAAATCGAGAATGTCTATATGAAAAAATAATACTTGAACCATTGATATGACACTTACAAAAACAAATTCCTTATCAAATATGATATAAATGTTAAAGACATAACAATGGAACAGAGAGTATCTTCCTGACTTTGGCATAAATAGATGTCTTAACCATAATTTCTGTATGTTGAAAGACCACTGAGTGAGTGAAAAAGTAGTCCATAGGTTGATGAAAGATATTGTAATACCAATTACCAATGATAGACTCATAGCCAGAATATAAAATAAAAATTCCACATATCTATAAGAAAAGACAGACCTCACTCAGTACAAAATAAATAAATGTAGGGAACCTTTAACAGGTAAAGGAGAATATTCAACAACAAGTGTATAAAATGGTGTGCAACTTTATCAGTGATAGGCAAATCAAATGAAAAACACAGGGAGTCAAGTGCACACTCACCAAAATGGCTAAAGTTAAAATGACTGGCATCACCTACAAATGGTGAGAAAGCAAGCAATTAGAAGTGCCTGTACACTTCTGGGGGAGTATCAGTTGGTTTAAACATTTTGGAAAACTGGTGGCATCTACTAAAGCTAAATGCAAGATTTCCCCATAAATCGGAAATTCTCAAAATTGCATCACAGGGCGTACAATAATATTTATAGTAGTGTTATTTTTATTAGCTACTAACAACAACTAAAATGTCTAGCAATAGCAGAATACATTAATCTTAATAAAGTCATAAAATATAATTCTATTCATCAAAGAAAAAATGACATTGCAAACACACAAAAAATGTTTCATCATAGACAATGTTGAGAGAGAAAAAGCACATGCAAATACAAATAGTATAGTTCCATTTGTGTTTAAGTTGTAAAACAGGCACAATCTCTGAACAGAATTCAGGATAGTAATTCTCTATTTCTTATGTGAGTAGCATTACCAATGAAGGGTTTACCGTAAGTGGAATTATAGAGCTTTACATTTTAAACTGTATTCATTTTTTTTACATGTAAGATATAGTTTAATAGAATAAAATATGTGAATAAAAGCTCATGTTTTTTTCTGGATTCTTGGTTCCTAAAAAGTTTGTCATTGTCAGGTTCTTGTTTAGCCTTTTGATGTCTCACTTCTCGTATGTTAGTTTGTAGTTCTGAGTCTTTCTCTACCAGTTTTTCAGTACGCACTTAAAATACCTGTTCAAAGGCTACCGCCAAAGAATTTCTGCTCATGATATTTTACTGAAAACACGCCTCTTTTCATTTGCTCTGAAGAACACATCTCCCATCTCATCTGCTCAAAAGCTTTTTAAAAATGCTTTTCAAAAATGCTTTTCCAAGAAACTCATGACTAACATCATTATTTTGATGTAAAAAACAACTAACATCTGCGGTAAGTGAAAAATAATAAAACATGCTTCTGAAAGAACTTCTTCCATGTACTGTGCAAGTTTCATATTATCAGTGCTTGTACTTGGAAAGAATCTGTTCTAATTATTTTTTCCAGCTCATGCCAAAGAGAAAGAAGAAAGCATTAACCCTGTTTGTTCATAGCTCACTTTTGTCAATGATGACAAATAACCTTCAGAAATTGATATTGTTGTAATTAAAATTACTTTTTATTTCTTTATCTATTATTTATTTATTCATTCGTTTGTTTGTTTGTTTTTGTTTGTTTGTTTGTTTTACCAAAGCCAGACTCACATTAGTCAGAAAGCTGTGTAGTCTTAATTTGGGTGGAGTATTAGGACATGTGTCTCCATCCTTAGTAATTTTTTTATTATTGTTTTTCTGTGTTTAATCAATTACACTTTATAAGGATTTTAATGGATATAGCTTTTTTAATCATTTTAAAACAGTTTCAAAAAACTTTCAAGTCCATTTGATATCCTTCGATTTTAATTACTTGTAGGATTTAAGGGTAGTGTTTTATAATTATAGATGGTTTATATCATAGAATCCTTTGAAAAATTACATTTCATTTCGTTTTATAGTTGTATAAACATCTCTAAGGGGTTCATTTCAAAAATATATAGAGTACTCATGCAACTCCACAAAAGAAAGACAAAGAACCCAATTTAAAAATGGGCAGAGTACCTAAATAGATATTTCTCCAAAGTGGACATACAAATAGCCAAGAGATATATGAAAAAAAAAAATGCTCAAGGTCACTAATCATCAAAGAGATGATTAAATTAAATTAAAACTACTATGAGGTATCACCTTACAACAGCCAGAATGGCTGCCATCAACAAATCATCAAACAACAAATGCTGGTGAGGGTGTGGAGAAAAGGGAACTCTATACACTGCTGGTGGGAATGCAGACTGGAGCAGCCACTATCGAAAACAATATGGTGTTTCCTCAAAAAATTAAAAGTGGATCTGCCATTTGACCTAGTGATCCCACTTCTAGCAATATATTCTAAGAAGCCTGAAATGACAATCAGAAAGGACATATGCACTTCTATGTTGATAGCAGTGCTATTTATAATAACTAAGATCTGGAAACAGCCCAAGTGTCCATCAGTAGATGAGTGGAAAAAAATCTGTGGTACATATATACAATGGAATATTATGAAGCTCTAAGAAAGAATGCTCTCTTACATTTTGAGACAACAAAAGGAGAGTATTATTCTAAACAAAATAAGTCAGTCAGAGAGAGACAAGTATCCCATGACCTCACTTATATGTGGAATCTAATGAACAAAACAAACTGATGATCAAAATAGATCCAGGCTGAGAAACCTCAGAGGGAAGGGGGGTGGTGGGATGGGAAGAGATAACCACTGGACACAGACAACAGTGAGGTGAAGGCAGGGGTGGTATGTGGGAAGGAGGACGTAAAAAGGAGGGACATCTGTAATATTTTCAACAATAAGGATACATTTAAATTTTTTTTTTAATTCAGTTTAATGAATCAATCCAGCTATATAAACAATTTCATGAATAATTCAACTAAACAGTATTGAAGTTTGAATGTTCATATCTGTTTAGCAAGAATTATTTACTACAGTTACAGGACAATAACTTCAAGTTCACCTAAGTTATAACCAATCATAAACTAAAAAAAAACATATCCATGATCTTAAATATTACCAGGTAAACATGTTTGTGTGGGGGGTGCGGAAGAAGGAAGGCAGAATTCAGGGTGACCATTCCTCCTCCAAAAACTTCTCAAAAATAGGAAGAGAAGATTATTAAGAAGCTTTTTCTGGTCTGTTCAATGGAGATTCTGCATTAAACTTATGGGTCTAGAATGACATGTCTCTTGACTGAACAGAGATGAATTTAATAAACTAGAACAGATACATAGCGAGTGATGAGAAGCATCTCATTTGGAATTGTGCTAGAGAAAGCTGAGAAAAAGTAACTGGCCATAGGACTTGGAGAGGCTACCTTCTATAGTGTACCCATTAAGGAAATAAAACTAAAATTGTGGCAACAGGAGCAGAGAGAAATATGATGATCGTTCATACTAAAGAGTTAGAATAAGCAGCATTTAGTAATCATCCTGATGTGTGTGGTGGAGATCAGCAAAAGCCTGGGGAGTCTACACGCTGATAGGGCTAACAACCAGATGGCGAGAAACTGATGGTGTTCACCAAGAAGGAAATATTACAAGAGGCACAGGTTGGAAGGAAAGTGTCTGTTTACTTTGGACATGCTGAGATTCAGATATGGGAGGTGATGTTCAGGATAGAGTGGCCAATGTTCTGAAACTCAATGGAACAACCTGGACCGAAGACCCTAATTCAGGAATCCTTCAAACATTTGCAGTTGGTGACATTATTAAAGTTGTGTTTTTCCCAGAGGTAGCAGGTAGAAATGAGAGCGTTTTAGAAGCTGAGTGAACATTAAATTTGAAGGAATGAGAAGTGGGAATTCCATAAAGGATCTGAGAGAAAGCGCAAAATGAAAATACAATGGTGTACAGAATCCAGGGAAGGGAAGAGTTTCAGATTTTAAAAAATCAATAAAATCATGCTGCAGCTATGTTAATAAGATATAAACTAAAATCCTCATTTGAATTCAGCCATAGCCAGTTTGGGTGAAATTAATGGACCAATTTTACTGCTGTGGAAGTCATAGAAACCAAATCGCTGTAGGACAAAAAAAAAAAAAAGTAAAATTTTGGAAGTAACACATACAAAATAAGTTTTTCAAAACCTGTCAGGGATAGACACAATATAAGTAATGTAACAGTCAGAATATTCTGGATTGTGCTGAAAAAAACCAAACAGCCTTCTATCTCACAGTTTTAAAGAACAAAAATGTATTTCTTGCTTAGGCTTCATGCCCACCCTAGGTCAGCAGAGGATTCCAGTCCTCAATGTCCTCACTCAGAAACCAAGCTAATGAACCCCTTAAAATTCAGGGTTGTTACAGCAGGAAGGGAGAAGAGAGCAAAATCTATGCACTGAATCCAGCAGACATCTGCTCATGTATCATACTAAAGCAAGTCACATGTTCGTGCCTGTATTCAAGTGGATGGAAGCACAATTTACTTTTTTTTCCAGAGTGAAAAAGGCTGAAATCATTGTAAAAACTATAAAAATGACTCTCTGTGTTCTGGTCACCAAATACTCTGCCTACTCTCCTTCTTGAGCATAGAGTTTGCTCACCTCAACTGGCAATTTTGTTTAATCACGGCATCAAACTAAAAGTGCCAGTTTTCCCAGCAAAAAGATCTTTCTCTTTGAATGATAAATAAAAGAGTTCAGATAAAACATGTCTGTGGCTATTCTTGTTTTTGAGATCTACGAATGAAGACATGTTATCTACCCCTACCAACACAATCCAATCAACATTGCCAGGAAAATCACAATAAACACTCCTGTCTGGAAAACATAAGGATGCAACACAAATCAGAAACCAATTATTCTTTTCCACTATCTCCCTTTGCTACAACTGAAATGGATTCAGAGACTATGCTCTCCTTAGGGGCTGCAGAGAGTTTTCAGATTACTTTCTGTCCGTAGATGGTTCGAGCCAAGAGTCATTTCAAGTCACAAACAGCAATAGTCTCTTATGGCTCGACAGTACATTCTTTTAAAAAATATAGTTGGATTCTTATCCATTTGATGCCAGGCAGCTTCACTTTTTATGTCAGCATCCATAAGTACATTTACTTTCAAGACATACATTTCATATACACTATATTTCTCACTCTTGCTCTCTCTCAATACCTTGATTTATCAAATACCTGGAGCCTACCAGGCTTGGAAGTTGCACACCCTTAGTCTGATCCCTGAGGCATTTTGACCATTTGAAAATATTTACTAATGTCATTATTATAATTTGGATTTTTTTTTCTGATGCACCTTTATCCAGGTGATTTTAAGTATGACTACCATGGTCATTTTCTTAATTTGATTTTTATTCCCAGGTTTAATTGTTTGAAAATATTTCACATTTTTTAACCCTCAAGGCTTAATTTAAATCGAGATTTTGTTTTTTTCTCTAAAGCTTTCTCAATTTTCCCCTACTATTTAGGTTCTGAAAACCGTTGTCTTTTTAATATTACAAGGTTCCACCTTTCTGGACATGGTTCATTCACATTTATTTTTGAATATTGGCCAATTTATTTTGAGATCTTACTTTTCTTTTTTTAACTGATTTTTAGGGAGAGGAAAGGAAAAGAGAGAGCAACGTCGAAATGAGAGAGAAACATTGATCAGCTGTTTTTCACATGAGCCCTGACTGGGAATCGAACCCACCACCTTTGATGTATGGAATGATGTTCCAACTAACTGAGCCACACCAGTCAGAGCAATTTTAATTTTCTTTTAATACCTTGCTAAATACACTGAATACTACCTTCAGCTAAACACTACCTTCAGTTTTTCAATCTTTTCTGTTACCACTTCACATCTGCTATGCATGGTCTGCCTTCTAAGTTATAACCAAAATTATTTCACCAAAAGCTTTGCTACTGTATCATGTGTCTCACTGTCTTTTTAGCCATAAATAACAGTTTCTTCTTTGCTGACCATAGAGGCAGTGAATATTTTAGGTTTTTACTGTGTTAGCACCCAAATTCTAGTAATCAGTTTCTACACTAAGCAGAATAAGAGAGGTTATGCTTTAGTAAAGAGCAAACCCAAAATCTCAGAGCTTAAAAACAAATGTTTATTTCCTACTCCCACTACAATATATTATTTAATTAATTACTTATTTTTGTTGCAGATGTTTCTCCTTTTCCCCCCACTGATTCCCTCCTCTCCCTCCCTCCCCTCCCTGTCCCCAGCTTTGTTGTCTATGTCCATTGTTCATGCACACATGCATATAAGTTCTGTGGTTTATCTCTCCTCTACCACCCCTTCTTCTGGGGATTGTCAGTCTGTACCCCACTTCTGGAACTACCTCATTCCTCAGACTGTTATGTTCATTATATTCAACAAATAAGTGAGATTATATGATACTTGTCTTTCTCTGTTTGGCTTGTTTTGCTTAGGATGATACTTTCCAGGTCCCTCCATGTCATCTCAAAGGATAAGAGATCTTTCTTTCTTACAGCTGCATAGTACTCCATTGTGTACATGTACCACAGCATTTTTATCCATTCATCTACTGATGGACGTTTGGGCTGTTTCCAGATTTTAGCTATTGTAAATAGTGCTGCTACAAACATGGGGGTACATATATACTTTCTGATTGGTGTTTCAGGCTTCTTAGGGTATATTTCACTAAAATATTTTTATTTCAAGTCAGCAATAGTATCTACTCAATATATGATCAGTCAGGGGCCTTGGCTGACAAACACCTGCCTTCTAGACTATCACCTGTTGCACGGCAGGGGTACGGACATAGAGAATCTGCAGTTGGCTCATATAGGATTCTGCTCAAAATTAAGGTACATCACATTTCACTGGCAATCCTTACCACTCGCCTGGAAGGAGAAGAATCTGAATACAGGCGAACTGCCCTATTGACTAGCATAGGCGAATCTAGAGAGACAAGTCAAATGAAAGTGTAATTTTTTGTTTTATTTATAAGTAAAAAATAATTGAATATATTTATTTGCTAAGGAGACATACACTAAAATAGTGAGAAAGTATGAACATAGACTGGTGATGATTGGAGAAATGAGCAAAGAACAGTGATAATTATTGGAGGATTGCTACTGAGGATGCTAAAGAAGGTAGGGTCTGCGAGAGGTTATGTCATTACCCATAAAAAATGGAAATGAAATTTTTTTATCTCCTTTGGAAATGGAAAAAAAGTCATATGATCATAAATAAAGATTAATTTGAAGGTGAGGAAAATCATACCTGAGAACCAAAACTTTCTCTAGAAAACCAAAAGTCAGCGCAAAGATAAGAGAGTGCATATAGTATATTCAAAACGTCGTTAGCCATTTCAGTTAATCCTAATATATACAATAGGAGAAATTTTTAACTGAAATAGCTTCTCTTCAAAGCTAAAACTCAGAAGATAAAAATACATACAGACTGAATTTAACCAAAGCAGACTTGTAGTCAGCAGAGTATATTTACAAAAGGTTTCTCACTTCCTTTCTAGGCTCCCTACAAAAGATACAACCATAATAATTCTGACTCATATAGCAAAGAAAGGAAAAGAGAAGGCAGTGGCATGTAAAAGAGAGAGCAGTGTGCATGTGAGCAGAAGGTTTCTGATTCTCCACCATCATGAGGATGGGCTTATGAAAATTTTGTCACATAGAGAGCAGCAAAAATGCCATAGTCCTTTTTATTATTGATTGCACTTTAGATGCTACATCACTTGTATTTCCTAAGCCATTTCCTTACTTCTCTTTTAAGTGAGCAGATTGATCAACTAGGATCACTTTAAATTGTATAGCACATTAACTTTTTAAAAGATTCGGAAGATCCAAATGATAATGGTAAAAAGCAAGCTTAGAACTCAATTTATACAGTTCTCCTTGCCCTGGCCGGTTTGGCTCAGCAGTTGGAGCATCGGCTTGCGGAGCAGAGAGTCTCAGGTTTGGTTCCTGCTACGGGTACGTACAAAAAAAAAAAAAAAAACTGCCCTTATTTCCCATTTTGGCTTTACTTTTCAATCAATATTTATAATTTTCTAATATGGGACTCTGGGAAGATATTAGTAAGATTTTGCTGTAGAATTTACAGTGTATAGAAGGGAGAATAAGACACCCACTTATATAACTTATCACCTGTACCTCAAATTTGGTATAGAAATATACAGTTATATATCTTATTTACATGTTCTTATATGTCCAGAGTAGCAAAAATACAATATATCTCTCCTTCAGTCTCCTATTCATTTTCCCACCTCCTCCAACAAAGTAATCCTATCACATCCAAGGGAAAGAGGAAGAAGAAAGGGGAGAAGGAAGGAAGGAAGGAAGGAAGGAAGGAAGGAAGGAAGGAAGGAAGGAAGGAAGGAAGGAAGGAAGGCAAGTGAATAATAAAGGAGAAAAGGAAGGAAGAAAGTAAGGAAGGAAGGAAGGAAGGAAGGGAGGGAAGGAAGGAAAGGAGGGAGGGAGGGAGGGAGGGAGGGAGGGAGGGAGGGAGGGAGGGAGGGAGGGAGGGAGGGAAGGAGGAAGGAAGGAAAAAAAAGAGGAAGCAAGAAATAAAGGAAGCAAAATGAATCCTGTATACAAAGTATTATGGACTGAATTGTATCCCTTGAAAATTACTATGTGGCAGCATAATGTTCAATATAATTGTGTTTGTTGATAAGGCTGTTCAGAGATAATTAAGTTAAATAAGGTCTTAAAACAGGGTCTTAAGTAGGAGGAAGAGGATGATATATCTTGCTCTCTGGACATACTCCATGGAAAAGCAATATAAGCACCCAGCAAGAAGGTGGCCACAGTAGGGGAAAAAGGTCTGTCACCTGAACCTGATCACCCTTTCTAGTCTCCAGACTGTGAGAAAATAATCTATTGTATTTTATTATGGCAGCCCAAACAGACTAAGACACATGGGAGAGGAACCAAAAAACTGAAACAAAGGTTGACATCATTGAAAATTTTAAATTTACTGAAATAATTTGTAAAGTACACACACACAAATGGCTCCAAATGTTTTTTTTTGCCTCTACAATGTAACTTCTGAATCACTACTTCTGCAGAAATGCAATGACAAACCTCAGTGGAGTGAGTTAACAATGGGGCTCGAATTGCACTTATACCTGGGGACCCCACTGAATATAAACAAGCTATTCCCATAGTCTTCAGGGAGTTACTGAAAATCAAATAGAGAACAGGCATGCCTCACTTTAGCCATCAGAACTATACCTTACCTAAATTCTCAGTAGTCATAAATATATTGCCCTAAAATATCACATAGTGGTCATGGAAGGCTGACCCAACCAATAATAAATTAAAATTAAATTAATTCTTTGATACTTACAAATTTACTTGACAAAATGGAACTCTATAAACTTTCCCCCTCACCTCAATGATTTAAAATAGTTAATATGTCCCAGTGTAAGTTAGGACAGAGCCTTTAAAACTGAAAACCCATTATATATACAGGACCTATTTAGAGAATGGGTGAACACCCCCACTGCTTATCCATTTAACAGCCCAGTTTGGGTTGATCTTAATCTTGGAAAGATTAATTCATGTCTGATGCTGGGTTACTGCTACCTTAGTGCTCTGCTCCCACCCATTAAGGCCCAATAACCCATATTATTGAAATTACTCATTCCAGCAACTGACAAATATTTTACTATTATAGATCTGGCTAATAGGTTTTGTAGAATACCTATTTCCATAGTCTCACAGTTACAATTTGTCTTTATCTCTGAAGGGACTTAATATAACTTTATCAGGCTGCCCTTTGGGTAACTCAACAGTCAGGCTTTGCACAGGTGTGACATTAATAACATCATTCAGTGAGATTCATCTGACACATTGTCTCAGGATATACAAATATTAACAAAGGAAGTCAAAAAGGGCCTTCGCCATTTCCCACACATAGTGCAAGGCTGTGCCCCCTCAGTTAAATTCCTGAAAATATTTGTATAATAAGGGCCACTTTATCCCTGACACTGTTGGGAAGCATCCATTGATTCTCTCAACTTCCACAACTTCTTTTGGGTTTCCAGATGCGGTATTCTTCATTTACAAATTTTACTTAATGCCACTTATGATGCATTTACAAACTGGCAAATTCTGAATGGGACCTCATCCAACAAAACAATCTAGAGTCTGTTCAAATTATGCTATAACAAGTATTCTCATTGTTGTCCCCAAGAGACTCCTTCACTGTAGAGATTTTGGAAATTTGTTTTCCTACTTCCCAAAGTTTCTGGACTATAGTGATGCCCAATAGTGGTCCTTCGATTCCTGACACAGGCCACTGTTCCCTTTAGCTCCATGTAATATTCCACTAGAGCGAGACTTGCTGGCTGCATACTGGGCTGTCCTGGAAACAGAGGTTCTCACAAGCCCTGGGTCTGTGACTGTCCATACCCAGTTACTCATCATGCCTTGGGTCATGGAAGCAGCTTCCTTCAAGCTTGGCAGAGCCATCAAGGCCTTCTGCCTACAAGAGAGAGCCAAATATAGGTCCTTTAGTATATGCCAGCTGCAGGAAGGTGGCCAAAATTCCTTTCCAGATGTCATAACACTAGAGGAGATCATCGTCTTTCAGACTCCTTGGCTCCTGGGACTCTTGGGACCAACAGAGTGAACAATAATGAATTTGTACTTTACTTAATGACCACTATCACATGTATTGGAGCTCAGGGTAATGTTGTTTCTTTTCATGCCTTATCCAGGATGCCCTAATGAAGGACAGGAATTACAATTCAAAACAATTAGCTGAATTCAGTTATCTATCTTATTAGAACTGCATGCCCTGGTTCATAATCTTCCCCATCTGTACAATTTTTCAAATTCTTGACACAATGCAAATGGTCTAGCTGCTTGATCCAGCCAATGGCAGCAACAACCATTAATACCCAAGACTGTCTCTTTGGCATAAAGAACTCTGGGAATCTCTGACATCACTAATGTTCAAAATATAAAGTCAAGGCCATGCATATCTCATACCTTCAAAGGCCATTATGCCAGGCCACATCAAACCACTCTTTCTTCATTTCAGAGTCCCAGATATCACTGATAGTGACCAAAGAAACTGTGTCATTTCTCACAATAAGAATACACAGTGTTGGCCTCTTGCACAGGGTATTTGACAGGAAATCCACCTCTCTTACCAGCCTTGGACTGATGCCCTCATAAAGCACCATAATAATTTAATTAAACAGCTTCAATTCAATTGGGAAAATGATAAATTTCCATCACCAGTAAACATCAGAAATGAAATGAAATAAAAAACCTGACTCAGTGTTTTGGTGTTTGTTTGTTGACAGCTTTTAAACCTCATCCATACCTATCCCTTTCCACTCCAAGTCTAGAAATGTTAAAAAGGGGCACCCACGCTCTTTCTTTCCTTCAACACTCCTGTCACTTTCAAGTCATACAAGTCCCATCCCTTGCATGGGAACCCTCATCATGACTCCATTCCCTGACTCCATTAAAGTCCCCAAGCCTTTCTTTTTTTCCTAAGATCTCAAGCCCTTTTTCATACCTGGTTTGGAGCTAACTTGCTCTTCTCATAAAGTTTCATTATGTGACTAATAATAAGTCTTTTCATGCCCTCTTGTTGTGTGTGGCATTATCAATGTCAAAATCTGATTCAAGTTTTGGGTGGAGCTTCTTTCTATTTCTAAAGAATGGTCACAACAGATAGATAATTAGGTGGATAGATAGTTAGATAGAGAGATAATGATAGATAGATAGATTATAGATAGATAGATGATAGATAGATAGATAGATAGATAGATAGATAGATAGATAATAGATCATAGATAGATAAAATATAAATAAATAGATGACACAGAAAGACTAAGTTGAAGCAAACCACACCTCTCTAAAGATAATAAGGATATCTCACCCTGACCTCCATAATTTCTGTTGTAGAATTTAGGAAATACAATATATTGGCCTACTACTATAGAGCTGTGCTTCCCAATTCTAATGAGTATATGAAGCAACTACGAATCTTATTACAATGTACATTTTGATTTAGTAGAGGTAGAGTAGGGCCTAAGAGTTCTTGATCTCTAACAAGCTTTTATCGGATCCCCACTCCTTCGTTATGGTGCAATCAGTGTATTGTGATTGACAGCCCCACCAACATCACATACACTGACAGAGAGGCAACTCCCCCAATAAAGTCAGGAATTTTAGCCAAGGTAAAAAAAAAAATAAAAAAAATGGAGAGGACATATAAATGAATACTGTGCACAAATACCTAATACTCCTTCTTGGAGAATGAGTTTCTTCAACTGAGTAATGCCTTAGTGAACAGATTTATTTCTTCCAGAAACTATTTTCTTCACTTGCTAGCAGTTACCCTTTCAAACCGAAAGCACATACTTGTTACTACTACCATTGAGAAACACTAGATCATATTATCTAGACTGCCCAGTGTGACAAACCTTGTCTCCAATGTTATGACACAAAGTTAAGCCAAGAAACAATGTCTGAAAACTGGGAGTTTGAATTTGTTGGTGATTGTTTTGGTGTTTGTCAGCTTTAGTCTATCTTTCTCGGTAATTATTTCTAAACAATTTCAGTTGCTATTTGCCTCAGTCTGTGTTTCTTGTCAAAATCTTCAATATCCAATGTCAGAAGGATCTTCTTGACAATGATCACAGACCTATATAAAAGATAGCATGTATATGAGATCTATTTTTTATTTGCAACTCTATATACAATAGCAATATCAACCACATGATTTTGCTGATATTCACATAACTATTTCTTCTACTCTTAACATGTGAATTTTTTATTAATGTTTAGTTTTTGCCACTCATCACATTATTTTCTCTGCTGCTGCCACTGTTGGTGACTTCATTATTGTTTGTTTAAGTTTCCCATTTTGATCCACTGTGGGAACAAATTGTCTCTTCCTAGATCAGGTTTTTGCTCTCTGCTGTATACATATTGGGAGTGTACACTGTTTAATGAAGTTTCTTCATGTTTACTTTTACTGTACTGTATGCCAAATGTTGAGCCTTCATTATAGCAATTCCCTTGCCTGCCTCAAATCCTGTCATCCTGCACAGCTCAGATGCTTGTTAGACCACAAAACCTTCACCAATTGTCACAAACTTGAAATTAGATGATTTGTTTATTAAAGTCACTGAGTTGTTGCTAATCATTGGTCCTGTTTCTGGCTATTTGCATTATTCATTCCATTGGAGATCTTCATATATATGTGTGTGGATATAGATATAGATATAGATATAGATATAGATATAGATATAGATATAGATATAGATATAGATATACACACACACACACACACTTTTAAGTGTAAGTTTTTGAAATTGTCCCAAACACATTGATGATATTAAAAAAAAAAAAACATATCTTTGATTTACTTTGTTGACTTTCACTTTCTGATTTAAGAATTTTTATCTTTCTGCTGCATGAAATTCATGGCTAATAAGTCATCTGTAGTTAATGACATAATTATATGTGAAAATACTGGGCTGCTTGTTGTCATTCAGACTTGGCTAAGTACCTGTAACTTTTACTTCAAAATTGCATACATACAAGAGTATTAGTTTTCCTTAAGTACCTATTATTATAAAGGTACCTTTTATATAAAGGTGATTCTTATTCTTTCCTTACATAGAGATTTCTCTGTTGTAATATTAGCATAGAAGAGATGGGTTCTCTTCATTATTCTCATCTAAAATTGGACATGATGCATATGCCTATAGATATCTCCTTAATATTTTTTACATTTTATATGTTATTACTGGGTTATTAGAACTCACATTGTAAAATATCAAGATTAACTACTCTTGGATATGATCTATACTTCTTTACATACTTTTATTCTTAGCACTTAAGTTTTCTCTGCACCATTTTAGAAGCCTATTTAATGTTAAAACCAACAAGGGCTGGATCAGCCTTTGGAGGTGACTCCGCTGGGACAGCACCAGTGCACATTAAACAGTCCTTTTCTAATCCTCCAAGTGTGCTGTAGTCTGTCTCTTCTCACCGACCAGATTTCTGCCACAACAAGGAAACACTGGATTTGCTGGATCTGACCAAGCACCCCCCATGCATCCTTCAAGTCTTTGACAGAAACACTAATCTTTGCAATCCCTCCAGGCTCAAAAAATTTTATAACTAGAGGGATTCCAAAATGGCAGCAGAGTTAATAGAAGCTACACAGACCATCTCCCAGGACCAAACTAGAATTACAACTAAAATAAAGACAAATTATCAGGAAAAAGGAACAGAAAAGCAGCTGGAGAGGACCATATAACCAGGGACAGGAAAAAAGAACACTGAATCGAGCCTGATAAGTCTGGGGAGGCAAAAGAGGGTGGGCTGGGAGCCCACAGACAGAAGCTGCTTTAGTTGTAAGCAGATACCTCAGGGTTAAAATCCCAAGCTGGCTCCGCAGTGCAGAGTGCCGGGATAGAGCACTACATTAGCTACAGCCACTCACCTTGGGTTCCAGCAGAAAAAGGGTGGAATGGACTGGAACTGTGTGGGGACACTTGAGATTTGGAGGGCGCTCAGAGTCTTTGCTGAGTCATGACCACACAGGACAAAGGGCATCTTGCTCCTTCTCGGAGCTCTGGGAAGAAGCAGCAGCGCCTCCCTCAGAGACTTAACCCCACCAAGCCGGGCCATAGAAATGCAAATTGAGGCTCATTTACAATGAGCATCTACCCCACCCTCTGGAAATTTTCTTACGCTGAAAACTTGAGGGAGTTTTTCATTCAGCTGTGGGATACAACCCAAGGCTCATCAAGTAACTGAGACTGATAGCCTCCAGGCAAAAAGCTAAAGGATAACTGAAACTTTCCTGGGCTTGCAAATCTACCCAAGAAGATAAGACTTGACAGTGGTGTTTAATGTGGGTCCTCCCACACTCATCCAAACCCAGTAGAGGGAGCCACAAACAGCAGAGCAACACCCCCCTCAGGGAAAAGTTGGCATTCTCCAAAACCCACTAATATAGCCAAAATGATGAAACAAAGAAACAAAAGCCAAATGAAAGAACAAGAGAAATCTACTAAAGATGAGATAAATGAAATGCAGTTAAGCAAGTTATCAGAGGTAGAGTTCAGAACCATGATCTTGAAGAAGCTCAACAGCATGAATAAGGACCTCAACACCATGAGTAATGATATAGAAACTGAAAATCAACCAATTGAAATGAAAAATCACAAAGAAGAAATGAAGAATGACAGCAGAAATAAAGAAAACATTGGAAAGAATAACCAGAAGAGTAGACAAAGCTGAGGATCAGATCAGTGAATTAGAAGACAGGGTAGAAAAAAATCAACCAATCAGAAAACCAAAAGGAAAAAACAATTAAAAAGCAGGAAGTCAGTTTAAAAGAATTTGGGGAAAACTGGAAATGTAACTATATTCACATCATAGGAGTTCCAGAAGAAGTAAAAAATGATCAAGGGTTAGAGAATATATTTGAAGAAATAGTGACAGAAAACTTTCTTAACTTGGTGTAGGAAGAAGGGACTCAAGTTCAAGATGCACAGAGAACCCCAAGTAAGAAGAACCCAAACAGGCCCTAACCAAGACACATAGTAATTAAAATGACAAAAATTAAAGACCCAAAGAGAGAATCCTAAAGGCAACAAGAGATAAGCAACAGGTTACCTACAAAGGAACCCCCATAAGGCTATAAGCTGACTTCTCAACAGAAACACTACAGGCCAGAAGGGAATGGCATGAAGTAAGCAAGGTCATGAACAACAAGGATCTGAATCCAAGACTACTCTATCCAGCAAGGCTGTCATTCAAAATAGAAGGTGAAGTAGCTCCCAAGACAGGAAAAAAATAAAATAAAAGGCTAAGGGAATATATATTAGCACCAAATCAGCACTGCAAGAAATGTTAAAAGGACTGCTCTAATTAGTAGAAATAGGAAGAAAAATATAACCACAATAAACAAATAAATACATATTAATAATAGTCTTAAATGTGAATAGATTGAATGCTTTGATCGAAAGACACAGAGTAGCTGATTGGATAAGAAAGCCTGACTCATATATATGTTGTTTACAAGAGACCCACCATACAACAAAAGAGTCACATAGGTTGAATGTAAAGGGATGAAAAAATATCTTCCAAGCAAACAGGAAGGAAAGAAGGAAAAAAAAAAACTGGGGTAGCAATACTCATATCTGATAAAATAGATTTCAAAATAAAGGCATAACTAGAGACAAAGAAGGCCACTACATAATATTGAATGGATCTAGCCAACAGGAAGATATAATCTTGGTAAACATATATATACCTAATATAAGAGCACCAAAATATATTAAAAATCTTCTGGAGGACTTCAAATGAGAAATTGACAGCAATACAATCATAGCAGGGGACTTCAACACCCCACTGACATCACTAGATAGATTCTCAAGACAAATAATTAATAAGGAAACAGATTCTAAATAAAGCACATGATCAAATGAATTTAATAAATATCTACAGAGAATTACACCCCAAAACTCCAGAATTCACATTCTTCTCAAGTGCACATGGGACATTCTAAAGATAGACCACATGTTAGGACACAAACTAAGTCTCTATAAGTTCAAGAAGATTGACATCATATCAAGCATCTTCTCAGATCACAATGCTATGAAACTAGAAATTAAATGCAACAAGAACAGGCAATGACATTTGAATACATGGAGGCTAAATAGAATGTTATTAAACAATGAATTGGTTACCTAGGAGATCAAGGAAGAAATTAAAACCTTCCTGGAAACCAATGAAAATGAACGACAATAACACAAAATCTTTGAAATGCAGCGAAAGCACTTGTGAGAGGGAAGTTCATAGCTCTGCAGGTCTACCTCAAGAAACAAGAAAAATTTCTAATTAACTAACCTCACCAATTAAAGAACCAGAAAGCAACAAAAAAGAAAACCCCAAAAGGGCAAGTAGAAGGAAAGAAATGATCAAGATCAGAGCAGAAGTAAACGACATAGGTACCAAAAAAACAATTCAAAGAACCAATAAAACAAAGAGCTGGTTTTAAGAAAAGATCAAACAAGATTTATGAACCCTTAGCTAGACTCACCAAGAAACAAAGAGAGAACCCAAATACACAAAATCAGAAATGAAAGAGAAGAAGTAACAACTGACACCACAGAAATATGAAGGATCGTTAACGAATACTATGAACAATTATACACTAACAAATTGGACAATCTAAGCAAAATGGACAAATTTCTACAAACACATAATCACCCAAAACTGGACCAGGAAGAGATAGAAAACTTGAACAGACCAATAACAACTAAGGAAACTGAAGATGTAATCAAGACTCTCCTAGCGAACAAAAACCCAGGCCCAGATGGCTTCACGGGGGAGTTTTATCGAACATTTCAAAGAAGAGCTAACGCTCATTCTCTTCAAACTATTCTAAAAAATTCCAAAAAAGGAAGACTTCCAAACTTGTTTTATGAGGCCAGCATCATTTTAATTCCAAAAACAGAAAAAGACACTACAAAGAAAGAAAATGACAGGCCAATATCCCTGATTAACAAGATGCCAAAATCCTGAACAAAATACTACTAAATCTAATCCAGCAATACATCAAAAAAATTATTCACCATGACCAAGTGGAATTCATCTCAGGGATGCAAGGCTTGTACAATATTGGCAAATTAATAAACGTGATACACCATATAAACAATATGAAAGATAAAAACCATATGATCATATTAATAGATGCTAAAAGAGCATTTGACCAAATCCAGCACTAATTTCTGATAAAAATGCTCAGCTATGTGGAAATAAGGGGATCATATCTCAACATAACAAAGGCCATATATGAAAAACATACAGCAACATCATACTCAATGGGCAAAAACTAAAAGCATTTCCCTTAAGAACAGGAACAAGACAGGGATGCCCACTTTCACCACTTTTATTTAACATAGTACTGGAAGTCTTAGCCATAGCAATCAGACATAAAGAAAAAATAAAAGGGGCCCTGGCCGGTTTGGCTCAGTAGTTAGTGCATCGGCCCACAGACTGGAGAGTCCCAGGTTCAGTTCCCACTACAGACATGTACCTCGGTTGCAGTTTGTCCCCTGCCGGGGTCATGTGGGTTGCAGCCACTTGATGTGTCTCTCTCACATCTATGTTTCTCTCTCCCTCTTCTTCCTTCTCTCCTTCCCACCCTTTCTGAAGATAAATGCAAAAGTGTCCTCGAGTGAAGATTAAAAAAAATAATAAATAAAAGGGATCCAAATTGGAAAGAAGAAAGTACAACTGTCATTATTCTCAGTTGACATGATATTATACTTAGAAAACTCTAAAGACTCCATCAAATATCTGCTAGATTTAATAAATGAATTCAGCAAGGAAGCGGGATAAAATATTAACATTAAGAAATTGATGGAGTTCTTATACACCAATAATGAACTCACAGAAAGAGACACTAAAAAAACAATCCCATTTATCATTGTGGAAAAAAAAGATACCTAGGAATAAACTTAAGCAAAGAAGTAAAGGACCTATTTGCAGAAAACTACAGCACATTGAAAAAAGAAATAGAGGAAGATATAAAAAAGTGGAAGCACATAACCTTGTTCATGGATTGGAAGACTTAACATCATTAAAATGTCCATACTACTCAAAGCAATCTATAGATTCAATGCAATCTCCATCAAAATACCAATGACATACTTCATAGAACTAGAATAAATACTTCAAAAGTTCAGATAGAACCAAAAAAGACCCCAAATAGCTACAGCAATCTTGAAAAAGGACAAAGTAGGTGGGATCACAATACCAGATATCAGGTTATACTACAAAACTACTATAATCAAAACAGCCTGGTAATGGCACAAGAACAGGCATATAGATCAATGGAACAGAACAGAGAATCCAGAAATTGACCCAAAACATTATGCTCAATTAATATTTGACAAAGGTGGCAAGAGCACACAGTGGAGAAAAGACAGCCTCTTTAATAAATGGTGTTGGGAAAATTAGACACCTGCATGAAAAAAAAAATGAAACTAGACCATCAACTTACACCATACACAAAAATAAACTCAAAATGGATAAAATACTTAAATGTGACTTGTGAATTCATAAAAATCCTAGAAGAAAATGTAAGAAACAAAATTTCAAACGTCATCCACAGCAGAATTTTTACTGATACATCACCTAAGGCAACAGAAATAAAGGTAAAAATGAACACATGGAACTACATCAAACTAAAAAGTTCCTGCACAGCAAAAAAAAACCAAAAAAAACAAAAACAAGCATCAAGATGGAAAGGGAACCCACTGTATGGGACAGCATAATTGCCAATCATACATCAGATAAGGGGTTAATTTCTGAAATATATAGAGTGCTCATACAATTCAACAAAAGGAAGACAAAGAACCCAATTTAAAAATGGCAGAGGACCTAAAGAGACACCTCTTCAATAGGACATATGAAGAAATGCTCAATGTCACTAATCATCAGAGAGATGCAAACTGAAACGATGATGAGGTATCATCTCACACCTGCCACAATGACTACCATCAACAAATCATCAGGAAAGTGCTGGCGAGGGTATGGAGAAAAGGGGACTCTAGTACACTGCTGGTGGGAATGCAGACTGGTGCAGCCACTATGGAAAACATGGTGTTTCCTCAAAAAATAAAAAATTAAATTGCCATTTGACCCACTGATCCCACTTCTAAGAATATATTCTAATAAGCCTGAAACACCAATCAGAAAGAATGTAGGTACCCCTATGTTCATAGAAGCACTATTTACAATTGCTAACATCTAAGAACACCCAAGCGTCCATCAATAGATGAGTGGATAAAAAGCAGTGGTACATATATACAATGGAATACTATGCAGCTGTAAGAAAAAAAAGATCTTTTATCCTTTGAGACAACATGGAGGGACCTTGAGATATTATGCTAAGCAAAATAAGCCAATCAGAGAAAGACAAATACCACATGATCTCACTTATTTGTGGAATATAATGAACAAGGTGGGCTGATGAACAAAATAGACCAAGAGACAAAGAAAGGAGTATGGTTCAGACTGACAAACCTCAGAGTGCAGGGGAAGGTGGGGGGGGGGATGAGATGGACCAAAGAAATTATATGCATGTATGCATAACCAAAGGACATAGACAACAATGCTAGGGGGTAAGCAGGCCGGTTGAGGAGGGTGTTTGGTGGGCGAGAAAAAACATCTGTAACAAAAATAAATTAATAAAAATTTAAAAGAAAAAAGAACCAACAAGGACTAATATCAGTGAAGTCAATGAAATGAGAGTACAGAGATGTAGCTTGAGAATAGAGGTTGGTTATGGCGTAAACGATCATAGAACTTTGCCTGTTATATGTGTTCCGAGAAGGGGGTAATATACTAGAAGAATGTCTATGAGGAGAAAAATTCTTTCATGCATTGTCCTTGTGATAACTTCTTCTCTAATCAAAATTGAAAAAAATAATCTACATTTTCAAGTTAGAAAGATAATTCATATTGTAATATGAAAACTCTCGATATATAGTGAATATGACTCATGGCTATGGGTCCAAAATGATGCCTCAAACATAAAACTTGTTGGAATTTCTGGCACTCACTTTCCCTTCCCTCTGGATTCTAACTGTTGGTAAATTCAAACACAGAATCAAATGATAATCAAAATATTAGTATAATTAAAAGCGTCTGGTCAAAGTCAATATGAAGAGGTCCCTAAAAAATTCTGGCTGGTAGAATACTGCTTAGCCTCCAGCTCTCAAGCCACATGTATTTTATCCGGGATTCCAGGAGTCAACCTCATATTACCTATTCATGTGAATCCGAAAAAGCTTAGCCTGCTTAAGAAAAAAAAAA
The DNA here is from genome assembly GCF_014108415.1 of Molossus molossus. Lineage (NCBI taxonomy): Eukaryota > Metazoa > Chordata > Mammalia > Chiroptera > Molossidae > Molossus > Molossus molossus. The sequence goes on from NW_023425344.1 coordinate 21,354,934, forward strand.
AAATCTCACTGGGGTACCTTTCACAGAAAAATAGGAATTGCAAGAATTTATAGTACTTGCTTGGGCTAAGGCAGGTTCCATTGAAAATAAGAGCTAAAGTCAGAAATAGCTAAAGTCAGAGATAGCTAAAGTCAATACCTCTTGTCAATCCCTGAATATTTTCCTTTCACTCATAAACCCAAATGAGTGGAGAAATGTAGCCAAGAATATGTCAGTCTTCCAATAATTAAGAAAAGTCATTACTTCTCCCTCTGTGTCCTAGGAGAATGTAGGTGGGTCAAATGTTGGAAAATTTTCCATTCTTTCTTCACTAAGGGAGAGAAATAAGTGGAAAAATAGAAAGGGTCACCATCACCAACAATCTTTTTTTCCTAAATCTAAAAGTATAAGTCCAAGTTTTAGGTGTTTTTTGTTTGTTTGTTTGTTTGTTTTGTTTTGCTTTCAATTGAGCTATCTCTCACAGTTTTATTGTAAACTACATAATGTCCTCTATGCACAAGGCGCTGCTCTAGCTGGTGCAGAACAGCAGCCAGTTAAACAAGAAAATACCTGTGTTGCTGTAAATCGATCATTTAGATGTCAGTTTTTGTCTCTCAGAATTCTAGAGTTTCTAATTGGAAACACATAAAGGCCCTGAAATTAGAAATGCTTTGACACAATTGTCTAATTAAAAATACAGAAAACGGGATCATAAAATTCTAGGTCATTGTTTTCTTTTTTTTTTTTCTATTTGATTTTAATTGTTATTTATTGTATAACTCTGACAACCTCAAGGGCAGTGGTCTTATATCTTTATTTTGCAAAATCTCCACCACTATCTATGGCAGCTTAAAATACATTGGTTATGTTGATGTAAGAATGATATGAGCCAGCTTTCCAATGGAATTGTCACTCGGGTGATTTGTTCTGGAATCACATGTCAAGAACAAACACTTTAAAGCTTAAATGAAGACCATGATAAGGTAAGGAACTTGTGAGATGAAGAAAGGTTTAAAAAAATTTGAGTACAAAAGAATACTGGACCATAGATTTGATTAAAGGAAGCTAAAAAATTCTCATTTGTGTCTTCTGATTTGTCAATACATGAGAGACAAAACTCCCTATGAGAAAAGGGAGACAGGCAGGATAAACTTAAGATTGAGGTGAGTGGGGACATATTATCTGGGCAGAGTATGATTCCACATGGTGTTCATGTTCACTAATTTTTCAGTACAGCCAGTCTGCCATCTTAATTTCATTTGGTACATCAGTATTTATTCCCTTGAGAAATGGGAAAGCAAGATCTTAGCTTGAACTAGGGTTGAGTTTTGCCAAGTGTGTATGATACAGGAAAAAAGAAAATAGTGAGGAAATAGTGTTTGAACAGAAATGAATAATAATAGTTAATCATGGAATTTAAGTAGCATAAAGAAGCAAATAAAGTGCTGGGGTAGTAAAATAAAGTGAGCAACAGGATGCTCATGCAGTCAATGGACTAAGGAAGGGAAGTCCTATACAAAGCGAGACACATGAATACAAGTTTGAAGCAAAGACCATATGTGTTGCTCTGTTTGTACATCTATTGTTTGAGTCGTAGTGCCAAGAATTTAGAAGATTCTTGTTTTAAGTGCTCCATTTCAATGAATCAGTAAGAAAATTCATTTAGATAAAAATCTTGATTACTGTGCATTCTGAATCACATCTATATTATTATTATAGATGAATAGAAGATATGCACTAATTACCTCAAGTACTGCTACTACTATTACAGAAAATAGCTAATTTGTGATAATATGCTATTATAGTAAGAGCTAGTAGTTTATAAGTATATGCTTTTGGGATTCTTAACTCTTTCAATGCACCATCTTATAGTACTCTAGATATTATTAATAAATATTTACCAAGTGCCTAATCTATGTGAGGTACAATTCTGGACATTAGCATTAGTATTTCATTTTATTTTTATGTGAAAACAGAAAATTTTAAATTTTGATTCAGAAGACACATTTTATGTGGTTTTTATTATGCCATACTGTAGCCACTTTCCGACAATTGTTTCTTAGAATAGTAATGGCATTTCTATAACTCATGTAGTTCACACAATTATGTATTTTATGGTTATATTCTTTAAAAATCTATTACTTGAGCATTTCTATATAACCATATTTTGCTATCAAAGAGAAATGTATTATCATTAAAGAGCTCTATGTAAAATAATGGTGTGGTCTTCTTTCTTCTTAATGACCCTGAAGCAACATGCCACTTCCTTTAATATGTCTATAGTAATACTTGTTCTTTCCACGTCTTGAATGCAGTTTGCCTTCCCTGACTCTGTATGGACAAAGGAAGCTAGACAAAAATAAATTCATTTGAATAACACAATTGCTAAAGTAGTCAAAATCTTGTTAAAAAATTGATCCAAATGGATCTGAGCAAAAATGCTAATTTCCCTTGATAATGACATATATACCCAGACTTAGTTACTTAGTTGTCATATTATTTGCAATGAAAAAAATAGAAAGAAAAAAAAAAGGAAAGAGAGAGATTGCAAAAGAGAGAGGAAGGGAAGGGAAGGGAAGGGAAGGGAAGGGAAGGGAAGGGAAAGGAAGGGAAGGGAAGGGAAGGGAAGGGAAGGGAAGGGAAGGGAAGGGAAGGGAAGGGAAGGAAGGAAGGAAGGAAGGAAGGAAGGAAGGAAGGAAGGAAGCAGAGAACCCAAAAATTGACCCAAGTCACTATGCTCAACTAATAGCTAACAAAGGTCGCAAGAGCATAAAATAGAGTAAAGACAGTCTCTTCAATAAAGGGTGTTGGGAAAATTGGACAGCTACATGCAAAAAAAATGAAACTAGACCATCAGCTTACACCATACACAAGAATAAACTCAAATGGTTAAAAGATTTAAATGTCACTCATGAAACCATAAAAACCTAGAAGAAAATGTAAAAATCTCAGACATCACATGTAGCAGAATTTTCACTGATACATCATCGAGGGCAAGAGAACAAAGGAAAAATTTAATAAACATATTTTATTCTCTCAAATTTAACACAAAGAATTAAAATGGAAAGGCCTAACCAAATATATGCTTGCTATCTCATTTCCTCTTCAAAACATCAGCAGATAAGGAAACAATTTCCTCATTAATCAAGTCAAAACTACTTAATGAAATTTAATTAATATGCTATGCTTGGCAATATCACTTTAATCTGCTATGCTTCACTGGTAACAGAGCAGTCACAGACATGTCAAAGGTTTAACTTGGTCAATTATTCGAGAAACTAGATATTGAAGTTATTGTGATCAAATGGCAAATTGATTTTCTAAGATGGGTGGGCTAGTGTGTTTCATAGGAAAATAAAGGGAATCATTTCAGAAAGCTGCATTCTTCTTAAATTTTGGTTTTCTATAACCTCGAAAAGAAGTCAATGCTTGTCAAGTAAAGCTGTAAATTGTAAATGTGGAAGAATTTTATGTTAATTGGAGAGTTCCACCCAGTATGAACTCCATACATCTCTTTGAGTAATTCAGAGCATCATATAGCAGCCAAGATATTATTTAATCTTATTATACCATACAAATCCTTTATACTATTAATCAGAATAACACTGAATGTAAAAGTAAAGAATGAAGTTTCATGATTTTTAAAAAGTAATTCACAAAATATATAACACTCACATTTGAAATCAGACTAAGATTTGAATTCAGACTCCATCCTAAAAATTATGGGTCTTTACTTACATCATTTAACAAGCCTCAACTTGGATTGCCTCATCTGTGGTATATGAATAAAGTACATGAGATTAAATATATAATGTTTGGGGGGAAGCCTGAAATATAATAATAAAAATTATTAACAAGTATAGATGACTGACTTGTCCCAGGAACTGTTCTAAGGACTTTTCATGTGTTACCTCTGAAGTGGGTATAATTATAATTTTTCATTTTAAAGGTGACAAAACTCAGAAACAGAGAGGTTAAATACTTTGACCAAGGTTACACAGCTAAGAAATGGAAGAACCAAATCTGAGTTATGCCAAATAGCCTCTCTTCTTAGGAACTCAGTCATTAGTAGCTACTATCATTGCCTTTGCTAAACTTAAAAGAAAATTCTTATGAATTCATCAGAGTTATACATTGAAAACTCATTTCTGATTTCTAATGGCAGACGGCGTAATCCTTGGTATATATACTTGCCAAATAAGGACATTTTGTTTCCTGACACAGAAACCAAAACTTGGCAATTGTTTGTAAAATCTGTGTCAAACGACATGGGAGAAGGATAAATACAAAACAATGTAGTAATTCATAACGTCTTCGAGTACCTTTGTTTTATAAACCTTCAAGTGCACCACCATCTTTTATTTATAGAACACCAGCATTTTCATAGCTCTCAAAATGCCATTTTAATTAACATGACTCTCATATTTTCTACTCAGCACAAAGAACTAATTCTGGTGTTTGGATCCATAAAGACCATTAATTAGTACCATGGAGTCTTCTCTCTCTTTTTTTTTAAATTTATTTTTTCTTATTTTAAAATTTATCATTTAATTACAATTGATATGCAATATTACATTAGGTCTACAATTCCTCGTCTCTCCTTTTCTTCAATTCCCATTATAAGTCAATTTAATTAATTTTATTCCATCCCTTTGATTCCTTTCCAAGTCTTTTCCAGTTATCATTACTGGTTGTGCCCCAGACTGGACACTAAACAATGAAAAATAATTCCCTTGATGTAGAATCAGAGGATGATTTCAAGAAGCAAAACTGACTGAATTCTGAACAGATAAATGTCTCACTTAACTGCAAATATCCTTTTCTCCATCTTCCTTCACCTTCATACTGTTTCTTGCTCCACAGTTTTAACATTCAAAGGCACTTAGTTCATATATGCATTTATTCACTTACACATTACTCCGAGTAGCTTGAGAATATTTACTATCTAACACTGTCTCGGATCTGGGGTCAAAAACAAGCAACTAAAGTAGTTCTTGACCTTGAGGGGCTTAGAATTGGAAGAAAAAGACTATATTGTGTTTAATGACAAATAAACCTACATACTCCTCATCTTTAATCTCCCTAGGGAGTGAATATTATCTGTGTGCTAACTATAAATGCTCGATGCTGAATAAAGTGAGGGAAAAACAAACACACACAAGAAAAGAAAGAGAAGAAAAAAGAATGCTTTCAAAGAAATTCAGATTGAATCCATAAATTCTCTCCTACCCCCTCTTGTTGGGTAGTTTGTAGAACTCTTGCTCTTCTGCTGATAACATATCTGCTGTCCTGTTAAATTAAATTTTATAGCTTTTCTCTAACGCTTTATCCCTTTAATAGATTCTAGTTAACCAAATGAAATATTTATTTTCCATTATTTGCCCTAATAGTTATAGTAAATGGCTCAAGACATAAATTTTGATAACCTGGCAATATATGAGAATAATTGTTGTTTTAGTACGTTTCTTAATTGCAAACTTGGTTTTAAAAAAGGCATTTGATTTATATAAATTTGCCAAACAAAAGCTTTAGAAATTAAAATACCTGGGTATGTTGCCAAAGAAAAATAATTTTACTTTTAGTTTGATTATAAAATGTTCTCATTGAAAACAACACAGAAAGCTAAATATAATATAAATGTAAATCTATAAACCTCGTGGGAGGCCAACCCGGGACCTCATTTTGGGTTCTGCAGACTGCTCTATCACACTCTTTTCCTCCGTTTTCCCAGGTAAAGTCACTCTGTCCAGTCTTCTCTGAGGTTGGGTTCATCTGATCTTTACCTACATGACATACATGACTCTAGTATCTTGTTGAAGCCTGTCTCACTCTGTACATCAGTTTCTGCTGAAGCTTTTATTCTTTTGCGTTTTTGAATTCGTTTTTTCCTAGCCCTTTCTTATCTCCAGGCCTGAATGCTTAAAAGAGAATATTTTGGCTTTCACAATGTCTGTGTCTGGGGAAGAATTCAAGAACCTACTATGGATCCCCAAAGTACCCTCATTTCTTCCAGAAGTTACGCAGATGCCTGCACTGACTGGGGGAATGGTCACTGACGGAAATGACAACCAGAATGGAGTAACTGTAGTGTCTACCTGTATCTGCTGAAGGGAGAGCGTCACACGCAGTGACCGAGCTGAAGTGCAGCTGTTTCTTCGTCATCACCTCCTCCGTGATGCAGCTCAGTATTTTGAAGCTGCTGTTTAAACACAGAAACGTGGAGTTTCACGGGGACTGCAGACGAGAATGGTATACAGAGCAAGTGTGAACGATTCCAAACTGTTACTGAGTCTTTAAATAAACGTTTGTAACTGAGTCCAAGTGTGTCATGAGCCAACTGTGTAACTGGAGGTTCTCCAAATTAGCTTCCATGAGCCATGCAATGTTAATTAATGAGTAAATCAGAAAACAGGCTGATTTGACATTTACAAACATATTATTAAAATGCAAAATAACCATAGCAATTGTTTAGAACTCAGCCAAAGAAAACGTTTCTTTAGGAGAAATAGCACTGACATTTTTCAGCATCAGTGAGGCCTGGTGATGCGATAAAGCAAGACAATGCGTAGAGTTTGATCAGTTTCCCAGTTCTGCACAGACAGCACACCCATGTGTTGCCAGCATTGCGGACCCTACCTCCTGCCCTGCCTTTGGCACCGCAGTGTTTTGTGTTCCAGGCCAAAGCAGCTAATGCATATTTGTATGGTCCCCAAGTGTCGCTGCATGTCTGTCGTGGAAGTTTATGACCAGTTGGCAGAATCTCCCTGCTTCAGAGAACTGTGACATCGGATGGTCTGTATACTTCAAAAGAGGCAGGAAAAGTGGGCAGTCTCACCTCCACCCGGAAAGATGTAATGTGCAGCGAAACCAGAAGTGTTCTTTTTCATTTGTGATAATCTTACTGTCTATCCTTGCTGCTAAAGAAATTAAAATGCCACCTGGGGCTTTGGTGGGACTTCACAAGTTCAAAAGCCACAGTGCGTCTGGTTTGGCTTAGGCATGAGCAAGCCAAGGGAACCTCGTCCAGTGGAATGATTCAAAATTTAAAATACTGCTTTAATCCAATCAATTGAAAGCATAAGCAGCATGGGTTTGATTTAATTAATTTAAAGAATTACACAGCAGTCAATATGCTCATCGGCAGGAGTGAAAAATTAATGCCTCGCCTACTAACAGCTTGAAATCTGTATCCTTCAATTAGATATAACAAACAACTTTTACCAATCCCCAGAAAGGTGGCGTCCTGTGCAGAAGGGAAGAGTGGTGTTCCGCCAGAAGGTTATGCTATTAGTTACAACTCAAGCATCTGTCATCTGGCTTGAAATATTTACAAATGCCATATCATGGTTATGTACAATTTCATCTTCCATATACCTCCAACTGTGATCCTCGCTATGAAAATGTACTTCAACTCCCTTTTTACTTAAAGAATATTTTAATATTACATTGATATAGGTTTCAGGTGCACAATTCTATAATGCATCATTTGTATATTGCATTGTGTGTTCATCAGCCAAAGTCAAGTCTCCTTCCATCACCATTTATCTCTCCCTTACCCTCTTCTAAAAAACACCATAATATGAAAATGTAAGTGTACAAAAGTCAATGGTGGCTTAAGATAATCATGAAACTATTGAGATAATCCTTGTGCATCTGCGTATTATAACAAGAAGTTACTGAGATGGATATTGCTATACACAGCTGCAGCCAGATAAAGCTCAAAGAGACAGGGATATGCTTTAGCTTCCTGAAAATGTTAATAAATACCTCCAAATTTCTAATGCACTGCACTTCTGACATTCCTGGAGTCTGGTTATGATTAATAGAATTGTTTTGAGGGGAACTATAGTTGAGCCAAAAAAATACATTCAGTGGGATGGGGAGGACAGAGGATGAACAAGTGGGCATGCACTTTGAAGTAAAAAATAAAATAAAATATATCACACTATCTGAGTTTTTCCATTTCACCGGTGCAAAGCTTTGTTCATTTTGACTCCTAAAATTGTAACATTCCATGTTCCCTTAAACATGTCTGATTTAAAAGCTTTATAATTTATGTGAAAATAAAGAAATGTTGGGCTTCTTCTCTCCTTGTGTCATCTAAGTGACACTATCCAGTCTTTCCCTTCATATCTATTCAGAATAGGCAGGGAAACTTTGATCCCATAAGCTGAATGGCCATGAGAAGATCCAGTCGAGGGTAAGTGCTTAGTGAATGTTAGAATTAGTACCTTTCAAACATTTTATCAAATTAATGTAAGATCATTAATTTCATTATTGCATGTCCATAATAATTTATTCCAAACTCCTAGGGGCCATATGTGTATTTATTTATTCAAAACTCTGCGGGTTTTTATTTTAGTAATTTTAAATTTTAGAGAGGCAATAACATATCTTAATAATTAATAAGTTACATTCATTAATAATTAGAACATAAATTTATTAAATACTCCACCATAAACAGGCTATTAAGTAGGCTTTTTTAAGTGAGAAAAGATCTAAAGCACTATTAAAGCTCTTGAATAATTTGAAAACACATTTCTCAGAAGCACTGTGACTTAGAACCTTCTTTTGCCATTTTTAAGGTATAAACCGTCATAGTATGTATACTATATATGTAGTATAAATCATAACACCCACTTCATATAGAGAGGTAGGGAGTCACAACCTGTAATGAAACATATTGAAGCTTCTGAAATAATATTAAGTATTTACCTTCTTAGAATAAATGAATTTAGTTTTTGTCACCAAATAAGTTAAATATATACTCATTTTTTTAATTTGAGAGATTTTTGTTTAAAGATATGGATCTCTATTCATGACAACACGTTACGTTAGAGCAATTTTATACCTGTTTGGGGTACTCAGAAACAGGCCTGGAGAGATTCAGTAACTTGTCTAAAATCACACATTAAAAGAGTGATGAAGCCAGCATTCAAGTCCACTCCAACTGGCTCCAAAGGCCAAATAGTTATCTCATTCTCTTTTCTTCTCTGACTGTGGCAAAAAAAAAATAATAATAATAATAAGTATTTTGAACATTTTTATTTTGTTCTCTAAATTCACCAAGCCTCAGAATTTTCTAACCTCAGGTATTGCTTCACAAGGTAAATAGAAAAGAACCAATCAAGAGTTTTACCTCTCTCTGCATCACGTGTCCCTGGGCAGAGTTCATCCTGCTATTTTGGATGTCTGTGTTTTAACAGGATATACACCCAGTTTTATGGCCCTAATGTCCAAAGTATGCTATGTCATAACTGCAATCAGTTACTAATTATGCATTAAATATGCTGTTTGTCATATTTCAAAACAAAAATGCCAGCTTAATGTGTTCATGACTCATTTAAATCAGCAGCACTTGGCCCACATTGACCTGGACAAGAGGACACAATAGAGGCACATGTGCGTGTGTGGGGGTCAGTGGTAAGAGGAAGGGAGGTGAGCTTTGTACATCCAACGCCTTTGAGATATAAATCTGTTCATTCGTGGGACCTGCTCACCAAAACAAAGTTATGGGAGCTGCTGCAAATAGGCTAAAAATCAACAACTTGCAGTATAATAATGCTGAATCTTATTGTTTATTTGAAGTAAATAATAAAAAAAAAAGTACCATGTAAACCTTCAAGAAAAGAGTGTGAAATAATTTAGAAGTACTACACATCTTAGCCCTTGGGATATTTTTTAATTACCCAAAGTACAAATTATAATTATGTATTATAAAGTGAGTGAACACAGTTTTATTTAAGCTAAAAGCCACTAAATTACTTAAGCTTAAAAAGGCCCTTCCATCCAGTTATAAAATAAAAATAATAAAATATCAATAAATATGAAGCATTTCAATCAAGTTATTCAGAACAAATGTTATTGCTGATGCTTGAAAAAATGTTAGAAATACGTAATATTTTAATAATAAAATGAAAGTTCAATTTTTAATTTGGAAGTTCAATTTTTAATTGGCCCAGTGATCCCACTTTAGGAATATACCCGAAGGAGCCTGAAACACCAATCAGAAAGAATATATGTACCCCCATGTTTGTAGCAGCACTATTTACAATAGCTAAGATCTGGAAACAGCCCAAATGTCCATCAGTAGACAAATGGAAAAAAGCTGTGGTACATATACACAATGGAGTACTATGCAGCTGTAAGAAAGAAAGATCTGCCCTGGCCGGTTTGGCTCAGCGGTTAGAGCGTCGGCCTGCGGTCCAGAGAGACCCGGGTTCGGTTCCCGCTAAGGGCACGTACCTCGGTTGCAGTTTGTCCCCGGCCCTGGTCGGTCGTGCGGGTGGCAGCCACTCGATGTGTTCCTTTCACGTCGATGTTTCTCTCTCTCTCTGTTCCTCTCTCTCCCTCCCACTCTACCTGAACAAAACAAAAAATAAAGAAAGATCTCTTATCCTTTGAGATGACATGGAGGGACCTGGAAAGTATCATCCTAAGCAAAACAAGCCAAACAGAGAAAGACAAGTATCATATGATCTCACTTATTTGTGGAATATAATGAACATAACAGTCTGAGGAATGGGGTAGTCCCAGAGACGTGGAAGTGGGGTACAGACTGACAATCCCCAGAAGAGAGGGTGGTGGTGGAGAGATAAACCACAGAACTTATATGCATGTGTGCATGAACAATGGACATGGACAACAAAGCTGAGGACAGGGCGGGGAGGGAGGAGAAGGGGGGAATCAATGGGGGGAAAAGGAGAAACATCTATAACAAAAATAAATTAATTAATTTTAAAAAATAATAAAATGCAATCATTAATAAATAGAACATTATTTCTGAAACAGCCTGTCATAAATAGGGTATTAAGTAGGTTTTTATAGTAAGAAAGTGTCCACAAGCACGATAAAGTTGTTCACTGAATATCTGTGAATACATTTCTCAAAGAGTTATGACTTAGAGTCGCCTTTTGCACTTTCATGGCATAAACCTTCAACTTAAGTGTTCCTAATGTCAACTTATCTAGTATATTAGTGTGGCTGAGAAGAATCTGCAAAGATTTCAGTGAGAATACTGATCTCATGTTTGTGAAGAAGAAAGTGATTCAAAATGATCTTTTCAGTGAATAAACATGATAATGTAAAGTGTAACTTTCAATATTCTATTTTTAATACTTTGCTTTAATATCTGCCCAGAAATTTCATACTGTTTGACAAAATGATCAGTCACTATTATGACTAAATTCTACCACTTTTGGAAATTCCTCACTTTGGCTTTCAAACATCAACCTGTGTGGTATTTCAAGATTCTTTTTATAAAATAACATTATACCATTCAATGCTTATTAAAAGAATAACAAAAAATGACAGACACATTGGAGATAAGAACAAATTAAGAATGAAACATTAATTTGTACTGGCAAATGGTTGAGTTCTTCAATATTGCTTTAGACTCACAAATGCTGTTTTTACCCCCATAAAAATAGCATTTTTTAAATAAAGATAATAAATCTAAACCAGGGTCTCACTGTATAACTAATCTAAAGAGTTACAATATTCAACTCACCATAATTTTCCTGTGTTCCTCCCTATAAGAATTTCTCTTTTAAAAATTAAAATAGTAAAATTTGTTGAAATTATAATTAGATAATTTCTCCCCACCCCAAATAAAGTTACATCTCTTCTAGTCTATGTTATTGTATCTTGAATATGCTTTTTATACCATTTATACTACTTTTATACTATTTACCTATCATACAGAGCTGATCTATTTCTTGGCCTACTCTGTTATAGACTAATCTCTCATGTACGTGGTAAAGCAAAAGTAGGTTTGTAGTTGTTAATATGGAAAATAAGGGATAACAAATAATAATACAAGAATAAACTCTGGTTTTTGCACACCCAAAACTGTAAACCTACGTTTGCCACAGTCTTTCTGTTTCAATTGAATATATGTTTTCTGCATTTTATATTATTTTTGTCATTAGATTAATAAACTAATAAGAAGAGAGAAGTGGGGAGAAAGCAGAAGATAAGGCTGAAGTTACTCAAGGGCCAGATCATGCAGTGTCTTGCAGACCATGTAAAAAATTTTGTCTTGAGCTTGGCCAGTGTGGCTCACTGGTTGAGCATTGACTCCTGCACCAAGAGGTCACCAGTTCAATTCCTAGTCAGGGCACATGCCCAGGTTAAAGGCCCAATCCCCAATGTGGGGCATGCAGGAGGCGGCCAATCAATGTTCTCTCTCATCGATGTTTCTATCTCTCTCCGTCTCCCTTCCTCTCTCTCTAAAATCAATAAAGACAGAAAGAAAGAAAGAAAGAAAAAAGATTTTTAAAAAATAGAAATAATTTTGTCTTGATCCTAAATTTTAAACAAAAGAGTGACAGGGGAAAATTAATCTGTTTGAAAGATTGCTTGGCCATTGTGTAGAGAACAGATTGAATGGACCAAAGAATGAATGAAGAAAACCCACTTATGAGGTGTAATGTACTGAATGTTTAGTTAACCCAAAACTTCTATGGTGAAGCTCTAATCTTCAATGCTATGGTATTTGAAGGTGGGGTCTTTGAGAGATAATTAGGTTTTGTGGAGGCCATGCAAGAGGCTCCCATAATTGGATTAGTGTCATTAGAAGTAAAGGGGAAGAAGCCAGACACTCTTGTTGGATCTCTCTCTCTCTCTCTCTCTCTCTCTCTCTCTCTCTCTCTCTCTCTCTCTGTTATAGGCTGAAACTGTCTAAACTACTATTAATAATAACAAAAATGTATCCATTAACCATGTAAAAGGGAGACAGAACTCCTTTCCATTATCTCAACAGAAAATAAAATGTTATCATGTAAAGAGGTAATCAAAAATGTGAGGCCAAAATTATAGGGAGAAACACAGTTGGGCCACACAATTAATTGAGAAAATCTTTGGTAATAGAAGTCAGGCTATCCTCAACCCATAAACAAAGTGAACTTCTCTGATGTAATGAACAACTTCCCTAGAATACTCATCTTACAGTAATGATCTATTTTAATCTATGTTCTTTATTTTTTTCTGTTTACAAAATATTACTGCCTTATTCCAAAATGACAATAAGCACCCTGCCAGTGTGGTTCAGTGATTGAGCATTGACCCAGGCACCAAGAACGAAGTCACTGGTTCGATTCCCAGTCAGGGCACATGCCCAGGTTGGGGACCAAATCCCCAGTAGGGGACATGCAGGAGGCAGCCAATGTTCTGTCTCATTGATGTTTCTATCTCTCTCTAAAATCAATAAAAAATAAATAAATAAAAACTTTGTACTAAAAACAAAATGACAGTAAGCTTACTAGGGACAGATCCTTGTTTTGTGAGCTTTGAAGTTTTTCAGTTTGGATTTCCTCTTTAAGAAGAACAATATAAATTTTCAATTATCTAAAATAATATAAACTTAGAATGAAAAAATAAATAACATACAAATTATTAAGAGCTGAAAAGTGAAAGGGTTAATAACTTTTTAAAAGGTAAAGGTATGGAGATCAACTACAGTCCTCCGCTCTACCAGCCGAGCTATGGAAGGAACAAGAAAGCTGGTTCAGGGTGGGGAGGGAGAGGGTGGGGGGGATCAGTGGGGGAAAAGGAGAAACATCTGGAACAAAAATAAATAAATTAATAAAATAAATAAATAAAAGGAAAAGGTGAAATCTTACAAAAGGCAAAAACTGAAAAAATGTGTTGCTTGCATGACTTTTGCTCAGCATTCTGTTGAGTACAGATTATCGGATTATCTGCAAGACAATGAATCACTCAGCAGAAGCTGGATGTGATAACAGACTAGTCCAATGTAAAATGGACAATGGGCCAGGCAGAGTATGTCAGCAAGAACTGCTGGAAGTTAGAAGTAGAGTATATAACCTATACCCCAACTATTATTCGAGGCTGACCCTTTTTCGGGCTCAGCCCACCTGCTCCCAGGCCCATGGAATAAAATCCTGTTGCTCTACATTGGCCTTGCATTGTAGAGGTAATCTCCCACTGTCTCAGACCTTTTAAAAAGTACCACAAACAAGACAAATATCCAGAAAGGAAACATAAATCCTTTGATAAAACGTTATAGCTCATACATGAAAGTTGAGAGAATTTCCCCAAGAAATGTTCAAATTAGCAAAGAGTTGTAAACTGCAACTTTCTAAATCATTATCATTCTAAATTTTACAAAACCATATGACCCTATGAGTCCATTGTTGAGGAGACAGAGGCAGGTTAGGCAGGGAGGGTGGGACCATGGGAAGCGGAGGCTGAGACATGGGGGAAGTTTGAGATGACTCGGGGCTCAGCTCACAGGCAGGCAACCCAGTGTACAGTACATCTGGAGGTTTATTTAGACTCTACAGATCTCAAAATGAAACTAAAATACCCATAGGAGATTGTGCCTCCAAGGCCAGATACTCCCAGCCCCATTTACCAAAATGAAAATTAGAAGCTTCTGGAAGGAGCACAGATCAATTACATAATAAGAAAACCTGAAAGGCTGGTTTCAGGCAAGAGGGGAACAGAAATTGATTGTATAGTTCCTCTTTCTGGGTTTGCAGAGAAATTTTATTTACTGGTAAAGAATACAATACTGCCATTCTTACCTATTCCAATTAATATACTTACTGGTTTCTAGGAGAAAGGCAACAGGATTGCTGAGTAATTGGATGTTGGGGAGAAACCAACAACAAGCATAGGGTTGCTCCAAGGGTATTTTCCCTCCTCCTCAGTAATAGCTTGGGAGAAGTTGAAATTATCAAAAAAGAAAGGCCACTATGGCCCCTAAAGATGACCTAGGGCTGAACACAATCAGGTGGGAAACACAGCTTTAAAATGCACAGATGTTGCTAAGGCAGAATTCCTTGAAAGGATCAATCAGAGGCTAGCAAAGTGTAGATCTCCCCCTAAACAACAGAGGCCCGCAGGCAACCCACTTGTGTGTTCTCCTCGACCAATCTGTCTATTTTTAAAATAAACTTTCTTTCGCTTATCCTTGGTTCTTGAACTCATTCTTCGATTTTTCGAGGCAATGTACCCAAACACCGCTGCGTGATTTCATTGTGAGGCCTCCCTCTGGGAAAGGACATGAGAGACACTGAATCCTGACTGTCATAAGCTTCATTGTTGGGCTTATCATACCAGCAGTACTTTTAGGGGTATAATACAGTTCCTGATGAAATAATAAATAAATAAATAAATAAATAAATAGACAAATAAATAAATAAATAAATAAATAAACAAACAAACAAACAAACACAAAATTAAACTATTACTGTGCCTTTAAAAATCTGCTCAGTTTAATATGAATGGGAGCAGCATGGGATAGATTTCAGGACTGATTGGAAATCCTACTATAAGAAAATACTGTCCAAAGATAACTCCATCTTCCCACAATGGAACTCAGTGCCATCATGCTATGTTTTGAAGGCAGTAACAATAAGTCCTTTAAAATAACAATACAATACATATCAAGGCATTAATACTAAAATTTCTTAAATAATACTGGCTACAATTATATATATTTTTTAAAGTGGTCACAGTCCAGGTATGCTTGTGAGCCTGGAAAATCAAAAGGGATCAGTAGCTCTCCCTGATCAGGCCCACATAAACACTTCCCTGGGGCACTGGATCACCCCCTACTGCCACGTTGATGAATGTAACAGTGTCAGGCCAAAGAAGGGGCACATAATAGGACACCAATAAATATGAATACCCACTCATTTACTTATTGAAGAATTATTAATCAAATCCATACAAAGCACCATGGTACTAGGGATAAAACCCAGTAAAATCTTTGTCATTATATTCAGTGGAAGATAATACTATTTTAAAAAAGACATACATTTATAGAGAATTTACCAAATGTACTATATTTTTTCTATTTTGAATTGTCAGTGACAGTTTATAAAACTCATCTCTACAAAAATATTAAACTTCTTTAAACAAGAGGCATCTTGCATAAGACCCAGTGTACATTGAAATTCAATAACTATTTGTTGATTGTGAAGATGACATATATCAGTTTTATATTCAAAACTATATTATATGCTTCTTTCACCCTGTTTTGGGCATTTGATATAGGATAAAAATTATTGAATGAGATTATATTCTAAATCTTTGGCTCAACAATCTGTCATAATATTAAAGAATAGAAAGCTGGGACATTCAAAGATAATTAAGAACTTCACACAAAAGATATATATATTTACAAATGGGAGTATAAAACTTTTACACTACAGTATGGCCAGATCAGAATGAAAGCATTGATTATACTTAACCACATTTCTTTTCACTTACATAAGATGCATTACAAAGGAGTCTTATTTTTGGCTTGGGAGTTTATTAATTTTATTTTGTAATCAGTGTGGATTGTCTCATAATATGATACCTTTAAGAAGCTAGAGTTGAATTCCTTCCTATCATCATGCACAAAAATTAACTCAATATAAGTGATAGACCTAAAACTGAGAGCTAAATATATATATATAAAATATTAGAAGAACACATAGGAGTAAATCTTTCTGACCCTGTGTAGAAGAAAACCTTTATAGATATGGCATCAAAAGCACAAGCAACAAAGAGAAAAATACATGTATTAGAATCCATCAAAATTAAAACCTTTTTTACTCCCAATGATATAATCATGGAAGTTAAAAAATAACACATAGAATGAGGGCAAACATTTGAAACCCATATATCTGAAAATACATATCTTACAACTCAATAATAAAATAATAACTATACTTTTTTAAAATGGGCAAAGGGTTTGAATATACACTAATGCAAAAAATGAATGGCCAATTAGTCATAAGATGATTCTCAACACCATTAGTCATTAGAGAAATAAAAATCTGCACTACAATGAGATACTACTTTACATCCAACTGAATAGCTAGTCTTGGGGGAAGGGGGCGAGACAATAACAAGTGCTTAAAAGGATGTAGAGAAACTGGAACCTTATACACAGCTAGTGGGAAAATGTAGTTCCGTGTTTGAAAACCATAGTCTGTTTTGGAAAACAGTTTGGCAGTCCTTCAAAAAGTTAAACATAGACATAGCATATGATCCAGCAATTCTATTCCTAGGTACTTACAAGAAATAAAGAAATGTTTCATGCAGACACTAGAAAGTAAATATATACTAATTATTCATAGTAACTAAAAATGAGACAACTCAAATTCCTATCAATTGATGGATAGATAAGTAAAACTGTATATATCTATACCATGAGATATTATTTAACAATAAAGAGGGCTGAATTATTGCTTCATGCTACAACATGGATGAATCTTGAAAACATTATTTTAAGTGAATAAAGCCAGATACAAAGAAACACATACTATAAGATTCCACTTACCTGAAATGTTCAGAACATTCAAATCTATAGAGACAAAACAGATTTGTGTTTGCCGGAGAACGGTTGGTGATGGAGGAGAAAATGTGAAGCGAATGTTAAAGGATACAATTTCTTCTGTGGAGACAAAAATATTCTAAAATTTTATTGTTATACAGATGTATAAGTCTGTAGATATAGTAAAAACAATTGAACTGTATATATTTTTTTTCTTTATTGACTCTAGAGAGAGAGGAAGGAAGGGGGAGAGAGAGATAAAAACATTGACGAGAGAACATCGATTGGCAGCCTCCTGCTTGCCCCTCACTAGGGATCGTGCCCAAATCCTGGGCATGTGCCCTGACTGGGAACTGAACTGACACCTCTTGGTGTTTGGGTCAAAGCTCAACCACTGAGCCACACAAGCCAGGATTAAACTGAGTTTTCTAGGATTGTGTACAAAGTACCACAAACTGAGTGGCTTCAACAGCAGACATTTACTGTCTCCCAGTTCTGATGACTAGACATCAGAGATCAAGCGGCCCTTGTGAGAATTATCAAAATGAAAGAAATTGGTGAACTGATTCACAGATTGACATACAGACTGATATGTAACCAAAACCAAACCAAATGAATCAGTTCTAATTAAAATCACAAGCAAAAGCCCATACATGAAGAGCTAAGAATGATCCTTCTAGAACTCCTGGCTTTGGCAAAATCATATCAATATCACAAGATGCATAAACTTCACCAATGGATTCCTTAATTGTCCATATTGTCCATCCCCTCATATTCTATATAACCTTTTTATAAGCAATTTAAAATGACACATTTACTATCTCATAGTTTTGTGTCAGGAGTTCCTTCACAGTTTAGTTGGGTTCTCTGCAGGGTTTCAATTAAATACCAGCCAGGATTTCTCCACTTCCAGCTAACTCAGGCTATTGGCTGAATCTCTTATCTTATAGCCAGAGGATTCATTACAACGTGCTTCATCAAAGCCAACAAAGAAAGCAAGATTCCAAAGTTCTTATTTTGGGGGGGACAGGTAGTCCTATTTTAGTACATCTATCACAGCATGTAAGGGGAGAAAATCCAACCTCATCTTACAGCAATATCCCTGTATTGTTTTGTTGTTTATATCATACCTAAAACATTTCAGTTGAAATATTCAACCATACATGAAATTGGACATAATACTTTAAGGTTATTACATTTTTAATTACTAGACTGTTTTTTGAGCAGTGTTAAGTTTATGGGGAAAAAAAGCTGAAAATAGAGTACTCATGTATGACCTCTTCCCCAACATACAGTTCTCCTACTAATATTATTATGCATTATTACGGTGTATTTGTTAAAATTAATGAGTCGATCTTGACATGTATTTTTTCTTTTTATTAGTTTGTTTTTGCTACAGATGTTTCTTCTTTTTCCCCCATTGACACCCTCCTCCCCATCCTCCCCCATTCCCAGCTTTGTTGTGTATGTCCATTGGTCATGCATACATGCATATAAGTTCTATGGTTTATATCTTGCCCCCCCCCCAACCCTCCCTCTTCTGAGACTTGTCAGTCTGTACCCCACCTCTATGTCTCCAGGTCAATTTTGTTCATCAGTTTGCTTAGTTCATTATATTCCACAAGTAAGTGAGATCATGTGATATTTGTCTTTCTCTGCTTGGTTTGTTTCATTTAGCATAATACTCTCCAGGTCCTTCCATGCCATCTCAAAGGTTAAGAGATCTTTCTTTCTTATGGCTGCAGAGTATTCCATTGTGTGCATGTACCACAGCTTTTTTATCCACTCATCTACTGATGGACACAGTTCAATTTTGATATATTTTTAACTAAAATCCATAGTTTATGTTGCCATATACTCTGTGTTATAAATTCTATGTGTATTGAAAATACATATAACATATATACATCATGACTGTATCCTACAGAATAGTTTCATACTTTAAAAATCCCCCATTTTCCACTTTTCATCCCTCTTCCCCTTAAACTCTGGAAACCACTGATCTTTTTTATTGTCTTCATGGTTGTGCCTTTTTCAACATGTCATAAACTTGGAATCACACAGAGGGTAGCCTTTCAGATTGGCTTTGTTTCCTTAGTAATATGCATTTTTAGCACCTCCATGTCTTTTTTGTGGCTTGATAACTCATATTTATGTCTGAATAATATTTTATTAAATGGCTCTACTATTGTCTCTTTGTCCATTTATGTATTGAAATACCTCTTGGTTGCTTCCAATTTTTGGCAATTATAAATATAGCCACTATAAACATTTGTGTGAGGGTTTTTATGTGAACTAAGTTTTCAGTTCATTTTGGTTAAATACCATGGAGTGCAAATGCTGGATCATAAAGTAGGAGTATGTTCAGTTTTGTAAGAAACTACCAAACTGTCTTCCAAATTGCCTGGACCGCATTGCATGCCCAGAGCAATGACTGAGAACTCCTGTTGCTTGCCAGTGTTGCCAGTGTTTTGGATTCCAGCCATTCTTAGAGATTTGTCCTCTTTTTACCTTCACCATTTAGTCTTTATATATTATTAGGCAGACAATGCTCAAATTCTAGGGAAAATTTTAGTAGGCACTTAATTTTTTTGATAAACACATATTCCCAGGTCCTAGCATATATGTTGAATGAATGGAAGGGTCTTTGGAGAAGGTATCTAAAATTTCCCTTTGATTTTAAGCCTGAGGTTTAACAACTTTTATTGCAAGAAAAAAAAATATGTATATCACACACTTGAAAATTGTAGTTTACAATTAAATGCTTTGCTCTCATCCCTTAAGAAATAAAATTGTTGGTTTTATTTTTATTTTGTATATATTTTCTGTTTTTAGACCATTGAAAAAAGTCCATAGCATAACGTTTGGGAATCTCTGCTGAACTTTTGTGTTTATTTGTTTTTAGTGTAACAAAGATAAATGACTCCATCTCTTCTGCAAATATTAACATTCTTAAATGTGTTTTTCTTAGGACAAATAGCCATTTGCATGCCTTTACGAAGAATTTTTCACCTAGTATAAAGATCTTAGGTTAAGGAAAACTTTAATCTACATTTTAAATTTTTCTTTTGATAAATATGTAAGAATTGCTGAGGATAGATAACATATATGATGATTATGTGTGGAGATATTATCAATATAGATATAGCTATAGATATATAGATATATGCCTTTTAAAGCAAAACTTTTCTCAGGGTAAAGCACCTTAATTTAAAGTCTACAACATCAAACCTAATAATGGTTTCTTAGATTCCAAAATTTTTACCAGTAAATCATGAAAATCAAAGCAAACTATGACCTATCTTAACTTAATTCTTTGTTTCGTCCTCATTGTGAACATACACACATAGACACACAAAAATCAATATATTATTTTTAAGGTATTGTCTTTATCTCTTGGAAATAGCAAATTTCCATAAATGTGGCATTTTTATTTACTATACTTAAAATTTAAAAATTATCATTTATTAATTTCTGTTGCACAAATATCATTTTCACATATTTTATAGACAACAATCACTCAATCACTTGATGGCTATTTGTCTCTTAAGTATGACAGATCTTTTGTTGTATTTGGATCTAAGGAAAAAGATGGGGTTTTGTTTGCTTCTTTGTTTTAGCAAGCAGCTAAATATGCAGACATATTTTAAATTAATCTGGAGTTTTTATTCATGTAATTGACAATGATATATAGATATATACATATGTATATATACATATGTAAGTATTCATCACAAATAATATGTGTATAAATTTATATAAATACACATACAGGCATATTCATCAAAAGTAAGATATGCACAGACAGTTTCGATCTAATTGATGATCAAACTTTTTGAAACATAGTTATCTGTTTGCCAATTGTTTTGCTTCTTGATATATTCAATCAATCTATAGAAATCTATAATGAGTTTATAGATCCTGCCCTAGAAGGTGAGAGGTTGAGTCATGGTCTCAAACTGATACATTTCGTGATTGGCTGAATTTTTAATTCTCTGTGATAAAGTGAAAACAAGAAGAATGTCTTTTTAAAACTTATAATTAAAGTGTTAAAATATTCAAACTGTTAAACCTTAAAGTACCAAACCACATGACTCTAGGCACCACATTCTATGGTGAAGAAATCGATGCCATCAGACCGCAGGAACCACTTAAGATTACCAAATTAGATACAGACAGGTGTGAGCACGTCACTCACAGATGGGAAATCTCAGACAGAAGGATTAAGGGTCTTGTTTTGGAATCCACAGCTGTTCAAGTCAGTGCAGCCATGACTGCAACCCAATGTGAATGAGATCTAATCCTGGGCTCTGTTCACTTGATCGACCTGCCTTTATTTTAGTTGCTTTATATTTACATTTTTAATTTCTTGTTGGTAGAGTGCTGTAAACAACTCGGCATACTCATGTGGAATTTCAAAATAAAATTTGAGTATCTATAAAATCAAGAACTCTACCTATAGTCATTTTTGTATTCATAGGAAACTAAATGTACGATACCACATGAATTTATCTATTCAGATAAAATCAGGGAGAGTGATTTTCTCCTTTATACATAAATCCCCACTCCGTTGCTCTGGCCATATCACTAGTTGTTGAGTTCTGTCTTTCTCCTCCTGCCTCCCACCAACTTCAGGAGAGTAGAGTGTTTCAGAACCTGAATAAGTGCATTGTCCTAATCCTAGCTGAGAACCTTGGTCACTTACAGTCCAAAATGTACCACTGCCCTCTGTCCCTCTTCCTTCTCTACCTCAGCAATTGTAATTATTGTTACTATGCTGGAAATTGTTTAAAATCTGTCCCCTATGCTGATAGACTGACGGGAGCTAGGTCTGCAACTAGCACATTATTTGACAATAAATAAACTAAAAATTATTAGCTAAAGATAACCAGAATTTCTAGAAATCAGCATTTTCTGTTCTCATACTTTTTCCAACTCTAACCAGCATGGCTTATGTTTTATGTTAGAGAGTTTGTAAATGTGGATAGTTTAATGAAGCTGTGCTATTGGGGATGTATTCTAACAAACATAGGCTATTTGTCAACTAATTATGTTAGCCTGGCCAGGGGTTTCCTGAGAAAAATAGATACTTAGGCCAAAGTACAACAAATACTTTGTGTATAAAAACTTGAACATTCGGGTTGGTTTTTGGTTACATTCTAAAACAAAACATAGATGCTTTTACTGTTTTGTTTTTCACCATATAATATATATTCCACTCATCCCTTAGATCTCTAGTGTTGACTATCCTTTTCTTTGGACTTGAGAAAAGGCGATTAGGGAATTCACTCCAAACTAATTGGCATTGATTAACTTCACTGGCATTTCTCCCAACCTAACTCAAAATAGTTATGATATTGAACTTAATTGAATAATGGGCTTACAATTCCTCTGTGAGTCTAGCCCAATGACTTCTGTAACCTTTATTTCATTGTGAAAATTAATTTACCACTTTTGTCTATGTTATTTTGAGAGTCTGTTGAATCTCCTCTTCCCTTAGAACTTGGTATTGCTCTGGAAAGATTGATGGCATCACTTAATTTTTTTTAAATATATTTTTTAATGATTTTAGAGAGAAAGGAAGGGAAAGAGAAAGACAGAGAGAGAGAGAGAGAGAGAGAGAGAGAGAGAAATACCAATCTATTGCTCCTGGTATGCACCCCAACCAAGGATGGAACCTGCAACCTGGGTACGTGCCCAAATGGGGACTTGCACCAGCAATCTTTCAGTGCATGGGACGACACTCAACCAACTAAGCTACTCTGGCCAGGGTGACAGCACTTAATTTTATAGTGAATACAAAATGTTACACAATAGCACACCTCAGAAACAGCTAAAAATTACACAAAAGACACAAACTTGGTTATGCCCTTTAAGTAAAAAAAACAGTGGCAGTGTTGGGGAAAAGGATGATGATATTTCTTAATATGTAATATCTTTAGAATTTGAAAACTCTGTGTGTGTGTGTGTGTGTGTGTGTGTGTGTGTGTACTCGATTAGTCCACTCAGGCTGCTATAACAAAATACCATGGACTGTTAGACTGTTAAACAACAGAAACTTATTTTTCACAGTTCTGGAGTCAGGGCAATCCAAGATCAAGGATCCAGCAAGACAGGTTTCCTTTGAAGCCCCTTTCTTTTTGATTTCAGACGGTTGCCTTCATACTGTGTGCTCAGATGACCTCTCCTTTGAGTGCAAATGGGAAGGCAGAACGGGAGATGGAGCAAACTCTTTGATGTCTCATCCTGTAAGGACACTAATCCTATCAGAGCAGGTCCTCATTCTTAGGATCACATTCTATCTTAATTACTTCTTTACAGGTCCCATCTCCAAATACAGCTACGCCAGAGTTTAGAACTTCAGCATATAAATTTTGGATGACAAAAGCATATATATATATATATATATATATATATATATATATATATACACACACACACACACACATATGATAGATAATATTTAGTTATATGTAATGTATAGCTATATGGTTATATATTTATATAGTTACATATTATTATACATAGTTCTACTGAGAAAGTTTTATATATAAATATACAAATGCATCATTTTAGTTATCATATAGTCAGGTACCTATATAACTACATAGAATCTACATTACAACCTAACTCAACACCACACATAGTTATATTATTGACTGTATTCCCTATGTTGTACTTACATCCCCATGACTGTTCTTCTAACAGGCAATTTGCATTTCTTAACTCCTTCATCTTTTTCAGCCATCCCTCCAAACCCCTCCCATCTGGAATCAGCAATTTGGTTTCTGTATCTATGAGTTTGTTTTTGTTTTGTTTTCTCATTTGTTTTGTTTTTTAGGAACACTTAAATAACTTCTCCCTGGAGCTGTTTATAGCAATTGAGCTCTCAGCATAAATGTGCATTCTGTAATAGAGTGATACATTACAGAGACTAAATCCTCTCTTCTAAAGGTTTCTAGAATGCCCAGTGGGCAATAGAGGGTTTTTATTTTATTTTTTAAATTAAATTTATTTTCCATGCAAAGTAAGAAAATGGAGAAGGAAAAGATAAAAATAACACTGCTTTTGTGGTACAAAAATCATAATGGTCTCTTCCTAAACTGTTACCAAAAAAATTTTAGGGGAATATGTTCTTGGGTCAAGAGCAACTAGACTAGAAGGGGAATTGCATAGACAGGAAATCTCTGTTTCCAGAAGGCAGAAATTAAACAGAAAAAGAGTTCAACTAATTAGAGAGAAAAAACATCATAGCAAAGACAAGTGATAGTTTCAAGGAGAATATTCAACCCAAAAATTATAGTTCTGGAAAACAAGTTAGTGAATCAAATCCAAAATCATGAAGATATGTTGATTGCTATGTTAACATTTTTTCTAAATACATTTGATTAAAATATACAGAAATTGATATTCTATATAACTTGAATTGACCCTTAGAAAGATATGAAAGGAAAAATAAACAAAAGAAAAACAAATGGTAGAAGTCAGAATCTCTATGGGATGAGAGAGTCAGAATGAGGGTTGCTGTTTGTATTTACCAGATAGGATCATTTTGCCCTTAACACTGTTCACTCTGGAGAAAAAGAACATTTTAGAAATGACCAAAAAAAAAAAATTGTGCACAAAATCTCTGCACAAAAATTCTCTTCCCCCTTTCCTGTACTCATTATCACCTTCAGGATTAAGTATTTCATCCAATAAAAGGGGGGACAATCTCATGAAGGCAAGTTCATATTTGTTTTTGTTTATCACTGTTGTAACCTCTACCTAGCACAGTGCCTGCCCATAGTAGAATCTTAATAAGTATTTGTTGAATCATGAATACATTTGTTTAATTTAGTCACCCAAGTTTCCATGGTAGAATTGCATACTGGTAACAGCAGCATACCCCTCTTGTACCAGAGATGTCTCTTCTACTTGTCAGGGCATTAATGCAAGTTCTCCAACTGCAGCTTGGCTGACAATTCCTGCCCCTCTCCATTGCCTTGATAGTGGCTCTTACAGCACAGGGTTTCTTGACTTATGAGTGGCTGAGGTTGAATTGACCCATTCTTTCTTCATAGATATTATCATTACTTATGCTTTTGCTTATCAGAACCTACTACAAACAGAATCCTCAGAAGTCCATACTGCCATAATTTAAATCCCCAGTCTAAAAGAAATAGTAGAACCAAGTCAAGCAAAAAAGGTTCTGCACAGCAAAGAAACCAATCAATAACATAGGAAGGGCATGCCCTGGCTGGTTTGGCTCAGGGGTTAGAACATTGGCCTGCGGACCAGGGAGTCCCTTGTTTGGTTCCTGCTAAGGGCACGTACCACAGTTGCAGTTTGTCCCTGGCCCCCGGCTGGGGTTGTGTGGGTGGCAACCACTTGATGTGTCTCTCTCACATTGATGTTTCTCTTTCTCTCTCTCTCTCTCTCTCTCTCTCTCTGTTCCCCTCTCTTTTCTTCCAGCTCTATCTGAAGATAAATGCAAAAATGTCCGTGGGTGAAGATAAAAATAAAGAAAGAAAGAAAGAAAGAAAGAAAGAAAGAAAGAAAGAAAGAAAGAAAGAAAGAAAGAAAGAAAGAAGGGCAACCTAAGAAATGATAGAAAATATTTGCAAACCGTATACCCGAGGGGGTTAATTTCCACAATATACAGAAACTCCTATAACTCAATAGTAAAAAATGTTTTAAAGTCTGTAAATGTGCAAAGGACTTTGACATTTCTCTAAAGAAGACATACAAATCACCAATGGGTAGATGAAAAGATGCACAATGTCATTAATTACTAGGAAAATGCACATCAGAACCACAATGAGATGTTACATCACACCTGTCAGGAAGGCTATTAGAAAAATAAAGAAGTGTTGGCAAGGGCATGGAGTAAAGGGAACCCTTGTGCACTGTTGGTGGGAATGTAAATTGGTGCAACCATGATGGAAAACAGTGTGGAAGTTCCTCAAAAATTAAACTACCATATAACCCAGCAATTCCGTTTATAGAAATATACCCCAAAGAATTGAAATTGGGATCCAAAAGAGATATTTTCACTGCCATGTTTACTACACTATTTATTCATAATAGCCAAATGTGAAAACAACCAAATATTCATCTGCAGCTGAATGGGTAAAGAAATGTACATGTACATGCAATGCAATAATACTTGGTCTTGAAAGAGGAAATCCTGCCATTTACAACATGGAGGAACATGGAGGATATTATGTTAAGCAAAAGCCAGTGACAGAGGGGAAAAGAAACTGCCTGATTCTACTTATATGAGGTATCTAAAATAATCCAACTCATAGAATCACAGAATATACAGTAGTTGCCAGGCACTGGTGAGTGGAGATATAGGAGTTGTTCAATAGGTATAAAATTTCAGTTATGCAAAATGAATAAGTTAGAGAGCTTCTATACTACATAGTGCTTGCAATTAACAATACAGTAGTGTGCACTTTGTAATGTGTTCAGAAGGTAGATCTCATGTTAAGTGGTGTTACCACACACACACACAAATAACATAACACAAAAACAAACAAACAAACAAAGATACAAGAAAACTTTAAGAATTGTTGACTATGTCTTTTACTTTGATTTTGTTAGTGGTATCACAGATGTTTGCATACGTCCAAACTCATCCAAGTGTGCACATTAAATATGTGCAGTTCTTTGTATATCAATTATACCTCAATAAACCTGTTTTAAAAACTTCAAAAAAAGAACCTAGAAAATCAAAGACTAATAATAACCCACTCATCCCTCTTCTCGCCGTGATGTCTACATCTGCACATGACTCCTTAACAAAAAGATTTCACATCTTATTTTCCACAGCCACACATTTTACATAATTCTCTTTTTGTGTATTAACAGCCTTTAGCAATATGATTCTTCCAAGTCATAAACATAGTAATTGAAAAATTCCATTTTATAATTTCTGACTTCCAGTTTCAAGTCCCTCTTACTGTACCACTAGTACCTTTGTGCATCTTCAAATCCAGATAAAATAACAAACCAAAGTTTAAAAATAAAGGAATAAAATGTTTTAGCAGTGAAAAGAACAGCAGCAATAAACAAAAAACGAACACTGTTATTGGTGAAATCAGGAAACTAGCGAAGTCACACCAACAGAGACAGGCACCTGATTCTATAGCTGCAAAGGAACAACACTTCACGTGTGCCCAGGTGGCCACTGAGAAGCACCCAAGGGTTCCACAGAGACTGACTTGTGTCTCTGTTCTTAAGCAGACAAAGGACATTGTAGAGTAACCAATATTTTAAGAACGGAGGCCATGGTTTTATAAGTTGCATTACCTATCAAAATACCTACCTTGGAGTTGACTCTAAAAACAAGGGGATGGGAGACTTTACTTTTAAAAGGAGGAATACGGGTAGGCACGTCTCAACATTAATTGAAGCCTATGCGATGTATCACTTGCAGAGGGTGACAGAGAAAATTAGTACGCAGGGTAGTACCCGGGGGAGAGGTGAGGGAAGCAGGGTTGAACAATCAGGCTGTAATGCAGTCACGAGACCTCAGCTTCTCTGGCAGGAGAGGTGCAGCCTGCCTTGGGCAGAAGGGGCTGGGCCAGCATACCCTCCCAGGCTCAGACCTTTGCTGCAGTGCCCTTGGGTCGGAGTAGGACTTAGATGTGGTGATTCTCTTCAGCCAGGGCCAGTTTCCGAAGAGACTGACAACTGAAACCTGCCATTTGGCAGCACCCCTAGGCTGGGGAGAGAAACCCTGCTGTTACTGAGGGCACCTGGGAGGTGGGCCGCGGTGCCTACTGAACACTGCCGTCACTTACTGAGTGTCTGTTACATGCAAGGTTATTTGTTTCCATTAAATCTGATGCGTGTATGTTCTCAAGGGAGGCATTTTCTCAGCATGCTAATTCCCAAGTACATCAGTTAATAAAAGTCCAGTCAATGCTGGGCTTCGGAACTCTCATTTTAAATAAGCCCCAGTCGTGGAAAAATGTCCATAGAGAGGCAACCCATGGCTTTGGAAAGAAAGACGATGAGCAGCCAGTGGCTTCGTTCATCTTTCTCAAGGTCAACAGCTCTTCTCTCATCTTCCATCTGGACCTGCCATCCCTGTTACCAGCCGATGACACAGATCACTCCCTGCTCTTTCACTAGGAGAAAAGGAAAATTCGAGTAACAGAGGCCACTCCCAATAGAGCTCTATTTTTTCTTTTTCTTTTTAGCCCTCTAAACCAGGTCAGCTGAAGAGGGATAATAAACGATATCACATAAAGGAGCATTTCATCCAGATAAAATTATGAGAGCCAAAAGCAAACAGAAAATTCTGAAATTGCAAGATAGACAGAAATCATGTTGCCTGATAAGAAATTGCTCCAAGTGTAGGGAAACATTGTTTGGAGACCTCTCAGACATTTTCACAAGACGCTGGTTTCTGACTGTAACTCCAGCATATATTTTGGGAGACAATGGCATTTTCCTCCTTGATATTAAACTCAAAGGGTCAGAGGTGGCCAGCTAAGATTTTTTTCATGCTCTGTAATCTTTTACTTGCCCGAACATTTCTTATGTCTTTACATATTCCAGCTAAGACAACAGGAATTAAAAATACATTTTAATCACATGCAGTGTCCTATTCATCTACACAAAAGAAGGCAGTGGCTATTTGTGGGCCACTACAACAGTGCAGGAGTGCTCCAACCTTGAATCGTGTGACTTTCATTACAGTCCAGATCATTAATAATTAAATGCACTCAAGCAGGTCGGTCGATTTTATTTTCTTTATTTCACATAGTCATAATTTTGACAATCTATCTCATAAGTTTGCTTCCTCCAGTAAGATAATATACATGGAAATACGGTGACAATTATAAAATTCTTAAAATATTTAATAAAGGTAGCTTCAGTGAATCTACCTACTGCCTATTATCTATGCATTGCTTGTTAATTTATGAAACTGTCAGTATTCTGTCTTCTCCGCATGTGAGAGGGAACTCGGGGTAGTGTTAACAGTATGGGCTCTGGAAGAGACTGTCTGCCTCCAAGTAATACACACTTGACTTGAGCAAGTTACTGAACCTCCTCATGCCTTAGTTTCCCTTGCTGTAAAGTGGAGAAACTGCTTCCCAGAGTTGTAAGCTTAGTGAATCAGGTGTGTAAAGAAAGTAAATTAAAGTCGTTAAATAAGAATGCAGAAACATTGTTTAAAGTAGCTACCCTCTCACCCAGGTGAAAGGATCTTTGTCAGTCTAGCAAACAGTTTCTCCCAAGACTCAGCAGTATGCACACTGTCATGGGGAGAGGAGGACAGCTAGTGACAACTACAGTGCCATCCAGTGGTGTCAGGCAGCAGTGACTGGTTACATCTGGCCATGCTTCTTGTGCTAAAGATGCTCCTTCTACTTTCTGTTCTTGAGCTGATAGAGGTGCTTTAATTCTTCCAAGATTTCCAAGTCCGATTCTCAGGGCCGTTATTGATTTTGTAACCCACAGATTCTCTTCTAATCTGTTCTACTTAAGATAACAGTAGTCATTTTCTGTTGATCACAATGAAAATCTCTAATGATATAGTATTAATGAGATATCAGAGTGCAGCGAAACAAGATTGAAATTGAAGTTAGCCACAGGCCTGGCTGGCTAGCTCATTGGTGGGAACATCGACCTGATAGGCCAAGGTTGCGGGTTCCATCCTAGGTCAGGGTACATACAAGAATCAACCAATAAATGCTTTAATGAGTGGAACAACAAGTTGATGTTTCTCTCTCTCTCTCTCCCCCTTCCTCTGTCTTTCTAAAAAGCAATCAATAAAATTTGTTTTAAAATAAATGAAGTTAGCCAGGCATAACGTCTCGCTTGCCCTGTTTACTACCTGTGGATAATATCAGATTACTTTATCTTTCTGTACCTTATTCTCCTTATTTATAAAATTGAATTTATAAACTTAGCCTGCAGACTTGATCAAAGGATTGAAATAATGCTGGGGCTAGCACCTAACAGTGACTTTGGTGAACAGGATTCAGTAATGGTAACCAAATAGTGATATCCAAACTCCTTTTGATTATTTCTCTTGACATGTGACCCTTCAGTCACTGGGATACTCTGGAGGAGTTCACCCTGAACTGAATTCTGGAATTCTGACAACATTCATTGTGGTGCAGAATCTAAAGCTTTGCTTAAAAAAAAAAAAAAAAACTAAATTATTCATACCCGCTTGCCCTTTTCACACTTCTTAAGACTCCTTGAACTCTCTGGGTATGAATCATAACTTTAGATTGAGTGAAAATAATCAACTTAATGATAGACAACAATCCTTTTTATTCTATTCCTGTTTTCCATGAGGAGAGTTTTTTTTTTCTTGTCTTTTTTCACCTACTTAATACTTTTACCTTTCTCCTTCTTGCCTCCTACAGGGAACACACGTGCCCCACAAACACTCCCTCACCCCAGCACCCCCACATTCCCACAACACGAAGCTGTCCCAGCTCAGCATTAAGTAAGCACATCTCCCTAGACCCGGGATGCTTTTGTAGGCCTATCTGTCGCTTCCTCTAACCTGTGTCCTCTTACCTGGCTTTATAAGTAATGAAGGTGACGTTTAAGACTCTGGTTTTCCTTTTATTTTTATTTCTTCAATTGCTCAGAATCATGTTGGAGAAGAGAGATGTTACTTACCACGAGGCCCCTTGGAAACCTAACGCCTCCAAAGGAGGCTAAGAGTTTCTGATGTGCTTACCCCATTGCCCTAACCAACTCTGCTTGGACCTGAGGGGTTGTGTTCAAGAGACTCCAGGGAGTCAGAGCCGCTTCCATAACGCGATGAAGATGTCTTTGTCCATCCTAATGGAGTGCGGCTGCTGGTGGAGGGAGCCACAGTGAACCTATATTTAAAAAGCATTATGCATTATTTGGCAGGCACTGCACTTTTAATACTCTCAGACAACATGCCATGGGGGGAAAAGTTAAAAAAAAAATGAACTTGCTGAGGACCTAGCAAGTGACAGCTTTAGCAAGAAAGATGTCATTTGAGAGATGAGGAACGGAGCTTCAAAGGAGTAAATACCCTCTGCACAGACAAATATCCAGTAATCAGTGACATGATAATTAAAATATAAACTTTTTGATTCCAAAATCTGTCCTCTTTAATGACACATACATGACTTTTATGACTAAAAATGTTTCACCCTAGTAGAAAAAATAAGATTTATAGTTTCAGATAACATGTGTAATGTCCATGTCTCCCACTGTCCCTCCAAAAAAAAAAAAAAAATTAAATGTAAATCAAAATAGTGATAGTGTGAAGTTCAAACTGAAGGAATTCATGCCAGAGAGAAAAACACAGGATAAGGCTAATCAGGGATTGAGTGAAAAAAAGAAGAAAATTATACATCTCTCTCTCTATTTTTTCCCATTCCCTTCTCAGTAGACAGACCTTCCATTAAGTTCAGCAGGCAGCTGCTTGAATTGTACCCATTATCTGTATAAATATATAATGTCCCAAGTGTGCAATTACGTTAGCCCACAGTGAAGAATACCTTGGTTTTAAAAATCCATGCGCTGGGAACCTGATTCTGAAGTATTTGCATTTGAAAGGGAAGAGACTCTTCACAGAAACTGTCAGTAACTCAATGCATCCTATTAGTCACATTTCATACTAAAGAAACAGCATAATGGCTGGGAATTCTCCCTTTCTCCCCAGCCGGAGACATACACTTTTCCTATCACAGTTTGTTGAGTCTGCGGTTAGTTGGCTCACTGCCGAATCCTTTAGTGCAGAAAGTACTTGCCGTGCACATTTGGGCTAGCAATATATATGAGAAGTCCATATATGAACCGTAATGTGCACAGACCATTTATTATTCAATCGATACTATCATTCACATTGCTAAATATGCATGTTTATTATTTCATCACGATTGCATTATCATCATTAAAAATCTTCCACCATCTTTTTCCTAAGTGCTTGACTAGACACAAAATAATTATGAAATTCCTTGAGAAGTTAACAATTTAATGAAATTGCAAACTTTGTAAGTGCAGTGTATAACTATATACAGAAGAGAAATGAGCGGTTTCATTTTAAATTTAATTAATGCATATTTTATATAATCTTATTTTTAATATTTTCCATCGGAAAATACATTTTGAATAAAAATGATAAATTATGAATGTAAGAAGTACTTTTTCCTCAACACCTACTAAATTCTGCTAAGCAAAACAGAGTAGTTTATTCAAGATATTATACTAACTAGTATGCCCTAAGGCAAATTCTAATAACATTCGAAAGACAGGACACCATTACTAATGAAAATGAACTAATGATATAAGTTAATAAAGTTAGCATTGTGTGATAAATATATTTTTAAGTGTAAGAGAACTCTGAAAAAAATCATTTTGATCATAGGAGATTGGATTGAGCATTGAATATTGCATAGACTGTACAGGAGGTAAACCAGTCATTGAAAGACAGATGATACTTGAAAACAGGTACTGAAGGGGAAAGTAACATGTGCGATACCCAGATCCCAGAGGGGTGATCCCAGCTGTGCCCCAGAATGCACCTAAGGACAGTCAGTAAAACAACTCTTGCAGAACAAAAGTTGGTAGCAAGAAATCAAGAATTTGAAGTTGGGTTGGACCTTGGGTTCTTGCATTCATTTTGCTGTCATACACCTGGAAGGGGTGAAAAAAGTAGTAAGAGTGTGAATCGATTCCTGGATGTCAGGCGAGCATTACACTGCACAGGACTAATTAGTCCGAAGGGCAGAAAACTTAAGGAAATGGAAGACAGGCAACGATGTCACTGCCACTGTAGAAGTTTCATCAGCTAAGAGACTTAAGTAGTTTTTGTTTTGTTTTTTGGTTTTTTTTTAAGGTAAAGTTGGGATCCGATAAATTGTTATTCTACTGACTTTTTGGGATCATCAGTCATTCGAACAAATAGTTATGTTTACTAATCTACAAAATACAGAAAAATAAAGATCAGCAAAATACAATTCTGCTTTCTTGGAACTATAAATTTTAACAGGAGATGATAGATTGGATAGTTGGCTAGGTGGATGGATGGAGGGCCCCTTGACTACCATTTAAATTATAATCTTGTTAAAATTTTTCTGTATTTATATTCCCTGAAAGGCTTTGTATAAAATTGGAATTATATATGAATTAGGCATTTTGTATAATTTTCTCCTAAAGTTATCTGGAGTTGGTGTTATTTACTGAGCACATTCAAAATGTTTAAGTGGTTATTGAACTATTAATTTTTTATGTCTTCTTGAATGAGTTTTGATAGGCTATGTATCTCTATTTTTTCTTCCTTTGCTTTCTTTTGGGTTCATTTTGTCATATTTTCTAAGTTTTTAAATTATTATTTTTTTTATTGATTAATTTTTAGAGAGGGAAGAAGGGAGAGGGAGAGAGAGATAGAAACATCGATGAGAGAGAACATCGATTGGCCACTTCCTGCATGCCCCCCCCCCCCAATGGGGATTAGGCCCACAACCTGGGCATGTACCCTGACCTCTTGGTGCATGAATTGATGCTCTACCACTGAGCCACACCACCAAGGCATATTTCTAAGTTTTTAAAATGAAGCTTATCTCATTGCTTTTTCTCATTTCCTTCTTTTATAAATAAGCTTCTAGCTCAGTTTTAATATAGATTACTTCATTATTGCTTTGTTTGTGTTTAAATTTTTATGTTGTCTTCTTTGACCTATTAGTTATTTGGAAGTGTAACATGTAATTTCTGAATATATTTGGTATTTTTAAATTATCGTTTAAGTATATTTTATTTCTAACTAAATAACATTGTAGTAATTGTGTATAATTTGCTGAGTTACCAATTAATTGAAGTTTGATTAAATTTGCATTACATTTTATTTCAAAGTCAATTTTATATATATCTCATGTGTGTTTAAAAAAATAATATATTTTCTATTTTGGGGATTCAAGGTTTAATCAATGTATGTTCATTAAAGCAAGCTTATTAACTGTGTTGTTCAAATCTTCCATATTTTTACTAAGTTTGGATTTGGGATCTCATAATGACTTGAATGACATCTCTCTGTATGATAGTAGATAGTACATTCTGCTTACCATCTGTTAATTTTTTCTTTACCCAACCTTGGCTGTGTTATTACATGCAAAAAGAAAAAAAAAAAAGAAAATTGTGTTATGTTCCTCATATAAACTGACTGATTTTAATCCAAAAAATGTTTTTTTACCCTAAGGTCTATTTTGTCCAATATTAAAAATAACTTTTAGTCCTGGTTGGTTTGGCTCAGCAGTTAGAATGTCGGCCCGCGGACCAAAGAGTCATGGGTTCAATTCTGGTCAAGGGCATGTACCTCAGTGGTGGTTCAGTCTCTGGCCCTGGTCAGGGTCATGTGGGAAGCAACTAATCAGTGTGTCTCTCTCACATGGATGTCTCTCTCTCTCTTTCTCTCTCTCTCTCCCTCTCACTTTCTCCCCCCCTCCCACTTTATCTGAAGATAAATGGAAAAATATCCTCAGGTGAGGATTAAAAAAATAATAATAACTTTTAACAGCCTTATCTTAGTTGGTAATTCTATGCTTTTTCTCTCAACTTCCCTAGGTTTTATGCTTTATATAAACCTCTTGTGAATTACACATACTGTACATGGATTTTTAAAGTACAGTATAATAATCCTTATAAATGTTTCCTTGGACCAATTCTGTGTTTTCTGTTACTATGAATTTGTTTTTTTCCATTTATAAAATATACCTTCTTTTAAATTGATTGATATTTTTTCATTTACCTCATATGTTTTTTGATAACTAGTGATTTACTTGTATATTTTAGTGGTTGAACTTACATTTAAACATATTTAATAAATTCTAAAGTAATACTTTACTTATTTAACAAATATCATAAAATGTTGAGAATGAGCAAAGCACTATTTCAAATACTTTATAACTTTTATATTTTTAATCCTCGAGATAATCATATGAGAATATTATTGTTTTTATTTCAATATTTTTGTTTTTTTATGTTTTTATGTATATTTACCATTTTATTTTGCTTATTATTTATTTTTAAATTGAAGACTTGTATTTTCTGTATTTGTTTTATTTGTTCCTGGAATACAACATTGAGAAGTTCTTCTAGTGAGATTGCATTGATGATAAACCTTCTAAAATTTCTCTAAAAACTTACTTGATGCTTTCCTTGTTCTTGAATGATGGTTTACTTACATTTAAAAAATAATATATTACTTATTATTTCAACTATCTCCTTTTTTAGTCTTGGTACAATTTTCTAAATTTGGAATTTGGTGTTCAAGAAAAGTCTGCTGGCCCTGTCCAGTTTGGCTCAGCGGTTAGAGCATCAGCCCGAGGACCAGAGAGTCCTCGGTTCGGTTCCCGCTAAGGGCACGTACCTCAGTTGCCTTTGTCCCCGGTCCCTGTAGGGGTTGTGTGGGTGGCAACCAGTCAATGTGTCTCTCTCACATTGATGTTTCTCTCTCTCCCCTCCTTCCTCTCTCCTTACTGCTCTATCTGAAGATAAATGCAAAGAATGTCCTCCGGTGAGGATTAAAAAAAAAAACAAAGTCTGCTGAAGGTATCATTACTTCTTTATAGGTAATTTTTGTTTCAATGTAAATGCTTTAAATTTTTCCTCATCTTTGATCATTTTAAACTTTAGCAAAATTTGTGTTTGTCCTAAATCTGAGCACTTCTGTCTTTCTTTTAATTCTAGAAATGTCTAATAAATTATCCCTTTAAATATTGTTTATTTAAAACCTTCTGGATTTTCAATTATATACATCAGAATTTCTTGCTTTATTTACCATATCTATTACTACCCATTTTTAATTTTTATTTGTAAATTTTATTATATATATATATATTAGACTACCAGGCCATTCTCTTCTGGGCCAATTATAATTTTAACACATTCATTGAATTTTTAATTGAAATTTCTAGAAGTTTTATCTGGTTCTTTTCTAAAGTTGCTGTTTAATTTTGTTTTTCATTGTTCCTTTCTTGTGTTTTTAATTCCCTCTTTTAATTTAGTAAACATTTTATATAATTATGTTGTATTCTGTATCTAATCATTCCAATATCTTTTGCCCTTGAGGGTTTAATTTGCCATTTTTTGTTTTTGCTCTATTTCATGGTGGCTTGCATGTGTGGTGTAATTTGGAATTATGAGCTAATATTTGAGTGATCATCATTTATGAGAATTTGACAGTCTTACTTGAGTGTGCTTTTCTCCAAAAAAAAACATGCATTGATTCTGTCTGTTGTCCCAAGGTGCTTGCGATTTTGTTGAGCAGAACTTCTTGGCCGGGGTTTTCTCTACACTCCAAAAATGAGAATATTGAAACTTCTTACAGGATTGAGAGAACTCTGATTATTGGTTCTCAGCATTAAGTTTATTTCCCTAGCAAGATCACAGAGTGACAAAGGCTATATACCTTGTTGTCTTTTTAATCTGGAGAGCAGGAGTTTGGTTTGTTTCTTTGTATTCTTTCTCCACAGGTATATCATTTGAGGGTGTATCATTTGAGGGTGTAGCCTTTATTAAGGGAGGCCCTCAGTTCCAAATCCCCAGTAGGCATAGACCCAGAGCTTTGTCTCTTATATTCAGCATATCTGCTAAAACCCAAAGTTCTAAGTTCAAAGGAAACTGATGTTCTCATCAACTGCCGTCATCCACTCAGGTTTACCGGTCAGATTGTAAACTTTCCGGGTCCTTCTTAAGCCTGATTCCTGGCAGTAGCCTTACTTTCTTCTACACTCAGTTTCATACTATTGTTCTTTATGCAATAACTTTAGAATTTATTTTGGTGTATGTATGTGTATTTAATTCATCGTTATTTAATTTCCTCTGGCTAAAATTAACAGCAATCTTCATGTTTTTATACCTGGTGGATAGCTGATTAATTTTTCTACAATTCAACTTATCTTTTGGTAGCATTGAACACTGTGGACTCCGGTCCTTAAAAGGCTGTCTTCTCTTGCCTTTCCCTATGCTACACACTCCAGCCTTTCTCCTGTCTCGCTGCCTGTTCTTTCTGACTCCTTTAATACCGCATGCTCCTTTTCACAGACATTAAACAATGAAATGATTAAGCTTCATCTAGGTCCTCTCTTCATTAACTGTGCTTTCTCCATGAGTGTCCCTGCAACTTTCATTATAAATAGCAGCAGAGATATCATTTTAAAGTACAAGTGTAATTATTTCTCTCTACCGCTTATATTTCAATAATCTAAGAAGGATACATTTTATTAGCATTATCTACAAAGGCCTTGGAGAAGATTTCTTCTCACTTACCTGCCTCTCCAGCCCCATGCTTATTCTCCTTCTCCCTTCCTGTCTGCCCTGGCCTTTCATTCTCCGTGGTCACTATGCTCACTCCGAACACAGGTCATTGTTCAGGACTCGGAATTCAGCTCAGAGTTGCCCTTATTTATTTATTTATTTGTTTGTTTTTTAAAGTTTCAATTGTATTTTAATATTTTAATTATTTTGACTTTAAATGAGCAGCAGAATGCCTAGATGACAAGGTGATTTGGAAACAATTCTGTGCTATAGCTCTTTTGGGGTGACTCTGCCGGCAGGGACAGGTTTCATTCTATTTCAGTCTGCGTGGTTGTAAATATCCATGCAGCAACACAGACTCTGGTTCCACTGGCTAGGACAGCATCGCCATATTTCAGAGTTGCCTTCATTAGCGGCCTTGCATACCTCAAATCCATTTCATTCATTCACTGAACAAATATTACGGAGGATCTACTATGTGCGGGAAGTTAGCCTACATGTTGGAATATATGTAGCAGTAAATAAAATAGGCCAAACCTCTTTCCATATAGTTGGGGGAGGCAATAGGAAAATATAATAAACCAATAGACAAACATGTAGTTTTCAGGAAGCATTAATTGGACAATGGAACCCCTCTTTGCATTTGCCACAGTCGCTATTTGAAATTTGTTTCTGTGTTTATTTAAATTAATGACACATGGTTTATCTAATTTTTGCTCATAATTAGATAGCAAATATTTTTCATGATGCCTGTCACACACCATAAATGCTCATTAAAATTTTATATTTATATCATATTTATGTATACAGAGGTATTCATGTTGCATCTGCAGACGATTTGGTGCAAGATCATTCTTTTCATTACAAAACAAATATCAGTTAAAGTTAATCCTCTGTGCCACGCATTATACACCATCATGAAGTTTGTAATTTATTGGGTTGGGAATAACATAATAAACAGACTAATAAAAACAAACATGAATTCTCAGATCTATTATAATAATTTTATACCTTTTAACAAGGAGCCATTACTTACCAGTTAAAAAACATGAGCATTTCGATTTTAAACTTTCTGAATATTATATCAACTAAACATTTGCATTAAAAATGATTAGTCTACAGTCAAAGGTGGCACTCACCTTTTCTCCCATTCAAACTAGGTCATGTTGCACCATAGTATGCTATCCCTTGCCTAATATATACTAAGATGCTCACATTTAACAACAAAAAATGATTATTCTAGAATTAAAATTTCCACTGTATTAATAAACTATGTACCAGAGTGCATAATGCAAGTATGTGGTAAAAAAAAACATTAATTCACTTAGCATAAGTACGGGAGTATCTGAATCTATCCAACTTTTGCCTGCATTTTTTGGTAGCGTTGGGGGTGGTGTAGGTCACAGCATACTCTAATCTTTACGCATTAGTCATTGAGAAAGTGATGAGAGGTACCCATATGTAATTGAGTAATTTGCATCTTTCCCCAACTTTGTTTTCAGGGCTGTTATATCCTCAGACTGACTGAAGTTGCCCAGAGACTTCCAGTACGAATTCTAGAACATCTTTAAAATGAACCCACATGTTAGCTTATGGAGATAAAAGGGATCTCAATAAAACTTGGCAATGAAGAAATGAGTACCTTGAAACAGATTGACCTGAGTACTAATCTTGAAATCTTGAAATATATATATTTGTAGTTCACAGACTTCCTGTTGTGGGAGTGAGACCTTCAGCTAACGGAGGCTGCCCACATTTCCCTGCTCTTTGGCCTTCTTCACAATATGCAATTTGCTTCTTCGAGGCCGACAGGCTAGCATCTGCTACTGCTTCAAGTCTCTTTCACAGGGCTTCTCTGATGAGATAACCCACCCAGAACGACTGTTCAAGTGATTAAATTTAAGTCAGTTGATTTGGAACTTTAATGACATTTGCAAAATCCAAAGCCTTTGCCATATAATATAACCTTGTCCATCATAATCACACATTCTGCCCACACTCAAGGAGAGGGGATGGTACAGAGCATGACTCCTTTGGGGGTCATGTTGAGATGTGTCTGCCACAGTCAGAATCGACTCTGTGGCTCTCAGGTAGTCATAACATTTCCTGGCCCCCGATACTGACAGTGCTTGAGATCCTTTGGCCATGATAGCGTACAGAGCTCCTTGTGTGCTTTCTTTGCTAACAGCCTGTGTCTGTGGGTCCACAAAAGTGGGCTACCCTCAGACTAATAAAGAGAGACCACTTTCCCTGCAGATACAGGGATTCATGACTCTCCCTCTGAGTTCTTAGCTGATGGTTGACAACTGTGAGGGAAAGGGGAGATAATTTCTCCAGCTATCTTTACCTGGAATGGACCAACAGTGAGGTGTGAGCTTAGCTGCCCTGTTACCTCTGTGCAACGTGACTTGATAGTGCACCCTTGCTTCCTTTCTCCCCTTCTCCCTCTCACTCCCCTAACACCCAAAAAGCTTTTTCCTGGGAAAACATCCTAATAAACGTCTTTTCACTTTCATATAAATCCTCCTCTTAGGTCTGGTTCTGAAAAATCTCAGCCTAAACCATCAATACTGGAAGATCTTTTAAGGACTCTTTCAACTTTAAATTAAGTCATCCTTATAATTTAATTTTGTTAAAGTATTGGTGGTTGCTAATGAGCTCTTACTTCCAGATAAGTTGTGGGTGCTTGCACAGAGGTACACTGAAGACAAGGCCTCACTATGAAGGAAACTGCTGGTGATTTCAGGTCCCCAAACAAGGTCAAAACAGGAAACAAACAAACAAAAACATTATGAAGATTGATTTCTTAGAAACATTTTGCAGTAAAAATCCTTTACTTTTTACTTTTAATTATTTGGTCCTGACTCTCATTACCAGCCCTCTCTGACTGCAACTGGATCAGATAATAGTTATTTTCATATCATTAAAATTAGTGTCAGATGAATACTTAAGACATTATGGCCTTGGGATGAGGGATATGGAGAGTATAAAGAAACAACAGAATCTTATTTCAGTTCCTCAGTGTTGTCCTCATAGTCTAGCCTATCTAAACTAGCCAAGTGCTTCTTTGAAACGGACTCCTAACTGGTCTTCCTAGTTCTTCTCCTAAAAAATGACACCGCATTTCCTTAGTATTGAACAAGATAAGCCGTTTTAATCATCAATCACATACCACCCTGCTTAAAATTCCAGTGGCTTCTCACTACAGTTAGAAAAAAATCCATTTTGTAAAACATTGGTCTGCAAGCTTCTACACCAAGCCCACTGAGCTCCAGTGCTAACCAGTTCAACACAGTCCATTCCAGCCCTGCTGACTTCATTTCATTTCCCTCATTCCTATTTCAGGGCAATTACCTGCCCGATGTCCAGCCCGTAGCTCTCCACATACCTGGATTCCTCATATTTAATCTATTCCCATTTTCAATTAGAATGTACTCCAGCGCCACCCGGCTTTATCATCTCATGGTACATTTCATTATATGAAATGATCTCATTCATTTAGATGTTTGCTTGCTTATTGTCTGTGACCCTCCTACACACACTCACACACACGCGCGCACACAGGATTGAAAGAATGAGAATGTAATCTTGACAGTCTTGTTGACTGCTGTATCTAATGCCTTTGAACAGTAAGGAGAAATATGTGAAGACTAAAAAAATAAAGGAATGGATGAAGATGCAAATGAAAGCGTCAATGGGTGGAACGTGTCCATCTCTTGGACGTAAATTACACAATTTGCACCCTCGTCCTTTCCAGACTTCCTGATACTCTGGACTTGCAAACAGCTTGCGTCATGCTCTGCCCAGGTGAAATCAGGCAGATATAATTTTTCTTTCAAGAAATTGACAAAGATGAAATGAAATCACATTAGCAACATGCAAGAAGGTTTGAAAAATATAAGTACTTTAAGTGAATAACACTTTGGATACACATATAAAATAAATTTATAAATAAAATGTCCTTCCTTTGACTGAGCAATTCAATTAAGAGATATTTTGCCTGAGAAAGTGGTGTGCTGAAGGCACCGAGTTCCAGTTAAACCTTTGGATTAAGGAGTATCGGAGTATACATACAAAGGAACAGTATTGGGTTGGTAAAAATACTAGAAGCAAATATTTATTCACATGAAAGATGCATTTATAATATTATTTAGTCAAAATTAATATTACATACAATAAAGTATGTAAAACTTCTGAACATTTGTATAAAATATTTAGTGTGGTGGCATATGTACCCAACAAATAATCTGAAAAATTATATAAAGTACATTAATGGTGGTATCTCCAGGTGGTAGAATTAGAGGGGGTTTTGTTTGTTTGTTTGTTTTCATTTTATTGATATATATCTATACTTCGTTGGTTTTCTAAAAAATAAAATGTTTTGTATGTTCCATTAATCCAGTCACAAATATTCTGGTATTTCATCCTCTGTGTGCAGACAGAATAATGCCCCCTCTACCCCCGATGCCCATGGCCTAATTCCCAGAATTTGTGAAGATGTTATATTACATGGGAAAAAGAACATTGCTGATATGTTTAAGTTACAAGTCTTGAGATGGGAAGATTATTCTGATTATCTGGGTGGATACAATGTAATAACAAGGGTTCTCATAAGAGGGAGGCAGGAGGGTCAGCATCGAAGGAAGAGATGAGATGGCAAAAGCAAAGACTGGACTGACTGGGCCACAAGCCAAGGAACATGGGCAGTTCCCAGAAGCTGGAGAAGGCAGGGAAACTGTTCCCTTCCTAGAGCTTCCAGAGGAACAGAGACTTGGTGACCTGTTTTCGATTTCTTCCCTTCAGAAACATAGGATAATATATTTGTTACATGGGTCACTAAGTTTGTGATAATTTGTTAGTGCAACAATAAAAAACGAATATGTTCTGCTACATAAAAATTAAAACAAAGAGGATATTTAGCACCATAACAATATTCATAAAGATACGCAAAGATAAGAGTATTAAAATCACAATTTTTTGATGTTTAATCAAAACTTTTGTGCTTGCTTCTTCAGAAGCCTAATACTCATAGTTTACACAAAGGTATTCTGAAAATACCATTGAAGTACTCCAATCGCAAAAAAAAAAAACTTTACAATATTCCAACATATATGAACACGCCAGAATCCTGTTCACATCAGCAAAGTTACTCCCTCCCAATCTTTCCCCTTCAAGGTTGTCTTACTAGTTCGCGTTAATCATTATTTTTAGCCTGAATAAAAATGACAAGGGACGTGAACATGTGTAATTTACTCCCAGACCTGCCAAGCATAAAATGGGATTATTACTTGTTTTTTAAAAAACACAAAGGCCTAAGTTTGTGATTTAGTAACATTTGTCACCACCGAGATATGTAAATTTAATTGTAAGTAAGTGGAAATATTTTTAGTCTGCTTCAGCAATGGGGTTGTTTAGAAGCCTTCTCCTCCAAAACCTATCATCATGGAACGCTTAGAGATTTTTCCTTCCTACTGGTTTTGAGCGGGCAGCATGCAAAAATAGCACGCCAACTTGTTAAAGGGTATATTTTTCATGGTTTGTTTTTTTCCCGAAAATCATTCAACTCATTACAGTTTGATGGCATAAAAGAAATTCTACTTTCCAGTTGAAGTCAAACATTTTAAACTTAAGAGGATTAATTTTGAGTGACTAAAAAGGTTTTGTATCAAGCGCTGCTTAATAATGAACTAGTTTGGGGTGGCGGTTGTTGCTTTCTCTTAACATCTTTTTCTGTTATTCTGCATTCAAAGCTGGGGCAGCTGATGGGAATATGGTCCAAGCTGCTGCCTGGTATACAAAGGCCTTGAATGACCAAAAGGCCAAAGAGAATTTTGAACAACATTATGACACTGACAAACGTGTTTTCTTCCTCCCTTTATTTCCCTTGGTCTGGCTGCCTTCGAGCAACCCAGGACTGAGAAAGAAGTAGCACTACACAAAAACAAAACAGCATCTCCATGGACATTAAAGAGGGACACATGGAGAGAAGCAAGCTGGAATGAAGGTATAGGACTGCGGGATCTGGGTCCAAATTTCCCGTATAGAAGGTAAACATTTCTCCCCTGCATATTACAGAAAAGTATACACAGACCAGATATCTACAAACTGGAAGT
This sequence comes from Molossus molossus, assembly GCF_014108415.1. NCBI lineage: Eukaryota > Metazoa > Chordata > Mammalia > Chiroptera > Molossidae > Molossus > Molossus molossus. Next base: position 21,398,575 of record NW_023425344.1, read on the forward strand.
CCATCTATACATTTTTATTTGTATGGTTAGGTTAGTGCTTCTTTTGGTACTGTTAGTTTATCCCAGATTGCAAGCTTTTTTTCTCTCATGTTTAATCCATAAATTTTGCATTTTTTGCATGGATATGTATGTCTATGATCCTTTGGAAATTAATTTTTGTGTTTTGGGTGAGCTCTGACTTGAAGTCAATCTTATTTAATGTGCTTATCCAGTCTTTGTAGCAGCATTTGTTGAAAAGTCTATATTAGCATCTTTAATTCCCATAGTGATTCTGTTAAAAAACACCCTGGTTGGTGTGGCTCAGTCGTTGAAGCGTCGTCCCATATATCAGAAGGTGATGGGTTCGATTCCCTGTCAGGGCACATACCTGGCTTGTGGATTCGATCCTTGGTGGGAGTGCCTACAGTAGGCAACGAATCAGTGTTTCTTTCTTCTCTCTCTCTCTCAAATCAATGAAAACCTGTCCTCAGGTGAGGTTTAAAAAAAAAATCAAGCCCTGGCCAGTTTGGCTCAGCGGTTAGAGCGTCGGCCTGCGGTCCGGAGAGACCCGGGTTCGGTTCCCGCTAAGGGCACGTACTTCGGTTGCAGTTTGTCCCCGGCCCTGGTTGGTCGTGCGGGTGGCAGCCACTCGATGTGTCCCTTCGCGTCGATGTTTCTCTCTCTCTCCCTTCCTCTCTCTCCCTCCCACTCTATCTGTACAAAGAATGGAAAAATATCCTCGGGTGAGGATAAAAAAAAAAAAAAAAAAAAAATCAATTAAGGCGCATATATGTGGTTCTATTTCTGGACTCTCAGTTCAGACTTAATGACTCATTTGTCTCTTTACACAAATACCTTATTGTGTTGATTGATGTAGCTTTGTAAGTCTTAAAATCGGGTAATATAAATACTCAAATTTTATCTTTTTTATCAAAAGTATTTAGACTAGCCCAGCTGGTGTGGCTCAGTGACTTGAGCATCGTCCCATGGACTGAGAGGTCCGGGTTCGATTCCCGGTCAGGGCACATGCCCTGGTTGCAGAGCGATCCCCAGTAGGGGGCGTGCAGGAGGCAGTCAATCAATGTTTCTATCTCTCTCTCCCATCCTTTCCCTCTAAAGAGTCAATCCATAATAAATAGATATATATATATTAAAAAGTATTTAGACTATTCTAGTGTTTTGCTGCTACTATAAAATGTCTTGTTTAACCCTGGCCAGTTTGGTTCAGTGGTTAGAGCATTGGCCCATAGATCGGAGTCTTGGGTTTGGTTCCTGCTAAGGGCACATACCCTGATTGCAGTTTGTCCCTGGCCCTGGTTGAGGTCTTGTGGATGGCAGCCACTCGATGTCTCTCTCACATCGATGTTTCTTTCTCTCTCTCCCCCCCTCTCCTTCCGCTCTATATGAAGATAAATGAAAAAATGTCCTCGGGTGAGGATAAAAAACAAAGTCCTTTTTATTTATATGTCTTTTCCCAAATATTTGATTCTATCATAAACATAAAATTGAATTTTGTATATTGACTTTGTGTCCTATAGTCTTGCTAAGTTCACTTATTAGTTCTAGCAATTTAGTTCTTGTATTACAGAGGATTACTTCAAATTTTCTACGAGGACTCTCATGTTGTCTACAAATAAGACAAACTTTAATGCTTCTTCCTTTCTTTTCTTATTGTACTAGCTGGGTCCTCTAATCTGATGTTGAACAAAAGTGGTAAAAATGAATATCTGTGCCTCCTTTTATGACTTAAGAGAGAACATATTCAATACATCACCATTTAGTATAAGGTTCTGTAGATGGTTATGAATGCTGCATCAGGTACCTCGGGCTGCCTGCCATTAGTTCACTTGCCTTCCATAGGCTGGAGATCCAAGATCACGGTGCCCCCAGGGTTGGTTCCCGGTGAAGCCTCTCTCCTTGGCTGTAGAAGGGCTCCCTTCTCACTGGGGGGTACTCAGATGGCCTTTTCTCTATGAATACACACAGAGAATCACTTGTTTCTTCTTACCAAGTGTCTCTCTTCTTATAAAGACGCTAGCCCTAACTGATTAGGACTTCAGTCTTAGGACCTCATTTTACCTTACTTATCTCCTAATAGTCTATGTCCAAACACAGTCATACTGGGGTTTGGTGCATCAACATATGAGTTCTGAGGGTACAAGCAAGCCCATAACAAATGCCCCTTTAATTCATTAAGAAAGATTTCATCAATTTCTGTTCAGCCTGGATATTTGGTCACGAAAGGCTGTGAAATTTTGTCTAATAATTTTTTTTACATTTGTTGAGTTGCAAATGATATAGAGATCATAAATAACATTTCTTGATTTATGAATATTGAAATAATTTTACATTTATGAGATAAATCCCATTTGCTCATAATATATTTATTATTTTATATATTTATTGGTCATTTTTACCTCTATATGATTGAAGAATACTGATTTATAATTTTTTTCTATGTCAAGAAATATCTGGATTTGTAATGTCAGGTTCAGGCATCATTATGTGGGTTTATTAAATCAGAAAAAGCTTGTCTTAAATTTTCTAAAAATCTTTTTATAAGATTGGTATTACTTGTTTTGTAAACTTTTGGTAGAATTTATCTGTGAAATCATCTTGGCCTAGCTTTTTTGGTAAGAAAATTTTGTTAACAATTTCAATTAGATATGGACTTTTAGATAGCTATTACATAGTCATATTTTCTATTTCTCTTGATTTAGCTTTAATATAGGTAGATTCTGTTAACAAAAAAAGAAAAAACAGAACTAGGAAAAAGTACTCACAGAAACATTGAAATTAATGTAATTTAAAACAGTATTTCAGGGAAAAAAATTAAAAGCTAGTGCGACTATGTTAGTATTAAATGGTAAGTTAGAATTAAAGAGAAAAATATTAATACAGATCAAGAGGTTTAATTCATTAGAAAAATACAACAATTTTAAAAGTTTATGAAATTAATAAACATCAAAATATATACAGCAAATATTCTCAGAACCGCAAGGAGAAATTAACGCATTTATCAGTGTAGACTGTTGGCACTCCTCTCAGAAGCTAATCAACCATTAAATAAACAAGTAGAAACAACAACATTAATTAGCTTACCTAATAAATATATAGGAAATGTGTTCCCCAAAATATAACAGAAAATGAGCTTCAGAACACTCGATACATATTCTCCAAAGACTTGCTTTTCTATTCAGATCCTAGAATTGTGAAATGCCGTTCTACTGTCCTTTGTCATAATATGCAGCTCATCAGCAGTCATTATTTCATGTTTTCTACTTCTTATGAAGCAATAAAAACACCACTGCTAAGAACTGTATATAAATTTAACTGCATATTTACAAGTAGAAATGGAACATTAATGTAGAGAAAGAGTACCCAGACATTAAAACTTCATAGTTCATCTAGATTTTGATGAAATTGTTAACATCAAAATATAGTTTCTTAAAAATCAAATAAATCTCTAATGGAGCTCAACAGCAGCATGTAAAAACAAAACTGGAACAGAGGATATGCCATAGCACTGGAGTTATTCAAATTTAGTTAAGGAAGGAACACTTTTACTCTATACTAATATTGAGTATGTCTAGAGAGAAAACAATTTATAAAGCACTCTAAGGCCATGCATTCCAGCAAGAGACAGCATGTTCCATTTGTTTTAAAACAGTTTCCCAAAATGTTACAGAGATACTGTATTATATTGATGAAATATCTTTGCTACTGTATCAATAGAAAATGCTTCTAATATTGCCCTAAGTGATGCACAGAACAGCATATTTATTGGTAGTAAAAGTATGTTCGTGGGATTAACGTCACAACCTTAATGGAGCAATAATTTAGAGGCTGCTGAAACCTGAAAAATAACTCATGGGTTAAACCAGATTAAAGCAACAACTGATAGTGAGAACGGCTGGCAAATTCCCCAAGCCACTACTGTTTGCACATCTTGAATGGTTGTTGCCAATATTTGTTGTAAGAAAGATGCAAAAATGTACAGTGTAGTGTTAGCTTCATTTTTGGATGTCTATTCATTGACCCAATGTTTGGAATATGGGATTAATCATTCTTATTCAAGAAGGGTACATTAGTTTAGAGCTTGTGACTTAATTAAGATTTGATTAATCAAAACTAGTATAGCAAAATCTTTAGGATTCTGAAATGTTAGTCATTAACATTAGTTCTTATCCATATAAAGAGTATAGGACCCTGTGGAGTTTATGTCTGTGCATTTGCTGCTTCACTTATCCACCAATTTCTTTCCCATTTCAAAGCTTTATAGTGCAAACATTATTTAACTATGAAACAAGGAGTCAGAGCTGCTCTGCTATACTGCTTCCACTTGACTACTAAAGGGCAGGAAGGATAAAAGCTCTCTTCTGCCAGCCCGTGTGGCTCAGTGGATGAGCGTCGAGCCACGCACCAAGAGGTTGCCAGTTCAATTCCTGGTCAGGGCACATGCCCGGGTTGTGGGTCCAATCCCCAGTGGGGGGCGTGCAGGAGGTAGCCAATCAATGTTCTCTCTCATCAATGTTTCTATCTCTCTCTCTTTAAAATATATATTTTTTTAAAAAGCCCTCTTTTACTTTCTCATTGGTGAGACAATGTCACATGATCAGACCTAATTAGGAGGAAGGTAGGGAAATCTTTTTTTTTTTTTAAAGTTGTGCACATCTCATACCAAACAATGATTAGTTCTTGTCAATAAAAAGAGCAAGTACATATTGAGTAGGCATCTGGCAGAGTCCGCCTCTTGATTATTATCTAACCTTATAAACATTTGATGTATTATCTTCTGTTTCACAACAAAGGTTCTGAAGAAAATATATATATATATATATATATATATATATATATATATATATATATATTGCCTACCCTTCAACCTGGAAACGTTTTACAAAAGCTGAAAAGACTTAGCAGCAAGATGTAGGGGGAGAGTGAGTCTACCTTAAAATTCTCAGAGCATCAGCCCCTAAGGGCTGCTTCTTTTCAAGGATCCAAGCAATTTGTAAGAACAGTTTTAGAATCCCTGGTACATGATATAGCAAGTGCTTGAAGGAACTCTGTGAAACAGTTGGCGGTTTTCTCTGAATTTTTATACAAAGAGTAACCAGTTTTATCATTAAGCCATTATAACATCAAATTTAAATCCACACCTTTCAACTAGATCTGGATTCTTGGTTAAGATGTAGGGCTTTATTTGTATTCAAATCCTCTGTTGTTGTTGTTTTTATTTGATTTATTTATTGCTGTTACATGGCTCTTTGTTTTCATGTTGCTTTCAAAAGTTTTTTAAATTAAACTTGACAGCCAATTTTGTCCCCTTTCCTGATTTCTTCCTTCTTTCCTATTTATAGACACAGACATACATTCAGAATCACTCTAATGGTAAATTGTTGTGTTTGTTGAATCCCCAGCTGTTGACCACTTTTCACATGTTCGTATTTCTTCACGTTACACCTTCATTACTCATCCATAGCTAGACGTGAAAACTCACTTGCCCCGCCTTGTCCCTCAGACGCGATCAAATGACATGGGCTTGGAAGCATGGCAAAATGGTGTTGCAGGGAGTCCACTCTGGAAAGGGTGCTTCACAAGAGCCAGCATTCAGTGACAGGCGCCTCGGCAGGAGCACCCCACCCTCCCCTTCTGCGGGTCAGCAACATGCACTCCCAGCAGCGGTGGCAGCGGGCTCTTGGCCGTGTTGTCCTGGTTGATGATACAGACTCAGTGGCCAAAGTAGTCCCAATAGCCTACTCTGAGCAACTAGACCTTTCAACTATTCAGCGAATTCCCAAAGTAGGGTGTTTTTGAGTGAAACAGGTAAAGTGAGGTCTTATCCCAGGCAAATTGATACATACGGCATCCTTATATAGAAAACACTTGTGAATAAAGTGGAACATACAAGAAAGCAAAGCAGTTTTTTGGAGTCATTGTTATAATTAGGATAATTAAAGACTAACAGTAGCTCTAAAATGGTTTTTTTTTTTTGTTTTTTTTTTTGGTACACGCCCTTAGAGGGAACCGAACCCAGGACTCTCTGGTCCACAGGCCAATGCTCCAAGAGCTGAGCCAAACTGGCCAGGGCGGCTCTAAAATGTTTTAAAATAAAAATTATCAGTAATGCCCTGGCCAGTTTGGTTCAGCAGTTAGAGCGTCGGCCTGCGGTCCGGAGAGACCCGGGTTCGGTTCCCGCTAAGGGCATATACCTCGGTTGCAGTTTGTCCCCGGCCCTGGTCGGTTGTGCAGGTGGCAGCCACTCGGTGTGTCCCTTTCACATCGATGTCTCTCTCTCTCTCTCTCTCTCTCTCTCTCTCTCTCTCTCTCTCTCTTCCTCTCCCTCCCTCCCACTCTACCTGAACAAAAAATGGAAAAATGTCCTAGGGTGAGAATAAAAAAAAAATTATCAGTAACTAAACAGACTATAAACAGAGTGGAAGAAGGAACAAAAAGGGGAGCATGGCTGTGGAACAGAAGGAGAAGAAATTTTCAAAAACTGGCAGCAGGTAAACACAGGTAGACACTTCCATGAAAGGACAAAGTCGTGATTAAATGAAGCCATTGGAACTGATTCCCTTTCTATAAACAGTTTCATTTAGTTATTAGAGAAACAAATTCAAATATGCCCAGAAAATTTACTTGATTTCCTGAAAAACATTTTATATAAACAATAGTTATCATTAATTTATTTATGGTTGTTCTTTCTAGCTTACAGACTTTCTCTTAGCCTGAAGTATCAGGGGGAAAAAGAAGCAAGTAAATATACATTGAGAATACGTCTCCACAAATAACACTGGTCTTGAACACAGCGAACACGGTCTCACACATGTCCCTCGTTAAATAAACATGACCATGGAAAGACATTTTGTAAACAGTTCCTTTAAAATGAAAAAAACTACTGTCGGAAAATGCCAATGAAATGATGACTGTGTACTAGCCTGAGAGTGCGAGAGTAACTCTTTTTTTTTTTTTTTCTCTTCAGGAGAGCAACAAATCTGGTCAATGTTCATCTGGACTGGATTCGATTCATCAGTCTATAAGCCAAGATTCAGTTTAGGAGCTTGATCCTTCACTACCTGAAATAGTTAGCCCTTTAAAATATTAAATGACTTGGAAACCATCGGTTTTGTGTGTTACCAGAGGAAGCTGAGCGAAGAAGTGAAGACAATACCACACGATAGCACCCCTTTAAGGAGTGTAACCTCCCTCTCCCCATGCGACAAAGAGTCTGGTGGAGGAACAGTAACCGCTCTCTCACACAGCTTCAAAAGAGCTGACAAATCCTTCAACCTGCCATTCTCCTTTCAGATAATAAATGTTCACCTTGTGAACCGTGATGAGTAGTTGGGGAATTAGATGTCCAGAAGAAAACATCTATATGACAGGGTGACATTTTAGTGCGTTCCCAACGTACAAGCAATTCAGAAGTATTGAACAGAGCCCTTCAAATTAAGCACTGTGGTAGGATTCTGATATTTTTCACCTTAAACTGGGGTGTGGGTGGGGGGATTCATAACCCAACCAGTGAGGTAGCAGCCGGGCTGTCAGGAGGAGTATTGGAAGGCTGGGCTAATACCTGAAATCAATAGCGGATAAAAGCAGATATGGATTGTTTACAGCTGCAGAGAACCTGAGATTGACACTGGTAACAGCTAAAGTCTTAGGACACTGAGAAACTGAAAGATCATTTTCAAGGATGAAACGTCCAACGGGGTTCTTCTCTCATCTGTTGACTGTGGCAGAGACCTTGTTTTCTTAAGAGCCCTATAATCACTGACTCATTTGCAGTCAGATGGGTCCTAAGAAGTTCCGTGCACACGTGGCATCCTTCTGTTGTCACTGCCAATTTTGTGCCCTGCCAGATAGTGGACTAATTCAGTCAGACCCTTGTATTGAACAAGTGTTTGAATTGTATTCAAGCCTCTTTTTTTTCTCTATTCATGTCCAAGGGTACAATTAGTGATGTGACATTGTCCTTGACTGTACATCTTGCATTGTTTTGTCATAAATTCCCATTGGTCATTACACCTAAGCCATGTTGCTGTTCCCCTTCCCACCTTAGGGCCATCGTGCGTGTTTCTTTAGCCTAGAATATTCTCCCCTTCTCTCACCCACCATCCCTAGTCCCAAACCCATTCACCTGGCTGGTAAGTCATCAACATTCAGGTTTCTACCTAAAATTAACCTAGTACCTTCATTGCATGTTCTCATAGCATCATGTATTTCTTCATACCACTTATAATAATTTTAGTTAATATTTTGCATGTGATTCTTTGTTTGAAATGTGACTTCATTGACATTTAATATCTGTGAATATATAGAAATATTTATTACTATCTTTTTTTGTTGTTAGTCCTCACCCAAGAATATTTTTCCATTGATTTTTAGAAAGAGTGGAAAGGGGGGGAGGAAGAGAGAGAGAAACATTGATGTGAGAGAGACACATCAGTTGGTTGGCTCCCACATGACCCCAACTGGGGCCAAGGATTGAACCTGCAACCCAAGTACATGCCCTTGACAGGGAATTGAACCTGCGACCCTTCATCCAAGGGCCGAAGCTCTAACTGCTGAGCCAAACTGGCCAGGGCATTTATCACTATTTTATGTACCTAAATTGTGCCAGGCCAATAGTAGTATTGCAAAAAATTCCTTGAGAGAATACATGATATGAGAAATACTTCCTTTCACGTACAAATAAATGTCTGTAGAAAGGCTCCGGAGTGCCGTTGACAGTATTGACAATGACAATGTTGTTCGTTGGTATATTAACACATTCAAGAAATAATGAGAGAAAAATTGAACCAATTTGAAATTCAATAATGTTCAGGCCTGCTAAGCTTCTTGTTATCAAGGCTGGCACTGAGTGAAAAGATTATTAACTAAAGTCCTTTATTTAAAATTGGTAAAGACTCAAACCTCAAACTAAGAATCAGACTTGAGTTATAGCTCTACCACCCAGGAGTCTTAAGGTTTAGAACAAATTATATAACTTCTGTTAACCTTAAGATTTTCATCAGCAAATTGGAGAAATCTTCCCTACAAACCAGTCTCTCTGGAGGTCAAGCATTCTGAAGGTCACTAATGCTAGACATAATACAAAGGCAAAGAATTATTATCATAACTGGCTTGATGTGTATTGAATATGTAACTAGAAGGAAAATATATGTACTTCTGGCTTATTTGTAGTTTCGAAAGTCCACATAGACATAGATGTTGCATGCAGTGTGAAAATGTTGTAGATTACATGTAGTTGTAATTTTTATATTTTTGCTTCTTATAAATTCATACTGTTGTTCTCACCCTGCAAAGTAGTTAAGAATATTAATGCAGTGTCCTGAAATGAAGCCAGACTCAGAGTAATACCTGTCTCTCCAGCAAGTGTTTATGACTAAATAGCAGTATAAATTTTACATATATTTAAAGTTTTCCAGCATAATAAATAACTACAAACATGATTTAATCAAGTCAATTAAAGGTATAGTGAGTTGTGGCTGATTGAGATAGAAGTTTCTGTCAACGTTCTTACTAGTGTCATTTTGCAAAATTTTAGATTATTAATGCTACAAAAATGCACTTGTTTTCTGAAGTGAAACATATTTCTGGCTAAAAAAAATGTCAGTTGCTTTTTATTGGCTCATTAGCTTTGAATAGAAAATAATTTGAATATCTTATATTAGGGTGAAGAAAGCAATATATTTTGCCAAGTCAAATTGGAATAATTAAAAATTAACATTCATTTTGCATTTTATTGTATATTTCATATTTTATGATAATTTTCACTTTTTGTCATTCTAGAAATTGAAGAAAAATACACAAGTTTATATTTAAAAGTTTGTATATATTTTATTTTTTTACTAAACAAAAATTAACATTTCTCTTTCTATGAATATTCTGTGTTCTTAGACCATTTTTCTATTGAAATTTTTATGCTTTTCTTACAGAAATATAACCAGATTTTATTTATGAATAATTTTAACACTTAACCTAGTTTATTTGGGCAGATATTTTCCCTGGCTGTAATGTTTGACATATTTTATTTATTATGCATATTGAAAAATTATTAAAATTATTATTTTTCAATTTTAAGTAAGACATGCCTCTTTTGTTATGTTTTTTTCTTTTCTTCTTATTCTTGTTTTTGTTTTTGTTTTTGTTGTTTTCTTTTATGCTTAGACAAAACTCTCACATTCTAAGATAACGAGTCATCATTTTAGATTAGAACTTCTGTTTCCAAATTTTACACTAAATGTTAATGCTTCTCCAGCTTATGTAGATTTAAATATCAATATGACTTGTTTTTATCAAATAATTATCATAACTTTAAGTATAAGTTAATAACTAATCTCCTTTTTCTCTCTAATTTGATGGTCGACTTCATCATATACTCAATGAAAATATGTGTATGCATGTGTATGTGTAAGTGTCTCTTTAACCATTTGTAACTTAAGTTTCCTTCAACTATCTAAACTATTTATACTTCCAGATTAACTTTAATATGACTTTATCAAGTTACCACAAAATCACATGGGACTTGATACTAGAAAGTTATTAAATGTATAAATTAATTCAAGATGATTTAAAGCCCATATAGTAGTCCAAATTTCCTCCAGGATGTTTTATTTCTCTAACAAGTGTTCATTTACAACTTTGAAAAAAATGTTGTTTTTTCTGTATAAATCCCATAACGCTTATTACTGATAACTATTGAACAGAATTTTATATTCTTGGAGGTTAATATTTGCATTTTTTCTTTTATTACCTGTAATTGTTTATGATGTTATTTAGTAAAGCTATAAATATTTTCCTATCTTTGCTTAGTGCCTGGTTATCTTGTGGATATTTTATAATATATTTATACATACTATATATTTTATAGTATATACAATATTTCTATAATTCTCCTAGATTTTTTCAGGTAAAATTAATTAATATGTGTTTCTTCTGATTTTAGTACCTGCTCTCATCTTTATAAAACACAAATTTTAGATTTCATTCAGTTATAAAATTCACATATGAAATATTTCCTCTAGAAATTCCTCTACCAATTGCAAAACAAATGGCTGTTGTGTTTCATCAAAGTAATTATATTAATGACTATTAGATAAATTTTCTAGCAGTTGCAAAGCTTTTAAATTGTGCCAAAAATACTAAAGAAATCATAGGTGTGGGTGTAAATTCTCAGGCCCAAGACCTTGGCTTCATTAGATTTGTCTGTAATCAACAGAGTTTAATAGGTAAATTTTATTCAGTTTATCAAAAGTCCAGATATAAAAATATTCTTTCTTAAGGCCCCTTCCCAATTTCTACATCTCACTTTTCACTCCATACAAAGTTTCTTCCTCAGTAATTTCACAGCTGGTACATACAGCGTTTAGTTAGATGTTGTTTTCTCCTTGGATAGGAACTGAACTCCTTATTCCCTGGGGTTTTCTCTCTGTTCCTTGGGTTGCAGACTTCCTTGGGATTTTGAAAAGGAACTGGAAGAATCTCTCTTTATTTCTAATGTAGGTGTTTCATATCCTTCTGGTTAGACTAGGTTACAACAAGCTAGCAGAAACTTGTGAGAAAATGCACCAAACTATTTAATGAGTGCAAATAAAAATGTTGTGGTTCTAAATTTTTTAGATGCTTTGAGAAAATTGGATAATGCAGATAAAAAATGCAATTAAAATATTGCAAGAATAAGCTACAATTTTTTTTTAAAGAGTAAGCTTCTCAGATCTTTGGCTTATTCAGATCACTAGATATTATTAAATATTAAATGATAAATAAAATAATATTCTAATTATGAGAGTTAGAACCCTTTCTAAAATATCTAATGTCTATCCAAGAAAATTTGGGGGACATGTAGCTCTAGATTTGTATTAAATGATTTTATTGGAATCATTGCAAGATTAACATTGTATTTGAAAATATGACATATCTGGTTTGGCCAGTGTAGCTCGGTGGTTGAACATGGACCCATGCACCAAGAGGTCGCCAGTTTGATTCCTGCTCAGGACACATGCCCAAGATATGAGCCAGATCCCCAGTGGGGAGCATGCAGGAGGCGGCCAATCGATGTTCTTTCTCATCAATGTTTCTATCTCTCTCTCCCTCTCACTTCCTCACTCTCTAAAATCAAAGGAAAACAATTTATTTTTAAAGAAAATATTACATATTTGCTATAGAAGATGCGAGTCAATAATCAATGGAGAAGTGGATGCTGAGGATTCATTAGTTTTAAGGATCATGTCACAAAGTCAGATTCATACAAATCAGAGTTTTCCTTAGTAGTAAGCATTACTGGTAGTTTACAAGACACAGCAATCAAAGAGCATGGGTAAATTGGAGAGACTGAGAACATTTTTGAATGGCTTTCTGTGTCTTTTCTGTCAACACTCGGCATGTACTCTCCGGCTCCGAGAACTATTAGAGGTTTCCCACGAGGTTTATGGGATACATCAAAGAGTGAAGAAAGTTAATGAAATATCTTCATTTTATACCACCAGATAATTATAGAGCTTATATGACATTTCTAGGAAGCTATACCTAATAAATTCTAACAATACAGATTTGTTTACAATAAACAGCTCTAAAACAGGAACACCGCACTAAAAGTATTCCTTAGATAGTATCAGACTCCTAGAAAGAAGAATCTTTTGTCTATTTACTCAAAGGTTGACTTATCATGATACTTACAAGAACGTTATGCAAGTCTCCTGCATTCTTTCTTTCCCTAGGAGTGACACAGTCAACTTTTAAAATTGTTTTTCCCTCCCTGGCCGGTTTGGCTCAGCGGTGAGAGCATCGGCCTGTGGCCCAGAGAGACCCGGGTTCGGTTCCCGTTAAGGGCATGTACTTAGGTTGCAGTTTGTCTCCGGCCCTGGTTGGGTACTGCAGGTGGCAGCCACTCCATGTGTACCTTTCACATGGAGATGTTTCTCTCTCTCCCTCCCACTCTATCTGAAAAAGAAATGAAAAAATATCCTCAGGTGAGGATTAAAGTAAAATTGTTTTTCTTTCAGCTTATAATTTTGTATCTGTCTAAACAAAATTCCTATTAAAAAACATTATAAGCTTTGACATTGATCTCTGGACTTAAATCTTTCAGAATTGTTTTCTTAATCTTTTTTTGACTACAGAGTAACTAGATGTCAGCACTAAATCATCTAAATCATCCACTGCTTACTGGAATCCAGTATGTAGATTGTACATTGCAATCAAATACTTCCAATGAGGTAACGCTTATGTTTAGTGGTATGATATATGATGAGAAAATAATAGAATATTTAAATTAGCTGAAGGCTGCCCATTTATGTGGACAAATTTCCTTGGATGAAGAAAGCAACAAATATGTAGGAATCAGTAATTTTGAAATTACTTTTCAAATATGATAATTTTAGTGTTTAATTTCTTGTTTTATGGATGTGTATGGACTGTGGGTCAATAGACAAATATTTAACACATGACACCTTACCAACCACACAACCTTATTTTAAATGAAATCCTTAACTAAATAATAAATTCTGTAGGAATAAATAAATTATGTCTCAATGTCCCCAAATTTCAGAGGCCAGTGACTATATGTATATGGGATTCAAGTTTCCTGAGAAGTTTGTAAATTTTTACTATACATTATTTAAGTAGTATTATTGCATTTGTAAAAAATCCCAACTCTTTCAGTATGTTTTTTATTGACTTTTTTAGAGAGAAAAGGAGAGAGAGAAACATCCATCAGCTACCTCCTGCACGCCCCCTACTGGGGATCAAGCCCATAACCCAGCCATGTGCCCTGACTGGGAATCAACGAGGTCTGCTCAGTCCATGGGAGGACACTCAATCCACTGAGCCACACGGGCCAAAGTCCCAACTCTTGATAGGTGAACCTTCAGTTAATCAAAATAGTTTAACAACTATCCTAAACTTTTGGCCCTCTTAAGGAGACAAACGTTATTTATCTGAGTTCTCAACCTCAGTCCTTCCCTTTCATTCCACACAGACTCATATGTTTAGATTCACATGTGAATAATTAAATTTGATGTAAGAATTCTTTTTTTAATTATCCTGTTATAAGTCACATTAGTAGGTAATTCCACTATAAAAAGTAATTTTGAATTCACCAACCTGTATTCCTTAAGCAAATATTCTCCAAATTTACAATGGTCAAACAGGTCAGCACTCTACCCGAGCTATCATTTCCCCTTTATTTTTGAAGGCTACAATGAGTATATATCATCTTGTAAAAGTGATTTTTTTTTTATCTGAATGTTTCAGAGTATGAATATTTGAAATTAAAGTACAGTGAACATATAGTTTCCCCAATCTTTCCTATTACTTCTGGGCTCACCGTTGAGAAACTCCATATAACTTCCATCGTATTTAGATATATGACATTCTATCACAGTGATGCTAGGTTTTTCTTTCCCATCCAAGAATGTGAAGCCATATAGACATAACCTAAAAAAAATTGTTAATAGAATGTAAAACTAAATAAGAGCCCAACTTCATAAGCACTATTATTAAAACCATTTAAAAGAAAATAAATTATTTCAGAAAGTAATATCATACTAATATATGGAAAAGAAAATTATTTCTTTCAGAAATCTAACTTCAAGTAATAGCAGCACACACATTTTTTTTTAAAGCATCCAAATAAATAAGGCAGTTACCGAATCCTCTTTAAGATGAATGTCACAATGATTTCTGGGCCACCTGCATGAAAAACTTATTGTGAAGAAAGCTCAAGACCTATTATAGAGTAGTACATTGTCACTTCTGTGAGTCCAACCAAAGCCCTATGGAAATTGGTGCATTCAGTACATTCCTCTGTGAAATATTATATTACTTAGTTCTGAAGTGCCATTCTTGACTTGCAAAGCTATTTCCTAGAAGCATTTCTCAATGTGTTACAGATTATTTTTAAAAAGTTGATGACAATAGGGAAAAAAAAAATAACTGTATCAGTGGTAGTTTTAACAAATCTAGACTAACAAATTTAGGACTGGAGGAGCAGCTGTCTTGCATAAATAAATGACACTCAGCTACACATGAGGGAGCATGTGTGTATGAGAAAAGAAAGGAACATCTTGCCTGCATTTTGAGTGTTTATAAAAATGGTAATATCATGAGATAGTTACAGTGGAATTTCAATCTACACAGACCTGGTGTTGACTCTGAGCTCCACTACTGTACAGCTGTTTAAGACTGATCAAGTTACTTAATCTTGCAAACCTCAGTTATCTTATTTATAGACACCTACAACATAGGTAAGTATCAAACTGAATTATGTAAAAGAATCCCTAGGCACCATGTAAAACACTATCATCAATAGTGATGGTGACTGTTGAGAGAACTTGACTGGGCCACAATGAGAGAATTGTTAAAAGCAATTACTGATCTAAAAAGTAATTGAAATATCTGACCTGGTCCACATTTTAAAGTGTTTTAATTAAGGATATAAAGTCACAAATTTAGTTTTAGTAATTACTAATAAACAGTTGATTGATCAATTAATCAATTATCATAATGTATCATTATTATAATTAATTAAGATCATGTACATGAACTTTGTGTGTTGGATATATACCTCGTAAACTTGTGAACAAATTGAAGGGCATCTTTATAATACCGAATATCAACCCTTACACTATAGCCATGAGTTAGTTTGGATTCTAAATATTCCATGTTTCCTTAATTTGCAGATATACCAGAAAACAGAGACAAACTTAGTATCCTGAATAAATTATAATTCTATATCCTGAAGGATTATTTGGCAACTTTATGCAGTTGAGACTTGTCCTAGGAAAAACTGCTTCTCGTTCATGTTCGCAATTCTTCTGCAGTAAGTCATCCATGGATGATTGCTCATGGAAAAATGATAAAATGAATGAACATGTGGATGAATGAAAAAGAGTACAAGTATGTAACGGAAAGCAGATTGGGAAAGGCTAATGGGATAAACCCAAATTGTCCCATAGAAAAAATATTAGACCATGGTTCATGAGTAAATAAATGCTTTCCTGGAACAAAGAAACAGTACAGTATCCTCTGTAGGCAATGCTTGTCTTGTTTGGTCTATTTTCAGGACTCTCTTAGTAACATTTCCACTAGCAAATCTTTCAAATCTTCATTGTTCTGTTTTGAGATTTGTTCTTTAAACTTTTCCCATAAGTCAAATACTATTCTCTTTCCTCTCTTACCAATCCGAGGGAATCTGTTCTTTGTTCTTGGTTTAGCAGTCTAACTTCTCAGATGAATCACACTAAACTGTGCGGTACTGGGAATATCCAAAAAACCCTCAGGCTAAATATGTACTTAATAAGCATTTAATAAAGCATTTGTACAGTTTCCATTTCTCCCAATCCTTGGTAGCAGGGAAATTTACTATGTTGCTAAGCTAATGCATATCAGAAACAGGCATCTAATATCTTAAATTCTAATTATAGATGAGTTTTTATAATTTTATTTTACTACAATGCTTCCATTGATTCAAAACAAAGTTGATGAGGAAAGCAGTGTCAATTAGGTTTTAAAAAAATGTGCTCTCAATGTCATCATATTTCTACTCAAGGCAACTGTTGGTGTGGCTATAAAATGTTGACACACACACATGCACACACTATCCTCAAAAAATAACATTGTGCAAAATTTCATAAACTCGATGGCATAGACTTTACCTCAAGTGAAAAAGTTACTAAACAACTATGAAACATATGCAGAAAATTCAGATTCAGTAATTAATATTCTGATAATTCCATTCAAATATATACTTTGATTCAGAGCTTTAAAAAAAAAACTGGTTGGAAAAAAAAAATAAAGAAATCTCTCTCTGTTTTTGAATCTTTTTTTGGTAGAGATCTTATCAAAGGATATAAATATCCTCAGGGATGACATTCTTCTTTCTTCTGAAATAATCCTTCAAAGTGCTGCTTTATGGTAGATTTTCTAGTACTTTTGACTTTCAAATACAACCTTCTGATGACCTCTCCCTGACAGCAGAGCTGAAACCAGTCACCGCGTATTCAGTGAGCCTTGATTCTTTACTTTGTTGCATTTTTCTCTTTGAATTCGTTAACAGAAATTTTAAAGTAAATGTAGTGTTTAGATTGACTTTGACAATGAAAATACATAAAATTTACAAATATCTTTGAGATAAATGTAATTATGATATACTGTATTATATTCTAAATTTGACCTCCTAGACTCTCGGTGAACTTTCCATATTCCCTTATTGCTTCTGGTGTTTTGCTTTCAATTGACACTACCCACTACATGTTATAAGGAGAGGTATCTTATGACCATAGTAATCCCAGTGTAATGGATTCTTCCATACAAGTAAGATACTTCTACGCAACCTTTAAAAGAAGGACACCAACAGTAACTTTTTGACTTCCCACCAAATGTCCTTTATTGGAATGCTAAGGCTTGCAAGTTCTCTAATCAACAAACCAACCTAGGTAAGTAACAAACTACCCCCTTCCTGCCTACGGCGAGCCCCATCTCCTGGTGCTCGGCAATGCAGCAGACTATGAAATACTGAATTAACTTCACCCGGTGCTCCTGGGGCCACCCTCGGGATGTCTGTCAATAGTTAGTATACAGTGTTTCAGAGCACACATTAGTGATGTGCACTGAAATGTCCTAGTAATTTTTGAACATTCACAACTTCACCCTTTAAATCCCCAAAGAACTGATCTTAGAAAGCCATCAAAACAAGGAAATGGAACAACATCTCCCCTTTGAAGTTGTTTTATCTAATCTTCACTAATTTTATAAACCACATACACAGCCATATATTTTTCAATAATGTTTTAAGGGGCTAAAATAAAACAAATTTTTAAAAAATGAAAGAAAGAAACCCCAATCTATCCCTATAACTATTATTTTAAGTTTCAAAGACTTGAGATGATTTATGTGTATAAAATTTTGAAAAATCAATTAAACATTTAATTGGAAGACTAATGAAACATCCTAAAAGCTGCACCTTGACCACAGAATACACTCCAAAGCAATTAAATGTCATAAAGGGCTCTGTGCAAATTGATTCTTAATAAAATTCTAAATTTCATTCTTCTTACCATTTACTACTTTGCTCTTATTTGCCTTTGGGCCTTTCCACACTCCCCCCCACCCCCCCGCCCCAGCCTGAATCTGGAACTCTAGTCCCTCCAGGTTTCAGATCTCATTCTTTAGATCTCACTTAAAGCACAACTGCAGGAAGCAGTCCATCCCCGCCCCTTTCTATGCCTTGATCTTCACTCCCATATATACTCAAGTTTGTGTTAAGGTCCTCTCATATGTGGTGTCACAGCACAGGGGACTTCCTCCACCACAACCTGAATTATATTACATTCTAATTTCCTGTTTGAACTATTACCCGGGAGGGTAGGCACTAGGCCCATTATGATCACATTTTGTCTCAAGCTTAGCCCAGTGACTAGCACAGAGTAGGTGCTAAATATTATGTATCCACAAATAGATGAATGATTGAAGAGTTGGTGTAAGAAGAAATGACAATACACATCAAAATAAAAGAGAACATATTTATTTAAGCAGTAGCATTAAAACAAAAAAGACTGTGCTAAAAATAAAAAGGAAAATACAACAGATAAAACTTCATAATTTGTCCGGAAAATTTGAATTAGAACAATTTTTACTTGTTTCAGAGAAAATATTCTAGCAAAATACTTTTTTTCTTGAAATAAATTACTTCAAAGGTACATGCACTTGGCCATTCTAAAATTATATTTTTCCCATTCTTTCTGCAGTTAGTTTCTTCTTATGCAAGGTAATGGGTGTTTTAGTCACTCAATACATCATTATTATGACTTATTATTCTACATTTATAAAATAACCCTTTCATCTTTAACCAAGGTGCTCAAATCTTCAAGTGAAAAGGAAAAATAATAAATTTACATTTTTTAAAAGAGGTTCAGGTAATACTTGACCCTTAAGATTGTCATGAGTTTTTTTCTATTTCTTGATGCCTCTAAAAGTTCTTTTGATTGAAAAACAGTAATTTTACAGTGTTAACAGAAAATGTTTTACCTATTAACATGATAATTTTTATGAAAAACTTTAGAAAATAAGAATCCATAAAGTACAATAGACACACTTCTACTCATCATACTTATTTATATGGATATGTATTCATTATTCATCATTATAAGATTAGGCAAAATTTCACAATATAATAATGAAATTAATCATTATCATACTATTGAGTTACTTATTGCTAAGTGTATTATGTATGTGTTTATTTTAATCCCCACCAACAATGGACTAATTGTAGGTACTTTAAACATGCACTTAGGCACCAGCAATGCCCAAATAACCCCCTCCCAAAATAGAAAATAAACTATTTGATATTTTCAATGAGGCACAAAATAATTTATCATATGAAAAATAAAAAGTTTTGCAATTTATTTATGATTCAAAAATATTTTTATTTTGAATTGCATATGAGAAGATTCAATAAACAGGCCACTGCTTGAGACATCTAAAGTTCTTAGTTTATTCCATTTGTTACAACATTTCTATGAAATCATTTACATCATAATATCTAATGACTAAGATTTAAAGATATTTTTAATTAATTCTGGAACATATGGTGTATAAGATCTAGGATCAAGGCTGGCATTCAGGTTACTGCCTAGGGCGGAGTTTTTCCTCCATTCCCCCCCCCCTTTTTTTTAATTTTCTCTACAAGGTGAAAATGATCCATCAGTGAAGAAACCGTACATAATAGACTCTAAATGTAGCCAAATCATTAAAATTGGGGGATAGAATAGAGTCACTTCACCTATATATACAGAAACCTTCAAGATAGCATTACCAAATTAAAACTGAGTGTTTTCTGATACCTTCTCAATTATTCAACACAGTGCTGAGTGACTAAATATGCAAATGGACAATGGCTAGATCACATATAAATATAAAACTCTGACCCATAACCTGCAGCAACCTGCCCAGGAAATCAACCTCTCTTGCTATAGTAAGCAATTCAGGAATGCAGTTTGCTACCTTTGATGACAAACCAGGAAGCTAAACAATAACTTCTGTTACAATCAGCCCCAAGTAGCCAGGACTTGATTAAGAACTAAAAGGTTTCTTAATTTTTGTCTAAGCTTTCAACTTCGAGCCAAGGACAGAGAGACAAATATGCACCCTAACCAGTAACGTAGCATGCCCACTTCTAGTTGCCTGCCTACAACTTCCCCATGTCAGCAGACTCCAATCTGCATACAGCAGTTTTCCACTTTTTCTACTCTACCGCTTTCTTAGTCCTCTGCCAAAATTCAAATGATGTGACTCACTTGCTATAGTACGCTCAGAATAAATAGCCTTTGTTTTTCTCATTTGATCGGTGTTCATATATTTCTCTTGTGCTCAATGGTATAGGGACACAGAAAAAGTCAAAGATGTGTCCCTGTCTTTGAAGTGCTTCTAATCTATGTGGGAAGAGAAGACATGCATATGAAAATGATTTAGAGGAAAATGCAATCTACATTTTGGTAAAATAACAAACTATACATTTTTTTAAGAATTTAGCAGCTATTACAATGTTTAACTAGTTTGGGCATTACACAGGCCTGGAATTAAATCCCAACTATGCCCTATGACCTCCATAATGTTTGGGTTTGAGCTCATTTTCTAAGTTTTCGTTTTCTCCTTTCCAAATAAAAATATATTTATCTCAAAGACATATGTTTATAATTATCTATAATATAATAATCGTTCAATTCATTAAAGTTTTCTTTGTTTCTTTGCTGTTATCGTTTATGTAATTTAAAGAGGAAATGTGTTGAGGTAATGTGAAAATTATTTCATGGATAAAGAGTATGAATGGGGTCACTTTATGGACTAGAGAAAGAGAAAAATGGGTATTTTGTGTAGACAACGCTATGAAAGACTTATTAGCTAACATGTTTTATTGCTAAAATGAGGAAACCAACGCTTTGGGTATACAAAAAGTGGTGCATAGAAATTTAAATACATTAAGTAACCAATATACTAGCTTATTGGACACAGACTAAGCAATTGAATTAAAAGATAACCAAAAGAAATTATTCTTAAGCATGGAAGTAACCAAAAACATTTTTAGAAAAATATAATTATTAATGAATATATTAAAGAGGAATAATATTAGTGTCAAGAAAACCACTCAAGAAGCTAATTCAAGGAACACAGAAGCTACAGATGGAGCCTGAATGAAGTCTTCAGTTGGCAGTGCTTCTCAGATAGCTCCAAGCTTTCAAGCATGGTAATCGTAGGTTGAAACGGGGAAAGAGAACCAACCATACAGTATTGGTGATGGCGGCACATACAGGTAATTTGAACTCTCCTTGAATTCTCTGAACTCACCATATTAATTCCCTGCTTTTCTTGGCTCTTCATATTTTTCCCTAGCATCTCTGTATCTCTTATCTTGCCCAAATTCTAGTTGCTTTTTTTTTAAATATTCAAATGCTATGTGAAACCTCTCATGATCATTCAAGTCAATGATGGTGTTAGCAGTCTTATTTACAACATTGGTAGTTTTACTCCTTCTAGGCACATAATAGGATTATACTTTCCATAAGAGAAAGTCAAAGCTCTAATGGGTTCACTGGTGAAGTATATCAATTTTTTAAGGAAGAAATTAAATAAATTATGAATATAAATAAACCTCTCTCTGCCTTTCTAGAGGTGGGCAATGCACAAATTGCATGGCCACTTGTGATGACCCACTTGTGTTTTTTTTTTGGTACGTGGCCCTAGCGGAAATCGAACCCAGGACTCTCTGGTCCACAGGCCGACTCTCCAACTGCTGAGCCAAACTGGCCAGGGCCCCACTTGTCCTTTGAATTTCAAAAGTATACAGCCTGGTTCCACACAAATAGCACATGGCAAACAACATTTCTTTCCTAAGTCACTAAGGTGTCTTAGGAGCAGCGGAGAATTTGAAACCAGAGCTTGTTAGTTGATTAGCACTAGGAATTTCTATTCTGACGTTGAAAGTATTAGCTCTGCATTCACTGTGCACTGAATTTGTGGATTGTGCCCTATCCATATCCCATAATAATTTGCTATTTATTGAATGGCTTAATAAAATTGTCTTTAGTTTCAGCATTAAATAAAAGACTTGTTTTTTAACTATTACCCTTAGAAACTAGGGCCCATAGTTTTATTGTATTTATTTAACTTTAATGATCTCTTTCATTTTAGGCATCTCTCGTATCAGCAGAAAAGTTTTATTCCATATAAAGACAAACCATTTGACTACTTACAGATGGTCAAGATGGCAGTGTAGGTAAACGTGATCTCGCCTCCTCCCACAACCACATCAAAATTACAACTAAACTACAACACAACCATCATTCAGAACTGCCTGACATCGAGCTGAATGGAAGTCCTACAACTACGGAATTAAAGCAGCAGCCACATGGAGACTGATATGAGGGCAGAGGCAGATGGACTGGTCCCACACCCACCTGTGGCGGATAAAAGTCAGGGGAACACCTCGGCTGGGAAGGTCCTCCTTGAGGAGTGAGGGGTCCCTGTCTCACACCAGGAGCCCATCTCAGTGTCACAGTGCCAGGAAGAAAAGTCCCCATAACTTCTGGCTGTAAAACCAGCTGGAACCGAGACTGAGGGAGGCTGATGCTACTGGAGCCCCAGGCAGCTCCTCTTAAAGGGCCTGCGCAAGGACTTACTCAGACTTGCTCCCTCTACGCTCGGAGGGAAGGCAGCTTGAGGGTCACCAGAGACATACAGGGAAGAACTGAGCTTTTTGGCCTCAGCACAAGGGCTGGAGAGGCGGCTTTCTCCTGAATAGACCATGCAGGCAGAGGCTAATGTTCCTTTGGTGAGCCCTTCCCTGGAGCAGCAGACAGCCACCATATCTGGGACTCCAGCAACCTGGCTCATACTGTTGGCCCCACCCTGGTGATTCCCTGAGGCCCCGCCCCACCCAGCTTTCAGGTCCACCCAAGCAGTTTCCAAAGGCTTTACCAAAGGATTGGCCTGTCTTGGATCCCACTTCAGGGTTTCCTAAATCTCTCAAACAAGCAGCTTCGGTCTCAGTGAGCCTCATGCCTCTCATTAAGTGGCCCCAGTCCTGGCACTAGAAGCAGCCAGCCTTGGATCACAACTTGGCTTTTCCTGGGCACCTCCAAGCCCAGCACAAGAAGCAGCCATCTGCAGATCACTTTGTAGCTTATGCCAGGTGGCCACAGGTAGAACACAGGCAGTGGTGACCTTGCCCCAGAGCCAGCACACCCAGTAGACAGCTTCAGACCACCACACAACCACCTCCACAAGTGACACACACTCGATGAGTAGACTCACTGGGTACCAGAGCCCTGCTGAAGTAAGTCTTGCTCTGTGTGGTGGGCCCCTACACAGCTGATCCTCCAAGGGGCTGATCCTCCAAGGGAGTCAGATGCCAGTGGTCAGTGGGCACAGCCAGTCCTTGCAGATGATCAGCCTGAATAAATCCCTCCCACTGACATGCCAACAACAATCAAGACTCAATTTAAACAGAAGGGTGTCCAGTCCACACTAGAGGTGCACTTCGAGGACACAGCTAGGGTGATCAGGGAGGCTGCACCACAGGATCCTGCAGGACATCTACAACAATAGGCCACCCTATGAAGCCTAGTGGACATAGAAACTCTACCTCATACATAGAAACAATCACAGGAAAGCAGCCAAAATGAGGAAACAAAAAAAATATGTCCCAAATGAAAGAAAAGAACAAAATTCCAGGAAAAGAATTAAACAAAATGGAAATAAGCAATCAATCAGATGCAGAGATCAAAGCACTGGTTATAAGGTTGTTCAAGGAACTTAAGGAGACCTCTAAGGAACATAGCTATGACAACAAAAACATAAAAAGGGACCAGTCAGAAATGAAGGATGCACTAACTGAAATAAAAAATAATTTACAGGGAATCAATAGTAGAGTAGGTAAAGCCAAGAAGCAAACCATCAATTTGGAATATAAGACAGCAAAAAACACCCAATCTGAACAGGAAAAAGAAAACAGACTTTAAAAAAAAATGAGGATAGTTTAAGGAGCCTCTGGGACAACTTCAAGCATGCCAACATTTGCATCATAGGGATGCCAGAAGGAGAAGAGAGCAAGCAAGAAATTGAAAACCTATTTGAAACAATAATGACAGAAAACTTCCCTATCTTGGTGAAGGAAACAGACATACAAAAAGGAAACAGACATACAAATTCAGGAAGCACAGAGTTCCAAACAAGATGAACGCAAAGAGATCTACACCAAGACACATCATCATGAAAATGCCAAAGGTTAAAGACAAAGAGAGAATCTTAAAAGCAGCAAGAGAAAAGCAGTTTGTTACCTACAAAGGAGCTCTCATAAGGCTGATTTCTCAAAAGAAACTATGCAGGCCAGAAAGGAGTGGCAAGAAATATTCTAGGTGATGAAAAGCAATGACCTACAACCAAGATTATTCTATCCTGCGAAGTTATCACTTAGAATCAATGGACATATAAAAAGTTTTGCAGGCAATTAAATGCTAAAGGAGTTTAGCATCACCAAACCAGTATTATATGAAATGTTGAAGGGTCTTCTTGAAGGAGAAGAACAAAAATATGAACAATAAAATGGCAGTTAATACATATCTATCAATAATTGAATCTACAAACAAAGTGAGCAAACAGAACAGAAATAGATTCATAGATAACAGAGAACTTTATGTTGCTTGCCAGATGTATGAGGGCTGCGAGGAATGGGTGAAAAAGATGATGAATAAAAAGGTACAAATTGGTTGTTAGACTGATGAACCTCAAAGGGAAGAGGGGAGAGAGGGTGGAATGAGATAAACCAAAGAACTTCTATGCATATATGCATAATCAATGGACACCGACAATAGTGTGGGGAAGGCAGGAGGGGACGTGATTGGGGAGGGAGGGTTCAATGGGGAAAAAGTGGGGGGGTAACATCTGTAATACATTCAACAGTAAACATGAGTTTAAAAAAATAAGATAAAAGCACAAACCATTTGAACCACATCCAGGGCCCTAACTCACAGACATAAACCGAAGTAGCCATCTAAAGCGTGAGATATTGAGGTACAGACATACAATGGGGGAAATGTGTAGCCGTTTGAAGCTTTTACCGAACTGCTCGACGGACAGCTGAGCACCGCTAGCGCTTGGGTGTGGTTGAGCGGACATAAGATCCAGAACCAGAGGACAGCTGTTTTCTACAATACTGACGCATTGTAAGGCTGTAATGCAAGGCAGGGATATATTTCGATGGTGAAGGGCAGAGGGGAGAAGAGCTTAATGCCCTCCTGGGGCATCATGCGGCCTTGCAGAGGGCCAGGGCAGAGAGCCCACCCCTCTTGCTTCGTCTCAGTGATTCTCTGGAGACCTCGGCGCGGCCCGCAGCTGCGAGTCCTCCGCATGGTGCGGTGGTTCACCCGAGAAGGCACGCGTCCATCAGGTCACAGAGGTGGCCGTCCACGTTGTTAAACAGACTAAAGGGAACGTTCACCTTGTCATCTGCCAGACACTGGCCTTCCTGTGCCACGGCGTCAGGGGCTGCCTGAATGGCCTCATTCTTTTCAAAGCATTTAGCTCTGTCTTCAGAGGACAACTTCTCTGTTTCAGAAAGAAACTGTTTCAGGACTGACCCATCCTAAATTCCAGTTTGTCTTGATTATTGGCCACTGCGTGTGTAAGTCCGATGGCACCACAGGAGTTCCCAACGGTCCATCATGAAGTTCACTTGAGGACTGACTTCTTGTCCCTTCTGTTTTCCCATCAGTTTTTTCCTGAAGTTCCATGTTGGGCGGGGAGTGGAAGCAGCAGAAGCTCGCGGGCAGGCCCCCATCCAGCTCCGGCACGTCCACGTCCACGTCCACGTCCACGTCCACGCAGCGCCACGGCCCGGCCAGCTCCGTGCGCAGCCTCTCCGGGTTCACCTGCGGGTTTGAGCTGCATCATCGCGTACCACAGGTGAGATCACTGTCCAGAGAAAAGGAAAAACCTAACGATGTCTTTCATTTGGTTGAGTTCATGAATTCGTCAAACACTTATTTAAAACCAAAACATGTGTGCTCGTTGTGTTACATGTGGGGAGAGACCACCAAGAATGAGACATCAGGCAGTTATAAGGTATGGCTGGGGTGGAAGGATGTGAGATAAGGGTAAAAGAAGACTATATTAAAACAGTGTTGTCAGGAATGATATAAAGAAGGTACATGGGAATGCAAAGAGAAAAGAAAAAATACTTTTTATAAGGGGGATTGGGAATAGAGTTTAACTAAAAGGAAATGTTCAGTTTTTCAACGGGCACCTTACAGAGACCTCTAGAAAAGAGTGAAGATGTTACTGTAATTCTAGGTGCTGGAGCTCAGTTACAACCCGAAATGCACATGGCATAATCAAGGGAAGATGAGCACATGCATTGTCCCTTTACAAAATTCTGATTGCAAGCAAGCTAATCATCTTCATATGGCTGCAATTATCCACAATAATTTCACATTTCATTTGAATAATAATTCTACTTCTCTACATACAAACACATACTGATATGGGCCATCCTTAGCTGGCACATTGTTCTAATTATTGTTTCATTTTATTTAGTAATGTAATGAAAGCGGAGTATTCAATCAAAGCATTATCACTCATACTTTTCAAGAGAACATTATTAATTATGTAGTATCAAGACTGCGATTCAGGACCATGCAGAAGGTTTGCCTAATTACCCAGTGATTTTAGAACAATTTACACTGTCAATGTGAATAAAAAATAATAATAATAATCATGCTGTGTTTTCACTACTTCCTCTTTTTTTCAGTCTGTCTTCCTCATTGATATACTTGGCTTACTGATGCATATAAATTCATTTGGTAATTCTATAAATTTGGCACACCAGGCCTGGATTTTTTTCTACATTTAAAAAATCCATTCCATCCCCCACACCACTTTGCTTCCTCCATAAAAGGTAACCAAATTTACTGTCCTCGTTTCTAGAAAGACTAACCTGGAATAATGTCTAATACTTTATTTTAGAATGTTTTATAATCCTATAAAATTACAACCTGCTAATTAAAATCTACTATTTGCTAAAGCTAATGTTAAGAAGAAAAACAAAAGCATTAATAAGTTTTGAAAAAATAAATGTCACAATGTAAAGCTTTACTGGAAATTGTGCTGATATGGGACAGCGAGGCCTGGTTTCCCATTCTAATTTCTATAAATTGCTTTACAGCAAACCACCACAACGAAATCCCTCCACCTGATGCAATGATTTTCATTCTTTATAGAATGGAAATTCCACCAAAAGCAGCTGAGATAACCACCGGTGTAACAAATGTGTAGATACAGGGTTAAATTGAATGATAATCCAAAGAATAATTAAACGAAGTTTATTAAGTTGTAGCTGATTGAGTCAATAATCGAATAATGTTTCTTGGCTTAATTTTTTCTTTTTTTTGTGGTATGTGCCCCTAGCATGAATTGAAACCGGGACTCTCTGGTGCGCAGGCTGACGCTCAACCACTGAACCAAACTGGCCAGGGCTCTTGGCTAAATTTTTTAACTACCTATTTAAAATAAGTAATTGAGCCCTGGCCGGTTTGGCTTAGTGGTCAGATTTTCGGCCTGCAGTCCAGAGAGACCCGGGTTCAGTTCCCGCTAAGGGCATGTTCTTCGGTTGCAGTTTGTCCCCGGCCTTGGTTGGGTCATGCAGGTGGCAACCACTTGATGTGTCCCTTTCACATTGATATTTCTCTCTCTCTCTCTCCCCCTGCTACTCTATCTGAACAAAAATGGAAAAATGTCCTCGGGTGAGGAAATAAATAAATAAATAAATAAATAAATAAATAAATAAATAAAATAAGTAATCGATACGACCAAAGAAAAGTAGATTTCTAAAAAAACAGCCATGCTTCAGTTTTGTTTTGTTTTTTTTAAGAACATTCCAGAGGTGATTCTTCTGTTCAAAAAACTTAGAAAACTGTTGAGTTTAGTAGTTCTCACAGCAGCTCTGACAAGCGGTTAATATCCAAAATATAGAAAGAACTCATACAACTCAATACCAAACAAACAAACAACCCAAGTAAACAATAGGCAGAAGACCTGAACAGACACTTCTCCCAATAGGTCATATAAACGGCCAACAGACATATGAAAAGATGCTCGGCTTCACTAGCTATTAGGTAAATGTTAATCTAAACTACAATGAGATACTACCTCACACCTGTTAGAATGTCTATTGTCAACAAAAGTAATAACAAGTGTTGGAGATTTTGTAAAGAAATAGGAGTTGGTAGGAATGTAGACTGGTATAGCCACTATAAAAACTGTAGGGAGGCTTCTGAAAAATAATTAAGAATAAAATTACTATATAACCAGCAACCCCTCTTCTGAGTATCTACTTGAAAACATGTATTTGCAAAGATATGTGCACACTTATGTTCATTGCAGTATCATTCACAGGGCCAAGACATGGACACAACCGAAGTATCCTTCAATAGATCACTGGATAAAAAAAGTGTGGCACATCTGTGCTATGGAATACTACTCTGCCATAAGAAAAGACAAAATAGTGCCATTTGCAACAACATGATGGATCTTGAGAATACCGTGCTAAGCGAAATAAGACAGAAAAACTAAGAACCATATAATTTTACTCCCTTGTGGGGTATAAAACTGAAACTCACAGACACAGACAGTGTGGTGGTGAGCAGAGGGAAGGGGGTAGTAAAGAGAAATGGTGACAGAAGATTTGACTTTGAGTGATTGGCCCACAAAGCAATGTACAGATGCAATATCACAGAACTGTACATTTGAATCAAACCTATATATTTTATTAACCATTATCAGCCCAATAAATTGAATTAAAATATTTAAATAAATAAAAGTGGTTCTCAATTCTGGATGTACAGTGGGATCATCTGGAATACCAATGCTCTATACTAGACCCCTTAAATCAGGATCTTCAAAGATTTTAGGCTCAGATATTAGAACTTTTTAAAAACCTCCCCCAGATGATTCCAATATGTAGCCAGTCTGAGAACTTAGATGGAGGATTTAAAAGATGCTTTCCCGAATGTGGCATTTTATCTACATTCCTGAGCTAAATTACAAGGGCAATTCAAAGACATGCAACACTTAAGGCCTAGTTTTCCATTTCAGTGGAGCAAAGGTCCCTCACACCATGCTCCATGGTATTTGCTAGAGGAGTTGAAAAGTTAAGTCCAAACAAAAACCTGCTCATGGGTGTTGATAACATTTTTATTCATAACTGATAAAACTTGGAAACCACCAAGATGTCTTTCAGTAAGTGAATGGAGGAGATGGGGTTGGTACATCCAGATAAAGGAATGTTATTCAGCACTAAAAAGAAATGAGCTATGAAGCCACAAAAAGACATGGCGGAAACTTACGTGTGTGACTAAGGGAAAGAAACTGACCTATAAAGGATACATATTGTATGGTTGCAATTATATGGCATTCTCCAACAGGAAAAACTATGAAAACAGTACAAAGATTAAGGGTTGCTGGGGCTCATCACTGAAAGAGGGGTGAATAGGTGGAGCACAGAAGATATTTAGGGCAGTGGAAGTATTCTGTATGATACTATAATAATGGATATATATCATTATACATTTTTCCACACCCTTAGAATGTACAACATCAAGAGTGAAGCATAAGGTAAATAATGGACTTTGTGTGATGATGATGTGGCAATGTAGGTTCATCAATTACAACAAATGTATTACTTTGGCAGAGAAGGTTGATAATGGGTGAGCTATACATATGTCAGAGTAAGGGATATATGGGAAATGTCTGTGTCTTTCTCTTAATTTTTTATGTAAACCTAAAAACCTCTTTAAAAACTTAAAGTCTTTAATTTTAAAAAAAAGAACAAAAAAAATCACATTTTTGATTCTATGAAGTGGGTCATCTTTGATCAATATCATGAGAATTTTGGAATATCTTTGATGTTAATCCAGCACTGTATGTGAACCACCTGGAGAAGAAGAAGGAAATAGATCATTAGATTTATTATTTGTAGGAAATATATCTTTAATGTAGTGATAATTTTGTAATATTTATATGTATTTGCTATACTCTTTCTTGGAGAGTATACCAAGAGGAAAAACATCTCCAGGAGAGATAGTGTTTACACAACTAAAAATTATTATTGACATCAAGCTACATATCTTATCATAAAACACAGTACCAACATTGTCTGTTTTTAATTTGAGTTTTTGTATTGAAAGGTATTGATGTGGGATCAGCAAGATACAGCAAAGAAAAGAAGAGAGTAAATATAATTGGAGAAAATTTATGAACCAGTTCTCTAGAAAAAACAAACATATATGCATATAAATAAAAATTATGTGTCTACTATTAGAGTAGTTTGAAAAAAAACACAAAAACTAAATCCTTCATATGAACTCCCTGGGCTTACATGAATCCCCAGTTAAGAATCTCTAAATTAGAAGAAATGATTTTAAACAGGATGAATAGGAGCAAAGCCTGAAACCTCCAATTTGTGACAGAAGTCTAGAAGCAATTATGTAGACCAAACTGGGAAAAGTTCTCATCTAAAAAACACACATGTGAATCTGAATTAGAAAATCAGGACATATATATTCATTTCATAAGTATTTACTTAATTTTCAACATGTTCCAGACCTTTGATACATAATGAATATCTAACATGAACACAAAAATCCGTGCCACCCAAAAACTCCCAATTTGTGATGGTCTATTTGTTCCAATCAAGCCAAGTTCAGATCAGTAACAGGGAGAGACAGGTATTAAAATATATGCATTCAGCAGGTCAGAGCAATGGCCCAAAGGATACTAGGCATCAAGACCAGAGGACAGAATCACAGGATTTAACAAAAGTCTATTGTACATACTTCAGAAAGAGTGTTTGTTAGAAATGGGTATTACTTTTTATCAGCTATTTTTAAGAGATTTTTTCAATGTTATTATTATTATTTTTTTAATCCTCATCCGAGGACATTTTTCCATTTTTTGTTCAGATAGAGTGGGAGGGAGAGAGAGAGAGAAAAAAAAAAGAGAGAGAGAAACATTGATGTGAAAGGGACACATCGAGTGGCTGCCTCCCTCATGACCAATGAGGACCGGGGACAAACTGCAACCAAGGTACGTGCCCTTAGCGGGAACCGAACCCGGGTCTCTCTGGACCGCAGTACAACGCTCTAAACTCTGAACCAAACCGGCCAGAGCTCAATGTTATTTTTGATAAATTTTGTTGATAAATTTTAAATAGTACATTTCTAATAATAAGTGACATTTTATTATTAGAATCTATCCCACCCGTTGGTTTTGATTTTAAAGTTTCAGATATCCTTTTGCTAATATTTTAAAGGACATTTGCATTGATTCAAAAGTGAGGGTAGTGTATGCTATTTTTCATTTGTATATTATTTTCCAATTTAATACAATGATACAATATTGTACTTGTTTTGTAAATAAGATTTCTCTCTTCTCAACTGAAACAGTTTAAGTAGAAATGGAATTTTGTATTTCTGAAAGATTTTAAAGGATTGATGCAGAGTGTGCACACTTTGTGTTCTAATTTTTTTTTTTTTTTTTTTTCCCCAAAACCAGCTGCGCTCCGTTCTGACAATTCATGTTTGGCTTAAATTATTTCACTTTCTCTAATTTCCTCAAAGTTTATCATTAGAGTGCTTTAATTATTTTATATTACATTTGATATCAGTTTTCTCCCTTATTTTTTCTTGATAGGCTTAGTTGTTTTTCATTTTTTAACAAAAATGATATTTAAAATGTGCTTGTTGTTTTTCAATCCCCTAACCTCCGCTTTTATTTTCATTCCACTCTTCCTTCAGGTTGCCTTTGGTTTGTTTTGTGGATCATTTTTCTAACCATTTTAGATGATTAAACAATTAAATTAACAATCATTTCCTATTTATTAAGGTAACTATTTCAGATATAAATATCCCTCTAAGTGCTTTGCTAATTTCAAAGGTTTAGATACAAAGTGTTTAATTATTATTATTTACAAAGTATATGGCAATTTAGAATTGATTTAATTTTTTTGCCACAAAATAATCATTAGTGGTAACTTGTGTTTTTCAATGTTTAGGTTTTTGAGGTTTTTGTTTTCAAGGTTTCTATTAATTTTAAGATTGTTATTAACATTTCTATGCTATTGAAGTTTGATGTTCATGAGTCCATAAAAAGAAAGTTCACTCCCTGTTTTTAGGATATGAACTGATGTAAAAAAACATCCAAACCTGTAAAGAATTTTTAAGTTTATTTGTGCCAAACTGATGAAAATTGCCTAGAAGCAAACTGCTCCTAAGAATGGTGGTTTTGTAGCTTGTTTTATACATGAAAGAGGAGATTTAAGGAGGGTTGCTTGAAATCCACTGGTGGTAGATTAATGGGGCAGGAAAAAGCAAAATGAGGAAATCTCTGGGACTGGATAAAAAGTAAAACAGAGAGAAAGGTACTTCTTACTTCTTTTACATTGGTGGGTACAGAATAGTTGATACTTAACATTTACAGCACATGGAGATTGTTTTCAAAGAACAGGACAGCAGTGAGGGGTTATGTGGGCTTGTGCTCTGGGGGGAGGTTGTACCTTGAGGAATCTGGAAAAGATTACTCTGACATTTCAAAGTTATGTTACCTTAGATGCAAAAAGATAATTGGCAGGCTCGGTTAAGGTAAAGATTGACATTTGTCAAGGAAGTTGCAGGTCTAGGAATTGGCTACGCACCATAACCTGATTTTAGTTAGGAGTTTTTATGTTCAGACCATCCTATGGGGTTATTTTCAGTCTCTGAGCTTGTCAGGTTTAGTACGTGGCCCACTTTTATTCTCAGAATTCAATACATGTCTACTGGATTTATTCCTTTTTGTTTAGTTTAACTCATATTTTTCTGTCTCTATTTTTTTCCCTTTATTGATTTTAGAGAGAGAGGAAGGGAGAGAGAGAAAGAGAGGTAGAAACACTGATGAGAGAGAACATCGATTGGCTGCCTCCTGCATGCCCCCCACTGGGGATCGGGCCCACAACCTGGGCATGTGCCCTGACCGGGAATCGAACTGGCAGTCTCTTGGTGCAGGGTCGATGCTCAACCATTGAGCCACACTGGCAGGACTTCTATCTCTCTTTAAAATGCTTTTATTAATTATTAATATATAATATGTAAATTATAAAAGTTAGAACCGTATTGAGAATTATATTCTTATTGTAATAAATTTAGCACAGATTATATTGCCTTTGTATCCTCTCCATGTTCATTCTGTTTCTTTAGCACTGGACGTCCCTGATACCCGACTCTGCCTCGTGGGAAAGTTTCCAGTCCCATTGTCCTGAGTATTTTCTTCTGCGTGTAATCTTATTGTCAGGGCTCTTTTAAAACATGATGCTAAAAATAAAGTTGAATTTTATATATGATCCAGCCACCATGGATCACCATGGAATGTCACCTCTCTCAATTTAGTCACCGTGCTTCTCCGTATATAAACGGCTGAATCCCCTCGGCAGCTCTCACGAGCATGACTTCAACCTGAGTCCTGCTTGGAAGGCAGTCTCCAGCACGCAGTCTTTGGACTCCCATGCTGCTGCCGAAGACAAGCCGAGGGCCTGGGACATTTCCTTACCAAGACGTAAGGGGACCTCACAGCTTGTGCTGAATTCATTGCCTTGTGTGGGAACAACTTTTCCCGTTCAGAGCTGATGTGTACTTCTCTCTTTGGCTTGAACACTTGCATCTTATGGCACCTGGCTAACCCCACAACTGTATTTGTCCCCTGTGGGGAGGGAACAAGAGGGGTGTGTGCAGGTTAATTGTCCTGAATCCGCTTCTGGGAGGGGCCCCCTCGCCAAGGAGGACAGGCACCCACTCCTGACGCTGACCTGGCTCGGTCTCCTCTCTAGGTGCGTAAAACATTGTTCCATCCAGTTCGTGACTGCGGTTTCCTTTGGCAACTCCAATATCAAAATGCGGCGGGCAGACACAGTCAGACTTTTCCTCCTGATCAAAAGCAACCAATGCCCTGGCTTAACAAATTCATTAATATCCTGCTGCATTATCTTGCTCCTTCCACTAACTTTCATGAGTACATTTCCTTACATGTACTAGGAATTGTGAAAGCATTCACTAAACAAAAGAAGACATAAATGAATACAGGAGGTACAGATAGCAAAATGGATGTAATTGGGGTCTTCTACAAAGGGCAATATGTATTAATTTTATGTTTGAAGAAAAAAATTTCATTTCAGATTTACTTTAATTAAGTCAATAAATGTCATTCTTGAAAGTTCTGGGTTTATAATTGCAGTCACTTACTGTAATTATGCAACACTTGCTTTGAAAAAGGACAAGCAGTTTTGAACTGTGTGGCAAATGATACCTGATGTAGTGTAAGCAATTTATAGCAGGGTAACTCTTTAACAGTCTAAGAGCTATAATAAATACTTCAAGTAATGTTTTACCAGTATGGAGATAATTGTCTAATTAGTAATGCACCACTACAGAATGACAAGAGCTTTGAAAACAAGAAGTATATATGCTCCACAATTTGGAAGATAAATTATAGAGATTAGAGGAAAAAGAAAGTCACATTATTAATATAGACCTTGTACTAAATAATCCATTAAAGTTTTTTTTTTTTTAATTTTCTTCAAAATTCCCATTATTTATGTGGTACTAAAAACATTGAATCTAAATGTTGATCAAACCATATCGATTTGATTTTTCATTTAGGTGTGAAAATTATCATAAAATATATAATCTCCTTTTACTCCTTTTTTGGAAGCACATATCTTCTTTTTTAAATTGATTTTAGAGAGAGGAAGTAGAGAGAAAGAGAGAGAAACATTGATCAATTGTCTCCTGCACATGCCCCGACTGGAGTTCAAACGCACAACCTGGGTACGTGCCCTGACTAGGAATTTAAATCACCACCTTTTGGTGTACAGGATGACAGTCCAACTGACTGAGCCACACAGGCCAGGGTGGAAGCACATATCTCTAAGCCAAAAGTGATTATCACAATATATTTTGTTGAATTATGAACACTTATTATTAATCTTGCATGTTGGCACGTACAGGAGAAGCCCAAGGGTGAAAAGCACTATAATATCTGTTTTATATCTGATACTATGATATATTATCATGAAGTATTTTTCATTTTCTGAAATGTTAATATTTGCTATTTTAATTGCTTTTCTCTTCCCCCCCCAAAAAAGCAGATCAGAGATTGTATTTTCATTACTACTCTATCCTTGGTAAGCAGAAGAACCCTTGAGTGCACTTAGTAGCACTCCAAAATATATCATGGCATGATGCACAAATGCAGAGTCACTGCACTTAATTGTTTTTATGCTGGTCGTTTAACTGAATACATGTTCAGAGAGAACTTAGGGGCTCATTTTGGCTAGGATGATTGGAGAAGTCCTTCCTGAAAAGATGATCTTTGACTAAATCAGAAAAATGAAATGGAGGTAGCCATACAAAAATATAGATCAACAGAATTCCAAGAAAAGAGATGTACTGTAAAAGTCTTGACTTGGAAATTAATCCAGTATGTATTATTTTCCCAGTAAAGAGGCAAAGACAAATGGAAAATTAATTGTATAACATGGTTCCCAACCAAAAGCAACTGAAAACTTCCAAAGGAAATAAAGTCACATGTGAATAAAGCAAGTTTTCTTTTTCAATTCACAGATATGTGCCATAGATTCTGAAGGGTCTTTTATAAATACCATTATCATCTTAAAACATCCATTTTCTACTCTTAGTTCACAACAGTTTCTTATTAACGAGTACTGGATTGTATCAACTGATTTTTATAAATATTTTGAGAAAATTATTATTCTGTTAATATACTGAACCACGCTGATAGAATTTCAAATAGCAAGCCATTCGGAAATTCCTAAAATATATCCTGCTTGGTTCCTCATGTGATAGTTTCTTTACATCATTGAATTTTTTAGCTGATATTTGTTTAGGATTTTTCCTCTAAATTCATGAATGAGATTGGTTTGTATTTTTATTATCATGACATTATAAATTTTGATAATAAGGTGATGGTGATTCCACTAAAAAATTTTTTAGAAAGCTCTGGCCAGTGTGGCTTAGTTGATTAGGCAGCATCCCATGCACCCAAAGGTTGCTCGTTTGATTTCCAGTCAGGGTACCTGGCAGGGTTGTAGGCTCGTATCCCCTACTGTTTCTCTCTCTCCCCCTCCCTTCCTCTCTCTCTAAAATTCAATAACAAATCTTTTTTTTAAATTTAGAAATATTTATTTTCTTTTCTTACTCTTATTCACTATTAAAGGTTATAGTGAGATGCTAAAGGTAAAGAGAGATGCTATTCCCTAGTTAAATATTTGGTAGGGTTTATCAGTGAAGCAATCTGTGCATGGAGTTATGGATGGTTACTAATATTAATATTAAATGTATATCAACAATCCTAATGTTTTATTTTATCTTATATGAGCTTCAGTGTGCTTATTTTTCTAGAATGTATACATTTAGTTTTTCAAAGTGATTAACCTAGTATGCTTGTAATAACTTCCATTATATTTTTAATTCTTCAAAAATTAAAGATGCTTAATAATATTCTCCAATTTATGAGACTGTTTACTTTTTAGTTACTCTTTCTTGATCCATCTTGCCAGGTGGTCCAGACATTTGTTAGTTGTATTGGTTATTGCAAAGAACTAACTTCTGCCTTTATTAATCACATCTAGCATAGGTTTATTTTTTATTTTAGTAATATCTGTTTATATCTGTATTGTTTTCTCCCTTTTGCTATCTTTGGGTATAATTTTCTGATATTTTTCTAAGTTTTTCAGATCACTGATGTTCAGTCGTTCTTTTTAATGTATGCATTTATTGTTCTATGTTTTCTGTTAATGAAATATAGCTGCAACCAACTTTTGATAGGTCATATTTACTCATTTTCATTGTAATATTTGTTTTAAATCTAAAAGTTATGAGAAATGTATTATATGAATTCAAATTATTTCTGAGATTTCTAGCTTTCTTTTTGTTATGATTTCTATCTTAATTCTACTGGGTCTGAAACATACTTTCTATGATTTCATTCATTTGAAATTTTTTATATTTGTTTTATGCATCAGCATATGTTCAATTTCAGTAAATTATCTTTGAGCAATCTAAAGAGATCTTTATTCTTCATTTGTTGGGTACAATGTCATTTATATGATAATTAAGTCATGTTTGTTTACTTCATTTTTTGTTAAACTTTTCTACATTTATCTTAACTTTCAATGTACTTGTTCTATATGTAAATGAGAGAATTATCTGAAAATACGACTGTGAATGTATTTATGTATTCTTGTAGCTCTTGTTGGTTTTATATATTTGAAATGATGTTAATGGGTCCTTAAAATTTAGAATTGCTATATATATTTTAGTATACTAAAACTTTTATCATTATGAATTTCACTTTAACAAAAAGTTTTACCTTATACCGATATTGAAAGCGTTTCTACCAACTTTCTTTCACATAGTATTTGCATAGCATATATTTTTCCATGATCCCGATTTCTACTTTTCTAACCATGTTTCTTTTAAGCAGCATACAGATGTTTGTTAATGTATTCTGATGATCTTGGCCATTTCACAATAACATTTACTATAATACCTGATACATCTGTGTTTAAAAGCAACATTTTACTATTAGCATTTAATTTGTAATCAATCTATCTTCTTTCCTTCATTACTTGGAAACTTTCAATGGATTGCTTTTATTCAATATTTTACCTCAGTTAGCTTTTTTTATATACAATCTTACAGGATTTTTGTAGTGATTACTCTAGCAGTGGTTCTCAACCTGTGGGTCGCGAACCCTTTGGGGGTCGAACGACCCTTTCACAGGGGTTGCCTAAGACCATTGGAAAACACATATTCCGATGGCGATTCATAACAGTAGCAAAATTACAGTTATAAAGTACAACAAAAATAATGTTATGGTTGGGGGTCACCACAACATGAGGAACTGTATTAAAGGGTCACGCCATCAGGAAGGTTGAGAACCGCTGTTCTAGAGGTTGCAACACAGATCCTTGATTTATTCAAGCCTAATCATTTGTATTCTATACAATTATCTCTAGAAAATTTAGTCCCTCCATTGTCTCAATTAATCCTTTCTGTGACTTAAGTTAGACTTTCAAAATGGCCTTTAAACTATGTCTTCTGGGTGGACTGACCATATGCTTTGGTTTGACCAATCAGTCCACGTTCACAGCTATGGATATCAAAAATATCTACTAACTGAATGATAAACTTTTATTCTCACAACTTTCACAATTTGAAAATCAATTACATTGTCACTTTACACGTACCTCTATTTTAACCTTCTGGTGTTTTCTATTTTCTATGTCTCTTCAAACTTCATTCTTGATGTTTTCTTTTGACAGATCTCCCTGTTCAAGGACTTTCTTTACCTGAGCTTAATCTATTTGCTTAACCCATTAACACTGTTTGTTTTTAATTCTGTTACAGTATTTTTCATTATATATTTATAAAAAATGTATATTTGTTTAAAAAATATTTTCTGGTTCTGTACTAATCTCAGTAAATTTTCCCATTATATTCTCTAGATATCTTCATTACTTGGATTCTCTATAGGTCTCTTTTTCTTGTGTATTTTTTGTCTTGCTCTTCAGTGATACAGCATTGCCTCTCTGAAATATCTCATTATTTTTAATTGCACACTAGAAAATGTATGTAAAATATTACAATGATAATTTAATGCACTGATTAATATTTTTGTTCATTAAAGAGAACTTATATCTACCTGAGATAAGTGACCATACTAGAGAAACTAACAATCTCAGAACACCTTAATTCAACTATGTAGCTTAAGAGGATTTTCTTGATTCTTACAGGAAATGTTCTAAATTATCTAAATATTTTATATATTGTTCTAAATATTCATAGCAGAAAAGAGAATCTTGGAAATCTTTACATTGTAACAAGTCTGTTAACCTCTTAGTCTTTCTATTTTTATTTCTTGTCACCTTATTACTAAATCTTTTAAATTTTGAATAACTACAATCTATAGTCAGCTTAATATCACATCAATATTTGGATGTAAAATTTGTGATAGAACAATGATTTCCATGGTAACATCCAACCTTTTCATAAACACTGCAAGGTATAAGTGTACTAAAAGGTAGTTGGACTCAAATGCAAAATCCTCTAATAATTAGAAATAACAAGCAAAGAAATTAAAGGAAATTGTGGGAATTGTTGATTTTGGGTTTGTTTTTTTTTTTAAGAAGCAAACTTATATCACTTTATTTTGGTTCAAACTCTTTACTGAAAATAAATTTTTATTAGTGCATGACATTGCAAATGCTAAGCAGTGTTTTATTAGTACATAATATCTGCACTTTAAGTTTAATAAGGAGACTGAAGAACATTGGATAAACAGGCCCAACACAATGTAAGCTGCATAAAAACAAGATTTCTTGGAAGTAGAATGCTTCCCCGCATGAGGTGAATACATACGAGAATTAAATTTTTCTAAAGTAGTTATTCTTGGAATTCTACTAGTGAACATTTATTCGATTCTTTTCTATGAATTGTTTTCATGCATTCATATTTTTCAAGTAAAAACCAAACTTAGTTGGAGATGTATTCATTTTCCTCAAAATGTTTACCTTAAAATACATTGATTACAATGTTACTGATCTGCTGTCTTCTAATTATTGCTATTTAAGTTTTCAAACATTTTTCTTGGATTCAGACATTTTCTCTTCCAGTATTTTTGTTTTTGCTTTTAAGGCAACATGTACATGAACATATTACCCTCTTTGTCAATAGGTCTGTGGATTAGAACTCTTAGGGGCAGTGTAGGGAGGAGGACATAAACTTTGGGTATTTTATAGACACCTTAATTATTTTAATGGTTTTTAAAAGTATTTTAACTTATTATATTTTCAATGCATTATATTTACATTATGATCATAGAAATGATGAGCAGAAGATTACCAACTTCACCTTTACTTTCTAATAGATATGTATCTGATAGCCTAGTTCTAATATTAAATATGCCATATAAGTGAAATGATCAATAGGATGAAGTCAACATTAAGAAGAACATAACATCTAAGAGATATATTTTACTAATACGATATTTAAAGAACTTCAAAGACATGGAATATATTCATGTCAAATGTATAAGAGATATATTTGGTGGCCAGTAGTGGATTTCAAAACAGCTAATGAGCTTCAATTATTAGTTTATCATTGCTCTAATCCCCTATGTCTTATAAACTTCCTGCCATAATATAGGTCAAGAGCCATCAGCATAGACACATCACTTTGGAACTTGCTATAACTGCAGAAGTTCAGGCCCCACTCAAGACTTGCTGATTCTGAATATGAATTTTCATAAGATCCTAAGGTGATTTTCAGGCATAGATCTTCTCTGGAATCTTCATTTACAAATAGGCAACATAAATTCTTTACATAGTCCATTCTTAATTTTACATATTCTGTCTTAATGGATTAAATCATTCAACTCAGTGCTTCTAAGTATCTGAACTACTTGGCACCCTTACCTGTCTATAATCTAGGGCATTGGGTTTACAAAAGCAGCTCTGTGACATCTGCTAGGTCTATAATTATGATGCCTGCAATAATAGCATCAAAAGGTAGGATTATATGGGTAAAATGTCTAGGCTGCCTAAAGAGAAAAGAACTTGAAATTTAGTAAATTTTTTTGAGCAGTTTTGTGTTCTAAGTAACTATATTAAATGTGAAATTTAACTATAATAAAATTGGAATTTAGTCATTAATTATCAAAATATATTTGTATACATTTTGAAATACTGATAATATTATAATTTTTTTAGCCCTTACATGCACTAGATATTTGTGAGCACTTTCGTGTATATTAGCCATTTCATTCTTGCAGGTATCTGATGAAGGAGGTACCAAAATTATTTGTTTTACATATAAGAAACCTAAAGTTAAAATAAAGGAAGTGGGTTTAAAAAGTGACACAGCTAGGGAACAATGGGCAAGAATTCAAATCAAGTAGCTTACCTCCAAAAGTCACCATAATGAGAAATATAACATAAAAAAATTTTTAAATGTTAGAAACATTATGTAACATGAAATTTCAATTTTATCGCATTCTACAACTTAACCTTTGTGTAAGTCCTTTGTTTGAGTCCAGGAAGTACTTGAAAGTACAGGAGAAGTCCCTGGACCACCTACTGGCAGGAAATTATTGATAAGATTAACATGTGGGAATGACAGAGGCAAACAGAAGATAAAAGTAATGAGTCAATGGTGGGTGAGTGGAGCTAAGGTCAGAAGTTGGAAGAAGGAAACCCGAAATAAAAGGTGGAGGGTTTGTGAAGTCCTCTGGCTCAAGAGCAAAAATGATCAATTATGGGCATTCAGTATGTGCTGTTCTTTCTTTTATATGAACCCCAGATTTTATGAGGAAGCTGATGGTTTCATGCAGGGGTTAGATCAGGCCAAAAGGTTGTGCATTTACTTTGAAATCAGTTAATCCAATCATTCTAAGTATTTTCTATGGAACAAAAGACTGGTTCTAGGTGTTGACTCATTTTTTACTTAACCTTGAAACTAACGGAGAGTTCCAATTTGTAAACTTCTTACAGACACTTCAAGTCCCGACTTTAACTATTCAATATTATTTATCATATAAAAATTTATAATTGCTTTCTGAACATCTCCAGTTTTATGCAAGACCCCTTGCTAGTGTAATCATGTATCTAGACATTCTTTCCCCATCCCTGCCCATTTTTACAGGGAGCAGAGAGCCAGCTCCCACAATTCTGTCGTTCAATCCTTCACTTTTATATTAGAAGACAGTGTGAATCAAGAAATTTACATGTATTAAACCCTTACTTTGTGCCAAGCACCAGACCAAGAACTTGACGTTCATAATTTGCAACAATCGTATAACGTTACCCTTGTTTTACAGATGATGGAATCAAGGCTTAGAGTGGTTAACGTCTCGTCTCACTCACAAAGAAGAGAGTAAAATTAGAAAGTAAACTAAAGTCTGACTACAAAGTTCTTTGCCTTTTCACCATACTATACTACTTCCACTACACAATACATACATTCATCTTTTTTCTTTCCTATTAGATGAGGACACCATCATTATATGGCTCACTTTCTCTACCATCGATTCATCAACTGTGTAAAATCCATACACTTCAAAATACTAACTTTTATCCCAAAAATACGCCATGCATGGATCTTCAAGGAATTGAGGAATCCCTCCTTTTTTATTCTTTGACAATTACAAAACATACTTGCATTTTCACATTCATTCCAGATAGAGTAACAAGAATTATATTCATTCTCCAAACTGGAGTACCCAAAACAAATGGACAGACGTAACATGAAAAGAATGATTTGTAAAGCACTAGACATCCATAATCGAAAGACAGTGTTTCCTTGGACATGGGAAATGTACTAGCTTCCTATTACTGCTGTAATAAATTACTATAAACTTACTAACTTAAAACAATATAAATTTATCTTACTGTTTTGAAGGTCAGCAGTCAAAATTAATGTCATCTACTAAAATGAAGATCATGGCAGGGCTAATTTCTTCCGGGGTTTCTGAGTGTAGCATCCATTTCCTCACCTTTCTCAGCTTCTAGGGGTCACCAGTATTCCTTGACTTGAGACCTCCTAAGTCCTCTTCAAAGTGTATCACCCCCTTCTCTCCTTCCACCATCACATCACCAAAGCTGCTAAGGTAAACAGGACAGATATCAGGGAGGCCAGGGTTTGGGTCTGTTTTTATATTTGGGGAGGGGGAGATGTTTGGCTCTGGTTTTTGTCTGGAGGTTGGGGAGGGAGACGGAAATGGAAATATATTATTCTAAGATTCGTGTACTATTTAAAATGTAGCAAATATCAATTGACAGTAGACGATGTTTGGTAAGCTTACAATACCTACTAGACACTCTAAGCAACCACTTAAATAAATATAACACAGTTATGCTAATATTTGAAAAAAATGATAATGATTACAATTTTAAACTAGAAAATTGGGCCAACACTTCAAGGAAACACATACATCATATAGAATAGAAATAAAGATGTTAAGAGAATATTAACAATGGAGGCTTCGAGTACCTGGATACAATTCTCTTTAATTCATTCCTCTTACCATGAGAGAAAACACTTCAAAATATGAATAAAGGTAAAGTGCAGCAGAGCTTCAGTGGCATCAATGGATATGTAGCATTGGGGGGAAAAAAAGTATGTAATCTTTTAACCACTAAGATTAGGGTTGTTTATTACAGCTACATAACCTAACCCATCCTGGGCAATGGTGGTTGGGAGCCCAGAAAAAAAAAGGCAACTCTGAATGCAGACTTAGCCTTGGTACAAAGTGGAGAGAAATGTTTGCATTGATCTAGGAACTGGTTACATGAGTGTACTCAGTTTATAAAAATGCACATAAGTAGTACAAAAAGGTAGAGGTATATGCACATACATACATACATACATAAAATCTGCATCTATAAAAGTTATTTTTTAATATGGTGGTGCAGTTTGAACCAATTTTTTGTTCTGTGGAAGTTGAATACTTTCAGTAAAGAAAGCAGCATGATGATAGGCAGGAGGCGTTGCAGATTACCTGAGAGCCATACACAGAACTATTTGGAGACAGAAAAAAATGAACACTGAGGAGCCAGTGCGAAGAAGATGATGACAATATAGTTTTGTGGTAATCAAAGTAAAGATGAGATATATAATTTTGTTTGGTGGAGAAAGAAGATTTTTGGAATTCTAGAGGGCATGCTGACAATAGAAGTGATTAAATGTAACATGACAGAGAGAAATGAACACATCTTGTTCCAAGATGTTAGACTTCAGGCAGCATTTAAATAGTCCTAAAGTACAGATAAAAGAAAATTCAGGCACAGAAGTTGGTTTCTAGCAAAACCTGGTGTTCTCTCTCCATTGTAGACAGTTTGAGATAGGCTCAGAAACAAGATATCCTAACGATGGTAACAATCTTTGGCCA
The DNA here is from genome assembly GCF_014108415.1 of Molossus molossus. Classification (NCBI taxonomy): domain Eukaryota; kingdom Metazoa; phylum Chordata; class Mammalia; order Chiroptera; family Molossidae; genus Molossus; species Molossus molossus. Next base: position 21,442,600 of record NW_023425344.1, read on the forward strand.
GGAAAATAAACAGGCAGATAAATTTAAGGTTGATATGATTTCTTTCACATTCAAATAATAGACCCAATACTAAATCTTTATCTCTTTAGTGTGATTTTCTGAATGAACTCGATCATTTGCTTTTCAAACTTTTGCAGATTCTGTTTTTGCCAAAACGTCTATTTCACATAGTAAATTAATAGTGTCTTCTGCTCTTAGTGGATTCTGAATAAAATATCTAAAATACCCGAAGTTACCAAATTTTTCTAAGTTCAGCAGTTTTCAAAATAAAACTCTTGATCATCAAGCACTAAGAGAATATAGAGTTAAAGGAAAGCTACACAATTTTTTAAACACATTCATAATTAATCTGTACATGTTTTAAATGATATCCATAATAACTAATTCATTACAAGTTGTTCTATATTTGTTATTCTGCTTTGGGTGAAGTATATCACTAAATTTGTGCTGCATAGTTTACTACAATTCAATATCAAAACTAAATAGAATGTACGGGCAAACAAGAGCCACCAGAAAATCCAGGAGGTAAATTTTGATAAGGTCATAGGTCAACAGGTACCAGGCACCAGAAAAGACAGAAAGAAGAAAAGGAAATACAGTTGGAGAAAGATGCACACCCGAGTCACTATTAGCCTAAAGTTAGGAGCAGTAAGCAAGAGACAAGTCAAATTACGTCGACTGTGGGAACCAGGAGAGCACTCGGATATGACTTGAGCCTAAACCATAGACTAAACCATGGACTGCATTTTCTTCTTAGATAAGGATTGATCTCAGAAATAGTAGGCCTCATAAGGGAGTCCTACAGATAGAAATCAAGTGACCTCCAATGTAGGGGAATAAGAATTGCTGAAGAATTCTGAAAGCCAACTATTTATTAAATCACTTCTGTTCCTCTGTGGAAGTACAGGCATATCAAAATAGAGTCAGTAGTTGATCATGGAAAGATTATGACAATTGTGGCTAGTCTGCTTTTTAAGGCAGTTTGAAAGCATTCTGATGGCATGCTAGGGTAGGGAGGCTCTATTAATGTGCCTATGAATAATCACCTGAGGATCTTGCAAAAGGCAGGTGCTGATTTAGTTGGTCTGGATGGGATCTAACAGTCTGCATTTCAAAAATGTCCCCATACAATGCCTTTGATGCCGGTTTCTGGCCCATCCTAGAGTAACAAGGAGATAGGAGACCTTGACGAGTTTAAAACAAAACAGAGCAAAACAAACAAGTTTGGAAAATGAAGCATAAGTATTGAAAAAAATATATATGATAATTAATACTTGAAATTTTTCTAAATTTTCCTTCTTTTTTATTTTTTATTATTTTTGTTATCCTCACCTGAGGACATTTTTACATTTATCTTCAGATAGAGCGGGAGGGAGAGAGGGAGGGAGAGGGAGAGAGAAACATCTATGTGAGAGAGAAACATCGACTGATTACCACCCACACGACCCCAACAGAGACTGGGGACGAACTGCAACCGAGGTACGTGCCCTTAGCAGGAACCGAACCCGGGACTCTCTGGTCGGGCCGAGACTCCAACCGCTGAGCCAAGCTGGCCAGGACAATTTTCTTTCTTTTTTAAAAAAATACTGAATTAATTGAGGTGACATTGGTTAACAAAATTATATAGGCTTCAAGTCTACAATTCTGTATTCTATATATTGTATCATGTGCTCACCACCCAAAGTAAGGTCTCCTCTGTCACCATTTAGCCCCACTTTACCCTCTTCCTCCTCTCCCTCTTCCCTTTCCTTTTGGTAAGCACCATACTGTTGTCTATCTGGGTGTGTGTGTGTGTGTGTGTGTGTGTGTGTGTGTGTGTGTTTCTTCTTTTTGCTTAATCCCTTCACTTTCATCACCCTTCCCCATAACCCCCTCTCTTCTGACAACTGCTAGTCTGTTCTCTGTATCTAAGAGTCTGTTTCTATTGTGTTTGTTAGTTTATTTTGTTCATTAGATTTAACACATAAGTGAAATGATATGGTCTTTGTCTTTCTTTTACTGGCTTATTTTATTTAGCATGATACTCTTCTCCAGGCCCATCCATGTTGTCACAAAGGGTAAAATAGTCTTCTTTTTTATGACCGAGTAGTATTCTATTGTGTATATGTACCACAGCTTTTCTAACCACTCATCTACTGATGGGCACTTGGGCTGCTTCCAAACCTTGGCTATGGTAAATAATGTTGCAATGAACATAGAAGTGCATATATTCTTTTGAATCAGTATTTGAGTTTCTTCTAATATATTCCCAGAAGTGGGATTGCTGGGTCATAAGGCAGTACCATTTTTAATTTTTTGAGAAAAAGTTACTATTTTCCACAGTGGTTGCACCAGTTTGCATTCCCACCAGCAGTGCACAAGGGTTCCGTTTTCTCTACATCCTCACCAACAGTTCTTGTTAGTTGATTTATTGATGATAGCCATTCTGGCAGGTGTGAGATGATATTTCATTTACATCTATTTTTATTTACATCTCTCTGATGATTAATGATGCTGAGTATCTTTTCATTTATCTATTGACCATCTGTATGTTCTCTTTGGAGAAGTTTCTATTGAGGTCCTTTGCCCATTTTTCAGTTCAGTTGTTTTGGGTTTTTTTTTTAGTGTTGAGTTATCTGAGTTCTTTTTTTTTCTTCATTTTTTTTATTAATTTATTTTTGTTACAGATGATTCTTCTTTTTCCCCCAATGACACCCTCCTCCTCCTCCTGATCCCCTATATTAACTCCTTGTCAGATGTATCATAAGCAAATACATTCCCCCATTCAGTGGGTTGTCTTTTCATTTTGTAGATGGTTTCCTTAGCTGTGCAAGAACATTTTAGTTTAATATAGTCCCATTTATTTTTTGTTTTGTTTCCCTTGCCCAAGGCAACATATCAGAAAAAATATTGCGCAGGAAATGTCCGAGGTTTTACTGCCTATGTTTTCTTCTAGGATTTTTATGGTTTCAAGACTTACATTTGTCTTTAATCCAGTTTGAGTTTATTCTATATATGGTGTAAAATGATGATCTAGTTTCATTTTCTTTGCACATATCTGTCCAATTTTCCCAATACCATTTATTGAATAGACTGTCATTATTCCATTGTATGCTCTTATCTCCTTTGCCAAATATGAATTGACCATTAAAGGCATGGGTTTATTTCTGGGCTCTCTGTTCTGTTGCATTGATCTATATGTCTAGTTTTATGCGAGTACCATGTTATTTTGATTACTATGGCCTTGTAGTATAGTTTGATATCAGGTAGCATGATTCCTCCAACTTTGTTCTTCTTTCTCAAGGTTGCTGAAGCTATTCAGAGTCTTTTGTGGTTCCATATAAATTTTTGAATATTTTTTCTAGTTCTGTGAAATGTACCATTGGTATCTTGATAAGAATTTTATTGAAGCTATAGGTTGGTTTGGGTAGTATAGACATTTTATTGGTGTTAATAATTCTTCCTATGCGTGAACACAGTATATGTTTCCACTTATTTGTATTTTCTTCAATTTCTTTCTTTAGTGTCTTATAATTTTCCAAGTAAAAATCTTTTACATCCTTGGTTAAATCTATTCCTAGGTATTTTTTTAATGCAATTGTAAATAAGATTGTGCTTAGTTTTCCTTTCTGATAAGGTTATTATTGGTGTATAAAAATGCAACTGATTTCTGGATATTTATTTTGTGTCCTGTTATTTTACTGAATTTGTTTATCAGTTCTAGTAGATTTTTGGTGGAATCTTTAGGGTTCTCTATATACAGTATCATGTCATCTGTTAGAAGTCACAATTTTAATTCTTCCTTTCCAATTTAGATCTCTTATTTTTTCCTAGCTGTAGCTAGGACTTCTGACACTGTTAAATAAGAGTGGTGAAAGTGGACATTCCTGTTTTGTTCATGATCTTATGGAAAACACTTCATTTTGCCCATTGAGTATGGAGTTGGCTGTGGGTTTATCATATATGTCCTTCAGTATGTTCAAGCATGTTCCTTCTATTCCCACTCTGCTGAGAGTTTTTACCATAAATGCGTGCTGGATTTTATCAAAAGCTGTATCTGCATCTATTAATATGATCATGTGATATATTTTTTTAATCCTCACAGGAGGATATTTTTTTATTTATCTTCAGATAGAGTGGGAGGGAGGGAGAGAGAAATATCGACATGAGAGAGACACATTGACTGGTTGCCACACGTGCCCTGACCAGGACCAGAGACAAACTGTAGCCGAGGTCTGTGTTCTTGGCCGGAATTGAACCCATGACTTATTAGGCAGCAGGCCAATGCTCTAACTGCTGAGCCAAACCAGCCAGGGCTAATCTTGTGATTTTTATCTATCATTTTGTTTATGTGGGGTATCACACTTATTGATTTGTGAATATTGTAGTAAATTTGCATCCCTGAAATAAACCCCACTTGATCATGGTGTATGATCTTTTTAATGTATTGCTGTATATGTTTGCTAATATTTTATTTAGGATTTTAACATCTATGTTTATCAATGATATTGGCCGATGATTTTTATTCTTTGTAGTGTCTTTATCTGATTTTGGAATTAAGATAATGCTGGCCTAGTAAAATGAGTTTGGTTTTAGCTTTCTGCTAAAACAAGAGGGATATGATCCATAACTAACCTTTGCTTTAGTTATGCTATTGAGGTGTCAAAAAGAAGAGAAAAAATGTATGGCCATACCCTTTATACACAAAGATTACATGGTACTGAAGCACCATTTGTAAGACATCTACAGAAGATTTTATTAATCAGAGTCATCCTTCAGTAACTCAGCAAAAGGCAATCTGAGTATGTACTCCACTGAACGCCTATGACTCGGACAGGGAATACAGCACCGTGCTTGATGAGCATAGCTTGTACTACATGTGCCCTGACTATCAGTATGACTTTGGAAAAGTTATTCTCTCTCTGAGATTGTGACCCTCATAGACAAAGGTAGATATTTATTTCAAAACAAAATATGAACCAGATAATATCAAATATATAAAGTGATTGTCACAATAGATAGCAGCTTGTTTTTTATATCTGCTGTAATTACTGAGCTCATTTTTTTTTTTCTTTATTGATTTTAGGGAGAGGGAGAGAGATAGAAACATCGATGAGAAAGAGCATCAATTGTCCTCCTCCTACATGCCCAATACTGATGTTTGCGCCCACAACTTGGGCATGTGCCCTGAACTGGACTCAAACTGGCGCCCTCTTGGTGCATGGGTCTACACTCAACCAGTGAGCCACACTGGGCCTGCATGAGCTCATCTTTAGACACAGGAAACAGATGTCTTTACTTTAAGGTTATGCCACTTTTCTGAATAAGACCTTCTATTTTGTGTGTGTACTTTGGCTCCACCGGAAATTAGTGTCCCTATTACTTGAAAAAAATAAAACTAAATCAGAAAATTTCAAGTGACCAAAACCACACAGAATCTGTGCAATGCCAAGACAAGTAGATTGATTCTTTTCATTCAAATATTTTATCATTCAGCTTCTCACTAATCAATTAACTGTATATAAAAATAAATTCTGTTCACATAATTGATTAAAGTCTTAACCATGGCCAGTTGTCTTTTCTATGTTATATAATAATTAAAACATCTATTTCTGGTCATTTGCTATGAGACTGTTAATACACTTAACACAATTTCAATTTTTTAAATAACAGATAGATATGAATAGCATAGAAGTTAAGCAAGTTTGGGAAAATGTTGAATGTTGGCATTGTCCAGAAAATAATTTAACAGACAGATTAACAATTGTTTTAAACTGAATTATTGAAATTTATATATGAAACTATTTTGTCTACCTCACTATTTTATTCCTTACACTAACATGAAATTTTTAATGTAAACAATACTGGAAAAAAAATTACTAAAACTACCTGAATCTGACTCTGCTTGCCATTTGTCATCCTTAGACTTATTTTATTCTATAAGGGAAAATATCTGATATTCAGCAGTAAGATTAAGAAATCTCTTTGTCGAACAATAAAGTGTTTCTCATCATTGATTGTATAGGCTGAGACACATACAGCATGGCAGCCAGATATTTTTCTACATGATTGTTACATTTTTTGTCATAATTTTACATAATCCTTCTATTCATAGAGTTCAACGAGTTTGGCCTTCCATGATTTCCACAGAGCAGCACTGGCGGCTCAGCTCTTGGGAAATCTTAGACAGTTTCTCACAGTCAGCTTTGTAGAGGAAGTTTGCAGTCAGAGTCCATTGGATTTCATGGAGCACCAGGAATGACTCACCCTGAAGAGAAAGAGATACATTTATATGAGAATGGTTGGTAACCAGTTGCTTTCAGGATGCTCTACCACTAGCAAACTGTGCTAAGAGATATAGAGTTTCTTCTTCAACAAGACTCCTTGCTTTCAGGGTACATATAAAGAGGAGGGCCTGAGACTATAAGAAAGTGATAAGAGAAAACAAAATAGGGGGAAAAATAAAGCATTTCCCAAATATAATAGATCATTAAATCATCACAACCATTATCATGTTTTCCAGAAGAAATTGGCGTTCCAAAAAAACAACAATGAGGTATCACCTTACACCTGTCAGAATGGCCGCCATCAACAAATCATCAAACAACAAGTGTTGGCGAGGGTGTGGAGAAAAGGGGACTCTAGTACACTGCTGGTGGGAATGCAGACTGGTGCAGCCACTATGGAAAACAATATGGTGTTACCTCAAAACATTAAAAACCCAGTGATCCTGCTTCTAGGAATATACCCTAAGAAACCTGAAACACCAATCAGAAAGAATATATGTACCCCCATGTTCATAGCAGCACTATTTACAATAGCTAACACCTGGAAACAGCCCAAGTGTCCATCAGTAGAAGAATGGATAAAAAAGCAGTGGTACATAAACACAATGGAGTACTATGCAGCTGTAAGAAAGAAAGATCTCTTATCCTTTGAGACGACATGGAGGGACCTGGAAAGTATTATCATAAGAGAAATAAGCCAAGCAGAAAAAGACAAATACCACATGATCTCACTTACATACGGAATGTAATGAACATAACAGTCTGAGGAATACGGTAGACCCAGAAACATGGAAGTAGGGCACAGACTGACATCCATCAGAAGAGGGGGTGGTGGTGGGGGGAGAGATAAACCACAGAACTTATATGCATGTATACATAACCAATAGACATGGGCAACAAAGCCGGGGATGGGGCGGTGATGGGGAGGGGGGTGCTAATGGGGTAAAAAAGGAGAAACATCTGTTAACAAAAAAATTAAAAAAAAATTTAAAAAAAAACTAAGTATTTCCCTAAGTTCACCCAAATAATAAGTGGGGGGAGGGAATATTTGATTTTTCATCAATATAACTAATATTTCTAGAACATATTCATTATGTCAGACACCACTCACAAAGCCCACATTTTTAACCACAGTATTATGCCTTCCTAACACCGGTCACAAAAACATATAGAGGAGAAATCATGGAAAACACATTTTAATATTAATTTTTAGAAAGGCAACCTCTTTATATTTAAAGGCAAACAGAAACATTGATTTCAAATTTTAAAAAAATTTTTTTGGTTTTTTTTTTTTACTGATATTTAAAATAAATATTTTACTTAGTTTTAATCATTGTTTACTATGTGTAGAGGCCTTGTTTCAGTTTCATTTGAAATATGAACAAAATATACATGTAGAATAAGAAAAGTTACAAAGATTTTCAAGGCATTGATATTTCAACAGAGCCAGAGACACAATGTCTCAATCATCTTGGGAGGATTCCTTTAGATAAATCTTTTAGACTTGAGTCATTCTAAGTATGACTTAGTGGCAAAATGAATGCAAATTTATTTAATTAATAAATTTAATTTGCTGCCAAATGTATAAAACTAATATACAACATCTTGCTCAAAACAATTCTAAATATTAAAAGATATTTCAGAAACATCTAGAAAGACAAATAATAGCTTGTTCATTTGATAATTAGTTCTGAGGCTGCTATAAAAGTCTTTACTCATTAAATATCCAACATCTATTCAACATAATTGATATACCTGCGTATGTAATTATTTTGATTGTAATCGATTCTATAAATAATGCATGCCATTTACAGCACACATCATTTTGATTTGGCTTCAATATTTATTTAAATATATATATATGATATTATTTCTGTCTGATTTCTGAAATACATTTATATTAAATATTCACAGCATTTTTTTGCTATTTAAACACTATTTGATTCATTCCTATTTAAATATCAGTCCTTAAAGCATCCACACTAGAAGTATCATTAATCATGAAAAACCTATTAAAAACAAGAAAGTTTAGTTAAAGTTAGTTTTAACATTACTTCACTCTTACAAAACAGTTGAATACATCTTGCAGAAATGTAAGCAGTTTGCTCATTCAAAAGGCCCATGCCACCTAGATTCTTATTTTGCATTTTTATTTTGCAGTTCTTAATTTTTCTCTTTTTGTTGATCTAATTTTCTTACCATTAGCTTTACATCACTTATAGTAATACATTTTTTTGGCAATGCTTGTCAAATGGACTTGAAAGTCCCTCAATATCTAAAGGGCAAATAAAACCCTGACTAAGAACACTTTTAAGTCACTATCCTTAGAATGAACCATCTAGCAGTCCGGGATCTATGTCACTATCCTTTCTTTCACTTCCCGAGGATTTTTACAAAAAGCAAATTGCTTACTAGGGACTGTCTGGATATTCTTGCCCTGCTATACTCCCTCCATTTCCTTTCTGTGTCATGTTCCATAACCCAGAAGTTATCTGGAAAATAATCCAAATGAGATTACAAAAATAATAAATCTAATTATTTATTATTTCAGCAAATAAGTATTGGCTCTCCACTGTAACCTGGCTCTTTGCTACAACTGATAAGTGACATATGGTTTCTATTATCAAAAAGCATAACATACACCAGAAATTTCCTAACATGGTAAGAGCGACAATGGAGTGAATGATCCCCTACTCTAGGTCCAAAGAAGGGGCTCCCACTCTGGTTTGTGCGAGTTAGGAAAGGCTCCCTAAAGAGAATGGTATTTAAAACCAGTCCTAAATGATAACTGCAATTGAAGTGTGAGGATAAAAAAGGGAACTCTAGGCAAATTGTTCCCTAACTAAAGGGGTCCATTTGCTTGCCCGTATCAAAACCCAATGAAACGGGACCAGGATTTTGCAGCAAAAAGTAAAGGTTTATGTCAGGAAATGACCGCTAGCCCAGAGAAACGGGCGAGAAGTGCTCTGAATCCTGGCCCCCAGTGGCTCCTAAGGGATGGATCATATTTGGGGAAAGTCATTAATCATGGTAACAATGGAGTTGGGGTCCTGGGCTCTACTGACTGTTTGGGGCCAGGGTAGGAAGTAGTTAATTATTGTGTTGTGTCCTGATGTCAGTCATAGTGTTATTCTGTCCCGTTTCGTGAGGATGGGTCAGTAGGGTCGTTCTGCTTCCACGAACCTGGGGCTGAAACACAACTAAGGTCAACCTGTTATCATTAGTTTGACCAAAACTCTGTTTCCGTGATCAACAGACCTGAGGCTTTCTTTTTAAGACAGTTCGATGTTGACAAGAACTTAATGTTCTAATGATGTAATGATTAAGGGGTGAATGTGCAGTATGTCATGGTGTTGTTAGACTGGAAAAAGCTAGCTTGAATTAAGGAAAAAGTCATATTAAAGAAAGGTTATAAAAGGGTAAACCACAGCTTAAAGTGGAAAAGAACATAGTCATCTCAGGGAAGGATGAGTCATTCTCAGCAGCTCTGTGATCTTAGATTATGGCTGAAGGCTCAAGGGTAGGTTTAGCGAGTGGGAGCCCTTATTAACCTTGGAGAAGTGAGCATCATGAAGGGTCTTCTTTATGAAATGAGTTAGTGTATATAAAAATCCTAGGATGATACCTGTTATAAGAAATCATTGAATAAATGTTACCTATAATTATGCATAGTAGTATTGCTTTGTTATGAATATTATTATTCTGATCACCTATTATTATTAATTGAATGGTTATACTCTCCCTCTACTTTGCCCAGATTCGTGTGTTAAAAACCTAACCCCCAAAGTATTAAGAAGTGAGGTTTTTGAGAGATGATTATGTCACGAGAGTGGAACCCTCATGAATAAATTAGTGCTTTAAAAAGAGGGACCAGAGAGGTCCTCGGTCCCTCTCACCCTGTAGGGCACAGAGTGAAGACGGCCATCTGTGAACCAGGAATTGGGTTCCTCACCAGACACAGTACTGAATCGGCCAAGAAATGGGTCTTGGACTTCCCAGCCTCCAGAACTATGAGAAATACATGTTTGCTCTTTATAAGCTACCCAGTTTATGGTATTCTGTCAAAGCAGTTCAAATGGACTAAGACACGTACTCATTAAAAGACACTGACTAGAAGGAATAACATCCATAAATTGGTATCTCATACTTACATATATGTGAGTAAAGACACACATTATAACAATTTAACAAAATTAATTTATGTGTATGAATAAACACAAAGATAGAATGTGGCCTTGTTAATTAGGAAGAGATGACAGTGTGGCTTTTGAAACCAACTTCTCCTTGACTTAGCATCACTTTAGCGTTCTTATGGTTGATGAGCGTATTTCATTGTTTCGGGGGGAAAAAAAACAAAAAACTGCAGTTCCTTCATAAGTGAAACTGAGTTTAAAAGGGGTGATTTAATTTGATATTGCACCACCAGGTGTTTAATTCAGTCGCACCTCATTATAAAACGTTTCCCCATCAAGGGAACCCAGCTTCACTGCGGGTTCAATCATGTTTCTCGACAGGTTTTTTTTTTTTTTTCAGTGCCTCTTTCTCACTGTTCTTGTATCTGAAGTAGGTAACATGATGGGAGAAAACTCATTTTTGTTTAAATGTTAATGTGCTGTGTTTACCTACTAAGTATCACTTACGTGATGAATGGTTCTAGCTTAATATTGCGCACATGTGCACTTTGAGAAACTAGATTTTGTAGGTGCATAAAAAAACAATATACATACATGGGCCTTTAAAAATAAATGGGAACTTGAAGTCTGCCTCAGTTTGATGGGAAACAACAAAGCAGTCAGATCCAACTAACAAACTAGAAGAGAAAATATTTCTGGACTGCCTAAAATAGATGCAAACTTCCCTATGACCTTTCAGACCCCGTGTCGCATATTCAAACAAAGCATACCTGTAAATTGTCATCTGGTAGCAATTATTTCCCATACATAACTGGGCATACAGGGCCACCTTTATCCAGAGGAAAATATAAAACTCTTCAGGGAGAAAATACAGTCTTAAGAATTATGTTCAGCTACCACTACAGTGATTTGATAAACCATCACTCTTCAGATTCTTGATTGATAATGTAATAGCATTTTTTAAAATACCATTTATTGAACAATTACTATATACCCTGTGTCATGCTTAGTATCTAAAGTGAAACACTTTAATTTACAACAGTCCTATATGCTGTATACGATTGTTATCTTCACTTTACAAGTGAGAGAATTGAGATCTGCTCAGGTTAGACAGCTGGTAAAATGATGGTGACAAGTGATTTTTTACACATTAGGTCTTCATTTCCTACCAACCCCATTCTTTACTATACACAAGCGATTCTTTGCAAGCTGATGTAAATCACTGTGCCAACATGGCTTCAAAACAATTCCTCTCCCCATTCCCTTAGCATCAGAATCCTAGCTTCACCCTATACAGAAATGCTGGGGCCACGTGAGCTGTCTTCTTCACAGAGGTGGGGTGCTCTTTCTAGGTTGTCTCTTATACTTACCTCCTAGTTTGGGTCTTGAAAGAAGTTATACCTCCTTATAACTTCAGCTCTTCTAGGGCATTAACTCCCTAAGTTTTCAGTATCTAATGCAAGAATTGTTCCACTCTCTACCAGTCCTGAGCCCACCCAAAATGATCAGTTTCATATGATGTTGCTATACAGTTCAAATGACACCAATCTCATCATAGAATGTATAAGCCTGAAGTAATCAAGCCAGTGGGTTGAAAGTATTACTTGTAAAAAATAATAGGTATAAATAAGATTAGATAGATAGATAGATAGATAGATAGATAGATAGATAGATAGACAGATGACAAAGTAGCAGCTGAGATAAAACCATGAAGCTATACAAGATCTATGATAATGTAATTTATGTCACTAAAAAAAAGGTTCAATGCCAGTTTCCTGTGTCACTTGATAATTAATTTAATCCAAACATCCTAGAGTACCTGTTCCCAGCTTCTAAGCCACACATTGTATTTATTTGTGAGAGAGATGAATGAGGGAAAGAGATAGAAACAGAATAACCCAACCCTAATGACTGCTTGACCAGTTCTCACAAATGAAAAGTACTTCTTGTTTGGTTTTTCTGAAACTTCAGTGCAAGAAATAAATCTTTCCTGAACCACAGAGGATGCCAGCATGCCCACCTTTATACAACTTCATAGACACCCATATGACACATCTTCCAGTTCAAATCCATAGCTGTCTTTCACCTCGAAACTTGTGTAGGTGCTAGAAGATTCACCCACCTCAAACCGCCGAAGATCACTGGCCTACTTGCCCTTGAGTTATATGGGCTCCCTGCTAGCACCCATAGATTATGCAGCTCTGTCAAAGAATGAAAGGGGGTGAAGAAGTAGAAGGAAAGCAGCATTTACTAATTCCTAGCATATATCATGCCTTGTGCTAAGTCCTTTCACCTGTAGTATTAATCCTGTTTCATAGTAGAGGAGACAAATTATAAGAAATTTGTCCGTGGTCCTACCTTCTGTCAAATAAGTAACAGTGATGGGACTTAAAATCAAGTCTTCTGCCCTGGCTGGTTTGGCTCAGCAGTCGGAGCGACGGCCCAAGGACCAATGAGTCGCGGGTTTGATTCTGGTCAAGGGCACATAACTCAGTTGCGATTCATCCCCGGCCCTGGTCAGGGTTGTGCAGGAGGCAGCCACTCGATGTGTCCCTTTCACATTGATGTTTCTCTCTCTCTCCCTCCCACTCTATCTGAACAAAAATGGAAAAAATTCTGGGGTGAGGATTAAAAAAAAATTAAGTTCTCTAACTCTAAACTCAGAATCCTTATTTCACCATGGTCTTTAAGAGTAGCTCCTTCTTTCTCTTTACAACAGAATGCTAATTTGGGGGGGGGGGGGGCGACAAAACTCCAAACTTTTGCTCAAGAGTTTATCACTTACGCAATAAAACTTTGATGTAATATATATTTTTTCTGCCAACAATAGAGATTTAAAGAGGCAATACCACCTATATTAGTTAATTAGCTGCAAAAAAAAAAAAAACTTTTTACAACTCAAAAGTGCTAAACTTTAGAAAATGGCTTGAAAACCATACATGATCTCACAGTTTCTGCATTCAAGAATCTGGGCATGGCCTAGTTGGGTCTTCCTCAAGGTTACAATCAAGGTGCTGGCCGGGGCTGTGTTTTCATCTGCGTCTTCCCCAAGGAAGGACCTGCTTCCAGATTCACATAGTTGTTGGCAGCGTTCAGTTCCGCATAGGTTGCCAGACTGAGAAACTTCAGTTTCTTGTTGGCTGTCAGCCTGCGGAGGCCCTCAGCAACTTGGCGCATAGCCCACTCCGTATGGGAGCTCATGGCATGCTAGTTTGCTTCCTCAAAGCTAGTGAAAGAGAGTCCCCTGGCCAGGCTGCACAATTTTATGTAACATAATCCAGTACAGATCATCAGTCATGTAAGTGCCATCACCTTTACCATATTCCATTAATGAGAAATAAATCACAGGTCCCACCTACATTCAAGGGGTAGAAATCACAAGAGAATGAACATGCGGAGGTGAGGATCATCGGGACAACCCAAGAGTCAGTCTGCCAGACTACCTATTAATGAGTTCTTAAACCCATTTCCTCATTTATAAAATAGGGATGTTGATTCTATTAGTGTTCATGAGTGTATTAGCCAAGTTTCACAAACTTGGTGTCTTAAATAATAAAAGTCGTTGCCTCACAGTTCTGGAAACTAGGAGTCCAAGGTCAATGTTGTTGGTAGAGTTAGCTTCTTCCGAGGGCTGTGAGACAGAATCTGGTCCGTGCATCTCCCTCAGCTTCTGGTGGGTGGCTGGCAATCTTTGGCATTCCTGGGCTTGTACGAATATCAGCCCAGTCACTTCTTTCATTTTTAGGAAATATTGTCCCTGTGTTCCTGTTTCCAAGAGATGAAACCTTTTTATAAGGACCCCAATTATATTGACCCCAATGATCTCATTTTAACTTGATTTTCTCTGTAAAGTTGTTATCTCCAAGTAAGTCACATTCTGAGTTACTAAGGGATAGGACTTCAAACAAATGAGTTTTTCAGTGATACAGTTCAACTTCTAACACTAATGAAAGCCATCATCAGGCTGGTTGGGAGGAATAGAAATTTTTTATAAGGGTTAGTTCACAGACTCTCACATGGTAATCTCTCAATAAATGTGTAATTTTAAGTGAGTATGATTGATTTTGGCTCTCCTACTTTGAGACAGGACTCCTCATTTTCCAAAGATCGCAAAAGTAGAATGTCGTGTTTGTCACTTCTGCCTTCCAAAACTTATCTTGTATTCCATTAACTTAAAAACAATTTCCCTACCTTGGCTGGTTTGGCTCAGCGATTGGAGCATCAGCCGGTGGACCAGAGAGTCCCTGGTTTGGTTTCCGCTAAGGGCATGTACCTCAGTTGCGGTTTGTGCCCAGTCATGGTTGGGGTCGTGTGTGTGGCAACCACTCCATGTATCTCTTTCACATCGATGTTTCTCTCTCTCTCTTCCTCTCTCTCTCCCTCCTGCTCTATTTGAAGATAAATACAAAAATGCCCTCCGGTGAGGATAAAAAAATAATAATAATAAAATAAAAACAACTTCTCTGAGTTTTATAGCCTTTTTTTGCATGTTTCCTTCTTAATAACGAAGTACATTTTTAAACAAAATATGATTATTTATTTGTTTATTTATTTCAAACTCATTAAAGGATTTTTTTTGCATGTTTATTTTGTATCAGGCAATTTTTCATTTGGTAAAAAAATTTAACATTTGAAAGCAAAGAAACAGAACAATTATTTGACTAGCTGACGGTCATAAACTAAGGACAGAAAATGCATATAAGAGGATATCCTTTAGTATCAAGTGCTAGACCTGGAGACAAAGTTCACAGTTTCAATAAGTTGGAAAAAAAATACCAGCCATCTCTTCACAAAATGCCCTTCCCACAACAACAGTCTCACCCCTTCAGATACAAGTTTGCTTTTAAAAGAATGCAATATTCCTGAACATTGGAGGAAGAGAAAAATGCCTTCTCTCCCCAGAGCCAAGATATCTTGATGAATAATGAACAAAGGTTAATTAATGTCTTAATCTGCTTGGGTTGCCAAAACTAAATACTTACGGTGTTTTACAATAGAAATGTATTTTATCACTGGTCTGGAGGCTAAAAGTCTGAGATCAGGGCCCTGGAATCGTTGGGTTCTTGGAGTTTCCTTCCAGGCTTACCTTTTTATTTTTTATTTTTATTTTATTTATTTATTTATTTTTTAAATTTTTTATTTATTTTTTTGTTGCAGATATTTTACCTTTTTTACCCCATTGGCACCCCCCTCTCCACCCCCGCCCCGCCCTGTCCCCGGCTTAGTTGTCCATGTTCATTGGTCACGCATACATGCATATAAGTTCTGTGGTTCATTTCTTCCCACCTCCCCATCCCCTCTTCTGAGGGATGTCAGTCTGTGCCCTACTTCCATGTGTCTGGGTCTACTGTATTCCTCAGACTGTTATGTTCATTATATTCCGTATATAAGTGAGATCTTATTCAGGCTTACCTTTGGAAGGAGAAAGCAAGCTCTCTGGGATCCGCTCTTGTAAGGGCACCAGCTCAGTCTGAGTGCCACACCCCGAGGGCTTCGCCTCATTGTAATTCCTTCTCAGAGGCTCAACTCCAAATACACATGGGCTGGGGGAGGGTAACACAATCATTCAGTTCATAGCAATTAGTTTGGGGGAGTGGGGGTTTTCACGGAGCAGGAATTAAACCTCCCTGATGGTTGTTTGCTTCTTTCCTCTCCTCCTCATCTTCCAGTGTCCACACGACTGTTCAATGGCACTCTTGCAAAAGAAGTTCGAGAAAAATGGCATTGAGGTGTGAAGAAAGATGGCTCAAGTTTGAGCATTTTCTGACATACTCATTTTACCTGTGGAAAAAGTCCTATAATCTGGCTTCTAAACTTAGTAATGTAGCAACTTCTGCCACTGTCTCCTTAGACACTCTGCTGATTGCGAGTATCAGTTGACAGGTTAACGGCAAGTCCTCTGTCGGTGGGGGACAGAGAGTTGTCACAATGGTAACTTGACTAGTCAATTCTAGTCCCACTTTAACTTTGGACAGTGAAATATCTCTAATCTCTTCAACGGCCATGAGCTGAAAAAGGGAGAGTACAATCTTCCCTTGGGAACATGCACTTCTGCAAGGGTGACCTTTCTCCCACACAGTTCACTCCTTACATCACTGGAAAAACAATTTGCTAGCAAATGACTTTGCTGTCTGGTGCCTCTCGGTAAGCCTCCCAGTGACATGACACCAACAGCTGCTGATTTATCTGACAGAGTGGGATACTAGACAGGCTTTTGTCCCCAGATGTGGGCCGTGGTCATCAAACCATGCACTTGGCAATTAGCACTAGTCTGTAATACAAATTAGTGACAAGTATAGACAAACGACCTTAAATTTTAGCAAGCATCACAATGACCTGAAAGGGCTTCTTATTCCACAGATCTCTGGGCCCCACAGTTCCAGTTTAGTAGGTTTGAGGCAGGGCCTTACAATTTAACAGGTCCCTAGGTAGTACTGCTGCTGGCCTGGGACCACACTGAGAACCACTCCCGTAATCTAAACCCAAGCACACAGTGCAGTCTCCTGTAAAATGATGAGTTTTCTGTCATGTCGGTTAATTACTGGCCACAAAGGTTCAGATTCCGTTAATTATATTTACACTAATAAAATTAGTCAATGTGTCTACTCCCCTACACAGTAAGTGATTAAAATGAATGTAGGCTTATTGACACAGCGCAGACTTAAGGGTAATAACCACAGAGTTCTGGTACGCATTTCATGCACACTTGCTGCTAAGACCATGTTTCTTTTATATTATGGCATTTCCCATCTTCAAAAGGAAATGTAACAATCAGAATGTTGATAATACAATAATATGTTCTATATGCGATCAATTTTGTTTGATCATTTCTAGTTCATAGGCAGCAGCTCTTTGTTGAAAAAATAATATACCAGTGAAATGTTTTATTAGATATCTGCTTTTATTTATAAAATTAAAATGCATTCTATATTAGGGGAGGTTTCTGTCTTGATATCCATATTCAATATTCTTTTTTTTTAAATCTTACTTTAGCTCTATTGAATTGGTATCCAGTAAGTATTTTTATTTTTAAATATTGCAGGTACATCTTGAACTTAAAGGAAAGGCTATCAGAACTTTAGCTACAGCAGAAGTGGCTACAGGGCTCTGTTATCAACTGTGTTAATTATTTATTCACACCTGGTTCACCACTGATTAACAAAACCTATTAAGGCCTTCCCTTGAAGACCTTGCTGTTGACATATATTTGCAGCTGTTGTTGATTTTTTTTCCAAATTAGCACATTATGTGTTTGGAAAACAGACAGAAAACAGCTGCAGTGTCTGAATGCATTTATTATGTACTCTTCTCAAAATGCTATTTAGGTTTATAGTAAATGATGAAGCCGAGTGAAATGGGCTGTTAGCGCTGCACTTGGAGTACGTGCGGGTCTAGCAGGAACCAATGCTGAAGGAGTCACACTAAACCTTCAGCCTTCAGCTTGGAAATGATTCCACACGTTTCGAAGCTGACTGTTCATGCATATGCATCAAATCGGGTGTCACTCCACAGCGGTTTCCCTTTCAGGTCAGGAAGGTCTGGAAAAGAGGTTAACGCGATTAAAAATGCAGATGGCTTTAGACGGGTTTAAATGTTTATTAAAATAGCATTACCTTGACTTTCATGTTATGCTATACTGAATGCTTTATTGGTTTTAGAGTCTCTCCTAAAGCCATTTGCTCCAGGTTGTAGTAACAAAATATTATCTTTAAAGGCTGGATTAATAATTAAAAAATATTTTTTTATATTTAAGATCTTGATAGTTGCTGTAATAAAGCAGCAGCAGGCAACATATCTTCCTGGAGTCAACTATCTGGCATTTAGCTGTGCTTAGAAATTATTTCCTACCCAAAGTACTGGTTCCCACCTAGACACGGGGCAACTTTGGGAAAATCAAGGGGTTCTCTATCTCCAAATAGTATGCAGAGACTCTCCTCTTACAGGAAAAGGAAATAGAACGAGAGAAGCGGTCTGACTCTCAGATCACATTTCCAGTTGCATCTGCTTCCCTCCTTTACCCCATACTTCAAAATCAGGGCTGACTGGTTATTCTTGCTGATCTTTTCTATCCCAAGTCCCATTTTCCAGTAGAGAAGCTATTGCATGGAGGGCTGACTGTACAGCAGATGGAACTTCTCTTATCATTGCACGCCGTGACAGTGCTCCTTCCAGTTCCTAATTCCATCAAGTTGCATAAAGCTTTCTCAAAATTTAAGGCTAAAAATATGCACATTCATCTTTATCAGAGACAGGTGTTGTCTAATTAGCATTCTTTGTTTACTTCATCATTCTTGTTACAGATATGCTTACTAGATCAGACATACACATCTGTCTATGTTATTAATTATACTGAAAAATACCAAACTATATTAAAATACCACTGCTATAATGTAAGGCCACAGCCCTCATGCACCCTGTCTCCCTAACCTGAAACAAAGCATGATTCTACACTTACATGACATTTGGCGGTGTTGACTGCCAGCAAGATAAACAGACGCTGACTATCTTAAGCAAAAAAAATAAAGAAAGAAGAAGAACTTATTTGTAGCCTACAGAATCACTAGAAGACTGCAAAACTAGACTTACAAAACCAAGAAAAATCAAAGCAGTCTGGAAGACCAAGCAGCAACAAACACGTCACTACACACCACCACCATGGAGGCATTATTTCATCTCTGTCTAATTTGAACCATATGAAAAATTCTAGGTAAGGACATTTGATAGACAGAGTCATTTGCCAGTGTGCCTCATGCCAGTTGGCATTTCGATAATCTGTACTTTGGGAAGTAGGATATTTCATCTTGCCAGAAAATACACAATTGTGAATTCCCCAAACATTAAGAAGGGTTGTGTATTTGTAGGCAAAAGAATGACAAATGTACTCACCATTTTTCAAGACCCAAGTTTAAGCCTGAACTTCTAAATAAAACCTTTCCTAAACACTTAAACTTGGTCATTTTTATCTTTCCCTCTGACAACTAACCCCAGGGTAATTGAGTCAGTATCATTCAGTTTATAACTTATAAGCATTAAGTGTATTTTAGAATTTTTTTTCACATTTTATAGGTTTCTTTTCAATAAGATTGTTAGTTCCTTGAGAACAGAGCACATGATTAAAATTTTTGTATTTCATCACGACATATACCACATCCCAAACATAGATAGTAGGGTGACTGATGACCAAATCAAAGCTGAACCCAAATAAATATTTACCAAACATGACATCAATGAGACAATATGCAAATAAAATTGTTTTAAGGATACTGCTGTAGCAGCATACTTATTTTTTTACATCTCCTTAGAAATTCTTCACAATGAG
Organism: Molossus molossus; assembly: GCF_014108415.1. NCBI lineage: Eukaryota > Metazoa > Chordata > Mammalia > Chiroptera > Molossidae > Molossus > Molossus molossus. The sequence continues at coordinate 21,462,318 of NW_023425344.1, forward strand.
CCCTGGCCGGTTTAGCTCAGTGGTTGGAGCGTCGTCCTATGGACCAGAGAGTCCTGAGTTCAGTTACCGCTAAGGGCACCTACCAAAAAAAAAAAAAAAAATTCACAATGATGATTTGTATAAACGACTTGTGTTGTAAGACACCAAGTACATAATGGATTAATATATACTACCACTACATTCTTTAATAAATTCTCTGAAATTCTGGTAAGCAGCTTTTGAAATGATTCCCAATGATATCTGCTTCCTGGTATTTATGCTCTTATGTAAACCCCTCCTACAGGCTTGCTTCTAATGAATACAATATGATATAAAAAGTGGTATGTCATCTCTGAAATTAGGTTAAGAAAGGTACTGACTGGAGAAGATGGTGGCAGGCAGGACCAGAGGGAGGGTGAGTGTTTGAGAGAGTGTGAGTGGACGTGAAGGTGGACGACCAAACCCGAGCAGTGCAGAGATGCGGAGCAGAAGGTTCCTGTGCTGTGGACGGAGCAGTCGGCTACTGCGGGAAGTGGCCCTTCAGGGTGCTTCCCCATGAGACGCTGGGAGCTCCCACCATTTTGGAAGATCCCGGGTCTTCCCTGGGAGGAGGCAGTGGGAGCGGCCAGGGCCCAGCAACCTGAGCCCACCAGTGCACCTGGCACCATCAAACCAGTGGACACCCTGTGTTAACACAGACCAGTGCACAGTAGTGGAGCTGCCAAGGTGCCAGTTGTGGAACCTCAAACAGCAGGGAGCCCAGTACCAGCCTCCATGGTAGCGGCCAATCAGGGTCGAGATTTACCCCAGCAACAGAGACTCGAGAGCAGAATCCATCCCCAGTCAATAGAAGCACAGACCAGCAGCTGAGACCCATCCTCCAAAACTACAGCAAAGGCTGAGCAGGAGCTGAGCCCCACAGGGCAGCAGCACTCCCCAGCCTCCAGTGGCAGGACCTGGGGCTCCACAGAGGCCTGTGCAACCCAGAGGCCCATAAGAGGGGTGGGAAGCCAGGGCTCGAGAGGGACCAGTGTGATCCAGATGCCCATGGGACCTGTAGGGTGCTGGAGCACCAGAGAGGCCTATGTGACCCAGTTGCCCACAAGATATGTGTGGAGTCGGGTCTCCAAAGGGACTGTGCAACCCAGCTGCTCACAGGACCTGTGTGGTGCTAGGGCATCAGAGAGGCATGTGTGATCTTGCTGCCCACAAGATAGGCATGGACTCAGGTCTCCGAAGGGTCTGTGCTATACACCTGCCTGCAGGACCTGCGTGGTGCTAGGACACCAGAGAAGCCTGTATAACTCAGCTACCAATAAGATCAACGGGGAGCCAGGGCTCCAGTGAGGCCTGTGCAACACAGCTGCCCATGATACGGGCAGGGAGCATGGCTCCAACAGAGCCTGAGCTATACAGCTACAGGTGGCACCAGCGACCAGCTGGGAACACAGCTCCAGAGGAGCCCACGTGATCCAGTGTCAGCACCTACCAGGGCACACCAATACCAGTCCCCAGTAGTCAATCCTCAGGATCCACAGCAGGCAAGAGGTGACATGCAACAAAACAGTCTGGGAGGCACAGTAGCCTTATTTCATATACAGTGAACTGCCTACACATCCAAACCCCTCACCGGGTCTAGAGCTACCAAACAGAAAAAATGGGGAGACAAAGAAACAACACCCAAAGGAAAGAAAAAGAGGACTCACCAGAAAACGAACTACAGGAAATGGAAGACAGCAACTTGTCAGATAAAGAATTCAAAGCAATGATTTTAAGGGTGTTCAAACAATTTGGTGAGAACTACATGCAACTTAATAAGAATTATGAAGAGCTCACTGGGAACTACTTCAGCTTAGAAAAAGAGGTAGAAGCTATGCATAAAAATCAAGAGGAAATAAAGAACGACATAGTGGTTATTAAAAATAGAAGCGTTCAATAGTAGATTAGAAGAAGCTGAAGATCAAATCAGAGACTTGGAAGACAAAGTAGAGAAAAACACCCAAATAGAGCAACAAATAAAAGAAAAATTTAAAAAGCAGGAGGAAAGTTTAAGTGAGCTGTGGGACAATACAAAATGTAAAAACATTTGCATTATAAGGATACCAGAAAGAGAAGAATCAAAGAAAGAAATAGAGAAGCTGTTTGAAGAAATGATGACAGAAAACTTTTCTAAACTGGTGAAGGAAAAAGTCACACAAATCCAGGAAACACAGATAGTCCCAAGCAAGATGAACCCCAGAAGACCAACAGCTAGACACATCATAATAAAAATGGCAAACATTAAAGACAAAAAAAGAATCTTAAAGAAAACAACAGAGAGATGGAAAGTTCCCTACAAGGGAGCTCCCATTAGACTGTCAGCTGATTTTGCAATAGAAACAATGCAGGACAGAAGGAAGTGGCGTGAAGGGTACAAAGTAATGCAAGGCAAGGGTCTGAATCCAAGACTACTCTATCCAGCAAGGCTATCATTTAAAATTGAAGGAGAAATAAAGAGCTTCACGGATTAAAAAAAAAAAGCTAAAGGAATTTACCACCATCAAACCAGCACTGCAAAAAATACTGAAGGGACTGTTGGAAGAAGAAGAAGAAACAGAGCGAGAGAGAGAGAGAGAGAGAGAGAGAGAGAGAGAGAGAGAGAATACAGGAATAAAATTAAAATGACAACTAATAACTATCTATCAATAATTACCTTAAATGTAAATGGCTTAAATGCTCCAATCAAAAGACATAGGGTAGATGATTGGATAAGAAAACACAACTCATATGTATGCTGTTTACAAGAGACCCACCTGACAACAAAAGAGTCACACAGAATAAAAGTGAAGAGATGGAAAAAAATTTTCCAAGCAAACGGAAATGGAAAAAAGCTGGTATAGCAATACTCATATCTGACAAGATAGACTTTAAAACAAGGGCCATCATAAGAGACAGAGAAGGTGACTACATAATATTAAATGAATCAATCCAACAAGAGGATATAACCCTGGTGAACATATATGCACCAAATACTAAAGCACCAAAATATATTTAAAAACTTCTGGAGGATTTCAAAGGAGAGATCAATAGCACCACGATCATAGTGCGTAACTTTAACATTCCACTGATACCACTGGATAGATCTTATAGACAAAAAAATTAACAAGGACATAGAGTCCTTACAAGACAAGGCAAACTAGATCTGTTGGACTTCATTGATATTTACAAAACATTTCATCCCAAAGCTGCAGAATATCCATTCTTATCAAGTGCACATGGGTCATTCTCAAAGAGAGACCACATGATAGGACAAAAAGCAAGTCTCTACAAATTCAAGAAAATTGAAATCATACCAAGCATCTTCTCAGATCACAGTGGCATGAAACTAGAACTCAATTACAATAAAAACACACAAAAACATTCAAACACTTGGAGGCTAAACAGCATGTAATTAAACAACAAATGGGTTACTAACAAGATCAAGCAAGAAATTAAAAACTTCCTGGAAACCAATGAAAACAAACACACAACAACAAAAAATCTATGGGACACAGTGAAAGCAGTCCTGAGAGGGAAGTTCATAGCACTACAGGCCTACCTCAAGGAACAAGAAAAGTCCTAATTGACTTTCTAACCCTACGACTTAAAGAACTAGAATGTAAACAAAAGGAAAAGTCAGAGCTAGTAGGAGGAAGAATATAGTAAAGGTTAGAGCAGAAATAAATGAAAAGAGACTAAAAAAAAAAAAACAATTCAAAAGATCAATGAAACAAAAAGCTGGTTTTTTGAAAAGATAAATAAGACCGATGGACCTTTAGCAAGACTCATCACGAAACAAAAAGAAAGAGACCAAATAAACAAAATCAGAAATGAAATAGGAGAAGTAACAACTGACACCACAGAAATACAAAGGATCATTGAAACATACTATGAACAATTACACACCAACAAATTGGACAATGTAGGAGAAATGGACCAATTTCTAGAAACTCACAGCCTCCCAAAATTGAACCAGGAAGAGATAGAAAACTTGAACAGACCAATAACAACAGAGGAAATTGAAGATGTAATTAAGAAACTCCCAGCAAAAAAAAAGCCCAGGCCCAGATGGCTTTACAGGGAAGTTTTACCAAACATTCAAAGAAGACCTAACACCCATTCTCCTCAAACTATTCCAAAAAACCCAAGAAGATGGGACATTTCTAAACTCATTTTATGAGGCCAGCATAATTCTTTTTTTTTTTTTTTTTTTAATCCTCACCCGAGGACACTTTTTTGTTCAGGTAGAGTGGGAGGGAGAGAGAGGAGGAAGAGAGAGAGAGAGAGAGAGAGAGAAACATCGACGTGAAAGAGACACAACGAGTGGCTGCCACCCGCACGACCGACCAGGGCCGGGGACAAACTGCAACCGAGGCACATGCCCTCAGCGGGAACCGAACCCAGGTCTCTCGGGACTGCAGGTGGACGCTCTAACCGCTGAGCCAAACCGGCCAGGGCAAGGCCAGCATAATTCTAATTCCAAAACTGAATAAGAACACAAGGGAAAAAAACTACAGGCCCGTATCCCTGATGAACACAAATGCCAAAATCCTTAACAAAATATTGGCAAATTGGATCCAGCAATACAGTAAAAAAATTATTCATCATGACCAAGTGGGTTTTATCCCAGGGATGCAAGGATGGTAAAATATTCAAATATCATTAAATATAATACACCACATAAACAAAAGAAAAGATAAAAATTATATGATCATATGAATTTTTCATGCTGAAAAATCTTTTGACAAAATCCAGGACCCATTTATGATAAAAATGCTCAGCAAGGTGGGAATAGAGAAATCATATCTCAACATAATAAAGGCCATATATGTAACACCTACAGCCAACATCATACTCAATGGACAAAAAGTAAAAGAATTCCCCTTAAGAACAAGAACAAGACAGAGATGCCCTCTTTCACCACTCTTATTTAACATAGTACTAGAAGTCGTAGCCACAGCAATTAGACATGAAAAAAATAAAGGGGAATTAAATTGGAAAAGAGGAAGTGAAACTGTCACTATTTGCAGATGATATGATATTGTACGTAGAAAACCCTAAAGACTCCATCAAAAAATCTACAGTACTAGACTTAATAAATGAATTTAGCAAAGTAGCAGGATACAAAATTAATGTCAAAAAATCGATGGCATTCTCATACACGAATGATGAAATCACAAAAAGAGAAACTAAAAAAAACAATCTCATTTACCTTCACAGCAAAAAAAATTAAGATACCTAGGAATAAACTTAACCAAAGAAGTAAAAGACTTCTTCACAGAAAACTACAGGTCATTGAAAAAAGAAATAAAGGAAGATATAAAAGAGTGGAAGCAGCCCTGGCCGGTTTGGCTCAGTGGTTAGAGTGTCCACCTGCGGTCCGGAGAGACCTGGGTTCGGTTCCCGTTAAGGGCATGTGCCTCGGTTGCAGTTTGTCCCCAGCCCTGGTTGGTGGTGCGGGTGGCAGCCACTCGATGTGTCCCTTTCACATCGATGTTTCCCTCTCTCTCTCTTCCTCTCTCTCCCTCCCACTCTGTCTGTGCAAAAAATGGAAAAATGTCCTCGGGTGAGGGAAAAAAAAAAGAAGAAAAAAAAAAAAAGAGTGGAAGCATATACCTTGTTCATGGATTTGAAGAATTAACATCATTAAATGTCTATTCTACACAAAGCAATCTATAGACTCAATGCAATCCCCATCAAAATACCAACGACATATTTCACAGAACTGGAACAAACACTCCAAATTTTATATGGAACCAAAAAGACCCCAAATAGCCACAGAAATCTTGGAAAAGAAGAAAAAAGTAGGAGGGGTCACATTACCAGATTTCAGGTTATACTACAAAGCCACTGTAATCAAAACAGCCTGGTAGTGGCACAAAACAGGCAGATAGATCAATGGGACAGAAGAGAGAACCCAGAAATTGACCCAAGACAATATACTCAATTAATATTTGACAAAGGTGGCAAGAGCATACAGGGGAGTCAAGACAGTCTCTTCAAGAAATGGTGTTGGGAAAATTGGACAGCTACTTGAAAAAAATAAATAAATAAAGGTAAACCACCAACTTACACCACACATGAGAATAAACTCAAAATAGATAAAAGACTTAAATGTAACTTGTGAAACCATAAAAATTCTAGAAGAAAATGTAAGCAACCAAATTTCAGACATCATATGCAACAGAATTTTCACTGATACAACAACTAAGGCAAGAGTAACAAAGAAAAAAATGAACACATAGGACTACATCAAACTAAAAAGTTTCTGCACAGCAAAAGAAACAACCATTAAAATGGAAAGGGATCCCACTGTATGGGAGATCATAATCACCAATGATGCATGAGATAAGGGGTTAATTTCCAAAATATATAGAGTGCTCATACAACTCAACAAAAGGAAGACAAAGAACCCAATTAAAAAATGAGCAGAGGACCTAAATAGACACCTCCCCAAACAGGACATACAGATGGCCAAGAGACATATGAAGAAATGCTCAGCATCACTAATCATCAGAGAGATGCAAATTAAAACAACAAGGAGGTATCACCTCACACCTGTCAGAAGGGCCGCCATCAACAAATCATCAAACGAGTGTTGGCGAGGGTGTGGAGAAAAGCGAACTCTAGTACACTGCTGGTGGGAATGCAGACTGGTGCAGCCACTGTGGAAAACACTATGGTGTTACTTCCAAAAGTTAAAAATTGTACTGCCATTTGACTCATTGATACCCCTTCTAGGAATATACCCTAAGAAACCTGAAACACCAATTAGAAGGAATATATGTATCCCTATGTTCATAGCAGCACTATTTACAATAGCTAAGTTCTGGAATTAACCCAAGTGTCCATCAGTATATGAGTGGATAAAAAAGCCATGGTACATTTACACAATGGAATACTATGCAGTTGTAAGAAAGAAAAGATCTCTTATCTTTTGAGATGGCATGGAAGAATCTGGAGAGTATTATGCTAAGCAAAACAAGCCAAGCAGAGAAAGACAAATATCACATGATCTCACTTATTTGTGGAATTTAATGAACTAAACAAACTGATGAACAAAATAGACCCAGAGACACAGAGGTAGGGTACAGACTGACAAGCCTCAGAGAAGGGAGGTTGGGGGGAATGATAAGCCACGGAACTTTCATGCATGTATGCATGACCAATGGACATAGACGACAAAGCTGGGGATGGGGCGGGGAGATGGGGAGGAGGGTGTCAATGAAGGAAAAGGGAGAAACATCTGTAGCAAAAACAAATTAATAAAAAAAGAAAGAAAGACACTGACTCTGTCTGGTTCCTGTCTCCCTGTTTGCCTTTTGCCCTCTCGTCCTTCTCACTTGCTTACTCTGATGAATGAAGCTGCCATATTTTGAGCTATGCTATGGAGAGACCCAAGTGGCAAGGGACTAAGTTATGGCAGCCTATCACCAAAGACAACTTTGAGACCCCAAGTACAACAGTTCAGGAAAAACTGAATCCTACACCTACCATGTGAATGAGTGGAAAGTGGACCTTCCCCTAGCTGAGCCCTGAGAACTGTCCAGCCAGCTGCTTGATTACAGCATAACCTGTGAGAGACCTTAAGGCAGAGAACCCAGGCCCCCCTTCTCCAAAGAGCCAAAGAAACTGTCATATAATAAAAATGTCATTTCAAGGCACTAAAGTTCCAGTGATTTATTACACAGCAATAGATAACTAATAGAGATCATAATTACTAATAACAAATAACAGCTCATTTTGATTTCTTTATAATATTTCATAGCTTTATTGAGATATAAATGGATGTGTTTTTAAAAATTGCTTAGGATCAGATAGCTTCACTGATGAATTTTGCCAAATATTTAAAAAAGAAATAATACAAATTCTTCTCAAACTCTTCCAAGAAATGGAAGAAAAGAGAACTCTCTCAAACTCGTTTTATAAGGCTAGCATTGCCCTGATACCAAACCTAGATAAGGACACAACAAGAAAGAAAGAAAGAAGTGCAAGCCAATATCCTTGATGACATAGATCCAAAAATTCTTGACAAAATGCTAGCAAATCAAATTCAACAGCTCATTTAAAGGATCACACACCATGATCAGCTTATTTTTATTTATGCAACTCTTGGTTTCTGCATTATTAGCTCTTATAATAAAACTAGAGTTGATTTTTTCTGTGGTTCATTTTATTGTGGTAGACCTGAATTAAAAATAGCTTCGAAATACAAGTGTATTTGTCCTGGTTGGTTTGGCTCAGTGGTGAGAGCGTTGGCCCATGGACCAATGAGTCATGAATTCAATTCAGGTCAAGAGCATGTACCTTGGTTATGGTTAGTTCCTGGCCCTGGTCAGGGTGGTGCAGGAGGCAACCAGTCGATGTATCCCTCTCACGTCTCTCTCAAGTCAATGTTTCTCTCTCCCCCTCTCTCTCTCCTTCCCTCTCACTCTCTCTGAAGATAAATAGAAAAAATATCCTGAGGTGAGGATGAAAAAATAATGATAATAAATAAATAAATAATTACAGGAGTATTTAAATATTTGTTTTCTAAGTTGTGTACACATACACTGTCTTAGCTTGAGTTCCTTAAAATATACAGGATGAAATAAGTGAGTGTTAACATTTTAAAACAGGTAGGATGAGAAGCATCATACTGGTTTCTTGATGAGCTTTTAAACAACAGAGCAAATCAGTGGCAGTGTGTTCGTTCAGCCAAGTGGTACATATCTATACATGTTCAATGGAGAGAGCATGTCTCAGAGAAATCTATACCGGACAGAGGAGAGAGGTACATCTACCCAGCTCCCTTCTGTTGCCTGTTTCCATTAGTCAAATTTCACCTGACAGTAGACCAAATTCCACTGCATTTCTGCCTAAGGAGGTCTTTCAAAGCCAAGTTTACAATTCTGGGTATGGCGTTTCAGTCAAATCTTAGAGGAAGACACAACTCTGGGTGTGGGGCTGGCTAGCTTAAGTGGTGGATCCCCCAGACTGTAGTAAAGTTGCTTGTCCAGCAGGCCAGTGTCTGAAGGCTCTTTAGGCAATGTGGGAGGACTCCAAACAACTGCATACATGTATTATGGAATTTTTGTAAATCAGGATTATTTTTAAAGTAATAAAACAGTGCATGTTTGGTGGATCACCTATAAATTTTGGCTAAATGCCGTATAATTGAACTAGGTGATTTTGACACTCAGGGAAAATCATAACTAAAGAAAATATTCAAGGTGGTTTTGAGATATAATGATTATCTCTTAATTTACTGGTTTGAAAAGAACAGGTTTTTAGCTGTATTTTGTAAAGAAAGAATACCTTCACATACAATGTCTCTTTTTTTCTAAATATTTTTGTAATTTTTTAGCTCTTTAAAAAAATAATTCTGATAAACACTAAAGTTAAATGAGCTGTATATAGTCATCTATTGTTTACCCAATACACACACATATTCAGACAGACATAAAGCTACACTACATTAAGCAAATATATAAAATTATTATACTCAATATACAAGAAACATTTGTTAAAACCAGGGCTATTTTCACTGTCACTTTATATAGGCAACTAACATTAAATATAATTTCAAAAATTTTAAATTAAATAGCTGCCAACTTTTCAAGAATATCTATTGTATATAAAAAATATACCTGTGCATCATCTTTTTCTAAAGTTTATTGCAGATTGACATACTTTTTTTATTGACTCAAAGGCAAAATAAATCAGAGTGATTTTTTTATTCTAACTTATTGCTCTATATAGCAATTAAAATGTGTTTTTATTTCTTTTGTTGGTTTTCATTTTAGTTTGCAAAATGTGAACTGAATACTTTTTTCTTTTAGAAAAGCACATTTTCATTCTACTTTAAAATAAACAAATATGTCATTGAACTTGATTGTATACTTATGTATATGAAAGCTGTCATTTTTACTTCAACTCCTCATTTCAAATCTCTATCCTTTTGTGAAAAATAAATAGTTTGTGTCTAAAAATCACAAATCTATCCACAGCAAAACAGTACAGAAAAAAAGTCATTTTGATTTTTTTTAAGCAAAAATGTCAACTCTCTATATAGGAAAACTTAATAGGTTGTAAATATTGAGTCAGATTCTGCAACTTTCAGCAGAGTATGCAGATAATTTTAATTCTATGTTAACTCTTTCATGTAGGATTTTCTTCTTACAAAAACTACTTTAAAAATAATAAATAGTACACTTTTGGTTGTTGGAAAATATTAAGCATTGATCAATAAATAAGTCATTGCTTTAATGTCACTAGTAACACACAGTGGTTCTTACTTATTTTTTGTGTGGCTCTTCTGCAATTTTTAAAAATATTTTTATAGATTTGTAGCATATAATTCAGTATCGTGAACACTACATATTTAAAAAATAGCAAATGATGAAAATGATGATGATAATGATAATAATGATGTGTTCATGATTTTAGTCACTTTAACATGCACATTTTTTGAGAAATTCTTAGCAGATAGGTTTTTTTTCTTTCTTTTAATAAGAGCCTTTTCCAATTTCCATGATTTACATAGGCTTTGAACCATCTAAATAGCCAATGTTGCATTGTATTCTAGAACTTCAGCTTCTAAATCCACACGGGAGAGCTGTACATCATTACTTTCCCATTTTAGATCTTTATCTTTAAGATTTCATTGCAAAATAAGAAGCATGTGATGATTTTTGGATCTACAAATACATGGGATATTCTAAGTGATTGTGAATTCTTCACGTAACCTCCATTTGGTAAAAGCCAATCTGCTTTTTCTTGAAAGAGGGCAAAAATCACTCTTTACAGTGGTAAATTACAGCCACATAAAATTTAATGGCATGTCAGTGAGATGGTTTTGCAACTCTACAATGTCCTAGTGGGACTGTCCCACTGCCGGAGTCAGAAGGTAGGAGATGGGCCGCGTCAGACAAAGCTGCACTACGACATGCACACGGGCCGTTCAGCGGGCTACTGAGCTGTCCTGTGTTTCAGTCTCTTTATTTATAAAGAAACAATAATAGGGATACTTTGAGGATTAAATTAATGAGTGAATAAGTGGAAAGCAGTTAGAAAAGTATCTGACAAATGCTTGGTGCTATGTGAATGTAGGCTTATATCTTGTTTATAGTATTTTTCACTGTCATTTTTTTCCTGATAGAGTTTCTCACATTGACTTATAATACATTTGCTTATGATACATATTGACATAACATTTGCTAGGGCAACATGCCATATTTGAAATCACACAGAAAGTAAAGAATATTACACTGTATGTTGTATGCCATGCATTTTCCAGCTCTCCCTTTTAAAGTTAGTAAGTACAAAATGAAAATGGGAATTCTGGCCAACATACATTTTTTAAATTATTTATTTAATGTCACTCATCCCCATATGGCTTAACCTTAGATAAATGAATAAATCACTCATTTTGAATTTAAATATGAATTATACAGTCCTATTATGCACGCAACAGATATTTATTAAGCACTGATGATATGGGAATCATTGAGTTTGACTGCAGTGGTGCATGGAACTTACCCTCGTGAGGTTTGAGATTTATCACCCATGTAAATATACATGTAAGAAAAAAAAAATATGATCCAAATTAGGAGTGATGTTACTCTCTATAGGTACATAGCTCTGGGAAGAATGCTTTCCTTTTTTTTTTGTTAGTGTAAACAAAAAGTTTTATTTTAATTTTTATTAGATTTATTGGGGTGACATCGGTTAATAAATTATATAGGTTTCATGTGCACCTAATTCTATAGGTTTCACCCCCCAAAGTCAAGTCTCCTTTGGTCACCATTTACTTCCCTTTCACCCTTTTCTACCTCCCCCCCGCTTTCTTTCTGGTAATCACCATATTGTTGTCTGTGTCTAGGAGGATTTTTTTGCTTAATCTCTTCACCTTTTTTACCCGGACTCCCAATCCCATCCCCTCTGACAGCTGTCAGTCTGTTCTCTGTATCTTAAGTCTGTTTCTGAATTGTTTGTTTATTTGTGTTCTTTAGATTCCACATATAAGTGAAATCATATGATATTTATCTTACTCTGACTGGCATATTTCACTTAGCGTAATACTTTCCAGGTTATCCATGCTGTGGCAAAAGGAGAGATTTCCTTCTTTTTTAAGGCCAAGTAGAAGTCCATTGTGTAAATGCACCACAGCTTTTTTATCCACTCCTCTGTTGATGGGCACTTGGGCTGCTTCCACATCCTGGCTATGGTAAATGGTGCTGCAGAGAACACAGTGGTGCGTGTCTTCTTTTGAACCAGTGCTTCGGGTGTCTTTGGACATACTCCGAGATGTGGGATTGCTGGCAGTTCCATTTTTAATTTTTTGAGGAAACTCCATACTATTTTCCAAAGTGGCTGCACCAGTCTGCGTTCCCACCAACAGTGCACCAGGGTTTCCTTTTCCCCAAACCGTTGCCCACACTTATTGTTTGTCGGTTTATTGATGGCGGCCATTCTGACAGGTGTGAGGTGGTATGTCACTGTGGTTTTAATCTGCATTTCTCTGATGATTAGTGATGTTGAGCACCTTGTCATATGTCTGTGGGCAATTTGTATGTCCTCTTTGGAGAAGTTTATAGTCGGGTTCTCTGCCCATTTTTAATTGGATTGCTTGTTTACTTGGTATCGAGTTGTTTGAGTTCTTTATAAATTTGGAATATTAACCCCTTATCAGATGTATCCACAAATATATCCTCCCCTTCAGTGGGTTGTCTTTTCATTTTGTTGATGGTTTCCTTTGCTTTTCAAAACCTTTTAGTTTGATGCAGTCCCATGTGTTAATTTTTTCTTTTGTTTCCCTTGCCCAAGGAGATATATCAGAAAAAGAATATTGCTATGAGAAGTGTCCGAGATTTTACTGCCTATGTTTTCTTCTAGGATTTTTATGGTTTTGAGTCTTCTGAGTTGAAGATGTCTAGAAAGGAGAGTACAGTCAATCCCAATATTCAGTCAATCAAAAATAGCTATCTTTTTTCTTCCCACTGTCTCTTGTATTTGTCTTTGACTTATCCTTTCTATCCTTGCTCCTGTCTCTCCTCGTTACACATTTGAATTACTAATGCATATGATTAGTTCAAAATCCTTAGATGGCTTTGCTGATTTTATTCTCAACACCTTGAATTAACCATTCTGTGAACAATTAACACTGCATTTAACCTCTTTAAATGTTAAATACATTGTGTTCCTCCTCAAAATCAAAACCCTAGTGTGGGTCTAATAAAGCAAATTTGAACTGTTTGGCTTAATTTCTAAAATCTATTGCCATCTAATCTCACTTGGCTTTTCAAATATATTTTTTTCTTCCACAAGTCAATATAGATCTTCTATTGAAGTTGAAACCAATTCTTCATCATCGAGAAGGTAGCTTGTGACAAATCTGGCAGGGGTTTTCGGTGTTGTTTATCTCTCCCTGATTAATCCTCTGATTCCCATCCACCAAACCATACACTGTCACTCATTAAAATTTCAACTCGAGCCCGGCTGGTGTGGCTCAGTGGCTGAGCATCGACCCATGCACCAAGAGGTCTCTGGTTTGATTCCCAGCCAGGGTACATGCCTAGGCTATGGGCCCAATTCCAAGTGGGGGGCATGCAGGAGGCGGTCAGTCGATGTTCTCTCTCATCTATGTTTCTATCTCTCTCTCCCTCTCCTTTCCTTTATCAGTAAAATCAATTAAGGAAAAAATATTTTTTAATAAAAATTATAAAATAGAAGTCATCTTTAAAAAAAAAAATCTAACTCAAGTAACACTTCCTGCTTAAACTGCCTAATGACATCATTCCTCACTGGCTTTCCCTATCTGTGGCTATTTTTATTTTTTTATTTTTTTATTTTTTTATTTTATTTATTTATTTTTTTATCCTCACCCGAGGACATTTTTCCATTTTTTGTTCAGGTAGAGTGGGAGGGAGAGAGAGGAACAGAGAGAGAGAGAGAAACATCGATGTGAAAGGAACACATCGAGTGGCTGCCACCCGCACAACCGACCAGGGCCGGGGACAAACTGCAACCGAGGTACGCGCCCCTAGCGGGAACCGAACCCGGGTCTCTCAGGACCGCAGGCCGATGCTCTAACCGCTGAGCCAAACCGGCCAGGGCTCTGTGGCTATTTTTAAACTACTGCACAGAATACAGCATATTGCTATGTGTATTATATGTCTGCAAATACAAGATAAAGAGCTTCTGTCCTCCTGGGTCCATGAACATCAGTTGGAGTATAATCTCCTAGCTTCTTGTGTTAGACATATAGTGTGAAAGAGAAATAAATGTACATCGTCGTAGTTCTCAAACATGTTGGTATCAGAACTTCTTTTTTCTCTTAAAATCTATTGAGCATCCCAAAGGGCTTTTGTTTTTATTTGTTTTTTTATCCTCACCTGAGGACATTTTTCCATTTTTTGTTCAGGTAGAGTGGGAGGGAGAGAGAGGAACAGAGAGAGAGAGAAACATCGATGTGAAAGGGACACATCGAGTGGCTGCCACCCACACAACCGACCAGGGCCAGGGACAAACTGCAACTGAGGTACACGCCCTTAGCAGAAACCGAACCCGGGTCTCTCAGGACCGCAGGCTGACGCTCTAACCGCTGAGCCAAACCGGCCAGGGCCCAAAGGGCTTTTGTTTATATGGGTTTTACCTATTAATAATTACTAGGTTTCAAATTAAAACAGACATTTATTAAATTTTAAGTCTTTTCTTTGTAATGTTATTTAAAATAACATATTTTTGTAGCATAGATATATATTTCAAAAAGCAAAATTAGTGAGAAGAGTTTTATTTTATTTTTTTTGCATTTTTAAAACTTATTTATATCTGCCTTAAATAAAACAGAAATTTCTATTTAATTCAGCATTTGGTAAGTTGAGTATAAAAATACATGAAAGAAATATGACCCTATACAGATATGTAGTTGAAAAAGAGAGGAATGTTTTAAGGCTTTTCAGATAATCATGGGTCTTACTCTGTGATATGAGACCAAAATACTCAACAAGTAAGGGTAAGGATTGATAAGGAACCCAAAGCCATATTAATGAAGATTTCATACTTGTTACATTAAAATTTGTTTTTTATCTTGCATTTTGTATGGATCGGTTATTGAGACATACTCTTGTAATGCTAAGCATTGGTCATCTGGAAAAAAAAATAGTACAGTGAGTTATTCATATCTTCCAGTTCTTGATATTTGTATTCAATATCAAATATAATGACTGTTAAAATCATCACCGATTTCATCTGCAAAATCTGTAAATATTGGGGAACTGTCAAGCACACTATGGCAGCTATATAATTTTCAAATTTTTTTCATTCGAAATCTTAAAACATCATATTGATCATAAAAACTGTCAGTTGTTTTCCATGAAGCAACAGGCTCACTTTATTCATTTATTTTAGAATCTGTCTGCCAAATACCCAATCTTAAATAAGCATAGTTTGTCAGTAACTCATTCAACTAAAAATTATGTTCTGTGAAGAAAGTACTAATTCATCTCACAACTCAAACAGTCTCACAATTGCTTTTCCTAGAGGCAATCGGCATACCTTTGTGTGCACTGAGAGTGTGGCATGCATAGTTCCCATTGTGTCACACAGAATAATGAGAGGACATGTACTCAAGGGTCAAAATTTAGTAAAATTGATCATCTTTTCTGCTTCATCAAGGACATTTTCAAATAAAACTGCCCGTTTTCCTTCCTTTTGCCAGTACAGTGCAGTGGAAAATGCAGTGTCCAATAGTAGGCTAGTTTGCACCACGTTTTTATCCACGGGGTTGCACCACTAGTGCAAATGTCAACAAGGTTGACATTTTGAAACCCGTTTGGTCCTTACCAACACTGTGCTCAGGAACTACGAGGTATCTTGACCCCTACTTTGAATATCACTATTTCATTGCGCTAAATCATAAGCTGAGGAGTTGCATATTATTGCAGCATAACCTTTATAACCCTGAAAAATACAGATGCAAAAATCCTGGACAAAATGTTAGCCAACTGAATTTAACAGCACATTAAAAATGTCGTACACCATAGCCAAGTAGGATTTATCCCTAGGAAGCAAAGATGGTTCTACATACACAAATCAATAAATGTGATGAACCACACTACCAAAACAAAAGATACAAATCCATGCCCATATAATAGCTTTAAAAAATCATTGGCAGAATTTAATATCCTTTTAGAAAAAAGACCTTAACATGTTAGGTATTGAAATAATGTGTTGAAATAAAATAAAGGCCATAATTGATAAGCTCAAAGCTAAACTGTATTTAACAATGAAAAACAGAAAGCTTTTCTTCTAAGATCATGAACAAGGAGGCACAGATGCCCACTCTGATCATTTCTATTTAACACAGCACTGGAAGTACTAGCTAGAGAAAGCAAACAACAAAAAGAAATAAAGACATCCAAATCTAAAAGAAAAAACTAAAATTATCTCCATTTTCAGGTAACATAACAGATAAGTCTGAAGACTTCATGCACACATACATACAAAGCAACTAATAGACAAATTTAGCAAAGTTGCAGAATACAAAAATCAATTGCACTTTTATGCACAAACAACAAATTATTCAAAAAGGAAATTAATAAAATAATGTCATTTGCAGTAGCATCAAAATGAATAAAATACTTACAAATAAATGTAACCAAAGATGAAACACCTGGACACTGAAAACTAAAACACTAATGAAAAAAAATTAAAGCAGATACAAATAAATAAAAAGACCACAGCAATCAGACAAGAAGGAAAAAAAAAGTATCCAATTTGGAAAGGAGGAAGTGAAACTGCCATTGTGTGTAGATGACATATTACACATAGAAAACTCTAAAGTCTCCACCACAAAACAACTAGATTTAATAAATAAATTCTGCAAAGTAGCAGGATACAAACTCAACATCCAAAAATCATTGGCACTTTTATATACCAATAATGAACACACAGAAAGAGAAACTAAAAAAACAACCCCATTTACCATTGCAACAAAAAATGAAGATACCTAGGAATAAAGTTAACTAAGGAGGCAAAATACCTGTTCTCAGAAAACTACAGGACATTGTAAAAAGAAATAGAAGCAGATATAAAAAAGTGGAAGCATATACCTTGTTCATGGATTAGAAGAATCAACATCATTAAAATGTCCATACTACCAAGGCAATCTATAGATTCAATGCAATCTGTATTAAAATACCAATGGCATATTTCACAGATCTAGAACAAATACTTTAAAAGTTTATATGAAACAAACAAACAAACAAAAAACAGAATAGCCCCCGCAATCTTGAAAAAGAAGAGCAAAGTTGGAGGGATCACAATTCCAGATATCAGGTTATACTACAAAGCCATTATAATAAAAACAGCCAGTTACTGGCACAAGAACAGGCTTATAGACCAGTGGAACAGAAAAGAGAACCCAGAAATTGACCTAAGACATCATGCTCAGTTAATATCTGACAAAGTTGGCAAGAGCATACAGTGGAGTCAAGACAGTCTCTTTTATAAATGGTGTTGATAAATTGAACAACTCTGTGCAAAAAAAAAAAAAAAAAAAAAACTAGACCACCAGCTAACACTATATACAAGAATAAATTCGAAATGGATAAAAGACTTAAATGTGCCCTGGCCAGTTTGGCTCAGCGGTTGAGCTTCGGCCTGCGGCCAGAGAGTCCCGGGTTTGGTTCCTGC
Organism: Molossus molossus; assembly: GCF_014108415.1. NCBI lineage: Eukaryota > Metazoa > Chordata > Mammalia > Chiroptera > Molossidae > Molossus > Molossus molossus. Next base: position 21,479,991 of record NW_023425344.1, read on the forward strand.
TAGGGGCACGTACCACAAGAAAAAAAAAGACTTAAATGTCACCCGTGAAACCATAAAAATCCTAGAAGAAAATGTAGGCAGCAAAATCTGACATCACACATGGCAGAATTTTCACAAACACACCACCTAGGGCAAGAGAAACAAAGAAAAATATTAATAAATGGGACTACATCAAATTAAAAAACTTCTGCACAGCAAAAGAAACAAACATCAAAATGAAAAGGGAACCCACTACATGGGATAACATAATCGCCACTGATACATCAGATAAGGGGTAGATTTCCAAAATATATAGAGTACTCATACAACTCAACAAAAGGAAGACAAAAAATCTAATTTAAAAATGAGCAGAGGACCAGAATAGACACTTCTCCAAATAGGACATGCAAATGACTAAGAGACATATAAAAAATGCTCAATCCCACCAATCATCAGAGAAATGCAAATTAAAACGACTATGAGGTATCACCTCACACCTGCCAGAATGGCTGCCATCAACAAATCATCTGACAAGTGCTGGTGAGGGTGTGGAGAAAAGGGGACTCTAGTACAATGCTGGTGGGAATGCAGACAGGTGCAGCCACTGTAGAAAACAATTTGGTCTTTCCTCAAAAAATTAAAAAGGGAACTGCCATTTGAACCAGTGATTTCACATTCTAGGAATATATCCTAAGAAGCATGAAACACCAATCAGAAAAAAATATATTCACCCCTATGTTCATAGCAACATTATTTACAATTGCTAAGATCTGGTAACAGTCCAACTGTCCATCAGTAGATAAAAAAGCTGCATGGAATACTATGCAGCTGTAAGGAAGACAGATTTCTTGTACTTTTAGACAGCGTGGAGGGGTCTGGAGAGTATTATGCTAAGCAAAATAAGCCAATCAGAGAAAAACAAATATCACATGATCTCACTTAGTTTTGGAATATAATAAACAAAATATATCCAGAGACTTGGAAGTAGGAAACAGACTGACAAACCTCAGAGGGAGGGTGGGAGGGAAGGAGGGAAGAGATAAACCAAAGAACTAGTATGCATATATGCACAACCAATGGGCACAGACAACAATACTGTGAAGGCGGGACAGGGATGGGAGTGGGTAGGGGAGTGTCAAAGGGGGGGAAAGGAGGGACATCTGTAACAAAAAGAAATAAATCTAATAAAAATAAATAATAGAATAAATGTTATATTGTTAATATGTTCATGCTCAAAGCCAACTATAAAGTCAATAAAATTTCTATCAAAAACACAATGACATTTTTATATAAATAGAAAAAAGTCCTAAAGGAAACTGGAGGACATTATGCTCAGTAAAGTAAGCCAGTCACAGGACAAATACTACATAATACCACTTATATGAGAATTCTAAAATAAGAAAAAAAATCATAGAAGCATAGAATGGAAGTGTTCTCATCACAAGGAAAAAATCATTCTTTTCTTTTCTTTTTTTTTCTATATGCGATGATTGAGGCTAACTAAACGTATTGTGGTAATCATACGTATGTCAAGCCACTGCGCTACATACCTTAAACTTATATATTGCTGCATGTCAATTATCCTTAATAAAACTAGGGGAAAAAGAAGCATTAAATAAAATTATAGTTGGCAGGGGCTGGGAGGAGGAAGAAATAGTACAAAGTTTCAGTTATACAAAATGAACAAGTCCCAGTGCTCTATCAAAAGTACATCACAGTGTTAACAACATTGCGTTGTATACTTAAAAAACGCCAAGAGGGTAAATGTCATGTTTAGTGTTATAACAATAATAATAATAATAATAATAATAATTATAATTATAATAAAAAGGGAGCATGAAAAACTTTTGGAGGTGATGGGTATATTAATGGCATGGATTGTAGTGATGGTTTCATAAATATATACTTATCTCCAAACTCCTCAAATGATATACAATAAATAATACAGGTTTTTGAATGCCAATTATACTTCAATGAAATGGTTTAGATATAGAGATATTTAGATAAAGCTATAAATATAGATGTATATGATATAGATAGAGGATACTGATATAGATATAGATGATAGACATAGAGATAGAGATAGAAAGAGGTGTCAGGGTGGCTCTCCTTGAGAGGATGACATTCAAGCCAAAAGGGAAGGAGTTAACCTTGTCAAGCCTTGTCTCAGAATCACACAGAGCATGCTAGAGGGAATGAGGAGACCAGCACCAGTAGTGGGGCATATCAAGGTGGGAGAAGGGTAGGAGACAGAGTCAGAGAAGTGAAAAGGGTCTATAGCTCATGTAGGACTCTTTGGATGCCTGTAAAAGTACTTTGCCTTTTCCTCTGAATAAAAAGGTTAGAGGCATTCAGTGGCTTTGGACAGATGAATTATAAATGTCCTAAAAGGATAACCCTGGTTGATACAAGGACTGTGTAAGAGGAACAGGGAGAAATGGATATAGGGTAAGCAACAGTCTTTGCCATATGTAGTGTCTAGTAGTGAGCATCTTGTGGATGTTTCATAAATTCTTATTGATTGCATGCATAGGTACTGTCATTTTTTTTATTCAAAGATTTTAATACAGTCTTTTTAATACTGTCTTTTTTTTGTAATTATAGGACAAGCCCTTATCAATTTTTTTAACCCCGAGAACTGTGAAGTATTATTTTATGGCTTCCTACTGTATGGCAAATGTGGGTTAATGTTCTTGCTCCATACCTCTAGTTATTTCAAATATGCGTGCAGTACTAGTCACTAACTTCCTGAAGCCTCTTAAAGTTATTTACAACACATTTATGTATGTTCCATGCAACTAAATAGCAATTTTCTTATAATACAAGCTGTAGTTGTGATGGGAATAGATGCTATAAAATAAATATAGAAAGATGACTTCATTGCAACAACAACAAAAATTCTGCAACAAAATACACTTGCAAGAACTTTGTTAGGTTAGATGGCATCTCCCTTCACATCCATGATGCTTTATAAATTTTGCATGGCCTTGGTTTATCCACTTCCGTACTCCTGCCAATACCGAAAGAAGTTGAAACTATCTTAAAGGAGGGATGTTTAAGTCAGGTTGCATTTCTCCAGACTTCTCTATCCAATCCTTTCATATCACTTACTTGTATTAGCATCACCATTCATATGATAAGTCTCAACTTTATTCTTTTCTTTCTTTGATTCACAAACATAATCAACTTCTAAGTCTACTGAAGTTTTCTCTGAAAAATGTAAGTACTGATACCTCTTTGTGTGATCATTCTCGCCATAATGTTCACTGCACAGCTGTAAAAACTGCGTTTAATCTCTCTCCAGTTGCAGTCCATCTCATAACACAACTGTCATGGCCTTTGTATTAGTCAGGTTTTCCAGAGAAACAGAACCAATAGAAGATGTAAAGAGAAAAATATATAGAAGAAGTGATTTATTACAGGAATTGGTTGGCACGGTTATGGAAGCCAAGAAGTATGCCAGCTGGAGAACCAGGAAACTCAGTACCATGTTCAGTCTGAGTCCAAAGGACAGCAAGGCTTGAGGATAATGGCATAGGTCTCAGTCTGAATCTGAAAAGCCTGATAACCGGGAGCACCTATGTCCCAGGGTAGGAATGTGTCTCAGCACAAACACAGAGAGCACACTGTCCCTTCCTGTGCCTTTCTGTCCTATTCGGGCTCACGACAGATTGGATGAACTCACCTGCACTGTTGAGGGTGATATTCTTTACTCAGTCTACTGATTCAAATGCTGATCTCTTCCAGAGACACCCTCACAGACACACCCAGAAATAATATTTTGCCTAGGCATCTCTTAGGTGAGTCAAGTTAACACAGAAAATTAACCATCACAGCCTTCGAGGAGAAGTTGCCTGTCCACTGGACATGAGAAAGAAGATCCACAGTTGCCTCAAGCTGCCTTGACTACTTCCTAAAAGGGCAGAATAATGATTACAAGGATCATTTTTCTGTGCTAGAAACATCTAAGAGATTTCACCAGTTTGAGAACTAAGAATCTTTGACTTCTCCAATTATTGATTGACATTTCCTCGTTGTATTTCTGCTTACTCTTTCTCTGTCTGGCAAGTTTTTGATAATCCCTAGGCTTTTCTGCCTTGTTTCTCCCCTGGCTGTCCACCGGTGCCTTTGCTAGCTTTCTTCTTTACCTAGAATTTCTTTGCTTCAACAGCTATTGGACAAAGTGCCTGGTAGAACTAGCTGGCATCATTCACCTTAGCATTAGTGACTCCTGTTGTTGACATTACTAGTTGAATCCACAGCATCTACAGCTAAATTATACCAGGCCCTGTGTCCTCACACACTCCCAGGAACAGGATGACTTTATTCCAGTTATTAAATGCAATCAGAGCCCTGGGTACAGTAAAAAAAGAAAGTTATATTTTATATATATATATTCTCTGTTGACTGTTAATTCAGTGACAAAAACCTTGGCTTTTTAAAACAACATTTTTGAAAAAAATTACTTCCATGAGGTATTTTGTCCCATAAATTAATACTTAAAACCATTAATATTTATGGTTTATTATTTTCCAGGGCTAGACCTAAGAACTTTACCTATATTAATTCAATGAATCATCACAATATCGGACCATGTATCAGCCCCATTTTATAGAACAGACACTGTTCCAAGTCAGAGAGGGTGGCCAATCAATGCTGTGATTGACAGCCTACTCTCTAAATCAAGTGGTATGTGATAGATGGAGAATGAATCTCTGTCAAAATAATACAAGGAGGTGAACTCATTAACCGAAGTAGTCAGTCTTACAGATAGACTGGGGAGAAGACTGACACTGTGCAGACAATACCAGCCACAGCAACTAGGATAAGAATTTCTTTCACAATTCCTTCCACATATGCAGTTATTGTTCCTCAATTCTAGAAAGAGCAGAATTCTCCCCTAGAGTGTCACCTGTTCTTTTCAAGGGTTTACCCACACCCAATTCTATTTCTTTGGATGATTCTTTAGCCTCATTTTGTTCTCATGTTATGCATAATGATTTGAAAATCAAATCTGCGAAAACAGTCTTAGATTGTGGGGATTATCCTAGTGAGGACATAAAGTCTACCTGAGGAATCCGACGATGGCAGGGGCAGAGGATAGTCAGCAAATGTTCCCACCTGAGTCAAAAACCCAGATTATATTTCATAGCAAAAGTGAGGCAGTTGATCAGAGACTCACGTAATACAAACAAAACTGGAGAAGGACCCGCATAGGCAAGACGTTGCATCCAGCAAAAGTTACCAATTGAGAATCAAGGTAATTGGGAAATAAAGTGCACAACAGAATTCCATTACTGAAGAGACTTGGCAGGGGATCAAGTTACAGGAAGGGCAAAGGAAACCAGGCTGCTGGGGAAATGGGCACCTGGAGGTTCCCCAGGAGCCAATGAATTGCGTTACCTCGCAGGACGTAATCACAAGAAAACAGGACCCGCATCACCACATTCCTGGGAGAATGGCGCTCAGAATCCAGGCCAAGACCCAGCAATACCTATTCAATTCTTCTCTAAGAATCACTAACCAAGGGCAATCTATATTTGGTCTGGACATAACATCAGTCTCAGAGCCTATAAAAATATTAAAGTTATAGGTACTGAGAAACAGTAGAAAGAGTTCCGAATTGAATTCAGCACTCATTCATCCTCAGGTTCCCATTAAACAAACCCCTCCTCTGCATTGTGTTCAAACGATGCGTGCACTCAAGTCAGGAAAGCCCTCTGTCCAGTTGGGAGGGCTGCCTTCTGCCTTCACCTCCTCCACTGTGTGACCTTTGCAAAGCAGCTTCCCCTACGTGAGGGCGGTCGGACTGGTTGCGCCATGAGGTCCCATGTACCACAAACTTTCCGAAGTTCTGGAATGCAGTAGAGATGTGTACCCTAAGTATGATTTTTGAAAAGTTTGGGATCAATTTAGATGCTGGATGATTCTATGTGAACAGGTAACTTGATTTATTCCTCTGCTAAAAATAAGCTCCTTCTTCTCTGTTTCTCCTTTCTCTGATGGAGGCTTCATGTTGTTTCCCCCTAAAATAATTGTTATTATATGTCAAAATAAATGGCTATAAACAACAGCTAATCAGACATACAGAAAGGAGTAATTGTCTTAGCACAAATTCTTAAGGTTAAACCAGCCAAGCCAACAAGAGAAAGCTTTGAACTCAAGATTTAACTGAATGAGGACAAAATGCTGTTGCCAGAAGACAAAGCTACAATTATGTGCTTTAAACAATGACCGGATTGTAAGATCCATGTATTAAATAGGAACTCTTAATTAAGAGATTCCTATGATATTGCTGCAGGTCCTTAAATGTATAAAGGGCCCAATAAATGCAGTTTAAATTTAAAAAATGCTTAATAATGAGACAATAGCTAACCATCAATGCTCACGTTCTACGTTCCAGGCACTGTGCTAAGGGCTTTAAACACAGGGATGCCTTTAATCCTCATATCAAACCTTTGAACTGGGTGAATTTTAAATAAGAAACAAAACAAAACAAGCAAACAAACGATGATACAGAGAAGCCTAGTCACGTGTTTAAGTTTGCACAGCCAGTGAGTGCCGGAACTGCCCAGCATTGCCATGGCACACCCTGGCTCCCGGGCATCCTCTGAGCTGGCTCTGTAACCCACAGCAGACCCCACATCAGATGGCCATGCTTTAGGAATAACTACTCGGAACCTGTGTAAGGCTGAATCCAAACATAAATTAGTTTTGCCATATGGCTATTGTTAATATTAATCAAGATTTGTAAAGCATCTTATATGTGGAAAGCTTTATACCTCAGGGTACTGTCAAAGAATGTATTATCAGTTCACCTGTTTCAAGAAACCAAACAAAGGAAGAGCTCCCAGAGACAGGGCCACTTCCCCATTCTGAAGTTAGGGTGCATCTTCTCCAAGTGTTTAATGCTCTTTTTCTTTTTTTATCCTCACCTGAGGACATTTTTCAATATTTTGTTTAGATAGAGTGGAAGGGGGAGAGAGAGAGAGAGAGAGAGAGAGAGAGAGACATCGACGAGAAAGGGACACATCGAGTGGCTGCCATCCGCACGACCCAACCAGGGCCAGCGACAAACTGCAATCGAAGTACATGCCCTTAGCGGGAACCGAACCCGGGTCTCTCTGGACCGCAGGCCGACGCTCTAACCACTGAGCCAAACCGGCCAGGGCTAATACTCTTAACACAAGCTCTGAACTCACCAGAGTTCTTTTGACATTTATAATAGAAAATCTGTCCGTGAATTTGCATGAGAAACAAGTGGTGAAAGAAGAAAATATTTGATAAATGTGAGGTAAGCAAAAGGATTGGAAATGGAAATAATAGATACAAATGAAATGATGATACAAATTGCAGCAAACTTTTTGTCTGGCCAGCACGTCAAAAAACTACATTAATATGTCATAATTTCCAAATCACTCATCTGGGCCTTTTATAAATAATTATCTAATACAAAACTCAATAATTTTGAGGGATGAGCAACTTCAGTAACATTTTACAAACATTGTGAATAAAAAATATTTTTAATATTTCCCCTATGTTTCACCAGTTTTCTCTCCAGACCACAGACCTTTCTAGGTATATCCAGTTACAGGACCAGAGAAATTAGGTAACTTGAGCCTTGAGCATGAGCCAAAAGTTTTTAGCAGAGGTTCTGGCTTAACAGTGATGGCAGAAGTGGTTTACATTATTTTTTCAACTAGATTGGAGTCTTTGGGAAGCCCAATAAGCGAAATGTCCTGCTCTAAGACGTAGGGAAAACTCATAGCACATACATCATTCCCACCCACAATATCGTTTATACCAGGAGGAACTGGTTACATATAGGGAGATCCAGTTTTATATGATCATTAAGCTTAGTCTTAAAAAGCAAATGAAGTGACTGACTATTCCCAATACATATTTCACCATTATCCAGACCATCTTCCCTCTTTTTTTTTTTTTTTTATCCTCACCTGAGGACATTTTTTCACTTTTTGTTCAGATAGAGTGGGAGGGAGAGAGAGGAACAGAGAGAGAGAAACATAGACATCAAAGGGACACATCGAGTGGCTGCCACCCACACAATCAACCAGGGCCGGGGACAAACTGCAACCAAGGTACGGTGCCCTTAGCGGGAACCGAACCCCGGTCTCTCGGGACCACAGGCCGATGCTCTAACCGTTGACCCAAACCGGCCAGGGCCCATCTTCCTTCTTGACAAATCCCCTCAAAGCACCATGCATTTCAAAACTACCATTCAGTGGACAAGACTACAAGGCAGTCCCCAAATGAATGAACCAAAATAATCAACTAGGTTCACTGATACCCTCAGGACGTCTTAGTGCACTGTATGAGATGATTACATGGTAACAAACATAAGGACTGGGCCACATGTTCTAGCCCCTGTGGATCCTGTAAGAATATACATAGATTTCCTTAAATTTGAGATCCAAATGTACTTTGAAAATAGGAATTATGTGCAAATGGAAGGCTATTCCATATCTCTTCAGGATGGCCTTGAAATTACCCCAGTTCTTCTGTAGATGCTTAGGTACATTCATGCCTATCTGTACATCATCCCATTTCTTAATCTCCCAAATAAAATAATAAACAGCTATTACCTGAAAACATGTTTTACTTTTTTGTTAATCTCTCTATTTTCTTGGTCTTTTTAATACATGCATCACCTTCTGCAATTGTAAAAATAATACAACTTTAATACAAAATGTCAAAAATGTCTGTTCGAAAACAAACATAATCTTACCAAATTGCAACAAACATAACAATCTTGATCGTCTCCTTTACCAGCTGCTGCTTAAATAATTGTCAACCTAAATACATGTTGGAAGCACCTGGAGTATAGAGCCACCTGCTTACATGTATTTTGGTATCATTTTTTTTCAGAAGGATTATAAAGCAGAAAGATTCCCATTTAATGCTTTTGAAAGGTATATATATCGTAAGTGTAATAAAAAGGCATACAGTGCATTCATCCGTAACATTTGCACAACCAAGGTCAGGTCTATTTGTTTATCAAAGAAAGAAAAAAGAAGGAAGATTTATGCATGATTCATTGTAATGGGCTTTGTAAGGCTCGGTTTTGATCCCTGCCAAGATCTGATTGATCTATTAATACATCCAAGGCAAAAAATGAAGACTAAATCAAGCAATCCAGGACCAACTTGGTCATGCTACAGAGATAAGGCCTAAAAGCCCAAAAGCAAAATTCTTTGCAAAGCTTGGCTGCTGACCTATTGACTGCCTGCTAAATATGCTGTTGCTGTGATTCAGGCTGGTTCAGGGAAGGAGACGGGAGGAAAAGGATGTTGCTGAGAAGAGGGCCCAGAAAGGGAAAGAGCCATCGTTGGCATGGGTTAATGGAGTCTGAGCTTATATTCACAGGTGTTATATTACACGTGACCTGCATTTCCTACTACAAGATGCTTTGTCTTTCAAGTTAAGGTATTGCCCCTCATTTATAAAGTCAAAGTATGTTGGAGAGAAATGATATGTTAACAAATGTATCTGTCTATGACCCATAAACCAGGAAACTGAAAAGATCTTTCATACAGGTGTTTAAACAACGCCTACTCACATTCTCCAACTCCTCACTTCCCATCCATTCCTCTGCCTCTGGAATTGGCTATTTTCCCCCTCCACTACCATTTCTTTGGCAAATTAAAGAGTAGCTTTAATTGCTTCCCTTACTAAAATAATCTGCTGCTTTTAAGTTTGTTAATTATTCCATTGTTGTTGTTCATCTGCTTTCCTCTTAACTTGTCCCCATAATCCCTTGATGGGTCTTACACCTTTCCTGCCCCCGTCCTAGGCAGCCCCCCGCCCTTCATCCATCCCAGGATTCTGCTTTCAAAGCTCTTCTCTTCTCGCTCCACAGGTCCTTCCTAGGAAGACCTTATCATCCATCTTAATGGGAGACATGGGCTCATCTTTACTAGAACTATACCTTCAGCACAAAAGTTTGTATGGATCTAAAAGTTGTATATACAGTCTGGCTGGTGTGGCTCAGTTGGTGAGCATTGACCCATGCACCAAGAGGTCACCAGTTTGATTCCTGGTCAGGGCACATGCCCAGGTTGTGGGCCCAGTCCCCAGTGTGGGCATGCAGGAGGCGGCCAGTCGATGTTCTCTCTCATCGATGTTTCTGTCTCTTTCTGTCTCCCTTCCTCTCTCTCTAAAATCAGTGAAGGAAACATATATTTTTTTTAATCCTCATCCGAGGACATTTTTCCATTTTTTTGTACAGACAGAGTGGAAGGGAGAGAGAGGAAGAGAGAAAGAGGAAACATCGATGTGAAAGGGACACATCGAGTGGCTGCCACCCGCACGACCAACCAGGGCTGGGGACAAACTGCAACCGAGGTATATGCCCTTAGCGGGAACCGAACCCGGGTCTCTCCGGACCGCAGGCCGACGCTCTAACCGCTGAGCCAAACCGGCCATGGCATGAAAGAAACATATTTTAAAAAAATAAAAATAAATGAAAGTTGTATATCAAGTTGCCAACTAAACTGAGTCACGACGTCATCCCTCAGTTGTCCTTATTTCTCATGCTCTAATCCCACCCATCACCAAGTCCTCTAGCTTTTATTACCTAAAATAGCAGCCTGCCCACACCCACACCCTGGCCATCATCTGCCTCCCACTCTGCTCCTCTCCAGACACAGCCCTCTCCATATATGTCTCTTACCGCTCTCTTAAAATACTGCTAGAGTCTCTGAATTGTCTCTAAGCTTGAGCTTTCCAAGTCCATCTTCTTGAAACATACTGCCTAGTGGAAGAGACAGAGGATAAACAAAAGAAGTCAATATGCTAGAAGATAAGTGCTATAGAAATAAGTAAATCAGGGAGAGGGGATGGGGAGCATGCGGTAAGGTAATGCACCGTTCACAGAACACCCATAGACTGACTCCTACTTCACATTTTAATTTCACCCCCAAAATTTTAAAGTTTCATACCAAGCCACTTATTTTTTCCTTCATCTAGAATATACTAGGCTGTCTGTCATTCCTCAATCTTTGTTTATGCTGGCCTCTCAGCCAAAAATATCCTCTCCCTCTTTACTCAGGAATTCATTCGTTGAAGCATTTTTGGACCTACCTAAAGTTGGCACATTATTTTGATCTTCTTGTTCCTTTTGTACCCTGTGTATTTCTCCACCATGCAGTTAATGCTGAAATGGTTATTTTCAGTTTGCTTTCTTGTCTCTCATACTGTGAGACAGGCAATAAGACAGGGATCAGATCTTGCTCATATTTATAAACTCAACATATTTAAATGGGCATTGTATTATTTGCCTTATGACTATATTTCTATGATTCCATGGTTGAGCAACTTCTGCTTCTTTTCATATTGACACATTCTTCTTTTATATGCAATGTTCTTTCTTTATTTAGAGTTCAGGATAGTTGATTTAAGACAGTTTCTATTTCTTTCCAGTGTTTTTTATTTCTATGTATTGTAGTTAAGTTTTCAAATATTCCAAAATCAGTCTTTCATCTATTTCAAAATTCCCTGGCTAACATGAGGTGGAGGTCACACAACTGTAGTCCCCAAGTCCAAATAGAGCAAACAATTTGTGAATATTATTTTTTAAAGAGATAGGAATGACCTCTCTGGAAAACAAGGGAAAGGTGTGGAGAAAATATGTCATACTCACTATATTGCAAAAAACAGACAGCTGAAAGAATAAAAACAATAAACTATTAAGTATGAGAGGTCATTGAGGATAATAGGAACAGAGAAATAAAATCAAAGACTCTGGGTGGCCAAGGAGACCACAGTTTAAATTATTTTCTCCAGATAATTTGAAGAGTATTTCCTCACTACATGTTTAAAGCATTGCTCTACTTACATTATTTTTAATAATGGGCTGTAGATTTATTGCATTTTTTCCCCACTTTCTATGTTTATATACATGCAGCCTGCTCAATAAACATGTATATTTGTGTATATACATATGATTTTTGGTTTTGAAAATGCTAAATATTTAATGTTTATAAATAATGGTTTTGACTGTAACAATAATTTTGTTGTTGAAAGTGAACGTTAATTTTAAAGAATGGTATAAGTTAGATAAACTGATAGCCTAGCAATCATGGGCAAATACGCCAGTAAGTTATTCAGGTAAATGAACAAGCACTTCTGGTTGTTGCTGGTCGTTATCATTAGTAATGGAAAACAAACAGCCAAAGGGTAAATGTGAATTAATTTACAGCATCTCATTGAAAATGCTTTGTCAAGAAAAATAGTATCTTTCAAATGAAAAGTAATTGGAGCAATGAATTAGCCTAGGTTTTAATTAGAAATGGAAAATCCAGTATAACTGTTACCTAATTTCACCAGCTAGGAAAACAGAGCAAGGTAAAATTTAGTTAAACTGATTTAATACTTATGCTTACTAATGAAGGGCTATCTGGAACATTAAGTTCGATACACTTTGAATAAAGTAATTATAAATGAGGCAATTAAGGAAATGGGTATTTGAAAAGGTATATATATCATGTAAAATTGTTCACCTTAATATATTGTTAAGTATCTGACAAAGCAAACTAACATGACTTTAACAAATAAGTTTAAGGATAAATGATTTGTATTAGCCAGATATAGAATACACAATAAGCACAAATTCCAAATATGAGCATTAAAAATGTTTAGCCATACAGCCAGTCGATGTGTCTCTCTCACATCAATGTTTCTCTCTCTCTCTTCCTTGCTCTCTCCCTCGCACTCTATTTGAAGATAAATGCAAGAATGTCCTTGGGTGAGGATTAAAAAAATGAAATAAATAAATGTTTAGCCATAGACTAGTTCTAATAGATAGGTAGATATATTCAAATAACTAAAATACCTTCTACTTTCTAATATGTACTCATGATGGAGGGCAAGATTTGTTTTTGTAATATTCTATTTTCTCATTGGCCTGTGGACATCTTTATTTGATACCCTTCCATATTTTCAAATTCATCATCATCTCTACACCCTCAAATCTCTTTTTCATTCTTCCCATTACTTGTATTAATGAAACTTCATGCTTCTTGAGCCTACATCTTTTTCCTTAACCAATGCTTTGATAAATGTTATTCTCATATGTGACACCCTTCAGTGACTCACCCTTGCTTATCAAAAAAAGAGAAAAATTAAATTTCCATAGAATGCCATTTGCAACATTTATGACTGTCTCAAATTCTCTTTCTGGATTTAGCTCTCTCTAAAACAAAACCTTGTGGTATAATCAAACTGAATACATGTTATTGCACAGATGTACACTGTACAGTTATTTTACATCCTGATCTCAGCTTGCACTGTTCCTTTACCTCTGGTTTGAATGGGCATTTAGCCTAACCTTTAATTCCCTTTTTTGTCAGAGCTCCACCTATCAGAATCGTACCCATATTTCAGGCCCTGTTGCAAATTTTAACTCATCCACAAATCTTTGAATCACCTATGAAATAACAATTTCTCCTTCCATTCAAATCTCATTGTGAGGCTATATATGAATTGCATTTCTATAGATATTTTTATCTTAACACATTTATACTGACTACCAACTATGGTCAAGACGCACTTAGTACAAGCGATACTGTGTTAAAATAAATAAATAAATAAATAAAAGACATAGTACCTACTCTCAAGAATATTATAAACTAATGAAGATATAAGGTGAGTGCATAAATGACTAAAAGGTTATGGAAATTTTCCTACGAAAAGTACCTAAAATTTTCTGGGAGGATAGTAAAAGCTACTGTGAGAAGAGCTTCATTTGTGATGACAACTGAGGTAGATTCTGAGCAGTGAAATAATTTGGGCAGCCAGAGATAGGGAGGATAACATTTCCAGTTAAATAAATATCAGCTAAGGTATGGAGATAATGCCCAGAGTATGTTCATAGAAACTGTGATGGACTGAATTGATTTTCCCCAAAAGTCCTAGGTTGAAGTTCTAATACCCAGTACTTCAAAATGTGACTGTATTTGGAGAGAGAGCATTTGAAGAGGTGAGTAAGCAAAGTGAGCCTATGAGGATGGTCCTAGTCCAATCTGACTGTATCTTATAGGAAGAGGAAAGTTTGGACATATGGAGATACTCCAAGGATGTGCACACAGAGAAAAGGTTATGTGAGGATACAGCAAGAAGGTGGCCATCTGCAAGCCAAGGAGAGAGGATTCCAAAGAAACCATGATCTTGAACTTCTAGCCTCCGAACTGTGAGAAAATAAATTTCCGTTTTTTTAAGACATCCAGTATTATCAAATTAATACAGATACCTTTAGATAGATGATAGATAGATGATAGATAGATAGATAGATAGATAGATAGATAGATAGATAGATAGATAGATTATATACATATAATATATACACACATATAGTGTGTCCCAAAAATGTATACACAAAAAAATGTAATTATAAAGCCAGTTTATTAAAAGACATTTCATTTTCAAAATGTGATAGAATCTACAGACACCTTGTATACATTTTTGGGGGACACTCTCTCTATATATACCCAGTCATAGAAGACAAATCTGGGCATATATGTTGAATTTAATAATATATAACAGGCTGATTGAATTAATACATATAAAACACTTAGGACAGTGTCTTAAATACTCAACCTACATTCTACTTGAAATGATTAATTTTCACATATCATGGTAATTCAGTGTCCCCTGCTTGCCAGTGATCAATTCAGGATGGGCAGCTCTGAAGCATTTTTGACCAATAGGACATGATAAAGTAGGGATGTTTGTGCAAAAAATTTTCCTACCTGAAAACAAGACAGAACAGAGACAGAGAGAGTCATTTTCCTGCTTCTGATGTTGTCTTGTCTGTATATGAGTCTGGGACCATGAGAGCCACCTTATTACCAGCCTGAGGATGAAGGATCCATGACATAGAAGAAGAAAAATAATGGTACCACTGACCTACTGAATCAACAAGACGTTTTGCTTGTCATATTGATTCAAACAATGCTTCCATTTGTTATTTTATTTTTATTAATTTCATTACTTACTATTTACAGAGCACACACACATGTGTGTGTTAAAATGTTTCAATATTTTTGTTTTATTTCCTAGTAATACTTTAAAGTTTTGAAAGTCACAACTGAATTAAACATTCAATTTCTTCTAACTCCTCTATGATCTTTCTTTTAATTCATTAATGCATTTCCACATCTTGATTTCCCAGTTATTCTTGATTGACCTTGGGACTTTTATCTTAATTCCTCTCAAACTGCTTTGGTCACAGTCACTGCTATTGAGTCAAGTGGCCATTGACCTACATCACGCCTAACTGAGTAACTGGTCATTCCTCATCCCAGTCCTTCAAGTATTTCCTTCACTTGTTTCTCACAATATCACAGACTCCTGGATTCTCCCTCATTTTCTGTCAACTTTTTTTTGCTCCTCTTCATAAATGCTGTACTATCCCATCATTACTCTCTTCTCTGCCTGTACACACGTGTTCATTCCCAAGGTTCTAAGCACCATCTATATGCTGTGACTCTGAAATATATGTGTACAGTCATCACAAACTCAACTAAATTTGTATATATAACTTTTGGACCCAATATCACCATATAAATATCTAGTAGGAACCATAGCCCTAATATATCCAATCAAGGCTCTTGATTCTTTTCCTACTCCAACTCATCTCTTCCAATAATATTTTCTGTCTCAGCAATTGCTACAACTATTGAGCTCATTGTTTGTATCTTTTTACATATTTTTTTCTGTATTGATTTTAGAGAGAGAAACATTAATGAGAGAGAATATCGATTGACCGCCACCTGCATGCCCCCCACTGGGGATTTGGCCCATAACCTGGGCATGTGCCCTGACCAGGAATCGAACCGGCGACCTCTTGGTGCCTGGGTCGATGCTCAACAACTAAGCCACACTGGCAGGCTCATTGCTCAGTTTTCATGTTTGCTTTTTTTCTATTACAATTCACAGCTAGTCCATCTCAGTCCTCTGAGCTTTTCTGCCCTAATGTATGTTAAATGTGATCACCTTTCATTCTTCAAACACTAACCACTGGTTTAGAGCTTCTTCATCTCTAGCATGGATTTCTACATGTGGAGTGTCCTAAATGTCTTTTTGTTTCCTACCTCTTCCTTTGGGTCTATTTCCCTCAAGTACCAAGTGATCTTTGTTAAATGTAAATAATTCATACTTTACATATGTTAGGTAATTTATTTTTCACAACAACCTGATAGGAGGGTTACATTAACTTTCCCATTTCACAGATTTAAAAAAATGAATAACTGGCCCAAGATTTGAGCTGATAACTAAGAGAGCGGGGTCAATGAGGCAGTCTGTTTTCTTCACCCACACTGCTTATTCACTCATGCCTACATAGACAACATTCTGTGGCTTTTCTTCATTCTTAGTGTTAGGATAAAATACAAAATGTAGACCAGGCTAAAAAATTCCCTAAGCAAACAAAACCATTTAAGCAAACTTTTCTCCCAAGTTTTACTTCTTTCCACTTCTTTACTCTCTAACCCTGTGCTGCAATAACCCTCATCACTGCCTGGAATTATTAAAATGTGTTTTTATAGTGTTTAACTTCATAGTATGTTAGCGTAGCACTGATTTCTTTACAATCTTGATACCTATATTTTAAAATAACTTTACACTTATATAAAATGTTTTTTATCTATTAGTGAAATCGCGGAAAAGGTTAACCTACAAGAAAAATCATATTTAACTATTCTTATATCCATGTAAAGTGCCCACACTGTGCCATTTCTATTGTAGATATTTGAAAATAATATACTTTATGTATGAACACATGAAATAATATTTTTAAATGCATTTTTAAAATATCACTGACTAAATAATAATTTTTACTTGGGATAAACTTTCTCTGGTCTGATGAATTTAAGTTATCCATTTATACTTGATAGCAATAAATTACTTTATAAAGAATTAGTTAATATAAATTAGAAGTAATTTCCTTCTCTAGTTCTCATTGTACTTAATTAATTTTTCCAGTTAAACCCAACCAAGAGAGTATTAACCAAGGCGCTGGTACATCCATTCTTGTTAGTTGGCACCATGTTTTAAAAACAAGATTAGCCCTGGTCACATGGCTCAATTCGTTGTGACTTTGATTCCCAGTCAGGGCACATACTTAGGTTGTGGGTTCAATCTCCAGTCCAGGCACTTAGGGGAGGCAATCAATTGATCTTTCTCTCTTATATTGCTGTTTCTCCCTCCCTCTCTCTCTCTCCCTTCTTCTCTTTCTAAAAATTGATAAAAACAAATTTCAGGGTGAGGATTTAAAAATAAAAAATAATTTTAAAATAAAAACAAGGTTAACATTTTACTCGAATGTGAGACTAGTTTTGCAACTCTTTGTAATATAGTTCAATATCTAGTCCAGTAATACCATCTCTTCAGAGGTTTTTGGATTCCTTTATTTCTTAAAGTACAAGATAAGAGCATAGCGCTTGTAAAGATAGAAAGTACATGGGGAGGCTTGGAAAGCAGCATGTATGTGAGACATGCAAAAGTAATGAGGAAGAACATTTGCAGATCTGAACTTCAATAACAGACTCTTCTCCTGGGAAGGTGTTTTCACAGACACTTCAATCATTTATGCTACTACTAGGCTTTGCTTTACTGGTGGGTGTTGAGGGGTTCCCTCCCCCCCTTTTCTCTTAAGTGGGTCAAGAGCACATATGTTTTAAACACAGAAAAATATGTTAAGGTACTAAATAATAAGGCCTTGGTTTAAAAATTAATAGCATTTGCGAGGAGGTAGTTTAAGTCTAGCTATTCCCCAGCGTGACCTCCTAGGCTGCCTGCTGTCTCAGCAGAAAACCATCTGCATTCTCTACAATGTATGCAAATACTACCAACTGTTATTGGAGAAACATAATGTTATACACATGATGTGCCAGGTAAGGAAAACAGGAAAGCGTTTTTCTTCTTGAATGTTAATCTCATACCGCCCTCCTTCCTTGTTCTCTCCCGGTGGTATCCCTGGGTGTGCTGCTGCAGGCGCACGGACTCTCAGCCCACTGGAATCCCGGTGAATGCCCCCGCATCCTGTGCTGCCGGTGGCTTTCTCAGGGTCCCCCACACTCTAGACTCCTGAACAAACTTATTACCTGCTTCCCAAAGGACGTTTAAAACGTCCATTTCTCGCCCTGGCCAGTTTGGCTCAGCTGTTAGAGCGTCGGCCTGTGGTCCAGAGAGACCCGGGTTCGGTTCCCACTAAGGCCACGTACCTCGGTTGCGGTTTGTCCCTGGTCCTGGTTGGGTCGTGTGGGTGGCAGCCACTCGATGTGTCCCTTTCATGTCGATGTTTCTCTCTCTCTCTCCCTCCCACTCTATCTGAACAAAATGTCGAAAAATGTCCTCTGGTGAGGATTAAAAAAGAAACGTCCATTTCTTAGCATTCCAAAGAGATGCAGAAAGAAAAATTATAATATTCCTCTAAGCCCACCGAGATTCCTATGAGCACATGGATTTGAGAAATGACCAAAGTAAACATTTATTAGAAGCCTTGGCCAATGAATAAAGCAGAGGCAGCAGAATGGAAGAGAAGGCAGAACTTGTGTCATGGATTTGTTGACAGACTAATCTTTTCTCCAGCTATCTGGGCCTTGAACCTTCCAAATATCTGTTCTTTAGAATTCCCCTTTTGGAAAAATTTAGTTGGTCTTTTCTTCATAGAATCCAGAGGCAAATGAATTGTTTGCTTCTATATTTGGCATCTAAATGACTGATCAGCAAGTTATCAACTTGAGGAAAAAATATATTTAAACACATCTCTGATCTTCAAAGGCCATAATGTGTTCCTATTTGTTCATGGGGTACCTATGCTAAAACTTCACCGAATGTTGAAATCAATGAAAACCTTTGAGTAGCCCCCATACACCAACTTGCTCATCTTTTAAAGTATATTAAACTACATAAGATTGACTTTAAAACTAAAAACATTCTTGTTATTAATATTTAGCAGATGTTCAGAGGTGGAAGAATACCCATTAAGTATTTAAAAAATGTATTTGCTCTATGATAAATGTATTTGTTCATAAGTGTCAACTAGGATTTTAAGCCTGTAGGAAGCAATGTCTGTAAAAATTTTAATTTTTATAAACTTTTAACATTAAATATAATCTGGAGGAATGTAATTTAAGGCTATAACATGTAATAATGTACTTTTTTTTTCTCCCTCAGAAGTATTTCGCTGCAAACATGCTATACAGAAACTCAAATCACATGACCAGGCTATGATTTACTATTGGGTTGTGTGACAAGGGGTTTAATCAACCTGAAAAATGTTGACACCTCAAAATTTGTGTTAGAAAGGAACATAATGCCTGATTTTTGGAACTTGAGACTAAAAGCTCACACTTTTCCTTTAATAAAAAAGTAGATAACTGCACACCAGTAGGAATAGATGGTGCAGAAAAATTCAAATTAAATATGAAAGATGCAAACTGTCAAGCATTAGAGATTTAATGAAGCCCAATATCTAGAGAAAGACCTCTAACTTGTCAGGTTGTTCTCCATAAAATGAACATTTTACCTGCACCAGGTTGTTCTTTTCAAAAGTTTATTTTTAATAGAAACCCTACTTCATGAGGACGCTAATGGAAACAAAACTCACAGATTCCTAAAATACTGAATAGTCACACATACAAACTAACAATAAATTGAAGGGAATATATGATAAATATTTTGAATTAAATTATTCCTAAGATGTATTAAAGTGCAATTTTCTAATCAAATTTATTTTTTAAATTATTAAATTCTGCTGTTCTCAGACTAATACAACAGGTTCATAATTTCATTTGTTTATTTCTTTTTTTTAACTCCTCACTTAAAGATATTTTTTCATTTATAATTTTTGATAGAGTGGAAAGGAGGGAGGAAGAGAAAGAGAGAAAAACATTGATGTGAGAGAGACAGATCAATTGGTTGTCTCCCACATGACCAGGACCAAAATACATGCCCTTTTTCAGAATCAAACTCTCGACTCTTTGGTCCACAGGCTGAGGCTTAACAGCTGAGCCAAACCAGACAAGGTCATTTGCTTATTTCTTTGTTTACTGTAACTGAATGGCTACAATATGCCAGGCTTTCCTTGGATTTTCAAGGGCATTTGTTTTGCTGTCCCCAGTAAGCATTATAGATATTAATTAGTCGATAAGTCAATTGTTCTTCTAAGACATTTGGACATCCTGTTTCTCCAGAAAGGCATAAATCAATCAGAAATATAAATTCAAACATGGATATAATTTTTAAGTAGTGTCATGAACTTGGCCCCCTGAAATCTCAGTGACTAAGTTTTTTCATCTGTACAATGGAGAATATAAAGACAACTATCTTATAGTGTTGTTATGAGGATTAAATGTGATATAATGTGCTTAGCACAGTGCCAGATATGTAGGAAAATGCCCAATAAATTTTAGCTCATACTAATAGTACTTACAATAGTGCTTGACAGCAGCAATACAAAAATTTGTATTTAGACACATTGTAATATATTTGTATATAGTTTGTAGGTATATACTTTACAAATATAGCTAATATATAACATTATATGAATTCTTTTTTTAAGTATTATCTCCCAAGAAAATTTATACATATATATGTACATATATGATCTACACATATGTGTGCACGCTTTGTGTGACATGCATGTGTATGCATATTTTAAAGGGAGACAGAGACCGAGAAATTTATAAGGAGGGTGTCCAACATCTTCCTTATTCTAAATTTTTTATCTTATTCTAAGAAATGCCATCACATTCCCTGGCCAGTGTGGTTCAGTCAATTGAGTGTTACCTGGTGCACCAAAAAGTCACCAATTCAATTCCCAGTCAGGGCACATACCCAGGTTGCAGTTTCAGGGCACATGCGGGAGGCAACTGATCAATGTTTCTCTCTCACATCCTTGTCTGAAGATAAATAACCCTGGGTGAAGATTTAAAAAATAAAAATAAAAAGGAAAGAAGCTAAACATGTAAAATAAGATAATAACTGGGTAAATTTTAATTCATCCCATTTATTTAAAAATTATTACAAAAATTTAGGTTGAAAAGTTTTCAGAAATATTTCTATCAGGTAAAATAGTCTGAAAAACTATATATACCATGTCATCAACTGAGTAACCAAAAATAAACAAAAAAAAATGTATATTAAAATATAAAGAAAATTCACTAAATGTTAATTATCGTTCAATTAACCACCACACAGAATATAATACAATTTATGTAAATCGTATTGATACAGAACGACTCACTCATTGATTTATTCAACAAATATGTTTTCAAGGAACATGTGCCAGGAACAGCAGTGACCAAACAGAGAAAAACATTCTAACTTTGTCAAATCTGTCGTTGGGTCAGGCAGACTATAAATAAATATAATTTATTACTATTTTAGAGGATAGGCAGTATAGAATAAGATAGAGCAAGATTAGGGAGATTCAAAGTGATGGGATAGTGCTTGAAATGGCCCTAACTATTGTCACAATGGAGGTGACATTTGAGCAAAGACTTCAAGGATTATTAGAGTTGATCACTCAGTTTTCCCTGCCATCTGTGCTAACAGCCCCTAAGGTGCCATGGTGTCAAAAAGCTCGTGTCATTGCTCAGGTCCACGGTGTGAGCTTCGTGGATCTGCGTGGCACTGCTTCATCTGCTTTAAATCCAACGGACTGAACGAGCCTCCATCTGGAGTGGACCGTTCCCATGCCAGAGAGAGAACACACATGGTGGAACCACAGAATGCCCTAAAGAGCCATTCTTCTTGGAATGACAGGTGTCACTTTTATTCATTTTTCAGTGGCCAAAGCATATCACTAGGTGAAATCCAACAGCAATGGGGCAAAAGTTCATCCCACAAGGAGCATCAGGGAGCATTTGGGAGGAATAGAGTATCTTGTTGACATCCCTTTCTCATATACAGTACACTTGCCCCGC
The DNA here is from genome assembly GCF_014108415.1 of Molossus molossus. Taxonomy (NCBI): domain Eukaryota; kingdom Metazoa; phylum Chordata; class Mammalia; order Chiroptera; family Molossidae; genus Molossus; species Molossus molossus. The sequence goes on from NW_023425344.1 coordinate 21,501,917, forward strand.
CCACAGAAAGGGAAACAACCTTATTAATGTCATCATGTTCAAGTCCATGATCTCATGATCATCTTAGATCAGGGCTTTTCTGGATCCAGAGAGCAAAGAACTGAAAAGTCAAGTCATCTGTCCAACAGACCCCGTACACAGTGGTAGAATGTAGACAGGCTAACCACATAAATGTTACCATGGGAACAGGGTGAGAATGGGAAACAGTCACCACTGGCCCAGAGCAACACTGAGGTCTCCCCAGGGAGACACTTCAAAGGGCTCTGATGCAGGAGAAAAATCAGGCCCTGCTTCTGGTCCCGTGAAGGAGATCCTCAGTCCATTGTTCTCTTGGTATGTGTCTCTCCCTCTGGGAGATCTTTCTTTTCTGTTTTCCTTCCAAGTCTCATCTGAAGAAGACATTGGAGAATGCATTCTCCCTGAGGACCACACAGTTTTCTCTTCCTCCTTTCTGTCTGGGAGAGAGGGTATTTTCGTTTCAAGGAGTCCGGGTATTTTAAATCCAGACTGGCTCCTTTGGCAGCAGTACTACTCTTTCAAAAGCTTAATTAGCTTTTCCTCTATTCCTCAACTTCGAATGTTAGTAGCTTATCCACAATTGTTCTTTTTTCCAGACGTAATTGTAGGTAACTTGCACTTACCGAGCTTTGTTGTAAAAGCCACGTCTCTGTTCATTTTTTCTCGAGCCATTTTGTCTAACTTTAATTTTTTACTACGCATTACCTTAATGAATTTGGAGATTTTAACAAAAGGTTTTATGGCCACAATTCTAGCTAAGTTCTTGCAGAAGAGACTAAGTTTAAATTAGCCTTTGTTTTCAAAGGCTATCTCGGATTTCTTTTTCATCTGTTGGAGATGAGAAGCAACGCCAGCTTCTACAACTAGAAGCTTTGGGGAATCCTTGAACTTTCTTTTTCCCGTTCATTTTGGCTTGCAAGGCAGCCAATTGTTTTCTGATTTCATGTCTTTCTTGTAGTGCCTGGTCAAAGTAGCCTATATTAACCAGTGAACTCATAGCAAATGTTTTTCTTAGCCAATGTTGTACCACTTCATAACATAATCATTTGTTGAGACTCCAATAATAGTTTCCTGGCAACCCATTGTCAATAAGGAAAGACAATGAGAAGGGTTAGTGTGTTTGTTTAATCAGCACCCCAATTCTCCTATCAATTTCTATATTACCTTGCATTATTATGTTACAATAACAAAAATCTCAATGTGTTAGGGGTTTCACACAACACATATCTTGTGTTACAAGAATCTATGGGTCAACTGTGGCTGCTCTCTGTTGTTTCACACCAGGTCCCAGGCTGAAAGAGCAGTTCTATTGGAGTGATGCAGATCTCATAGCAGAGAGAAAAGATCAAAGATAAATCACACAATAGCTCTTAAAGCTTCTGCTTGCAAGAGGTATAGACCACTCTTTTCATTTCCTAGCAAAGCAAGTCACATACACAAATAGAGAGCAAAATCCTTTCTTATTAAAGTAAGAAATGTTTGGCAACCATAACAATCTTCCAGGGAGAGAGCAATGCAGGCATGCAAGGCAAAAGAATTTCAGGTAAAATGAACAGCCCATGAAAAATGTAGAAGTATGTCTGACATGTCCAAGGGATTGCAAGGTCAGTTTGAGTGATATAGAGTATGTTCCTGGAAAGTAGTGAGCCTCGGGAAGAGAAGAAGGAGCAAGATTGTCTAGGGCTTTCAGGCTGTTATAATTTGGCTTTTAAAGTGAAGGAAAAAATTGAAGCAAAGATGTGATGTGATCTAACTTTTGTATTAAAAGGACTACTGTAGCTGCTATGACTAGATGGAAATGGACAAAGGGCATAGCAGAGCAGGGTCATGAAGACGGAGGTTCCATATGTTTTGAAGGTGAACCACAAGGTCTCTGAGTAGGCTCGGCATAGAATGTAAAAGAAATAAAAGTCAGAGTTAGATTCAAGATCTCACTTCTGACTTCAACTGGAAAGAAGTTGTCACTTACTGAGGGAAGGATTGTGGGCAAGGCAGGTTTAGGAGTTCTGTTTCACGTACAAGTTTGAGGTTGGCAATGAGACATCCGCATGTGGGTGTGAAGTTGGGGAAAGAAGTTTTAAAAATAGGAAGCATGAGCCTATAATTTTATTTAAAACCACAAGACTGAATGAGATCAACACATTGGTGAGTATCATTAGAAAAAATGACAAAAAATCCTGGAACAGCTCCAATTTTAAGAGAAGAAAATGACGTATTTTACAGGAGGAAAACCAATAGTATATGATGTGCTGAGAGCTAAGTAACTAATGTGTTCAAGGAGGCAAGAGGGATCGAGTGTTTCAGATGATGCTGCCAGATTACTAGAATGAGACTGAGATTTGCCTACTAGCTTTAGCAATTTAGACGTTACTGTGACCTTGAAAAGAACAGTTATGTAAAGTGATGGAGCAAAACCATAACAGGAATAGTTTTAAGAAAAAAGAAAAGATAACAACGGTGACATTAGCTATAAATAATACATTCAAGAAAGAATGTAACGGGCCTGGGGTTAGTTTCATAGATTTCAGATTCAGATAAGATAGTTTTTTGTGTTTTTTTTTTGTTTGTTTTTTGTTTTTTGTTTTTTTTTTTAATCCTCACCCGAGGACATTTTTTCCATTTTTTTTTTTGTACAGATAGAGTGGGAGGGAGAGAGAGGAAGGGAGAGAGAGAGAGAGAAACATCGACGTGAAGGGACACATCGAGTGGCTGCCACCCGCACGACCAACCAAGGCCGGGGACAAACTGCAACCGAAGTACGTGCCCTTAGCGGGAACCGAACCCGGGTCTCTCCGGACCGCAGGCCGACGCTCTAACCGCTGAGCCAAACTGGCCAGGGCTCAGATAAGATAGTTTTTTGTTTTGTTTTTTTAATTAAGAACAACAGTATTCTACATTGGTTAATTTCAGAACAATGATACAGGTGTTTTGCAGTATACTTTTATTTTTCTTATTAAAAAAAGGTAAAACAAAAACAATGAGTCTTTTAGAAGAGACAAGAAATTCACACTTCAGGAATTTGACTACTGCTTACAAGATCATGTAGAGAGGAAAATATTCTAATCTGGAAAACATTGATTTATTATGGCTGTCTCTTCTATTGTCAAACTAATCTGTAGGAGCTAATTGCAGACATGGTGAAAACCCAAGTCTGGGGCTAGCTGAGGGATGGGCAGTGATTTATAAAGGTGAGAAGTAGGAGGAAACCAAGCAAGACAGAGGACACACACGTACTTCAGAAGTCTGGGGTTGAGACCTGTGGCAAATAAATCAAATTATCTGTGAAAGTCAGGGAGATGAGATATAGTGTTAGAGACTAAAAGGAGAGTCAGACAGATAAACTGAGTTGAAAGCTGAAGGTAATTCCAGACTGTGTGGGAGGGGGAAGGGACGTAGCAGGAGGAAAGATGTGGAAGATTTAATATTGGACAGAGGAGTTGTCCTAGACAACTAACATGACCTTGATGAAATTAATTCTCTACCCCTAATTCATAAAGTAAGCCAAATGGCCTCTGGAAAATATTATGGTCCTAAACATTTCCTGAATGTGATCAGACTGCTTCTGGACATTTTCAAATAGGTTTATCTGTCTATAAAGAACAAGTTACAAATATGGATCAGCACAATGTCCTTTATGGCAACTAGTTTGTTCTCTTGTATGAATGCACCCACCCTTAATCTATGATCAGAAGGTAGAGGAGATTCAGTATACACTATTAAGTGAATATTGATGTTCCTATAGTCACTGGATGAACTTTGTGAACAAATGACTTCAAGGATGTACAGAGCATGTTGATTAATTAAATCATAATTAAATACAATAGGAAAAATTGCTTTTCCAAAGACTGTTGAATACATTCTTAAAGAGAATATATACTTATGAAATAAAATTTTAGCCATTAAGCTAAATTATGCATATATGGGTATTATTTAGTTTGCAGATTTAATGTAGTTCAAAATTTAATGTATTAAATATTTATTTTAAAAGAAGTAAAAATATATATATAATAAAAGTTCCTTTGAGGCTCTTCAAAAAGTTCAATGTAATCAGTGAGAAATACAATGTAAAAAAAAAAAATAACTACTACATTGATACTTGCTTTAATCACATAATAAAACTGTTTAATACAATTGATTTTTCATTCTATTGCATCAGCTTAGAATTAAGTCCACTATATCAAATCCAGAGTTTATTAGAAAATGTTCGTGAAGTTAAATATAACAGGTTTGCTAAGATCAAAGAAATTTTCTTTTAATAAATGCAAAGGTTACATTAAATTTGACCATTTTTCTTCTGAATATTTTGGAGTATTACTATGCAAAGATCAGACTTTTAAGAGTTTTAAACTACCACCAAGTATGATCTCATTTTATCTGATATTTCTGAAGGACTCTTAAAATTAAATAAGATGACAACCCCTTAATTTGACATTTGTTTAATTTAAATATTCATAAGGTGATTGATATTTAAACATCATCTACTGAAGAGCTCAATTTCAATGAACCAATCAATGTGTTAAATTCAGATGTATTACTTTGGGATGAAAAGGGTACAGTAAAAGAGGAAAATATGTTTGTTTATACTAGAAAATATATTTAAGTGTTATATGTATTTTAATCTATAAAGCCTGATTTTAAAAGGTGGATTATTTTTTTCTGTAACTAAATAATATTATCTGTATTGAAATATTTTCAACATATTATTTTACTATATTGCAATTTAAACATATTTTGCTGTACAAATTAAGAAGACATTTTGTCCTTGAGAGAAAATTTTGCTATACTTAAATCTTTTGTTTTGAGAACAAAAAGGTCAATTTCATTATAGGAAACAAAAAAGAAAGAAAGTATTCTCTCAACCTTGCACATGAACTTCATATAATCTGCCCTTAATAAACATTATACCTTGAAAATGAGAATAATGTACATTTGTCTTTAAACAAATGTTCGTGTAAGGACAGGAGATAAAATATGAAATACAACTCAAAAAGTGATATTTTTTACAACCAGATGCAAAATAATTCAATACTCAAGATCTTATTCAACTTTAAAAATGATAGAGTTGTTTTAAACTCAATAGTTTGATATCTTGCATATTTTGTAAATTAAGAAACCTCAATCTCGGCCCTTTAACTAAAAATTAAAAAGTTTAAGTATATTTTTGTTGACTTAGAGAAAGTATTTCAAAATGCAATATTTTGTCTCAAAAGAATAGATGGAGAATTTTGAAATCAATAGAATAAGATGAACTTTCAAATACAAAAGGTACTAAGATAACTGGTAACTTAACGGGAAGAAGTATCGATGCCGTTGCAATAATCTGGTCATTATTCAACAGCACAGGAGTAAAGGGGAGACTAGCAGATTAACACTCCAAGTCTGTTCCCCGGTGATTGGTGGGAGAAGGGGCTGGACAAAGGCAATTTAGAGTCATGCCCAGTAAAGTCTGAGTGACGTGGAAAGGTGCTTACCTGCCTGTCTATCACACCTGGAGCAAGTCAGTACCCAGAATAGGTATAGCCATTGCAAGCACCAAACCTGAATATTTAATCTGCTCAAGAAAGGCTCTGTCTCTTGCTTCCTGCCCTCCCAGCTTGCAGGGTTCCCAGGCCCTTCATTCTCCTACGTGGCCCACAGCCGTGTGGGACCCACACAACGGACTGATGGACTAAATCTAGTCTGATGCTGATCTGGACCCAGCTGTAACATGAAACAGAAACCCTGGTCACTGGCTTGGCTTTTGGCTTTACTAAAGCCTTAGCTACCCCTCTTTCGAGACTGGCTTGAAGGAAATAGGACTTGGAAACTAAGGAACGTCATTTCACACAAATAAGAACCAGTCATTCTCCAGAGTGAGTCTTAGAAAATTCATTTCCTGAGGATCCCACAAGAGCCCCACTCCCACGCATGTGAGAGATATCTGGCCCACTCATTTCTCCAGGAACAGTATCACCCTTTGAAACAAAATGTAGGATGTGAAAACAAAATTATTTTATCACAGAAAAAGATTTTATATTTGCTTGGAAGAAAAGGAAGTTGTGCCTAGACATAAAAGCAACAGAAGACGCTATAAGAAAAGATGAATGGATTTTTAATATCTAGGAAAAGTAAATCATTCTGGGCCCAACACCAACAGAAACAAACTCAAAAGGGCAATCATAATTCATGAAAAATACCTGCAACTCTAACGACAGTGACCTAATGTTATTACAATAAAGTAAGTTCTCACAGATCAGTAAGAAAAAGCAAATAGCTTGAAAGAAAAACATTCCCCAACAAATCAGATGAGCAACTAAACAGCAGCATAAATGTCTCATCAAGAGTTGAACAGCTGACCTTACCAACAGTAAATGAAAGACAAAATTACAATTGAGAGCATTCCCGACCACTTCTGGTTGGGCCCTGCCCTCCTAGAATCAGTTTTTGCTGAAATAAACTCTTTAAACTTTAATATGCCTCAGTGTTTCCTTTAACAGTTTTGGTATCAGAAGAGGAAACCCCAACAGCCCGAGAGTAGTAAGTGAAGGATGGTGTGCCCCGTGAGCTGGCTGTTTTCTTGCCGCCTCTGGAGGGGGTCGGGAAGTCCCTTGGGTCCAGAATCCTTGCTCCACAGCTGTTTCCCCACCAGCTTGCAGACTGAACTTGAGATATCCTTTGCACCCTCTTTGGGGACCCCTTTTGTGTCCATGGAGTGCTCCAGTACTTCCAGTGGTATTTATTGTTTGTCCCGGCTGAAACTTGACAATATATGTGAAAGATTTTTTTTTTTTTTTTTTTATGTAGCTCTATGATCAGAAGTTACCAAATTGGAAGAGGATTGATATTCGGAGCATGATAGGACCTTTCTCCTCTAAGCCAAAATGAAACTCTGTGTCCAGAGGAAAAGAAAAAGATTCTGAAGCGACTTTGGAAGGATTTACTCACACATTCCGAAGACACACAGCTCTCAGTTTAGAGCATAGGAATCTCTTGTTTTCCAGTTTATTGAAGATATTCTCCCCTAAGGAGAAGTCTGCGCCATAACAAATACCTCCTGCTGTACGTGAATCAATACCTCCAGTATTATAGCAAATATAAAAAATTCACAATCAAGCCAGTTGGCTAAAATAGGTGGTTGTCCCTTCAGGTACTTTCTCTGATTTGTTGGATGACTACTGGTTTGATTTATTAAAAGTCAATAAATAAAATAATTAAATACAACCACAATTATAATGTTATTATTTAATATTCAAATTGCTACCTTTTAGACATAACCCTATATCCAATGTCAGTAAGGGTGAGTTTGTAATACTTCTCAGAGGCTTAAAAAAATATTTTTATATTTTGTTTCAGAAGTGCTACTATAGAAACTTAGCCCAAGATAAACAATAAGATAAAACTAAATACACACATAAAATGTATACACACGAATGGCTACTGGGGAATTATAGTATAAATTCAAAACTGGAAACAAATTCAGTGTACAATAAGACAATTAACTAAATAAATCTTCACATGTCTGTGAATTAGAATACTAGCATTGGTAATCACGTTTTATAAAAATACTAATGACACAGCCCTGGCCTGTTTGGCTCAGCGGTTAGAGCGTCGGCCTGTGGTCCAGAGAGACCCAAGTTCGTTTCCCGCTAAGGGCATGTACCTCGGTTGCAGTTTGTTCCCGGACATGGCTGGGTTGTGCGGGTGGCAACCACTCGATGTGTCCCTTTCACATCGATGTTTCTCTCTCTCTCTCTCCCTCTCACTCTATCTGAACAAAATATCGAAAAATGTCCTCAGGTAAAAAAAAATACTAACACACAGAAAATTAATATTATTTACTGATGAATTTTTAAATTTAAAATGTTATGCTATAAAATAGGATTATTGTAAGACTAAAAGGATAAGTATATAATGCATTTGTTTATAACTAAATAGTGCATTTTTGTGTATACTCATGTGGGGGAATATTAATATTAATATAAATAGAATTTTTCTGATTTGTATATACTTTTCCTGACCTTTGATCTAATTGAAAGAATTTGGGGAGACTACATTTTGGAACACTCGTTTAAAGTAAGATTTTTTTCAAACTTGCTTTATGCATAAAACTCAGAAAAGACTTTACTACTTCATTCTCCATCACAGTTTAAGTCTCAAACCTTATTATACACATTGGGATCACACCACCAGCCTGAGAAAAAATTTGGAGCTTGTTAGAAAAAAAGGTTTTAGGCTCCACCCCAAAGGTACTGCATCAGGTTCTACATTTTAACAAGATTGGGGGTAATTTTTAAAGACTGAGAAGCACTTCTCTAAAACGTTAAGAGGAAGTTAATATATGTATTACTTCTCATAAAGGTTTTTGCTAGTAACAGTATCATTTCAGAAAAAAATCAGTTTAAGATAACTTATAAAGTTGGTGTAGTAATTGGGACAATACTTTTATTTTTAATTTATCTTTATTGTTGAAAATGTTACAGATGTTCCTGCTTTTTTTCACCCATTGAGCCCCCTCCAACATGCTCTCACCTCTCCTCAATCCCTGGGCCTCATCTGAGTACTCTGCGTCAACTGATTATGCATGTATGCATATAAGTTATTTGGTTACTCTCTTCCCAAGCACCCTTCCCTCTGAGATTCGTCAGTCTGTTCCATGCTTTCATGTCTGTGGATCTATTTTATTCATCAATCATTTGTTCATTAGGTTTCACATATAAGTGAGATCATGTGATACTTATCTTTCTCTGACTGGCTTATTTCACTTAGCATAATACTCTCCAGGTCACTCCATGCTGTCTCAAAAGGTAAGAGAGCATTCTTTTTATGGCTGCATAGTATTCCATTGTGTAAATGTACCACAGGAAATAATTAAGCTCAGAGTGGAAATATATGAAACAGAGACTAAAAATATAATAATAATAATAATAATAATGAAATGAAGAGCTGGTTCTTTGAAAAGTTAAACAAGATTGATGTACCTTTAGCTAGACTCATCAGGAAACAAAGGGAGAGGACCCAAATAAATCAAGTCAGAAATGAAAGAGGTAAAGTAACAACTGACACCACAGAAATACAAGAAATTGTATGAAAACACTATGAACAACTATATGCTAACAAATTCGACAACCTGAGGAAAATGAACACATTTCTACAAAAATGCAGTCTTCCAAAACTCAATCAGGAAAAATCAGAAAACCTGAACAGACCGATAACAATGAATAAAATTGAAGCAGTAATCAAAAAACTCCCAGCAAACAAAAGTCCTGGACCAAATGGCTTCACAGAGGAATTTATAAAACATTCAGCGAAAAATTAACACCTATCCTCCTCAAACTATTCCAAAATATTCAAGAGAGAGAAAGATTTCCAAGCTCTTTTCTATGAGGCCAGCATTATCTTAATTCCAAAACCAGATAAATACACTATAAAGAAAGACAGCTATAGGCCAATATCCTTGGTGCAGTACTTCTCACATTTAGTAATAGTCTCAGGAATCTTAAAATGGTTATACTCTCAGACCTAATAACTACACTTATGAAAATGTATCCTAAAAAAAGTGTCCAAAAACATGGTAAATACTTTATGTATATAGATGTTGATTGTAGCTTTATCTATAATAGCAAAACATTACAAACTCAATGTTCAACAATAAGAAAATATTAAGCAAGCCATGGCCATTACCAGATAGAATTTTGTTCAAAAACATTATGTTTTAAAACTTATTTTTAAAATCCTTCTTTATACATTCTAATAGTGTTACCATAAATTAGCTTTTATTTCTAGTATCATTGCTTCAGTTGCTTTCTTCTTCTTCTTCTTTTTTTTTTTTTACATATATCTGGTCATTCTTTTCTCATCCTTTATTTTGCAATGATCCTATACCATTTTTTAAGATATTTTTTAAACACTTAATTTTTTTTGTGTGTTTATCCAATCTGAAAGTCTACTTTTAATAGGTGAATTTAAGCCATGGGTCTGAAAATATTTTCTTTCTTTTCTTTCTTTCTTTCTTTCTTTCTTTCTTTCTTTCTTTCTTTCTTTCCTTCCTTCCTTCCTTCCTTCCTTCCTTCCTTCCTTCCTTCCTTCCTTTCCTTTTCTTTTTCTTTTTTAATTGATTTTTTAGAGAGAAATAGAAACATTGACGTGAAAGAGAATCATTAATCAGCTGCCTCCCGCAAGCCCCCTACTGGGGATCGAGCCTGCAACCTGAGCATGTCCCAGGAATTGAACTGGGACCTCTCAGTCCATGGAGTGGGCTAAAAATATTTTCTATGAAAACCAGCCCTAGCTCTTAGCCCACACTAAACAGTGTAAGGGCTTACCAATACCTGGATTAAAGTTTAATCTATTCAAATTAAATAACTGTAGTTAACACATTTATAGAAGTTTCCAAAAGCTAGATGCTGTTCTGAGAAACTTACATATAAAATTTGTTTAATAACACTAAGAGCTATTATTATCCCCATTATATAGATGAAGAAACTGACACAGAAACTTGTCAAAAGGTGACAACAACTAGTGATGTAGCTGGAATTGGATCTCAGGCCATCTGGCTTCAGAATCATTGACCAATACAACATGTTGTTTCTTATTGATTACATGCTGAATGAAGCATGTGCTTCAGCATATCCTTACTATCTTACTTCACATATTATCTTACAGATGACTAGTTTTGCATTGCTACTATAACCAATTGCCACAAACAGTGCTTAAAACAATATGAAGTTGTGATCTCGCCGTTCTTTAGTTCAGAAATCCAGTGAGTTCAACAAGGCCATCTTCTTGGGGTCTTTGCAAAGCGGACCTCAAGATGTTGACAGAGTCGCTCTCCTTTCTGAAGGCTCTAGGGATAAATCTGCTCCAAGTCTGCAGAATTCCGTTCCAAGCAGTTGTAAGACTGAGGTGTTCTTCTCCTTTGCGGGCTGGCGGCGGCTGGCAGTAGTTCTCAGTTTCTAGAAGCTGCCCACATTTCATGTCTGCCTCCCTCCATCTGCAAAGCCAGCAATGAAGAGCTGAGCCCTTCTCGTGCTTCTGCTCTGCACTCTGCTTCCCTTTCCCCTCCACCTCTCTTCTGGCTTCCTCTTCTGCTTTTAAGGACTCCAGTAATTACCTTGAATCAACCTGGATAATCTAGGGTAATCTTGATATTTCAAGGTCTGTTGATTACTGACCTTAATTCCATCTGCAACTCCCTTCACAACAGTGTCTAGATTAGTGTTTGATGAAAGAACCAGAGGATGAGCAGCTCGATGGCACATGTCTAAAATATTGTCTACCAGGCTGTCCTTTTTCTTTTTCTTTGCTTTCTCTGTCTGAGTTTTCAGTCTGGAAATGCAGCCTTTGAAAATATTTATTCTGCCTTTGGTGTAGGTTAATTTTCTTAGCAAGAGAGCTAGAAAAATGCATTTCATCTCCATTATATTCAATTTCCTTTTAATTCAATGAACTATGCACTAACATTTTAAATAGGCGACGTGATGTATCTAAATTCATACTGTCCTCACAGAACAATTTTTGCATATTACTTTGCAATTCTCCATGTTTATATTTTACATAACTACAATCACATTGTATAGAATACTTTTACTTTGGCAATTTCAAAACTGTATTATAACTGATTATTTCACTCTTTTGTGAAATTTCTGTTGCCTGGGGGAGGTATCTGAGAAAACAATACACAACCTTCAAATCATATCGTTTCCTGGATCAGGGTCCTGTCAACTTATCGTCCCCAAACATCACTTCTCCTCATTTGACCCTCATATATTACATTGCAGCATAATGAGAAATTTGCAATTCTCACCTTTGTCCACTTGTCATCTCTCTGACTTCCTTTTCTTCTGCTACTAACTCCTATTTGCCTTTCGAGACTAAGCTAATGTGTCATTCCCCTTCAGGAAATTTGCCTAGCCTGGGTTAAGTGCCCCTCTTTGTGCACCCATCACATTTTTGCATACTTTTATCAGGGTATTTTTCATATTCAATTATAACCATCTAATTAGTTCTATAGCTTTCACCAGTCCTTGAAACACTGCCCTGTGCATTGCTAATAATTTTACCTGGGATGAGTTAGGTTTGGCTGCAATTAAAAAGAGCTCCCAAATATCATTGGATTAAGACAATACCGGTTTATGTTGTCCTCATGTTCCATGCACAGCAGGATTAGGTGGAGACTCTGTTTTGTGCTCTCTTCCCTAACAAAGTTTCCATCACCTGTGACCCTGCCAGGTGCCATCACAGAGAAAGGACAGACCCTACAATGACTTACAAAGTATCTCCCTGAAGTTCAACGGTCATTTCTGTTCACCTATCATTACCAAAGAAAGTATGTGACTATCTTTATCCTCAAAAGAAAAGGAAGTCAGCTCAGCTGGTGTGGCTCGGTGGATTGAGCGTCATCCAATGGACTGAGAGGTCCTGGTTTGATTCTTAGTTGGGGCACGTGCCTAGGTTGCAGGCTTAATCCCCAATAGGGGGTGTGAAGGAGGCAGTCGATAGATGTTTCTCTCGCACATCGATGTTTCTTTCTCTCTCCCTTTCTCTCTCTTTAAAAAAAAAAAAAAAAAGGCAGTCAAATCTTACCATGTGCCAGAAGGGGAGAGCAATAAGTATTGGGTGAGTAGTACTAATTACAGTCAACAATCACAGTCTGTTTAACTATGTCTAAAAGTTTGCCAGGACTCCCACAACAAATACTACAGATCAGGTGGCTTACGCAGAAGTTCATTGTCTCCAAGTTCTGGAGGGTAGAAGTCCAAAAGCAAGGTGTCGTCAGGGTTGGTTCCTGCCTGAGGACTGAGAGGGAAGGATGTGCACCAGGCCATTCTTGGCCTGATGACCATTTGCTCCCTGTGTCTCTCCACACTGTCCTCTCCTTCTGCACGTCAAATATTCCCTTTTTACAGGGACATCAGTCATATTGGATTAGGGCTTTCACTAATCCATTTTAACCTCACTTTAACATGATTACCTCTGTAAAGACTATCTCTAAATAAGATCACGTAATGAGGTGTTAGGGGTTAGGATTTCATGTATGAATTTGTGGGGCGGGACACCCAATACAACCCCAAATCAACCCCAAATATCATGTGAAATAATGTCACTGGCACATCATAGTGCCTCTCTTGATTTAATGACAAAATCATGACCATTCTCATATCTCTATATAATCTTTATAACTATGATTTTAATTAATATGTATTATACTTCTAGGCAGAATGAAACAATATTTATAATTGCTCACTGTTATAAAGTGTTAACACTATTTTTAGAGCTTCACCCCCCCCCCCAAGCTGATATTTACTTAGTCTAAGTTCCCTGCCATGAAATAACTAGGTATAAATGAATTTTAAAATTGAGATTTTAATATGTATTGCCAAAAGCTTTTTTGGGGAGGGCAAAGGTCTTCTAATGAATAATATAACTACCAGTAATTAACACAATATTTTTGACCAAAATTGTTTCCCGTCAATAATTACATTTTCATATTTACAGACTAGGACCCTAAATTTGCTTTAAAATGAATTTTATTACTACCCAGATGACATTTCCCCATATATTTGTTTACTTTTCAATTAATCTCTGACTCCTTGACTATATTATATCTGTTTCTATTCAACACTGAACATTTAAGCACATAAACAGTGGTTAGGAGAACAGTCCGAATATCTGCAAGTAAATGCTGACTACACCACTTAATGTCAGTGTGATCTTGGGATAAATTCTGTGATGACTTCCTATGCTTAGTTTAATATAGCATATTTTGTTATTTATTTTATTCATTTATTTACTTAGTTTTCCATCTTATTTCAGAAACTATAGTAATAAAGTTTCATTACAACAAATTTGGTATGTCGTATGGTGGAGATTTATCAGACAAGAAACAGTAAATACAAATATATAAGATGTGTGGTCTCTAAAGAAATTATATCCCATCCAACCACTGTGATCTTTGAGTAAAAATATAGAATTTATAAAATGGGAATCATAATATTCTCTACCTCATTGGATTCTTTTGGAGAGTAAATGAGTTAATGCATATCAAGTATGTAAAGCAAAACATGTCAGATAGTAAGCAGTGAATGTAGATTTTTATTACAATTATTATTCTATACAATTTAGATATTAACAGGTTTTTATAAATTTGCATTAAATCTTTTCAGAGTATAAATTGAGTACTTTTCCTCTTTCAATCGTTTCTTACCAATTTCATGAACACTTTTTAAAAATCAAAGTTATCTAGGTATAATATATATTCAATGAACTCCATCCATTTTACTTGTATATGTTGATGGGTTTTGAAAATGTATACACTCTGTAGTCACCATCTCGATTAGAATGATCACATCATTCTTAAAGCATTGTCTTGTGACTCTTACCAACAACCCACGTCACCGTGCATGACCCAATGTGCTGTGCAGAGCCCTGTTTCCAAAACTCCAGCTTGAACTTGCGTGGCCTCAGCCTCCCTCCACTCTGTCCTCATCTCCTCAACGGTGTGGGGCTCCTCCCCTCGTCCTCATCTTCAGACGAGCTCTTAGTCAGAAAGTCCACGTATAACAGAGTAACGTGCTTTACTGGTTCCTTCTTTCAAGCCCTGAAAAGAGTAGTTACTTGTATTTTGACCTATTTTCTAGTTTTTAACAAGAAGTTAAGTCCGGTCTTGGTGAAACAATCATGGCCATAAGTAGAAATGTATGGCACTTATTGAAAGAGAGTGTAATGTTGTAGTCAATGATGTGTTTATAACACTAAATATTGGGACACATCCACATGCAGAAGAGAGTTCAAAGGCACATGTCTTAGCAACCAAACCATGCCAATACCCTTGGTCTGGAAAGTTTCCTTATAGAAAAGTAAATATACTCATTTTTCATAAAAATTTAGTGAACAAAAATATCCTGTTTCCTAATCATGTCACTTAACAAACATATGCCATCAATAAAAATTCTACTAAAAAATTTAGACTAATGTTACAGTAAAGATTAGTGAAGAATTTATATAAATATTTATATAAGTAAATATTATTTTAATTGATATTTGAAATGTCAATGTTGCTGTTTCTAGTCATTATACCAAATGGAATTTTATCTGCAATTATATTTTGATTTATACTTCTTAAAAAATAGAGCATATTGTGTTATTTTATTTGTTTCTTTGTCTGTTGATGTATTTGTATATTTATGCTCCATCCTATTTTCAGGAATTATGGATAGTGGTAAAATTCTATCACAATAAAAATACAGTCATGTGGTAGGGATTCATCAGATAAGCAAAAGTAAATCGAAATATATAAAACATAATAAATGGTCTCCAAAGAAACCGTATCCCATCCAACTACATGTGATTTGAATAAAAACATACTCAAATTTTTTTTCAAATCAGCACTATTCTGTGCCTAGAATAGTACTAGTAGTTACATAAACCCAATAAATAATTCTTAGTAAGTTATTACTATATAAAAGAGGACAAAGTAAAAACAGAAATATGCAAACAATATATATTCAGTAGTGTGCCCATATTTTTATATAAGTGGAATAAAAATGTTTTGTTTTTATCACAATTTAGGTAATTTATTAACAATGGCAATGACTCAAAAGCAAAAATTGGTTAAGGGGCTGTCTTTTTACATTTCAGTCTTCATTATGAAATAAAGTATTTATAAATTTAGTTAATTCTGCACTTGTTTTTTTGGTCCTTGAACAAATTTAATGGCACCAATAACATATTTCCATGGTTTTAATTATGCACAGTATGTATTTTTTATGTTGCCAATTTTCCTAAAGAATAGTAAATGTTGCCCTGTCCTCAATAGCTTTGATTTGGGGCATTACCTGCCGAACACTTTCTCCTTCCTGTAGCAACCCTTCAGCATGTTGACACCCACGGCATTCCAGTGTGACCAGGCATCCCTCGGGATATCGTTACTAAGGACACAATTTTAACGTGTTCACTCTTTAGAAAGCAACTTATAACTCATCTTAACTATTAAAACTGAAACATTAACCCTAGTAGAAATGTGTGAGGAGAGATGGTGCTGAGTTTTAAAAGTATCTGTGCCTCTTTGATCCTGTATTTTTCCTCCTCTGCTACCATTCATTCAAGTACACATGTGTGTTGGTGTGTGTGTGCATGGGAATGTGCACCACAGAGACATGCTGTTCTGTTATGAATCCACATTCAAGGTATCATTCTTGCAAGATGGCTTTTCCTGCCAAAGGCTTGATGTTATTGATGTTTTTTTAAGTAAATGAACTGATACACTGTTTACTCGATATATTGGTTTGTACTCCCCCACACACGTACACGAAAAGAAAAACAAAAAATATTCTCTTTATCTTTATTCTCTCTCCCTTATACTCATTCAAAGACAAGCAAATAAATGTGCACATAAAGCAAAACCATTACACACTTTTAAATACTTTTTTATGGTGTCTTCTTTGATCATTTGTCCCCTTTGCTTTCTGAATAATGGAAGCACTATAAGAGCTACATAAAACCCACATGAGGTAGGTATATTTCAAATTAACTATGGTGACCCTTTTTTCTCAAGTAACCTTAAGCATTGTTGAGAAACTCTAGACAAAGCTTTGTTTTAATTTTGCTTTCTAAATGGAAGTCTCCAACAGTCTTTCTAGAACTCTGTCCATAAATGTCACGGTCAGATGGGTGAAAACAATTACAATGGACCTGTTCCATGCGAAGCAGGTGTTAAGAGGAGGCCAGGGAAAGAGCTGTACCCAAGGTCTCAAGGTGCATGCCAGGTTCAGATCGGTGGTGAGGAGGCAGAATGATCACTAAGTGGAAAGCAAACTGGCAGCGTGATTCAAACTTAAAGAAGGGAGAATCGTGTGTGAATGGGTTAGGAATAGACAATTTGTAGTAGAAAATAAAAGATGATAGATTAGATACATACATACATAGATAGGCATAAACAGACAGGTAGACTCAGTATTTAACCCAAAGACAGAGACATAAAGAGGGTTGAACCTCTGGGCTCTGGGAAGAGAGTGTGTTATTTTAATTTACTTCCACTTCCTGTTGCTAGGACTCGCTAAGGTGTAAACTTTGCCTGACTAAGTGAATATTAACAGTTCATATATGACTAATAATAATGCATTGAACACATATATGCACAAATGCTATGCCATATATTTTTTCTGTACTTCTTACTATAGTGAATGATGTACAACTTTTATCCCAATTATATAGATCATTAAGCAAAAGCTTGAAAAAGGTTAATTCTTATACTCGAGGTCATATAGATACTAAGTAATTGACAGAGTCAAGATTTCATCTCAGGTGTCCCTGCCTCCTGCCTCTGCAATGTCAATCATTCAGCCTACACTGTCAAAGATGCTACTCACCATTGTGGCTATTTAAATTAATTAAAAGTCAACAAAATTAAAACCTCCGCTCCTCAGTCTCACTAATCTCATGTCAAACACTCGCCGTCCCCCTGGGCTCAGTGGCCACCGGACTGGGCAGAGCGGTTATAGATTGCAGCCACGACAGAGTCCTCTGGGACAGCGCCGCAATAGACTGGACTGCTTTCCCGGAAATCAGGGTTCTCTTATCTAATGCAGGAGAGCTTATTTCAAAAACGGATAGTTAACACCCTTCCTCAAGAGGTCACGGTTCAGGTTGACATACTCTTTGTCCCCACTCAGGGCTTCTCTGCCTCAGCACTATTGACATGTTGGGCTGAATAATTCCTTGTGACAAGGGCTGTCCTGTGGCTTGCAGGCTATTCAGCAGCAGCCTCCCTGGCCTCTCCTCACCACATGCCAGTAGCATAGACTCTTCCCAGTGGTGACAGCCAAAAATATCTCCAGACATTGCCTGTGTCCTCCAGAGAACACAATCATCCCTGGTGAAGGACCACTTCAAACTGTCACTCATAATAAGGAGAAGGAAGCAAGTTCCGTAAACAATACACTCTTAGAAGAAAGTAATTTATTTTTTAAAATAAAGTTATAAAAACTTTATCCATTTCTGTGTCTGTGGCCATGGGTAGCCATAGCCAGGGAGGTCTCCAGCAAGCTTTTTTCTCATCAACAATTGCTCAGCTCTCTTCTCCTCTCAGCCGGGTGGATGGCTGTTGGAGACTGTGCACTTCTGAAGAAATACACTGACCCACTAATTAAAAAAAAAAAAACAATGAATGAAAGAGCAAAGGATGTACAAATAGGTACTGTGAGCCAGGGCTTGACATCGTCCACAATGTGTTCTGTTCTTACAGTACCATTCTTCGCTTGCTTCCCCCAGAAGCAGACCCTGAAACAAAAGATTCGAGCACAAGTACTTTATTTGAAAGGTGGTCTCAAGAAAAACTAGTAGTGGCCCTGGCCAGTTTGGCTCAGCAGTTAGAGCGTTGGCCTGTGGTCCAGAGAGACCCGGGTTCGGTTCCCGCTAAGGGTACCTCGGCTGCAGTTTGTCCCCGGCCCTGGTTGGTCGTGCAGGTGGCAGCCACTCGATGTGTCTCTTTCACGTCGATGTTTCGCTCTCTCTCTTCCTCTTCCTCCCACTCTATCTGAACAAAAAATGGAAAAATGTCCTCGGGTGAGGATAAAAAAAAAAAAAAGAAAAACTAGTAGTGGAGTGGGTTGGTGAGAGAGTCAGAATACAGGGATAAAGGATGTTCTATGTTCAGTTACCACAATGGGTAACTGGAGGAATTCTGACCATCAAGAAGGATCCTGTGTTGCAGCGTTATTATCCCTCACAACCCACACAAAGGGCAAAAGAACTTGGGTATTTATACATCAACAGTAGCCAGTCATGGATTGAAAGTCCTAGGAGCTGGCAAGTTGTTTATTAATTCTTCAGCACTTTTAGCTTGAACATGCAGAACAAGCTCAAGTGAAAAACAACAGCTCTGTGGGAGTGGGTTGGACCTAGGTATTTGGAAAGTTCTAGGACATGGGGGCAGGGCACAGCGAATCTGCCAGAGCAACCAACAGTGGGTACAGTAAATATACATTGGTAAACTTACTTCTAAATCTATACATCTTCTCGTGCACAGGTAATGAACTAGGAGGTTAATATCATGATGTCTGACCAAAATAGATTCTCGCTTGATTAGAGGGGATTTCTGTGGATTACCCCCATTAATGGTCACAATTTCTAGGGTTGCTGTTATTAAGATAGTGATTTTATAGATGAGGAAATGGAGGCAAAAAATGACTTGTCAAAGATCACAGCACTAAAAAAAAAAAGTGAACAAATCTAGGAAATCTCACCCCAAGAGCCATGCTCTTAATGATCATGCTACTCTGTCTTCAGATGGAAGGGATGGATACACACAGTGGACTGTGTCGTCTCCGAGGAGAAAAGATGTCTGGAAAACATACCACAGAACATCACAGGCAAGAGAGGCAAGGCCCACGCAGAACTTCTGGGGTCAGCCCAGAAAAAAAGAACCTAGTTTCTGTCTTTGGAGAGAGCTCTCTATAGGATCAAGATGGTATACGGACTCTGAAAATCAAGAACATGGAAATGGTAAAACTTAAGACCGAGGCTTAAATTCAGAGAAAAGAAACAGACATTTTTAAGCATAACTGCTTCATAAACATTTTCAAGTGTGTGACAAGTGGCAATCTTAAAGGCTTCCACTCCGGGAAGATCTAGAACCTCAAGATATGAGAAAGATAGAGTCCTGTATCCACAGGACTGTATGGTAGAGAGATTCAGCAAGTCAGAATGGACAACAGACTGTCATGAGAATCATGGAGCCAGGGAACCATGGGGAAGGAGGAGAGCCTACACAGGGAAAACTATGACATTGGGACTAGAAGATTTTATCACAAGGAACAGGGATATCTGGGGTTCAACTCCCCTTCCCAGGGGCTACTCAACTCCTCCTCTCATGAAAAAGCACAGAAGCCACGGGCTGTGCGTTGTCATTAGCTCCTGTCCTCCAATGTGCACATCAAGCTCCAGGAGCAGCTCCAGAATCCATGGCTGCCCCAAATGTGTGCAAAGTCAGGCTTAATAAGGGCCCTCTACTGCATATTTAAATAATATTTAAATGGCTTTCAAAATTATAAACTGTCGGATAAGAAACAAGGCAGGTTTTTAAGGATTTCTAAAAAACATTCAGGCCTCAAATGTCTTGTGAGCCACAATATTTTGACAAAATGTCAAAAGGAGTCCTATTATACATAAGCATTCCCTGCCCTCTGACCCCCAACCCCACAGGCATCCACTTAGTTAACTTTGCTTTTCCTGCAGGCATGATGCCAGATTTTTTTTTTTTTTTCTTAGTTTCATGACACTCAGGAGTCTCCAAGTACCTTAAGGACTATCAGATTCCCATAATTAGATTAATTTTAGTTTACTTTGATTTAAAAAGCAAATATATGTCAGACTGTACTTTTAGGAAGAGAAAATGACACCAAGGAATTAAAGGTCTTTGCCTCCTGGCATACAGACAGAGCTGACCTTGAGCAGAAGTGGACAGTGTTTTTTCTGGGGTGTCTTTCCCACCTCATTTTAATCAGCATCCACTCCTCAGGCGTCTCCTGCTATCCACTGGCTTGCTCCCAGCGCCGATGAAGAGGACAGCCAGCATTTGTGGGATGCCAACGACATGCTAGGCACCGCCCTCGAAAACCACTGCCTGTCTGGTCTGCACAACAACCCTGCAAGTTAGCCACTGGACTTCCATTGCACAGATCCGAACATTTTTCCAGGAAGATTCCCATCTTCCCTGAAGATCTTGAGTGATGAATGAATTGGCTAGGAATCAAAGATTTCTCTGGCTCCGAATCCCTCTTATGTGCTAAGGAGAGAAAAATTATTTCTGTTGTTGTTCTTCGTCTCTCTTTAAACTTTATCTAGTAAGATGCTTAATTATACACTAGAATCTACCTCTAAAGCATTGCAAGAAGACTTGCCCTTCCAGAAATACCAAACAGCAGCGATGAGGAATTAAACGCTTGAAATCAGGAAGTCAAGACCAAAGCAGGCTGATAGGGTAGGGTGGAGGGGTTTCTTTTTGGCAACCCCCCAAAAGACACACAGGACTGACATAGACCTTGGGACTGAGTAATCAGCTGCTAACCTATTGTTCTGAATAACGGAATCTCATACCAGAGGAGAAGCAGCAAAGAGGAAGAGCTCTGAGAGAGGCCAGCATGACCAGAAAGGGGAACATCAGCCAGAATTACAAGAGAAAAGCCAGGGGAAAGAGAGCAGGTAAGGCAAGACCAGCTCCCATGTCAAGTGTACTGTCTCTGAGGACCACAATGCACCTCCATCGTCTCCATAACCATCAGCAATGTCACTAGAACACCCAAGTTTCCTCTGATGGGATGTGAACCTAGGTATATCTAATTCCAGGGCATTTCAGAACCCCCATGATCATTAGAATTGGAAGAATGTCCCAAATAAAATCAGATTTGTAAGTGATCTGTTCCCTTATTCGTGGTTACTTCATGAATTCAGATAATGATTTATTAGTTCCCTCATACTATACAATCATAATATTTGAATTTATATTAAAAATCTTGTGTCACCAAGAAAAATTTACACCTTGTTTAACCATCTTCTCTTTCAAAAGGCAAGAGGTTCATCTAATGTGTTCACAAAATTTTTATTATTTTTCCTTTATATTGACACTTAAAATTTTTTTTTTCTTTATTGATTTGAGAGAGAGAGGAAGTGAGAAGGACATAGAGATAGAAACATCCATGAGAGAGAACATCTATTGGCCGCCTCCTGCATGCCCCACACTGGGGATTGGGCCCACAACCTGTCATGTGTCCTGACCAGGAATCAAACCAGCGACCTTTTGGTGCATGAGTCAACGCTCAACCACTGAGCCACACCGGCTGGGCATATATCTCCTTATTCTTGGTCTGTTTTCTCACATTAAAAATCCTTGCCTTTTCAGAGTACAAGGCAGAACACCCACATTTTCCGCCTTTTCTGAAGCCAGGTGCAGGCAGGTGCCCCAGCTTCTGAACATTAGACGCGCCAGTGGAGACGTAGGTTTGGAAATGAGCAACAGGAAGTGCGACACAGGCCTCACTTTCCTGCCAAGGCAATGGCCGGGGTGGAAGTGCCAGTGACCAGGTGACCAGACCCCACAACCTGGGTGCATAGTAGCAGTGCCAGCATAAAGAAACCCCCTCCCCGTCTGTCCCAGTCCTACCCATCTGCCAAGCCCTCTGCTTCTGTGGTTTGGCATCAGGCATGGTGGAGTCAGTTCCTAGTCTGACTCTAGCCCTCCAGGAAACTCTAACCTGATGTACTTGTCAGTAAACCTAATATAACCATCTCTGCTTAAACCTAAAACACTCGTGTGCTTGATCTAGCCCGTGTTGAGTCTACTGTTTGCAGCAAAGAGCCCTGACTGACACCCAGAGCCATCCCCATAAAAAGTGCTGCAGAACTACATTGGAAGCACTCATATATTGAAGGGTACTGGTTTAATGAAAATATGACTTCTGGACATATATTGAGAGAACGTTTTATCTTAAGATTATAAACTCATAGAAAGTTGGAGATTTAAAAGACTTAAGTGATCGTCCTAGTTTTTACACTCTTGTTTTATGGACCCAGGAAAAAAAAAAAAATAGAAGTGCAATTCAAAGAGGTTAAATGGCTTGGCCAGAAGCACTTCCCTTGATTAAATGCAGAACAGAGACTAAAAGCCAGTTCTCCTGGCTTGAGTTCAGCGTGATTTCTTTTTGTCCCCATAGGTTCTTTGCCTGGCCCAGACACAAGGCCGAATAAGAATCATGTCTCTGCCATCTCAATTACGGAATGTCCCCTTCCTGGAGTCTACTTGCCCAGAGGCACAGAAATCAGACTCAGATGCTCATGGATGTTGTTTCCTGCTCCTTGATCAGGGTCTAACAAGGGCCTCACAAAGTTGCAACATTAGCAAGCTCACCCTTTCTCCTCCAGTTGTCTGAATATTCATTATAAACAAAGAGAAGATGAGAAGAACATTTAGATTAGATACAAGCATTTATAGAGAACTGCACATCGTTGTCGTATATCAGTAGGACACTACAACCCCTGACAGATGATGGCACCGCCATTCACCTTGATTGATAAGGAAAATTCTGTTCTATACCAGAGAGACCACATTGCATTGTGCTTAACAAATGGCTTAGGACTTCTATCAATAATTAATTATGTCCCCTTGAGCAGGTTATTACATAGTCTTTTGCAAATCTTAGTTTATTTCCTTATAGATTGGGGCTGAAATATCACTTATCTCATGAAGATATTTATGAGAAATCATTCATATAAAGTGCCACATATATTGTAAGCACTTTACAAATGCTAGAGATGCTGTACAAATACTTATTTATAGCAGTCATTCACCTTCTTAAACAGTTCTAATCTCACAATGTTTTTAGAACACACCTGCTGCCGCAGCATCCAGTCGAGTTCAGGCTAGATAAAATACTGTAGGCCGTTCCTAGCTTACACTACACCTAGAATAGTGTAAGTTCTATACAGCAGCTCTGTTCCCTAGCAGAGGCTAGACCACCAACTCTGTACAAGAGACTGTGTATGACCAGGAAGGTGCTTACATGAGGGGAAAAGAACAAATGTAATTTCAAACACATTGAAAGATAAAGTCAAAGTTTTAGATCCATTATACAGAAAATGCCACAGCTGGGCATAAATCTTTAATGTGACAACAATACCACCATACACAACTGTTTGGCTCTATATTGATTTAATAAAAGGCTTAAGTATAATACTAAGTGTGATCTAGTCTTTTCTTTCAGTCTGCAGATTTCAGTGAGGAACCCTGATGACTCTGCCTTCTTACTCCGGGCTTGCTTTTTACCTTGCTCACTAAAGAGAACTTTCTTCTTCACTATAGAAAAGAGTATGTCAGGAAGTTTACCAATGACATGTAAATGCCATTCTCTTCACCAGGTTGTAAACCTCCTCTACCATTACAGAGGAATTGCACCCACACATCCAGAGGTTTGTGCTGCACGGTGTGTTCTAATCAAATGGAAGCACTTTTTTTTGGTATATGATTTATAGAAAATAAGATGGTGCAGCTTATCTTCGAAAGATACTATGGAACAATTTGCATCTTTTAGAAATGGCCACTTTAAATCGCACAAGCAATTTATTATCGGTACTAGATGTCAAAAAGTTTGAATATATTTTAGAATCGGCAGATCGACCCTAACCTTTGTATAAATTACAATTCTACTTGCTTCTGATTCATTCTAAGTTTTGTTGTTTGTGTGTTTTTTTTGTTGTTGTTGTTGTTGGCATCACCATTTACACTGATGAAACAAAAATTTGCTTTGGGAGGTCTTCCTTTTTGGCTGAGGTTTGAATTTACTATTAATTTTTCTGACCCTTATCATTTTTCTTTCTTATACAGCCTAGATCTGAGCTATCGCATGCAGTAGCCACTAGCCACCAGTAGCTATTTATGGTTACACTTAAGTGAATTAAAATGAAATAAAATTTAAAATCTAGTGTCGTGGTTGCTCTAGCCACATTTCGAGTGCCTGGTAGCCACTTGTAGCGAGTGGCTAACTTAGATGAACAGTACCAAGAACATTCCTGTCCACAGGAAAAATTCTGTTTGACGACACTCTTCTAGAAGATATGTTAATGGTAAAAGCAAAGGGAGTCATACATGAATTAAAAGTACTCACTATTTGCTAAGTAGTTAAGAAATTTATCCCAGCAATTTTGTTGAATGAATATTATTATTCACATTTTAGAATCTGAAGAAGCATGACTGGTGGAATATAATAGAAACCATTTAAGTTGTGTTTCCCACTATCTTTTAGATACACTTGGTGGGGCTAGATTTTGTCCTGCTCCTATGTAAAAACTTAATCTGTAACTTTTCTGGTCACTAACGTAATTCTATAATGACTTCAAGTCACAAGATACAGCATCAATTCAATAATTAGAATGTGTGGTCCCGTGTAATTAAGGAGGCTCTGAAGTGATTTACAGCTGCCTTTTCCCCTCCAGCAGTTCAGGCCCCTCACTGGGAGGAAGATATCGTGAGATGAGGGAGGCCTGGTAAGCTCCTTCCCCATTTCTCTGCCTAGCACATGGCTTTCTCCTCTGTCAGCCTGACTGTGTGTCTGGCCCCCAAAAGGTCTGTGTTGAAACCTAATGCCCCATATGATGTTAGAAAATGAGGCTTTGGGGAGGTGATTTGAGCATAAGGGTTGAGCCCTCATGAATTGGATTGATATCCTTATAAAAGAGGCTCCTCCACCATGTGAGGTTATAGCTGGAAGCCTCCATTATGAACCGGAAGTAGGCCCTCACCAGACACCAAATCTGATAGTGCTTCCCAGCCTCCAGCACTGTGAGAAATAAATGTTTGTATTTTATAAGCCACCAGCTTTTTTATAGCCTTCCCAACCAACTAAGACAGCTTTCCTTGATGTTCCTGCAGGTTTTCCAGTGATTTCCCCATTGCTGAGGATATCTGTGCATTTCCTTTGCTTGCAAGGCTCAGTGCATGCCTCCTCTGTGGGAGGAGAGCCGGGTGTAACTCCTTTTATTTTCAGTCCTAGGAGTCTGGCCAGGGTTCTGTTTTCCTACTGAGGCCTCTTTGCCCCGCTGGGTAGGGTTGTCCACTAGGACAGAGTCAATATTGCACATCTTCATACTCATGATTGACCTCCGATCCATGGGAAACATTCACACGCCCACTGCCCTGAGCAAACTCCGGAGACTTCTGTGAACAAATGAAGCCACAGGCTCTCTTCTGGAGTGGCTAGCCAGACAGTCATTCATTCTTTAGATTAATCAGACTTGGTGCAGACAACAGCTCACTGTATCCGCTGGAGTCCAAGAGATACCTGTTAATAAGCCTAAGAATGGTCACCTTAGAGAAGCCATCTTGCAACAGAAGGGGCTGGAACTCACAGTATAACTCTGATACAAAAATTTTAAAAAATCCCCAGTCTCTAGCTCTAGAACCTTTTTATACCCTCAAATTGGATAAGCAGTTTATGAGTCATTAAACAGGGTTTTATTTTCTCCTTTTTTAATGTAAACACTTTAATAGTTTTTCATAGAGTCACCGATTTGTGCAACCGTCACTACAGTAAATTCTAAAACATTTCATTCCTAAAAGAAATACTGTAGCCCTGGCCGGTTTGGCTCAGCCGTTGGAGCGTCGGCCTGCGGTCCAGAGAAATACTGTATACATTAACAGTCATTCCCCATTCCTCCCATTAGCCCCAGCCTGAGGCAACAACTAATATACTTGCTTCTGTAGATTTTCTTATTCTGGAAATTTTTTTAAATAAAACCATACTATATATTGTCAGTTTTTACTATCTTCTTTCATTTAATCTAACGTGTTTAAGGCTTATCCATGTTGAAGAATGTTTCCCTAATTTATCATAAATCTAAACACCATCTTTCACAAATATTAACAGTGTTTTTTTTGTTGTTGGTTGGTTTTTTTTATCTTCACCCGAGGACATTTTTGCATTTATCTTCAGATAGAGTAGGAGGGAGTAAGGGTGGGAGAGAGAGAGAAACATTGATGTGAGAGAGACACATCGACTGGTTGCCACCCACACAACCCCAACTGGGCCCGGGGACAAACCACAACTGAGGTAAGTGCCCTTAGCAGGAACTGAACCCAGAACTCCTTGGTCCATGGGTCAAGGCTCTAACTGCTGAGCCAAACTGGCCAGGGCAACAGTGTTATTTTTTAACTTTTCCAGGGAAAGTCCCTAGTTTTTTCCTCAATACAAAAACAAGTTGTTCTTACAGGGTCTTTAAAATGTACACATTGTGCTGGAATCAAGAAGTGTGATGTAGGCTAAAACATGCTGAAAAACAATTCTAATAAATAATATGTCTTTATTCTATTTCTTCATATCTTTACTTTATATATTTGAATAAAAGTCTTTATTCCATTCACTTAAAAAATGTTCTAAATAATAAAAACTGCAAAGGTCGTGTTTAGTGTTCCACTAATATTTTTACAAATGTGATTTGGTTTCTAAATCCAGTCACCTTTTACATATTTTTGAAGTCCTATCCTGTGTCTTAATATTTCACCCCTGGCACCCCTGTTTGTCCTTCTCGGACTGTTGCTATGAACACTAAGGGTGATATCTGTTGTTAAGGATCTCTCCCAGTTGATGTCCAAGAGCAACATTAACTATTTTCATTCCAGTTCTTGTTTAGAATAGCATAAATCTTGACTATTGTTAGAAATAATTTTCTCTAACTATATGCTATTTAATATTTTTGACATGTTTCCATTATGCTTAAATATATTCATAAATATATGTATATAGGTATATTTATGTGTATATATCTAGTATAACAAATTTAACACAATGTTTTTATAAAAATATTAGTGTTTATATAATTAGATGACAAATTATCTACAAACTGCCACATAAAGTGACTTCTGAATTAAGATAGTTGGCAAATAATACAATTCGATACAAAAATGTTACCTCCTCAAACAGAAGTCAGTACCTGCTGAAATATGTCAGAACCTGAATCTCCCTGGCTTAGAATTTCCAGGGCATGACTCAGCCTCTTCCTCTCCACACTGTCCTGTGCGTTGACTCTCCTGTTGGTGTACATATTTAATATCACTGATTCATATTGCAATTGCATTTTTGAATGTTTGCTTCCTTTTATATCGCCACTGATTTGTGATATCAGTTGTTCTTACTATTTTAAGGAAGGCACGGTAACGATAATGTGTGCTAAGCACTATCTGTGGGCTAGCACAGTTCTAAGCAACCTATACAGATTTATCTTTGTTCTTCCTATAAGTAGTTTCTATGTTAATTATCTCCATTTCATATGTAAGAATCTCAGTCACAGAGAGGTCACACAACTCAGCCAAAATGACAGAATTAAGTGTCAGAAGACTCTTAACTGCAAAGCGTCAACAATTA
This sequence comes from Molossus molossus, assembly GCF_014108415.1. NCBI lineage: Eukaryota > Metazoa > Chordata > Mammalia > Chiroptera > Molossidae > Molossus > Molossus molossus. Next base: position 21,529,819 of record NW_023425344.1, read on the forward strand.
GTTAATAACTAAGATCTACTGTATTGACTAGATGTTTGAAATGTAGAAAGCTGAAAGCCATGTACATTAGATATTTATCACTGTATAACATGATACCAAAACCTCCGTGGCTTTCATCAATTTTCTCAGTTTCTCGGAGTCGGGTGCCTTCGCAGGTGCTTCTGGCCAAAGTGCAGTCAAGGTGTCTGCTTGGCCTGTGGTCTCAGCAGAAGGTTCAACGGGGAGAGAATCCCCTTCTCAGCTCTCTCACATGGCAGCAGGCAGGTCTCAGAAGATCCAAGTTCATCCATTTGACCGCTGGCAGGCTAATAGTTCCTGCTGGATGTTGGCCAGAGATAATAGTTCCTGTCTCTTTAAGTTTTTCCATAAGGTTATTCACAAAACTGCAGTGTGTTTCCCCAGAGAGAGCAGAGAATCCAAGACAGAAGCGAGTCTTTATTTAACTAATGTTGGAAGTGACTCCTCTCACTTTTACCATAATCTGTTTATTAGAAATGAGTCACTGGTTACAGCCCACACAAAGGGAGGAAACTACACAAAAAAATAAATACCAGAAGACAATGATAATTGGGGCCATTAAGAGGCACTTTATCAACCATGGAACCTCTATTTTGATTTAGAGTCTGGTACAAAAGTTACATGACTTCAGCAAGTCACAGCCACTAATTTTCTCATTAAGTACATGATGATAATAATCATCCCTGGCCAAAGTCTTGGGGCTATTCAAGGGATAAAAGAAAAATAATAGATATGAAAAGTTAAGAGCTTGAAATAAATATGACCTTACTGTATTATTATTTTTCAAACACAAGAGATTATGACAAACCCATTTTGATTAGATTATATCTATTCTCCATTTATTTCCTCAGTATTCTTCACATCCATACTTAATGGTTAATTTTCATTTCACATCCATAGATATGCAAATAAACAGTAAAAGTGTGAAATGGCCAGAGAAAAGAAAACTAATATTTATGAAGCATAAGGCATATGTTGATGTCTGTGCTCAAATTTGGTATACATGGTCTCATTCAATTCTCACAATTACTTTCTTAGGAGGTATCCCTCTATTCCATCTGCAGCATAGACTCTTAATGAAGGAGCACAGCTAATGATTAGAGTTAATAGTCCTATTTTTCCTTCACTTGTTCTCCAAGGCAAGTTCATAAGAATGTCTCATTTTGCCCCATTCAGAGATGAAGCAATGACCTCGTATTAATCTTATTCCCTTTTTTGCCTCCAGGAACTACCATAAACAAAACAATTGCCATGAATGTCCATCTATCATTTTCTTTAACATCACCATGGAAAGAAACCCCCTCGGTTAACATGTCACATCACAACGGTTCAGGGCCTACATGCAGAACAGTGGGTCAGCTTTTCTTAAATGTTGCTTTGCATATATGTATGTTCTGGGTCAAAATGCTTCAAAAATAGACATAATGCCTTTCCTAAAGTACTGAATCTTTCTCCCTCTCTCAGATATACACACATACATGTGCAATGTACATGCATATGTACTCAAAATATACACTTAAATCAATCACTGGATAATTTACCTCAATATACTCTGTTTAGAAACTATAAGCTAATCTCACCAATTCTGATATAATTTGACTTTTCTAAGGAGTACCTTTTAAAAATAATTGCCTTCTGCTATTTTTACAAACCACAAAATACTCAAAATAAGGTATTTCAACTAGTTTGAATTATTGTGCTATTGTCCACATCTATCACATATTTAATTGAAAAGGCTCTGAATGACCGTTTCTAGTAATAGCACCTTCAAGGATAAAAGGGATAGTCACAAAAATTTTTCACGAACTCTAAAGAGGAAACTCAAGAATGTTCAGAGCACTTGCAGGGTCATAAGACTAATCTCACAACTTCTCAATATGACAGATTTGAAGGTAGTTGCACTTATTAGATAATATATTCTGATCTGCAGACATTCAGAAATAAGTCTTCAATCATTTTCCATCACATCATAGTTAACTCTAGCCCAGATGAGTGCCGCTCTCCACGAGAAGACAAGGCATGAATAAACACATATTAAACAAATCATGGTTCATGTGTGATTGTATCCTATGCTGGTTAAGGTAAAATTAATACAATTATTTAGGTCACATCATATACTTCATATTTCCCATAGTTCCCTGCTAATTAGTAGGTACAGAATAGGTAAACAACATGAGTTCAAATTGAATTGTGTAAGTGAAACTGACTCCTGATGAGCTACTCTGACATATCCCAAATAGTGCCATGACAATCAATTAATTTCAAGATAAAAACCACTCTCAAATAAGCTATAAATTTTCATGCTTCTTTTGAACAATTGCTGAGTTTAGAAAAGGATGAAGCAACGTAATGAAAACAAATTACCTGAGTGGGTAATTTTTTTTAAAGTACAGTCTGGCCCTGGTTGGTATGGCTCTGCAGTTAGTGTGCCAGCCCCAAATTCTGAAGGGTCTTGGGTTTGATTTCTGGTCAAGGGCACATACCTGGGTTGCAGGTTGCATCCTTGTTGAAGGAGGCAACAATGTGTGTTTCTCTCTCTCTCTCTCTCTCTCTCTCTCCTCTCTCTCTCATCTATCTAAAAACCAATGGAAAAATATCCTTGGATGAGGATTAAATTAAAAAATAATTGCCCTGGCTGGTTTGGCTCAGCGGTTGGAGCATCAGCTGATGGCCCAGAGAGACGTGGGTTCAGTTCCCACTAAGGGTGGTATCTCTGTTGCAGTTTGCCCCCAGCCCCAGGTGGGGTTGTGCAGGAGGCAGCCACTCGACGTGTCCCTTTCATGTCGATGTTTCTTTCTCTCTCTCTTCCTCTCTCTCCTTCCCACTCATCTGAACAAAAACAAAAAACAACAACAACAAAAAGGAAATATGTCCTCAGGTAAGGATAAAATAAAATAAATAAATAAATAATAATAATACAGTTCTGGCTCCAGAATTTTATTTAATGAGCTAAGTAGGCTTTACACAGTTGTTTATGCTTTCGTATTATTGAGTTTTCTATTTGAAACTGGGAAACTTAAACAATAGAATGTGAATACTATAACTGACCTTCGAGGCATCTAGTTAAAATCCCATGCTTTACAGATCAAGAGACTATATTTATTAGAATCCATATATTATGCTACCGAAACAAATGACTGTCTGAAGCTAGAAATCTAAACAGCAAGGGATTATTTCTTATTCTTACAAATACTCAGGTTTGGGTGACTATTTGGGTCATTTGCATTATATAACTTAAAGACTCCAGTTAATTAGTTACTATTGAAACTGCATGTGTGTGTGTGTGTGTGTGTGTGTGTGTGTTTTCAGTTTTTCACTCCCAATTCCCATGATCAGTTGTTGAATTGAACATTGACCACGTCTAAAAGATATAGGAGGTGACTGCTGTAGCATGAAGTAAACTGGACCTTCCCAAGAATGACCAGGAAAATTTCATGTTCTCTACATGTTGCCTAAATACTCTAGTCTGCTCCAATTTTATGACACGTGTGTATTAACATGTGATGGTTCATGTAATGTATCATTATGATTTAGCCACAAGATGCCTGGATATTTGGTCAAATATTATATTGGGTGTGCCTGTCAGAATATTTTTGGATGAAATTAACATTTGAATCAGTAGATTGAATAAAGCAGATACCCCCTCCCCCCCCATGTGGGTGGCCCTCATCACTTGAAGATCTGAATAAAACAAAACACTGAGTAGGAGAGAACTTCTCTGGTCTTCCTACTTGAGACATTGATTTTTTTTCCCCCCCAGCCTTTGGACTGGGGTTGAAATAACGGCTTTTCTTGGATCTTGAGCCTTTCATCCATATTTTAGGATTTCTCAGCCCTCCATGATCACTTGATCACTTCAGCCAATTTCTTATAATCTCTCTTCCCCTATCTCTCAAAAAAAAATTATGTATCTTATGTACTATAGTTTCTGGTTTTCTGCAGACTAATATAATACAGATCTTGGTATGGAGAGTGGTTTTAGAAGAACAGGATTTTAAGGATGAGTTTTCTGAATTAGTTCTTAGGTTTCTGGAATTGGCCTTCTGATCTGATTAGATTTAAAGGTTCCAATGACTCCATTTCCAATAGTATAGACAGTAATTATATTGCATGGCATGATCTGGCACTAGTGATATGCAAAATATCACCACCGGATATTCACTCTAATCAAGCACTTAAGAGAATCAAGGATCTAGGAGATATACTTTTAAATATTAATATTTAGTAATATTTTTTGGGCAAATGACAGCCTTGTGAGATTGACTGGTGGCTCCTATAGTAGCAGGATAAAGTGGAGAAAGAAAAAGATGAGCTCAGGGATTCAAATTCCCATTTCAAGTGCTATATAAATGACCTGAAAGTTTCTAGATGTGCCCTCAAGAAGACACTTATCTCCAAGAGTTTCAGAGCAGAGACTGCTGAAAATCAAACAAAGAATATCATCCTGTAGCTGACTGAATTAAAACTCAAGTTGAACTCCCATCTTCTCAGGCTGTCTACTGTTACAGTGAGGGCATTAATGGGGAAGGAATGGTATCCTGAAAGATAGAATGAAGACGTGAAAAAACCCTGATGAAGCTAGAAACACTGAACTCCTAACTTCTTGTGTTTACTTGGTCAGTGAAAAAGATTTCCCTCCCAGTGGGGGTGGCCTCCCCACCCCCACCTGAGAAGATTAACCCTGCATTGTCAGAGGAAATTGTTATGGCCTCCCCCAAGCTAGTTGACATCCAAGACAATGCTGAGCATCTTCGGGACCCACCCCACCACTCTCTTTGCATCTAGATCTATAGCTACACTGAAGTTCCCTCAGGTTTCTAAAAGTGAGCTACAAAGTGTGGGCCATGTGCCACATACCAAAAGGACTATTTGAGTTTTTTAATTTATATAGACAAGAATGTAGGGAACGTGTACGGGGATGGATATTAAGAGTGTGAGATAATTGAGCAAGGAACAAAAAGTTGAATCCGGCTGAATTCATTGATGGGAACTCACTAAACAGAGATCCTGCTTCTAATGTTGCAGCTTGAGGAATTAGAAAGGGATCTACTAGTTTGGTTGGTCAGCTAAAACATGGACTGTGAAGTGCCCACAGTAAGTAGGTTGGAAATGCTGGACCTGCGTTGCTTTAACAAAGAGAAAAAGACCCAAAGGCTTAGGGAGATTAGAATGTTAGAGTGGATTTGTCGTTTTAGACCTACTCACCCACCTTGGAAGGGTCCAAAAGATATACTTTCACTAATGCTTTGAGAAATATATTTGTGAAGGAAGCCCTGACATCTCTGAAGAGCTCTGTGGTTGCTCCTCTCTATAAGCCAGACCTTAGAGTGGAAACTGCAGCCATCCAATTGGGAAAACTAAATGCAATGGGATTGGTTGGGGTCTTTGGTGACAGGGGCCAAGTGGTAAAATTTAACCACTAAATGCAAAATGGGAGTAGTTATGGTAATGGACAATAAATAGAGTCAAAACAACAATCAGAATAGTCTGACTCATGCAGACCTGTGATGTTGGGCAGTTAATTATGGTATTCTTGAAATTAAATTGTTAGGAAGCCTACTACATTTTTGTTGTTGTTGTTGTTGTTGTTGTTGTTGTACATGCCCCTAGTGAGAACTGAACCTGAGACTCTCTGGTCCACAGGCCAACACTCCAACCACTGAGCCAAACCGGCCAGGACAAACCTACTACATTTTTTATCTGTTTTATATAAGCAGAAAGGTTCTAGTTCAAATGAACAAAAGTTTAACAAAAAGACAGGCCGGTAAACCACAAGTGGAATATAGAGACCAGATAGTTAAAACAGCAGTTTGCAGTCATCTAGAAAATTTAGAGAGAGGTATGATTATAACGATTCATGGGCTATGGTCAATGATTTGGCTAGATAGTCCCAGATATGAAAGGAACTGAGTGGAAAACTGATGATAAGAAAAGTTGGGGAAGAAGTATGTGGATAAAATTCTCTGAGTAGGCAAAATATATGTGTGTCCTATGTGAATGTTCACCAAAGAGTGACGTCAGCAGAAGAGAATGTTAATAATCTAGTGGCTAGGATGACTTGTTCTGTGATACCAGTCAGCCTCTCCCCACAGCACCCCTATCAATGTTCAGTGGACTCATAAGCAGAGTGGTTATGATGATGGGGATGGAGTGTATGTATGGACTCACAACATGGGCTGCCAATCACCACGGCCAATCTTGCTACAATCATTGCTGAATGCCCAACCTTCCAGGAGCAAAGACCAACACTGAGTACCCAATATTATGCCATTCCCAAGGGTGATCAGCCAGATACCTAGTGGCAGTTTGATTACATTGGACTGCTTCTACCATGGAAGAGACAGTGTTTTGTTCTTTCTTGAGTACAGATTTGTCTTCCCTGCATGCAGTGCTTTTGCCAAAACTGTCATCCATCAATTTACAGAATGCTTTTTCCACCATCAATGTACTGCCCTCAGCATTTCTTCTGGTCAAGAGACTCACTTTATAGCAAGTGAATCATAGCAATGAGTCCATGGTCATGGAATTCATTGGTCTTACCATGTTCCCCATTCAGAAAGGCAGTCTCATGTGTGAAGTTTTTCTATCCCTATTATGCCACATAAGAATGGGCATTGAGCCTGGAACACTTTCTGACCAAGAGACACCCACATAGCCCATTCCAGGCTTATCAACTTGTGTGGGAATATTTTTCTCTGTTTCTGTTTCAGTAAGAGTTGCTTTGTTCTGCTTAAGCATGTCTATCAATGAGCCTCAGGCATGTCCTTACCTTTTAGTATTTCAGACTCCTTGGAGGAAAGGGTCAGAGTCTTTCTACTGCAGCAGGGAAGGTGTACACTTAGGCAAACTGCCCAGCTCCAGCCACTTGTTAGGGAAGCGTGGTACTCATAGCCATGAGAGACCAGCGCACACTAATGGAGCTGATCTTCGTCTGTCACTTCAGTATGTGAGTACAGTTCTTGTTCCATCCCATGCTTGACTATGTGGCATTTTCTTTGGTGGCTCTAACACCAGGATGCATGATCTTCTAATCCCAGTGGCTTGCATGATCTTTGCTATTCTCCATGTGGTTTGAGTCCTCCCTTGGCATTTGTAAATGATGGTAGGTCTTCTGCTGAACATTCCCCCCACCCATCCTGAAACAGTTGGCTTGATAAAACTGTAAAATGGCCTTTTAAAGATTCAGTTATAGTGCCAGATAGGTGGCTGTATCTTTAAAGTCTAAGGCGAGTTTTTCCAGAAGGCTGTATATGCCCTAAATCACTGTTCAATATATGGTGCTTTTCTCTGATAGCCAGAATTCACAGGTATCAAGAAATCAGGAATCAAGCCAGGCATCAAGGGGTGGAAATTCAAGTAGCACTATTTACTATTAGTGATCTACAAGAAAATGTTTGCTTCCTGCTTCCACAACCTTATGCTCTGCTGGCCTAGATGTCTTAGTTGCAAAGGGAGGGACACTTCCACCAGGAGACGCAACAATTCCACTGAACTGGAAGTTCAGACTTTTACCCAACCACTTGTACTCCTCATGCCTCTGACTCAACCGACAAAGAAGAAAGTTACTATGTTGTTCTGTAGATCTATTTGATTACCAAGGACAAATTCTACTACTGCTCCACAATGGGAGTGAAAAGGAATATATCTGGAATACAAGATATCCTAGGTGTGTCTTTGTATTATTGTGCCCTGTGATTAAGATCAATGAAAAATTGCAACAATCCAATGCAGGCTGGACTACATATAGCCCCGATCCTTCAGGAATGAAGGTTTGGGTCATCTTATCTGGGAAAGAAACATGTCTAACAAAGGAACTTGCTAAAGGCAAAGAGAATACAGAATGGATAATAGAAGAAAATAGTTATAAAATGAGGGCTGTAGTCATCATTCTTTTCTCCTTATTTTATTATTAATACATGTATATAGTCTTTTTTTCTTTTTTTCCCTCTCTTATGCCCTATCATTACCGTAAGACTTATTCACTCTTATTGTGGTATTTAAGTATTGTTGATTTTATATCATAGTATTTAAATTATAGAATATGAAGGAGAAGAATAACCATCACTTAAGGATTTTACCTTCTATTATGGGGAATTTTATGTATTTTTGTTGTATGCAGGACAGTTGTATCACTGGCTGGAGTTAGGACCTTGTAATTGTCTTTATTTGCAGATGAAATATGACTTAAGGAGATGCATATAGGCGCCAAGTTGACTTGCGATGATTAATTTTATGTGTCAATTTGCCTGGGCAAGTACCCAAATATTTGCTCAACTATTCTGAATTTGTATGTGAGGGTGCTTTTGGGTGCAATTAACATTTAAATCAGTAGACTGCGTAAAGCAGTTGTCATCCTTAATGTGGGTGGTCTTCATCCAATCAGTTGAAGGCCTAAACACAACATAAAGACTGGTAAGTGGACTAAATAGAACAGAAAGACTGAATATGAGGGAATTTCTCCTGCCTGACTGCTTGAGCTTGCATACTGTCTTTTTTTGGTCTTTGGACTCAGAAGCATGGACTCTTCTTGGGTAGAGCCTACTATTTTTCAGGAGTTTGCATCAACAGCTCTCCTGGTTCTGGGCCTTTGGATTTGAATTACAACTACACATCAACTCTCCTGAATCTCTAGCTTGGGACTTTTCAGTCTTTATAATTGTGTGAGATTATAATTAATCAATGTCTCCCTTACTCTCTCACATTCTCTCTCTCTCTCTCTCTCTCTCTCTCTCTCTCTCCATCTTTCTGATATACACACATACTTTGTTTTCCTGGAGAATCCTAGCTGATTATATATATTAGATAGATATAGATGATATAGATATAGATGATATAGATATAGATGATATAGATATAGATGATATAGATATAGATATAGCTTATATAGATATAGATGATTTAGATATAGATGAGATAGAGATAGATGGAGATATATATATATATATATATATATATATATAGAGAGAGAGAGAGAGAGAGAGAGAGAGAGAGAGAGAGAGAGATGAAGAGAAGATGGGTATTGTATGATTGTGTACTGGCTCTAAACTGTCTTCACCAGAAAGAGATCTACATCATTTCTGCCGCTATATCTTTGACCAGAGCATATTCATGTGGACACCCTGATTTCTAGACATCATGGGGGTATATTCCTTTCTATGCTTGCACATAGCCAGGAATGGACTTTTGTGGATAATGAATAATGACTAGCACAGTAATTCAGCATACTTATGAATAAGACACTCTTACTCTGCAGGAGAGTACAGTTCCTGTCACATTACTCATCTATCCTTCAGGCATATAATGAAGGTCAAAATCATAACAGAAGGAAGCCAAAAAAATAGAATAGTATATACAAATCTGAGGTCTTATGCATATTAATTTATTGGACTCATTAAATAATTTCATATCTATAAGGAGTTTGGAATTGTCCCTGGTATATCGTAAGTTCTTAATCAATATTACCAATTGCTTTTATTATTGTTACAAAGTGGTACTCTACAGACAAAAATCAGATTATCAATAACCCTCTTAAAGAGAGCCCTTTTCTGAAAATACCAAGACAATTCACTATAACACTATTGCTGTGGCATGGGTCACAAAGATAATGAAAACATTCTAGTAAGAAGGAAATGAAATATCATGAATGGGATTTTTCCACAAATACTGACTGTGTCATCACTATCTCCATTATTGAAAATATGACTTTTGGGATTGAATATTCTCTTCAAAACATTTTGAATTAAATGTAGTACCCTTGAAAGTTAGAAACAAATAACATGTTTGCTGTGATCTGACATAAAGGATATAGGTAAATTTAAATACAGCCCTACCCTACGTCTCCGTGCAGAGAACTTGGAGCAGACTGTCAGTTAAAATCAGCTACACCAAAGACAGATTTTACAAGAGAGAGACAGAAGATTAATTTTAAAAGTAATACAAAGAAGAACAATGTTTGGTGTGTGTGCTTATGGGCAAAACTGTATAGCCTAATTAGATCAGTTTTCTATGATCATGTAAGGTATATTCATAATAAATCAGAAGTAGGGTTTTCAAATATGAATTAGCTGAAGTGGATGCCCAACCTCAGTCACATAGTAGCTGTGATACCTCTTTATCCCTTAACTTCCTTAACCTTTCAAAATCTCAGTGTCCCCATCTTACTATGGATACAATTATTCCCATAGTCACATAAATTCATAGGGCTCTTAGGAAACTTAACCTCCTTAAGTCTCAGCATCTTCTTTTGTGTTTTGTAGAAACGAATCTTCATAATAATCATTTTATTGGGTTATATTAAATGGTAATGATCAAAAATTAAATGATAACTTTATGAAATGTGTTGAGAATGGTGTCTGGCACATAGATGAACTACAACATAGTAACAATTATTAAATCTAGTCCTGACCTTCAGCCTCCATTAAATTAGCGAACAGAATACTCATATTTAGCTATCGATCGTGGGTAACAAACCACCCTGAAACGCAGTGTTTGAAAAGGACATTTTGTTATATCTCACCCATATTGTGTGGGTCAGGAATGCAAGCAGGGCTCAGGTGGGTAATTCATTGGCTCCACAGGGTGTCCACTGTGCTGTCAGCCGCTAAGTGGTCTTCAGACTTCAGGTGGAGCAGTCCAGGGGTCCAAATGGCCTGATTCATATGTCTAGTGCCCTGGAGAGGATGCCTGAAGACAAGGCTCAGCTGAGACCATCACCTATGCAGGGCTCTCCAGTATAATGGTGACGGGGTAACTAGACTTCTCATGTGACAGTTTAGGGCTTTCAGAGAAAGTTCTCTGAAGAACAGGAACTGGCCTAGTTATTTCCACTGTGTCCTGTTTGTAAAACCAGTCACAAAGTCTGCTCATGTTGAAGGGGAGGGGACAGAGAATCACCTCTGAGCTGGAGAAATGGCCATCTTCAGTACCATATAAGCATGCTACAGGTGCTAGCGTTGGAATGAAAGCAGCATGTCACTAGGTCTCTGGACTGTGGGATGTGACATGGGATATATGAGTTGGGGCTTAATGGAGATGGACTTTTACACACTGGGCTCAGCACCATGAGCTCCGCCTGTGTGTTTCATATTGCAGGCTTCCTTCTTCTCACGCAAAGCATGAAATGCGTTTTTCATTATTGTCAAAATACTCATGAAGTCAACATTCTTTTTTCTTTTTAGAGGATAGATTTCTTTTTAATCCTCCCCCAAGGATATGTTTATTGATTTTAGAGAGACAGGAAGAAAGTGAGAGGGAGAAACATCGATGTGAGAAAGAAACATCATCTGTTGCCTCCCGTACGCACCGCGACCAGGGACTGAACAGGCAACCTACCTATGTGCCCTGCCCGGAATCGAACCTGCCACCTTTTTGCTGTATGAGACAAAGCTCCAACCCGCTGAATAACCCAGCCAGGCATGAAGTAGATATGCTAAAAAAAAAAAGACCTCAGAAAACTTTTCTTTATGCTTTGCCAGCCACATAGTTTCTGTTCTATGTTCTATTTTGCTTGTTTCAACAACCCTTTAGAAGTGTAAACATTTATTCATGACTGGGGGCCTGGGTTAGGGGGTTAGGGAGGGATTCCAAAAAATGCCAAGGGCCAGATTTGGCCTGTAGGCGATAGTTTGCTGACCCCTGAACACAGGAAGAGAAATGCAAGTGGAAATGACTCGGACCCTAAACGAAGAAGATGCCTACAAAATAGAAGTGAAGATCCTGCGAAATCTAGGACAGTCAACCTTAAGCCCTTAGCAGGGAATTAGGAGTAGCAAAATTATAACTTTTATTAAGAATTTAATTTGTTCCAAAGAATGTTGGGTTCTCCTAGAAATGATCATATCTACTACCCACAACAACTTCAAAGGTAGCTTATTATTCCTACTACATAGATAGAAATCAAATATGAGTTATTTGAAGGCAAGGATCTGGGTTTCACTCATACTCAAAGTCTAACTCAGGGCCTGATATAAAGTAGAATTTAAATACATGCTGAATGAATTTAATTAAATGATAAAAATTGGGGTTCAGGGAGACTAATCAAAATCACAGAGGTCCCAAGTGGAAGTCTTGAAATTCAAAGCCAACTTCTTTGATACAAGTACTTTGGCCAACTCATCCTCATATGCTGCCACTGTGGCAACCTGTAGCACCAACAATCTGGTCCAACAATTATTTCTTAAAGCAACATGATCATTGTCCTTAGGAAAATATCATTAAGCAGTGTTTATTTGTAAGTTAAGTTATGTAAATTTTTAACATTTATTTTATTTTACAGAATTGAGTTTGTGATTTTGGAGAATCTTCGCTGTCCATGTTTTACTCATTATAACCACTCTCTATCAATGTTCTTAATGACAAGCAAGGGCAGATTCAGGTTTAATGGGGCTTAACGTTTATATAATTTGGGTTCCTCAAGAGAAATAACATAAAGTATAATGTAAAAAGAGTTACAAAATGAATACCTACTTAAAATCATAAAAGAAGTTATAAAAAATTCCACATTTTAAAAATCTGACAAGTAAAACAAGTATAATGTCTCCCCCAAACCCATAATTTATCATCTAATTAACAAACTGACACATCTCTATAATACTTTGGTATGACCAACACTTCTGAAATAAAGATACATAGAATCAATCTGAAATTAAGACATATAGAAGAGCAATTGAAATGGATTTTAAAATTTGAACTGTATCAAGTTTCATAATTGTGTAAATACAAAATATTTTGACTTGCTGATGTATAGTTGTAAGAATTTGTCACTGAAATACTTGTTTCTCTAGGAAACCTTTAATTCCTCGGTGGATCTAGAGTGTCATTTTATGTTGAAGTGCCAGGCTAATTCCAATACACTGGGATGCAAAGGTCCCCCTCTGCACACACACCGCCTGTGTTTGCAGTAATGCTGTCCACTTGTGCCCTCAAACACAAGGATTCTGCTAAATTCTGTATGTGCGCAATGTTTATTTGGAAACGGCACACACAGACTCACTCAAAAGAAGAGTGTTTTTAAGTTTATCTTCTGCCTTGTTGAACAATTTATTTTTTATTTTTTTATCCTCACCCAAGGACATTTTTTCGTGTTTTTGTTGTTGTTGTTTTTCAGATAGAGTGGGAGGGAGAGAGAGGAAAAGAAAGAGAAACATCAACATGAAAGGGACACATCGAGTGGCTGCCACCTGCACGACCAACCAGGGCCGGAGACAAACTGCAACCGAGGTACATGCCCTTAGCGGAAACTGAACCCGGGTCTCTCTGGACCGCAGGCTGACGCTCTAACCGCTGAGCCAAACCATCCAGGGCATTGTTGAACAATTTCTGACAAGAGAGAACTTTTGTTTTGATTAGACATGAATGAGAACCACATCTCTACTTGAGCTTTTACGTGCTAATAATTAGGAGGACTTTGCACAGATTTGTTTCTGGCTTTGCACACTGAAGCTTTGACTCCCCAGGAGCTCATGAGGGGCTCCTCCACCACAGTGCCACCCCAGTGGATGCTGGGTAAATGCTTGGAAGCTATTCTGCACCATGGCTGTTAGCAATAACTTTACTGTGAATAGAAAGGACTCTGAATCCCTCAAAATACACCTGAACACACCCAAATGCAATGTATCTCCATTTCAACTTGCCCTTAACTTGAATGTATCCTCATCTCATTTTTTTCCTTAACTACATCCCAAAACTTCCTGGGCTTTCTAACACTATTTAAACAAGTGTAACAGTACAGTGGAGCAGAGGGAAGCAGTGTTTTTAACTTATTATACCTAAAATTCTTACTCTTGCAAATTTGAAAAACATCTGACTGTGCAAACATATTATTGCACCCCTCTCATTCAAGTTCTTTGAAGAGGTTGTTGTAAGTGAGAGACCCTAAAAGCAAGTGAGAGACCATTAGCATCACCTTAAGTCTGCCCATGAAAATAATTTAGAAATGAAGAACATTGACCAGGACACCTAAAGACAGTGAGTTTGGGTAGTCGAAGGCAACATTGGTTTATGGGCTTTTGGAAAATTCTATTTTATAGGGCAAAATAAAACAAACTGGGCACTGCTTTAGTTCCAGTAATATAGTTTTAAGTTTACCATGGTTTTCTCTCACCCTCTCTCTTGTTTTAAATAAATCAGTTTTATAAGAAAAATAAAAGCAAAGTTTCCTGTTTGTTGGATGGAAAGGAAAGCTTTATATCAGACGTCACTGAAAAGGCAGGGGTACATACTGTCTTCCTTCCAAATAGGCAGATATGATCAGACTGTAACTAACATCATAAAGAGAAAGAAGGAAACACTCAAACAATGATCTAGTAAACCAAGGCTGAATTCAGATAGATGCTGTTACTAATCACAGCTGTTACCTTAATAATGCATCAAAACACTTAATACTTTATACACATAAGTTAGTCAAATTAAAAGCTTCAATTTAAAACATCCTCATTATAGTTTTTATCCAGTCATTTGGAGACGATATTGAAAATTAGTTGCACAGCCAAATCAGGAAATAAAAAGATTACTTGTAAATACATCGAGTCATTATCATCTTTCTGTCTCACTGTGAATCAACAGTACTTTACCAAAAGTCCTGTTCAAAATTTTAAACTCTATACCAGTTACTAGGAAAAAATGAACTAGACCAAAACCTGTTTGCAAATGTTAAAATTCACCAGGAAAAACTTTGTATAGATTTTTGAAGAACTGGCTTTGCTAATGGAACTGTATTTTCAACTATGAGTAAATAGCATACTGCTGATTTACAGGGCTGTGTGGGTGAAGCCTATATTATCTATTTGGTAAAAGTTTAATCCAGCTTTACTTGGATAATTCATATATTTCGTCAAATAAATGCTTAAACAGGCATTGAAAACATTCGACTACTTTCTAAAGTCAGTATTGGTCTGAAGTTTGATGGTTTCCTGATATTGGTCCTAGGTCAGGTTGATAATTAGTTTGACTGATGGACTTGAGCAATGGTTTCATTTTGGTCATCCACGTTCCCTTTGGAAGTGCAATTGCACTTACACTCATGATTACCCACCATAGTCAGTGGCCTCATCTAACCACAAGGGAGCCAGGAAGTCAATCCTACCCTAGGCCCAAAAGCTAAAGCAAGAAATACTTGGGAAAAGTTCCCAGTGACGTACATTTTAAGGATCAGCATCCATCATCAGAAAATGCATTGCTGCTAAAATAGTCCATCACATTTACTGTATTAACTACTCTAGAAACATACCGCATTTTGTATTTTCTAAATGCAATGGGTTTAAGTTGATTGAATTCAATTTTGTGCTACCTGGTATTGGTGACACTGTTGTAATTAACTAGTTATTAATAACAGGAAAGGAACAAAAGGAAAGGCCTGACATTATAAGCATGGTCATTTGGGGAGCTTCACCAGAAAGCTGCAATTTCACACCACCCAGGAAACCAGCCGCCCATTCTCACTCCCTGCAGACCGCTGGGAAAGAGACTGGGCAAAGAGGAAGATGGGTACATGCGAAGTGAGTCCTGATGAGGTAAGGGAGGTCCCAGTGAAGCCGGGGGGAACCATGGATCTGCTAGAGAGGGTGTGGCCACAGCAAACCCATAAATATGTGGGAAAACATAATCCCCAGAGACAAAGGAGTTTGCTCTTATTTGGCTCTTATGGATCTTGGCACTCTTGGCTCATGTGGTTCTCTTGCATTTGCCTGTGTTCCCTGCACAGCCAAGTGGACCCCATACCAATGGGCTGAGGAACTGCAGCGGAGAACACAAACTAAGTTAGCCTGATGCTGGATTGGACTGTGTCCCAACCTGGAGCAGAAACTCTGGGCAAGGGCTTTAATCCGAGGTCTGCCAAGGCCACAGCTGCACTTCCTCCTTGGCTCAACAGAGGAAAACAGGACTTGGAAAACTCAGTGATTTAATTCCACAGAAATAAAGCTTTCTACAATATCTCATCCTCCCGTGTGAGTCTCAGAAAACTATTTTTCTTGTGGTATCACAAGAAGCCCACTCCTGCCAGTAACCAGTGAGGACAAGGAGAGCTCCCCACCAATGACACTGGTAATTAACATAATAAGTGAGCTGGTTATCATATATCAACATAGTAAGGGGCTGAGATTTATAAAGCTAATTCATAACTTTAAACCATTCTTAGTACAAGCAAGGTCATTTAATTGAGTATTATATTCATTCAGGCCATTATAATGAGATTTCCCCCCCAAATCCTTAATGTATTACTCTAGCTTAGAGGTCATTATTCACAGCAGTTTTTGACATATCCTGCCAGGATAGTAAAGAAACGCCAAATGTCCCAAGTTCCTGCTGCAGGGGGCATTGGAGCGCTCAATTTTACCAAGGTAGTGACGGGAACAGCTTTAGATGGCCACAAATAATAGGATATACTGTTATTCCCTATCAAGCATCTTTCTACCCAAAGCTCACCCACAGTTTGCAAAATACCGTTGTCCTCCCAAGCTTAGATTTTTGTAAATGTATAAAAATTAATGTAAACGTAGAAAAAAATCCATAAATTATCTTCTAAATAAAAGACATTGTGTTTATCAGTTACTGTACCTGACTAGATCTTTGTGTATATATATATATATATATATATATATATCATAAATTGTAAATTTGTGCTATAATATGTATGGTTAGGCATTTAAAACTTTAGAAATAAAAAAAATCAACTGTCAATATATGCTAAGCTTAAAATAAACATCACTTTATTGTGTCATTTTAAAACTGAAAACAGTTTTTAAATTGGCAAATCACACAGCCTATGAAATTAATATTTAGATAAACACTTAAAAATATTTTCATGAGTTTTTTTTTTGTTTTGTTTTTTTCTGAAAGCAGAGTTTTTATAATGGCCTTGTGGAAGTGTTTTATAGTTATCCAATAGGTCGCATGAATCAATTTAGTTTAGTTCTTAGCTTGTATTCTTTTATTGATAGATTGCAATGATTTCATGATTTAAACAGCACACTGGTTCTATTTCTTGGCTGGAGACCAATTAAATAACCACTGATGCAAGCAGTTATTACCTGCTTAAAAGGAAATCTGCGGTTTCCTTATTTAAACTGCTGAGTTTTAATGCCCATCAAAAAGTCTGTTATTGCAATGAATAATTTAGCTATTTCAGTCTACTACACATCGTAATACCACAAGCTTGGGTTTAAAGTTGCGAAATATGCCTAACCTTTTTCACATCCCAAGGATCAGAATCATACTTGTTATAAGACAATAGTTATGCATAGTTACATTTACCATTTGAAATGATTTATGTTTAAGGGACAAACATTTCTAATAATTATTTAGCGAAGGAAGACTAAAGAATCAAATTTACCAAATATAGCTGGAGAAATGATTGAGCGTAGAGGCTTCAAAAGCAGGTCTACACGTACCTAAGTGGATATAAAAGGACCCTTTTAAAAAGATGAAAGGTCAATGGATTTGAAGAAGTAGGGGTGTCATTTCCTCTGTTTGTCCCTTGGTGGAGTTCTTGAGTCACTTTCTCCCTTCCCGTCAAATTGCTTTATATTTCCTTCCAGAACTGGCTATCCTGTTTACTGTATTTAACCTTTTTCTGGTATTATTGTGCATACAGCGTCTATAATAAATGAAAGTCCCCCTGAGATCATATCTCCGGCACCTACTTCTTTGCATTTTTACCCGTAAACTTTTGTTGTCGTTACTTAACTTCCTATCTTTGCTTGAGGCTTAAATTACATTACGGACCCCGAATGCTATTTTTCAGCTCACTGAAATTTCTTAACTGCAAAGCAGTTTTAAGTGAGCAAGGTTAGTAGGTAAATTAACACACACACACACACCCCTACAGAATTTGTAAGTTAAGGTAAGATATTTGGCACTTTGGCCACGCTTTTATTAAATGTTCAGTAGAATGGAATAGTATTTCTGCAATCAGTTTCATTTTTTAAATTTTGGTTTCAAAGGGACATTTCTATTTATTGTCCTTTAAAAAATAAAAAATAAAATCCCCTTCGTTCAGCATTCCCTTAAACATTTTGCTCCATACAAGCGATGATGTACCACTACTCTGATCAATGCAGGTTTTAAGACACTGATTTCGTTTTCTCCCTTCAGTTCTGGCCGCCAAAGCAGCAGCACCAGCAGCAGCACCAGCAACCGGCTCTTTAATTTATTGCAGCCGGTTACACTTTCGATCCCATTTCCTCCTGAACCCTTTCCTCTCAGGTTGAGAAGATAAATGCAGCCTCGGGGCTGAAAAGCCGGGCGGGGTTTGCGGGTGGGAGCGAAGCCGGATATCATATTCCCTGGGTGAGGTCTAGTATGGGGGTGGGGGTGGGGGTTAAGTCCCCCGGTTCCATTTAATGAAATTGCTGAGCACTTGTGACACTGGCTCTAAGATTGCGGAAATGGGGCGGGGGTGGGGGAAACCGCTTCTCGCCTTCATTCATCCTCCGCGCGGGCGGGAGGCTGGAGTAGGAGTGTCATTCTCTTGACAGGGGGCGGAAGAGGACTGGGAGCTCCGGCCGCGGCAAGGGCGCCCCGAGGTCTCCTCTCCCTCGCCCACACCCCACCCCGCTCATTCCGTATCCTTTCCCAAGAGCCGCGCCGCCAGGCTAAGCCACCGCGGTTCCTTGGCTGCAACGGCGGAAAGGTCGGAGTCGGGGACCAGTGGGGGAGGGAGGGAAGTCCGGAGGCTTCAGGGATCCAGCAGTCTGGGGAAGCTGTTCTCCATGCCGCACACGTCGGACCCATTTCCCACGCTGGCTTGGCGCGGCGGCGGAGTTGGTAGGGATGAGAGTGGGGCGGGCGGGCTGGAGCCGACCTCCCGCTCGCAATGAGAAAGCCACTCCACTGTGAAGGACGCGCTGCGCCCCGGGTCACCTGGGAAGAAATTTGCTGCGCGCTGGAGAAAAGACGCCCACTCTTTCCCCCTCGCCAGTGTGCGCCTGGAGCGCGCGCGCTGGGGAGGTGGGTGAATGGAGGTGCGGAGGGGTTTGTTCAAGTTTATGGTTGGTGAAGAATGTGGGAGTGCACCATGTCTCTGTCCACGCGGCTGCCTGAAGTTTGCAAAATCAGTAAAGGCGGCGAGGGGAGTGAGTGCACTGCACCATATTGCTGCGCATCGGAATGCACCGGTGCAAGGCCGCGGAATAGCAACGGCTTCTTTCTTTCTACTAGGATCCTGGAAAGAAAAAAAAAAAGGCGACTGCGTGTCGAGGGAGACAGGCATTCTGATAAACCAGAGTTTGCCAAATATAAAGGGGATTTGGCGTTACAGACACTTAGCCGGCCGCGAAGGTGCTGCGACGCCCGCTCCTCCCCACCCCCGGTTCCAGACTGCGGTGGTGCGCACTGAGTCTGCGCGCGGGGTTTTTCTCGCTGATGCTGCAGATATAGAGCTGAGAGGCTCCGGTGGCGGCGAAGGGGGTGGGGGTGGGAGGGGAAGGCCTGATTCCCGACTTGGCCGCGGAGGAGGAGCCGCTACCCCCTGAGTGTTGCTGCTTTAGCAGACTGGAAAATACTCGCCAGCTCCCTGGCACATACCACACACACGTCCACCTTCGCGCTTCGCTATCCCCCGTAGGGAGAGCTTGGAAATCTCTGCCGCTTCTCTCCCCATTCCTGCTGGCTGCGCCCTCCCAAACAACCGCGCGCTACAGCTGCTTGTAGACTTTATTGGTGTTTGTCTGGTTTAAATCATTTTGCCTCCTCACACAGATCTCGTAAAGACAGAGTACCCACTATGGACGGATTTTTTTTTTTCTTTTCGCTTTAAATTTTCCTGTAAGGGGAGGCCCTTCAATGCCTATAGCTAGGGCAGAGGAGCTAAGGACCGACCACATCCCAGCAGCAGCCCCTTTTCTCTTTTGATATGGTAAGAATTCTCCCCAAATATCTCCTGCCCGCTTCAGCCCACTTAATCTTGGCTGGGCCACCTCATTTAATCGCCCCTGAAATAAATGAAGAGTAAAGAGCTACAGTTCAGAAAACAACCGGAACTGAGATCTGATGAGGCGGGCTGCGGTGGACACGATTGAATCCCGGGGAAGCCTTGCATGGGGGACTACCATGTAAGACCAGGTGGCACAAAGTCAAAACAAGGAAAGGAAAGGAGCTAGGGACACTTCAGCACACAAAGTTGCCATTAAAGTTTATTTCCCTTTTATCCAGATAGGTGACGCTACACTTTGCCAGTTACTACAGGCTGCAGGTTTTTGCTCCGAAAATAATATCAAGGCTTCCAACATGTGTTTATTCCCCAGGCGCGCGCACACACATGGTCTACCCCGTAAGCAAGCATGATGACAGGACTGCCAAGCATTTAAACAAAGGCAAGCACCACCCCACCCACTCCCAATCCTAGTCCACCGAAGTCCACCCTCCCCAAAAAAGGATCTCTCTCCCGCTTTCTCTGGAGTTTTACGTTCTCTCTTAAACACTGCAGCCCATCATGGTTTCTCAGAACACCAGCGTGGCTCCGTGGGCACGCAGGATCCCCCAAGCAAAGACAACTATCCCCTAACCAAGATGCTAAATCGCAAACTGGAGTCGCTCCTTGGGGTGGGGAATAGGCTCTGAGAAGAGGGAGAGGAAGAAGGGGAAACGTTTCCTGACCCGCTCCGGCCCTCTCACACACTTACTCGGCGTTAGAGAGGAAGAAATTTACCAGCCCTAGGGAGTGAAGGCAAGTCCCCCGGAGAAGGCAGTGGCTGCACTCGCTGGGGACCTGGGGGGTGGGGAGTTTTGGCTTAGGGGGACTAAGTATAGTGCACACTAGAGTGGCCCGCGGAGCTGAAGCCAGGCTTTCCTGAGCGCGGCGGCTGACTAGTACTCCCTCCTGCCTCCCCGCCACCCGCCCGACACTCCTCCCTCCCTCTCTGCTAGTGTGTGGTTTCCGAGCCTCGGCTGCTATCGCCGCCGCCGCTGCAGCAGCGTCAGCGACAAGCTTGAGCCTCTAGCAGCAACCACCACTTTGGGCAAACTTGCGCGTTTCCGGCTTGCGGCTAGTGAGCGGGAGCTTCCTACTTGCCATTCAGTGTCTCGGAGCTGTGGCATCTCGAGGGGCGGCGGGAGTACCCGCACCAGACTCTCCCAGACGCGAAAGGGGACGAGACAACTGCGGAATTCACCCGCCGTGCCAGGGCACTTCCGAGGCAACAACCGACTGGCACTTTTTCTCCCTTTGGCAAACTGTGTGTGTGTGTGTGTGTGTGTGTGTGTGTGTGTGTTTTCCCCCAAGCTACTTGGCAGCTGTCTCTGACTCCACCTCCCCCTCCAACCCCTCCCCAATGCCTTTGGCTTTTCTTTGGAAATCCGGACAGAATTGGGCATCTTTGTTAATTGCCGTTGGGGGAGTCCGGCCAGGGGCTTTCGCTCCGACAATGTCGCCTGCGCACAGAGCCTGTTTTGCTCACCTTTGAACTGCAAAGGGATCAAGTTCAGCTCGAGTTGCCTGCATTGGGACTGGGGGAAGGAAACCGACCGTGCAGTAGAGAGAGTGGGAGAAGGGGAAAGGGGAAAGGAGAGGAGGGAGGAGGAGGAGTGAGGAGAGGGAGGGAGGGAGGGGAGGGATCGAGAGAGCGGGGAGAGAGAGAGAGGCTGCAATCTCCTCCCTGAATCGCGCACAACGCTGCAGATCCCAGTGCTCCGACATGCGGGCCGAATGCAGGTGAGGAAAGGCACGGACTCTGCGGCTGCGAACCCAAACTTGGGCACAGCGCGGTGCGCGCCGCTCAGCCTTCGCCTCCGTGGGCGAACTGCTGCTGCGGTTTCAGCAGGCGGCTTCGTGACTAATGACCTTGCGCAGAGTTGTTAAGAAAAAAGAGAAAAGCAGCTTTCGGGGTGAGAAGGGACTGACTCTCTGGGCATCTCTGAAGATGGTCGGGGCTGCTCTTCGGCGCGTGGGGGGTACCCGGACGCGGACCGCACTGTAACGCGAGTGGTCTACGCTGCTCGGTGCCCGAAGAGATCTGACGGGTGTTTTTCATTCTCCGTGTGTTGACTGGCTCCCCCGCTGCTTGAGCAGAGTCGGAGTTGAGACTGGCTTGTTGCTGACCCAAGCGCCTCGTGGAGGAAGCGACTCACATTTGCCTGGGCAGCCGGAGCAGAAGCTGGGTCTGGAGTGAGTGACTGAAACGTGAATTGGACTCAACTCCAGTAGCAGCAAAGAAGAGCAGGGTTAGCAGGCAGGAGAGGCTGCAGGCTCGCTCCCCGCGGCTTCCCGGCTCCACCGCCCGCCTGCTGGAGCGGTACTGGCCCCATCCGACAGAGCCAGGACGGGAGCCCGGGATCCTCCGCCCGCTGCGAGGATGACTCCGGGGGGGCGCGGAGCCCGCGGCGCGCAGTGTCCCGTGAACTGTGAGTACTGCGACTGAACGGCAGCCAGCGAGCGGGCGATTAGCACCCATTGCATGAATTATGAAACAATAACTTTCCGAAGAAGCAGGAGAAAAAAAAGCAGGATCTATCACTGGTTTCCCCTGGTCGACTCTACACGCTGCTCTTGCCCCCTCCCTACTCTCCCTCTGGCTTCTTCCTTTCCCGGAGAGGGGAGAGGGTTGGGAGGAGGGCAGGCGGCCGGCCCCGGAGGAGGGGGGCGCCGAGGGGGCTGTGGTTAGAAAGAGCAGTAGCAGCAGCAGCAGGAGAAGATGCTGAGGATGCGGACCACGGGATGGGCGCGCGGCTGGTGCCTGGGCTGCTGTCTCCTCTTGCCGCTTTCGCTCAGCCTGGCTGCCGCCAAGCAACTCCTTCGGTACCGACTGGCCGAGGAGGGCCCCGCAGACGTCCGCATCGGTAACGTCGCCTCGGACCTGGGCATCGTGACCGGTTCGGGTGAGGTGACTTTCAGCCTCGAGTCAGGCTCGGAGTACCTGAAGATCGACAACCTCACGGGAGAGCTGAGCACGAGTGAGCGGCGCATCGACCGCGAGAAGCTGCCCCAGTGTCAGATGATCTTCGACGAAAACGAGTGCTTCCTGGACTTCGAGGTGTCCGTGATCGGGCCCTCGCAGAGCTGGGTGGACCTGTTCGAGGGTCGAGTCATCGTGCTGGACATCAACGACAACACGCCCACCTTCCCTTCGCCGGTGCTCACCCTCACGGTGGAGGAGAACAGGCCGGTGGGCACTCTGTACCTGCTGCCCACCGCCACCGACCGCGACTTCGGCCGCAACGGCATCGAGCGCTACGAGCTGCTCCAGGAGCCCGGGGGAGGCGGCGGCGAAGGTCGGCGCGCCGGGCCTGCCGACAGCGCCCCCTACCCCGGGGGCGGCGGGAACGGCGCGAGCGGCGGCGGCTCCAAGCGGCGGCTGGACGCACCAGAGGGTGGCGGCGAGCCCAGCCCTGGCGGCCGCAGCAGCGTGTTCGAACTGCAGGTGGCTGACACCCCGGATGGCGAGAAGCAGCCGCAGCTGATCGTGAAGGGAGCGCTGGACCGTGAGCAGCGCGACTCCTATGAGCTGACCCTGAGGGTGCGCGACGGTGGCGACCCGCCCCGCTCCTCACAGGCCATCCTGCGGGTGCTCATCACCGACGTGAACGACAACAGCCCCCACTTCGAGAAGAGCGTGTATGAAGCTGACCTGGCGGAGAACAGCGCCCCGGGGACCCCCATCCTGCAGCTGCGTGCCACTGACCTAGACGTGGGGGTCAACGGGCAGATCGAGTATGTGTTCGGGGCGGCTACTGAGTCCGTGAGGCGGCTGCTGCGCCTGGACGAGACGTCCGGCTGGCTCAGTGTCCTGCACCGAATAGACCGCGAGGAGGTGAACCAGCTGCGCTTCACCGTCATGGCCCGCGACCGCGGGCAGCCCCCCAAGACCGACAAGGCCACCGTGGTCCTCATCATCAAGGATGAGAACGACAACGTGCCGTCCATTGAAATCCGAAAGATTGGGCGTATCCCACTCAAGGACGGGGTGGCCAACGTGGCCGAGGACGTTCTCGTCGACACCCCCATCGCCCTGGTGCAGGTGTCCGACCGAGACCAAGGCGAGAACGGGGTAGTCACCTGCACCGTGGTGGGAGACGTGCCCTTCCAGCTCAAGCCAGCCAGCGACACGGAGGGCGACCAGAACAAGAAAAAATACTTCCTGCACACCTCGGCCCCTCTGGACTATGAGACCACCCGGGAGTTTAACGTGGTCATAGTGGCAGTGGACTCCGGCAGTCCCAGCCTCTCCAGCAACAACTCTCTGATTGTCAAGGTGGGAGACACCAACGACAACCCGCCTGTCTTCGGCCAGTCTGTGGTGGAGGTTTACTTTCCTGAGAACAACATCCCTGGTGAAAGGGTGGCCACCGTGCTGGCGACTGACGCCGACAGCGGGAAAAACGCGGAGATAGCTTACTCGCTGGATTCCTCTGTGATGGGGATTTTTGCCATCGATCCCGATTCTGGGGACATCCTTGTCAATACTGTGCTGGACCGCGAGCAGACTGACAGGTATGAGTTTAAAGTTAACGCCAAAGACAAAGGCATCCCGGTGCTGCAGGGCAGCACCACAGTGATCGTGCAGGTGGCTGACAAGAATGACAATGACCCTAAGTTTATGCAGGACGTCTTTACCTTTTATGTGAAAGAAAACTTGCAGCCCAACAGCCCCGTAGGTATGGTCACGGTGATGGATGCTGACAAGGGGCGCAATGCAGAGATGAGCCTGTACATAGAGGAGAACAGTAATATTTTTTCCATTGAAAATGACACGGGAACTATTTACTCCACAATGTCTTTTGACCGGGAACATCAGACCACATATACATTCAGAGTCAAGGCTGTGGACGGAGGAGATCCTCCCAGATCAGCCACAGCCACAGTCTCTCTCTTTGTTATGGATGAAAATGACAATGCTCCCACAGTTACCCTTCCCAGAAACATTTCCTACACTTTACTGCCACCTTCAAGTAATGTCAGGACAGTGGTAGCTACAGTGTTGGCAACAGACAGTGATGATGGCATCAATGCAGATCTTAACTACAGCATTGTGGGAGGGAATCCCTTCAAGCTATTTGAGATTGATTCCACCAGTGGTGTGGTTTCCTTAGTGGGAAAACTCACCCAAAAGCATTATGGCTTGCACAGGTTGGTGGTGCAAGTGAATGACAGTGGGCAGCCTTCCCAGTCCACCACGGCTCTGGTGCATGTGTTTGTCAATGAAAGTGTCTCTAATGCAACTGTGATTGACTCCCAGATAGCCAGAAGTTTGCACACCCCACTCACCCAAGATATAGCTGGTGACCCAAGCTATGAAATTAGCAAACAGAGACTCAGTATTGTCATTGGAGTGGTTGCTGGAATTATGACAGTGATTCTAATCATCTTAATTGTAGTGATGGCAAGGTACTGCCGGTCCAAAAATAAAAATGGTTATGAGGCTGGCAAAAAAGATCACGAAGACTTTTTTACACCCCAACAGCATGACAAATCTAAAAAGCCTAAAAAGGACAAGAAAAACAAAAAGTCTAAGCAGCCACTCTACAGCAGCATTGTCACTGTAGAAGCTTCTAAACCAAATGGACAGAGGTATGATAGTGTCAATGAGAAGCTGTCGGACAGCCCCAGCATGGGCAGATACCGATCAGTTAATGGTGGGCCTGGGAGTCCTGACCTGGCCAGGCATTACAAATCTAGTTCCCCATTGCCTACTGTCCAGCTTCACCCCCAATCACCAACTGCAGGAAAAAAACACCAGGCCGTACAAGATCTACCACCAGCCAACACATTTGTGGGAGCAGGAGACAACATTTCAATTGGATCAGATCACTGCTCTGAATACAGCTGTCAGACCAATAACAAGTACAGCAAACAGGTAAGGTGCATCTCAGAAATATTTAAATATCCCAGAGAAGCCTAATAACTCTGAGACAGAGCATCTTCTGCAAAGTTGGGTCTTCTATCTTTTAAAAGCTGTGATTGAAAATTTTAATAGCAGGAATTTAATGTTAACTCATACATCATTAATTTGGTAGAGGCCATCTATGCAAGTTACACCACTGTATTTTGCAAGTTAGACCAATGTTTACTAAGCTACTAAAGAAAATATTCATAGTAGGCAGTGTTTTGTACCTCTCTTTGTACATGACAGCCCCAATTCATCCTACATTTTGTGTTTCCAGAACAAATATGCATATATTGTTTGATGGTTTGCTTTAACTAAACAATTATTTTCTACTAAGTGAAACATTGCATCCAGAGAGAATTTCTAAAGTTACTACTGGTGTCTGTGTAACTTGGACACTATAAGTTTTAGGTGTGTTACACATTATATGACATTTTACAGATAAAAAGATGCTGAGTCACGCAAATGTTGTACCAAGTCTGAGATACAGAAGTATTGACTTTGTTTAAAAATATCTAGTGATATGCAAATGGAGCGCAAAACCACATTTTTAGTACTTCTATATCTATAACAGTTAGACTTCTCTGAGGTTATATAATCAACATTTGCATTCTCCACGTTTGGTGTTCAAAGTTTATAAGCGAAAGTACATTGTATGAACTACTTATTTAAGCCAAGCAGCAAAGATGTTCATGTTTGATGCACGGTGTGCAAGAATATTTTGGTATGCATTGTGCTATACTGAGACTGTAAAGGTTATTCGGAATATCTGGTACAGTTGTTTCTCAGTGAAATGTGGAAACAGAAAAACAATAGTGCATTTGAGGTTAACTTTATAAAATATAAAATGTATTTTTGAACCTTTTTCTTGTGTGATATATGTAAAACTCACAAAGTTTACTTTTTACACCCACCAAAGTTTGACACACAGCAAATAAAATTTTTTGGAAACTGCTGTGTCTAATGCTGTAGCAACTCTACTAATAAAATCTACTAAGAAATCACATATTTTTTTAACTTCAGGACTCCTCTCAAGAAATACATTTGTGACTATCAGTATCAAATAATAGTTTTTTCTATTAGATATGCTTTGCATGTGGAATGTGTGATCTGAGAAGACTTAAGGCCAAGGTAAAAGTTATTTTACAGACTCATAAAATATAGCTAGCTACTTGGATAAGGAGAATCAGAGTTGATATGCTTTTATATCCAATAAGCAAAGCAATCCAAGAAAACACAGGTTTGAACTACCTTGCATTAAATGGCTTTTGAAAATAACGTCTTTTGATGTATGTGAGCTCGAGTTATTTCTTTCTTTTACAGTGAAATTTGACCAGAGGAAAGTTTGTATCTGTTGTGTTATTGCTTTACCTGGAGTTGGAATCAGATTTTTGTTTTGTTTCTGGTGCTTTTATCAGTTTTCTAAGCAAGAACAATTGCAGTTAAAAGAATAGTACTTTTTAAAAATTACTTATATTATAAACACCCACAAATACATTGAGGTCTATAGACATGTCCCTAGATAATGGTAATTTGTAATTCAAAAGCCGGTGAAGAGATCTTTCTGCAGAATATTTACTACCCAGCTGTCATCCTAATAGGACTTTTTTTCTTATGGCTGAATGGCATTTGCATTCTAAATGGTGGAATCTTCAACTTTTGAGTTGACATATCCCTGGCAGATTTATAGATTTTTTTTTTTTTTTTAATGTAACCAACTCATAAGTTCTGTGCTGTCACTTAAGCTTTGGCTCATCAGATGGGGTTAACTCTATATTCTTGAATATTTAAAACAGCCTATATCAATACTGTGGTGGCATCCTGTTTGAAAGGCAAAGTGATATCCTTATAAATAAACTAATGTATGGTGTTAAACTCTCAGCTGAGCAAAGAAGTTCACATACCCTACAAAGCCATTGGAATAAATCATGCAGTTTGCAGGAAGTGAGTTTGGAAAAATTGCATGTATTTAGGTATTCAACAGATGTATAAAGTTTTAACCACAATGAATAGCTGACCTAAAATGAAATAAAGGCAATGGAATAGATTCCCCTTAATGTAATTAGTAATAGTAATTGATACACTTCATCTCAATATTGCTGTCAGGGGACAGGGATCCATTTATCAAGTTACATTCTGTTTAGACATCTGACTTAATAAAACAAGATCTTTTTTTTTTTTGTTCTGATTTTTGTTTGTATCATAAATAGATTATGTTCTCTTCATATTTAAAAACATATATACTTAGTTTTTACATAGTGCCAAAATGTATTTTCTTTTATTAAACCTGACATAAAATAAAATTTAAAAATGAATACAAAGTTTTCTTACAATTTCCTCCTTTGGTATTGAACCAAAGGTTCGCCATCTTTTCATTCCTTGGGGCAGGGGTTAATTAAAAATCGGATATTTCCTCTGACTTAAAGTCCCCATTGTATTTATAATTTTCCTAAATTGCTTTATCATAGTTCTTTACTTGATATTATGGAAGTAATGTCTGCTACAGTGTTCTTTTCTTCATGAGAATCAGACTGTTTTGAAGTGGTGCTTCTAAGTCCACTTAATGGTTACATTATAATAAATTAAACAACTTTGTAGAATAAAAGTTTGTAAATAATGCCCCCTTTACTCCATTTTTGGTTTGTGTTAACAGCTCCCAGAGAGTTCACAGCTCCCAGAGACATTCAAATGAAGCTTCTATAGTTACTCTTGGGTAGAAGCTAGGAGATGTGTGTTGCAGAATTGCTGGAATTATTTATAAAATTCATACATTAAAGAAACTGATAATGTAACTCCAGGTTTTCCAAGTTTAGATCTTTGTAGTTGAAGCCCTTGGTTTATAATAATGTGTCTAGTTGAGTAAAATTTGGACCATAGACAACATTATTGAGATTAAATTGACCACCTTTCCATTTCATTCTTCCTTTGCTTGATAAACCTGGTCTTGGTGGTTATTAAAGTTTTATGACCTGGAAGTATGTCTGCGTTTTTAATTTGTAAAATAAAGGCAGAAGCATTTTATGTTTCTATTTGTTTTTAAATCTCCAGTTTTTTACAGTGTATTTTTTCAGTTTTTTTTAAAAATTAACATAATTCCAAAATATTAATAGACAAATATAAAAGTATAGTTACCCTTTTGCTTATTATGTTCAAGTCTTATTGAGCTTGTCCTGGCCATGCTGTTATTTAGATAATGCATTGGCAAGTAAAAATTTTATTGTATTTAGTAAATGGAAAGTAAGGTACTTTATTTTTTGGCAAGAGTATAGAGGATACAGCTTCAGTAAACATTAATTTAAAAATCCATTTGTAGCTAATGCTGAAATACTCAAGAAAAATGTATATTAACTCCAGTGACAGTTTTCCTTGTGCAAGGAAATGCTGCATGTAGTCTGAATAATGTTCTCTCTAATTGATCAAATTGTGCTTAGTGTTCATTGTATACTTAGTAAAAAATATTCCAGAGATTATTTTTTAAAATTACTTCGATTTGGGAAGCAAACGAATGACGTGACTTGCCATCATCTATTAGAATTCCGAGCGCTGAGAAAACTAAATATCAATGTGTGTGTGTATATTTCACCATATATATATTATAGTGGAAATGCATCTGCAGAGTGATGCTAACCACAGCTTTCAGTTTTAATTCTAGAAGCATAATTTCTACAATATCGTTCTTCTATCTGTAACCACGGACACTTTCCAAGAGGCACAATGCATCTTCATAGGGTGGGATTTCTGTTACCTTTGGCTTGGTACAGCAGGCAAGAAGCTAATAACTGATTAAGGCGAGGCTGTCCATAGTCAGGAGGCATCTACTAAGGCAAATTACCTGGATCTCTGGATGAAACAAGGAAAGTGTCATCACTGATTTGATCCGCAATGAACATGCAAATTTTTATGGAAGTCCAGGTGTGACAATTTGAACCTTATTCTAAACTTATATTAAGTCAATTAATGACTTAGACAGAACCCCAAAGTCAATTGAAAGATTTTCAGGTAAATCATCACCTGGATAAATATAACCAAATTGTTCTTTCTTGTTCTCTTTCTGCCTTTGAGTAATTACATATTTCATACACAGAAAAGTGTGCTCATGGTATGTATGGAAATACCTCGCACTCTCTCCACCTTCTCCCACACAAACACATACAGATATATTCATGTAAACCAATTATGATGCCATTCTTCTTTTCTTTCACTGGTATTCCTACAATGACTTGTGGAAAATATTTGAACTAAGCACATACAAAATCGAAATAAAATATATCATAATCAACTGCTTAATGTTGGTACCTAAAATCACTAGTCATCACATTTCAAAATTAAAGACATCAGATAAGCCTATTCTTTCATTTTATAGAAGAGAAAACTGAGGCCGAGTACAAAAAAAGTAATTTGATTTAATTTTATAATCACAAGATAAGCGAGGAGATGATGTGGACGAGAGTCCAAGTCATGAAATGCAGAACTCATTGTTCTACAAAAAAAAATTGAATTTTTGTAGCTTTCTCTGTATATATTTCAATAGTGACAAAAACTGGGATTTGTTTATGTTGGTATAACTGTATGTATTTGGCTATGTAGACTGACATTTTAAAAATAGAATATAGTTCTGCTTTAGACTCTACCTTTCATTTGTAAAATTATCGGGCAAATTGTAATTAAAATTTTATAGATATTTAAAAGAAATGGGTATTTCTTTTCCCCTTATGAAAGATGGCAATTAATGATCTACATTAAAGGAACTTAACAGTTTAGAACATATATTCAACAAGCTAATTGACAGGGTTTATAATTTTAGCACAACAGTGACAATACCTTAAGGTAGTACCTATCTAGCATTTAGTATATCCTCAATAAAAACATCTTTGTAATGGAAATTAATAAAAGCTTTCTATACATTATGTATGAAACTTTGTATGCATTCTATTTGGGATAGTCTTTGAACTTTTCCATCAACATTGATGGTTCCTTTTGGCTTCTATACTCCTTTTCATTCTGCCAACTTGGCTCGTGCACTTTATCTTAGTAGCATCCTTAACATAAGGGTGGAGCAAAAGTAGGTTTACAATTGTGGGAACACAAAACAGAGTTTATTCTTGTATTATTATTTATTAATTATTGTATTATCTTCCATCCGAACAACAGTAAACCTACTTTTGCCCCACCCTGTACAATTGTGAGCTAAGTTTTCCTTTAAATTTGTTTTCTAGCAAGTTTTTATTTTATTTTTTTTGGTACATGCCCGTAGCGGGAACTGAACCCAGGTTCTCTGGTCCGCAGGCCGACATTCCAACCGCTGGGCCGAACTGGCCAAGGCTGTTTTCTCCCAAGTTTTTAGGTTAATGTGACATTTTGTTATTTTTCAATCAAACTCCATTTTTGTTAGGCAGTTAACAAATCTAGTGTATTAGAGTCTAAATTTACATATTAATAAATATAAATGATTGCACTTATTAATTTCAAAGTGAAATCTGCACTATTTTCTCTCTTGCACTATTTTCAAAACTAAATATAATGTGACAAAACCATTGCTTTGCCATAGCCACCAAAGCTATTAGACATTTTAACATCTTTCCTTCTTCCCCACTGGGAAAGGGTGGTGATGGAGGTTATGTAGGAAATTCAGTGTAATAATTGTTTAGAGCTTTATGTTTAAGCGGTATGTAACCAATTTCTAGACTATAACAAAGCTCCTCATCCATTCATTTGCTATGACTATATAGAAATAGTAGGATGTGTTTATATATATCTTGAGTCAGCTTTGCTTTTCTTTCTTATTTATTTTAAAAGCCCTTAGAATCTTTTCTAAAGCAGGAACTCTGTTTCGGAACATTACACAGTGCTTTATTTAGCATTAGTGTTGTGGGAGAAATCACATTTTAGGAAGAATTGAGCTGAAACCACTAAAACTAATCTTAATTATCACTTCTGGTGAATTAATGTTTTAAAGGCAGAATAAAGCTTTATTTACAGGAATTTAGTGATGTTTGTATTGAACTCCAATGCTGTGTACAAACAAACAAACCAAAAAAACTGTTAAGGCTTCCAAATAGGGTTCATCTGACAAGTTAACGTTTTCCCCCTAAACATATTTATTGTCTACACATACATAATCTGCAAATAAAAATGCTCTGTTTTAAAACCTCTACCACAGGATTCCAACTGGGCATAAGAATGCTGGAAGAATTTCTTCATCACATTTTTTTATTTTTATTTTTTTTTACCTGCATAAATCTTTGTTTTCCTTTTTTCAGATGCGTCCACATCCACACATTACTGTGTTTGGCTGAATTCCACTCTAATATGATGCTCCATTATGCACCATACTCTGATGACCTTGCTACTCCGAAACCTGCGGGAGCCTGTCCTTGGCCGTGGGGTGTCAGCCAATCACTGCTCGTTCCACTTGCTGTGCATTTGATTTTCACCTTTTGGGGTTCTTTTTTTATTTATTTAGGGGAAAATAGTATTAAAATAAATAAACATAAAAGAAAGAGTGTTAATAAAGGAATGTGCAACTAATGAATGTCACCAGGAATTCCATTCTCAACAAAGAGGTTAGCAGAACTGAATTGTGAATTTTTTAAAAAAATCCAAGAGCATATTTTAACAATAATTTTAAGACACTGGCTGTGTGTGAACCAAGGGAAATTAAGTCTATTAAGTCTTTGTCTATAATACATTAAATACTGACTTTCAATAAAATCCTAAATTGATCCATATTTTTTAAATGCTACATAATCACCACCTTTTCCAGGTCACTGAGATGGTCCTATTAGAGTGAAGGATACTTTCTCTTGTTCATGCTCTGTGTGTGTATTTCTAAGTACCACTGTGTGTATGTTTGTGTGTGCTCTCACCATGTGTATGCGAGGAACTTGAACAACATTTATAGAAAGTATTGACTGTAAATCAAATTTCAGAGATTAGTTTTGTGTTTACCACGGGCATTGCCAATGGATTGGTTTTTCTTTAATCTTGAAATACTGACCGGCGTAGCTAAAGAATTTTTGAGGTATTTTTGACTTAAAGTCCATAAGAGAATTTAGAACCTTTCAATTAGATTGATTGAAGTCACCGTGGTCACATTCAGAAGGAATATGTGTGACTTCTTGTTTTCGTAGACTACATTTGTCTGAAGGCTATTTTCATTTGATGTCAGATCACATCAATCCCAGCAGCTCTGAGACCTCGGCGTGTTATACTGCCTATCGTTGAGAGCAGGTGCTTGCACTTTAGTTGTAGAAGTGATTTCTAGGTAAGTCAGGAATCCTCTGGCTGGCCCCTCTATGGTTGCATATTTATGTCTCTGTGTGTTATGTTGTATATGTTTATGTGCCATAAAATAAGTGTTTCACATGTAACCTTTGACAATTTTATAATACATTTACCACATCATCTGCTCTATTAAAGTTTTCCCCAAATTTTGAAATACTGACCAAGAATGTCAGATTCTTGAGATTTTTTGGGGTCAATTATAGTCAATATAAAAGACCTTTAAACAAAATAAAGAAATATTGGAACAATATTAAAGTGTGAGGTGATGGAAAATGCACTCTAGCCTGTGTCAATCTCTAATGTATATTTTTCCTCTATTAGCTGTTGATTTAATTTTGTAGAAAAAGGAAAATTTCAGAAATATCATTGAGCCTATAACACAGTTCTTGAATAAAACCTAAGTATCCTCAAATTCTTTTTATTTTGAGCACAAGGACAAGTGTAAGTAGCTGGTGAAAGAATTCTTACTGCTTTCTGCTTCTTGGAAATGTCATGTTTTCTCCTAAGTAGCAAACGTCCTTAGATGTACTTAAGCTTGGAATCCTGTAACAAATCACATTAACTCAAAAACAAATTATAGACAAAGAAAAGTCCAGAATTTGGGGATAACCTAATGTGCAGCCGCAAAGAGGCAATATTTAGGAACACCTTTACAATGAACATTCCAAGGCAGTAGTTTGCAAACTCGGGTTACAACACATGGTTGGGGCATGAATCTATTTGAGAGAATCTACCACAATTAGAATGACATGACATAAAGCTGAAAACTTCCAACTACTTCACCCATATTGTAAGAGTAAATACTGTCTTGTGCAATCTATGTGCCCGTTGTGTTTGTGTGCATGTGTAGGTTCCTGTTCTTGGTTTCTACGCAAAAACTTGGTGGTGTTGTGGTAACAGTGGAAAGGGTTAAGAACCACCACTCTAGGTTGTTTGGGGTGGGAAATGATGGCGATTTGCTATTGTATTAGGAGAACATCATAAATTCAAAAAAAGAAAAAAAATTTACTAACGTTCTCAAGGATTTTAGTCTACTATCAAGCTAATCAGAATGATCAATAGCGTAGTATTTATTATAGCAGCATTTACCAACAGCAGAAAGCTTTTGAAAAGTCTGTTATTCCTCTGTGGGTGTTCGTTTGTTTTAAATCTTTGAATATGTCACCATGGTCCTGTCTGCACAGACCTACCTTCTCTCTCATTTCTCTGTCTCTTGGCCAGCCTCCTTTGTAAATACTGGAATTTACCTTTTAGGGAGGTGCCTGTGGTCAGGTGGAGATAGACTCAGAACACACCACCCATTAGTCTACATATTTTAGCATTTGAACATTTTATTTTAAACAAGACATTCTCCATTAAGAGAAAGATAAGCCTGTTACAGACTGGATTAGATAAAATGCATTTATTTTAACACATCTGACATCCTCACTCATACCGAGTATGCAAAGAATACTAAGAGTCTTCATCTTTATGGAATTCATATAGTGTAAAGAAAATTACAGAGCAGAAAAATGATAGCTTATATGTGCATCATGCTTCTTAGGTGGGATAGAATTGAATGTGTGTTTGTTGATTTGCTCCTCAGAGCAACCTGGGGGGGAGGGGGAAGCACCCTCTTTATTTTTTCCGAGGTGAGGAAACTGGATTAATGAACAGCTTTTTCATGACTCTGCTTAAGAACTTAGTAAAATCTGTGAAGAACTATCCAGACAGAATCCAAGAGTGCTGAAATCATTTGCAGGACGTTGTGAAATCTGTGCTTTTGAATACAGTGTATTTTCAGAATTATATGGGTAAACTCTTCCCAGAAGACTTTAGATAAGGCCCTGTTTTTCAGACATTCTCCAATTGTAAACAGCACTTCATACTACCAAAAAAGAAAGTGCTGTGGTATCGGTTGAATCTAATTAATTTGATATAAACAACAATCTCACATGTGATTAAAAAACCCTCAAGAATTAGCTAATTCACTTTAACCTAACTTTATTTTTGAGGCTCTCTAAAAAAAGAAAGGACCAAAGTCCTTAGGAAGTAATTCTGCAATTTAAAATATCTCCTCTCCAGGAAGAATTTTCTCTCTGTAACTTTGCAAAACATTTTTCTTTGATGTGTGTTACTGTTTTGAGCCATTCGTTTTACAGAGAATGGATTGATTTGTGTTATCTTCAATATACACTAGAAGATTTTAGGATGCAATGAAAATGATGACTAGACCAAGAGTTTTGCCTTTATGGATAGGACAGTGCAAAAATAATACACATAAGGGATACCTGAAACTCACAGTGACTGCCACACGTCTGTCTTGTTCATTGTGGTGTTCACCCAGGGCCTCCGAGACTGCCCAGCATAGGGAGACACTAATAAATACTGGTTGAGCAACTGAACCAAGGACAAAGGAAGGGGGCTTTGGTACTGGGTGGCCTACAGAGCCATCCACTGTGGTTTGGCCACGTTTGTATCAGATTCGAAGTCTCTAACTTGTTTCTCTCCCGCTGGGCGGAGGATGTGTTTGCGATGAAAGTCTGCCTACTGTGTTGGCCCCGTCCGCCCCGTCGCCCTGGGGTGTGACTCTTCTTTCTGCAGCAGTTGGGCAGTTCTCCGATCTCCCTTCCTCCCTTCTTGGTGGTGTTCTAAACACCAAGCCCTTAAAAACAGATAAAAGTAGTAAACTAAAGCAGATAGTGAAGGCAAGTAAGAGAGGCGCCGGCCACCCAGCGGACTTCTGACACCTTGGAGAGGAAATAAAGAAGCATGCAGAGGTGGGTTTTCAGTATGGCACTGGCATCGTTACCTGTGGAAAGCATAGCCCAGGGTTGGGCAAAAGTAGGTTTACAGTTGTTCGTATGGCAAATAATGCAATAATTAATACCAATACAAGAATGAATTTCGCGTGTTCAGGACTGTAAACCTCCTTTTGCCCCACCCTGTGTGTGTGCCGAATACACGCGGGATAAGGTTGCATTTCCAGTCTGACTGCCCGGGGTGAGCCGTCATTTCTACAGATGAAACATGTACTCGGTCCAACTAAGGGCAGAGGGTCCCTGAGAGGGAATTTGCCCTCCTTGGGAGTGGTTGGCAGGGCGGGAGGAGGGAGGAAATGCTTCACAGCTCACAAGCCCCAGTATTCCAAAGAGCACCTCTTTTAAATTGCAAACGACCTCCTAGAGAGTCCTGTTCAGTCCCTGGCACACCTGGGTGTAAATTGCATTAAGCTGATAACTAGGCCAGCACCTCACAAAGATCAATAGTTCTTAAGAAATGGTGATTTTCATTAGGGTCTTGAGGAAGGCGCTGCCTGCTGCCTTAGGTAGTTTTGAAGAATTCTCTGGAAAGGCACGAGGTTTGAGGAACATATGGGGAGATTGTATCAGTGAAGGGCATTCAGGCCTGACAAAGACAAACGTCTGTGGCCTTGAATTTTGTCCCAGGCCCTGGTGAGCCTAAGGATGCCACCAAGTGCATCCTTATGGCTGCAATAGCGATGTCAACCCTTGTCACCTCGGTGTTTTGTTTTGGTTTTTGTTGTTGTTGTTGTCAGTTTAGAAGATCAGGTCCAACTGCTTAGTCTCCTTTCATCTACCCTCTGTGATTTTGGGGTAGAAAAGAAAAAAACAAGGAAGTGAAAAAAGAAGGAAGAAAATGCAATCTCTGCATGGCAGTATACTCACCTTGTCCCTACTGTTGTTGTTAGATAACTATCATCAAAATAGTTGCACGTGATTGCCGTGTGTTGTTTCTGATCCTAATGTGATAATCCAGTTCTCAACTGTGGAGCCCAGTGCATCTGTGCTGCAGCCCAGAAACCTGCATTTTTAATGCTCCTCCTTTCTCCACTCTAATTGCAGAGGGTGGATCAGGCCGTAAAAAATTTTACATTTAGAGCTCGTGAAATTCCCAACTTCTGCATGTTGGTTCTCCCCTGAAGGCCTCTGGCAAAACAGAAAACTGAAGCCAGATAAGCAGCCTGAAAATCTGCCCACTTGCCCTGGCCCTGTCACTGACTGGCCGTGTGACCTTGTATAGTAAGTCTGTTCAAGTCCCAGAGCCCCTGGAACTGTCTTCTGTCATTTGACATAACTCCTGCACTGATTACATGACAGGGTTTATGGGGGGTCACATTAAACAGCTGGAACTTTGTAAAGCATGCTGCAACTTCAGATAATGTGTTTAGTTAGCCATGAATTTTTCTAAACCCTTCCGGAGGTGCATTTACACGTGACGGGTATGTTAACTCTCTATTTAAAAGTTGTTGTTGTTTGAATTGGTTGTAATCACTTTTTTTTTTTTATTTTTTTTTTAGAATTTTAGTTATTTATTTATTTATTTTTATCCTCACCCGAGGATATTTTTCCATTTTTTGTACAGATAGAGTGGGAGGGAGAGAGAGGAAGGGAGAGAGAGAGAGAAGCATCAACGTGAAGGGACACATCGAGTGGCTGCCACCCGCACGACCAACCAGGGCTGGGGACAAACTGCAACCGAAGTACATGCCCTTAGCGGGAACCGAACCCGGGTCTCTCCGGACCGCAGGTCGATGCTCTAACCGCTGAGCCAAACCGGCCAGGGCTGTAATCACTTTTTTGAAGCCTTTGATATTATTCTCTTATCTTGGTTGAGTTCTTCAAAGGGACGCTGGTCCCTAGTCAAGATCAAGGTGCAGCAAAGGTGTGTTTCTCTGCATACGTCCAGTGCTTATTGGCATCTCGGTGGTGAAGAAAGATAAGTAGCTTATTGCTGTAAAGCAAATAATCTAGGAAAGGCTCAAAACAGTTTGGTATTATTTATTTTGACACTTCTTTAAAAAATTTCATCACTTTTTAACAGTCATTTTTTTCCTTCCATGCAATATTTCCTGGGAGTTTTTCCTTCACTTCTCATACCCAACCTCTAACACCGACAACTATTATTTATTGAGCTTTTATTCTTTGCCAATCACTCTGCCAAGGGGTCTACTACATAATATCACTTACTCCTAACTTCTCCATGTGACAAATGGAACTGGGGACAAACAAAACAGAACCTCTCCTAGACCCTAGGCCCTCTTCTTAAAAGGGCCTGAAGCCACCAGTAGCCCACCCTTCCAACATATTTCTGTCCCCAAATCTGAGACTTATGCCCAGCCGGTGTGGCTCAGTGGATTGAGTACTGGCCCATGGACTAAGAAGTCCAACTTCAATTCCTGGTCAGGTACGTACCCGGGGTGCAGGCTTGATCCCCAGTAGGGTGAGTGCAGGAGGCAGCCGATTGATGTTTCTGTCTCACATCGATGTTTCTATCTCTCTCTCCCTTCCTTTCTCTCTAAGGAAAAAAAATTCAATAAAAACATTAAAAAAATCTGAGACTTACTAGCATAGTCGTCTTGATGGATTTTAATTTACACAGTTACATGTTTAAGCCTTTGTATGTATTTTGTTCTAGATCACGGCACTTTCTGTGTTCTCTGCAGGCTTACAAGAGAGTCTTTACTGGTCTGTTAGGACTGTTGTAGCAAAATACCACAGATTGAGTGGCTTAAACAACACACACACACACACACACACACTCACACACCCAGTTCTTTAGGTTAGAAGTCTCAGGTTAAGGTGACAGAAAGTTGGAAGAGAGAGAACTCAGGTGTCTCTTCTTCTTCTTCTAAAGACCACGTCCTGTCAGATTTGGGCACTACCTTCATGACATCGTATAACCACAATAACCGTCGTTAAAGCCCAGACTCCAAATACAGTTACTTTGGAGGTTGAGCCTTCAACATGAATTTGAGGGAAAACAGTTCACTCCATAAGAGTCCATTCTTGGTCCAAACAAGAACACATTGGACTGGATTGTCATTTCTTCAGGAGTTTGTCATTTATCACATGCAGTCTGTACATTGGTAGGTATAAAAA
Organism: Molossus molossus; assembly: GCF_014108415.1. NCBI lineage: Eukaryota > Metazoa > Chordata > Mammalia > Chiroptera > Molossidae > Molossus > Molossus molossus. The sequence continues at coordinate 21,568,817 of NW_023425344.1, forward strand.
GGAAGGAGGGAAGGAAGGAAGGAAGGAAGGAAGGAAGGAAGGAAGGAAGGAAGGAAGGAAGGAAGGAAGGAAAAGAACCTTTACCTTTTCAGATCAGCTTCAAAAGGCAACTCTATAACATACTGTTGGAACTGATGAAAAATTGGTACAATTGCTATAGCTTTTGTTAAAAAAAAAAAGAATCTATATCATGCATGCATGTGTATAAAATTTGAGCTTCATATTTTAGCTTATATTAACTTTATAGACATCATTGAATACTTTCTGCAATGTTCAACTTTCTCAGGGATTTGTGATATTAAGTAACAACTTAATTATTTTCATTGTACTGACCGATAAGTGTATGTACGTATATTAACTAATGTAAAATCAATATTTATATAAAACAGTCAAAAATTACTCCACAAATGTAACAAAGGTCTTCTTTACAATGATGCTATTAATAGTTCATCTTAAATTTTTAGTAAATTTTTGCCATTACTGACCAAAGAAAAGAAGGAGGAGGTAAGAGGGGAGGGAGTCAATTGAAATAGCAATAATGTCGGCCTAATAATCCCTCTTTTCAAGGGCCAGTGTCAGGATCGTCACACACAGTGGCATAACCGGCCTGACAAACACAGGGGGTCTGATTTCTCATGGCACCCTGAAACTGCTAAGCACATAACAGAAGCTGGTACCTCACCCTGAGTGATCAACTACTAAGCGTACATGCAATACACTTCGTGCCATGAAGCAAACCTGAGGACACATCGAGGATTTGGTCCACTGTGCCTTTTGTTTTCTTAATAAAATTAAACATTCATGTGATAAAATACATCATGAGTAGCCTAGGAACTATATATGAGTCCATGGGACTGTATGAAGTGATCCTTTTGTTAGGGTAATACGGGATAAACTCATCAATGTCAGGAGAAAGAACTCCTTCTGTGTCCTTTGGTCAGAATTTCTAGGCAATGGAGCATAACAGTTGAATAGACTTTTCCTAAGAAGTACCTTTTTAAGCTTCCTGAGCTAATTTTACATTTGACCCCCTGTATTAAAATGGCAAGTTAATCAGCTCTTTTGTTCAGGGAAATGGCAATAATTATGGCATGAATTTAAAGTTTCTTTTTATTGCACCTAAATCTGCTTTTCAGTGTATTTAAATGTGAACACAAGGATCAATTTTAGATACAAGAGATAGCATTTCTATAGGGCAGTAGGAACAAAAGATAGTAATGCAAATTTTTTTTCCAAACCAGTGCACTATTAGGTCAAAAATATTAAAATTTACTTTGTTACAAAAATTTCTTGCCCTTTTCTTTGCTATTTGATCTTCGATAAGAAACAAGTGTGTGTATATGTGTAATATATATATTTATACATAATCATGTATACATATACATACATAGCACACATACAGAGGTAATAGAGTTAACATTTCAAAGAACAAGTACTTAATGAGTGACTGTTGCATGCCAATTATTGAATTATGTACACGGAACTGAAGAAACAGCAGTAATAGAAACAGCCAAAAATCTCTTCCCCCATAGAGATAGAGAGTCGATTTTAGTTGCATAACACATATATAATAATAACGAAACTTGTATTGCATGTTATATTCTAGGCACTGGTCAACATTTCACATACATTAAGTCATCAAATAGGTATGACAACCCTCCATAGTAGGAATGAATTGTCTTTATTCCATAGGTGAGGAAGGTGATGCACGGCAGAGGTGAGAACTTGCTCGTGGTCACTGGGTTTGGAAAGAGGCAGAGCTGGGGTTCAGAGTCAGGCATTCTGACTGCAGAGGCCTCGCTTACATGCATGTGCAGAGGAGAGGGAACACTTCTATTTAGTTGGCAAATGGTTCTATGGGAGTGATATTGGATTCACATACTTCTCTTAAAATGCTTCAGTTATATTAACTTTCCTATTTTAATACCTTTTACTATATTCTTGAAATTGACTCATTCAGCCCAATTTTTTAAAAATAGTAATATTTTGTTTATTATTTTTTATTTTTATGAAACATTTTTCTTGTTGACATAATGGTAGGTGTCCCCCTTTTCCCCACCTTTTCCCACCTTAACTCATCCCCGCCTCCCCCTCCCCTGGCCTTCGCCAAACTATTGTCCATGTCCATGGGGTATGCATGTATGTTCTTCAGCTAATCCCGTCCCTTCTTCATCTAGTCACCCATGTATTCATGCTCCGGGTTCTACTTTGTTCGTCAGTTTATCTTATTCACTAAATTCCACATATTAGTGAGATCATATGGTGTTGTCTTTTTCTGACTGACTTATTTCACTTAGTATAGTAGTAATATTTTAAATCTTAATCATAGTGTAAATCAAAAGATGAAAAGGTAGATATTAGACTAGTAAGCAGTTTCCTTTCTTCCCTCTATTCTGTGCTTTGGGGGCGTGTCATTCACATGGTGTTTAATGCGTGTTATTGTATTAATGGCAGGAAAGGCAAGTTTATTAATTTGGGAGAATTGACATTTGATTTAAGACAGAAAATGCCATTTTGTAGAGAACAAATTTTGACTAGAAGATTTTTTGACTGTACATTTTGTTTGCTTTTTACCAAAAATAAACCAAACAGCTTTTTGTGTGAATTTTTCTCTAACCATTGACAATATTTGAAATAAAGCAAAGTGAAAGTGAATTCCCTACAAAATATTGTCTGCAACGTACACCGGTTTTCTTTAAATTATGTGCTCCTTATTAAACCTTAAATTAAAACATGACCTATGTCATTTCACAGATTAGCCTTATAATATGTTATCATTCTGTTTCTTTACTCAAACTTTATATATATTTATTTATGAGACACATTTTCAATTACCTAAAATGCAGACAAATACCACCAAAAGCCCATCGGAAGTCGGTGCTTTATGTCAATAACAGTGTACTATTTTTTTGGCTGTGACTGTTTCCTTAATGCGTTGATAATAATTTTCATTGTAAAGTACTTGTTCAATTATAGATGTCCCAAAACATGAATTTCATAACATAACTCTGGGTTCTGTTATGTAATATCTCTGTACCTTTGTGATCTGAATTCATTTTAGTATTACTGGTATGATTTTTAATTTTTAAACCTCACAACCAGTGAATCAATTTTTGAGGCTATTGTTTCCATAGTCCACTTAAAAACGCATAGAATTTTGTTTCCTTAAAAAATAGGTGTTGAAAATACTGTCGGCGCTGAGGTTCTTGCCTACAAATAGAAAGAAAGTACAGTAAACCCGTAAGGAACCCGGCTAATCCTCCCCAGGCCTCCCTTGAATCTTACAGAGCCCAAGAGACCGCCTCTCAGCCATTCACTGAAAAGTTTAATTTCCATTTGGAAACAACCAAAGTAAAACCAGACTATTCTAGAAATTCACCAGTGCCTGTTTTTTGCCTGTTACATATGCGCATCACACATACATTCTAAAGTTACTGATCAGCAGAGTAAGTGAAGTAAAGGCTGCTACCATTTGGTTTGCATTGAAAGCGCATTTAAATTTAGTGTCTGAAAGTGAACAATTAGCTGTGAATCTATAACTTTAATGTAGATATCGGGACTTTCAGGGAGGGAAAAAAAGAAAAGAAAACACAGTGTGCTTTGCGTAACCACGTGTAAGAACCTGGTAAAATCCATTGTTCAGTCTGTATATATATTATTATCACTTGAGCACAGTGTTTCTTAGATATACCTTGTGAGTTTTCTCTGTCCACTTAGACAAGTGGGAATTGTTTCCTATCCCCAGTAATAAAATGACTACCTGCCGTACACAGTAAGTGCGTCACAGAAATGCCTGCGTATATGTTTTGGAGAATTCACAGCTATTGATTTTGAACTTTTTTATTACTGTTGTTTTGTAAAAAAAAGAGAACAATTTTTGCTAGAACACAGGCTGGAACTCCTAATGGCACACCAGCATTTATAATCACATACGTGCTCTGTGTAGCCTGAGAAATGGCTTAGTGTGGAATTTAGTTTCACTGTGTGTTGATGCTTTCAAATATCTATGTAATTGCTAATCAATAGATGATGTGATCCTTGTAGTGCCTTAAGTCCCCACAGTGACACATCACAGTTAGAGAATGTATGCAGCTTAGGGAGGACATGGCTTATAAAAAAAAATAATTTACAGTATGTTTATAATCTACATGTGTATATTTCTGTAAACATTTCTCCATTCTATATCAGAAATGCTCGGGTCTACATTTCAGGCTACAGAGATGCCACGCACAGAAAATGAGAATGATTTGTGTGAAGCCTAAACAAAGAAAGTGCAGGAACATTTCTAGTCCTTCATTTCTGTGTCATGCAACTTAACTTGTGTTCAGTGTTGACCTGTACAATGCTTTTTTTTTACCTCTAGCATCAGTAAGGACTAAAAGAGTGTTGCCACTTGAGCTGTGAGTCATATTTTATTTTGTTTAATATGACAAAGAAAGAAACGATGCATCACATTATGCTTCATATAAAAAGACATTGAAATGCCGAAGGATCCTTACATCTCAAAGCATGACACTCCGTATACTATTCCTCTGCATTAGCGGGTACCGACCTGGCTGGGAGGAAGAGGCAGGTTTTATAAGATTTATTTTGGTCTTAATCTCTGATGTTCAGCAGATTACTGAAGTTTTCTTTATCTCATTTTTCTAACTTATTTATAACTCTGTTGGAAAGGTAAGAAAGTGTAAAAATCGAACAGTGAAATACTGGGTATTAATGAATGTAATATCTGTTACATATTATAGTAAACAAACTATCTTGGGGGAGGATGGAAGGAGAGTAAGCAAAAATGAACTAATGATGGAAAAGCTGGAACAAAATATTTTCCTAGAAGAATTAGTATGAAAAAAAAAAAGGATGTCTCGCTACCAAAAATAGCCGTGTTATGTTGTCAATTTATTCCTAGCACTCATCTGCGGAGGAGAATTCAAGACGTTTTATCACTCTGAGTAAAAGTAGAAATGTCTTTTGAAGAAAGGAGAAAAATGATGCTTCAGAACTAGAGAGGAAAGTCTCAATTTACAAAAGGAAAAAAATGAAGGATTATGCTCAGGGGTTCAAAAATGTTTGACTTATTTATTTTTTATCATTTAAGCTGTTTTTTTGCTGGGCTTTTTTATTGAATAATTGAAAAACAATTGTGTTTGTGTGTGTGTGGAGTGGGGGACTTTTCCATTAAAGACAAAGATAGGAAAGAATAAAAGTACTAAGGGAATGTAGATCAGAAGTTGTATCTTTCTGTTCCTTCGTGGTTGTCTACATTTCCCCCATATACTCTTAGTTGAAATGTCCTGAAAAAAAATATTAAGCCCTGAGGAAAGAACTAGAGACTAAAACCACATCCTGTGTTCCTTCAACTCCTCACTTCTCTCTCTCTCTGCCCCTCCCTCCCTCCCTCCCTCTCCCCATCTTTCTCTCTCAGACATATACACCCACAAGCTCAAAGTACATTGCATTTTAGAACAGTTAAAACAAGAAATAAACCAGTTTGGTGAACATTTAAATTTTGGGACTATATTGGCATTTTGAAAGCTGCCCCTTATCCTTGGGAGATACATTCCAAGACCCCCAGTGGATGCTTGAAAGAATGGATTGTACTGAACACTATGTATACTCTGTTTTCTCCTATAACATACTCACGATAAGCTTGAATTTGTAACTAAGCACAGTAAAATATTAGCAACAATAATAACTAATAATAATAAGTAGAAGAATTATAACATTATACTGTAACAACAGTTGAATGTGGTCTCTCTATCGGATAACCAGTCTGAAAACCTAGACAGCCGCTAAATGACTCAAGGGCGGGTGACTCATACACATCATGGATAAGCTAGACAAAAGGATGACTTACATCCTGGGCAGGACTGAGCAAGATGGTATAAGGCTTCATCATGCCACTCAGAACAGTTTGTAACGTGAAACTTATGAATTGTTTATTTCTGCAATTTTCCGCGTAATATCTTCAGACCACAGTGGTCCATGAGTAACTGAAACCAGAGAAAGAAAAACCACCGATGAGGAGGGACTCCTGGATTAATCATGTCGGTAGATTTCGAGTTGAGGAGGAAGGTTGCTGGAATAGCGACTTAAGCAAAGTGGACTTTGTGCACGGGGCAGGCTTCCCGAAGCCATCAAATCAGAGGCAGCCTGTGTCTTGATCATTCAGCATCTTCTGCAGAGCAGTCAGCGTCTGATAGTTCCAGGTGTTGCTTTTTTCTTTCCGGTGGCATCTTGCAAGCTTCATACTTGCCCTGTCTTCGTTTTTCTCACTACGCGGACTGAGTGGTATCACTGTCTCAGAAGAAGTCAGATGTCAGTAAGTACCGTGCAGCCACAAGATGAAGATATTTTAAACACTGAATGTTTTTGAAGTTTTCAGATCCCAGCTGCATTGAGAAAGCTATAAAGGACTAACACATTTGGAATTTTTTTTTCTTTCTTTTATCACAAAGCTTTTCAATATTCCTTACTCACATAACTAAAAATTAGTAGAAGCAAAAGTAGAACTTGAAGTTTGCCTACGATGTGCCTTCACCAACCTGTATGATGGCAAATAAGGAGAGACCTTCGGTAAGACGACCGAAGTTACATGTCCAAATGAGTGTTGTTCATTCATGTATTTAACCCTCAGTTACTAGGGATATAAATCAGGAGCTCACATTCTTGTGGAGAAGACAGACTTGTAAAGAATCATAAAATAGTATGATAAGGGTTACAATGGGAGCTATAGGTACCCTAGGAAGGACATACTGCTTCCTAAGGAGGTTGACAACGGACAAATACCTCACAAGGAATTTATGATGCAGCTTTAATTTCTGTCTCCTGCATCTGCATGGGGCCTGCATTAATCTTGCAGCCTTGGCCTTAGGACAGTCACTATTCTCCTCGGAGTTGATTTGCAATGTATTTTTTTCACACTCCATCTTTCTTTACATTTCAACAGGTTTTTGTTGGTTTTTTTTTGTTCTGCATTAATAATGGATATTATTTCCGCAGTTGTTAAAATTAGAACCAGTTAATGAGCAATTCAGTTAGCCTCACTGCTTTTTAGTCTTTTTATGATTTTCACCAGACTCAACTTACATCAGTGTTCACTCTGCATTCTTCACACAAGGCTCCGAATGACTTTTAGTCATTTTCGGATGGCAAACCACCTTCAAATGGAAACTCTTACTATTCTCGAAGAGATTGAAAGAAAAGGGACCCATGCTGCAAGGTAATTTCCAAAAGAGGAGTTATATGGTTGCCTCAAATCATAGCAACATTATTGGAATATTTACACCCTCTGAAAGCAAGGTGTTAGAAAAATACAGCAATTCATCTGAGAAATAAATTACGTTTTCCAAAAAATAGTCATGTAATATGTGTTTTTACACCTTGTCCTTACTTTATGCATTGGTTATCAAAAGAGTTATAGCCCTGGGATATCCCAAGAAAAATCACAGTGATTTTTAAAACAATTTCTAATTATGTTCAGGTGCTTTGCATATAGCGCTGTCCTTTTCACTGGGGCCCCTATCACGTGCCCTGTAAACACTGGGGCTTGATATCAGCTGGCTTTCAGACGAGCCCGCTTAAGTGACTGGTTGATGACAGCTTTTAAGCTATCACCTCTCCAAGTTATATTTCTATTTATGGAGGATTCTGGAAGAACCAAAAGCCCTGATGTGTGGCTTGCTAACTGGAGGGATTTACGAGAGACACTCTCCAGGGTACAGAGGAAACCTTTGGAGACAAGGCAATCTTGGTTGACTTTTCCAACATTCCCAGTCCCTTCATCTCTCACCGGTGTCACTTCACAGTGGTACCCCTTATTTAGTGCCAGTGACAGCCACTTAGGGTTAAATTACTCAATTTATTATATACAGTATATAGTTATTTTTTTCTCATATATATATATATATATATATATATATCACATATATATGATATATATATATTTACATCCTAGGGTAAATTTCTATCCATAAGGCCCCCCCCCAAGAGATAATGGAGGTTGATAATTGTAAACCAGCTGATAAGAAATAGACTCAAAATTATATTTCTATAATTTCTAAAAAGTATTAAAAAGAAGCAGCAGGCAGAAGGGCCACATTTTTTAAATGCCCTTGTCCAGCCTCATAGTAATAGACCGTAGAAGGAGGTTACTTATTGGGAGAACAACCAGATTGTTTTTCTGGGAATTAGCTTCAGTTTTGAGGCCTGTGGTGTGAAGGAGGGCAGAGGGGCAGACATTCTGGAGGGACATCCCTGTGCAGCTAACCTCGGTTGCAATCCTTCCCCGAACGTTTTGGCAACTCTGTTTCCTAGCGTTTTATGCTGCCAACTTTTTATTCACCTGAGGCTTTATTTTCTGTAACTATTCCTGAAATAGGCCCCATTTACTTTCTATGAAACCTTGCAGAATCTGTAATTCTCTCAGGGAGTGTTTTGAGCTACTACACTGGTTGGGATATTCTATTAAGGGTATATTTACACTAGCCAGTATTAGTGGTTTCATTTGGCAATGTTACCAGCAACTATTTGTAGGAATTGGAAATTAACTTGATATATAAACATTCCAGCTAACAGTGATTATTTCAACTAAGTCAGGTTGATGGAAGAGAAGAATTTCCTTCCTTCCTTCCTTCCTTCCTTCCTTCCTTCCTTCCTTCCTTCCTTCCTTCCTTCCTTCCTCCCATCCTTCTTCCTCCCTTCCTTTTTTTCTTTCTCTCTCTTTCTTTTTCAAGTTTTTAATTGGTAGAGTGTGGTAAATAGATGTTTGTTGCAGTGGGCTTTTGAAGATTTAGCAATCCAGGTCATTTTACCATTGGTATCATGGTGAATTATTTCATGAATCAGAATAGAGCAGTATAATTAATCATTTGAACAAGATCTATGACGTGTCTTAGTAGTTAAAGTATTTCAGTGCATTTTTGAGTTTTCTCCATTATGGCAATTTATATTATGGTTTTTAAAAATGTGTTGGCTAAAAGCATCAGGGTATTGATAAAATGTTGTAATATGCTTTATATAGCTAATGTCGAATCGCATCTAAGAAAATAGAGGCATTGTGGTGCTATACAAACTGAAGACTTTATTTAATGTCCTATAGAATGTTGGTTTACATATCTAATCATAAATTTTCAGGTTCTTCCAGGCCTGATTTACTTGCATTGGTTTCCTAGTGCTCTTGTAACAAATTATGAACATAGTGGTTTAAACAACAAACATTTATTTCTTATAGCTCTGAGGGTCAGAAGTCCGAGATGGGTTTTGTGGTCAGGCTGTAAGTAATGTGTTGGCAGGCGAGGCTTCTTTGGGGAGCTTCGAGGGGAGAATGTCTTTTTGCCTTTTGCAGTTTCCAGAGGCGGCCTCTTTCATCCTCAAAGCCAACAATGGCTGGCAGAGTCCGTTTCATACCTTATCGTACCGACCCTTAAAGTTCTGCCTCTTTCACACAGTTAAGGACACCGTGATGACATGGGGCCTTTGATTATATATCTGAGCCAGGAAAATCTCCTTATGTTGAAGTCAGTTGATGAAAAACTTTAATTTCATCCATGATTTTAACTCACTTTTACCATGTAAAACAAGTGTTCATGAATTCCCAGGATTAGAATGTAGACATCTTGGGGGGGCTCGTTTTCTTTTCACTGTACGTCAGATAGGCAAACATTCCAAAAATTTGATAACCACATTGTATAAACCACAAAGTATTGTTTGAGCAGCCTTCAGTCTTTTTTTTTTTTTTCCTATGCATTCTCAACATTTTCTTTTAACATCAAATAGATATTTTGTTATTACCTGTAGTATATCTTACCTTTCTCTGGAAATAATTTATTTGTATTTGAATCAATGTAAAAATTAAAAAGCTGAAGTGATCAGGGTTTTTTTCCCTGTAAAATGAAAGCTTTACATATATATATATGTTATATATATATTTATATGTATGTGTGTGTATAGGTGTATACACCTATACACACACAAACATATAAAGCCTTCAAATATTTTGAAATCTGCTCAGTAATGTGATCACCAATTTGGTGATTTCACTCTTAACTTTAATAGGAGCTTAAGATGGGAGCAATTTTTATAAACTATTTATTTATTAAACTTTTTAAGTGCCCATTATGTCCTTGTTTTTAGTTGGGTCTGACTTGCTCAACCAGAGGCAATGAAGGGGTGAGACTAGCTTTGGAGTAGAGTAGATATTATTCCTCTTTGAGCTTCAATATCCTAATCAATAATTTGAGGGTCACAATATCTGCCCTGTAAGGGTGTTGTGAGGTTTGTGTGACATAATGGATATATGTGGCAGATCCCTGGACACATAAAACTCAACAAAGGATGGCGTCTTTCTTCTCTAGGTCTTGGCTTGACAAAGATGTGACCAGAGGACAGCAGAATGGCAGGGCCTCCTCCAAGGCAGTGAGATGTTCTTACATCTGACAGTAGTTATAGTTCCTGTCTCTACCTGCTGTGGCTTATCTCACAGTCGTCATGATTGGACCAGTAGTGATCAATAGAGGGAAGTCTATGTTTTGATTCAGGACACTCATAGCTTACCCAATGCATTCGTTTTATTCTTATACACATATTTTCTTTGGAGAGAGTGAATCCAAGAGAGTGTCCCCCTCCAAAAGAAGGAAAAAGAGATGTTGACCCTGGAGTAAAGATTTGATCTCAGCAATTCTCATCAGTCAATGTGTCCTGAGATCCTAGTGGGGACATTACCTGTTGCTTTTCTGTTTCCTGAACTTCTTACTGCATGTTATGTTGATGTCAATTAGTTTCTTAAAGTCTGATAGCAGTTTATGTCCTTGTATAAGTGAGCAACTTTCAATAGGTCCAAATTCTCTACAATAATTGTGGGGGCAGGCAGAAGAAAGAGGCACTTTCTGAAACTCTGAGAGATATTTAGTATCTTTCTTAATTGAACATAAAAGGATCAAATACATGAACATGATTTGAATTATTTTATTTTTTATTGTAATCCCGGTGGACATTTTTTTAGAAGAGGTTCAGAATATATTATTTTTGAAGAGGATTGCAATGGTCAATACAACATGCCTGCAACATTGTTCTTCTAAGGGGAAAAAAAGATCATGTGACTAACTGTATTATCCACATTTAATATATAGTCAGGTTTTGGTCAACAATGGACCACGTACATGACGGTGTTTCCATAAGATTATAATGGAACTGAAAAATTCCTATTTCCTGATGACATGGTAATTGTGCTAACATCAGAGCATAACCATTGTAGTTTGTGGCGATGCTGGTGTAAGCAAACCTATTTCACAACCAGTGACATAAAAGTATAGCACATAAAACTCTGTACAGTACATAGTACCTGATCGTGACTATGTTAATGGTTTATGTATTTACTATACTATATAGTTTTTATTATTATACTTATAAAAAATTTACTGCAAGCCACTATACCGTGTTACACAGCAATAGGCTCATACATCTCCTTTTTACCTTATCTCTTGAATGTATCATTTTCTCTTGTGCTTAATTTAATCTTATATTATTTTTTTCATCATGGCCCCTAGATGCACAAAATTTACTGCTAATGTAACCAGTAAGAGACCACATCCAGTGATTGACCTGGAAACAGAATTAAAAGTGACTAAGGACCACTAAGGTTGAAGGTGGTTATTGCTCATCAGCCAGGCATGTCTTGGTCCACTGTAGCCACAAGCTTGAAAAACAAAGTGATGGAAGCTGTTAAAGGATCGGTGTTGTTCAAGGCAAGGACACTAGCAAAAATTTGAGAGCAGCCCAGATCAGACCTGGGGAAACACTCCCTCACAACACACCATGATGATCACAGGTGAAACAAAAAAAGTGTGTTTGCGAAATTAACAGGAAAGGCTAGACTCAACGACGGTGTTGAATTTACTGCAAGCTCTGGGCGGTTTAAATGACTCAAGGATCACTCTCCATTACATAATGTGAAAGTGAGTGGTGAGGCGTGAGTGTTGATGGCAAGGCAGTGGAGAAATTTTTGGAAACTCTAGATAAGCTGACTGTGGAGGAAAATTGCCTGTAGAGCAAATATTCAGTCTGGACAAAACCTCCCTATTCTGCGAATGGATGCCTGCAAGGACGTTCACCTCCAAGGAGGCCAGGTCAGTGCCAGGGTTTAAAGCTTTTAAGAACAGGATGACAGTCTTCCTTGGGGGCAATGTCGCCTAACGATAGAAACCCTTTGGGATCTGGCACAGTGAGAACCCTAGGGCCTTCAGACATATCATTAAACACACATGCCAGTGTACCACAGGAGTGATCAAAAGACATTGATGACCCAGCTCCTTGTCCAAGGTGCCCTCCTGGATCACTTTGCCAACAAAATGGAGAAGTGCTATTTGGAGAATAACATAACTTTCAAAATTTTGCTTATTGTTGATAACGCTCCCAGACATCCTCCTTTTCATGGTAAAGTAGTATTTTGCTCTCCAAACACCACCTCTTTGATCCAAGTAATGGATCTGAGAGTTGTAGCAGCTTTTAGGGCCTGGAACCTGAGGACGACCTTTGCCCAGGCTACTATTGCAACTGAGGAGACACTGGGAGGACATTGATGCAGTTCTGGATGAACTACAACATCTATGACTGCATCTAGGACCTGGCTAGGGCTTTGGGTGACATAACCAAGGATTGTGTGAATGACATCTGGAAGAAGACACTCACTTTGTTTGTTCATGACTTAAAAAGGTATGCCAAGAAGGAGGAGGTTGCAAAAATGAACAAGGCTGTGATTGAGATGGCAAACAACTTTAACCGGTATGCAGAAGGATGACATTGAGAAGTTCCTGGAAATAGTTCCTGGGGAACTGAGGAGTGAGGAGTTGTTGGGACTGGAACAGGGATGCATAGCTGAAGACGAGGCAGAGATAAGGACACTGCAGGGGAAGAAAAAGAAGAGCCCCCAAGAAACTTCATAGGGAAGGGTTTAGCAGAAGCTTTTGCAGCCCTCAGTAAGCTCTTTTAAAGGTTTTAAAAAAAACAATAACCCAACACCAAAAGGTTTTCATTAATAAAGGGTGATGTTCATGGTGTATTATGTGCTTACAAGCAAATCTATGATGAAAAAAAGAAACAAAACAAACCAAGTAAACCACCACAGACACATTTCTGAAAAGAATTACATTTCCTTAATCTCCTTAATCTCTTTAAGAGAAGCCTCAGGCGGGTCCTTCAGGAGGTTTTGCAAAAGAAGAAATGGTTATCATAGGAGATAACACTGCCTTTCCTGTGTATTGCCCCGAGATTTTTTAGTGGGACAAAGGGTGGAGGTTGAAGATGTTGGTGCTGGTGATCCTGACCCTGTGTTGGCTTAGGTTGATTGTGTGTGTGTGTGTGTGTGTGTGTGTGTGTGTGTGTGTGTGTCTTAGTTTTAACAAAAAAGCTTAATAAGTAAAAATAATAAAACATTTAAAAAAACAGGGAAATGGCTTATAGAATGAGGATATAAAGAAAGAAAATATTTGTGTGTAGCTGTACAATGTGTGTTTTAAGAAGTGTTATTACAAAAAGGTCAAAAGTAAAAAGACTAACAGTTTCTAAAGTAAAAAATTACAGTACACTAAGGTTAATTTATTATTGAAGAAAGGAAAACTTTTTTATATATAAATTTAGTGTAGCCTGAGTGTACAGTGTGTGTAAAGTCTACAATAGTGCACAGCAGTGCCCTGGGCTTCACCTTCACTCCTTACTGACTCACCCAGGGGAACTTCCTGTCCCATAGCCCATTCATAAGTTCCCTCCGGAGGTGTACCATTTTTTTTTTACTTTTATACTGTATTTTTACTATTTCTATGTTTAGATACACAAACACTTACCATTGTGTTACAATTGCCTATCGGATTTGTTACAGTAATATGCTGCCCGGGTCTGTAGCCTAGGAGCCGTTGGCTATACCATAGCTCAGAGGTGTGTGGTAGGCTGTACCATCTGGGTTTGTGTGAGTGCACTCTGTGATGTTTCCACAGCAGAATCACCGAAAGACACATTTCTCGGAATGTATCTCGTACCCCCGAGGTTGAGTAATGCATGATTGTAATGCCCTGAGAACTCCATTATGACCTTTTCCTTTCATATGAAACTCAGCAGCTCTGAGGATGAAACACTGGCATTTAGGAATATAGTAGTGTAAGAAAGTTTAGTCCAGTAAATGTTTACAAGGCCAGTCTGAAATGAGATTATAATTTGGATATAAAAAATGCTGTAGGTAATGCAGTTGCTCTGTAAATTTTTTAGGTCCAGTTTTATTAGTTACTATATCTATGGGTTTCATTTTCTCATCTGTACAAGTAAATATTCTAATAATATCTGTTTATAGAATTATGGAGCTCAGCTGAGAGTAAATAGGTGAAAGTAATCTGTAAATTATAAATTGCTATGCACAGGTTATTTATATCTATTCGGTAGATGCCAGGGATACTGTAAAATACCCTATATGGCCCAGGGCGGCTCCTCACAACATAGAACTGTGGTGCCCAGAATGTCAATAACGCCACAGTACAAAGGCCCTGCCCTATGGTGAGTAACAGCCAGTCTGTTCCACCCCTGGGCTAAAGATGACAGGGAGAGAGGAAGTTAATAGAATAAAAAGGGGAAACATTTGGAGAGGGCTGGCCCAGAGTAGCTGTGTAACTGGAAGTCAGGGAATAAATACTCTGACCTCCTTCTTCCCTGTCTTTTTATTCTCGGCCAGGAATTCCCATTGGCCAAGCAGAGCTTTATGACAGAGAGAAAGGGATCCACAGAAATTCAGTCTATATTGGTCAACCTCCTGGGTATTGTGTGTGATCACAATGGATAAGGATGACAGTGGACAGAACAGGGGTGTGTGTGTGTGTGTGTGTGTGTGTGCGCGCGTGCACGCATGTGTGGTGGGGTGAGAAATAGAAAGTATTCAAACCCAACCATGAATCACTGGTCAAATTAGTATTCAACTCCATGAGCCCATGAGGAAATGATGTCTGGGATCTGCTCATCTGTATACAGAGGGAAAGTCATCCCTGGGTACAAATTTGAAGAGAAGAAAAGTCAGAAACACATCTGTAAATTAATTCCTCTTCCGAGATAGTTTGTGTTTGTTCACCATATTAAAACATAGTAAGCAGCCGCGTTTGCCTTTTCGTACGATGTGCCTTTATCCATTTATGTTCATTTGTTCATTTACCAGGTTACTGAGCGTGTGCTGCATGCCTGGTTCTGGTCCAAGCTCAGAAGATTAAAAAAAAAAAAAAACATAAAACAAAGGAAGAAATATGTATGAAATGGTTCCCATTCTGGAAGCAGCTTTGGGTGCAGTGGGAGAGACAGTTATACAAGCCAACCACTGCAGCACCAGGGGCATTTCTGCACAAGCTGGTGTGGGAAGGATGGGTGATACTAATTTTTTCCGGGATGTAAAAAGACTTTGCCAAGTAGGTGACCTTGACCGTCTTGTTCAAGGTCAAGTAGGTGCTTTCTGGGCAGGGAAACTGGAGGAGTTAGTAGGAGACTGCGAGGTGCCTTTTGTGATGGAAAGGAAACAGTGAATTTTCATTCAAATAAAGGTGGAGTGTCCATTTCTAAGATATTAGAATTGTGTCTTCAGAGTAGTGGAGAATCATCGAATGCATGGGTAGTGCAGCCAACTGACTTGATTTTAAGAATTTCCAACTCCCTCACCCTTATGTGGCATGAGCCATTCATAATTTTGTCTTTACAGTAAAACATTTAAAAATAATTTCTTACAATTAATTCTATATAGATTCAATTATTTCGGAGTGAGCTTCATTTAGTGAAGATTTTACTAAGGCATTTTGAAGCAATAGCATTTAATTAATATCCTTTGCTAGGCTATTCTTCTGATTAGAGTGCTAGAGGATTAAGACCTCAGAAATGTTTTGAGAGTGAGTCCCTCTTCTGTTTCTGGCCTATAAACATTCCTTAAAAACTCTCTCACACACTGGGAAATATTTCCTATATCATCTTTTAGAAATAATCATAGTAGGGAGACAGATTTAAAGAAAGTTTGTAAGCTCTATAATTGGGACTCAAGTGTTATATTATGTGGATGCTCCTACATTGGACAGTATTTAAATATGAATACATAAATATTTTGCTTGGTCTCTATAAAATGTATTAATGAATGTGTCCCCTCAGAACTAAGCACCTTGTTGTGTTGGTGCTTAATAACAATGTTCTTGATTGACCTCATAGACGTCACCTAGACAATTAGATTTGGAAGGAGCTTCAGTTCAGTGCATTTTTTTTTTCTTTATTGATTTTAGAGAGAGAGAGGGAGAGACAGACAGAAACATAGATGAGAGAGAACATCAATTGGCCGCCTCCTGCATGCCCCCCACTGGGGATCAGGCCCACAACCTGGGCATGTGCCCTGACCAGGAATCTAACCAGGAACCCCTTGGTGCATGGGTCGATGCTCAACCACTGAGCCACACCAGCTGGACAGGTCAGTAAATATTTTATGTAGCACTGTACATTTTTTTCCAGAGGATATTTACTTGTCCTAACAAATATTTGGAGAGTAAAATTAAAAGAAATATTTTTGCCATGTAATTTCCTTTCTATTCACTACCATTTTTTAAAATATACTTTTTAATATTGAGAATATTACAGATGTCCTCCATATTTTCCTCCTCTGCCCCCCTCCACCCTGCCCCTACCCCGCCCCCCAGGCTTCCACCACATTATTGTTTATGTCTATGGACTATGCCTATAAATATGTAAGTTCTTTTATTTATCTCTTCCCTCTACCATTTTTAAAATGTGATTTTTCCCTGTTTTCAGATAGTGAACCTGTGGCCATAGGGGTTTTGAGGGTAGAATATGGTTTGTTCTCTAATTCATATTAGAGATGAAATTGAAATAACATGATTATCTTGGAAGAAAAAGAATCCATCTAGGTACTTTCTGCTCTTCCCCTCTCCACCAGCGACTTTTTTACCCTGTCTTTTTAGTGTTGTTTTATTGTTTTTGCTTTGTTCTTGTACTGCTTGGCTTTCTTAGCCTGATGGAAGAGGGCCACCGGCTTCCCTAACACACCTGCACAACAAGAGATCGACGCCAGGAGTGAGCGGGAACAGCAACGACCTGCTGTCTCTTGCATTTTGAACCTGTATTTAAAGGAAAATTTAATTCTAATTGGGTAGTCAGCCTCCATATTTCCACTTTCCAAAATGTTCTAAGCTACCTTTCGATGCAAATGTGAGGAATGTTCAAAGCACACATGTTAGGTGTGGACTCTTCTGTGCTGCTCCCGCTGTGCAGACCTTCCAGAGCCAGTGTCTTCCCGGAAGGTCAGAACCTTGGTGACGCTGTAGCCACGGAAGCAGGGACTGAACTTTGACCGAGATGCTAACAGGAGCAGGCTCTTGGCTTCCTCTCAGCTTTCGGTGCTGTGTTTTGGAGTGAAAAGGTACCTGGAAATAGATGGGGCAAATTTTGTGAATACAGGTCTCTGTCCCACATACACTGTTGATACTGAAGTAAATGCTAACTCATTCTTCAAGGGGTAAGTAAATGACATGGTACTGTAACCCAATTAAAAATGTTAGGCTTCAAAATGGGAACATTCGAACTTGGCGTCATGGATTTAGGAAAGTTGTGAAAGGAATAAGGATTTCGATTCCAGGAATCTTTTATTTAATTATATCAATGGAAGTGGAAACTGTTCTCAGCAGGCTGGTGTGGGCGATAAAATACCACACCTGTCAGCATGGCGTGGGAAGCTCTTTAGGTCATTATGAACAATTATGGCTGCGCTAAAGCCAAAGTGTTCCTCTTAACTCTTTCACACAGATTCTTTCCACTTCTGGTCCATATCTCATTTCCCTTCAACCATCTTCAACTACAGAGAGAGAGAGAGAGAGAGAGAGAGAGAGACAGAGAGAGAGAGGAGAACCTTCACCATTCTCTCTCTTATTGATAAGGAAACAAATTGAAAATCCCTCAGTTCATACAGTTTCTGTACTGTGTGAACAACATATTTTTCTGAGTGTTAATATGGTTATGTTGGCAAGAATCATGTAAGAAGCATATGTTTACATGGGTTACAGAGTTTACTAAGTTGATGTATGAGGATGCATTCATTGTAGATGAACTTGGGTCATTTGTCCAGACAGGGACGTAAGACAGGGGAGACTAGCGGAACACCATGCAAAGAGGGCCACGTGCCATGTGACCTACGGATCTGGGCCCCAAGGTGCTCAGGCTGTTTGAACTTGGGCTTCCATAGCAATCACCTTTTCTTTAGGTTCTGTAGAGAACAAATGGATTTTTCTGTCATTCAGCAAATAGTTATTAGACACCTACACTCTTTTGGGATGTGTTCCTGTTCTCATGTTGCTTACCTTCTAATTTGGAGTGAAGGCATAAAAACTATTGCCCGGTGATACATTTTTTAAAATTGTGATGTAGCCTCTTCCAAGTAATCTCCCCAAAGGAGTAGTACTTTCTGATTTCATTGTACATATAAATAAGGACTTGTATTGGGAAAGCTAAGTCATTATATCTGTAAATTGAAATAAGGTCTGAATTATATTTGACTACTGCGAAATTTACTTGATTTCTACCCAACAGTGTTGCTGATAATAGAAAGAAACGACCAAAAATAACAGCACCGTATGCTTCTAAAATACATTTTCATAAGAGACATTGAATCTCTGTACACAGGCTTGTCAGATGGGAGTTAGGTTGCACAGTCGATGCTAACTTAAATGTAAATCACCTCAAGGCAGTTAGCCTGTTCTTACCTACTCAGAGCCATCAAGTCTTGCTACAAACACTGGACAGTTTTTCTGTAGAAGGAGGAGGAAGTAGTAGAAGGGATTACTGTTACCCTGGAGCATGCATGACTCATTAGAACATGTCCAGAAATATGTTTAGCTCCATATCAGGCAAGCAGCAGAACAGTCCCACCATTTATCAAGCTAAAAGGAAGGAGGTTGTCATATTCAAGCAGCCCAGTGATGTGAGCAGAAATGTATCACTTTATTATTTTCCCTTTCTTCTGCAGAAAACATGATATATTGATTTATGTTAGATTGTTTAGGGTATAAGGTTCATGCTTACAGAAGTTATGAATTAAAGATCCTAAATTGTAAGGTGTTAATGACAATGAAATTCACACCCCATGCAGGAGATATTGGTTGGAAACAATAAATCTTGTCAGGCTCAAGGTACTTTTATTGCTGTAAAAAATATGAAGGTCACAAGATAATACTATTCAGGGAAGTATGTAAGACATTTAAGGAGATTCATCATTTTTCATATGACATACAGATACCCTTTTAAAAGATTTCAGTATTTTATCTCTGATTTGGTATTTAAATATTTTAAGTCAACCCTTCAGAAACCCATAAGTATTTTTTTGTACATTATCTAACTGTGTGGTTTAACAAGTAGATGGGTGGTCGAGATTTCTGATGAGCCACAGTCGTTTGGCGGGGTCCAGCTGGCTGCAACAAGTTTATTTATCACGGGGTGTGAGGACATCTGCACTGACAGAGGGTCCGGACAGACGCACTCTGCCAGCTGTGGCTCGTCTGAACAGGTAATTTCATTCGGTGGCACTGAAAGGTATTACTTCTACGCCAATTTTCTCAGGTGACAAAAAACCTAGACTTAATGCTTTGTAACCTGCTTAAGATTGTATAGCTAATAATGAGCAGACCTGGGCTGGAACCCGGGGCTCCGTAACCTCACAGTTTCTTCTCTGTTTTAAAGATTAGGCACCGGCCTCACCTAATATTTCATAGTATTTGTGCTCTTCTATAACAGTAATGGAGGAATCGTGCTCAAATGTGCTTGGTCTTAGAAAATTAAAAACAAGCCAAGTGTTTAAAATTGTAGATGCATTTCTACTTTTTTTTTATTTTATTTTTTTATCCTCACCCGAAGACATTTTGCATTTATCTTCAGATAGAGCGGAAGGGAGAGAGGGAGGAAAAGAGAGAGAGAGAAAAACATTGACGTGAGAGAGACACATCGGGTTGTTGCCACCCACATGACCCCAATCAGGGCCGAGGACAAACTGCAACCGAGGTACCTGCCCTTAGCGGGAACCGAACCCATGACTCTGGTCTCTGGGCTGACACTCTAACCACTGAGCCAAACCGGCCAGGGCCATTTCTACTTTTTAATAAGTAAGTTTCTGAAAAACATATGTATCTATAAAGATATTTATATAGAGAGAAACATACATACACACATATAAAGATACATAAAAATGTCTATTTTAAGAACTTTTATAACTGCTCTTCCCATTTGCTGGTGGTGCCCGCGGCGAAGGCGCAGTCTTGGTTGTCTGTGATGTTTATGTTGAGAGAAGTTAGCACGTGAAAGCTGCTCATTCGGCCCTGAAGCCATTTCACCTGCCTGCTCTTCATCCTCCCTGCTCCTCCCTGAGAAAAGAGGCCTTGAGGTCCGAACCCGCAAAACGCCTTTGCCATCCTCAATTCTTTTCCGACGCTCACATGGGGGTTAAGTAGTGCCAGACGCTGCCCTGAGACTTTACCAGGAGGAGACTGACTCATGGGTCCTCTTCGCAAACTGAGAAGTAAGGAATTGTTGCCAACCCCACTTGAGCAGATGAGGAAACTGAGGCACAGGGTGACGTGACTTGCTCGATGTCTTCGGCTAGTCAGTGAAAATGGAATTTGAACCTAGAGCGTCTGATGCTAGAGACCTTGATCTTAATCCGTACATGATGTGGATACCCCGAATTCTGTCCCATCCTCCTCTTACCGTTTATGTTCTGTATTAGGTTACGAAAATCGCCAGGCCAACATCTTTTCCCACGTACGTTATGCCACCCTCTATATTTCTCCTCCAGTACCGAATAATTCATCATTCTCTACCTGTCTTCTATCCACTCCGTCTCTCCCCTCTGTTCTTTTTCCTCTACTTGTAAATACGACCTGATCTCTAACATCCGAGAAGTGCCATCCTCTGCGTAGCCCTCCGTTCGCAGGGGGAGTTTTTAACTCGCTCTGTTCCTTTCTTCATTTTTCTTGCAGCTGCCAGCTCACGGCTTTCTGGTTCATGCCCAGCAGCCTTCTACGGTGTTCTCCCTGTCATCTCTGACTGAGAGGTTTGGACCTCTCAGCTCGGGGCTCCACCTCCAGGCTAGGGTCACAGCCGGCACTCTACGCTGGGTGCACCCCGACATCTCCGAACACATCTTCGGTGTTGTATCCGCAAAGCTTCTGTGGAGCCTTCCAGCCCTTATCTTAGTAGTCACCACCGACCGACAGAGCTGCTGTTCAAATGCCAGTTGGTGCCTAGACTTCTCTGTCTCCCAGTCTCAATGTAAGACAGGGTGGGCAAGAGGAGGTTTCAGTCGGCGAGTGCACACAGCACAGAGCTGACTCTTGCACTGGTATTTGTTAGTGATTGTCTTATTTTCCATACAAACATCTGTATGTGCACCCTTGTCTGCGCAGAACTGAGCCGGTTGTCCCCCTGTTGCCAGAACAGCACCTGGCTCCTTTTCCTGGCTTCCATCCACAGACATCCACCGTGCTCGCTGCCTTCAGACTTATTACAAAAACAGAGATCTTGCCTTCTAGCTCACCCAGGTCACTCCTGTGCGCAAAATCCTCGCGCAGCCTCCCCTAGGATGAAGTGAAGGCTGAGAGCGCAGCACAAAGATTTATAGCTAATGAATTCATCCATCTATGTTTCTTGATTTATAGTACCCTCTGCTCTAGGCACACTAAACTATTTACTATTGGCCCAGAGGAACTTTGCTTTTATCAGCTTCATGCCTTTTACAGTTCTTTCTCTCTGTCTGAAATGTCCTTCGATTTTTCTCCATTCCTCAGAAATACACTTGCATTTTATGACTCAGTGACTCAACTCAAATGTCACTTCCTATGCAGTGTTTTCCCTACCTCCCAGATAAATGAGTTATTCTCCTTCTTTTGGTCTTTATTCAACACACACTAATCGCTCTGCATTGCAGTTAATATTTTATAGACCTATTCTTGCAATAATGTGACCTCAGGAAAAAAAAGATTGCATCATTGAATAACCAATGTCCTGTATGTAGTAGCCACTCAATAAAAGCCTGTGGAATGGTTTGAGTGAGCAACTGGATGCATGTGAACAACACATTTTCGCAGAACACATATTTAAGGTGCTCTGTGCCAGGCAGTGCTTATGTACTGAGTTACGGCAAAGAACAGCATTGATGAAAATCACTGCTATCACGGGAACGTGCCTTCTGCTGGAGAAATACAGATAGTCAATAAGATACAACTGATCAAAGCATCGAATGGTGGCAAGTGCCATTAAAGAAATGCAGGGGGAAAAAATGCAGAGATAACAGATGAGAAATGCCAGGGGGTAGTGAGGTCTACAATTTTAAATATGACTATCAATGAAGGCCTTAATGAGATGATAGATGATAAAGACCTAAAGCAGACAAAGGAGGAAACCATTTGGGAAGTGAGGATCTCTCCAGGCCGAAAGAAGACCGAGGGTAAGGGTAGAAACATGCACAGGATAACAGAAGCTGAAGCCTAGTACCAGAGACTAGAACGGTGGGGAGAGTGGGGGTGGGGCGGAGGAAATTATTAGGTAACTTCAGAGAGAACCAGCGATCAGACTGTGAGGCTGGAGAGGACCAGAGATTAGATTGCACAGAAGTTTTCCTCTGAGTAATATAGGAAGCCAATGGAAGACCAACGGACAAGTGTAATACTTTATAGAATTTAAAACATTTATCTTAAAGTGCCATTATGAGCCGTTACCTCTGGTACATTTGTGACATTGGGTTTGGAAATTGCACTGAGGGCACTTGATACTGCTCTTCATTGTTCCAACACAAGTATGTTTGAGGGCAGCCAATATTCAAAGATCAAAACCACGTCTCTGCAACAACATGCCAGCTGTGTGAGCACTAAAGGGCGGTAGGAAGAAGGCACCTGTCTGCACCAGTGGACAGAAAGATAGAAAATCGTGGCTGGGAGCACATGACATTGCACTGGATGACCGAACATCGTGGACTGGGTATTGCTGTTTAACTTGCAAAGAGAGTATGTTATATGAGCAGTTACTGATGTAGTTATTGTAATTAAATAGGTACATTTCTTAGATACTCTAGCACATTCAGATACTTTTTTAAAAAAATCTGTTGCTTTCCTTTTGTTTTATTTCTCAGCAGCTTTTGAGATGATCCTATCAAGGATATCAGCATCCTTTTTTACGGATAGGTACAGAAATCATTGTTTATTCTCTAGCTTGATTCCTTATTGCAATTTTATAGTTGCTTTGAGGTCATACACTTTTATGGTAAAACAGAGGATATTGAGTTTCCTAGAATTGGGTGGATCAGCTTTTAGGACATTTTGAAAGTAAAGGTTCTTTGAAAGACAAAAAAATCCAATCAAAAAGCCAAGTTTATGTTAATCTGTGTTCTATAGAGATAAAGTTCCCATTTTCTAGGAAGAGTCAAAAATGGAGCTTGAACATTAAATTATTATATGCCAGAGGTTTGTCTTCATGTGAAGAGAAAAAAATTAAATTGTAAAAAAATTTTTTGAGCTCAGGTACAATTTTATTTAACTCCAAATAAATATATTAAATTAAATCCAATATAAAAATAAATATGTTAAAATATATAAGAAATTTAGTGTGTGTGTGGATGTATGTATATATATATATATAGAGAGAGAGAGAGAGATATGCATATGTAATAGATTTCAATGGATTTTCTGCAATAAATGAATGAGTAAGTGCTAGATTATTTTAGAAAGCAGTAACATTTTATTTGTCATACACACATCTGCATTCCAAGACCAGATCAATCCTACATTATTTTCTGGTCATCAGCTCATGTGGCTTAAAAGGCTACGGTTGTATTTCTTTTGGTTTGGCCCTCACTCTCCAATCCCCACATAATGAAATGAATCCTAGGCCTCTCTTTTTATTAAATTCTTCCTTTCGGACATTGGCATCACCTCTCTCCATTGGAGACAGATGGACACCGTGTGTGAATATATGCACACACATACATACACATGAAAAGTAAACACAAACTCAAGAAGTATAACAGTTAAGCTTCAAGTCCCATCGTTCCCCTCTCAAGGTCAGTGTTCCCCAGCATTTCTGCCATCTGTGGGCCCTTCCTTGCCAAAGTTCCTTGCACGAGGCCTGTTTTACAGCCCTTAGTGAGAGCAGGAGACACTGAAGAGGAAGGGGAGGGGAAAGGGGGAGGGGCTCTTCTTTTGCTGAAGGACTTTATCAAACCTTTATCAACGTTAGCTTCCCGGGGCTCTTTCCTCCCTTTCCTCTGGCACTGCCTCCTCGGACTTTACCTCCCCCTCCCCTCGATTCTTGTTTCCTTGTCCCACGTCTTCTCTCCACTCTTCAGGGCTCTAAGAAGCTTTTGAACAGCATTACCTGCTATCAGAGAGGATGAGCTGATTTCTCCTCCTCATCAGTGATTGTGCCTTCTTGCTGATGGCAGGTGTCTGGTAGTATTTGGAAATTAGAGTTAGCTATTCTATTTCTAAAGTAACATACTACTGGTGTTTCCATTTTCAGTTTACAGGAAAAAATAATGAATGACTGCATTGTTCTCAATTTTAGATTTTTCTTTTATATATTTTGCTTCTACGTTTACTGCCTGTTATCACTTCTTTTATTAATAGAAAAATCAAGCATCCCCCCTCCCAGTAGGCAAATATACTTATTATATGATTTTATATTGAATAAGTTTAATCTATTAATTTTTCTAAGTGGAAATATTCTTTATTCTTGTTTGGATTAAATTTGCTGAATACTTCACCATACCACGATATTCCTCAAAGGTCAATGACACTGATGAGCCCTCCCCCGGGCTCACGTGAGAACCACAGTTCTGTAAGGCATGCTTTTGTTTTGAATCATCTCTCATCCATTTACAGCTCAACCATGGTCTCACAGAGACATACCCAGGAGCGGATCGCATGGGGTCTTCCATAGTGCGTTCTTCCCAGGCATCCTCTCTATAGTTCTGTTTGCACCATACATTAAGGAGACCCACGTGTTTCAACTCTACTTGTAACACAAGGTGCCTGCAAATTCCCCTTAACCCTGAAGTTGACCTCTAGTTGGGCACTTACTGCAGGACTGCTGTCTGCTTAACAGGCTCCTCTCACTTGTAGCATAATTACATTATCATTAGACACAAAGTAGAAATAGTCAACTCTTTCAGGACTTTTAGGTAGGAGGTCCAGACGAGCTGGATTCTTGGCCATATATAATGTATGAATACCTAGGGAAACGGGTTTCAATTTCTTGCCTGCAAAGGATTTACTAGAGTAGCTTTTGGGAAATTTAATTCTGCTTCTGTTTACCTCAGGCATGGTGCCTGCATTTTAAAAATGCACCTTGGGGCCCAGCCGATGTGGCTCAGTAGTTGAGCATCGACCCATGCACCAAGAGGTCACCAGTTCGACTCCCAGACAGGGCACATGCCCAGGTTGTGGGCCTGATCCCCAGTGGGGAGCATGTAGGAGGTGGCCAGTCAGTATTATCTCTCATCGATGTTTCTATCTCTCTCTCTCTCCCTCTCCCTTCCTTTCTCTCTAAAATCAATAAAGGAAAACAAACAAAAAATCACCTTGGGTCATTCTTCTGGAACATACTGTAGAGCCACGCTACTCAGTGTAAGTGTAATGCAAGTCCCACATGTCACTTTACATTTACTCGTAGCCACACTAATACAGTAGAAGAGGAAGCAGATGAACTAAACTTTAATTGTATATTTTATTGAACTGCAGATATCCAAAATATTATCATATATTATTTAATCAATATAAAATTATTAATGAGACATTTTCTCACTCTCTCTGTAAAAACTCAAGTCTCGGAACCTGGCGTGCATTTTGCAATGACAGCACATCATCTGAGTTTGGACTAGCTCGTAGCAAGCACTCAGTAACCAGGTGGAGCGAGTGATGACCGTTTTGGACAATACAGCTTTAGATGATTGCTTTCAAATCTAGTAAATCAGCATGTGCGGCTAAGAATATGACTTATGTTGTGTTTATCATGTGCTTGGCACTAAACTAAGTTCTTAAAATGCATCATATTATAAAATTCATGCCACAGGCATAGGACGTAAGTATGCTATTTTACCTGTTTGACAGGAAGAAGCACTCAGGCCTTAGAGGTTGATAAGTCCAAAATCCTAAAGCAAGTGACAGACAGAACCATCCTGGTATGATCTCAGAGCATACCTGTGGACCACCCTTGAGTCACCTCTTCTACACTCTGCTAATTTCTTTTTTAAAAGATACACATTGTACAATTTATTAAACTAATGATGGCCATAAACATTTAGCTCTCTTTTTTATACTATGCTTATTTATTTTACAATTAAATAAAATGCAGCCTTCATTCTAAGTCTTAGACGTACATGTTCAAGGGATTGTGTGATATAAATATATCAGAAAATAAAATTCAGAGGTAACTGTATCATGTTTACATATTAATTCTTCATGCCACTTAACCTCCCAGACCTGGAATGGCATCCTCGGCATGGGATGCATGGGGTAACTGGACATAAAAATCATGTATTATGAAAATATCAAAAGTTTACATGAGTAGCTTTTTAAAAACAATTTTATATTTCTTAAAATTAGTGTATGTTTTTCTTCTGAAAAAATAAGAAACATAACCAATAATATATAAAGCCCATTTACTCATGATTATTCATGATCTAAAATATATCTGTGAATGAATGAATGAATGAATACATACACACATACATACATAAACTGGGCCAATGTGCAATAGAACTATAAGAGCTCAGCTTATCTATAAGAGACTTATCATATCATCATTTATTCAAGGAAGGTTATTTGTCAAAAGTTATTTACTTTTCTTTTCCCTTGCTTCCCGAACTCATGATATGAACATCTTCATTTATTTTAGTTCTAACTTGGTGATTAAAGAAAAAGAAGTCCATTTGCTTTTAATATTGCCTAAATTTGAAGATCAATTGCAGCTATTAAATTAAAATAGTTTACCCCTCAAGGACTTTTAAAGACCAAAGAAAATATTATTTTAAATGGAAAACATTTGTCTTCTATTATTACTGTGTTGGACTAAATTGCATTAGATTTTCAGATTAAGGCAGCAAGTGCATTGCAAATGTAAAGCCAGTTGTAAAGTGTGGAATTAAAGTAAGCACAAATCAAACAAACATATTATTTCTCTCAGTCATTATAAACAGAATCAATTTACTGGATCCGTATTTATCTATCATTAGAACTAATCTACATACAATCGTGTTTCAAACTTCATCACTTACCCTAATGAGAAGGGCATAGATAAATGGCAAACAGCAATTTAAATATATTATATTTGGTCTAAAATGGCTATACAGTATTATTGTTAAATATTTGTTTTCTAATCTTGAGCATATAGTGATTTGTCAATGAGTAAGATTTTTTAGAAACATACTTTATAGAGAGAGTCAAATTAAACTTAATTTTTTTTGTTCTGGATAATTCATCATGGAGATCTCTCATATGTAGCCAGTTTGGTGCAAATTACTTTGACTATCAAGGGCTCTCTTAAATTGTTCATATAAAATCATCTATCTATACATAAAATAAACTTGGAGGCTTAGAAACGTCTCTTAAGGTTAGACTGTATTCATTACCAAGACAGAAATCTCAGTGTTACCTCAAGTGCTGCTGTTACCCCATGGGTATAGCTGTCTAGTCAGAGGCAGGAAGTGTAATCCCAGGGTGCTCTGCTAGCCTGGGATTTTAGGATCAGTTTTGTTTTTGATCCCGTATTTCTCAAATCCCTTTTCATTAATGATGAAATAGGGTCTCAATATCATAAGCTGCTATTTGGAAAGGGAAGAAGGAAGATTATGCTGCTCACATCCTAGTCATTCGGTAGCTAGGTTTCTTCTTGCTTTACTATACATGCTTACTTGTATTTTAATACATTTACACTTTTTAAGCATTCATTCACTGCACAACCTTTACTATTTGGAACCAAAATGAAACTTAGAAACAAGCAAAAAGACCACCGAGGTAACGACAAGCAGGTGCTACCAGATATATGTGGGCAACTTCACATAATTCACTGTCTAGACCTCACTCGGTGCTTTTTTTTTTTCTTATTCAATTCATGATTGATGCTTATTTACTTTGCACTAATTGATATAAGCAGCCAATTAGAATCCAGATGAATAAGAATTGGTAATACATATGTGTTCTGATATCAGTATTAAATAATATTCAAATGTAAGGAAAATAAATGTGTCTAAGAGAGCATCTTTATACATATTTCATTGGTGTCAGATGATACTCATTTTGGTAGCATACTTAGTATTTATAATGGTCATGGAGCCTTCACGTATCTTTTGTTTAAGAATTCAAGTCAGTATGGAATACATTTTTAAAAATTTCCACCCAAATGGTTAAATTTGTATTTAATAGGTAAGTTACCATATACATTTACTTTTCATGAGCATCAATAAGCCATCCTTGTATATAATTTAAAATAATGATTTAAGAATTTAGTAACACAGAGTATTTATAGTTTAAAATTTATCCTAACATGTTTATCTCTGCAAAAATGTCCAATCAGTTCATAACTACAGCGCTTTCAAAGACATAAAAGTAAATGTTACTGCTAAATCTTTACATGCGGTGAAAGAAATGAGGTGTGAGAATGAACGGCGTGAACCCCACCGCACTGGCCTGAGGTTCCACCAGTCTTTACTGCAGGCAAGTGGAGGCTGCAATCCGCATTCTATGAAATGCGCACAATGGACCCGCTTCAATGTGTGCTCTTTTATCTCACCTGCATTCTTTATTTTTAAAATTTCTTTTTCTTTTATTGATTCTAGAGAGAGAGGAAGAGAGAGGGAGAGGGAGATAGAAACATCGATGAGAGAGAACATTGATTGACCGCCTCCTGCATGCCCCCCACTGGGGATTGAGCTCACAACCTGGGATTTGTCCTGACCGGGGATCGAACTGGCGACCTCTTGGTACATGGGTCTACACTCAACCACTGAGCCTCACCTGCCGGACTCGCCTGTATTCTTGCATGTGTGGTCTGCTTGGAGAATGGGTTGTGTAATTAAGACGAGGTCACACAAGGGAAAGAGGAATAGTCTGCAGGCACTTCGAGTGGATTCAGGTACCTGAGTCCAAGGAGCAATGAAAGTGGTGCCTGTGTACTAGGGTGTCTCATTTCCCTCACATTGTTCCTGAAAACTATCTGGAAGGATCAAGCCAGGGTATTGGAAAACCAGCTTGAAAAGCCCTCCTGCCTTGGTATATAAATCCCACTTGACCATCTCAAATTTAAGAGCAAAAAGCCTCCTATCAGTGGCATCGGGTGGTTTCCCATATACAATGATCACATGTCCTGACCTGGAATGGAGACTGTCAGTTGTTCTCACTGAGACTTTTCGTTATCAATCTCAACATCCTGGGTTTGTTTGTTTGTTTGTTTGCATATTTTGTGTATTTTGTTTTATTTATATTCTGGAACTTATTTTTAGGCCCTGACAAGTTCTGGTGACTTCAGGTAACTTTAGACCTTCCCATCCAGGGTTCTGCTCTTTCTGATGTTGCACTTTGACCGTCTTTCAGTGTGGTTCTAGTTGAGACATTGGGGTGTACCGGCACTGTGCGGGCCAAGGGAGTACATGCTGCTTGAGTTTATTTTCACAACTGTATTTGCTAGATTTTACAGTTGTTGAAATATGAAGATCTAACTAAAAAGTCTAGGATGCCAAGGGGAAAACTTAATTTTAAATATGCATGTGGTGCACATGTATTTTATTTGCAAATTCTATGCGATTTTTAAACCCTTTGCTGTGTTCTGTGAGTGTGAGATGTGTAGGTGGGTAGAGGGTGGGGTGTTTTAATAGTTGAGAGACATGAAGAAGGTATCAAAGGATTTGAGTCCATAATGACTTCAGATAGTCAGGTTCATTAATTAGCAGGGTGTCTCCCACCTGCTGTGACGGTTTACTAGAAGGTAGTCCATTCTATTTAGGCAATGTGTCAGTCTTAAGGATGGATCCGTTATCTAACCTGCATATGTATAATTGGGAGGAAGTGGGGAGGAGCCAAACTCCCTGGAGACAGAGAAAGGAACTGAATGACGCCAGTTCAGAGACACTCGTGGGTTTGGAACAGACGTCACAGGACAGAGTGGCTGGGGACTTGATACTAGTGGGATCTTCCCATTTACATGCAGAAAAAAGAGACTGATTCTTATAAAAAGGCCACCTTAATTGTACAATCTTACTGTGTTTTAAGTTAGAGCTAGTATCACAACTGAGAGATTTGAGAGAATGTTTATATACAATTTTAAAATAGGCAACTAAAATTCAAGTTTTGGTTACCAATTTTTTTTTTCACTTCCAAAGTGATTTGACTTAACAAAACTATGATGTGTTACCTGACTGACAATACATAATTTAGAATTTTAATTTTTATGATAACTGCATTAGTACTCGAAGAAACATTTTCGACTAAACTGAGAGACTAATGTATTTATAAACATTACATAGTGTGTTATTTATAGGAGTGCTGTATTATATAAAATCTTAAACATAGAGGGGAAGTTAATATATATGTAAAGTATAAAACAGTGGTCCATTTACATATGAAAAAGCAAAAAGAAAATCTTTTCTGTATTAGTAATATTTTTTATAAAAATTTACCAAAAACAATATTCTAGAATGTTATATTTTTTTATTGTATTATAATTATTGCCATTTTTACCACATTCTTTTCAAATTGCAGTAGTTTGGAATTAATTAATGCAATTTTATTTCAGTTACAAACAGATGTGTACAATGTACTATCTGTTAAAAGGATTTAAAAGAAGAGTTTACACATGGGAAAGAAATATGTATGAAAATGTTTAATAATCTCAAATATTCAGTTAAGTTATTTAAAAATGACTGTTGGGTGTGTTTGACCTGTAATGCATTGTATGGGCATAAACCTGCATTTGATACCCTTTTATAGGGCCACATCAAGTTTAAAATTAGTAGCGGGCAGTAAATAACTTAACCACCATGAATTCCCATAGTGTTAACACGTGACCACTGAACCCTTATTAGTATCTTTTCCCTGAGCAGCTAAACTCAGCATGGTTTTCCATTTAATGATAGGACAGCAAAGTATCGGTTTGTTACATGGAGAGCCAAAATACATTTCCTAAATATGCAGTGTTTGTTCACTGTGTTGTCAGGTAAGAAATCGCAGTCTGCAGTCATCCACTTTAAACTATGATCTAATCGGAACTCAAGAGCTAAATAAGAACATGGGTAATTAGCCCTTAGTTAGTAGGAACCCCTAGGGAAAACTTCAATGCTACAGGAAGTGATGCTAATGATTTATCAAGTGGTGAACTTGCCTCTGAGAAAATACCATAAGGGCAAATTCACAGCGCAGGGAAGTGTCTGTTAGATATTCCAGCCAATCTGAGACTTTGTGGTAGTTGAAGTCCAGGGTCCCGTTTTAAAGGGGAGAGAGAGCAACAAGAACTCTGCAGGTTTGCTCACAAAAACAGACTCTGATGAACATCTTCCTTTCACTGGGGCTACGATCTTTAGTAGCTCTGCCAACAGTCAGGAAACCCTTAGTCTCCTGGAGGTCCTGAGTGAAACAGGGTTTTAGAAGTTAAATAAAACAGCAAAATCAGATCTTACTAGTAAGGCAAAATTTGGTACTTCTGTTGCAACTTAGAACGCTGGACTGGAAACTTGAGAGACTCAAACTTCTCAGAAAAAATCTTATTATTGCCCATCTACTGAAATAAGCATGACAGAAAGGAAAATTCCAGCCCTGTTGCACTAAATCATTAGGGGAGCTGGTAGAAGTCCAATTTAGCTAACTCACCACCCACGCCCCATTTTTATAGTTTTATCAGTTGAAAATGATACCCACTTCTGCTTGGTTGGAAAAGGTTGTTTAATCTTTTAATCATCATTGTACCTTAACAATTTAATACTCAGGATCAAAAAACTGGACAGAATAAAAAAAATAGTTTGAATCTATTTCTAGCTAAAACGTTCTTAGTATATATAAATGTGTGGCTGCCATTACAGTACATCTAATACCAAGCATTCGATTAATTGATGAGCTTTTAAAGCTCTAGCAACTGTATCTTGTTCAGTCTCAGCATTTATTATTTAATTCCATGACTGAATATACATTTGCTAAGTTTACTGGCTGTTACAAGTACTATGTTTACATCTTTAATTTTCATTTGCTTAATACTGGGAATGTCTAAACTTTGAAAAGTGGATAAGATTATGTCAGATAAGAAGGTCAGATGAGCAGCCTCAACTGTGAAACATTTGGTTACTTTTCAGCTCCCCCAGGAAGCCCCATTTGCAAAGGAGGTCTGAACAGGAAGGCCTGAGTCAGCCTGAATTAGAGATTAACTCCCTGCAATTCAGGCAGGAAATTGGGCTCAGTACATATTGTAACTGAGTGAAAGTTTTAGAGTTAGGACCTTTATAAGGAAGGGAAAAGTTCACTGATTTGCTGTTAATGATGTCAGTGAATTTAACCAGATGCAGGTATATATACATATACAATTTTCCATCTTACCCAGGATAATGATATTCATTTTCTGTTATACTGCACTTTTCCATGTCTCTTTAAAATGAACTAGAAACCTGTCTTAAAGAGACTTGTGTTTATTAACACACATTAAAATATGGCTCGGCTGGTGTGGCTCAGTGGTTGAGCATCGACCTATGCACCAAGAGGTCGCCGGTTTGATTCCTGGACAGGGCACATGCCCAGGTTCTGGGCCAAATTCCCAGTGGGGGGCATGCAGGAGGTGGCCAATCCATGTTCTCTCTCATCAGTGTTTCTATCTGTCTCTCCCTTTCCCTTCCTCTCTCTCTAAAATCAATTTAAAAAAAGAAAAAAAAATATGGACAAACAAGTGTTGATATTTGCTGTGAAAACAAATTATAGCATCATTTTAAACTGAATTTCTTCAATCAAGTTTGGGGAACAAATCAGGTTAAGGAGGTGAAGATAACTTCAGGTAGCTTTGAAAAAAAGGTAGATTTATTTTTCAACCAAATCAATCCCATATTGACTAGCAGTGATTTTGTTTCTATTTCCATGCATTATTTAAAATAATTGAATCTCGTGAGCAACAGGGATCAGAGGCAAATAAATGTTTTCATAGCAATTATTGGCACACATTTCCTTTCTGGTAAGTTTCCCCTAAACAGAAGTAGAATTTGCATCTAGTTAAGTGTCACTGAGTCCAGTCATGAATTTTGATTGTCGTATTTTTTGAGGCACTGCCTGCGGAGGGGCAGGCGGGGAGGCACCAGGACTTCCTGCACACGGCTTCTAGCGCTGAGCCACATCTGCCGAAGGACCCTGCTGGCTTGGCTGCAGCACAGCCCAGGGCTCAGATGCCAGGTCAGGTGTGGCGACACTGCTGAGCTGTCACTCCGCATGGTTTCCTGCAAGTCAGCTATCTCCTTCCCATCTGTGTTGATATTCTTTCCTGGCTTTTTTCACTGCTTGCCTGGCATGCAGATAGTTGTCTGGGAAGCTTTCAGATGTGCCTTCCCAGGTTTAGACTCAACGCAAAATTCTTCAAGGGTGTATTTTCCCTTTAGTTGCCTTTGTTATCACTACTTAATTCTTAACTTTGCGATGTTCTGTTTTAAGATACACTCTATTGCTCTGGCTGGTTTGGCTCAGCAGTTAGAGCATTGGCCTGAGGACCAAAGACTGGAGGGTTCATTCCTGGTCAAGGGCAGGTACCTTGGTTTCGGGTTCGATCCCTGGCCCTGGTCCGGGTCTTTTGGGAGGAAACCAATCAATGTGTCTCTCTCACATCAATGTTTCTCTCTTTCCCCCTCCCTTTTACCCTTTCTCCCACTCCAGAAAAAAAAAAAAAAACAATGGAAAAATATTCTTGGGTGGGTATTTAAAAAAAAAAAAGATACACTCAATCATGTATTAGGGTTCTTTCATACCTTGTCGCTCCCATTTTGAGTATCTTAATCCATTAAGATCTACCATATTGTAAGTTTTGTTGGCTTTAAAGTTTCAATAACAACAAAATGAGATTACTTAAGTATATAATGGCATTGTTTCCCACTTCCCTTTTATCTTACATAATTCTCTTTAGGCAGGAGGTCGCTTTTCATTCAGTTTTTACTTTTAGCAGGAATTAATGTGGATGGTTTCCTTAGTTAGTATTCTGGTGAGCCATCCCACAAAGTCAGGGCTAGATTACATGGGTGATGTTTTTAGTCCATAAAGGGCTTTTCTATAGCTGAAGTTTGATTATTTGGGCTTTGTACCATTAATTAGCATTTTCAGCTACATTCTTGATTATGCAGCTAAAATTTAGTCTGAAGTGTCTGATCCTGCTGGCTTTGTACTTGCAAAACACCCATTGAATTTATGAAGAGTGGTGTACTCCTAATGGCCGCTGGGACAGGCGTGGTGGGTTTTTGGAGTTGAAAAATGAAAGGGCAGATGGTTCAAGTTCACCATGCTCTGATGAGAGGACCATGAACAGTGTCCTCCACTTACAGATTAACATCATTTCATGCTCTGTTTTCAAACAAGGAATGTCTGTTCTAAAAGTAGATTCCACAGATCCTGCTAATGCACCAAGTTCCAGTTGTCCTTGCTTGACATAGACCACCAGGTTCTTTTTCAAGAAGTAAATCTTTATTGCTCTCGTGTATTTTGGCAAATTTTCTTAGTTATGGGATTGTGGTTTGAAATTTGCTTAAGACTTCCTGCTTTTTAATAATGAATGGAATTGAGTGTCATAGCCCCATTACCCAACATGTTTATTATAGACACTGTTTGGCTTGAAGTAAATGGAGAGAGAAATGAAAACCTCAGGTGGGAATACAATGCTCAGTGATAGCGCATGCTTTTCCTTCTCTGTGGGTTCGATCACCCGGTGAAAACTGCCCACATCATGGTAACTCCTCTTCCAGAGCAGAAGTTTATAGATGATTATAAACTACAAGCCTGTCAAAATTCCTATTAAATACATAGGAATGAAATGCAGCTTCTTCACTGAAGAAGAAAAGGAAAATTGAACACAAGGTTTGTTTAATAATTATCACAAGATTTCATTGGTTCCTGCTGAAATTATATGGTGAATCAAATTCTGAGAAAAAAAATGATACTTTGTCTTTAATGAAACAGCCAATGTATATGTCAAGATTTATTATTAAAGACACTATGCAAGATATAAGCTTATAGGCCTACTTTCCATCATTATTTTCCCCCCCACTGAATCCAAGTGAACAGGTGGCTTAGATCTGAACTGTGACAATTTAAAGTGTAAACACGTTCAATATGGGTCTTCTCTTTTCTGAGAAGGTCATGTCCTGAAACTTCTTTCTTTTTAAAACTAGTATTTAATTGACAAAATAAATTATCCAAATGTCTTAAACAGGACACGTGTGTTATTTGATCTATTTATTGTCACCAGACAGAAATATTCCTCTCCATTTCTTACACTTAATCTGCCCTTCTTATTTTAAACAAATTCACAATTTTGTGCTAACTGCATAAAACTGACCATATTTGAACAGTCTTACATCTGAAAAATGACTATTGTTAAACTACGATTATAGTGAAACCCAGGAGTTTTTCTTCATTGTCAACAAAACAAAACAAGACCATACAAATGAGCCCTTGCTTTCTGGGACTCCATCCAAAAGCATTTAGCAGTTTGGCTGTACCCACCTTCAGAATACCCATCCTTGGATTCTAGAATCCGGATACCATGATGTACTCAGAGCATCCTAGCATTCATTAAATATTCAGGGAAGGGGTTCGAATTTGGTCAGTTCTATTTCCTGGCACCTGAAATCTGCATTTCCTTACTCAAGCTGTTTGATAGTCACAGAAGAGGAAAGTGGAAGATTGTGCACACAAATAGGATTTTATTTTGCAAGAGGACAGATTCTAATTTTCAGTGAAATATTTTGTAGGTCCAGGATTTTAACTAATCTCATATTTTCTTTAATGATTGCAGCCACTAAAATCATAAATAAGTCCCAAATAATTTTCTGTTTTAAATTGGATATATTTTTTGTTTTATAAAATTCTTTATGCATTTATGTCATTAACATAAAATTATTCAAACAGGCAGGAAGTATGTGTGTCCTTTTCTTAAAAAGCTTTCATAGATTCAGATTTTCTATAACTAACCTGGTAATGTGTTTAATACTAAAACCAAAAGAACGGATTTACTTAGCACTCCTTAATTGCCAGTAAGAGAGAAAATAACTAACGTATAGTATACTATAATGGCAAATACATGGAGCCCAATCTTTAGAACTGGATTGGATGGATTGAAAGTTCAATACCACCAGCTCTCTCGCTCTCTCTCCACCTCTAATCTCTGTGCGTCCACTTCTTTCTTCCCACACTGGAGATGAGCTTTTTCTCTTTTTCTATTTGTAAGATTGGCACTTTTTCTGGGTACCAACTTCCAGTGCCAGAGAGAAACTCTAGCTCTGTCTGGGTTAAGAGCTGAGCCTGTCAACCAGCCATGCCCCAGGAGCATGAGGCAGGAGTCCACTGCTGAGGGAATACCCCTGTGGCAGGGTGCTCTAGAGAATGAGTTTGGGCAGCCATGATAATAATAAATGAGCACTTAAACTGTGTGCTAGGACCTGTGCCGAAGTGTTTTCTTTGCAGCATCCCATGTAAACAGCTGTCAGTAAAGCACCATGCAATTAACAACTGTGTTTGCATGCATTATATTGTTAATCCTAACGATCACCTTATCAACTAAATGCTGGGAATTTATTTTATATCGAAGAAACTCAAGCTCTAAGTTAAGCAAGTTATTATGCAACACAACCAGAATTAAGACACATGTCTTTTGATTCCTGGTCCAGAGCTTTTTACAGGTAAAAGCTGCCTCCTTTCTGCAGGGTGTCAGTGACAAAAACTTTTGTTAAACAGGGTAGTTGATCAGACTAAAGACACTAACTGCCCCATATTTGGTATCTATTCTAGTATCAAAGAATCCTTACAATCGTAATTTTTTTATTCTTTTATTTATTTTTTCTTTATTGATGTTAGAGAGAGAGAAAGGGAGAGGGAGAGAGAGATAGAAACATTGATGAGAGAGAACATCCATTGGCCGCCTCCTGCATGCCTCCCACTGTAGGTCAGGCCCACAACCTGGGCATGTGCCCTGACAAGGAATCGAACCTGTGACCTCTTGGTGCATGGGTCAACACTCAAACACTGAGTCACACAGGCCAGGCATAACTTTTTATTTTTATCCTTTTTTTTTCTAATTGTTCTCTCTGGTTTTCCCTTAACAAATATAGCCCTTAAGAATACATTTAGCTGCAAGTAGTAAATTAACTGAGATTAATGAGGGGTTTATTTTGCCCTTATCACAAGATTCAAGCAAGCATCAGTCCGCCGGCTTTGCTGAGGAACCGAGTGCTGTCTTCTCCTGCTCCACCATCCTCAGTTTCCGTCTTCCCTTCCCCTTGTCCCAAAGTGATGTCTCCTCTGAAAATCGGTATTTATTTCAGGAGGAGAGAAGGAAGAGATAAAAAGAAAAAACTTCCCTTGATCCCATTCTCTTTCTATCTTGGGAAGGATTTCCTCTGCAAGAACTGTTTCCTGTATGTTATTGGCCGGAATTTCGCCCCAGGGCTTCCCCTGGGAGAGAGCTAGATGGAAGTGTGAGTTTCTTTTTTTTTTTTTTTCTTTTAATTTTACTTTGGCTGGTGGAGGGAGGCGAAGGAGAGAGCCAACTTGCTCTCCGCTCTGCGGGGACTGGGAGCAACGACTGAGCTCTGATTCCGCGGGCCTGCAAGTCCTTCCGCGCCGGTTCGCTTCACTTAGACGTTTTCAGCATTTTCTTTGTTCGATGGAATGACTCCAACTTCTTTTAACTCTCTTAATAGGGTTGCTTTCCAGCTTTTCTCTGACCTGTACAGTCCCTCTTATCGATTTCTTTTGAATCCATATCTTCACACTTAGCCAGAAGGGAGTGTACCACACATTCCCGGGAGGCTGCCTGAGAACCATTCCAGTTCGCTCTTCTCTCGCCTTTACACTGTATAGACCGGAGGAGCGAGGTCTGGAGGGGCCAAGCGACATAGCAAATTAGTGAACCTCAGCTACACTTCACGTCTCCTGATGCTCGGGCTTACTTTTTTCTAAGGGTTTCTAAATAATAAGTCTGGTTGTTTATATATGTCAAAATTCAGGAGCAAAATAAAACTGAAATATACAGAAAAAAATACACCCCCCCCCAATTCTTGAAATCACCACTCTATAATTTTAATTCCACAGAGTGCTAGAAATTAACTAGTGAAATGGGAGGCATTCGCTAATGAGCAGGTGTTTATTGAGTGCCTGCTATGTGCTAGGGTCTCTGGAAGCCAGGGATACAGTAGTGAACGCAGGAGAGAAAGCTCTTGCCCTCGGTGGAGTTTATGTGCCAGATATTGAATGCAGGCATTGATTTTCATACTCTAATCAAATATTTATTAAGGGCTTGCTCTGTGTCATGGACAGGATATACAGTTTATGATAAGAAAGACAAGATGATTCCTACTCTTACTGAGCACTGAAGGCAAAATTATCCTGTCTTCCAGGTCTACACAGTAAAGAACTCAGACACTGTCTTTTCCCTGCTGCTTATTAGCTAACGTGATGAAGGAAACACACACACACAGCCATATTCAGGAACAGAATTTCTTAATCTGGGGATTGGAGCAAATTCTGGCTTGTTTTAGTTTCTATTAAGTAGCTTTTTGCCTGGGTGCACAATTTATTTGGATTTTAAAATGAATCTAGATTTAAGTGTAAATTTATTGGAGTGCATTCGGACCATTTGGACTCTTTCTACCTTTCTGCCTTTGTTTTATTGAATTTAACTAAAATGAAATTTTTTTTTTATTTGTCTCAGTCTATTTCTGTCTAGTAAGGAAGTCGAAATTGATCATGCCTTGACTTTGTGGGCCATCAGAGGACCATGACATTCCAGGGTATTGATTTTGTGGTGTTAAAGGGTGACGGATCCAGTGTTCAAGTACCGAGAGAGAATTGGGTTTCAGACTGCACACCATCAGCGGTCTTAACTTTTGCTGAGACACGACTAGCTTTTCAGAGCAATGGAAGGAACTATAAGTCTCAGGCAATTTTACTGCATAAACTTGGAAAGACTCATTTAAGCCAAACGTGTGTAATCATACATACAAGAAAAAAAAGTTACACGTGTGATAAATATATAACTGCATACCTTTACCCATATACAATTTAGAGTATGTGTGTATGTGTGTACCTAGAAAGTATACCCCATGTTAAGAATATTGAGTAATATTTCAAGTCCCTATGATTGAACCTTTTCAAAACATATCTCTTCTCAACATTTTGCAAGTGGTTCGGTAATCACTAAGTTCTGTTCTCTCTCACACGATTCCTGTCATTCTTTTGCAGTTTGTTTCTGCTGCAAAATATGAGATAAGATACCCGCAGTTCAGAAAGGCCAGAGGTCTACAGGAGTAACTAAGGCCTGGCAATTTTTTTGTTACCCTCTGGGGCTGGAAAACATTGACAAGGGCACTAAATAAGCTGCTATATATATATATATGAGCTGAGGAAGAGTAACCATGATCATCTTTCAATGTCCTATTTTTCTTTGGATTTGTTCTTTTTCAATTTAATGACCTTTAGCGAATGCATTGAAAACAACGTTTTGATTATATGATGACTGTGTGGGAAACTCTATGGAGCTAAGACCCAGTGTATCTTTGGAAACTATTCAAAGGTGTGCCAGATTCATTGACTTCTGAAACCAATCAATCATAGTCATCTTTTAATTCATTTCCACAGGTTCTTCCAAGTTCCCATTCTTTAATAAGACTTTGACCTGCAAAGAAGAGTAGAATGTATTTTATAATGTATGTTTGTTCTGTTTTCTAACAACATAAGTATTTTGCTTAAACAGATTTGCTAGGAAGTGACAGCTTTGAAAAATGGGACCCAGGAGTCGCTGGAAGCATTTCCGTTCCAGGCAATCTCAATAGTGCAGAAGGGAAAATGAAATATCACCGTGTTTTAAAGATGACAGTTTTGTCAAAGATTCCCTTTCCCTCTTTGGCTTAAAACAAATGGAATAAATCAAACATATCTGTTCAGAATGTGCATTTGTGCTCACCGAGGACGAACTCCTCCCTGGGAGGGTTTTTTCAGAGGCCACCAATTTAAAAAAGTATCTTTCAAAATGTATCTTGGGCTAGGAGGACTATCTTTTCTTGGCTTAATGATCATTTTGGCACAAATGGGGGTCATGGGATTTCATGAGAACATAGTGGTGCCTTTAAGAAAAAAGGAAAACCTAAAGGCTTAACCCCAAGTGAATATATCATTATGTACTCATATCTGGTGCTCTTCAGAAATGTAATGATGTAATTATAAATTTGGTGAGAGAGACTGAGAGATTTAATAAATCTAAGGTCAGATGCTGAACATTTCATGGAGATATAAAAAAATCGGCCAATATTCTCTACCTGAAGAATGCTGTTGGGTGTATTGAAAAGGCGTAGAAAGTTGGACAAAACCATTTTGAAGAACAACAACGTGATCACAAATTGGAGGACAGTGGAGTGGAGGAGAGTGAAGAACACAAGTATTGGGGTGAGACTTCCTGGGCTTAAAAATTGGATGTTACCATTTTTCAGAACTGTGATTTGGAGCAAGTTAATTTCTTCAGTTCCTGAGTTCCTTCTTTGTTAAATGGGGTTAATGATAGCATCTACTTCCTAGGGACTGTGTTAAGTTAGCCTGATTTCTCTCCTAAGCACTCAATAGAATGTTAGTTATTATTAGTAATTGAAAACCTTTAACATACTATGAAATGAATAGAAGTAGAAATTTAAAAAATAATAATTCTGAGGGTGAAATAAAAATTCAAACATTTCAGGAAATCTGTAATATATGCATAGCTTATGTTTCAGGATAGTAATAAATGAGTAGTGGTCACATTTTTTTTTTCCTAAATAAAAGAAGCATTGCTGATGATCACTTATGGCCTATGCATCTTTTGAAATGTATGTTAGGAATTACACAGCAAGAAAATTACTGGTAATTTCTGTCTTGCAGATGTCACAAAATAATCAGTTAACTGATTTCATGTTCAGAGGTTATTCTTGGGTTTTGCTATGCCATGATTAAGAGACATCAATGTCTTATAAGTGAATGTGCACTTTAATTATAATTTTTCCCAACTCACATTTGGCAAGAGTGGTTATGTTAGTATTGTTACTTTCTGAAACAATTTTCATTGAATATGCTACATTCATTAATTCTCTTTTCACTTGTGTGCTTATCAAAAAGGTACTTGGTAGTGTGTAGTATGCTTTCTCCAGATTATCATCTACATCTGTCTCTGAGAAAATTGATTCCTTATGGCTAACATTTTTTTATACATATCCAGGAAGAGACTTATTGAAAGGATTTGGCTCACATGATTATGGAGGCTGGCAAGTCCAAAATATGTAGGGTGGACTGTCCAGCTGGTGACCCAGGGGACAGCTGACGTGTGGTTTGAGTCCGAAGGCTGTCTGCTGCAGAATGTCTTCTCGCTCAAGGGGGGGATCTGTTTTTTGTTCTGTTCAGGCATCAACTGATTGGACGAAGCCCACCCACATTGTGGTGGGAATCTGCTTTACTCAAAGTCCACTGATTTAAATGTACGTTTCATCCAAAAACATACTGACAGAAACATCCAGAATGATGTTTGATCAAATATCTGGGCACCATGGTCTAGCCAAGTTGACACATGAAGTTAACTATCACAGGGGCTTTCTGTTCAATCCCTACAGGTGTTGAGGGCCCCCTTTGTGATGAGAAAACAAGGCTCAGAGAAGTAATAAAGGTTAACTCGTGGCCACGGGGCCACTGGTGCATGTGGCCATCAAGGAGGCCTCTCCTCCAGACTGCACATGATAATGGTTACATGTTTAAAGATCTTATTCTTTCTATCATCCATCTATCTATCTATCTATCTATCTATCTATCTATCTATCTATCTATCTATCTATCTATCTATCTATCTATCTATCCATCTATCTATCTATCTATCTATCTATCATCTATCATCTATCTATCTATCTATCTATCTATCTATCTATCTATCTATCTATCTATCTATCTATCTATCTATCTATCTATCTATCATCTATCACTTAATTTTAGGGCCTATCAGCTTTTCATATTAATAGGATTGTCATTTTTGTGTACCGTAGGGTTCTTGGTATGGTTTGGCTCTCAGCCATATACATATCCTCTCAACTCATTGGAAACATCACATTAGTGCAGACTTAATTTTATTTTATGCCCAAGATGACAAAGGTCACTTCAATTAGGACCTCACTGCGTCTTTCCTCCCTTTAGTTTTCTAGTATCTTATACTAAGTATCATAAGAAAAAATGGTCTGCTTCCATTAACAAAAAGTGAGCGGAGAACAAAAAACCAATTATTTGCAGCACATAAAATCCTTATGATAATTTGGTAGACTTTAATTAAACTAATACATCACACTGCACTTATAAGACAAAGGAGCAAAAGAGAAGCAAATAATCTTTTTTCTCTGTTAAGAAACACCATATTGCTTTTAAATTAAGCACTTTAAGACTTGTGACCTATTTTAAAGTGTAAGATTTACAGTCTTTTTCCTTCAAGGCATATTGAAAAAGTTCTATGTAATATTGATTGAGAGCCCCCCTCCCCATCCAAAAATTTGAAATTAAGCCATAAAAGAGTTTGGTTTAAGGTGATTTTTAAATTTTTCTTATGGTTTTACAAACTCTTCAAAATTAAAATTAAAAAGATTCTGCAAATTTAGCCCATGCAGAAACATTTTTATTACAAAGAATCTTGTATTGGAGTTTAACTCATTTGCTACATTTTTTGCATTGCCACTGGTTCTTTTTGATGAGCCCACTGACATTATTAATACAAAGTCCACTATCAATTAAAAGGATGTCTGTGTAATGTACATGTCTTCCCCGAATTTCACAACTGGAATGTGCTGGAATTACAGATACTCGGTCCTTATTTAAATAATCTTATCCCCAAATCTTCTGTTTCCTCAACATGTAATTCCCATAATTTAAATGGAAATTAACCACTGAATTGGGAGTGAGGACATTCAGTTTTAATCCTAGGCCTGCAGTGTTACATTGAATATGTCTTGTCACCCCTCTGGGCCTCGACATTTTCACTGGTGAAATGAATAATTTCCCAGAGGATGATTCCAGGTGACTTCCTTATCCCTGAAGCTATATTTCTACATTTTAATAACTAATGCAATTATAATGATGTGTAATGTCCTTCTGTGTACTAAAGTCAATATCTTAATATGCTCACATCATCCTTAAATCTGTGGCTCTTACAATTTACAAAAGTGTTTACGAAAACATGTGTAGACATTTCTAGTGATCAGAAAGCATAGATTTTTGAAGCGGATCAAC
Source organism: Molossus molossus (assembly GCF_014108415.1). Classification (NCBI taxonomy): domain Eukaryota; kingdom Metazoa; phylum Chordata; class Mammalia; order Chiroptera; family Molossidae; genus Molossus; species Molossus molossus. The sequence goes on from NW_023425344.1 coordinate 21,612,352, forward strand.
CACAAATTATACTGATTTAGAAATTCATGTATTATTAACCAAGGGACCACGCGTAATCACGGTGCCAATTCTTACACTCTCAGCATATCTTTCAGACGCAGGAAACTGGTGGGCTGGATTTTGTAATTTTGTCCTATCTCACTTTTTCAAGACTCAATTAATTCCTCGAACATTTGCACCATTTCCTTGTAAGTGGATCAAACTCTTTGTGAGTTTATCCATCATCTGGAAACACTTTGACTGCTTTATACTCCCCTCTGTGGGTTTTAAGGCTCCCCGAGTAGCTCTCAATTTTTCAGGCACACGATTGCAATTTCAGTGGCATTTAAGAATAGCCGAGATTGTTGTTCACTCCATCTTCTCATTAACATCGAGTCCCGGTTTCTCTCGGGCAGTTTATTGCTTTGGCACATGAACACTAGCCAGTACTGCTTTTTGTTTCCAAAGGTGGCCAATTTTATGGTCTGAAGAGGATAATGATCATAGCTTAAGTTTGCATCATTTTACATTTTTATTATGAGCTTCAGGGATGGAAATGCACTAATGTTCAACTTTGGCCAAATGTAATTGGAACTGTGAAGCTGGGATCCATTTTAATGTGCTCGCGTATATACTGCAAAGCAGTCTGTTTGGGTTGGTTTCTCTCTCTCCCTGATTCAGAAAGAGTGTTTCTTTAAAATAGTTATCTGAAATAAAACCACCCAAAAAGTAAAATTATGAATTAAGTTGTACACAATTGAACATAAGGATAGGCTGTTCTAGAGCAGGGATCCTCAGCTTAATTACATTAGTTTTAACAAGGAGCTGTTTTAATTGCATACTCTGGCTTTTGACAGTTACCTAATTTGTCTGTGTGTTTCTTATTTAGGATGGTCAGGACAGTTTTGTTGTTTTTATAATTAATACTTCGTTTCCTTTTATACGTAGGGTGGCACTAAGGGGAGAGAGTAGCCCGTGCTGGAGTTGAGTAAAATTATAGAAATCTCTGCTTCAAGCAGGGAAATCCATTCACTGGCCCCTGCGCTCACCTCATCTCTGCTCCACAACTTGGACTTTTCTGGGAATGCAGTCTTCCCTCATTTCCATAGTTCTCAAGCTTCCCCATCTTTTAAGACCCAGCTTAAGTTCAATTAGGCAACGACCCCTCTTCCTAACACCCTCCCCACACTCTCGCCTCACTCTTTGGAGTTCTCACAGTTTCACCTACATGGCTCTTATCTTTCCCTATCAAGGTCAGTACTCTGCTTATATGGATATATTTGTGTGTCTCTTCAAAAGATAAATAAACGTTTCCTTAGAACCAGTTTGGTGCCTTATGTTGTTCTGCCTCTCACAGGATTGGACTCTAACCTTTGGCGTTCTTTGTAACTCCCGGAGTCCATGATTCTAGGCAGTCAGTCAATAAATATTGATTGCTTGGCTATCCAACCTTAAGCATTCTTTTGTTAGGGCCCAAATCATTTATATTCTGAAGTCAGAGCAAAGTGCCTATGATGAGGAATTGTGTTCATATTATCCAACTAACCCCTTTCCTTCCATGGCCGGCTCAGTGGTTGACTCACCATCTCAAAGGCTTCTTTTCTTGAGACTGTAGTTCCGACTGTGCTAATGAATGGCCTTTTTGTGTGTGTGCGCGCTCTCGCCCATGTGAATGGGCATCGACTTCCCTTGCTTTGAATGGACAGAATTTGTCTTATTTGTTACTTTTTCTTTTGCCAATTTAGACAACTTGGAGGTGTGTTGAAGTTGCTTCTTATGTGCTCGTGAATTTAAATACTTATGGTAGTACCTGCGTAAGAGAAACTGCAGGCTTCCAGGAATGAGCTCCTTCGCACACTCATTTATGATAGTTTTGGAAACTTGCATACATTTGCTTAGTATTCCTCAAACCACAGCAAAAATGGAGACATTTGCAGTTACAACTTAGCCATCTATTTTAAAAGATTCAAAGTCAGATTTTTAAAAATTATGAGAAAACAATGTAGAGGATAAAACATTAGATTGGAAGCCAAAAGCCTTCTTGGCCGTGGGACTTGATGTCAGACCAGGCTCTCTGAGCTTCTGTTCCCTTCATATATGAAATGAACAGAATTAGTTTTACTTCATAAAAACTCTGCGAGGTCAAATTAGACCGTTACGTGAAATCTTAAACATTCATGTGGGTGGGACAATAACTGGTAATTATTATATTTATGGATTGGGATACATCATTTCTATAAGTCAAAAAGATGTAGAAGACAAAATACCATTCCAAGGACTATGGTCCGCTTCATGGTCCTCCACTCACCAAATCCCATCTTTACCTTATATTTATGTCCCCTTCTCCTTTTCAATTGATTTTCTAGTATTCAAAAATAAAAAGCAGGTAAACTTGCAGTATTGATAGGTGGCTCTGTCCCAGTTCAACTCCTATGTTATTTGTTTATGCTCTAAAATATGAGTATCAATTTCCTGTCCCTGGATTGTAGAAACGAACACCAATTTTTTTTTCTGTGTTGTGGAATAGACTGCTTTTAATTTAATACAGTATACTGTTCCTTAGATTTGAATATCAGTCAAGGAAAAAATAATGAATATTCATAGAATCATTTTACATATTGCCAATTATATGCAAACACATCCAACTGATACTTGTGCTTAATCTACACCAATTACATAGGTGCATGATTTAGTTTTGAAGCATGCTTAATAAAAATAAGTAGAAAAATAGTCACATATGCCTTTCAAAATACATACATTTCCTTGTTTATGGCTTTGACGTTTTTTCAGAATTATGAAAAGCGTGTCTGTTCCTATGTGTGCGTGTACAATGTATTCTTGCACCTAAACCTGAATCCCGTTCGTTTTCTGCATAATGCCTTTCTTTTTCCTAACATTAGTCACCAATTTATGACCCAGGAGGTCTGTAAAAGAACATAGCTTTCATTAAATTGTTAAAGCTAACGTTTTACTGATAGTTTTTATTAATTAAATTCCCAGCTTATTTCAGTCTCTTTGGTTAGGAAATAAATATTCCCGGACTGAAGGGGTCCACTTGCCTGTAGGCATCAATGCTCAGTAAGACAGGAACAGGAGTTTGTAGCCAGGAAAGCAAGGATTTATTAAGGAGATGGCGTCATGCCCAGAGTCACAGGTAGCTCAGGCTCAAAGACATCACTCCCTGATGGCTTCTAGGGAATAGATTATTAGAGGAAAAATAATTAATCATGGTGACTAAGGGAGTTAGGTCAGTGTCAGGGTCGTGGTCTCAGCTGACTGGTGTGTGCTGGGGTAGGCGGTAGTTGATTATTGCATCCGGCCCTGATGTCAGCCACAGTGTTGCCTTACGTGGTGGTCAGTGGGGTTGATCTTGAGCTGAAACACGACTGAGGCCTAGATGTTATCTCTAGTTTGACCAAAACTCTGTCTCTATGGTCAACAGACCCAAGGCGCTGTCCTGAGGGCTTCATGACTAAGCAACAGGGAAAGAGGTGGGTGAATCCAGGTGAGGCCGGGTTGAGTCAAAGGAACAAAAATAAAAATAAAAGGTCAGATCAAAGAAAATAAGATTTCTCCTTTCTACACAGCTACAGAAACTGAGTGGGTACTTAAATGATCTGGTAGAAAGTGCTGTAAAAATGATTTGTTATTCTCTCTCGTGTCTGTGTGTGTGTGTGTGTGTGTGTGTGTGTGTGTGTGACGTGTTGCCTGGGTGATAGAACAAACTGAGGAAAGAGGTTGAAAGGCGAAGACAAAGGCTGTGTCTATACAAGGCCAGTGAATTGGACCTGACTGGAAGGTTGGTTTGGTCTGATTGAGCAGAGCGGATCTCTGTGGCAGTGATCTGAACATTGCTTCCAGGGCCATTTTAATTAGCCAATTCAAATAAAAACAAACACCTCCGGGTAATATCCATTTCTGTGCTGACCCTCACCACCTATAGACTTCAGAATGGTGACTCCTAAGTAGTTCTCCATGGATTCTAGGTACGCACTTTTGTTTTTAAATATTAATCTTTAATGGTGAGGAAAGAATCCATTTTTCTTGGCTTTAGTGACAGGTGAACATTAGTGCACAAATCCATTTGCTCAGGGCATCAAAGCTTCAAACCACAAAACCTTGAAACCTGCTTTTACATAGTTAATTTATGAAATGAGAGCGTTAGCTCTGTTCCTCAATAACATTTTAATAAGAGGAATTTATTATGCTGTGTGGCAGTATGGTGACTTCATTACTTAAATGCATTCTATTTCTTGGGTATGCTTTTAAGGTAAAAGTATGTCAGGTCTTGAAAATAGAAAATGAAGCATTTTGACGCTTCTTATTTTCTATGGTTTTAAAATTTTTTGTACCCGTTTATTCATTTATTAAAAAACCTTGCAGAAAATTTTACGTAGTATAATTTCTTTATGGAAAGAAGAGAGTGACTATTCTATGGGAAGGATCGAAAGAAGGTTAATGAAATTTTCAATGGCTAGACCAAACTTAAGAAATAATTAGAGAGAGAGAAAAATGAGAAAAAATAATATGCTAGTACAATTTACTGCAGTTCTGGAAGGTCTTTTCTATATAATCTAACATAGGACAAATAATGGAAAGTCAAAGATAACCACATGATTTTGAAATGAAATATGCAGTGATGTAGTTTGTATGAAATAAGATAAACTTTGTTCATCTCAAACCTTCCATTTAAATCAGAAGGTTCACTTATCAGAGATACCTTGGTAAACGTGTGCTGTTTGTGTGATTGGTCAGAACATCCCCAGTTATGTTAGGTTTTAGAACTGCTAGAGAAAGAAAAAAATATTTGTTTTTATTATCTAGGAAAAGGTAAAAATTAATTGAAAAAGTGAAGACATTTCAATGCCGCTTAAATTTATACAGCTAATAGTAATAACGTGTGATCAGAGCAGTTTGTAACCTTTTCTGCTTTTGAATATAAACAACTTTGAAATTAGACATTACTTATTTTTACACCATTTACTTTAAAAAATGAATTGATCAATTACTCAGTGAAAGAGATCATTTTACTTCTAACACCGATTCTCCCATGCTGATGTGGCATGATTGGATTAGAAATGAAGAGGAATGTTTCCCTTTTCTGATTCTAATTATTAAAAATAACTACTTTGGTGGTGAATTGCAACCTCTTTATTCTAGGAAGTGATTTGTTATTGTGTTGGCAATATTCCAATTTACTGAAAGTTTTACTAACATTAGTTGCACCATCAAACTGGGAAACAATACTCTGTGTACCTTTGGACACCAAGGGCAGAAACCAGCCTATTGGTCAGGCTCAAGTCAAGAGAAATACGTATTTAAAACTGGCATTAACACCAGCAAAACATTCTGAAGGGGTATTATCTTCACTGTATTTGTGCAAACTTGATAAAAAGATGGAAAACATTGCCCTTTAATGGTCACAACTTTGAAGGGGAGAGTAATTCATCCCTGACCGGAGATCAACAGGCCATTTGCTGATAGAATGTAAAATGCTCAGCTTTCTATAAAGAGATTGGGAGTTATTCAAGGATTGCATTTGGAGACTAAGTAGATACTGTGAAGGGAGTGAACAGTCAGGATGGGCTCAGGTCCCTGAGATCTTAGGGATTTGTAAATTGACAAATCAGTGACAACAAAATTACCATTTCATTCTCACTTATCTTTGCAAGAGTATAAACAAAACCAACAACCCTCCCCCCATCCCACCCCTCATCTGGTGACTTTGCACAGTCTTGAAAAGCTGAAAGGCAGAGACACAGTTAATTCAGTGTTTCTTTTACCACATAAATATCTCTTATCAGAGATAGTGTCCTAGTCCACAGTATCGATTTAAATGCCCCAGGGTTGTTCATCGTAGAGAGAACTCTATGACTTTTGAAAGAGGTTGTGGCCATTGCAAATACATCTTTAAAGAAGGAAAGAATACTATCACTGTCGGCGAAGACATGCATCCAAGCTTTAGAACAAAGCTAGCAAAACCCTACTCACATCCCTGTAAAGCAGACATATATTTTTGTATTTTTTATAGGTGGATACAGTGCAGACCACGAGCCCTCCTGGCCACATTGAGGAATCGTGTAAAATGAATGTATGTGCTCGTAAGTGAAATACACGTAATGTTCCAACTCACTGTGTTGGATCCTAATAGACCTGGATTTGTCTTCTGTAAAAAGAAATTGATTCCCAAGGGGCAGGACCACTAGCTGATTAAAATGAAGCTCTGATTTTGAAGAAAACAAACAAAAATGGCATTAAAAAATCTTCGCCAAAAAAAAAGAAAAATAATCGAACTATACTTTGCAAACATCTGAAAAAAAAAATCACGCTTTCGATATGGAATAAAGGTGGGATGTGAGAGAGGTTTTGCAATCTTATCAATAACTGTGGAGAAACAGAATCAGGTATCATCACACTCAGGAGTATGAAAAGAAGAACAGGAAATCCTTTTTCTTCGGTTTGCACTTGAATGGACTCAAGCCAAGAGTGGGGACATGTATCCTGTTACAGTTTATAGTCAATAACGTGGACATATAGTATAGATATGATTTCATTTGCCTTGCTTGAACTCATTGGATTCATCGCCTGAGCCTGTGCTAGATCAACAAAGAAAATGGAAATGTATACCTCAGGACTGAATTCCCAGAAAATTAAACTAAGATTGTTGTCAATCAGGGAACATAAGAAACTTGTGGACATGAGAGAAAACAAATTTAGGTCATTCTGATACTTGTTGAATTTGATGGTGTAAAAGCAAAAGATAGATGGCAGTATATCTTACTGACATTTTACACACTTACTGATTGGATTTAGCTTAAACCCATAAGTGTTCAAGGAATGTATGGCCATTATATCAATAGGAACTGGCCTTTAAATGTGTGGTCCTATGCATTTATAGATGCAGAAGAGGGCATTTTTATTTTATTAAGGATGAATTGCATGCAGGAAGTACCTCTTCGCATTGTTTTTCTTTGCTCAGTTGAAGACAATGTATACATATAGTCTAACTTTTGTATGAGTGTGAGTGTACGTGTATGCATGTGTGTGTGTGTATAAATGGAAGGCAGTAAAATTTAATGATTTACTTTTGCACTCTGAGTTGTTAACTAGAATGTAAGCAGGTAAACTGTCTTAAGCCATTCATATGTACTATGATCATTATTAAAGATTATTACACACAACGGAAGCAATGGTAAAATAGGATGATTACTGCAAAGGCTCTTCAATTAAATATATTTATGGCAATTGGGCTGTTTAGATTAAGGTGATACCAATGCCTAAAAATGAGACTAGGCTCCTGTGTAGCCAGTTTGAAGACTGTTGCAAAGTCCTATTATAGTCCTTCAGGGTACATCAGGCAGTGACACAGGACATGACTCATGGATGAGCTTATGGAAGAGATTTGGGAAATACTTGTGCTCTAACTATAATTGTTTAATCTACCATTAAGCTACACGTATTTTTTTAAACCATTTTTCAACTTAAATTATATAAGTAATCATAAATTAACATAGATAACGGTAGTGAATATTCAACACAGATTGACATATTTTTTGTAGTTTACGTGTGCCATAATAATTTTGAAACGATTGTTCTTTGGTATTTGTATTCATGTATCTTTATCTTGCTGATGAAGTTTATAATTGAATTTTTTTACCTCTTCTTTCTATGTGACAATCAACTGAAGTTGGTACCCTATCTACACAATTACAGGGGTTTTTGTCTTTATTTATGCTAGTACAATAAGTTACAAGTCTACAAACTGTATTATTCTATTGTATTGAATATTTTTCTGTGACCAAAATAAAGAAAAATAACACCTACTTTATAAAATGCCTATATTTCTTATTTTAAGAGTCTCTTAAAGCAATGAGAAGTAAAATATGGTCATGTTGGTCATTTTTAGAAGACATTCTCCACAGTTATACAATTTGAGAGTGAAGAGCTCAGCCACTTAAGAGAGAGAGAGCGTAAAAGCCCAGCCAGTGTGGCTCAGGGCACTGAGTGTCATCCCATGGACCAGGAGGTCCCGGTTAGACGGTTATATTCCTGGTCAGGGCACATGACCAGGTTGCAGGCTCGATCCCGAGTAGGGGCTGTGCAGGGGGCAGCTCATTGATGTTTCTCCCTCACATTAATGTTTCTATCTCTCTCATCCTTTCTCTCCAAAAACAAAAAAGTCAATAAAAATATATTTTAAAAGATAAAGAGAAAAGTTCTGGCAGGTAATTGCGCGAGTATGTAGAGAAAAGCACCCGAACTGTGGCAGGAGTCTTGGGGTGAAGCTTGGCTGGGCCCCTGGACAGCCAGACCTGCCAGACACGTCTCGGTGCCCTCAGCTGCTCCGTGTCTCATCATTCAGTGGTAGATTTGAACCGCACTCTCAATTTTAAGATCATTTTGATTCTTCACTTCTAAGGTTTTGATAACTTTAAAATATTGCAATGTGATATTTAATGCTGATCATATTAATAATCAATACTGATCATTAGTATTAAGAGAATTCCACGCTGTTTTCAACTGAAATGGACCCAAATCTCAAGGCGTGCCCTAGCACCAAAGGAAAATAAGAATTTACAGTTGTTACTGTTCCATCCTTAGTTTGACTTAATGGGATATATATTGAAATATAAAAAATCATGTTCTGGGATCAATAGGTCCCTCTTAGTTCATTGAGCCAAGGAGTACCTAAGGATAAAATCACTCAATTTGTTACTGAAGAAACCTTTTTGTTCTGCTCAGAGCTGAATGCATCCCTGGCAGAGTATTCAAGTGAGAGAACCAGTTTTTCTTGCTCTTTACCCGCCAAGGATTGTTCAGCACATGAAGGTCTCTGTGACTTCAAAGGCATTTTTGGACTTGGATCAGCTTGGTAGGGTTCAGAGAAGGAAACACTAGCCCCTGATGTTTATTGCTGTAGGCTCTTTCATCTAATAGTAATTCTCTTCTTAGAAGAAGCAACAGGCAGAGGAGTCTGCAACTATTACAATTTCATGATTAATGTTTAGTAGCAAAGTGCCTCACAGAAAAACAGTACTTTTATTTTAGTTTCCTGCTACTACTCCAACTGGGAAAGGTCAGGGAAACAGTGGGAAGCAAAATGAAAGCCTATATATTACGCAGATTATTTTCGCTGTTGCAGCATTCTGACTTGCAAAGCAGTGTCGCTTTCAAAGTCACAAAGGTGGCGTGGGTCATCTTCAGGGATCCTTCTTTAGGGAATTGGTCACACCAAACGTTTTTCATTTTGGTGAACTTCTGGCCACTTATGGAAGTAGTGTAGATCCCAAATTTCAATTTTGTCAATATATTCTTTACTTTACAAGATTAGAAACTTAGATGGGAGAATTGCGGACTTCCACCTACCAAGCTTCTCCAGTGCCTCACTAACTCTAAATAAAACTTCTACCCTTGCTTCTTGCCCCGTATATTAAAAAGAAGAGGAAGACTGGACTTGTCTCAAGTTAAATGACTATACAGTAGTCCCCCCTCATCTGTGGGAGATAAATCCCAAGATCACTAGTGATGGACACCTGAGACCATAGTTAGTATGGGTAACACCAACCACACTGTGCTATTTCTCTCACTCACATACATACCTGTGATACAATTTAATTCATAAATTAGGCACAGTGAGATATAAGCATTGCTAACTCATAATAAAATAGAATGATTTTAACAATATACTGTAACAAAAGTTGTGTGAAGGTGCTCTCTGTCTCTCCCCCTGTCCCATTATCTCCCTCCCCCCCCCATCATATAACCAAGAGAGCTACTAAGTAACTAACTGGAAGGTAGCATTTACAGTGTGGGTGTGCTGGACAAAGGGACGATTTATGTCCCAGGTGGGACTGAGCAGTACATACAGCATGTGAGTGAGGTTTCATCACACTACTCAGAGTGGCGTGCAACTTAAAACTAACGGATTGTTTATCTGAAATTTCCCATTTAATATTTTTGGACCTGCATTGATCACAGGTAACTGAAACCTCAGAAAACAAAACTTTGGATAGGGGGTGGGCAGGTGTTACTGTTTAGCTCAGTGAATGAGAATGACAAATTGAAAAGTTATGTTCAGAATCCACCATTGCAAGTAGACTTTCAGTGGTGAACATTATGTAGTATGTACAAATATCCAAAAATAATGTTGTACACCTGAAATGAAATAGTCTTGTATATCAGTTTTACTATACACACACAAAAAGAACGCATCATCAGGTTGGATTCACATTGGTAAAAATTTCACTGAAATATAAAAAAAAATTTTTACTTATTTTTTAAATGCTATTATTCTACTTCCTTGTTTTGGTAACTATAATTTGCTTGAACTGCTTTTAATATTTTCTTTGATAACTTTTAAGCCACATTATCAAGAGTCAACTCTGTTTAATGTTTTTGTCAACCTCAGGAGGCAGATGCTATTAGTGTCGTGACACCCACCCAATTTACAGATGAGGACAATGAGGCACAGAGAGTTTTGGGAAACTTGCAAAGCAACAGAACTAGCAGGAGGGAGAGGTGGGCTTTGAGTCCTGCGCTCTGGTTTCGGAGGCTGCACTCGACAGGTGAGCCACAGAGCTTTCATGCCAGACACTGTTAGAGGATGGGGGTGCAAGTTAGCTTCTGAAACTATTTGGGGGTGCAGAGATACATTTTGCAGTTCCTTAGTTCACACATCTCTTAGCCCGAGTGAGGCAGGTTCAACACGCTTGAACTGGATGGGAGAGGTAGTCACACGTCCCTGTGCATCAAGTGTTGGAATCTGCGATAGACGGTCTCCTTTAAATACTACACAAAGAAGAGAAATTCTTCCCTGACCTCCTTGCTTTGCAGGCTAAAAACTATATAAATATATGTATTTGCATTACAATTTTTATTTTGAAAATTAAGACTTTGCTGCTGAAAAAAATGGCATCTGCATTCTTTGAACAGAGAAAGCTCACAATCGAATGGGAAGTCCAGCCGAGCAGGCTAACTATTACAATGCTGTGCGCTAACTGAAGGTGTCCCAGTGGTTAAGGCCAAACTGCCTGGAACCCAGACTGCCCAGCTTACACTTACGCCTTGATGACCTTTGGACAGATTACATCTCTCTGCCTCCATTCCTGCATTTGTAATATATGTTCATAACAACATATACCTTATAAATCAGGTGTGAGTATTAAATGAGTTCCATCCAGGCAAAGTGCACATGACATCACAAGAACTCGGCAAATGCCGGCAATTACTGATTTTCTTACTGCTGCTGATATACTTGACATATGAATAGACTGCAGTGGTTGCTGATGGAGATGTTCACGGGCCAAAATAAACTGAATGGCACTGTCAAGGCGAAATAAAAGGCACCTCGCAGAAGGGGAAGCACCAAGCCCTCAGTGTTCTGCATATGCTGTGGCGTGAAACTCAGCAAACTGTGCCGGTGCAGCTTCTCCAGAGAAAGTCATCAGTTTCTGGTCTGAAGCAATTCAAATTTTGCAGCTCTGGGAGTTGTAATTTTTTCCAGCATAGATAAGGGAAAGGAGCCCGTGAAAGCTGAAATCAAAGCTGTGTCACAATTTGATGATGAAGGTTTCTAAAAGGTTAAAGAACAGTTTGAAGATCATGATATCTGCAATCATAAAGGAATAACATCTTCTCTAATAATCAGTAGTTTAAGAATTGTGAAATTTGCCCTGGCCAGTTTGGCTCAGTGGTTTGAGCGTTGGCCAGAGAGACCCAGGTTAGGTTCCCGCTAAGGGCACGTACCTCACTTGCAGTTTGTCCCTGGCCCTGGTTGGGTCGTGTGGGTGGCAACCACTCAATGTGTCCCTTTCACATCGCTGTTTCTCTCTCTCTCTTCCTCTCTTTCCCTCCCGCCTTGTCTGAATAAAAAATGAAAAAATGTCCTCGGGTGAGGATAAAAAAAAAAGAATTGTGAAACCTAAGAATAACAAATTGTCAGATTATCATAAGACTATGTAAACTGATTATGATAATAATCCACCAGTAAATTGTAGTTATTCTTTGTAAATATTTAATAAGTATCTATTATATATGATGAGGGCTCTATTTTCGAAGTTCTTCATTAAGCAGAAAATGTGCTGCATTTATTAGAGAAAAATTTAAATAGATGAAATATAAACAATAATACCTGATGAACTGAACTGGATAATATTTAATGTCTAGAAAGAAAGTGGCTTTTATTTAAAACATAGTAATTGGTTAATTGAGCATGTTTGAGAGGACAAAACAACCAACCATTGAAAATACTAAGTTTTGCTACTGAAACTACTTTTGGATGGAATATACTGAATAATAATTTTGACTGTGGAAAATGTAGGCCTTAGAAATGGCTCTGCATTCTTGGGAATGCACAGCATTGCTTGTGAAAACATGAGACTGGTATATTGTAACTTCGTATCCTACTTTAGCAGCTGAGCCTTTGAAAAGAAACAAAGCCAACCACAGATTATTATTAGGTCATAAAGTTTCAATAATTTTTACATTTTTTATGAAAGACCTAGCTACTCTATATTTTTATGTGTGTTAATACCACCTTAATAACCATCTTATGCTGTTTTTTGTGAATTTCTAATGAGGAGTTCAAATGAATGTGATTAAAAATGAATACCTTCCAAGTCTATATCTTTAGATGTTAGGGGAGAAAATGAACATTTCCTAATTTAAGAGATTGGAATTCTGAGATCAGGTACAGCTCAGTCTGCTTTCTAATTGCTGCTGCCCAATTGTGACAGTGAAACCCTGTCTCCGGGGCTGAGGGGAGCCTGGGTCTCTCATCTTTCTTCTTCTCTGTGTGTCTAGCTGTTAAAGGAGGGTCAGCAAGGATTTTTTTCTCCCCGATCTGGCGGACTCGTGAAAGAAGCAGACGTTTGGTATATGCATTTTAGAAAGATCAGAAACTGGCTGCTTCCTGATAATACATTTCAAGTGAATTCTAACTTTCTGCTACAATTCAAATCTGCTGATTGACTTTTTAATAGCCCTGCATATTTATTATATAGAAGTTTGCCATATTTTTGAAGCATCATTGAAATTTGATTGTAACCATCATGAAATTGAAAAAAAAAAAAAGTATTAGGAAAGACACTGATGATATTAAGGAAACAATTTATCACATGAGCCTGTTAATAAAAATCCTTTGATAAGTAGACACATAAATGCTTTGCTTTTTAGATGGAAAAGTTTGTAAAAATATTCATGAGGATGACTTCCAATTAATCCACCTTAAGGGAAGTTGTATTCAAACGAATACTAAAAATTTTGTAAGTACAGATCTTTCCATCGTTCAATAACCCATTTTAATATTCAAAAAATATGTGCAACACACATCTTGCACCTGGACTCCTCAGTCATCATGTGCTCTTATCATCTTAGATTAACCTTTGGATTAAAGAGCATGATTAGAGGATTCTAAATTAGTGGTTACCAAGCTGAACTGACGCAAAAGTTAGCACAAAGTAATACAGCAATCTATTTCGTGCAATATATCCCTTAAACCAGTTAATTAGCGGTTCAATTAGCACGAGATTTCTTGTTGTGACCTAAGCCATTGTACTCCCAATGGGTCTACCGGAGACAATGGGGAAAAAAAAAGCTTCAGAATTGTTGATGGCTGTCACATGCCACCAGAATTAAAAATAAGTCTCCATTTAAAAGTAAGAGAACATATATATGCTTTGTTTTTAATCCAGAACAGGTTTTTTTTTTAACTTTTACGGTATGAAATACTTCCAAAAATTAAAAACATATCAAGTAACTCTATGTGCTATACTGTTAAATTAGCTACACTTTAAGTTTCAAGTGACAACAAATAAATGTTTAAAGGATTCACTTCTATAAAAGGACGCAGTTCTCATGATTTTGAGAGAAAACATGAAGGATATGTGTTAGGGAGATCATATTTTTGAATATATAATATGATTCATAGGATTCTATTAAAGGCCATTGAAATTACTTACAAAGAACTGCATTTTGGAAAGCTACATGGAACTCTGCCTTTGGACAGGCCTGAGGGGAAAAAATGCATCTTAGAAATAATTTATCAAGTGCATGTCATGAAAGGGGTCTCTCATCCCTCTTTCCCTCCCCAGCGAGAACATATTGAGATTGCGTGTTTGTCTTTATTGTATGAAATGGAAGTTTCCGCTGAGCCAACGACAGTCATCTGCCAGCAGATTGGTTCTGCTTTTCCAAACAACGTAAAGAATGGCCCCGGTAGTTATGGATATTAGGCTATAAAACACAGCAAACCTTCTGGAGGTGTTTTTCTTTTCATCTTACACAGCTGACAATTCAGAACATACAAAGAAATAAAATATTTTAAGGATCTAACTAATTTTCCTAGATTCTGTGACACTTTCTTCCCCAGTCGCTGAAATCCGTTGGCTTCCTACTTCATGGCCATGTAACTAGGAGATTCTTTTCCTGTGAGTTTGAATACTACAGTAGGTCCAGAGGGCTCTTTCTCCTTTTCAAAAATTGCTCTGTAGCCTCTTTTGGCTGTTAATGTATGGATGCCATTTGGAACATAACCAGTTATTATGTCGCTCACAGATATTTTATTGTACACAGAACCAAGTATTTATGGTAAGCTAGAGTCACTCTTATGCAAAACCTAACAAAGAGAAAACTGTGTGAGTTTTATTGTTTTTCCTCTTGACTTTTCCCTTGTCTAACACATCAATTCAAATTGCTCCCTTTTAATTTAGTAGAAAATTTTAGCAAGTGGAATAGAAAGTATATAAAAACAATGAATTTTTAATCAATAGTATCTAATCAATTGAAAGTTCTATTCTCTAAAATAAGGACACATTTGGCCTGGCTGGTGTGACTCAGTGGTTGAGCATCGACCCAGGCAGCAAGAGGTCGCCAGTTTGATTCCCAGTCAGGGCACATGCCCAGGGTGTGGGCCTGATCTCCAGTGGGGAGCATGCAGGAGGCGGCCAATTGATGTTCTCTCCCGTTGATGCTTCTATCTCTCCTTCTCCCTTCCTCTCTCTCTAAAATCAATAAAGAAAAATTATAAAAATAAGATAAAGTTAGGACACATTTGCATTTATAATAAAACAGTAATCCAGTAAGCATTTGTGCCAAGATGAACACAGAGATGTGTGATATCTAAACTTCTTTCTCTTTAGTTTGGTGGTGGTATGTCTTCGGGCACTCAGAGGTTTCAGTTAAACTTCTCATCTGGTAATTGCCTAATAATGATCTGATCTGAGAGTGGTCGTTCAGTTTAAATACATTTACTAAGTATTTGAATTACTGTATTGTGTCCTCTCTTGGATTTTCTATGAAAATATATGATTTAAACATATATATAATTCATAACTTAACAGTTGAAGCCTTAGAGTAACAATTATGGACTAGTCTTTGAGACTTTGGGAAAGTTACTTGACATCTCATGTACTTAAATGAAGATAATAGTCTCATGCCATTATTAGGAAAGTGGATGGATAAATATGCTCTATAAATTATATGTCATATAATAAATTAATGTGAGTGAGTATAAATAACAACCATTATAAAAGAAAGGATCAGAAACGGATACAGGTTACTTAGCTATTTTCTAATTGAGCTAAGATCCCAGAAGTGGTCAGAACACAATACAGAATGGTGCCTGCCACATAGTAGGTGTCTCTAAGTGCTGTCCTCTATTAAAAATAGACACATTTGGCCCTGGCCAGTTTGGCTCAGCGGTTCGAGCGGCGGCCTGCGGTCCAGAGAGACCCGGGTTCGGTTCCCGCTAAGGGCATATACCTCGGTTGCAGTTTGTCCCCGGCCCTGGATGCGTTGTGTGGGTGGCAACCACTCGATGTGTCTCTTTCACATCGATGTTTCTCCCTCTCTTTCTCTCCCTCCCGCTATATCTGAACAAAAAATGGGAAAAAAAAAATAGACACATTTGTTGTTGTTGTTGTTGTTTTTAACTCATCTTTATTATTGAATGTATTACAGATATTCCCTCCTTTTTTCCCTATTGATCCTCTCCTCCCCAACCCCGCCACCCTCCTGCCTTCCCCATACTATTATTGGTGTCCATTGATTATGTACATAGGTATAGAAGTTCTTTGCTTTATCTCATCCCACCCTCTCTCCTCCCTTCCCTTTGAGGTTCATCAGTCTAACAAGCAATTGTATTTCTTAATTCCTTCATCTTTTTTACCCATCCCTCCAGCCCCCATCCATCTGACAAGCAACAAAAAGTTCTCTGTATCTATGACTCTGTTTCTGTTCTGCTTGCTCATTTTTTTTTGCAGGTTCATTTGTGGATAGATATGTATTAATTTCTACTTTATTGTTCATATTTTTGTTCTACTCCTTCAAAAAGACCATTCAACATTTCATATTATACTGTTTTGGTGGTGGTGAACTCCTTTAGCTTTTTCTTGTCTGGGAAACTCTTTACATGTCCATTGATTCTAAATGACAGCTTTGCAGGATAGAGTAATCTTGGTTGTAGGTCATTGCTTTTCATCACCTTGAATATTTCTTGCTACTCCTTTCTGGCCTGCAAAGTTTCTTTGGAGAAATAAGCTGACAGTCTTATGGGAGCTCCTTTGTAGGTAACTGACAGCTTTTCTCTTGCAGCTTTTAAAATTCTCTCTTTGTCTTTAACCTTTGGCATTTTGATGAGGATGTGTCTTGGTTTGGACCTCTTTGGGTTCAACTTGTTTGGGGCTCTCTGTGCTTCCTGGACTTGCATGTCTGTTTACTTCACCAAATTAGGGAAGTTTGCTGTCATTATTTTTTCAAATAGGTTTTCAATTGCTTGCTCTCTCTCTTCTCCTCTGGCACCCCTATGATGTAAATATTGTCCCAGGGGCTCCTTACACTATCCTCATTTTTTTTTGCATTCTTTTTTCTTTTTTCTGTTCTGATTGGGTGTTTTCTGTTTTCTTATATTCCAAATCGATGGTTTGCTTCTTGGCTTTACCTACTCTACCATTGATTCCCTATAAATTATTTTTTATTTCAGTTAGTGCATCCTTCATTTCTGACTGGTTCTTATTTATGTTGTTGATGTTCTCACTAAGTTCCTTGGAGGTCTCCATAAGTTCCTTGAAGGTCTCACTAAGTCCCTTGAATGTCTCAACAATTTCCTTGAACAAACTTATAACCTGTGTTTTGAACTCAGCATCTGATTAATTGATTATCTCCATTTTGTTTAATTCTTTTCCTGGAGTTTTGTTCTTTTCTTTCATTTGGGACATGTTTCTTTGTCTCTTCATTTTGGCTGCTTCCCTGTGATTGTTTCTATGTATTAGGTAGAGTTGATATTTCTCCTAGACTTCATAGGGTTGCCTATTGTTGTAGGTGTCCTGTAGGATCCAGCAGCACAGCCTCCCTGATCACCCTAGCTGTGTCCTCGAGGTGCACCCCTAGTGTGGACTGTACACCCTTCTGTTGTAATTGAGTCTTGATTGTTGTTGGCACGTCAATGGGAGGGATTTACTTAGGCTGATCAGCTGCAAGGACTGGCTGTGCCCATTAGCCACTGGCCTTTGACTACCTTGGAGGATCAGCTGTGCAGGGCTCACTACACAGAGCAAAACTTACTTCAAACAGGGCTCTGGTACCCATTGAGCCCACTCACTGAGTGTGTCACTTGTGGAGGTGGTTGTGTGGTGGTGTTTTGATGTGGTCTGAAGCTGTCCACTCGGTGTGCTGGTTCTGTGGCAAGGTTAGCCACTGCCTGTATTCCATCCAGGGCCACCTGGCATAAGCTACAAAGTTATCTGCAGATGGCTGCTTCTTGTGCTGGGCTTGGAGGTGTCCAGGAAAAGCCAAGTTGTGAACCGAGGCTGGCTGCTTCTAGTGCCATGCCTGGGGCCACTTAACAAGAGGTATGGGGCTCGCTGAGACCAGATGCTGCTTGTTTGAGAGATTTTAGGAAACTCTGAGGCAGGATCCAAGACAGGCCAATCCTATGGTAAAGCCTTAGGAGACAGCTTTGGTGGACCTGAAAGTTGGGTGGGCGGGGCCTCTGGGAATCACCAGGGCGGGGCCAACAGTGTGAGCCAGGTTGCTGGAGTCCCAGATATGGCGGCTGTCTGCTGACCCGGGGAAGGGCTCACTAAAGAAACCTCAGCCTCCACCAGCCTATCTGTCCAGGAGAAAGCTGCCCCTCCAGCCCTTGTCCTGAGGCCAAATAGCTCAGTTCTTCCCTGTATATCTCTGGTGTCTCTTAAGCTGCCTCCCCTCCGAGCTCAGAGGGAGCAAGTCCAAGTAAGTCTGTGTGCTGGCCCTTTAAGAGGAGCTGCCTGGGGCTTCCACAGCCTCAGCTTCCCTCAGCCTCCCTCAGCCTCAGTTCCCGCTGGTTTACAGCCAGAAGTGATGCGGATTCTCTTCTTGGCACTGGGACCCTGAGCTTGGTGCCTGGTGTGGGACAGGGACCCCATACCCCTCAGGGAGGAGCTTCCCAGCTGAAGTGTCCTCCTGATTTTTATCCGCCACACGTGGGTAAGGGACCAACCCCTCCGCCTCCACCCCTCCTACCAGTCTCGATGTGGTAGCTGTTTTAATTCTGTAGTTGTAGGACTTCCATTCAGCTTGATTTCAGGTGGTTCTGAATGATGGTTGTGCTGTAGTTTAGTTGTAATTTTGATGTGGTTGTGGGAGGAGGCGAGACCGAGTTTACCTACACTGCCATCCTGACCCGACAGATGTGTTTTCCAAAGGTCTTAGATGAGTCACAAGTTAGGTAGGGATTAAACCACAGGTGTGTCTCACTTTAAACCCTGCTTTTCTTAAAGCTTTGCAGGCATGCAAACTTGATTTAGAACTGTTTATTGGGATAGACTTCCCAACCTTTATAAGTAAGCTTTCGTTTAACACATTTTTGAAAAGGTATTTTTGGAATTATTTAGAAAACACAGACATGCTTATAAAACATGATAGTATTTATAAATGAGAACATAATAAAAAAACGATCAATTGTCAATACATACTTTGAGCTGTTTTCATGAGTATCTCTTTGAATTTAGAAACTACTCACTAAAACACACACCAAGAAATATATAAGAGGTTTATTTATTTCCTAGAAGACTTCAGCTGGGTAATTAGGTAAGCTCATATTCTCACCTCCACTTTGATTTTCTTTGAATATTTGTAATTATAGTAATGAAAGGTGTCTGGCTGTCATGACTGTGGGAGGTACCTTTCACATAGTGACATTCTCTTTTTGTCTGTTGCTGCATCATTTGTGTTGCTATTCAGTTTTAACTGTGAGGTTCAGGAATGTTTTGCTTTAGTTTTCTACAAATATTTTGTAGCATTTTTTTTCTATTAAATTATTTTAAAAAGATATGTTATAGTTGGATCTTTAGTTTCACTACTCTTCACATAGGTTATAAGGCCTAGCGTTGCCCTCCAGTAGTTACCATTACTTACTGTTTAGGGGGATTTGAAATCGACTTCCCCCAATGATGTATTCCACGTACTGTGCCATCTAACAATATTGGATTATAAAAATATGTATTAAAAAGGGGGAGGCTTTCTCTCTCTCAATGTGCTGCTGGTAATTGACAAAGACTATGAAATAAAATGAATCAGGGTTAATCGTGGAAAGCACAGTTGAACTGCTGTTGAAGTTTGTGTATGAATTACATAAAATGCATCTAGATGTCACCTTGAGGGCTAAGTATTCTATTCACTGCTGCCCAAAATTCTTCCCAGAACAGAACAACCTGCTTCATCTTGGGCCCTGCTTAGGAACGTCAAATGCCTGTTCATTTCTAATAAGAAAATTCAAATTTCTTAATTTAGAATTGTGTTCCTCTAAGTTCACTCTTTCGCTTTTACTTTCTATTCTTCTTTTTCATGAACCCTGTGCTCCAGCTCAGCCTGGTTACTTTCAGGTGACTTTACCTATTTCACACCTTTCCCATCAGTTTATCTTAACCCATGTTATTATCTTTTTCAGAAATTCTCTGTTCTTCTAATTTGAAATGAGTGAATCTTACCTTCTTTGATTCTTATTTTATTAAACTTTTCCTGATTGCCAGATTGTTAGTGCTAATATAAAGTCATTTTACCTGCATGATTTTATGCTACCTGGAGCTTCCTACCTTTAATGATGGAATTTTTTAGGGCAGATGAATGTATATGGGTATTATTTATTTATTGCATCATAATCTCCCTACTGGGAAGGGTCCAAGTCTGATTAATATTTAGCTTCTCCCCCAGTTCTTAAAAATGTGCCTGGCTTATAGCAGATCAGATGCTCACTAAACAGTGATTAAATTAATTTGATGCTATTTATGGGAGTTTTATGTGATTCTCTAGCACACTCAATAAAATGTATAAATATTAGTCATTCAATAGAGTTTTATTGAGAGTGTATTCTTATTATAAATTAGGTGCTGGGGATATTGCATTCCTACAAAATGTTGAATACTGGGTATCACAGATGAGGTGATATGCACATATTTATATACATAACCACAAATCATGTGAGCTCGGGTAGGTCTTGCATTTTTCTGTGTTACTCAGAATCTACTCTATTGCAGGAACTCTGTTGTTAGCAAAATAAATGTGTCACCCAGATGTGATCACTACATAAGGGGTATGGTGGATGACAAGTGGGTGCTGAGGCAGGATGGTGTAGAGGGAGGCAGGGAAACAGATCAAACTCTGTATGACATTAGATTTCACATTAAGAAGATTTAACTTGATCTGGGAAGAAATGGGAATCAGACAGCAGAGATGTTTAAAGACAGGGAAGTGGACGCCCTGATTTGTTAGAGAAGTAACTTTCCGAGGTTTGAGAAGGAAGCTCGGGAGAGGGAAGAAACAAATAACCCCGAAGGGATTTGGATTATCCCTGCACAGAGGCACATTTCTCGTACACTTGGAATTCTGTGCCTTTGGTGGCCACGCTTCATGTGAAGTAATGGGTAGTGGAGATCACTGCTCTCTTTGGCCATTTCTTGGCACCTATGAAGGGC
Source organism: Molossus molossus (assembly GCF_014108415.1). Classification (NCBI taxonomy): domain Eukaryota; kingdom Metazoa; phylum Chordata; class Mammalia; order Chiroptera; family Molossidae; genus Molossus; species Molossus molossus. The sequence continues at coordinate 21,633,279 of NW_023425344.1, forward strand.
TTCAAACTAGAGATTTATTTCCTCAGTAGAGGAATTTGTGTGATTAATAACAAAAGAACTACATATTAATGCGTGGTTCCTAGCATTTATAGACATGGAACAATTCTTTGAACATGGAATTAATTCACTTCTACTTAAACTATTGACGTGTGGTGGTGTGTTGGAGATAAATACACAGCATGATTTTAATGTGAAATTCCTTTAACACTGACTGTCAAAAGAGACTTTCCTTGATGTTAAGCTATGTTCTCGAAGGGGGCTATCTTGAGGCTGAAGGCTAAAGAGTCCTCACTTACCAGATTCAAGGCATCCCTCTTGAATCTACCTCTATCATTATCTGAACAAACTGTTCAAGCGATCAACTGATTTTATTTCTGATCTTATCCAGAAGGATTTCTATTTTGTAGCATATTATTAAAGTGTTTTCTCTAATTTTGCTTTCTGTGCCTCATGATTTAAAAAATGAGACACGAATTTACGCCATGTATAGTGTGGATATGATTTTCACAGTCTCGTAGTTGGTAGGACTGACTGTCTTCTTTTGAAGAATGTAAAGCAATTCCTGGGATTTCATTTAGAGTCAGACTATTCTGGCAGTTCTGTGACAGGGAAATTTTAAGGATCATCAAGATTAAAGGCACAGTCTGTGGAATTGCTCTTGTTTTTTTCTCTTTCTTTTTTCACCTTTAATTTCCAATGAAAAGATATTCTAATAGATTGGATGCTTTCTACCAACCTGTCTTCTGACTGATCTTTGACTTGCAACCTAAGAAATTCAGCTTCAGAAAAAAAGAAGAAATTCATCTTCAGTCTGTTAGAGCTGGAAGGGCCCTTAGCACCGCCAGGGGCTATCTAGTGTTTCAAGCATTTAGAAGCCCTGGTATATGAACAGTGATTAATGTGTGGTATTTATTCATTTGTATTGCTGAATTCCCCAAGGACGATGTCCTGTAAAGTTTTTCTGTGTGGTTGAAGGCATTCTTAATATTCTATATAAGGCAGAGGTGACACATACCCTAACTATGCAAAGTATTTAACCCATGACTATAGATAATATCCACATTCATAATACACAACTTTCAAAATGTTTTTTTTAAACATTCAGAATGTTTTATACTTTATCATAAACTTTATGTAATATCTTATATAAATCCTTTTCAGTATACTTTATTATAGAATAATTTATAAATTATATTTTGTTTGAAATTGTTGTCGTTTTTGATAGGTTTCAGAAGGCATACCGTCCTGCCTTTAATGTTGCTGTTACCTATGGTGGGACAATTCAAATTTTGTTTTTCTGATTGAAAGAGTTAAATGTTTTCTTATAAAAACTCACTTAAAAATAAAAATTTTCATACTGACAATATTATGAAAAGGCACAATCTCTGATATATCATATTTTTAAAATATCTTACCATTGAATATAATTTCAAATTTCTCAATGCTTGATTTGCCAAATCTGAATGTATTTTATGTTGATATCATAAGTAAGGTGTATTAGGAATAGTATTGTCAGGCTTAAGTCTTGAACTGACTGGCTAAAACATTAACCAATGAAGTATAAAGTGTTGGGTTATTTTGGATGCACATACACATATATCTAAATCTATATTAATATATAATGAATATTTTGAAATATATTTTTACATATATGTTTCATATATATTAATATATTATTCATATATATTTTTGCATTTCAGAATATATATATATATATATTTTTTTTTTTTTGAAGATCACCATATGGAAATAGTTACCGAATAATAAGTTTTGAATATCTGCTTTAACCCAGATACTGTGTTTGAGACTGGGAATATAAATCTGGAAAATATACTATCTATGCTTTCAAGGAACTCATTATCAATTAAGTACTATAAGATGACAGAGATAAAGAGGGAAAATGAAGACATTTGGGGAAAGTTTAATGATACAACAAGCTTTTGAGCTGAACTTTGTCATAAATTGTTTACCTATACTAAGGAGGGGAAAAAGAGGCATTTCAGCTGGAGTTTAAGTTTACCCTGTAAGCATTTGGAAGTCACTAAAAGCTTCAAGCAAGGGTGTTATGCAATAAATGCTTTAGAATGATGGCTGTCGGAGAGTGGAGGGCAGTTTATAGGTAAGGTACTGAGAAAAAGAACTTGTCAGGGGACTAGAGTATCTGATAAAATCCGATCATGTGATTCTGATGCCTTGTCCTTGGAGAAAGATCAAGAGGCATATGGGCAGAAGGGTATAAATTATTTTGGTTGGAGGTTGGGGAAGAAAGGGGAGCAAAAATACGAATGAAAAGTTTGTTTCAGATTTTAGTTTTGAACATTTTAACAAGAAGGTGGAATTTGAAATGTTAGAGATTAAGATTGGAAAGGAAAGAATTAAATAGTTCATCATTTAGTGGTAGGTAACCCCATGCAAGTAGATGAGATCCCTAGGGAATACATACAAAGAGTTAAAAACAGCAGGCAAAAGGACCAATCTTGATGAGCCATGGGAAAGAGAACATAGAAGAAGAGCTAAAGAAGTAAATGTAGAATCAGGAGAAAATTGTGTGGTGAAAAGCAAAGATGGAAAGTGTTTCAGTAAGAATAGAGTAGACATATTAATAATGACAACATCAAAAGCAATAATAACAGCAAAAATTGACTTAACTCTTACTAGGCAATAGACTTTGCACTAAAAATATTACATAGATTAGCTCATGTAATACTAATAATAAAAAAAATATTTTCAAGCAATAGAAATAATTTGTAACAATATTTTATTTTATTTATTTTTATGAGGTCTGTTTCTTTTTTTTTTTTCATCCTCACCTGAGGATATTATTTTTCCATTTATCTTCAGATAGAGTGGGAGGGAGGGAGAAAGAGAGAGAGAGGGAGAGACATTGATGTGAGAGAGTCACATCGACAGGCTGCCTTCCACATGACTCAGACTAGGACCGGGGACTTAGTGGCAACCGAGATGCATGCCCTTGACTAGAATCGAACCCGTGACTCTTTGGTCCAAGAGCCGATACTCTAACTGCTGAGCCAAATTGGCTAGGGTGGGATCTGTTTCTTTATTGATGTGTGTATTAAATAAGTACAGTTTTTATTTTTTAAATACAAAAAAATTTTTTTTAATTACTGTTGACATACAATATTATATTAGTTTCAGATGTACAACCCAGTGATTAGACGTTTATATAACTTATGGAGTAATCACCCTGATAAATCTATTACCAATGTGACACCATACATAGTTATTTAAATGTTATTGACCATATTCCCTCTGCTGTATTTAACATCCCGGTGACTATTCTGTAACTACCAATTTGTATTTTTTTTTTTTTTTTTTAATCCTCACCCGAGGACATTTTCCCATTTTTTCATTCAGGTAGAGTGGGAGGGAGAGAGAGGAACAGAGAGAAAGAGAGAAACATCGATGTGAAGGGACACATCGAGTGGCTGCCACCCGCACGACCGACCAGGGTCGGGGACAAACTGCAACCGAGGTACGCGCCCTTAGCGGGAACCGAACCCAGGTCTCAGGACCGCAGGTCGACGCTCTAACCGCTGAGCCAAACCGGCCAGGGCCCAATTTGTATTTTTAATGCATTCACCTTTTCCATCCATCCTCCCTTCCCCTACCATCGCCATCAAAATATTCTCTATATCTATGAGTATGTTTCTGTTCTGCTTGTTTATTTATTTTCTCTTTTTAGATTCCACATATAAATAAAATCATCTGGCATTTGTCTTTTTCTGTCTGACTCATTTGACCCAGCACAATATCCAACATGGTGGCAAGATTTTATTCTTTTTTATGTTTTTTTTTTTTATGGCTGAATCATATTCCATTGCATATATGCACTACATCTTTTTTATCCATTTATCTGTTGATGGACACCTGGGCTGCTACCATATCTTGGATTTTGTAAACAATACTGCAATAAACATATGGATGTATATGTCTTTTTAATGTCATGTTTTGGTTTTCTTTGGAGAAATACTCAGAAGTGGAATTGCTAAGTCCTTCATTGTCTCTTGTTATCACCTTTGTTTTAAAGTGTATTTTGGCCGGTTATAAGTTTTGCTACCCTAGCTTTTGTTTGTTTGTTTGTTTCCATTTTCATGAAATATCTTTTTCAATCCCTTTACTTTCAGTCTGTGTGTATCTTTCAATCTGAAGTGAGTTTCTTTTAGACAGCATATGTAAGGGTCTTGTTTTATTATCCATTTAACCACTATATGTCTTTTGATTGGAGCATTTAATTCATCTGTATTCAAAGTAATTATTGATAGATATGTATCTATTGCCATTTTATTATTTATATTTCTTCTTCTTTCTTCTTCTTCCCCTTCTCCTCTGCCTTCTTAAAGAAGACCCTTTAATATTTATTGTAATACTGGTTCGATGGTGATGAACTCCTTTAGATTTTTCTTGTCTGGGAAGCTCTTTATCTGTCTTTCAGTTCTAAATGATAACTTTTCTGGGTAGAGTAATTTTGGTTGTAGGTCCTTGCTTTTCATCACTATTAATATGTTGTGCCATGCCCTTCTAGCCTGCAAAATTTTTGTTGAGAAATCAATTGACAGTCTTATGGGAGCTCCCTTGTGGGTAACTGTTTTGTTCTTGCTACTTTTAAGATTCTCTTTCTCTTTAACCTTTGGACAGTCGGCAACTAAATGAATTCATATAAAACCAAACTCCCAGCACTGAGATCAAGAAAATTGAAGAAAGAGAAAAGTCTTCTTTATGTTGCATTTTTAGTAGTCATTGGCAGGTTGGCTACGTAAAATTACATCAGGTTTTTTTGGAACCAATAATCAGAGCCATTGAATGCAAGTACTTTTCCAATAATTTTTGCAGGAAACAGCAACTGAATGATTCGATGGTGAAAGAGGTGAAGAAAGTTGTTTTTTTTTTTTTTTTACAAAATAGGGAAATTTAGATAGGCTTGTAGGCTGAAAGACAATGAGAAATTGACTAGAAGAGAGAAAAGTACATTGATGAAACAAGGTGTTGACCGAGGCAGGAAGCAGTGGAATATAAAAGTCTGTTGGACAAAAGAATAAGAATTCTTCTTTTGAGATGCAAAATGAAGTTGTGAAGAGAAAAGATACTATAAATTTGGAGATGTAAAGGAGGGAGGCGAGGGGATTCAAGCTTGATAGCCTCAGTGTTCTCAGCAGTAGGAGGTACACTCATGTGTTGAGCCTGAAAGGAATGAGGGTAAGAGCTGAGGGTCGAGGAGGGAGGGGTGCGAACAGCTGCTGTGTAGAATGGGAAGACCAGCCAAGTAAGAATGAGTATCAGGTTGCTAAGCAGCTCTGAGAGTTCAGCTAACATCAGAAATCATAAATTTGTGATAGAGTCCATCAGTGTGATTATTCAATTTTCTTAATAATTCTTGGCAGCCCAGGAGGAGGAAGAGAACAAACAGATGGTAGGATTGATTTGGTAATGGGATTGGTAAGGCAGGTGTAAGGGAAGGTCAAAGAATGGTGGAATCTGTTTCACTCAAGGAAGTGTGTTATCAGGGGGATCAACATTAGTAGGAGCTGGCAGTCTACACAGGAAGGACTGGAGATGGCTGGAAACAGGAAGGGCAAAGCAATGGGGACCATCAGCCTTTGAAGCCGTGGAAGAGTTTTTGTGGCCATGAGTGAATAGGGTAGGGGATTAGAGAGTAGAATTTCACTATTCTGGATATTACAGTAGACTGCTTTTTGTTTAGAAACAGTCCATTTTTGTATCTGTGGGTGTGGATTGCCAAAGCTGAATGAAAGTGATTGTCACTGGAATACAGGGGCAAAATAATTTTGAGGGTAAATAGATGAATGAGTCATCCAAGTCATCTAGAATAGTGACAAGTGATAGAAGAAGGGGGGGTGGAGGGAGAGCCAGCTTCCAAATTATTCAAATGAATTGATGAAGTACTTACTTATAGATGACAGGAGTTAGAAGAGAGTTGGTTTTGTTTAGGCTTTATAGATATAGTGCTTACTGAACCAAGATAATAATACAGTGTTCCAGAGTTGGTAGGGGAAGGCCAAGAAAGGAAGTCCAAAAGGGTCTATTCCTCTTCCCGTTTACATAGTCAAATCTGTGTGAATAGAACTCAAAACTCATTGCATGCAATTCCTATGTATGGACACTTAATTTGTATTTATCCCAAGATATATTCTAGTGAATACATATTTTCTTCTCTACTAAGTCATGCTAATTTGCACTGAAACATGCGGTAATATGACCTAGGTCTCTGACTTAGCTGCCACCTCCAGTTACACCTTCTTGTTTCTGATCTCCTTCACCAGAACTCGTCAAAGTGTTGTCAGTATGGTTATTGTCCACTTACATCTTAAAGTGTCTTTAGTCCACTCCTTTGGCTCTTTTTTCCTTTCCATTTTACTGACATATCTCTGTAAAGGTCACCTGAATTTATTTTGCTAACTCCAGCGGTCAAGTATGTCTCCTTGTCTAAATCTTGGTATTTGAATGGTGTTCACTTCTCCCTGGAGCGTGTTGCATCACCATATCCACTAGGTTTTGCTTTTTCAGTGCTGATTACACCTTCTCAGTCTCCCGTGCTGCTTCTCCTAGATGTCAAAATCATGTAGTGCCCCAGGATTTTGTTTTTAAGTATCAGCACCCCAGATTTCCACCCTGGGCTCCAGACTCAGTACAAGGACCTACTCAGCTTTTCCACTGGTAAAGGCAGCGGTACCCATGGTCATGCAGTTGTTCCAGCATCTGATTCTCCTTGGCTCTATTTGCTGTACTTAGTTTTCTTATCTTTCAAATGAGGATGATTACTAAGAACTACTTCATGGAGTTCTTAGGAGGATTAAATAATAAATAAACAAAATATATAAGTGCTTAGAAATATACATGGCACACAACAGGTGCTCCACAAATGCTGGTTATTAATGTTATCACCCACATGACAGAGCAAAAGCAGAACCATCGATTTTTCTTCCTCTCAAACACCTCAATTTGCTTTCTTCATAAACCTTTCTCATATAAGTGAATAGTAGTGACATCCAGACACTTTGTTCAGAGTAAAATCTCAGAGATCATCTTTTGCTTTTTCCCTTAATATGCCACCCCGATCCATCAGTAATTTCTTTTACCTTTACCTCAAAAGTCTATACCACATTGACCACTTTCACCACCTCCTCTTCTAGACTGTAGTCCAAACCACCCATCTGCGGTGTCTCTGATTCTGCTATACTCCCTACAATAAATTCTCCACGGAGTGATTTTCCTAATAGGAATGCAAACATATCCTTCCACTGTTTAAAATTATCTAGTGACTGTCCATTACAATGAGGATAAAACCCGATCTTCCAAAGTTTTATAAGCATAGCCTGATTGGGTAGCAGCCTGCTTCTCAGACCTCAACTCTTCCACTGTCAGAATTATTCACCAAACAAAAGCCACTCTAACCTTCATTTGGTCACTCAAACATGCCAAGAGATTTCCCCTTCCAAAGCCTTTGAACTTATTATTTTTTCTGTTTGGAATACTCTTTTTCTTCCTCGGGTCCTGCCTTCTTTTCATCATTAAATCTCATTTCAAATGTCAAGTCCTCACAAAGCTTCCTTGGCCACTTTTGATCATGATATTGATTTTCTAGTTTTGGGAACACTCATGAAGACCTGCATTGTCAATCTCTACCCCAGCCTTAGTTTGTCCATATCAATCGCACCTAAATCTGGATAAGCAAAAGGGTGTGTTGTAGAATTTCATCTGTTTTACCTGAGTATTTACATTTTGGTCATTACATTTCTTAAATTTTATTTTTGTGTATATGTGCTGATATCAGCAATGTGATTCCTAGATGACACATTGGTGTCTTTTAATGCATGAGACATTTGTAATGTTATAAGCGTCTCCAGCTAGCCTCATCACATTTGTCAAGTTGACATGAATAAAATAGCACCTCTTCTGGATCTGGGTTTCTCCTGAAGAACGATAATTTTTGGAATATTTAACTATTATTCTTTTGGTATACATACTAGATATAAATTATATTCTAGTCATCATCCATGAAGCGACTACTAAAGTGACCTGAAGGTTATGTTTGAGCCTAGAAATACTTTATCACCATTATTTTATTAATAAAGATAATATATCAGAAGATTTTAATTAATTTTATCAATAGTTCCCCAAAGTGTAACAATGAAATACAAACAAAACCAAGACATTCTCTTCCTTACACTTACTTTCCTTTTGAGCAAAGCAAGGCAAAATGTACTTCTGCTGATTTCTGAAGCAAAGATACATATTTACTTGAGAATCCTTGTGTTGTGATTCTAAATATCACTTGGGATCACGACACTGACTAGGTCCATGGAAGCACGTTTATGGATTATTGTTCTAAGGGAAATATATGAAGATATCAAGTATGAATGAACTATATTCATGGGCTTTTCATTATAAAAATAGAATAGATTTTTATTCGTTAAATATAATGTTATGTTTGTAGCCCCAGCTAACTCTTTATAATCACTGAAGATCTGAATGTGAAATTAGGCTCCCTACATGTAATCTGAAACCACAGATGTTACCTTCCTGGATTCTGTTTGGAGCAAAGTGTTCTGACTAAATATTACATTCCCAGGTCTAGCTCAGCACGTACTGTGACAGTTAGCGTCTCTAGTTGTGAAAAAGAAAATTTGGTGATTACTGGCTGGCTTTCAAAATCTTGCTTGATAGAGAAGACCACGAGAGAGGCTTTCTGACCTTAAATATGTTATAAATCCCAAAGTGAGATGCTTCGGTAGAGCCTACATTTTTGGAGAGACTCTCAAGCAAGAAAGGTCCCAACCCAGGTCCTTTCCTCCTGAAAGAACAAAAACATGTGCAGTCGCAATGGGCTCTTTGGGAGCCGACAGCCACAGGGGTGGCCTATTTTCTAAGCTGGGGTAGGAGGAAGAGGTGGGTAGGCAGACACATCAATATGTGTTGGTGTCTGCAAAAGATGAGTGAGATCCAAATACATACAAAGGCTGTGGGATGGATAGAAGAGATGCCAGTACTGACTAAATAAACATATTGAAAGGAGGTTAAATGCAATTATCAGTTATTGATTCTAGAGAGAGAGTACAGTTGATAATTTCCACATATCACAGAAAAGCCACTATCCATTTCATTCCCCAGTCTAAAGTATTCAGTAGTTTTTCTTATCTGTTTTGTAAGGTGTTTGAATAATAATTGTTTTCTGCTTTGTTATTGGCAAGTAAAACCAGAAAACTTTTTCAGGGTATCCTGCTGAAAACTCCCTCTTCCCCTATCACGATAACGTAGACACAATTCCTAAAAGAATGCTATTTGACTGATTTCCATCTGGCATCTTTTCCCCCCGTATTTGCACTGAAAAGTGTGGAGTCTAGTTTTTAATGCCATTTCTGAATAAATTTAGCTTTCGGCTCAAAACCCATCTTTCTTGTTTCTTGTTGGTTTTTTATATAAGCAGTTGCCTCTTTTTGTGGAAATAATAAACATAACTCTGGGCTCTAACTGGGCAGAAGCAGACGAAAACCAGTTGTAGAAATATGGGCTCACTAATGTCTCGTACTCTGCTGTAGGCTTGAGCGTATAAATGTGTCAGACGGCTTGAGCTGTCTGTGCAGAAGAATTGTGTATTTTGCACGTAATTAGAAATTTGTCAAGACATATGTTGCGTTTTACAAACGTTTTTGTATTTATTGTTTTGCAGATGATACCTAAAATTATCATGGTGCTGAGTTATGAGAAACCTCTCAACTTCTTAGAGATCTTTATCAGTGACTAATTGATACTATTTGTGATCCACTTTAAAAGCAAAGAAAACTCCCACCTGGTAATTCTATTAATGATTCCTATATTAAAATGGCCATTGGTCCTCAAAAAGAAAACACACAGTTGTGAAATACTCATATTATTCATATTTATGTCACTACTGAGAAGCCTACAAAATGTATCTGCAAAATTAGCTTCTCATCTGTTTCCCCTCCTTTATTAAACCTAAAAGTGCATGAAGCCTTGGAACTCACAAGTTATAGGGAGGCAAAATATCACCAATTACCTATAAAGAAATGTTCCTAGAGCATAGAGCAAACACTTCTTAGACACTGCTCTTTGCCTGGCCCTGTGCGGGATGGGCATCGAGCCCTGGGGAACGGGGAAGTTAGAGCCTTAACTTGGGCATTGTGGTGGCACTGGGGAGGACCGCCTTCCCACTGGGCACAATAGTTCCAGTGCTTTGGACACATAATCATTTCTTTTCTTTTTTTTAATTAAATTTATTGGGGTGGCATTGGTTAATGAATTACATAAGTTTCCAGTGTACAATTATTATTATTTTTTATCCTCACTTGAGGACATTTTTGCATTTATCTTCAGATAGAGTGGGAGGGACAGAGGGGGGAAGAGAGAGAAAAACATTGACATGAGAGGGACACATTGAATGGTTGCCACCCACATGACCCCAACCGGACCAGGGACAAACTGCAACCAAGTTACGTGCCCTTAGCGGAAACCGAACCTGGGACTCAGTCCATGGGCCGATGCTCTTACCTCTGAGCCAAACTGGCCAGGGCTCCAGTATACAATTCAATAATAATTATCTGTATATTGCATTGTGTGTTTGCCACCCAAAGTCAAATCTGCTTCCATCAATATGGGACCCATTAACAGTGTTTTAATTTCATTTAAAATCAGAAGAAAATACAAGGACCTTTTTGGTCAAATAAAATGTTTTAATATGTAATATTAAAAGGTTCATCTTTATACCAAAATAGTCATCATAATATATAATCTGTGTCTTCTTTTACTGAAGAGAGTGTTCCACAAAAGCAGAGAAGCCCAGTGTCCAGGAAAGTCAGTGTGGCCCTGACCCAGGGCTAATGGAAGTCGGAGGTCAGGACACGATTCAAAACACCTGAACTGGTCCTTAATATAATCGTAACATTTCACTAGGTCAATCAAGGTTAGGAATGTCATGTAGGGAGAAAGATTAGCCAAAGCTGAGGCCCAGATCTGTAAAAGCACAGGGCGAGATAATTCAGAAGATGCACGAGCCATGTCCCCAAGTTAAGGCGTGTCAGCCCAGTGGACAGAGGCAATGTATGCAAAGGGCAAGTGACGGAAGAGACGTGAGCCTATTCCTAGAATGCGGACGAGGCAGGTGCTCCGAAAGAACCAAGGTTCCTGAGAATTAAAGCTTTACAACTAGATGGTTCCAATAAATAAAACTATTCAAGTAAGTCCACCATTCTGGTGTGTATAATGTGTTTGGGATTCATAGGGTAGGTGGGAGTATGGTTTGGAGACTATCTTCAAGCCCTAAAATCTGCACATATCAAGTTATGAATTTATGACTATTTGCTTTATTATTTTGACAATATTACCTATTTGACAATATAACACTTGAAAATCTCATATAAAATAATATAACATTTTCTTTCCTCAGAAAATCACTCAAGACTAGTTGAATACTGTAGTCAAAATATGAATTCTTAAATCCATTGTATAAACATGTTTATTAATAAACAAACATTTCTTTCTAGAACAAATTTGAAATCCAAATTTGACAAGTAAGTCAAAAAACTATTTATATTGCTGAACTCTAGTCAATGATTTAAAAACTTTAAGAGCATAAAGTAAAACTTTATTCTAGTATGTACTATTGCTTTCCCAGCCCAGCTTTAATGAAACTTTAAAGGGTGTATTCTTCCCATATTCTCTAAACCTTATTCTCAGTACTACCTCCTTTTATTTCCTCTCCTTCATATAATGAAAGGAAAACATTCATCTAATGTTGAGAGAATAACATGAAGGCTACTTACAGTTTTTGTGTTATTATAAAAGCTGTAGTGACTAGCAGGTGAGCTGATGAATTTAATTTTTCAACTCAGTAAACATGCACATATTAAATTCTCTGACTGTCATAAATATAATCAGGCTTTTAATTAAGAAACCAAAGAAACAGAATTTTAACCTTTGAAGATATATTGGGCTTCTGGTGATTAAGACATCCAGGGAGACGAGGTAACGCAATCAGAATGCCATTCTCTAGCTCTGTCTTGAATAGAACTTTTGCAAATCCATCCTACTGAACATGTAGGAGAACTGTTGGAAAGAAAGGTATGATCTTTTCATGGTAGGTCATAGCATCATCTTCAAACCTAAAAAATACCAGCCCCTCCTATGAAAAAGGACTTGGACTGTCTGATATTGATATCTGTGTTTTTAAATATGGAGGAAAATTTAATTTTTAAAACACCCTTTTTTTCCCCATTTGTTGTCTGTTTGTATCTCTGAAATTTTTAAAGGGGAGGCAGAAAAGGGTATTAATAAAAACTGAACTACACATTTTGGAATGTCACTTCATTCCACTGGTGATTTTGCAAAAATCTCATCAATCTCTAGATCCCTTCAAATAAATGTAATTTATTCACACAAGAAAATATTGAGTTAGCATGACATTGTGCTAAAGACAGGAACTATAGGGCTGTATTAGGCCCAGCCCCTGTCTTCAAGAAGTTTGTAGTCTGGTAAGGGAAACAGAAACACAATATGGTATGACTAATACTGCATCCTGCAGTGCAGGGAAAAGGCGCTGAACTCCTGCTCAGGGAGAACAGGAAGAGCTTGCTTCCAGGAAGGAAGTTTCACCTTGGCCACAGTTATAGGTGATATACATAGATTTACCTATGTCTGCAGCTACACAATTTTGAACACACACACACACACACACACACACGTAATTCTTTATGTTTGGATAAGGAAATGTACATTAGTACTACAGTTTCTTTCTTTCTTTTTTTTTTTTATCCTCACCAGAGGACATTTTTCCATTTTTTGTTCAGATAGAGTGGGAAGGAGAGAGAGAGAGAGAGAGAGAAACATCGACGTAAAAGGGACACATTGAGTGGCTGCCACCCACACAACCCAACCAGGGCCAGGGACAAACTGCAACCGAGGTACCTGCCTTTAGCAAGAACCGAACCCGGGACTCTCTGGACCGCAGGCCGACGCTCTAACTGCTGAGCCAAACCAGCCAGGGCAGTACTACAGTTTCTTATTACCAATTTTTACCTGTAGGTAACATTTATTTACAATATCTATAGGTAATGCTTATGTATATGTGTAAATATCTATATTCACATATGAGTAATGTAGGTATATACATATAGTAAATAGATAATGTAACTATGTTAAATATATATGTGTGAATGAAATTAAATACCATCGTAAACACACTTTGGACTTTTTTTTTAGATTATGCCTTTCCAAACATTTCTGTAGTTTTATACCAGATGCACAGTAAAAATTTCATTACTCATCATATGGATTTCTATTGCTGACTCACTTAGCTATGATTTCCTTTAGTTTACTCTTCAATGAATTGTTTTAAAACTGTGGAATGCAGCATCTTTATTTTACTTACCCTTTCTTCTCTGAACATTATTTTGGTGGTATTTTTCACCTTCTCCTGGCTTAAAAAAATTTCCCTTACCTACTTCATTTTCTCTATACATGAGGAAGCCCCTGTGTATTGGAGTCTCTGTTGACTTCTGTTCACCGTTCATTGCTTGAGAGCTGCTACAAGGACACCTGGAGACAAATGACTCAGTTCCCACCTTCTTGTGAAAGATGGCTAAGTCTTCAAATGTCGCTAGAGACTTTAGATAATATATTGACTAAATATGTTCTTTACGTTTTGGAATAAGTTACTAGCTTCTCACATTTAATTCCAAATGTAAGCTTATAGGAGTGGATTAATTTTTTTTTTCTTTTTCATTATTCTTATTAGAACAAATATGTAAAGAAGACTCACCAATTGAGCATTGGTTTTCCCATATTATATTTGATGTGATGGGAAGGCAAGAAATAGTATAAGGTCATCCATGTGTTAGGTGAACGTAGAGAATACAGCTTTAAGACAAATTAATAAGCACAAAATTAATAGCAATACATCAATTATAAGGAAAATAAAACTCAATTGTGTGTCATATGATAAATTATAAATAGATAAGTTAAATTCTATTTAACATATTATAAATAGATATGTTTGTTTTTATTTGTGAGTTCGGATTATGTGTATGCATATGTATATAAAATATAATGAGCCCTGGCCGGTTTGGCTCAGCGGTTAGAGCGTTGGCCTGCGGTCCTGAGAGACCCGGGTTCGGTTCCTGCTAAGGGCAGGTACTTCGGTTGCAGTTTGTCCCCGGCCCTGGTCCGTTGTGTGGGTGGCAGCCACTTGATGTGTCCCTTTCACATCGATGTTTCTCTCTCTCTCTCTGTTCCTCTCTCTCCCTCCCACTCTACCTGAACAAAAAAAAAAATGGAAAAATGTCCTCGGGTGAGGATATATATATATATATATATATATATAGAAAAAAAAAAACAAAATGAAATATATTCAGTATCTTACTAGAGATAAAACTTTGAGAAAAAGTATTTGAACAATGAAGGTGGATTTATTCAATAAACTGCTGACTGGATCTCTAAATTACATAGGTACACTCCTCCAGTGAGGCTCCTGGTCTGTTAGTAATTATTAGTTTGCAGAGTTCTGTAGTTGAATCAGTTTTTATTTATTCTATTTTGTTTTTCTTTATGGTAAACTCAGAAAAATGCACTCAGTTAAATTTGGCTAAAGGGTCTTCAGATGTATTTTCAAATATATTGTACACATTTAAAGAAATTCAAACAATATTAGGTTCTCTTTTGAGGTTTTATATAATGCTACTTAGTGGCATATTTTGCTTTAAGATATATTTTCAGTTTTAAAATCCCTGAAGTTCTCCTCTCCTGCAGTGATTGACTTTGTAGAGAAACGTTTGGAGAGGAATTTAAATTTCAAAGGTGCAATTTGAAGCACATTTTCTTGTGTCAAGTTTTGACACTGACTTTTTAAAACATGTAAGCAAGGACTTTTCTTTTTAATTATGTTGCTTCTTTTAAGTTAAATCTATATTGTAGTTCTTCACAAAATAAGGTAAAATTTTTGAAGGAGATTTATTCTACTTCTCTTAGATTTTGGGAGTGCAGGGTGCATAATCTAATCATGAGAATTCAGAATTGTTTTTGAGACATTTGTTTCATATCTTCACTTAGACAGTGTAAGACACCGTATTGCTTCTCTAAACAGTGATTGCATATTGTACAAAATGTTTGCCTGCCTTTCAAGATAAGGTTTTTGTTTTGTTTTTGCTGATATTTTTAAATTAAATAATTGGTTAATACAATTATGTAGGGCTTAAGTGTACAACTCTGTGTTACATTATCTGTATATTGCATCTCCTTTGTGTGTTTACTGCCCACAGTCCAATCTCTTTCCATGGCCATAGATTTGACCTCCTTTACCCCTGACTGCTTCCCCCTCACCCCCACTTCCCTCAGTAACCACCATATTGTTGTCTGTGTCTATAGTTTTTGTTTGTCATGTTTGTTCATTTGTTCTTTTCAGTTTTATATCTCTGATATGAGTGAAATCATATGATTCTTGACCTTTACTGCCTGACTTATTTCGCTTAGTGTGATATTCTCAAGATCCATCCATGTTGTTGCAAGTGGCAGTATTTCATCTCTTCTTATGGTTGAGTGGTATTCTGCTATATATATGTGCACATTTTCTTTATCCAATCATGTATCAAAGGACACTTTGATTGTTCCCATGTCTTAGCCACTGTGAATAATACTGCAATGACCATAAGGGTTCATCTATATGAATAAATGTTTTCAATTTTTTCAGGTAGATACACAAAAGAGAGTTGCTGGGTCATATGGTAACTCTTAATTTTTTGAGGACCCTCCATACTGTTTTTCATAGTGAATGTCATGTTTACAGTCCCACCCACAGTGAATGAAAGATAAGTTTTATTAAGTGGATTTGAATCAGGATCTCACTGTAAAGAATTGGAAGAGAAGAAAGATACTGATGGGTGGGGCATCAGGAACTCCAAATGTTTTTTGGAGTTTCTCTCCAGTCTTTTTATTAAAGGCCTTTGGTTTCCACTTAAAATAGAAGAACCTCATCAGTAGGCTTCATCATTAGTTAGCATAGCACTCTATTGCTACATCACTTTGCCAGAAATTCAGTGAACAAACCAATAGAGTACAGAATGGCCATATCAAGGCAAGTTATTGACACTAATTACCATTCTTAGGTTATATGATTATTTGGCTGTGCAATATCTATTTTGAGAAATTCAAAGAAAAAGAAATCCTCAAGTAAGACCATGGCAACTGAGATGTAAGAGAAGAAAACAAGATGTAGATCAGACACCTGAATCTGAATTGATGCTTGATATCAACTTTCCTTGGGACCTTAGGTAGGTCATCTAGCACCTCCAAGCCTGTTTTTTCATCTCTGTCTGCCTTATAGTATGTTGTGATCATTTGATTAAATATGATTTCTGAGGTTTTTATTCAGTGCTCAAAATTTTAGATCTTTATATTTCAGTGTACTCACTTCTTATATTGTTTTAATATTTTAAAATTTAGTTTTTAGAGCTTAATTTGATTATTGGTGTGTCCTAAGACAAGAGGCTGCATTGTACATTAAATGCTTGGTTTTCCATTTTTCCTTTCTTCAGCATGTATCTGTTCCACAAATTTCACTTAATAAACTAAATAGGTATAGAATAATATATGTTGGAATGATGGAAAGCAAATGAAGTGTTATAGGGATTGATGTAATTTGTTAAAGAATGTGTATTGTCATCCCTATTGGTTTTTTAAAATCCAATATGACTGTTCATACTTTGGGAAAATTACCTGGTCACAATTGCATTTTTCAGGATATTGTGAATTATCGTTACATGGCTTTCATTGTTTGTTTTATTTCTGTACTGGAGCACACATACTTTGTATTGTTTTCTTTAATTTTCTGCCATCTCCTCTGTATGTATGGCAAAGAGTATCTAAAGACTCTTAATTAGTCTCCCTGATTCTAACCCTGGACCCTATAGCATTCTACTTTTAAAACTGTAGTCAGAGTAATCCCTGTAAAATACAATTCAAATCATTCCTCTGTTCAGAAGCCTTCAGTCACTCCCGTCTCACTTCAAGTTAAGGCCAAAAGCTGCAAGACCCTGCATGATCCCTGGCATCCTCCTATCTCCAAGTACATCTCCGGTTCGGTCCTTCTCCCTCGTCAGCCTAGTCACGCTGCCTCGTCTCTTCCTGCACTGGGCCAGACTCACTTCCTGCTCAGAATCTTTACATCTGCTCGGCCTTCTGGGATGTTTCCTCCAACTCCCCATGTAGTTTAGCATTCGTCTTCCTCCTGGTCGTTTCAGAAAGGAGGACTTCTTGACCACCCTATTTCAAAGAGCACCTTCCTCCTGGATCCTAAACGCCTTGATTTTCTTCTTTGCCTCTCAACCCCACTTGTGGTATGTGGGCATGTACGTACATAGAGTGTGTGTACGTACCCATAGGGGTGTGTGTGTGTATGTATGTTTGTGTCTGTGTGATACACCTATTGATTTGGCTTATTTCTCTCTCATCCATTAGAATGTAAATTCCATGAGATTAGGAATTAAAAAAAATTTTTTTTTTCTTCTGTATCCATTTACATACCACAGTACCTAGCCAAGAGGAAGTACTCATTAGTATCTGTTCTATTGAATAGGGGAATTAGTCAACGTTTTGGAATCTCTACATAAGCATTTTTCACATGAAATTAATTTAAGGCTTTAGAATCCACAAAATGAGCCTTTTCCCCTCCTCCCATAATATGGGACTGGCTGGTGTTTATTCCTAGTCACCAGATGATTTCTTTTGCAATGAGAGAGCAGCACTTTCTCTGTGAAGAGAACATAACCATTCCAGTTAATCATAATTACTTCTATATAAATAGATATGTAACCCAATATCCATAATAACCATCAGATTTGCCCCATAGAACGGGAAAATTAAGACTTTTTTACTGATAAAGACTTAAAGTCACATCTGTCTAATGCTCCTGCTTCAGACATGCCCACTCTTCCTGGGAAAGTTTAAAGTAGCATCTAGAACACCAGGTTCCCAGGGCAATGTTCTTTCCCGTATATGTAGTATATGATCCCAGGAAACCAGCCCTGTAGGAATAGCATGATCCATGACTAACACATAAGCATGACAAGACCTGGGCACAAAGGATTACTGCCAAGAAAGATTGCAAAATAGAGGCCAATAGTGAGAGTAATCATCTCCTCTTTTCTCCTACACTTGCAGTGCTAAAACATGATCGTATTGATTCTCACTGTAATTATTCCTATTTGCAACCATTTCTGCATTCGATCTCCTGAGTACATCATTCCTGCTGTCACAGGATGAGACAGAGGTGGCTGAACCGTGGCCCACAGCACACAGAACATCAACACGTGATTTTTTTCTTAACATGGTGTGTTTCTTGATCTCTTTGAAGGCAGAAGTCATGCCTCATAATGGATGAGGTCTTTAGGAATTTCCCATTGTGCATACCAAGACCTTCAATGTAAACTGTGTCTTCTAGGTAAGAAAATCAGTATTAACAGGATAAAAGTTGTGATGGGGACCTGCATCTGGTTGTCTGTCCTGCTACATTGAAATTAGAGATTTAACTGGTTGGGCAGAGCTGTGCTACTTTTTTGGATGATTTAGATATGCCCTGATTTCAATGTATTACATGAGGATTCTATTTATAGATAGATAGATAGATAGATAGATAGATAGATAGATAGATAGATGATAGATAATAGACAGACAGACACACACACGCACACACATGCTTTTTTCATTCTCTTGTGATCTGATAATGTTTGGGTGGATTGTGTGATTAATTAAGTGCAGATGATTTTGTGCTTTTACAAGAATTTTGCATTGTTAAGGGAAAGTGAACAGATAAAGTAAAAAATAGACTCCATTGCCATTTTGGTAAAAACAAGTTAAATAATGCCTTTTCAGGTTGTCTATCCCTGCCATTAATTTGACAGGAGTGTTATGTTATGATACTTCCTTAAATAATTAAGTTAAAGTTGGTTATGAGGTCATTTGTTTGGTGAATTGTGCTCAGATAATTTTTAATATGTAGGACTTCTCTCTGGTAAGGGGTGGTGAATATATTTCTGTAATCAAGTTTGACTAAAGAGCTCATCTATTTCTGCAAAGTAAATCCTCTAGAAAATGATAGATTTTTGGAAGGGGATGAACATGGGTAATGGGACCTTTTCTGTCTTGAAGACAGCCTAGAGGAGATGGCATCTCATTAACAAGTTCTAGAGAAAGCCTGGGTAAAGACATATAGAGTAGGTATAATGCACCCTGTTTTTTAAGGGTGCCCCAAATATGTTAATGGCATCTTGAATTCTCATAAAACCAATGACCAGAACAATTAAGATAGTAAAAGAGTTCTGATAGGTCAAGATTTAACATTTGAAATAATATTCTTGGACTTATTTCAATTAAACATTTTAGGGAGCTTGATGATAAGAAAATAGTTTTGCTATTAAAAAAGAAAAGCACAGAATATAGAAAAAAAGAGAGATGATAATATGAACACTTTCAAAACAAACCCAAAGTTTCAAAACAAATAATACAGTAAAATACATTTTTTTGTTGAGAGAATGTCCTTCCATATAAAAATTCTCAGAAGGTATGTGAGTTTATAGTTTTTCTTTATTTTTACACTTTGACTCAGTCATTTTTAAAAAATAAAACCAGTCTTTTGGTAACCTGTAGGACTATGTAAAAAGTGACACATTACTCTGAATGCTCTTTTTATTTGTGTAATGTTGACCCCTGAGAAAAGTGTTCTACGGAGGGTAGTATATCTGACCAGTATGTGCCTATGAAGAACCACGAGGGCAGCAACCTGTGAAAATGTATGTAAAAATAGTAATGCATCATTCTGATGAGAAACTGAGCATATTACTGTGGCAAAACCCCCACAAAAACTTATTTAAAAAAATATTTTCTATTGATTTTTTAGAGAGAGAGAGAGAGAGAGAGACATCAATGTGAGAGGGAAACATTGATCGGCTGCCTCCCGCACACTGCCTAGTGGGGATCAAGCCTGCAACCCGGGCATGTGCCCTGACCGGGAATTGAACTAGGACCTCTCAGTCCATGGGACGATGCTCAGTCCATTGAGCCAAAAACTTATTTTAAGTAAACAACAGTAGCTTCTTTTTTTTTTTAAGAATGAAGAAGTTCTGAGAGTATGTAGGTTGTAGCCAGCACACCAACATATCTTATATGAAATGACTATCAGAATATAGAATGTACAGTTTATCTAGGAGCAGATGGGCCAGGAGGAAGTGACACAGTTTAACATGAACGTGAACATTTTGTTTTAAATGGGATCTGCTGATTATTGGCACATTTGCAAAAACACAATAGATTACCAAGATTTACTGGAGATGAAACATGGGGAAAATGCAGTGTTTACCAAAAGGACCTACAGTGACAACAACAGCGACACACTTGGGAAGTTACAGTTGAGTTCTGCAGGGTATTTTGAGCAGGTGTTCCCATCACTGATCTTACAACTGAATGTTTTCTGTGGTTCATTTTAAAAAATCAGACCAAGGGCTTAACTTTTAATATTGTAGCATCGTGACATTTCAAGAGTAGTTGTCATAAGCTAGGCATTTGTGCTACGGATGACTTTATGAGATAAGTACTGTTCTGTGACCATTTTACAGATGGGAGAATGGAGGCTTAGAAGCTCAAGTAACTTACCCTGAGTCCTTGGACCTAGTAAATGAGCACTGGATTCAAACTTAGGTCTGTCTGATTTTAAAGACAAAGTCTTTACCACCCTGTCGATGTGCCCTCTGCGGATACTTAAAAATCACCAAAAGTGATTACTTTACATTCCCAGCCAAGTGTTGGTCCAAAATAAGCATTTCATTCATTTCCTTGCATTTGGGCACTTCCAGAAGAACTGATACCCAGGGAAAGAGGTCAGCCCAGTTTAGACACGGGAGTAAAAGGGGAAGTGTAATTTGTTCCCCAGTTGACTCATGGTATTTGGCTGTCTTAACTTGGCACTATGTCCAGAAAATACAAATGAGGCCGAACTGGTTCTGGGATAAAGCAAGGGATTGTGGCAAGGTCTAATTCAGATGCTGGGCAAAGATAGCCCCGTTCACTCAAGATTGCCTACCACACAGGCTGGCCTGAAATAGATACAAGGACGCATTCCTCTGTTGCAAATGCACTTGTCTTCTTAAACAAAGAGACGCCTTGCTGCTCCGCGGGCCTCCCTCATAATTCCCAGTGACAAATGGCCTGTGTTCATGGGTGCCCAGGATTTCCCACGTGTGGCGCTGTCCACCTGACAGGTGAATTGCCAGAATTTGAGACTTTTATTGAAACCCAAACCCATCCTTCCATGTACAATTTTATTGTGTCTGGGAATATTCCGTTGAAATGGCTTCTGCATACTGATGTAACCAGAATAGAATCGGAGGGAAGAGTAAAATGTGTATCCCAGAGGCACTATTCAGAACCTTCTGAGCTATGTTCCTCGATGCTCAGTTTTTATTAACGGTTAAACGAAGAGTTGGATACATCGAGTTCAGGCCCATCACAGAACAGTGTGGTAACTGGCGAGAGCAAAGGATCGCTCTCTCAGATACTGGCTGATAACACAGGTAGGATGAGTTCTTAAAGGGCAGGCCAGTAACCCGAGCTTTGCCTCCCTGTTTCGGGCATGATTAATTAAACTCTGGTAGTGAGGTCATGGGAGTCCCCCAGGCCCCACCCTCAACCTAAGCAAATTCATCTTTAAAGAGCCTTATCATTTATGCACAGGGATCTTTTATTGTTTGATTTTATTTTTACTCAGAATGAGGAGTGAATTTGAAGCCGTGCCTAATGGAGGGCTGGATGCTATTAATGTTTCACAGTTTTACATTGCACACCAGCGACTGCTAAGTTGGGAAGGTCACGTGCCGCAGCCAGAAACATGTTCTCATTGTTGTGCTGCGTGAAACAGCCACAGCGTGGCCCCGACGAACAGGGAGCTGTGTAAAAGGTCGGGTGTTGTGTTTTCATCGTTTGTTTGTGCTATTATTTTCCCCGGCTGATAAATGGTACTGTACGCTTTAAATAGCTACTTTGCAATCCTATGGGGATATTGTGTGCATTTTTATGAATCCATCTTGGTTTCCTTATGATATGCTTGCTCCCACCTCTTTATAGTAAAAATTCATATTTTTCAGTTAGCCATTCCAAGTACACAGCCTTGAAGCCTCAGCGCTTCTTGTGGCCATTACCCAAGGGCTGTCCTTATTCCAGAGTGAAACTGTGGGGGAGTGCTGGGGAGCAGAGGGTGATCTGCACGAGCTGTTAGGACCCTGGTGTGGTTCCTGGTCCAGCTCCCAGTTTTCTAAAGAACCTGCTTGACTCTCAGCCTTCGATGGTAACAGGAGCCTTTAGAAATAGGGTGCAGAATTAATTCTCTTTTAAAAGCAACGGGATCCTTTCCACGCATTATCCTCCTCTCCTTTTGCCTGGTTGTCCATGTTATACAAGAGTAAGAAGGAAAAACAAAGTATGCATAAAATAACAAAGATAAAGGCTTGGATGTAGTAGCCGATGATAATGCAGGTGTTACTAGAAATGAGCTGAGGACTGAGAGTAACATAGTGAAGAGTTTGGTTACCGTGCATGATACGTATAGTGAAACATGAAGATTGATTGTCTTGGGCAAGCTTTGGGGCATACTTTTGTTTCCTAGATCTAATAACTTGGGTAACTTAACTTTTAACTGGGAAAATTGTGGTGGCATGATTCAGGTATTCTGATGTATCTCTTTCTGTTGTTGTTTTTATCTTCTTATCCCTTTCCCTCTGATGCTTCTGTCCTTTGGTATTTTTCAGAGCTTGACAAGCAGCAGTAATGGTTCTATTAGTTGCAGCAAATCTGCTGAGCTTGCCTTTCGCAGGGAGCATGTCGTCACCGGGGCTTTTTCTGCAGTTCCTTATTAGTATGTGCCTTTCCTGACTCCGCAGGACCCATCACCTAGAATTAAACTTTTTCTGCCAGACCTGTCCTTACTCTGTGCGAAATGATTACAGTCCATAATGCCACCTTCTTGCTGACAGCCAGATACTGCTGAGATTACAATAAAGTCCCTGCGAATTTAAATATGATGCTACCTGGTTGTACAGGGAGCTTTGATAAGGAAAACCATTTGAAGAAATGCCTTTCAGAGGACAGAATTTGATAGAGGCTCCTTGAAAGCATATTACGGAAACTCCTGGTCCTTATTAGATAGGTAATATCAGAAGCTAGAATCTCGGTGTTTAGAGTAGTTGAAAATCTAACATACTCTAATGATCCCAGAACTGGATAGGTGAACTCAGAACGCTGCCTCTGCAGAATGAAAAGTGTGCATCGAAAAGAAGAGCTTTCCATTTCTCCACTTCTAGGGTCACCATTTACATCCCACTCCCAAAGTGTGTTTTTCTTGTTTTGCTCAGCAAAAGCAGTTTTCTTTTATTCTTCAGCATTTTTAGAGGAAAGAACCTGGAATCTTAAAAGGCCAGAAAGTTAGCAGTGTTTTAGAGAAACATCAGTCAGAGCAAAGACAGAGCCCTCTTGATGGCTGTGTGTCTGACAGTGTGCAATTCAATTCCGTTTCTTCTTGGCCTGGCCAGGAGGCTCAGCTGGTGGGAGTGTCTCCACGTGCTCCAAGAGGTTTCAGGTTCGATCCTTGGTCTGGGCACGTATGGGAGGCAAGCATTGAAGGTTTCTCTCTCAAATCAATGTTTTTTTCTCTCTCCCTTCCTCTCTCTCTAAAATGCAATAAAAATCTTCAGGTGAGGATATTTAAAAATTACGTTTCTTTTTTTTTTCTCTCCTAACATACACGCTTTCTGTTCCCTCACGTGGGACGTGTTTCGCTTCAGTTCGCCTTCGCGGTGGCTTCAGGAGCTTTGCTCATCTTTTCTCCAGGTCACTGTCCACTAGAGGGGGGACGCAATGGCAGTACATGTTCCGAAATCTGATTTAACATTTTTCTGGGGGACTTCAGACTGGTGGTTGTGGTATTTCGCTAAGAGACAGTAAAGACAAATCAAAGGCATTTTTTTCTTAAAAATTAATATTCAAATATTCCGTGTATGAATGGCATACCCTGACTTTGCAGTTCAGATGAAGCTCCCCAAACCTGTCATAACTTTGTCAATAGAGATATATGCCAAGTGTTACTGAAGGATAAAGTAATGGGATTTTGTTTTGCATGGAGGAGGGTTCTACTCCAGAGAGGAGACAGCTGTTTGACCACGAGTAACATTTTGTCAGACAGAGAGGAGGGCACATCAAAAAGATAGTTTAGGAGCATGATACTGGTTTTGAACTGTGAATATCCTGTTGGGTTTGAGGTGGCAGGAGCAGGGGCAGACTATTAGGGAAAATACTGGGATGAAACGCAGCTTGGAGCTAGCTGATTACCACGAGAAGGTATTGACTTTATCCTGTAGGAAATGGGAAGTCTTCAGTAGCTTATGAAAAGTAATTATTTGAGATTTGTATTCTAGGAAGATCATTCTGGCAGCACATGGGCTGGGAGGACAAAAACCACTGGTATAGAGACTGGAGTATGTGCCAGAGACAGGTGATGAGCAACCAAACAAATGGAGGGCACTGGTGAAGGACGGACAGGAAGAGACACAGAGTCATGTGTGACGCTGTGTTGATGGAGGTGGGTGAATAGACATGGATATGTTTTGTTCATGAGGGCAAAGACAACGGTCACTCTGTGGTTCCCGTCTTGGACAACAGAGCAGAGGGTGATGACAATTCCGAGAGGAAGAATGCCGCTTTGGACGCTAGGTGATGTCGCCAGCGTATCTCTTACCCCTTCTGCTTCAGCCTCACTGAATCATGTCTTGATTTATGTTAGTGATGTGATTCGCTTTTCAAGGTTGACTTTGAGAATCTGGGATATGAACCAAAAGATAATCAATGATATTATGTTTTGGTGTGATGCAGTACCATTTCTAATTTGCACTTTACAGAATGTTTTTATAGAACTAAACTTTCAGCTTGTTTTCTCTCCTCAGCTGTTAGCTCTCCTCCCTCAGTGCATTGCCGAGGAACCTTTAGGAATCCTAAGATAGATCAATGCCACATTAAAATTTAAGGAACTACTTCACCAGAAGCATATGCTTCATTTCCTGAGGACTGTCAGCAAAGCAGGGAAAGGAAACTGTGAGATCGGCATTGTTGTTACTGCTGCTTCTTGCTGAGCTGGGGCTCCGCCAGCCCGGGGGACCCCCTCGCGGCTTCTCTGCACAAATACACGCAGCAGCCACACGGGGCAACGCTTCATTGGGGGTTTGAGGACGAGCTACAGTGGTTCAAGTCCTCGGATCACTTTGAACATAAAAAGATACTAATATGCTTCTGGAGGGCTTTCTTTCTTGTTTTCTCAATTTTAAAATGGCCAGTCAGACTAGGCCAAGCATTGACTGGCTTTTCAAATGAATGTTTAATAAGATGGAGTGGCTGCCAGTACCTTCAAAGAGGAGGGAACAGGACTCGGATAAATGTAGAATTTTCTTTAAATTTGGCTTCTGCTTCTTAAGCTGGCTGGAAAAGCTAGGATTTTTCTTCTTCTTCTTTCTTTTCTCTTTCATCCTGCCCATTCCTCTTTTCCCCCTTCCTTCTCTTCAAGATTCACTGCACCCTTCTCAGTGTTCATGCCCCAATGAAGACCTCACCCTTAGCTGCCCGTTCTGTGAAACTAATGGCGAGTCTTGGGTTCTACTCCATTTGATAACCTCATTAAGGCCTGGACCTCACTATCGGTTATTTATTTATTTCCAGGACCTGTGTTGAGTTGGTTATCATAAATATTCATTGTGCATCTTGCAGAAGGGAAGAGGGCTGATAGGAAGTCAGTGCACTGTGTCACATTGCGGTGAGTATCCTCTGGCGCAAGGGAAATATAAGCAAAAAAAAAAAAAATGCACATTGAGACAAAGTTGGAGCAGTGCCTGTAGGAGGAAACATGTGCTTTTAAACAGTGCATCACAGGAATACAATTTGTCAACAATCCATCACTGGGGCGACTGGGCCTCTAGCATGTCTGGTATATGAAAAGCCATTCCGCAGCTTATTCCCAGCATGCTCCACTTCAGGCAATACTGACCTGCCCCATCACTCTTGGAAATAAGAACCAGGAAGGTTTTTTTTTTTTGACTTGTACCCAGAAGAAGATACCCCCCTCCAAGAAGATCTAGAGATTTCCAGTTGTTTCCATTGTGGCAGACCATAGTGTTTAAAAGAAGCTGTCCTCTGAGGTCTTATAGGTACTGTTATCTGCCTATTTATGAGTCTTAGGAAATTATACTTTTCAACTGGACTTCTCAGTGCTACTCTGGATTTTTCTCTTGTGGGTCCCACCTCTAGCAGTCAATGTCTGTATAAACAAAGCAAGCATATTTCTTTCTGTTTTTACACATCTACTTTAAGATTAGACACATAAAAAAGCAAAGAGAATCAATGTATCCAACTTAAATAAAACTGTAGTTAAACTTTATTTACATGTAGATTGAGTTTTAATTTATAACTTACTTCCTTGTAGAAAGTCTACAAAGCAACTTCCCTGTTTACTGTACATGGTGCTTACTTTATGCCCACTGTTACGTTGTTTTATGAAGTCCCCCCCACTTTAGTAAGTAGGTGCTAGAGTTTGCCTTTGAAAGCTAAGTCAACTGAAGCTCAGAGAGGTTAAGTAACTTTTCCCAGAACACACAGCCAGTACCAGCCACAGTGATCAGACTGCGGCACACACCCCTCTCGATCACGGCAGAAGTATGCAGTTTCAGAAAACACAGAGAGATTCACGCAGGCCTGCGAGGGCGCTTTTGGAGTGCTAAGTACAGAAAGAGTGGTCATGGAACAGGAGGGATCTGGGTGTCATCTACTCAGAGATAAGAAATAAAAGGATAATTAAACTAGATGGATCTGTGTGTTTTTAAGCATGAAATATTAAATGCATACCTGTTAAATTTTTAAAGTTAAAACGTTACCACTTACATTGTACTCACAAGACTGTCAATCTCCCTGCACATTGTGTATCCAGTGCACATCCACTGTGTGCAGGTCAGCACAGAAGCTGGACGGGAGCCTGGGCGAGAGAATACGGGCTGTATTTGTAAGAAACCTACGGTCTCGTGTGTGTGGAGATGGAAAGTTCTCCGAGGAGGTGTTTAGAATCAAGCTGTTAAAGGAACAGTCCACACACAACTTTGTGAAGTGGCCGAGCCTAGCTGTTGAGAATGGTTAACATGTATCTTTTGGAATTAAACTTCTGGTATTTACAGTCCAGCTTCATCACTGACTAGCTTGTTATACCTGGAAATTCTTTAATCGACTTTCATTGATTTATTTGTAAAATGTGAGGGACAAACACAACCCATTTTATATGATTATTTGACAAACATTTATGTAGCACTTTCCACGTGCTACTTGGTGTCTTTTGTACTTTATATATTTATTTATTTAGTCCTTAATACTTTACAAATAATAAGTTATCAAACCAAGAGAACTAGGTACGTACTATTATTATTAGTATTGAGAGAATAAAAAGAGTTGTTGTGTATAAACTATTTAGAGTAACGGGTGGCACATAATATATACTCAGTAGACATAACCCTTATCAAAGGAGCAAGAAGATACTGGAAACAGAGGACATGCCATGTGCATAATAATGTCACGCTGAAGCTACAGTCACCAACTTGGTTCTGGTGATCAGCAAAGAGAAACTCCTGAGCGGAAAGTGACACAATGAGCTTCTCAGTTTCCGGTGTCAGCATAAGCATGTGCCCAGGCCTTCACATTTTCGTGGCTAAAGCAATGCTACTTATCTCATTAACATTCTTCTCTTTGGTAAGTAGGGAGATCCACATTGTGAGAATACATGTATTCATCATGGAGTCTTATCGTGATATAAAAAAAGTAATGAAAAACACATGGTTCATAAACATGCGTGTTTTTCAAATTAACTTGGGGGGTTGGGGGGGACTGGTGATCAGGTTCCAAGAGGATAGTTCTCTGGGTAGAGTGACTCTTTTATTTATTAATTTTTTAATCCACACCAGAGGACATTTTTCCATTTACCTTCAGACAGAGTAGGATGAGGAGAGAGAGAGAAACATCGATGTGAGAGAGACACATCAACTGGTTGCCTCTCACATGACACCTAGCAGGGCCAGGGCCAGGACCAGAACCAAAACCAAGGTATGTGCCCTTGACTGGAATCAAACTCGCGACTCTTTGGTCTGTAGGCCAAAGCTCTAACCGCTGAGCCAAACTGGCCAGGGCTAGGGTGACTTTTAAAGTGCTGGTTCACTTTTCTCTACCCACAATGTACACATCCACTATCTCGTCAGTGTAAAACTATGACTGCCCAAGGTATTTTCCAGTTTACTGTTCAGAAGGCTCTCTTTATTATGGACCTTTACCCTGACCCTGAGTTGTGTTTGTTTTTAATCCTAGATATTAATAGCAACATTTAATGGATACTTTTCCACTCCTTTGTAATAGACTTTTGGCTGTGTTTTATACCTCGTCTGATGGGCTCAAAGCCTTGAGAGTGCTCTTTGAATATTGCTGTTATTGACATGTTTTCCTTCGCTTAAACTAACCCGGATGTGAGGACTGACGCCCGAGTTGAATCCAGGTCTCACCAGTATGCATGTGCAGATGGCCTTTATCTGCACTGTGTTTTGTTAGGTTATCTTTTCAAACTGGAGCAGTATATCCAGTTGCTATTTTGTCCTGTGTTTAGTTCTGGAGAGAAAGGAAGTTTTGAGGAGCTGATACTGGGGTTTTTATGTGATGAAACAGAAGACTCTACCCAGGGAACCATGTTATAGGCAGAAAGAATGAAATGGTTGTAGTGTATAATCCAACACAACTCTTCATTTCACAAGCATCCATGGAGTAGCTGATATACATTAACTACATATAAACACATGACTAGGGAAGACTGTTCCTTTATTTTCTTGGTCACCAGAGAAGTAAAATGCAGATGTGTATGATAAACTGAGGAAACAAATGTATGGATCAGTAGAAAAGCAGCCAGGGGGTAGGGGTGGTTTATACACTTCCAAAATTGTAAGCAAACCTGGAAACTAAAATCTCTATTTATAAATCAGATTTTGCTTTTTAGAAGCAAAGTGGCTGATGGAGAGAATATCAATATATCAATATTTGGAATCAACAGCCTCAGCCCACAGATACAGCTACGTCTCATGAAACAATTGTCAGCAGTAACTGATTGATGTCCATAAAGTACCTCTGTAAATGCCAATGGTTAAAAAAATAGGCTCAGAACTCTCTTAGGAGTAACACAGGGTAATTCTTCTACCACCAGGTATCTAGATTGAAATCTTACCACATGTCATTATTTTAAATAGATAAGAATATTACAATGCTATTAATCCTAGATTTCAATAAACTGGGAGGAAAAGAACCAAATAATATCCACAGCTTTCAGAAATATGGCTATTAAAATGTAACAACTTTATTGTCTTATTGCACAAGTTTGCTCTAAAATAGAAGGGGGATGGAAACACCTTGATGATCTATTGTCATGAGGATCACTTTATGGCCTGCATTTTTTATCATGTGACAGTTGTTTCATTGACACCATGTTCTTTATTGAACAGCAGAGAAAATAGGCTAGTAAATCACTGTTGCATGTCTAGCCAATCAGAATCTGCCCTGGTATTGCAAAGTGCTAATTTCTTTAACTTCTTTATTCTGCTTCCTTTCCTTTTTCTCTTTATCAGTCTCTGTATTATAGCAATCTTTTTTTAATAGACCCTCATCTTGAGACATTTTAAAATGCACCACATGTCAAATCCAATTCAACGAAGACACCTAAATGCATGTTATTTAAATTAAATATGAATGCTTTGAAAAGTGTGTACTTATATTATAATTGCTTAAAACTACATTTCCACATTATGTACGTTGCAGATTTGAATCTTGTCAATGTATGCAAGAACCAAAGTTAGGCTTAAAAAAAAAAACCACACAAAATAAATTATTCACATCACATATATCTATACATCTGATAGTGTAATTAGCAATCAAAAGTACTACATATGGTGATGTAATACAGACATTTTAATCTTGTGCACCCTGCCGGTGATGGATGCAGGTCCCACACTTTGCACATTTCCTATTTTATTATTTGGGACTAAAAAAAAAAAAGACAAAAATAAAATAACATGTTTTCTTTATTTTAGTTCCTTTTTAATCATCCTTCATGCTTCTTTGCTTTCCTTCCGTGTCTGGCTCTCATTTCCCCAGTTTAGATAGAACTTGTTTTTCTTCATTTATCTTGACTCTTTCCTGCTCTGTGGTTCTAACACTAATAACAATAGAAATCTTGGACCCAGATCTGGGGGAATTTTAGAGGTCACTGAGGTTATTTCTCTGCTTTTAGTTAGCTTTTTCTAGCCCTTCCAGAATGAGAATTATGTATACTTTTCTCAACATTGGCACAAAGTTCTTACATTTTTCAAACTATGTCTGATTAAATTTTTCTAAAAATTGTATGTATTCTAACATTAATAGCTCTAGTTTAAATAATACTTCTCTAATTCGTCTGTCTTTATAATGCCTCTCACTATTTTCTTTGGCTTCAACTCATTTCATTATTTTCACTAAATTGTTGGATTTATCTC
Source organism: Molossus molossus (assembly GCF_014108415.1). Lineage (NCBI taxonomy): Eukaryota > Metazoa > Chordata > Mammalia > Chiroptera > Molossidae > Molossus > Molossus molossus. Next base: position 21,663,944 of record NW_023425344.1, read on the forward strand.
TATTAGATAAAGTAAAAATCTAATCACTTGCAGTAGAGTGAAAGCATTTCGTCAAAATAACTTTCTGGAAGTTTGTGTGCTCAGACACTCTCTAGCTGTTTCCCACCGGCGGTCTTATGTTAGTGTTTATGTTCCTCTTTCTCTCGTGAGCACTGCAGCTCCTTAGCCATCTCACCTCTTATCTGGGATGTTTCACCGTCCCCTCCAGCTGGCCAGATTTTATTTGTCATGAGCTTTTTCCATTAAATTCCAGTGCAATTAAGAAGACAAAAAAAGGAATATATTTATATGAGATATTTCTGCTGTAAGTCACCCTCTTGAAAACTACTCAAAAGGAGAACAGAACAGAAAAGGGGTATGGACTTAATCCTAGAATTGTGCTCACATTTTAATCCTGGTGGTTAGTTATCATGGGCCAAACATCTCATCTGTAAAATGGGTGTAGCAACTATTCACAGAGTAACGTGCGTTTGTAGAGTTCTGGCCACGAGTTCCTGGCACAGGGATGGGGTCATGGGTACGAGTATGCTAACAGATTTACACACACACACACACACACACACACACTTTCATCAATTAAATACTTGCTAAAACTATTCATAATTGATTAAAACAGAAACAAAAACAAACAAAAATGACATAAGGGCCTGTATTTATTGTACACACCCTCCTCCATGAGGCTGACCCCAAACCGGGAAGAGATGCATTGGAGTCAAATTTAGCTGCAGTTAACCCAGCCAGTGGTTGGTGATATAAGGCCTGTTTTCCTTACCAGCTAAAGAAACAAAGTCACATCTGTAAAGTGGACAGGAAACACCTCTTTATGTGGTCATCATTGATGTGTACACAGCCATCAATTAAACTTTTTGTCACGCTCTGCTAGGCAAGTGTTCTCTCTGCTAATGAGTTCTGTCCCTAAAATTAAAGTTGTGTGGATGGTTTGTATTCCAAATGCCTTATAATTTTCATAATTTTGTGTTTCTAATGCATGACCCTTCATGGAGATCCAGCTGCATATGAAACAATTCTTAAGTGATTTGTCATTTCAGTCAACCCCCAAAGTGACCCTTGATGGCAGCTCTGAAACACACACATGGGTGAGTGGGATAATAAATTTAAAATATATATACAAATTTATTCACACCTAGAAGTGAGCCCGGCATCACAGGTTTCTGCAGAATTGTGAGCTTTTTCTTGCTGTGAGCGAATAAAACTGGGTTTCATCTAGAAAGGATCCAACCTGATATAACATAAAAATAGATCCTGTGACTCCGCTATTGAAGAATTTTATCTCCCTTATCCGTCCCCATGCAGCACGGATGGTGTCTAATTTTTAGGCTCCTGAGGCGTTCCTTCTCTTTGACACTGTAGGACAAATTCTGTGTTTTCTCCAATTGGATATCTTGTGAACATAGACAGAGTCGTGGTAAGTGTGCTGTCATGTTAACTGATCGGAATGAAGCCTGTTGCTCTTTCATTGTTCAGACTGTGATCAGAAAGCTCTAATGATTGCTGGTCACAGGCCTGGATTCCTGAATCAGGTCTTACATCCATCTGTACCATCACTCACTGCAATAGTGCCCACCTCTTAACACTTCTGTTAGGCGTAAATAGAAGTGTAGATTTATCTCGTTGTGTGTGTTTGTATGTGTATGCATGTAACATGTACCTGCTAAAAAGATATCTGTTCATTCATTCATTCATTTATGTGAAGAAACATTGAGGGGCCAGCCATGTGCCATTCACTGTCTAGACACTGGATATCCAGACACACATGTGATATACGTCTTTCCTTTCCAGCAGGCTGCCCCTGTTTGGTGAGTAACACAGATCAGTGTATTAACCATCAACTACTGTGATCAACCTGATAATAAAGAGTAGATTCAGTATGGTAGGACCAGTGCAAAGATTCAAAATCCTCAGTCTAGGCCCAGGAAGGCAGGCTATTTGCATTTTCTGCCACAATATCACTGCCGTGGAAAGGCAGGAGCTCATTCTGCATCCAGTGTGACCGGAGATTCCTCTCTGGGTTCAGGCAAGAGCAGCATGCGGGGATTTACTGGTAAACGGCTTCGTGCCCTGAAGGATGGGAACATTTAATGCTCCAAAGTCTATTTGGAGTAAGTCTGTGAATATGTGCATGTGTGTTTGTACACACATGTGTATGCACAGGTGTATGTATGTAGGTGTTATATTTGTAGCTGAAAGAAATAACCACAAATTGTGCATGTTAACTCATCCCAAATGTATTACTTTGCAACTCTGGAGGTTGGAAGTCTGACATAAGTCTCAGCGGGCTGAAATGAAGGCTCCAGCAGGGTTCTATTCCGTTCTGGAGACTCGAGGGCAGGCCCTGTTCTCTCGCCTTCGCCGGCCTCTAGCATCTGCTGGTGCCTTGCGTGCAGCCCCGTCCTTCTTCCAAAGTCAGCAAGTGCCGGCGGAGGCCTCCTCCCAGGCGTCACTCTGGCACTCACTCTTCTGCCTCCTTGCCTCGTCTAGAGGGCCATGTGATTACTTGGTTCTGCTTGGATAATCCAGGATAATCGATTTTAATGTCAGCTGGTTAGTGACTGTAATTCTGCCTGCAATCTCAATGTCACCCCCACACACCAGGGAATTAGGACATGGACATCTTTGGAAGGGGGCATTACTTTGGAAACATAAATATGTATATATTTTCCAGTTAAGGATTGGATATCAGGGAGAAAATGCTAAAAAGAAGTAATAAACTGAAAGTATTTTTTTAATCTACACACACCAGTCACAGGCTGTTCTGGGGGAGAGCCAGGATTTGAACCCGAGGAGAATGAGCTCTGACCACTTCAGTCTCCCACTTCTTTGACGACAGAGATCCTGTCCTCTTAAATGTGTGCGCTTCTTCACCATCTCACCCCGTTACACCGTTACCTTCCACCGAGTGCTCGCTGCATTGAATTACATTTGATGGTCTTTGGTAAAAATACTCATTTCATTTCTCAACTAATACAGATGAAAGTTAAAGCCAAACCAAACCAGAAAACCTTGAATCTCTTCCAAGAGAGTGTTCAAACAGGCCAAATTCAGCTTCTTCCCTTTGCATAATCATATGTCAAAGGATGTTCCCTTGTCAGGGTCCATTATTCGTTATTTATTAGCTCAATTTATACAGTAGAGTATTCTGGAGAGATTTGATAAAAACCATGCCAAGCAATATTTTTCAACTTTCCTAGTATATTCTTAAGAAATTTAAATTTTAACAATGGAGATTTTAGAGAAATCCATTAATGCAATTTCTGTAGGTGTGATTAGTGTATATTCACCAGAGTGAGAAATAAGTAAGACGTGTACAATAATAAACCAGAAGAGTAGGGGGAGCAGTTGAGAGAGGTCATTGGTTGTTAGTGTTTAAATCAATTTAATCTGCATTTTCCAAGTTCTTCTCTGTGCCACAAGTTAGGTTGTGCGAGGGAAATTTTATGACAATTTTATCAGTAAATACTAAAACTATATTCTTAGGGAGCACAAAATTCAGTGGGCTGAGAGATCCAATCGCACGGAGTTCCCATCAGAAAGAGTCTATGGCCAGGGCGGGAAGAGGGCTCAGGAAGAGCCTGAGGCCAGGATTCAGGCATTTTAATGCTTATTCTGCCACTGACAACATGGATCACTGTGGGCAGCTCACAGCCGTTCCGTGTCTTTGTTCCTCATCTGTAAAGTGGGGCTAAGGGTGTGGTTTACCTGCTTTACGATATGATGTGAGTACTAAATGGGTCCATGAATATGAATGCATCTTGAACTTTCTTTAAAAACAAAGTGATGTGGAGGGATATATTAAATTAAGGTATTTTTCTTGGACTGCACATAGTTCCGAGCAAGACATAGGCAATAAAATTATACAATATGGAAAAAAGAAGGCTTATTTTGCACTAAGCACAGCTATATCATTTTACTCCCTACTTTACCACCTTGCATAATCCATATTTGGTTGACTCAGATAGTTATTGCACGAAAACAAAAACATTAAAGATGTTAGCAGTGCTAATTTATAACATGCCTTAATTCACGATTTTATATAATCTGTGTTTGGCGGACTCACATAGTTACTAGCGAAGCCAAAACATGAATATAAGTTATTTGATTCATTTCATCACTTTATTGGGCATTTTATAAGGTATTGCAACTGCTGCAGAGCTGAATAAGATAAGATGTAGCCTTCTTTACAGGAAGCCCAGTATTCCAGTAACAACAGGGCTAAAGTGCGTGCATATGAGACCAAGTGTATTAAAGTGCTACAGAGTTGTGCAACGATTCACAGGACGAAGTGAGCATATGAACTAGAAAACGATATAACTGACTTTCTGTGTTTTATATCATTTTTGTGGTAAGGAAAAACAGTTTAAAATAAAGCAGTGTGGAAGAAATAGAAAGTATAGAGGAAGGTATTACTATTTGATTGAAAACCGCTGTGATTTTTATAAGGAATAACTAACGCCACTCAGGAGATAGCATGGGTTGGTGACTGTTTTTCTCAGCAACATTGATTGTGGTTTATGAAAATTTGAATTTTGCTCAGGGAAGTTTTATGGTGAAGAGTAATAGCTTTGAAAACGTGATCAGTAGATCCAGGAACAAAATAAGTTACGATAAAAACCTGTAGCCTGGAGGTGATGGTAACAGAAAAAAATACAAGGTCGGCCTGCCTCAGGCTGGTTCAGATCATTCCAAGATGGTATTACAAGGTCTATAGATTTCAAGTACCAGAGATAATATCCCCTGAAGAATATACCCATTTACATTACTGTGACCTTGAATGCTTGTCAAAAGTACTCACTGTTTAATTTTACTAGCTGACCCAAGTGTCTTGGAGTTCCTGACGTTGACTCACTTGAAGCCACACTGGCTAGCATAGTGGGGAATTCTGGGCTCCTCCTTGAAACACAAGTGAAACATTTCACAATGAGACGCTAGCTTTTGGTTGTCAGGATTTTGAAAAGAAAGGACCGAGTGACCTACACACCAAGTCTAAAGGGGTTTGTAACGTAAGAACTGAATCTTTTTTAAAAAGCAAAACAAAACATTGAATCGTCAGTTGTAGAGTAAGTGGTATAACAAGGATTTCAGGAACAAATATGCTCCCCAAAGCACTGGATTAGAACTGGCAGGAATTTGTAAAATTACTCAGGGCCACAGGCGTTGTCCCTGCTGGCCACCTGCAGCGTGTGGCAATGCCCTTTTGCAGGCCATCAGGGGCCCCGCGTGGACTGTCTGACTTGACATTGGTCACTGCTAAGAGGAGACAAGCATGCGGAGAGAGAGGAGAGTGATTAATGTAAACCCTGCTGCAACTAGCCAGAGGCCTCCGGAATTCATCTGGGCAGCATTCCAGAGATAATTGCCCACCATTTTATCTAGGAAAGTGTTAAGTTGTTTTTTTAAAAAAAAAAAATGACAAATTGTGACCCACAAGAGGTTGGTGTTACCAAAGGAAGGAAATCAAAAGCAGAATGGAAAATGAAGGGTAAACAAGAATACATGGGAGTCTATAGAGTGTTTGAGGGGGGCTCACTTCACTAACGTTCATCCGTTTTTGAGGTTGACACACTCAAAGGTTTTGTCCTTTCTAATCTGGCAAACTTGCACAAATTCTCTCACAAGGAACCATTTTATAAGTGGAATCTAATAGATTTGCCAGATGCAAATGTATTTTCTTCAATTTCTACAAATTCTCACTCTATTATTAATGTCTCTGTAAACAAAACAGTAATATCAGGCACTAAGCAAAGGGCATACTTTGAAAATCATTGATTAGAGAGATGTTGAACATTATTGTGTTTGAATCCGTCGCTGTCTTATAGGAGACCAATTCTGTTCCAATTTGGCATCTACAATCCACAAGAGCATCTTAGCTTCCAAAATAGTGCAGCCAAATATCCTCGTCATCATGCTGGGGCTGGGGGCGCAGGGAGATAATGGACTTTGGTTGTGTGCGGAACGCCTGGGCGCTCCATATGGCCTCTTTTCCATTGGCAAGTTCGTCCTTAAAATCTTAGGGGATTCCGCTACATGTGCAGAAGTATTATAAATTAATGTTCTAATGTGCTTGGAGGTCCGTGCTGAATGAATGGCAGGCAAAATGAGAAAAAAAAGGAAAACATGCTTTTAAAGAAACTATAAGCATGTGGTTCTCCCCGGGCACTGAAATGAGGAGTTCGGAGAGACTCAAGGACTTGATCCTTTTCTGGAACTAACTCTTAAGAGCTGTATGGAAATGAGGCTGTTTCTTGCTACCTTAGCTCTCAGAAATGGCTGTAATCATTCCAGTTCAACGCTGTGCCTCTCATCTGTAACCTATCACCATTTTTCAAACACATTTTAAAGGTAATTTTTTTCTTTGCAGTTTTAAATAAAAATAGAAAATGCGTTTAGCCACATGGAAGTGATCAATCAGGAGGCTCATTTGGAAGAAAGCACACATTTAACAAGGCAGTTCCTGGCGTTGGCTTTGGTAAAACAGCCCAGGCAGCCCAAGAATCCTCTTGTCTCCCTCCCTCGCTCCCTCCCTCCCTCTCTTCCTTCCTTCCTTCCTTCCTTCTTTTTTTTTTTTCTTATTTTTTCAGGTTTTTTATTCTCTCTATATGTTCTCTGAATCTGTAAAGCACCATGGATCTTATTTTCTGTTGCAGAACAGTGACGTACATTAAAAATAATCCAACCAAGGACTACCAAATAAACAGAGTCTAGCATCCAGGATTTCACTCTCAAGAGCTAACCTTTCTTGCAAATCAATTTACCATTCCCACATTTGGAAATCTAGTAGTAATTTATAGACTGTGGAGCCAAGCATCCCTCTTTCCCTTTCTCCCTCCCTGTCTCCCTCCTTCTTTTCTTCCTTTTGGGTATTTGTTTCCAGGTAATACATGAATTGACGTAGACTGAAGAAAGTCAGGTAACAATGGAACACTAGTGTGGGAAGGCCACCCTGAATTCACATTATTGTATCACCAATTAGTAATTATTATATATTATCCATAGTGCTCTATAATTACTATAGATGTAGTAATTGCTACATATTATATAGTATATATAATTGCTATATATAATATAACCAATTAATTATTAAACGTCTTGATTATGATTATTATTCATTAGCCGAGACTGGTTCCCATAAAGGAAAGAGAAGGGGACTTGTGGTCAAGTGGAATTAAGTTCACATTTTCAAACTTCTTAGGTTTCATTTCTTCATCTGTAAAATGGGGTTGGCTCTGTTTCGTATGGCTATTGTGAAGTGCGCTAATACCTGAAATAGTGTGTGGCTCATAGTAATGCTTAATAAATGGCAGCTAGCCCTGGCCGGTTTGGCTCAGCGGTTAGAGCGTTGACCTGCGGTCCTGAGAGACCCGGGTTCGGTTCCCGCTAAGGGCATGTACCTCAGTTGCAGTTTGTCCCCGGCCCTTGTTGGTCGTGCGGGTGGCAGCCACTCGATGTGTCCCTTCACACCGATGTTTCTCTCTCTCTCTCTTCCTCTCTCTCCCTCCCGCTCTATCTGAACAAAAAATGGAAAAATGTCCTTGGGTGAGGATAAAAAAATAATAATAATAAAAAAAATAAAAAAAAATGAATGGCAGCTAATACCATTCTCTCATATTACACAAGTTGAGTAATAATTACTGGTCTTAGTCCATTCTTGGGGGGGGGGGGTCAGGGTGATTTTTATTTGCTGTCACAGAAACTGTGATGAGGGAAATATAACACTTACTCAAGGTCACCCAATAAGACACTCACTGTCATTAGGACTTAAGAGTTTTCAGCTTTGCAGTCTGATTTCAGTCCATTAGGCCACAAAGTCATCAAAACAAACCAGAAAAGAGGACCATCAAAAAGGGAAAGTATTAAAATCAAAGGATCCTGGAGCAGTATTGTGCTAAAAGCCATCTGCTATCTTCGTCCACATGTTCAAACCTCTTGAAATGTTATTTGTAAATCCTTAAAAGGCTTGACTGGAAACCCTCAGGTCTTTTTAAAGATACAGTATCTCTAGGGCTGACTCATGCTGGCTGAATTAAGAATTGTCATATAGATTTTTGAATATACATCAGAGAGATGCCAATACTGTTTACGTTGCCAAAGACCTTAGGCTTTTGCTGTAGATAAAGTTTATGATTAGCTAAGCAAATAATTGTTGCTATAGTGGTAATGGTGATGAGAGAGAGTGGAGAGAGAAAGAGAGAGAGAGAGAGAGAAGGAATTTGTATATTTAAGTGTGTTTGGAGGAGTGGAAGTAGTTGAACAAAAACATTTGAAACAAATGATAAATACTGGTAAGCTATTATTTCAGTTCAGTTTTTATGTCCAGTGTTCTGACCGCCTGCTAAAATATCTGTGCCATGATCAGGTGAAAAAGTAGATACAAAATTGCTGTCTTAGCATCTCCACTTGACTTTGTTGCCTCGTCTCCCTGCCTCACTGGGCCGGATGCCCTTGTTCCCTTGTTCGCCTTCAGCGGGACTGGCTGGAACACTTTTGCTCAGTACCAGTGCGGTAACTTACACTTGCTTACTTAAGTGGCTGATCTCATCTTCCTTTATGTGGTTTGTGGGATTTTTCTCCTCTTGGCTTATTACTTCCTCTACCAACTTGTAGATTTGCCTCTCTCATTGTACTTCTGTTATTGTGTTATCCTTTAAAAAGAAAACAATAGATATTAAAAACATAAAGCCTTTTTAATACGAGTGGTGGGGGCAGATATTTTTACGTGAACAATAATAAGGGAAAAGAATGGATTTCTCCAAGCTTTACAAAGCCCCAGTGAAACAGAGAGCAAAATCTCAAGTTAGATTCTACTTGTCCTGTTTCTGAGGAGCTCAGCAAAATTTTGGTGTTTTTTTTTTTTTTTAATTTTTTTTTTATTGTTTTATTGCAGATATTTTAAGAGATGGCAAAACAGGGAAGCAAACCAAAATCATCACAAAAGGCTCCCAGTGTGGACCCAGCCATCTGCATATAGTTCACAGAACTCTTCTGTTTATTTAGGAGTCCTAGAATGTGTAAGCCAACTCCTCGCTGTAAAAGGACTCACAGTTGCTCTCGTATAATTTCTTTGGCCCCTTTTTCCTCCAAAATCAAGAGTTTGCTTTCTCATATTGAGGGAAATACTGCCACATATAAGGACCTGGTTTTTGGGAATTCAAATACCTTTGATAAAATATTTAAAATGACAACTAAAAATATACTTAAAACATGAGAGTACAGAGTTAAATAAATGCAACTGGTCTTGATATATATGTATATATATATATAATACACACGCACACATATATGTGTGTGTGTATATACATAAAATCTGCAAAGAAATACTTTAGAATGGCTCTAATGTATTCTTAAACACACACACACACAACAATTAAATTGAAGAAACATGAATTTTCTTAAATTTGGTTCTTTTCAAGATAACAATCTCTGATTAAGACAGGAACAAAAGAAGATAATGAAAGAAGCCATGAATTTTACCTTAAGATTTAACAATTTGCTTCCTAGTAAGATTTTTTCTAGAGGAAAATGGTTTCTCAAATTTCATCAGGATATAATGAGTTCAAGGAGCTACATTGTTTATATATTAAAAAAGTCAATGTCTTCACCCTTGTTCTGCAGCTCTGTGCTCTATCCTTCTAGTTGAAAAGAACATCATGTTCCAGAGGCCAGCGACTTCCCTGATAGGATGTTTGAGCTGAATCTATCTAAGACATTACCCTCAGACATCCTAAGAAAGTTGTTTTTTTTCTGACATGGTGTGATTTTATGATCTCTTTGAAACATTTTTAGCCTTAAGCATTAAACACAAATAGATGGGAATAGGTGATAGCTTGAGTGTTTGACCTCTAAATGTGGGTTTGGAGTTACCCCTCTAATATGTGAAAATGTAATTTGGCACATATACCCAGGAATATAAAACCATAGACAAATGCCACATGGAGTCAGGTCAGGATGATCTAACTCTGAATTCTCTTTGTATCCTTATGCTTCCCAGTGGATCTTGGCTCAAGTCTGGGGATGGTTAGTCTATACAAAGGAGATGTTACTACCCACAAAATAGTGTGAAGCAAGATTAATATTCTCTAGTTTTCTACTGCCAGACAGAAAAAAAAATCTCTGTATACATGTAAGGCCTTTACCCCTGGGGAGCTGTCAGCATGTAAATAAATTTTCCTTAAGAATGCAGAGCTTGGGGAGAGTTTCTTAGAGCCTTGGAGGAGAAAGACAAAGGCTGTTGGCCACATGACTTGACTGTGAGGGTGAGGAGAGAGCTTGACGGGGAAAACAAACTTGACTGTAATAAAAAAATGGGCTTTGGCTTTTGGCCTCTGCTTGTAGCAGTAATCCCAACCATCTACATATGTTAGGAAGAGATGTAAACCTACTGGAAATAATTCCTTTGTCACTTGCAATATTTTATATTGTGCTCTATATACTAGGATGGGAACCCAGAAATAGCCTATCCATTAATGCAGAAATGTATTGGGCACATAGAAACACGTAATTAAAACATATTAGCCCTGGCCGGTTTGGCTCAGCAGTTAGAACGTCGGCCTGCAGTCCAGAGAGACCCGGGTTCGGTTCCCGCTAAGGGCATGTACCTCGGTTGCAGTTTGTCCCCGGCTCTGGTTGGGTCGTGCAGGAGGCAGCCACTCGATGTGTCCCTTTCACGTCGATGTTTCTCTCTCTCTCTCTCTCTCTTCCTCTCTCTCCCTCCCATTCTATCTGAACAAAAAATAGAAAAATGTCCGCGGGTGAGGGAAAAAACAAACATATTAACATCTGTGCCAATAGATGACCAACTCTCCTTTTCTCTGGGGATCGTACCTCTTTTTATTCATTCTGATGATAATATATTCCCCTCTTTGGAAACACTTTTTACATTTGCATTTGGTCCTTCCTCTGTTGGATTTGATTCATATCTATATTCTATACCAGATTTTAAGTTCTCATAATGGAAGAGACCATGATTATTGATATTCAGCAATGTGTCTGTAGCACACATAAGTATCCTGATCGATACCCACTTGAATGTGTGGATATATGGATGAGTAAATGAATAAATGAAGTTTTATACAATGTGACATGGTATACTTTGTACAGAAGATGTGGTTGGAAGGGGAGGAGGTGAGGAAGGCAGGCTGAGAAGGATCTGGAATACCATAGGTAGTAGCTCGTGTTCTCCAGGAGGCAATGGGAGATTTTAGCAGGAGCGGGCCACAGTAAGATGAATAATTTAGCAGGACCACTGTGAAGGTTTTATGGAGGGAGGCTCATGAGAGACAGCACGGAGCACACTGGACAGAGCACCTGCAATAATCACCATAGCACTTCTTTTTCTCATAGTACCTACTGCTCCCTGATATTTGCTGACTTATACATTTATTATCTATGACCCTCTGCCTATGGGTCCATGAGTGAACAGATAGTGTCCATCTTTTTTGTTCACTGCTATAACCTCAGCAATTACAACTACCAGCATAAGATAGGGCCTCAATTAACGTTTGTTGAATAAATAAATGAATATAATTTCTAAGAACTCGAGCATAGTTAGAGAGCAATATATAAGTGATAGCTGAGCTGTGTATCTTTTTACTGCCTATATTAACCTTTTTTTTTTTTTAATTTCTCACTCTAGTATATTTTTCTACTTATTATCAGATAGAGTGGGAGGGAGAGGGAGAGAGAGAGAAACATCGATGTGATAGAGTCTCCCGCACGACCCCACCAGGACCAGTGATGAATCGCAACCAAAGTACATGCCCTTGACCCGAACTGAACCCACAACTTATTGGTCCGCAGGCCGAGGCTCTAACTGCTGAGCCAAACCTTCCAGGACCAGATATTAACCTTTTTAATCTACTCTCTATTTTAGGGGAGGTGGGTCTGTGATTTTTAATAAAGTGAACAAAATTCTTTCAGTTGAGGATGTAGCAATTGTCTTCAGACTCACATTTTCTGATTTCCGTCTTCACCTTTGTCAGCATGTGTTCTATTAGATATGAGGCAAATAAACAGACAAGAGCCTATCTGAGCTCATTTTAATACATACACCAAAGAACAAGCTTGCTCTCATAGCCCCTTCTGTCTTGTCCTTTAGAGAGTTGAGGCACATTTCTGCTAAAATTGCAATGTACCTTTTCATCAAGAAAAGAGTAGGCTCTTCCTAACAGTACCAGCATCTATGTAAATAACGTTGCATGGACTGCACATCTCCCAAGACAAGGAAATACTTCCCGATGCCCAGGCGTTTAGAATTCTTCCAAAGCTCAGGCAGACATCCACAGTGAGGATTTCCTGTGGGTCTCTGTGGTAAAAGATATCGGAGTATCTTTTACCACATGAAATATACATGTGTGCATTATATATATCTTTACATATATCCATCTTTGTTTTAAAATAAATGGAGTAAATAAATGAGTTTGATAACAAAATTCTATTTCCTATTAAAAAGTACTACACTCTACGATTATTTTGTCTTTAATGTCCAGGAATTTCCTTAACTGGAAAGTTGGGGAAATTGGTTTATTTACATTTCGTGGTTTGCTCTGAGGCTCCGTTGAGGACAATTTCCAAGCATCGGTTTCTTGTATGTAGCACGTGCTACATTAGCTCTTACTAAATAAACACAGATAAATTAAGCATGTGTAGAGTTTTCCTGAGTCTTGTAGTGTTACCAAAAAAAACAAAAAGCAAAAGCCTCAGCTCATCGTTGCAAAATTGCCACGATGGGAGTAACAAAAAGTATAATCAGAAAGTTAATTTTTTTCTTATATACCTAGTTATGATTATCAGCAAAATAAGCTTTTCTAATATTTGCATTTTCACCGATCGTCTGTGAACTCTGTGGACTCCAGGTATATATTGCCTTTCACTGCTTACTTTCTGTTTCCTACTAAGCCTTTGCTAATTTTGTTAGAGCTCAACTTTGCCATTGTTTTTAAGGCAGGTGGAGAATTATGGTGTTTTGAAGGAGCTATGGTGACACATAGCCATGTTTTCTTCCCCAAATCAAGTATTCACATAAATTATATTATTTGCCATATGTGCGTGAATATATAAATATATATGCATTTATATCTAATGAAATATACATGTGTGTATATCTTTACATATATCCATCTTTGTTTTAAAAAGAATTTGAGTATACTAAATTGGTATGCTAATGAGATAAACTTGTTCTGCAGTGGTGGAAGGGAGTATTGAAAAAAGTGCAGATTAATATAATTTATAACTAGGATGCATTCATTAGCATTGCTCTCCTCATGGTTAAAATCAGGTGGGACTAGCCAAGCCACTGCGTTTCCACATTTTGATAGGGATTGTGCTAAGAAGCATGGCTGAGCTGATGTCCTTAAAAATTTGAGTATGACTTTGGCTACAAAAGGTGCATCTTAGAATGTGAACAGTTCCCACCACAGCCCCCTCTTACTTTTCACTTACCAGCGGCACCAATACCACTAATCTTCAGAATTTTGTAGATAGTCATTACTTTATCAGTGAAGTCCTTCTAAAGAGCTTAACTACTTAAGTGATTTACCTCAAAGCAGTAATGGTGAATTATGTGGTTCTCTAATTGTGCTATTAGTTTGTCTAAGCTAAAATGCAATCTATTTAATTTGAGGGTTTTATTACACATTGGTCTCAAAAGGTGAATACATTAAAAACATATTGGCTTTTTTACCAGGAGATTAAACCTTTTCAGAGACTGTAATTGATGGAAATATTCTCTCTCTTATTTGCTTTGAATGTGAGTGTAAGATGTTTGACACAAATATAACTTGGGAAATTTGGGGGTTTAATACTTATTCATCTGTTATCGTTTGTGGAGTCGAAGTTCCCATTGTTTTAGTAAAACTAATCTAAATTTATGATCCATGTAATTAATATTTGCATTTGCTATAGAATTATACCATTTACACTGTGGTGTGTTTAAAATTTGAAAACACAGGTCTGTGCATCAAAAAGGAAATAATGACTAGGCAGACCACAGAGAATTTTTAGGGCAGCAAAACTATCCTGTATTATACTTGAATGTTGGTTACATGCCATTTTACATTCATCAAAACCCATAGAATGTCCAACACCAAGTAGGAACCCCAAAGTAAGCTATGGTCTTTAGGTGGGAATGATGTGTCAGTGCAGGTTCATTGAGGATTGTGACAAATGTGTCCCTCATGAGGGATGTTGATGGTGGGGATGGTTGTATGGATCGTGGGGCAGAAGGTATATGGGAACTCTGTACTTTCTGCTCAATTTTGCAGTAAGGGTAAAACTGCTCTAAAAATATCTAATTTGTTTTAAAAAGAGGAATAAACAGTTCTGTGTAAAGTTGAAATGGATTGGGATGATTTACCATCCATGTTATTTGAATACTGTGAAGTTAGTAATTGATTGACTAAATACTATGTAAAAAGAACTGTAGAAAGACTGCATTTATAAATTGTAATTTTTATCTTAGAATCATGTTTCAAATGATAGTTTAATTAGCAGAGAGAGCATGTATCAACACACTAAAAATATACCTACCTAGTGACAGTTACCTGCCTGCATATCTAGAGCAGAGTTTCTCAACCTGAGCACAATTGTCATTTTTTTATTTTTTGTTTATTGATTTTAGAGAGAGAGGAAGGAAGAGGGCTAGAGAGATAGAAGCATTGATGAGAGAGAACATTGATTGGTTGCCTCCTGCATGCCCCTTACTTGGGGATTGCGCCCCCAACCTGGGCATGTGCCCTGACCGGGAATCGAACCCGCAACCTCTTGGTGCATGGGTTGATGCTCAACCAGTGGGCCACACTGGCCAAGCTATTTTCATTTTGAAAGAGAAAATTTGTAGGATAATTAGCAGCATCATTACTATTTATTTTTTTATTTTTTTATTTTTTTATCCTCACCCGAGGACATTTTTCCATTTTTTGTACAGATAGAGTGGGAGGGAGAGAGAGAGAGAAACATCGACGTGAAGGGACACATCGAGTGGCTGCCACCCGCACGACCAACCAGGGCCGGGGACAAACTGCAACTGAAGTACGTGCCCTTAGCGGGAACCGAACCCGGGTCTCTCTGGACCGCAGGCCAACGCTCTAACCGTTGAGCCAAACTGGCCAGGGCTACTGTCTATTAATTAGATGACCATAGTGCCAACCAAGTTGTAAAAATCAAAAATATCTCCAGACATTGCCAAATTCACCACGGGGAAATCACCCTCTGTTGAGAATTATTGTTTGTAAGGTAAATGTGCACAATTGTATTTTATTGTTGTTCAAAATTTATGATATATATGTGTGTGCGTGCGTGCATGTGTTTAACCACTTCGTTCTGTGTGTAGAAAGCAGGGTTTTTTTAATCCTTACCCAAGGATTTTTTTTCCCATTTGTCTTCAGATAGAATGGGAGGGAGGGAGGGTGGGAGGGAGGGAGGGAGAGAGAGAGAGAGAGAAACATCAATGTGAGAGAGACACATGGATTGGTTGCCTCTCACATGACCCTGACCAGGGCCTAGGACCGTACATGCTCTTGACCAGAATCGAACCTGCGACTCTTTAGTCCGCAGGCCAGTGCTCTAGCTGCTGAGCTAAACCAGCCAGGACCAGAAAACAGGAATTGAAAAGATAAGAGTGCAGTGGTAAAGGGAATTTCTTGAATTTGGGTCATAATTTCCAGTGCTACTGTAATTTGTGCTCCCCCTCTCTTTGCCATGCGGTGGGTTGACAATGGATGGATGCAGATTTGCACCCTCCTGCTCAAAGAATACGCAGGAGACTGGTCAGGTGTCTCAGCTCTGCACGGAGGCTGACTCAGATCGTCGGGTGCCGGCCTCTCCTGTGCTTCGCACCGGAAGGCTCTCCCATAAACATTTGGCTGAAACATCTTTGCAGGACTCACCCAGCTGTCCTGTGGAGTAACGCTTGCCCACACCCACATGCCAAAATGTGTGTTTACCTTTATATAGACAAAGAAACGACAAATATGAACAGGACACTGTTAAAAAGGATCAATTCTTTAGCCCACCAAGCGAACTTGGAATTTTTCCATGTATAAGATATAAGGTTTGGTGAACTCCCCCTTTTTTTTAAAGAATGATGAAAATTATTAACAATAACACTTGTAAAAATTGCAATTCTAAGTTAATCTTATAGTGGATTTTAATAATGCAAAGGGGTTTTATAATAAACTACAGTGTGTTCTGATTGCATTTCGGATCATTACATTATATGTTTCACAGAGAGTTTTTCCATTTGTATCCGAGACCTTGCCCCAGCCCCTGGCCCACCGTCCCTTTATTCCTTTGTTCATATTGGTCACTAGTATCACATCTCTGAACCTGGTGATCTATCAACGTGAACTTCCAATTTAGAGCTGACACCGATAAAGGTAGCATATCACTCTAAAATAATTTTCAAGAGAAAAATACAAGTCTGTTTTTATTTTGCAGCTATTAATATATTTTTAATGAATTATCTTGACATATGCCTACTCTATCTTTAATGAGCAATACTATTTTCACTCCCATAAAATATACATCCAATCAATGGTATATAAATGGATTATTTACATACACTGTGAGCACGAATTTATTCCGTTTATTCAATTGTGCGATTACATTACCTTATTCACAACAAATGCTTTATAAAACAGTTTAGTGAATGCACCAGTGGCAATCTGAAATCTTTACTAGAATGTCAAATTTTGCAGGTAGCCAACAGTAACAGGTAGCAACTTTAAATACTTTTTAAAATTTGAAGTGAATTAGAAATGTGATTAAATTAGAAATGAAAAAATCGACTTGGTAAACTATGATCAGGTAATTCTCTAAATAATTTTATTTCTAATGTGAATTTTTCATAGTGCTAGCGTACTACATGTTGATATTTTGGCAGTTTAAAAGATTTTTGTCGGAAAAGCACCCCTTCCTTTTTTATTTGATTTTCCTTCTTTTCAGACAAGGACAGATGCAAAGAGGTCTGTGTGCCTAAATGAAACTATTAGAAAAAATACTCTTGACCAAATTAGTCTGGCACAAACATAACACTGTTAGCTTTCAGTATAATTGAAAATAAGTGCTGTGGTTCAGAGGTCTTTCTTTCCATGGTTCTGCTAAATCATGCTGAAAGTTCAGTTTGTATTCCAACAGTGGCATTTAAGACAGTGCAGTTAAGAATCTCTTAACATTTCCATTTACAACTTCCCTCTCCTTCAAACATTTTCTTTATTGATTTCAGGATGTTTCATGGTAACCGCTTATCAGCAGTTACAGCCAATGACCTAAATATGCAATTAAAATTGTACGATCCTAGCTACGTGATAAACTGGTCCTCACTGTGGGGCTTTGGAAATACTATTTTCTTTTCTTAAGACCTCTTCTTATTACTAATTATAAAAGGGAGACAGGACTGAGGGTGACCCCTTCAGAGAAATCGTGTTAGGTTCTTCATAGATTTTAAATTAAGCTGTTTAAACGTTCCTTTGCCTTGTTAGTAACACTTATTGGCTTTAAACATCCATTCATTTATTTAGAGTTTATGGGTAGAGAAAAATAGTATTGGGATGTCTATGTTTTTATAAGTTAAATGGCCATATTGAAAACTGCCGTACAAGAGAGCGTGCCTTTCCAGAAAACTTGGCTTTTGGGCAGTCTCGTTCAGAAGACTGAACCCCAAAGACGGTACCTGGGGAAATCATAGACTTTTATAAAAATAATAAGAAAAAAAAGTTAGTTCAACTTTCGTATTTTTGAGTTCAGGTGACTTCCTCTGAATTGCACACCCCCTGTGAGATACCAACACAGGCTTCCTGATTCTCAGTTCCGGTAGAGGGACTCTGTGCTTTGTCCATTTCATGTTACTTTCAGCCTTCTGCTCTGTCACTGCCCAAGGTATCATACAACAGACCTTTAGCAAGCTATAGGGTTCTGTTTTACCAATGGTAGAGACCAGGAGGCTACAGTGTGTGTGCACATGTGAATGTGTGAATTAGGTTGGTTTCAGATGTGTAACTTCTGCTCATTCAAAATTCACCAGCTATATAATTTTGTTAACTTATTTTACTTTTGGGGGGTTTCACTTTCTTTGTGTGCAAAGTACAATGCTGCTGCTTGTTCTGAGAGATCTGATTCACTAAATGTAAAGCATTGATCATTTTCTCCCACTAACCACAGCGCCTGCGTTGACCTCCTCCTCCACAAGCCCCCAACCCCTGAGGGTCACTGTTCTTCCCAGCTATTTCTTCTTTCACTTTGATCCCCTGAACCCAAGGCAGAATGGGAGCACAGATGTGTCTGTGTCAGACTGGGACCTACATCTTTTCTTTCTAGTTTCAGGTCAAAATTTTTCTCTTGACAGCTAACATTCTGAGCAGTCCTAGGCTTTGTGTATGATGTTACTCTGCCTGTAGCATAATCTCTTTTGTTTTGCAAAAAAATCCAGTCTCCCCACTTCCTTTGGCTACCCCTTCTCTTTCAGATCCTTTATCTTTTTCTTGCCAATGTTTTCATACAGCTCCCAACTCTTTTCTCCAAACATCAGCTAATAACTCTTCTCATGTAATCCAGTGTTATTACAAGTACAATTAAATTACACACCTTTTTGGTAACACTTTACCTAGGAAGGTATTTTTGATACATAGTATTTGTGGGCTGGATGCATAGTTTCACCTATCTCAGTATCTGAGCTCAGTCTTTTTAAAAGAAATGAGAATGGGCTTTTAACTGCAAGTTGATGGCTAAGCATTGAGTCAACTTTGATATTGATTTTCCCTTCATTCTACCTTCAATTTAGTAACTGTTCTTCTCCTCATTCCTCTGACCAAGCTATAGACTATTTGTGCTAGAAATAGCTTTGGGGATAATTTAGTCTCATCCTATATTCTATATGAGAAAACTAGATCCAAAGAGTCTAAGTGATTTGTTCTAAATCCGTCCAGAAAATCGGGCTTTTTGTCATTGTTGTTGTTGCTAGAATTTCTAACACTGCAGTCTTTCTAACTCTACATCTGTGCTTTATAGCTGGTTGTTTTACTAGGTTACTGCCTTCAGCATCTGTGTTTGTAGCATTATCTTCCTCTTTCTAAGCTTCTAAGGGACTAGAAATATATGGCAGGGCCCTAGCCTATGGCTGGGCACTCACCACCAAACACCAGCCCAGACCCCTGTCCACCGCCTGTTTCCTCCTAGTGCTCAGACTTTACCTCCCTGTTGACTATCCATCTGGTAATTCTGTGTGGGCTCCATGAGGCCTCTTTGGTTTTCTCCCAATATCACTGGCCACTGAGCTGCAAATCCCATGCTTCTGCTCATCAACTTCCTGCATTCTCTCCAGTTGCTTGCCCGAGAGAACTATTATATATATCCGGTCTCTAATTTTTATTACTCTCTTCTGTGACTGATGGAGATATGCAAGGACATTGAGGGATACTTCCCTGGAAATTATTTCTAAAGGGACTCTAGGATCGCTTTTGGAAACGTGTCATCTTGTTTAAGATGATGAACATGCTCTTTGTGACCTTGAAATGTTTCCTCAGTTCTCAGGAGCCTGAGAAAGTAGATGTGTATGTGAGTGTTTATGTTGAAGTACCACACAAGTGATGACAAAAGATGATGTCATTGGAGGGATTCCTTGGAAAGCTTTTTCATATAATGGGAGAAGTTTGAGCCAAAGAATTAGATCCATTGCATTTGGAACCCAGTTTCTCCAACTACTAAATATGTGACCTTTGGAAAAATTATATGTTAAGGGCCAAAGTCAGAATTCAAACATAGATTTACCAAGTTCTAAAAGTCCTTATTTTCACACACCATGACATGAGACATTCTCTGTTTAAGAGTGTTCATTTCACGTAACTAAAAAGGAATGTTCATGGTGTCCTGCCTTAAGGGGAAGGACAAATGGGCTTTATCTTACCTGAAGGTAAATGATTAAATATTAAATGATTGAAGTCTAAATAATTTAAAATCTCTGAGCTTCAGTTTCCTCAGTTTTAATATTGAGATAAAGATAGTTGTATGACTGAAATAAGATTATGTGCTTGAAAGATGTCTTATTTTATGTTTACTGATTTTTAGACAGAGAGGAAGAGAGAGGGAGACAGAGAGAAACATGGATGTGAGAGTGAACCATCAATAGCTGCCTCCTGCACACCCCCTCCCAGGTATGGAACCCACAACCCCAGCATGGGCCCTGACCCGGAATTGAACCAGCAACCTTTCCTTGTACTGAACGATGTCCAACCAACTGAGCCACACTGGCCAGGGAGAAAGATGTCCTTTAGAAATAGCACTAACAGAATTATCATTCTACCTTCTCTCTGTCCTAAAATACTGAGCAAGGTACAGGTTTCTATAAGGAACAATGATGTCTTAGTCTGTTTGGCTGGGTAACAAAATACCCCAGGCTGGGTACGTCATAACAACAGAAACTTATTTCTCACAGGTCTAGACGCTGGAAGTCTGAGACCACAGTGCTGCCTGGTTGGATGAGGGTCCTCTTCTGGGTCACATATTTGTCATCTTCATGTGGCAGAAGAGCATGGAAGCTCTGTGGCGTCTCCTTTGTCAGATACTAATCGCATTCGGGAGGGTGCTGCCCCCGTGGCCCAACCACTTCTCAAAGCCTGTGCCTCCTAAGGCCATCCCCTCGGCTGTTAAAATTCCCAGATGTGAAGTTGGGAAGGCTAGAAACATTCAGACTATAGCAGATCAGCATTCATTAGTTGTCAGAGTATACGGTACCTAGAAAGGAGATTTGTTGATGAGAGGAATACATAAAGTATGCGAAACTGCCATTTAATGGTCTGCTAGTCTATGTTGTTTACTTCAACAAAACACCTAAGAATAGTGTTTTCCTGTCTAAAAAGGCTGGTGATGTAAGCATCTCTATTTCTGGCTAGGGAGCTAAGTGTCTTTGTGCCATTTTGATGTTTTATATGTAAGAGACCTTGGCAAACTATATAAAGCACGAGTTAGCAAGTTACAGAAGTCACGTCAGATACAATTAAGGACATTTGCTCATATGTAAATATGTACAGGTTCATGTATTATGCAATTCAGCAAGGTGTCAAAGTCAGGGGGAGCAGAGGCACGGTGCAGGTGCAGGACGTTGGGGGCTCAGAGGAAGGGGAACATGCCTTTTCCAGATCGGAAGCCGTAGCCCAAGCTACTGGAGCTGCAGATACATCAGGGGAGAAGCTGTACTTCAGCAGTACGACTCCATCTAATCAGCCAGAATCCTAAACTATCTCTTGAGACTCCTTCAAGGAGTCTCAAGTTACTAATATGTTAACCAAAACAGTGGTGGAGCAGAAAAACCTCTTGGTGATCAAATCAAACAGCACTACTTGATAATCGTTATTGAATCATAATAGTCCTTCTGGAAAATCCCTGAAGGAGGAAGCGCTTTAAACCTTTGCATATGAAACACTTGCTTAATGATACTGTGCCTTCCAAATGGCAATACCTTTCCTCACCGTGCTCCCGTGGCTCCGGCCTGGGGTGGGGGCTGAGGACGAGTCATTCATAGAAATTGATGCGGAACTGTCAGAACCAGCATCTAAACACGGGCCTCTCCATCTCAAGTTAAAAAAAACAGCCTCTGGCCCTGGCCGGTTTGGTTCAGCGGTTAGAGCGTCGGCCTGCGGTCCTGAGAGACCCGGGTTCGGTTCCCGCTAGGGGCGCGTGCCTCGGTTGCAGTTTGTCCCCGGCCCTGGTCGGTTGTGCGGGTGGCAGCCGCTCGATGTGTTCCTTTCACATCGATGTTTCTCTCTCTCTCTCTGTTCCTCTCTCCCCCTCCCACTCTACCTGAACAAAAAAATGGAAAAATGTCCTCGGGTGAGGATAAAAACAAAACAAAACAAAAAAAACAGCCTCTGTTCTAGAATGTCGATTCGGCCTCAATGAGTGTTTCTTACTGAGGTTCTGAATGGTAATCAGTGATGGAAAACGGGTTTCATTCCACCCCTTGCTTCCTAAGGATTGATGGGCAACGGCTTGCTGTTCGGATGCGGCCTGGAGGAGTCACGGTAGATCCACGTTCCTGGGAAAGTGACTTGGTTGAGTCGAGACCTGCCCCGGTACGGGCTGGGGAGAACCCGTTTGTGGTTCAGGAGAAGTGTCTAGGACAGTGCTGGTTGAGCCTGCGGGATCGGAGATCTATGCCTCTTGCACTTGTTACCACCTCCTTGGGTGCAGCACAGGAGCCTGGGAGTGGCCCCCGCCCGCGTTCAGCAGGTGTTCAGCCGCGGTCATCAGAGGCTTTGGAAGTTCAGCAGGAAGCCAGGCACTGGGAATGTTCCATGTACGCCACCCCGTTGGCCCCTCAGAGGACTCGTTCAAGTTTCACCTGTTTATTTTTATTTTCAACCAAACACATGAGGATACTCATAAAAAGTGGTATATTTTCTGGAATATGAGAAGTAAGCCAAAGCTGTATTCTCTCATGCATGGATTACCATGTCACCGCACGCCCAAGATACTCCGGACAGACATGGGGGAAATGATGATACATTTCACACTTCTATTAATATCCCTTATTTCTTCTGCTCAAAGTTAAAAGTCACTATAGATGTAAAAGTGTAACTACCAAATCAGCATGGATTTTTTTTTTTTTTTTAAAACCATTGTGTACTCAAAAGCCTGTTTTCCCTCCGAGTAGCTATGGAAGAATGGGCTCCTAAGAGACCAGATTAATCAAATTTAAAAGCAAATGTAAATTTAAATCAACCATGGAGCCCTGCTGTACAACAATTAACATTTCAAGGTAAAATGAAATGTGATGATAATAAATACCGGTTCTATGCAGAATTGGAAACATATTCTGTTTCATGGTGTATTTGAGCAGAGAATAGAAATTTTAAAGGAAAACCATTATTAACATACTAGCTTTGACATGTCAAGATATAATTTAAACTTGATTACAACTTCTATTTTAAAAACCTCTATTTCACCACCTCTTACTGGAAGATAAGACTTTCTCAGTTTGGGCTCTTTTGACATTTTGGACTGTATAGTTTTTTTTTCCTTAGGGGCTGTCCTGTGCCTTGTGGGTGTTCAGTGCATCCCTGGCGTGACCCACCAGAGGCTGGTAGCAACTTGTCCCCTCCTACTCTTGTCAGGTGTGACAACCGAAATCGTGTCTAGATGCCAGGCACTGACTTGGCGTTAAGAGAACTGGGTTATCACTCATTATCGCTAACCTTCACTAACAGTGAAACTAGTTGTGGTTACTTATTCTCCCTGGACCAGATTTCAACTTAAATAAGTGAAGGTTTTGAATAGTCGTATTCAATTCTAAAACTCTCTGGTTTGATCTTCCTATCACTTACCTAAAGAAAAAACAAAACAAAACAAAGCAAAACAAACAAAAAACCCAATGTTCCAGAGACAGAGAGTCCTTGAGGTGGTCCTTGGGGGTTAGGCAGAAAGGATTGTGAAGATATGGGCTAAAATTGTGCAGCAAAAACAAAATTAATAGAACCATGCATATTCTTTATGAATGTCACCCGGGAGTCTGAATTCTTATAGTTGCTCTCGGTTACCATGGAAATTGGGAACAGTGGTGGAAAGTGGTAGGAGGTGTGGGGGCAGTAATGAATTTCTAGAAGCATTCAAGAAATAAAGCATTCCGTTCTCCGGAATGTTTATTATTTTTAAAGCTATTTTTTCCCATAAAACAATTATTAGCATTTTCATCGTTCGGGTTAGGATCTTCGTGTGAGTGAAGTGACTCACCTAAAATCGCGAGCTAGCTTTTGCCTGGGTTCAGGCTTTTCTTCTCAAGGAGTGGAGGTTCAGCCTCCTGAAGCCAGAAGGCTCCCTGGCAGTGTTCAGTGTCCACGAAATCCGCTGTTGTAGCGTTTCTGGGTCTGCTGACAGGGACGGAGGCTGCACGTGGGTGAGGTTCCTATGCCTAGACAGCACTTATTGCTGGAGAATGGAGATTCTAATTTAATCAGCCCGAGCTAGGAACAGCACAATATAAATTAAAGCTTTCCAAAGATGTTGGGTTTGTTATACTCAGAACAAAACGTCGAGGCAGACGTGTTCCTCCTTCATTTATGGTTGTGCTTGGTTGTGTTTCCAAAGGCATCAGTGGTCCCTGGTCCCTGGTCGACTCTCCAGCCGCATGTGCCGTCACGCGTGGTGTGACTGTGACTAACACTGGTGCAGGCCAGTGGGCACTGTTGCTTTTTGCAGCAAACTCATTCTTCCTCCCTGATGAGAAACCACTTTTCCTGGAAGTTATCCTTAATCACCCGTCAAATGAGCTTCTCTTGAAATCTGGCTTCTCCGGAACCCGCTATTACCACCTTCCAATATTGGCATCAAATAGGGTCATATATCACTGCAAGTTAGTGTCATGAAATCTGTTAAATAGGATGGTCTTTGGCTCTGTGGCATATAGATTATATTAGTAAACTTAGTAATACAAGGGAGTTAACACAGGCCTAGTCCAATCCTGCTCTTTTTCTTGTTCCAGAGCTAGGGGAAGGGTATTTTATTATACACTTATTCACTCTGAATAGGTCAGAACCATGGAATTTGAGAATCCTTCATTTGAGGCACTCAAGTCATTTGGGAGATTAAATCTACATTGTGCTTTAATCTGCCGGACAGCCGTGGCCATCAGTCAAATGTCAAATCTGTCGGCGTTGTTAATGTAAGGAGCGCGGTCTGGGTGATCATCCGCTGAATTCAGTGACAAGTCATTTTATTGCAGGTCCAATGAGGACTTAACCCTCCTGATTTTTTCCCTTTGAACCCATTTTCTTACTTTTGATAGAATGAGGACATTTTTAGAAAATACAGTTCTCTGTTGCTTTTAAACAAAATGTTTCTCACTCTTACACCTAAATTTAGTTCATCTGAGAGGTTATGCCAAGAAGTAACAGATTACCGAGAGAACGCAATTTTACAAAATGGAAAGCATTCTATATTTCTATCTTGTGCTGGGTTTCTATTTTTATAGCAACCCTTTGGCATATTTCCACTTGGTTTTTGAACAGAGGGGAGGGGGTGTACAGGAGTTTTATTAATCCTTGATATTGCTCAAACCAACTTTTCATAATAGAGTATGTTCTCTTTCTCTATTAGGCTGAGAATTTAGACAGGCAACAGGAGAGAGATACATTAAACTTTGAACTTCTTAAATAATTCAAGATTATAAAATGTTACTGAAGCTTAGAAGTCAGATATTAAAAATGGAATCCAGCCAAGCTGGTGTGGCTCAGTGGTTGAATGTCAACCCATGCACCAAGATGTTGCTGGTTCGATTCCTGGTCAGGGCACATGCACAGGTTGTGGGCCAAATTCCCGGCGAGGGGCGAGCAGGAGGCGGCCAATTGATGTTCTCTCTCATCAGTGTTTCTATCTCTCTCTCCCTCTCCCTTCCTTTCTCTAAAATCAATAAAAAAATGGAATCCATATTCTGTAGTCATCGCACCAATATAAGCTTGATCACAAATTTTTGCTTATAAAATGTCACAATGTCACACTTATGTGAATATATATATATTTAGTAATGCCTAGGGAGACATAACTGAAGTGCATTGTGGGTCATTTTACAAGTACTCACTGTATACTGATGTATACGTTTTAAACCAGTACAAACCAGCACTATAAATTGTTCACATAAGATTAAACAGAGGCAAATAGCTGCAGGTTACTGAAAATATGAGTTCTGTGACTTTCAAATTCACACTTTACCACTAAAAAGAAAGGTGATTAGGCTTACTTTCTGCAAACAAAACCCTGTAACATTTGACTATGAAATTTTACATCTAGCTCTTTACTTAGAATAATTTGGGGATTTCTTTTTAATCTTCGAATGACTCCGCTTTGTCAGGTAGTTCATTATCGAGGAACAGTGGTGAGTCAATGTGAAGGTTGAAACAGAGAGGTAATGAAATACATTCCGAAATCGGAAAACATGGTTAATGGTGATGTTTGAATGAAACCTTTTCAAACCCACTGTCAAAACACAACCTTTTTTCTCCTCTTGTTTGAATCTCATGGCAACCTTGCTACCTTTTACAGTGACTTCCCTTCTGGGGTGTGTTTTCGGAACGCCTTTCATTTAATGGCATATTTTAGAAATCTAATTTTGCTGTCTGCTTCAGATCAGCGATGCTGTGCAAACCTAACCATTTTAGACTGTCTGGATGCTGTTTTCATCAAGTCATTAACGTTATTATTGAGGGTGACGTGAGGAAGTTATCTCCCCTCATTCAGAGCATCTTCTTTATTACGGACCACAGCCCCTTCACCTTTATAAAGGATGTGGTATCACCAAGTTAACTTTTATGCGGAGCTGTTCTCTATTAGTTTAGCTTGTGTCTGTCTGCAGTGCTTCCTGCGAGACTTACAAGGTTTCTCCGTCAGTCAAGCACACCTGGGCTATGAATAGGTGTTCTCAGGAGCTTCATTTTTAGCTCATCAGAGTTGGGAGCCCAGGCGCCTCCTTTAGAGACGAGGGGACTGACACTCAGGTTGTTGGGCCGAGTAGCATCACATAAGGGGCTCGATTCCGAATATCCTGACCCTTCAAGCGTGTTTCCCTCTTCCCCATCCTGCCTTTTTCACTGGTCTTATCGTTGTTAGAAGTATATTTTGCAACACTGTATTTATTTATATTAGCTCTTTCTTTCTGGATCATTTCTCCTCCGTGTTGAATGAGAGCTCAGTCTTCTGCTTTGTGCCGTGATTCATTTGGGCTGAACTCTACCGTGAACAATGCAGTTCATTATAAAAGTCGTGTTATTGCTTTGGTAAAAATGATACATATTTGGGTACAAATTTAAAATGATACGGAATTAAAAAAAGAAAATGCTAAAAATAAACAAATTGCGCCAATCACTCAAACCTATGGTTAATATTTTGGCAAATATACTTTCAATCACATCTCTGTGCAAAGATTTATTTATTCAATTACATATGAATTTTTGCCTGCATTCAGTTATGCCATAATATTTCACCAATAATGCCTGAGGTTGCCATTTCCTATAACAGAGCTAATACAGATCTTTGTCAATTTAAAAATTTCTTACCATTCTAATCTACATGAAAAAGAAGTCTTTTTTTTTTCTTGTAGCTCAGCAGGAAGCCTTTAAATCTCCTTTTCATGTCTTTTGTTCTTAGATGTATTTATATATTGAAACAGCCATGTCTTTCTTTCAGTCCTAACTTACTTGTAAAATCTTTTCATTTTATCTTTTTTTTTCATTAATCCTCACCTGAGGACATTTTGTTCCCCATTGATTTTGAGAGAGAGAGAGAAAGACATCAATGTGAGAGAGATACACCGATTGGTTGCCTCCCACATGCAGTACAGCTGAGGCCAGGCATTAAACTGGCATGCCCTGGACCAAGGTACATGTCCTTGACCAAAAATTGAACCTGAGACCCTTCAGTGCATGGATCGACACTAACCACTGGGCAAACTGGCGAGGGCAGTAAAATCTCTTATCTTTCTAGCTATTTACACTTCCTATGCAATTTTTTGCAAATCTATATATTTTTTTGTTTTTGTTTTTTAAATTTCAACTTGCTATGTCTTTTTATGTTGTGTGTGTGTGTGTGTGCTTTTGTTTTATATCAGTTGATACCATACGTTTTCCTTCACAGTGAAGATAAACTTATTGTTCTCAACCATGCAAGTAATTAATTACTGAAACTATATTCAGAGTTAAGCCCACAGGTAAGCACGTTAATAAGAAATAATACCATAAATCTTTTTAAAAAATCTTTCTTGAAAAGTAATATTGTTAATATCTCTGTGGCAAGGATAGGGTCTTTCATTAGGTAAGAGTAGCAACAACCCCAGTCTATGTAACCAGGCTAATTAGCTGCTCACAGATTTCCTGCCGTTGGGTGAGCATCCCTCGGGCCTTCAGTTCTTCGCCTTGTTTGTGTGCTCTCACTCCACGGGAAGCTGTGTGAGTTGCTGTTGTTGTTGTTGTTGTCTTGTTTGGTTTTTTACCTTAAGTGTGTCCTGTCCTCTGTGAGAGTAATTTCTGAGCTGAATATATTAAATTCCTGTCCTGAGTTTTTCCAACTTGCCATTTGCCATTTTGTCATTGAATTGTGGAAATAAGGTCATTTGCCTGGAGGAATTCTGCACTTTCTGCAGGGTGGTTGCCACAGATAAGTGTGCTCGACATGGTTAATGTTCTCTGTCTTTTGTATTGAGCCCTACAGCTTATGACTGTCATGTGTCCTACAAATCTTTTTATCTTTCTTTCCTTTCCTCTTTTTGATCTTTACTGTTGCTCCTCTTTTTGCAGTGAAGTTGTTACTTCTGTTTCTAGTATTTTTTTTCTTTATTGATTTTAGAGAGAGAGAAAGAGAAAGGGAGAGAGAGATAGAAACATCGATGAGAGAGAACATCGATTGGCTGCCTCCTGCGTGCCCCTCACTGGGAATTGGGCCCACAGCCTTGGCATGTGCCCTGACCAGAAATTGAACCTGCGACCTCTTGGTGCATGGTTCAACACTCAACCTCTGAGCCACATTTTGCTTTTAATGTGGTGCATTCTTTTTCATGACTTTCTATTTTCCTGTCCAAAACTCTGTTGATTTCATCCTTGGCACCTTCAAACACCAATGAAATAAAACTGAACA
The DNA here is from genome assembly GCF_014108415.1 of Molossus molossus. Taxonomy (NCBI): domain Eukaryota; kingdom Metazoa; phylum Chordata; class Mammalia; order Chiroptera; family Molossidae; genus Molossus; species Molossus molossus. Next base: position 21,692,561 of record NW_023425344.1, read on the forward strand.
CTAGGCAACAAAGATATGAAGGGACTTAATTTGTAATAATGATTCAGCATTTACAATATTTTATCAACTTTTTTATTACAATTAGGAGATCTCATTGACATCAGATGAAGCCAAAAAGTTTGTCTAGTATACTGCCCTCTGGGTGGTCTCTATTTTCAAAACAATAGCTTTTAATTTTATTCCCTTGCATGTAGGGTGGAAAGGGCTCTGACTGTTTTAGATGGCAGAAAGAATCCGTGTTAGGAAAGGGAAAAGTTTTGATAATGTAAAGGAAACTAAAAGTCAGCAGGATTTTGCTTCTAAGAGATATAGGAAAGACTGAGTGAAGCTCATTGAAAAGTAAGAGAAAGAAGTCTCAATAAGGTGGTGCTTTGAACACAAATACAAAGGGAAAGACCAATAAAAAGTAAACTTTTTATGACCATGTGATTGAAGCTGGGAGTCTTTTACATTTCTTGGAGGATAGATACTAAAATTAGTGAATGCAATCAGAATTAGCATTTGTTGGGGAATCTACCATGCATTAGATTCTTTTCAAACACAAACATCAACGAGGCATCGGACAGCCAGAGCTCTGAAAGGTGGCTCTCACTTACCCATTCTACAGATGGGGAAATCTGAGGCCAAATACATTGCAATGCGTTCAATTAGTAGTGGAGCACCATGTCTCTCTGGTTTCAGAAGCACGACCTTTCTGTCTTCAGTTGGGGTCTTAGAAAGAAGAAAATTTCCTAGGGAAACAGATGGATTTGAGGTACTCTCTGATTGTTAAAACACATACGACAGCGTAAGAAAATATCTCTGAGCTACCCTGAGGAAGAGCTTCCTTGTTTTAGTATCACCTGTATTTCCAAATTGGAAAGTGTCAGGTTAAATTCCTGAAACATGCTTGTCTGTTCATGGTAATTTTGAGCTCATGCATTATGCCTCACATGTTTTGGGAGGCTGTGTCAATGGGCACATGCTGTCCCAGAGCCCACTCACCTGCCCAGGATCACCTCTTCCCAAGTGACTGCCTTCTTCCTTCATCTGCCCCAGGCCCCAAACCAGCATCACCTGCTCGTTTTTAATGTTCAGATTGTAAGGTGATAAAATATGGATTAAGTTTGTATGTAAAAATAAATATGAATGTTCTAGGATTTCTTAAATCTTTCCAGATTTAACATGTGATTCTTTCATGGTATCATATGCAGGCTCTTTTCGGTTTTGACCATTAGCTTCCAGGCGCATGGCGGAAAGAAACATCATGTACTTGTCTGAATCACCGGCACCCAGTATGCTGTTATCTGCTTTTGAATGAAATCATTTGATGCTGTTTAGATAGAACAGTATTCTGTATCAAATTACTTTTTGTAAAGTTGTTGTGATTTTACATATTTTTCAATATATTAAACATACAGGGTTTGGATAGACTTTTTGGAGTTTGTGGCTAGAAAGTCTTAATTTCTGATTATTAAAAAAAAAGTCATTATGCCTGGCAACCCATGCACCAAGAGGCTGCCAGTTCAATTCCCTGTCAGGGCACATGCCCAGGTTGTGGGCCTGATCCCCAGTGGGGGGCATGCAGGAAGCAGCCAGTAAATGTTTTCTCTCATCAATGTTTCCATCTCTCTCTCCATCTCCCTTCTTCTCTCTCTGAAATCAATAAAGAAAAACAAAGTGATTGCAGGAGGGAGATTGATTTTGATTCATGGGTTGTCTACCGAATCAGTTGTATTACATGACAGTCCCACCTTATACACTTAAAATGCTCTTCTTTGAATATGAGGACGACGCTTCTAATGAGTCAACAGCAGCATTACAAGATCTTGAGTTGTTTTTCCCGTAGAGGTAATTACTTTTCTCTGACTCACCCCCACTCTCGGTTCTGACTCCCTAGTGATACACCGTGTGCAGGTACAGAGTGACTCACAGGCTAGATTCCCTCCGCAGTGGATCGGAGCGATTAATACACGAACGATTTTTGTCTACTCAGTTCTCCTTATGTTATAATAACCACTTGAGCAAAATGGTTATATATCCATATGATAACGTAAAAGCAACAAAATGAAAAAGAAAAAGGCAAAGAAAAAAAATTCTTGTTTTCGGCTGTGTAGCCTTTTTTCTGGTCCCTGGCAAATGAAGGAGTTAGAATAGGGATCTGTGACTCTACTCAAATTCTAGAAATTTATGGTTCATCAGTTCAGTGTAGTTAAACGAATGAATTAATTTCCGCATGTTAATTCTTCCCATAATACTGTATTTTAAAATATCTTTAGGAAATTTTGTCACTGTGGTTTAGAAAAGAAACTCAGTGCTGTGAATATATGTGCATGTCCAAATAACACTACAGGAATTATTTATAGCTGGTATATTTTCATTGGTAAGAAATAATCATACTTTATTCAGCCAGAGGTTAGGTCTAAGTTACAGAGAAGTGGAGTATTTTGATGGTTTCTATTTGACAACTTTTTTTCAAAGTTAAACTTCTGACTTATTTTGTCCCTTATTTTTTCAGATTATGCTATGTATAAGTTCTAAGCATGGATAATTATAGTCCTAATGAGGATACATGAAGGAGCCTTCTTCTGGTAAAGCTGAAAAGGTTCATGGAAATGATAACCTTTAATTCTTCACTTTACAGAAGCAATGTTACAGTTCTGGTTAACTCCCCAGGTCCTCGGAAATCTGGTCCGTGGCTCTCCAAGCAATCCATAATACACCTCTTTATACTGGAAAATAATTAATAATAAGGTGTTGATGATGATTAGCATTTAAACCCAGCGCAAATTCCTAGTGGTGATACAAGCCAAAAATGGTTCTTTGCTCTCCAGGAATTTCAGAGAGAAAAGCCAACAGTGTGAAATTCTCTGTAGCTTAACATATTTCCTTTCTAAGACCCAGAATTGCCAGAATCATGTTATTCTCCCCACAGAGAACATTCTTGCCACCGGCTACCTATACCTCACAATGTATAAAATCAAGCTGAGGAATTAGGTGAACTCTATTCATATAAGCAGACGTATTTATATGAGCAAGCCTGGCCATTGTGAAATGGAGAAATCTGTCTCTAAAGAAGTCCTTCTTTGAAGTGGATTCACAGCGAGATATCACGGAATTATATTTCAGAACTGATGGTAGCTTTTGTCCCCTGTTTTCATCAAGTTGATATCGTATGCCAATTGCAATTATCCTTTTAGGATTTGCTGCCTCTGCTGAATCTTTAGTTACTGCAGGTTTTAACCATACGGAGAAAAATCTTGCCTTTTGCACTCTTTTCTGAGCAGCTTCTCTGAACTAAACAACAAAAGGGTCATAAGTGAGACCAGGTGGAGCACCACTTGATTTAGTCTTTCTTATAGGAAATGAGCATATGTGTCCCCTTGACCTTCTATGTCTGCAGCGCGCCATTTTTAAAGGGTTAATATGGTATCATGAGGTTGACTTACTATAGCTCTGATCCACGTGACTGTGGAAATAGAATTTTGATCAGGAGAATTTACTGCCCACAGCGAGTTAAAGGAATAATAACAACAACAACAAAAGGCTTTTCCTGTTCTATACAAGAGACAACTACTAAAGTAAAACACATTCTTTCCCATTTATTAAAACCAGTTAAGGGAGATTTTGTGGCATGAAAGCTTGAATATTACCAATAAATGTCTCCCTTTGCAATTTTAAAGCTGTCTTCAAGTTCATATGTGTTCTGGGATCATAGTGCCACTAAGGGAAATTGGACTTTTGCCTCGTGATTATGGAATAAATCCCCTTTGCTTCAAAATTTTATGGAATGAAGAAGCTAGTGTATTGGTTTCCTGCCCAGAAAATGATGCCTTATTCTCTCTGCAGTTAGCTATTCTTTATTTGGTAACCCCAAACCGCCGTATTTGGCTCTAAAACAGTGTTTCTCAGCGGGGGTTGTTATACCCCAGGGGGATATTTGGCAATGTCTGGAGAGATTTTTGGTTGTCGCAACCAGAGGTAGTGCTGTCGGCACTGAGTAGGTGGAGGGCACGAATGAAGACTGCTTAGGACCCTGCAGTGCATAAGCCAGGCTCCCACAATAAAGAATTATCCAGCCCAAAATGTCAGTAATGTCAAGGCTGAGAACCCCTGCTCTGATGTTCATTACATTGTACTGTAATCATGTATTTACATGTATCTCTCCTCTACTGGCTCAGAAGATTTTTACTGGGTAAGGACTAGTCTTCTCCTCCTGACGTGTCCTCCACAAGATAGGTGTCCCATGAATACTGAATGATGAACAGCTCAAGTTAAGTCTGACTGTGGTTGTTACCTGTATCCTTTTTCTCCATATACTCATCGGTGAGGCTTGGAAATTATTGTTTAAACTCTTGTATTGACATTTGGCACATAAAAACTGCACACACCTTAAGTGTACAGGTCAGTAAATCTTCAGAACATGAACACACCAACATAGCTACCTCATAGACCATCAAGTGAATGTTGGCAGCATCCCATGAACAGTATGGTTCCCAAGTACCACTTCCTGCCTCTCCACTGGTAACCACCATCTTCGTCTCCAACACCCATTTCCTTGTTTTGCCATTGTTTGCTGGTTCAGAATCACATCATGTTTATGAGATTTATTTATGTTATGTGTAGCTGTATGATGTTCATTTTCATTGCTGAATAGTATTTCATTGGGTTAATATACCACATTTTTTTATTCATTTAGTTATTGATGTATTCAGTCATTACAGTTACTACGACATAAATATTCGCGTGCATGTCTTTTGGTGTGTATATGCACACATTTTGGGGATTATATACTAGAAAATGAAGTTATTAGGTCATAAGGAAACACATATATTCAACTTTCAATATGAGTCATGTTCACACTGAAAGATAGGCAAAATAGTCTTTTTTTTTTTTTTTCCTACTTCACCATAGATATAATTCACCAGGTATCTGCTCCTACTTGCAATAAAAATAACCTCTAGCATCAGTAACTACAGTAGAAATTTAATTACCTTAGAGGCTCATGTTTTATTGTATTATCTTTATATGCTCCTATTGTTTTAAGCTTTCCTGATCCGGCTATGACAACATGGGCTTAGGCACTGTGACTGGATTTCACAACAGCTAATGTTAAAAAGAAACATTTAGTTTATAACTGGATTGATGTCAATTACCCCTCCCCACAATACACACATCTCCATGATGCTCAATTTAACTATTGATATTCTGTCTAGAACCTTTTTGTTCATTGTGTATGTATTGCTTTTTTTCTTGTTTTCCTTATTCAGTTCTTCTTCATTCCACTTCACCATGGTTGTGTATTTTCCAAGTGAGCACTGTGCTTCTACATTATTAGCATGTGCCCTCTATTTGTTGACAAGGAGAGGAAACATGTTAATATTCAGTGTGTAATTTCATAGCTATTTAGTAGTGAGGCTGGGATTAGAACTCTGAGATTTGGACTGAGTCACCAGGTCCTTTCAATGAAGAATTAGGTATTAAGTGAAAAGATACGGAAATGACATAAAGGAATTATTAAGCTATAGATGACTATAATCTCCGGTAACCAGAAAAATACTTAATTGTAGTATAAAAAATGTCTTTCTCGTATGACATTCTACAGGTACAAAGCATTTTCAGGTTTAAAGAATGCACACACACACATGCACACACACACATGCACACACATACATTATTTAATTTATTGACACCATAGAAAGAAATTCTAAAAGAGAAACAACTCTCAAACTGATTTTTGTTTTTGATGTCAGTGTGAGTGTGTGTTTGTGTGTGCGTGCGTGCGTGTGTGCGTGTATGTGTGTGAAATGGTAGTAGTGAAGATAAAGTACACTAGGATTATATACTGAGAGGTTTTTTAAATGATATTGACACATACATATTCAAACCATTTACTTCCCATTGTGATGGAGCCTGAAGAGAATCATCAAAACCTAATTCACATACAAAAGTGGGAGGAAGCACAAAAAGAGAAGTAGAAAAATCGTTGTTAAAATTCCCCATAAAGTGAATACTCGTGTGTTTCCTTCCAATGGCAGTTCCACCAATAATTTTATATTCGCCACTGCTTTGAGTCGACAACACAGATAGGAAACACAGATAGGAATCACATCTACTCTCCCACACCAGCTTGCTTCACCTCGCGGTCTTGACTGGACACTATTTTGAGACCATGTCTGAGACCCAGTGCAGATTTCCCAGGAAGGAGTGGCGACGAGCATGCCCAGTCTGTGCCAGTCAGCTGGAGACTGAGAAGCCCAGTGCTCCGGTCTCAGGCTGCCATCTGCATGGCTTTATCATGGGCATCTCAGGCTCAGCAGGTTCAGAGAGAAACCCCTGGTCCCTACCTAGGCTGCTTCCCTGCCACCTTTCCCATCTCAGTGTAGGGATGCCCGACCGTCCAGCATTCACACCTGAAAGGGTGAGTCATCGCTGGAAGCCCTTCTCTCCTAACCCTATCTGGAGTTACTCTCCAAGCCCTGTCGAACCCACCTCTCAACATAATCCCGAATCCATCCTTTCTCTACATTTTTTCTGCATCCACCGCAGTACCAGCCTCCGTCTGCTCTGAGTGTCCATCATGATCTGCCTAAGGTTACATGCATTCAATTCAATTCAGAATCCAAACACGAGCCTTAAAATACAAATGTGGTCACACCACTGTCCTGTAGAAAGCCCTTAGAAATGCTCCTTTGCCTGTAGGATAAAGGTGAAGGTCTGTAAACTGGCCTAGAAGGCCGGGCATTGTCTGATCTCAGCTCTTTCCCAGCATGCCTTAGAGCTCTTCTGCACAGAAACACCCCCATCAGCTGTTCGGGTTTGAGCCATCCTAGCTTTCTTCTGTCTTCGATCATCCAAACAAGATATTCTTTCTCTACGAAAATCTCTTCACATTCATTTCATTTAGTTTTAAATCTCTTCCTTCTCTTTGGAATCCAACTTAAATGTCAGGGAAGCTTTTCCTGATACCTCAACTTAGTTTCCCCAAGTGCATACACGTACAGTTTCTTGCAGTCTTTATTCTACTTTACACAACTGCAATTCGAATCTAATCTACTTCTTTTTCCAAGGTCTGTATTAGTCTCCTATTGCTGCTGTACAAAATTACAACCAACGCAGTGACTTAAAACAATACAGATTTATTATTTTACAGAACTATAGGTCAGAAGTCCAAAATGTGTCTCAAGGGGCTGAAATCGAGGTGTTCACAGGACTACATTTCTTTGTGGAAGGGGAAGAATCCTTTTTTTTTTTTTTGTCTTGTTAACATCTAGAGGTGACCTGCATTCTTGCCGTGGCCCGCTTCCATCTTCAGAGCCAACGACAGCCAATCAAGTGTTTCCCCTGATGACATCTCCCTGGTCCTGGACCTTCTGCCACCCTGTCTCCCATTTAAGGGCCCAGATGATTACTTTGTGCCCACCTGGGTAATCCAGGATCATCTGCCTACATCAAAGTTAACGGATTAGAAACCTTAATTTCATCCGCAATGTCAATTTCTCTTGACATGTAACATAACGTAGTCACATGTATCAGGGGTTAGAGCATGGACGTTGTTCGGGGTCATCCAACAAGGTCTAGCTCAACAACGAACGTTAAGCTCCCTGAGGGCAGGAACCATACTTGTCTTGCATAATGCTAGATCCCCAGCACCTAGCACATTGCTCAAGTCAGTGTAGTACTTTGCAAATATTTATTAGATGAAAGAATAAATTAATAAAGTACAATTATTATCGGTTATCAATGGCAGTAGAGACAGGAAGCGAGTCTCAGGGTGGGAAATAGGCAGCCTACTAATTATGCTACATCAAACTATTACGGAAGCATATAGATTAATTGTTCGAACCACTTTATCCAAATCATCACATATTCTTTGGGAACTAAAAAACAAGCCCTGCGTTTTATTTTGGAATGCTTGCTAGTTCTCTCCAGCCCCCACCGGAATGAATTCCATAATCATGTACTCAGCACAGGAATATCAGCATAAATGCTTTCCTGGAGCATACAGCTGCTATCGCTGAGGCTGACTGTAGCTCAGACATATGCTGGGGTACAAAGCAGATAAGTTTGGAATTAGTTGTGATAGGTAATCCACAAAATAGCGAGACTGCATGCCGGTAATCAAGAATTCACTGTAATTACTTTAATCTGTAATCGGCTCAACACAGTGCCCAAAAGACTGACTGAAGAATTCTGCAGCTAGAGAGGAAGTTGGTTAATTATTCCAAGACCATCCCTTTGTTCCCATATTGATCTTGAATTGTATGACCTTTTCCTTCATTGGTTTGTATATTTATTCACTCAGTGGGAATGTGTTAATTACAGTAGGGGCATATTAATTATACCACAAACAAAATCAATAAAACATGTCCTCTCAACCCACCTACTAAGAGACAGACATGTAAATAAACGCTTAAGTACATTATTAATTCTCTTCATTTATTGAAAAAAAAAAAAAAAGGAAGTAGACTCAAAGTTAATAACCTGTTACTATGAGATAGTTCTTTAAATTTTAAATTAAAAAGACAAACCCGACTTATGTGGCTCAGTGGTTGAGCATTGACTGAGGTCACCAGTTCAATTCCCGTTCAGGGCACAAGCCCAGGTTGTGGGCCCGATCCTCAGTGGGGGGCATGACGGAGGCAGCCAGTTGATGCTCTCTCTCATTGACGTTTCTCTCTCTCTCTGCCTCTTCCTTCCTCTTTCTCTAAAAATCAATGAAGAAAAATTTTAAAATATAATAATGAAAATAAATTAAAAGGACAAATTATTTGGAAAACACACACACGCGCGCGCGCGTTAATAATGTTGTTTCCAAGGACATCAACTTAGTTTACTGAGGAAAATAGTGAGGTTTAAGTTGACTTTTTTTTGTTCCTGAGTCTATAAGCTATAGATCTGTACTAAACTTAAGTGCATAGTAGACTATTGCACAGTAAAATCAATCCATAAGAATTCAGTGTTTTCAGTCCTCTGAAACAGTTATCTTAGATTGTGAATGAAAAAAGTTTGCATTTTCAAAGTTCAACCGAGGAAACTCATGATGCTGTTCTACATTGCTCGTTACCAAGATACAGTGACTTTGTCCACCAAAGTGTAAACATCAAAGTTCTTACAGGCTGGATTAGAGGTGAAGTCTTCCAACTGCTGTTTAATATGGACAGTGAGAAATTTTTCAAAAAGCCATGTTTAAATGCAGAAAGAGGGAGCTAAACTTTGAGAGCGGCACGCATGACAAAAACTTCAGGAATTTCATACTATTATAAGTTTGCCATGAGTCAGCCGTTAGTGTGGCACCCACAACAAATAAGCTCCTATGATTTTAGAGTGCTTGGTTAAGAGTATAGCATGTGAAAAATAGTAGCCAATGAATGGTCTCACTCCTGCTGGTTGTACTGTTGTCGGAGGAGTTCACTGAGAAGACATGGCTGCAAGCCAGACCCGGGCAAATGGAGGTTCCTCACCCCTCCCCTGTCCTTGGAATGTACGTTGTGCCCACCCTCCTACAGTGGGAGTCCTTTGAAAGGAGGTAATTTTGAGAAACCAAAGCATTGTTGAGACCATCTGGACAGTAATTGTGACTGAACTCAGGTGAGGCCTCTATATAAACTTGGAAGATTTTGGCTGAAAGGTGATCTACTTGTCTTGTGGTCTCCCCGGACAAGCCTCATGTATAAATACCCTTGCTTTATGGACTGGCCTGCCTCTTTCTTTGACATTTTCCTTGCCTTGCACGTCTGTGCAAGGAGGGTAGCTTCAGATGTCAGTCGGGAGGCTCCCGAGGTCTCAAGCCAACAACTCTTCTTATGTGTAGGCATCTCAGGCAACAGATGGCATAATACTCTCAAGAACTAGAAGCATTTTGAAGAGGTCAGGATAGTGAAAACGACAGGCAAAGAAAGCTTAATGATAGTAACCATGTTTGACTTGGGAAATAAAAGAATCGAGATGTTTATAAAGCTTCATTTCCCCCCTTGTTTATTGAATTTATTGGGGTGACACTGGTTAACAAAATTATATAGGTTTCAGGTGCACAATTCTACATCATCTGTACACAGTTCAGTGTGCTCACCTCCCCAAGTCAGGTCTCCATCCATCACCATTTATCCCCCCTATACCATCCTCCACAGCCTGCTACCTTCCCCGGCAATGATTTTTAAATTTCAAATATTTGAAAATTTATTATTTTCAGGAATAATTGGGTTGTAGGACTCAGGAAAGTAATGGAAATTTACAGAAAGAACAGTTTCTGATCAGCATTAAAAAGTTCAAATAGGGCATATCAAAAATGGAGCGGGCATCCTGGCAAGTAGCGAGTGCCCGTCCTTAGGGATCTTAAACAGCCTGGGCCTCACTTGTAGATGTTCAACGACTCTCACCGAGCAGATTTGAGCATCTGAAATGTGGTTGCTTTAACTATATTAAACATCAACTTGTAAAACTGCAGCACTGCACTAGTTCCTGAGATAGTCACTGAAGGTAAATAGTAATTTATAAATACTCAGTGATTTACAATGGCATCGTGTTTTCAGGAAAATGACCTTAGAAAACTTCATAAAAAGTAACTGATAGAAATGCATGTATTTCTGTCTTTCCAAGATTGCCAGTATTTTCTCCGGGGGTGAGTACTTGACTCTTAAGTTAGGGACGAGCTGAAGCAGTTCACATACTTGTGGAACATGTTGTCTAAAACCGATGTGTTCCTCGGCTCTTGAATTGCACTTGCAGGGAGAGAGCTTCACAGCCTGGAAGGGAGGCTGGAACTCAGCCCTGAGAAGAGCGGGTCCCTTCCTGCCATCTCACGCACATTTGGGGGTGCACATTCAGGAGTGGAACATTGTACACACGCTTGTACACAGTCTAGTCGCTCTCTGCTCCCCCCTCCCCACCACTGCCCTGGAACCTGTGTAAATTCCCATTTGTTAAATGAGCATGATATGACTCCACTCTTGTCTTGTTCAAGCTCTGCTGTGAGCTGATAAAATCGAGCTATTTTTGCTCAGTATCACATGGCTTCTTCTAGCTCCTTCCATCATCCTCCCTGCTTTGCTTGGTAAAATGGGCGGCGCTGGTGTTTCCGTGTAAAGTACTATGTCCGAGTGTTTAACTTCTCTATATGCTGCTACTGAGAGCTGGTCCGAGAAGTTTAATTTCACTTATTACCAAACAGGTTTACTCAGGACCCCACCAATCTACATGATTTCAACAGATTCTCTAGGCTTTCCCGAGAAGGAAGTGTTATCTTTAACACTGTAAACTGAAGGTGATGGTTTGTGTTAGACAAGACTGAGAAAAGCTGAGATCTGTTTGACCCCCAAGTCCACATGCTTCTCATGACACAGGGCTGCTGCCTTATTTGACTTAGACGTTTTAATAGAGGCGTTTTGAGGCAGATTGCTCTAAAGTGAGAGCCAATTTATTCCCGTTTGTAACTTTTCTGTTCAGTTGCTCAGGTTGCGTTCTTGTGCAATGAAGTGAATGGATATTTTTGCTTCCACAGTTTTTCTGGGCAGTCATTTGCTTGCTAGCCATGCCCATAAAAGGGAAATGCTTTCCACAAATAGTATCTTGGGCAAAAAGTATTGTTCCTTTTGATGTATTTTTACTTCTTTCTCTGAAACCCTTACATGGTAAACGGGAATAAGACAACAGTTTACAGAGGAATGGCCGGATGAAGCCCTCCAACCGCCAGGAAGGAATTTCTGCATGGGGTTCCTCCTTTGAAAGGGCAGCAAACTGGCTGTTTTTGTGTGTGTGTGCGTGTGTGGGGGGGGTTCCTCCAGCACATCGAGCTAGACAGAAGGGGAAACAAGAAAGAAATATAACTCTACCCTTAACTGTGAGTTAAAAACCAAGATCCAGGGAAGAAATGGCAAATGTCTTTCTAACACCTTCCCTTGCTGCAGGAGTTAGAGACGTGTGTGCCTAGGGTGATGAGATCAGATTGATATGTCAGCCCGGGCTTTCTGTGCAGGCCAAAGATCAGAGCTCTCTGTGGCTCCCCAGACGCACCCCCACAGACTGAGCGTGCCTGCTGGTGTGAACTTGGCCATCTGATCCCATTCTGTGTAGAATAAGCCTTGCTGTGTTAGGGCAGTGACAGGTGGGGCTGGAAGTGAGGGCCCAACTTACTATTTCCCAAAACCTCCCCCTCTAGGAAATTGTTTGATTTAAAAATATATATATATACTGCAAGCAGGAGAAAATATGCAGTGCTCGGTGGTTATGTAGAACGTTTGTCATACACGGCAGGGCCCCTAATAACGAAATAATTGTTTAGCACGAGCTGTGCAGTCGCCTCTTTTGAAATGGTACGTGACAAACCCAATAACTTCAGCATCCATCCTTTCCATGCCCCCCCCCCTCCACCCCGAGGTACCATCGCCTAAGTTGCAAGGTCCTTGGGGAAGGAGAGGGAAGGTTTTCTGCATCCGTGTAGCCATCTAACAGCCTGGCACAGTGCCTTTCTCCCGGCAGGCGCCCACAGAGGGTTTGGTGATTCATTGGTATTGCCACTTTTCTTGTGAGGACGGGAAGACAGGCTGCACGAGCAGAAGTACGATATGCCTATTTCCCCTGTCACCCGTGCGGATCACCTGAGGGGAAAATAGCATTCATTTTTTCAGTCTGATTGTAAGGCTCTTCAAAAGAGCTGTTTGGATTTTATCGGAGATGAAATTCTCATTTGGAGAAACTAACATATAGTTCCAGCTTAGGATGCAGTTTAAACACCGCGTGGTATTTTTAATATATGTTAAAATGTAGGTCTGTCAATCATGCTGGTGTTTCTATAAGGGGATGTCACAGAACGCTTCCCTAAAAGAGGCTCAAATTGGAAGACACACTAGTTATTATTAATAGTTACTATTCTTCACTATGCGTCTTATAAAATGCAGTATTTTCACTACTTTCCAGGAGTGCTGTCAGAGATTCCGACAGAAATAAAAATGCATGCACTACTAACTAGGACTTCAGTTAATGATACCAAATGTTATGAATATTCACTTTTTAAAGCCACCGTTTCTGGAGAAATTTCTATCTGCCAGGCATGGTGCTAAGTGTTTTACATACATCACCTCATTTAATCTCTATTATAATGCTATTTTAAAGATGAAGAAGTGATGTGGGTTGATTTGCATGTTAGGATCACGCAGAATGGGACAGCTTGCAAAACCCCAATTTTAAACACTGCATTGTTGACTTAAGTTTCTCGCTGAATCGTCTCTGCCTTTTCCTGAGCACTTAGGAACAGGCATTGTGTATTTTCTGGTTTAGCCACGTTGACGAGGAATCTTCAGCGCTTTCCATTTATGATGCTTATTCAAAGACTTCTGTCTGCGTGACAGCAGCAATTCCTCGCGCTGATTCCCCTCCTTGTTCTTTTGTGTCCTGTGTGCATTTAAACCGTAAAACTAAATGATAAACCCTCTGATGGAAAAAAGGAAAACCTATGTTTATGTAAGTGTGACTGATGAAAGCCAGGAATATCCAAAATTCTTGATCTCGAGCAGAAGCCCGTGGTTTTAGAAGCCAAGAAAACAAAAGCAACTTGTTCTTTTGATACTGTCGTATACTCGTTATTAATCATGGGGAAGGAGTAAAGGGGAGGCCAGGTATTATAGGCATGTCATTTGGGCCCCTTCACCAGGAAGCTGAAATTTCACTCCCCAGGGTGGGAGAAGGAATCTAACAAAGGAAAGGCAGATGCTTGCCCAGTAAATTTGGGATGACCTAGGGAAGGATCCTGCCTGTCAGTCACACCTGGGAGACGAGATGGTTGACCAGAATGGGTGTGGTCACTGCAAACTCACAAACATTTGGGAATACATAATCGCCTAAACAAAGAAGTTCTTTCTCTTGTGTTTTTGAGACTCTTGTTGCTCCTGGCTGACTCTTGGCTCCTGGTATTGGTTCAGATGGCTCATGGCCATTCAGACCCCACACACAATGGACTGATGGACCGCAGCTAGCCTGATGCTATGTTGGACCATGCAAATACAGAACAGAAACTCTGGACACTGGCTCCGATTTAAGCTGTACCGAAACCCCAGCTACACTTCTTCGATGACTGGACTAAGAGAAATGGGACTTTGGAAACTCAGGCATGTAATTCCACAGAAATAAAGCTTTCTGCTCGATTGCAGCCCCCATTTGATTCTTAGAAAATTTCTTTTCTCGGGATATTACAAGAACTCCACCCCCAGCAGCAACCGAGGGAGATAGGCATGGTCCCCTCTGATAACACTTTTACTCAGTAGCGGAGTCTGGGTAAAGCTGTCAAACTCAAATTGTTGCAGTGCTGCCTCTATCTTCACAGCCATATGTTGACAGATGTTTTTGTCTGTAACTCCAGCCTTCTAATGTGTAGTGTGACTTCCACTCAAAGATGTTTTTCTTTAACTTGTGATGTTTTATCTATAAAAATATTTCACCCATATGAAAAAGTAGTCAAATTAGAAAGAGGGAATTAAAAATATACTACATCAAAAGAAAACCCAAGATGTTACCCATCTTTTTCCCTCCCAGCTGGTGATGGAGAACAACAGGACAATCTTGGATTCCTTCTGTCAGCTCAGAAAGGTTCCGAGGTAGAGCACCAGTTCCGAAGCGAGAGCAATCCTGCCACAGCATAGCGCCCCGGGAAGAGAAATCTGCAGTCTCATTAGGATTTATCCCCCAAAAGAAGTTCGCAATCAAGGGCAAAGGAAATATTATCAAAAATTAATTAATAAATTGTAGGTTGGCCTATGCAGATTCATAGAATAATCAAGTTGACCTTCACAAGAAGGAAATAGGTTTTCTCATTTGGAAATGTTTACATTGGGCACGTCATCCTCCTTTATCAAGACGAGTACATGTTCTTCCTGATCATCATTTGCCTCTTTGGAGTTGCAGGTTTACACTGAATCTACAGATTGCTTTGGGTAGTATGGATTTTAGTGATGTTAAGGTTTCCAATCCATGAACAAGGTATTTGCTTCCACTTTTTTTTTTTTTTGTATCTTCCTCTGTTTCTTTTTTCAATGTCCTGTATTTTTCTGCGAACAGGTCCTTTACTTCTTTGGTTATGTTTATTCCTAGGAATCTTAATTTTTTGTTGCAAAGGCTAGAGTTGCAGATTTAAAAACCCACCTTGACAGATGCTGCTAAGAGTGTTACTCTGGCTAAGAAGTGCAGAAATAGCACCAGGGAGTTTCCACATTGCACCCAGGGAGAGATCACGCATTTTGGCATCACTAAGAAGCCATTGTTTGCAGAAGGGAAAGCTGTCTTTGATTCCTTCATCTTCACCTCTTGTCTGACACTTTGCTTCAAGCACAGTCTTGGTGGGCATCACGTTGATCATTTCTTTCTCACATGTCCACAGCTGAGTCTCACTACTAAATTTTGTAATTCATGGCACCTGTAAGCATCTCCTGTGTCCAAAACCCCGAGTGCTTACTCATTCTCTGTTCACCACGGAGCAGTAGTTTGGACGTTCTCTTGTCATGCTGACGGCACATTTTGGTTATTATGCTCGTGAACTTTACATTGGTCATGTCCTTCCCCATTTGGTTTTAAAAACATTTATAGGCCAATCATAATATAACACCTAAGGGAGTTCAAGTTCCAGAGACAGTGAGAAACTTGACTTTGTGTTTAATCGTTAGTATAGTTGATACAATGTTAGCTGAGAAAACATAAAATCATCCCAGGGGCTTAACTCAATAGACGTTTACTTTTCTCTCACATGAAGACCAATTGGCAAGGGGGTTGGGGTTCTATTCATGCCTATTTTCAGGGCCCAGGCTTCTTTCATCTCGCTCCATCACCCCTGAGGCTGCCGAGCCATGTCTGCACCCTTTGCCTCCAGCCTGAAGAGTGCAGACTGCTTTCACCGTTACGTTGGCCATTTCGCTTCCACTAATGTGCTGTTGACCAGTGTGAGTCATGTGACCTTGACTGAAACCAGTGGCAGCCGGGAAATACAGTTTCTGGGTGGACAGTCGGCTATCTCCCAATTATGAGTCTACTAAAGATAAACCAGTTTATGATGGTCACCAAGCAACCTTTAATACAGTATTCGAAACAAGAAATTTAGTGATGTACTCTGTCTCTTCATAGCCTAAAGGGCATTGTAGTAGTTTGCTGGGGCTGATAGAACAAAATACCACAGGGTGGTTGCTCAATGTAACGGAAATTTTTTCTCTGAGTTCTGGTGGCTGAAAGTCTAAAATCCAGTGACAGCAGGGCTGTGCTTCCTCTGAGATTCTGGGTAGAATCCTTCCTTGCTCTACCCAGTTTCTGGTGGTGGCTGTCCACCCGATGACATTCCCAGACTTGCAGCTAGAGTGCTCCGATGTCTCCTGCCATCGCCGCATGACAGTCTCTTTCTGTGTGTCTGTCTTCACCTGGTGTTTTCCACATTGGCCTCGTCTTAACTTGATGTCATCTGCACAGACTCTGTCTTCCAAATAACATCACATTCATAGGTACCAAATATTAGGACTTCAACATTGTAGTTTGGGAAACAATTCAACCCAACAGGAATGTTGGGCTCCTTTATTTGCCTTTATATGTCCTGAGCAATTTCTGCCTATTCATAAATTAAATACAAAAATGGAAACTATAATCATAGCAAGGTTCTGTTTATTTCCACCAGGATCTGGGCTGGGGACATTCCAGACTGTGGGTCAGCAAACTTTTTGTAAAGGTCCAGACAGCACATCATTTCGGCTTTGTGAGCTATATAGTTCGTGTTACAATTACTCGACTCTGCCATTATAGCATGAAAGTAGCCAGTCAATAGAAAATGAATGAGTATGGCTCATGTAAGCTCCAATAAAACTTTATTTGCCAAAAAAAAAAAAATCAAACTGGTGTCAGGCTGGATTTTGCCGATGGACAGCAGTTTTCAGACCACTCTGCTACACTGTGATCCATTATAACTTGGATGTGAACATTGTGAAATGAATCCAGCTTTGAATTCTACACACATAAATTCAAATTACGGCCATCATTGAGTAGCTGTGACCTTGAATGGCTTAACCTCAGTAGGTGCCAGTCCCTCATCAATAGAATGAGAACAATTCACATAAATCATCTACATGGTACTTAGCTCTTTGGAGGCATTCAAATGTAGCCATCTATATAGGTCTTTCTTTATAGAGGCAGTGTAGCAAAATGGATATGAGCAAGAACTATATAGTCAGATGCCCCTTCCTGGTGTTTGATCTTGGGCAAGTTCCTTAATATCACTGTGCCTCATTATTCTCATCACTAAAACAGAGATAATGATAGTGTTTACCTTCTAGCTTGCTTATGAGGATTCAGAGAGTTAATGCATGTAAAGCAATTAGATCAGTGCCTCGTACTTAATAAGCACTTAGTAAATGTTGCCCACTCATATTGGCCATCGTGGTTATAATTGGCTTCTCTTGTTACTCAGCAATAGGATGTATTATTGAATTTTATTTTTGATGAATTTATGTCAAGGAGTGAACTGAATTAATACATGATGATTATGCAGGTCTAAGTCATTTCTTTTTCTGAGTTATTTGTTCTAGTAGGATGAAAGAGTGGTTTTTCTTTTATTCTCTATATTATTTCTGCTCCATGAAGGAGGACAAAGGTATCAGACTGTTACGGCAACCACTCTGTCCTAAAGCCACACTACGCCTGAAAATTTTCACACATGTTACAATAAGGCTTTAAAGGAAAATGAAATTCAATAAGTAGGATTTCGCTTTAGAACCTAATTTGGTATAAAATATTTATCTATTATATCTGAGGCTTTGGATGCCACTAAAAAATTCTTTCAATTAAAACATGTATATAATTGGATACAATTTTGCTAATATGTACTTGACAAGTTTCCATGGATATGTGGCGGAGAAAAACCTCTTGGGTACTAATTCTTGTTGGTTACATTAACTTACTGATTTTCAGAAACTTCTCTTTTTCTATTGGAAACCAATAGGGATGAAGATTTATCAGATGAATTAGAGTAGTAATCTAGAATTAGAATTAGAATAGTAAAACAGAAAATTGCTAATTAACTTTTGTAGTTAGTAAGTTAAAAATGTAAATTTAATTTGGAAATATGTGTTTCTAAATAATGAGAACTACTTGCAGAGAACTAATTATGATGATCATCTAGCTGGTTTCTCACTTTCCTGAAAGTAAGAGGAAATACCAGTCATAGTTCCTATTGTTCAGTTGGTGTATTCATGAGGTTCAGTTTTAAATGGAATATTTTTATTTCTGTATGTTAAACATGGCATGTGCTATGCTCATAATATAAATGCCACCTGATATTGGTTTAGATAAATTCAAATCCATAGAAATATAGTTTTGTGTTTTTGTTACTTACTGATGTTTGGAGACTTATTTATTTTTTAAAAAATGAATGTCTGAATTACCTTGATAGCATTTGAAAGCTCCCTGTAATTTAATGGCTCAGTAACTTCTCAGTTCCTTCAGTTGGACTAGGTTTAATTTTATTATTATTTTTTTCTTTATTGATTTTAGAGCAAGAAGAAGGGAGAGGGAGAGAGTGGTAGAAACATCATTGAGATGACAGAAACATCATTGAGATGACATTGATTGGTCTCCTCCTGCATGTCCCCCAATGGGGATCTGACCCACAACCTGGGCATGTGCCCTGACCAGGAATCAAATCTGGACATCTTGGTACATGGGTGGATACTCACCCACTGAGCCACACCGGTCGAGTGAATTTTAAATAGTGAGCTTGGAAAAATATAGCACCATTGTTTATTTCATACAGAGAGTTTGTGAATCTTTAACTATCTTCTCATATTGATTATCTAGGTGACTCCTTTTTTTCCACCATAGCAGAGCCCATTATTTGGGTACCATGGCCTCATTAAAAAAAATTATCATTTGCTCTTCAGTTATAGTCATTGGAGTTATTTATTATTATTATTACTGTTATTATTATTGTTTTATTGTGGCTCCGAAATATGTAGTATTGTTTCTGGTAGCTTTCAGACCTGGGATATCATACACATTTCCCAACCCCACCCATTTTTTCCCATCTATTTCCAATTGATTTGTTTCAGAGTTTGTTGAAGTCTCCCTTCTCTCCAGATTAAAGTATTTGGGGGTTTGAAACTATCTTAATTTGCTAGGGCAGCGCTAACCAAGTACTGTACTTCTAAATAATAGAGATCCCATCTTTCATACTTCTGCTGACTAGATGTGCAAATTCAAGGATCACTTGCTTCTGAGGGCTGCGAGGGAAGGAGCTCCTTCAGCCTTCTCTCCTGAGCTTGTCCGGCCATCTTCCTGTTCATGGGGTGCTCTCTACGTGCACATCTCTCTGCGTCCAAACTTCCCTTTTTCATAAGGACAAGAATCATACTGCATTAGGGCCCATCCTTATGAGCTCACTTTAACTCGATTATCCCCATAAACACCCTATCTCCAAATCTAGTCTCAGTCTGAGGCACCGGGGTTAGGACTTCCACACACTAGTTTTAGGGAGGCGCTACTCAGTGTGTCACACAGATTCATTAGACATTTGCCTCTTTAATGTAGAGATGAGAGACTGGAGAGTCTACTTGGCCAGTCTAAGTTCATGCATTTTGTTTGTGGCAGGATGAGAATAATCTAATTTTTGGACACTTCCCAGAGTATTCTATTACCTTTTCTCTAGATGAACGCCTCAGTCTATTCTACACAAATAGACAAGTTCTCCATGCTGGACTCACTCAGGTTCCCTTTTAATTGATGGGGAAGTGATTGAGGTCCATCTGACTCTATGCCTGTGCTGTTGGTTCTTAGGTAAAGAAAAATTAATTAATCCAATGTCTTATGTATCTTCTATACACAGTTTCCATTCATCCATTCAGCAAAGATTTATTAAGAAGCCTTATAGCACTGATACTGGCTAGACATTAGGCTGTTAATTTCAACAGGATCTGTGAATGTTCTCCTCTGTCATGTGAGAGAGGGTGAAAATGAGTTTCACTGGTTTTAAGGAGTGTGCTCTTTAACGGTTATATGAGTAGTTTCTGAGGCTGTGTTGTTCTCCAAAGAGCATTTGTGACTTCTAACCAAGTATATCTGCAACATTCGTAAATACTGATGGTGTTTCCATAATGTGTGTGAAGAACGTCAGTCATATGGAATTTAAATTACCTTCCCTGTACCTCGTCCTTGGCTGCTCACATGTGTGTTGGCCACAAAGGTAGCAGGCTGCAATATGATTGAACAGCAACCTGTAGCGATAAAATATCCACATCTTCTCTCACCTAGGGAACAGGAAAGCACGTCAGAATGGAAATTATTTATAGGCAAAGTTGCAATAAACATATGCCAAGTATGTGATATATTAAATGTATATTTATTTTGAGCTCAGCATCCATAGGATGTGAGAAGTTCAAACATCTGTTCTTATTACCTTTTTATATGTAAAAAACAAAAATGTTTTCAGGAAAGATGGTTTAGATGATAATAGTGTAGATTCGTGCTATGCTTAATGCATTCAGATACTTTGTTATAATACTGTGCACTTGTGTTATAATACTGTAGGCAAAGTTTGAAGTATACTTGTTAAGAGCTTCAGTTTAAAGTTACGGTAGACTCCAGAGAACAGGTATTCACTTGAGAAACATAAGTGGAATGATATGTCGCTTACCCGTGACATATATTTTGTAAAACATTCTGCGACACCCTCACAGATACTAATGCTTTCTTATTGCCAGTTGCTTCCTCCATGAACAATCTCATCGAGTAATGATAGAGGGGCATTAGGAAAATTTTGAGAAGTGTTTTGGAGATGAGCAGTGAATATTCGATTAGAAAAAGACTACTTAGGGTGTAAGGACAAGGTTAGACTAGGGCATGACGTTTGGGGAGGGTGACAGGAATAGGAAAAAAAAAAAGCTTGACAACCGGGGCAGAAGTTGGACCTATGAGTGGAGAGTTAATGCCTGTTATCGAGGACACGAACGCTCTTTGGTGTCAAAATCAGGAAATAATTAGGGGAGAAATGTGAAAAGTGTCAGGAAGTGGTAAGAGTCTTATAAAAAGGAAATTACTCTGGCACCTCATTGTGTATTGATTAGTGAGAGATGAGCAATAAGAAGAGGAAGTTGTAGCTGCCAAAGGGAAACATGCCTAAGGCAACGATGTTTGTGCTTAATAAAAATAAAATAAGGCTTGACCATAAAGAAACTGGGCAGTAAGCCAATGATAAAGGCAGATTGGAGATCCCTCTGCCTTCTCCAGGGCTGATTCTCTCTCCACCTTCTGAGCACCCAGTGTAATTTCCATCTCTGGCATTACTGTTGGGACATTGCTTTAAACTCTATCCTATTATCTTCGACATAATCTATTTTTTCTAAGATTTCATTCTTCCTGTTTTTCTGCTGGTTGCTACGTGGTATTCAGTGGAAAATTTAGTACACACAGCTTTAGGCAAAATTTTCCTTTCTTAGACCATTTTCATTGGAATCAATAAATGGAATGGCATCATTGCTGATTCTTGTCTGGATATGGAAATTTGGTTGGTTATAGAGATGTCTAAGTTGCAGAGAAAACATTTGTTTTTGTTTTCTTAAAAGGAACTCTAAAATTTTATGGTGCTTATAGCAAAAAAAAACCCATATGAAAATAAAATTGTGGGATGGGGAGGAGCTCATTCTTATGCTTGTGTTAGAAGAAAAGCGTGTAAAAGAGAACAGCAAATATTATAGTGATGCAATAATTAGGATATAAATTCAATTGTTATAAGAGAAGCCCAAATAAGGTCAGTTTAAATAAAGGTAGAATGTCACTTCTCTCTCACGTAAAACCCAGCATGCTGGTACAATGACGCAGTTCTGCAATGTCAGGTCCAAGCTCCCCTGTTGCCTTGCTTCATCCCCTCCTGGGTTGCTGTGGTTCTCGTGGTTCTCCATGACATCTGTGTTTCCGCCAGTGGTAAGACAGTGAAAGGCAAACGAGGTCGCCTCCGGTCTATTAGAAGCACGATGCACTTTTTATATCTCGCTCTGCCCACCGGCTGTTGCCCCCAAATGAGTCAAATGATCTTACTTGCCTGCAAGGGAGCTTGAGAAAAAAGGTCTTTCTAACCTTCGATCGGGTTCTTGTGATGGGCAAAAGAAGGATAGAAGGGATACTGAAGGAGAGCCAGTGGCCCTGAGAGAAACATTTAGCTAGTGTGGTAGAACAAGGTGGAAGGACTCTGTGCATCACAATGACCAACTGAAGCAGAGCTGTGCCACCAGCTGGGGTCACTCAGCTTGAGACCTTGATATAAAACAAATAGATTCCTGCTATTACACGTTACTGTTGTTTTGTTTTGACTGTTTGTTTTGTTTCTTAGCCACCAGTCTCCTAACTAACACAGCTACATTAAAAAATATATCCTTAAACAATATATAATAAAATGCACTGAATATAATGATAATAATTAGGAAATCATCCATGGTAAAGCTACTGTGAGCAAAAGTAGGTAGCCAAGGCATATTTTAGAATTTCTCTGCAAATTGGCAGCTAATGTTAAAAAAAATACTTTCTTCCATTCTTCCTTTCTTTCTCCTTCTCTCCTCTTTTCCTTCTTTCTTTCCTGTGTTTTATTTTTCCTTCAATAAATTTCTTGAAACAGTGATCTGACTCCAATTTTTAGACATAAAAGCACCAAGAGTGATTATTTTTTAGGATTAAAGTAACTGAATGTGCATTAAGTGGAAAATATTAGTATCAAATAATTTTAAATTTTAGAATTGTGGTCACATATGTCATTGTAGTGTGTTTTTGTGAAATTTTTTCCTTGCGGCCTGCATTCTTACCAATTATGTGATCATGTCCTTGAAAGTTTATAAATTGCTCTGTAATGTTCAGGTCTGTCTGTGCTGCTCTTAACTACGGTATCATGGAACTGTGTGTCTGCATCTAATTTTCATTTGGGTTCTGCTTTGTGGCAGGGACCCTGACCACTGAACAATAAAGCAGTTATGGCACGAAGACGTGCAGTATACAGCAGGTTATGTCATGATTGATTTTGCATATTCATAACCCTGCCACCTGCAGATGCTGACATTTTACTGAAGCTGGTTTCTGACAAGATAAATAGAAAAGGGAACTTTCGAAAACACAGTAGCATACCTTCACATGGGTTTGTTCTCTAAAGTCAACATTTCTTTGCTCACTCCTATTTAATAACATTTTTTTCCCCTGGATTACAGACCTCTTTGAAAATTTGAAAAGAGCTAGGACCCTTTCCTTGGGGGGTTGGGGCGGGGGACGGACATATATTTCTGGACTATTTCCAATCCAACTTCAGTGGTTAACAGATTGCCTGAAGCTATTCATAGTTTCCATGTGGAACTCAATGTTGAGATCCCCCACTTTTAATTAACAGATTAGATTGACTCATGGATCATTTAATGGAAAGCCCTGTAAGAATTTTACAGCTTAGTATGAATTTTACTTCTTGGCAAAATGTAATACCTAAGAATACTTGAAGAAACCCCAGAGTTTTAACTAATTGTGGTAAAATAGTCAGTGAAAAGAGCTGGTTTGTACTATTTCCTGTAACAGTCTCTAACTTTTAAGTCATTATCTATTGTACAGAAAACGCAATGAGACAAGAAAAAAAAAAACAGCTTATAAGTGTTCTATGCAAATTTTTTATTGCAAAGGACTTTTCATATCAACAGTTTAATTAAAAGAGTCTAAATAACCAAATCTTTATATGTTGTTTTAAAGCAATATGTAGAATATGTGAGACTTCTAAAGGACACAAAGGTATCATAGTTGTGATTCACTGAAAACCAGTGAAACTAGTATGAGCATAGCTCAGTATAAACATCTCTGCGTTGAATTTCTAGTGTAGTTCTTTATCCACTGAGGTATCATCTGCTTTGTGTCCTACGACGTAGAGCAGACTAAACAAACATAGGAACTTCTATCTTCTGAGAAGTTTCTTTCTTTCTTTTTTTTTAAAATTTTCCTTTACTCTTCTAGTTATTTAAGTTAGCTGAAGCCCCAAAGGCCAACCACTGCTTTGTATCAAAGATGCAAATGGTTTCTCTTTAAGTAACAGAGTGATGGTAGAGTAAGGACAGTCACCACAGAGAGAAGAGAATTGATGTGAAAGGAACCAGGAGGGGACACAAGTGGATGGTTTGGAAACTGAACTGAAAGTCCAGAAGCAGACACTGGACGTCTTCACGGCTGGATCTAAGGACCAGACAGTGACATCGAGATTTGGTTGCTTCTTTGTTTTCCATGTTCTCCCATTTGTTAGCGTCACTATTTCTCTTCCGTGGTCATCCCCATAAACTCAGACGGACATTTCTCTGCTTTGAGACCATAATATTAGCACTCTTTGAACCAACTGAGATCACACACCTTTTCTGGGTGAGTTTCTTTGAGCAAGATTCGTAAGGATTAACAAGACATTTTCCCAACCTGGAATGATTACTGTGTGACGGGGAATGGGAAAAAAGGATCCACCAGGCCTAGGTCCTGTTGTACATTCTGGGGTAGTTGGTGGGATCAGTAGAGCATCATCAGAGTTCCAGCGGGCCAGAGAGGGGTTATTTCACTGAAACTCTAGTTCTCCTACCAGAAGAAGGATGGGTGCTTGGCAACCAAAAGAACAATTAACCACACAGGCATCGAAACAAACATACATACTGACAACACCCAGAGATCACTGAAGAAGAATTTGTGTTAGCTCTCGCATAATTGGAGGTGACTTTGCCGAGTTCGGCTTGTCTTCCACCACCATTTCCAGCTTTGTGACAACAGTTAGGTCTCCTAACAGCTTTGGAAGAAGGTTTTTGCATACCTAAAGGAGTCTTTTCATATAAGAAATTACTTTGCTCAGAAAATTGAAAAGTATTTTCAATAAGTCACACCATCTGCTGTTCTCATATTGAGTTAAAAGTGGCCAAAATTTGAATCTTCATTTATGTGACTTTCAGGTCTCACTTTCCCATTTTTTTCTGCAGTGTTGTTTGAAAGTATCTCATCAGGAGGCTGCCAATTGATGTTTATCTCTCACATCGGTGTTTTACTCTCTCTCTCTCTAAAAAAATCAATAAAAATATATTTAAGAAAAGAAATAATCTGTAATTAACTTGATGGAATTGGGTTTTTGTGCATTTTCTTGAGTCTACAGTTGTTTTCCCCTTTTGTATACTTGTTATTTTAACAAGGCTGAGATACAAATGTGGGTCACACATGTAATAACTGGTAACAAAATGCAGAGAGAGAGCCTTACAGGACACCAAGTGGGAACATGGTCTTACTCTGGGTGTCTTCATTTGAGGCCAGACACGCTAAGAACGCTTATTCACCACTGCTTCAGAGAATGCTAGCTATAAACCTTTTTTTTTCTTTGTACTGTTTGGTCAAATAAATAAAATATACCCTTCTTGACTCTACCATCTCTGAGTTTTAGAAACGTGGGGAAATAAATCTTTCATGGTATGTTTGCTCTTTGAAAAGCTGAGAGAAGATAAAACGAGGTAACACTTTGGCTTATGGAAGTTACTACCTTAGCAATAGCTTCAATTACTGGGGATTGAACTCACGCCGGAGGTTAGCAGGCAGTGCTTCTTAGACCGCTCACCAGACATCTCTGTGTATCTGTGGGACTACCCCTTCCTCGGGCACTTCATGTTTTCCATTTTCTCACCCGCGACTCTTCTTGCCCACAAAACCAGCCAGGTGGTAGGGATATCCTCTGATCTTGAGGGGCTGTGACTTCTCTTTCAGTGTGACATACTTTGCTTGTTATCTCTCCCTGTGCCATTCTTTTAGTCACGGAAAGTTTTTATTACACACACACACACACACACACACACGCACGCTCTCTCTCTCACATCTTTTCCCTGACTGTTTCTCTAAATCACTACACTGACTTTCGCCTAAATGGCTCAGAGTCCCACAGAGGTAATTAGAGAGTAGGAATTGTTATCTTCTCTTTTATAGAGGAAAAACCCAAGGAACATAAAATTTAATTGACGTATCAACCCACTCATCTTGTTAGTGATGGTGTAACCATCAAACCAAATTCTTGTACTACCTGGAATGTGAGACCGAGCAGAAAACTGTGTGCCTCTCTGTCTAAATGGATATCCTTGTGAATGTGTATTTGTATATATTTTGATTTTTCCCCCTTCTTTTTCTTGAAGTAGTTTCAGAATATGGGTAGGTCCAAATAGTTACTGGATCATGACCTCAGTAGTTTGGTGTATCAATAAATATTGGTTTGATTGTTATACCAACATGGGGGTTGTAACATGGTATTGTGTGTTTCTGAATTTTTCTATTGCTCTAGACATTAGGAAATGATCATTTTCATGGCAACTCAGTAGACCCACAGATACACACATGCACACGTAACTGAAATACTTTCAACAAATGGTATTTGTTTTCATGTCATGGAATGCACACTAGTATTTTCTTCTTCCTTGTCTTTTCTATTTTTTTAAAATCCTGGTCACAATCTACTAAAATTATTTCCTAACTGTTTAAATTGATGCAGCTTAAGCTATGAAAAGCATAGTGTGGTGGAAAAACTATAGCTATGATGTCAGGGAGATACAGTTTCAAATCTTCTTGGTTTTGCCATTTACTGACTGTGTAATTTTGAATAATCAGCAAGACTCAGGTTTCCTGACTATAATAATAAGAATACTTTTCTTGTAGGGTCGAAGTGAATATTAAGTCAGGTTACTGGGAGAGCAGCTGGTATTCTTTAATCTTTCCTGACACATTGTTCCCTTTTACCATTTTCTTTCTCCTTTTATAACTTTTCATTTTTGTGGGAAGCAGGCGGAGAAATCATTTTTCCTTGACTACCTCATTTTCTATTTATCTTAATATTGTACATTAGAGATGGTGGCTCCCTTCTCTTAAAGCAGAATCTACATTTCATGACCTATGTTTTAGGCCCATAATGATAAAAAATAATAGCTAACATTTTTGAGTACCTTCCTACTTGCCAAACACAGCACACACCATTTTCATGAATTTTTACAGAATTCATGTGAGACGGGTGCTGTAAATATTCACCCTTTCCGGACAGAAGGGGGCACGGAGTGCGTCCCACCAGGTCCTGGAGCCAGGAGTCAGGAGCGAGCACTCTGATTTTAGTCCAGACGAAACAATTAGCTGTCTTTTCTGTCTCTCTTCCATATTGTACTGAATCCTTCTCAAGTTTTCTTGATATTCTAGGAGTTCAGAACACTAGAATATAGTAAGCATTCAATAAATGCTTTGTGCTGTCTCTAATACAAGAAACCACATTGTCAAGTGCCAAGTGCGATGGAGGGTCACAGCAATAAGAAGACATTCATCAGCTAAAATATGCAGTGTTCTGCCATAATACTTCATTAAATACATAAGATGAGGCATCTGCTCCATTTTCCAGATTTTTTTCCCTCTGTAATGCATTAAAAATGTTATTACAGTTTGTCTAAGATAATTTTGTTAATTTTATTTTCAATATTTAGGTATGATGTAAACTATAAAGGCATGTAAAATCAATCTTACATGTAAAGGTTCATATGACAAAACCGTGTAGACAAGTTAACTAGCATTCACTGAAATCTGTAAACCTGTACTCATATAACATTTATATGAATTTTATAATAGAAGAAGTAACACTGAGCTTTTTAAAAAAATAGATTAATATAATGGACCCATCATAATTTTAAAATCCTAAAATACCTACTGTATTTTCTCGAAAGTAGTCATATAAAACACATACAGGATCTGAAAAGCCTGTATATGTCCACAGAGGGGCACGTTGAACTAACCATAAGAACGCAGTTAGCAAAATCCAAACTGAGATAACCCAGTAGTCAATCAATTATCTCTATCAAAAAAAAAAAAAAAAAAGGCAAGACAAGCATTGAGATAGAATACCTATAGATCAAAAGAGAAATAATCAATTATCATATTATTATATATGGAACTTATTTAGATTCTATTTTAAAAACATGGAACAAATCATTACATGTGTGTAATGGTCAGACACATGAACCCTGACTGGTCATTTGATGGTATTAAGGAATTAGTATGAATTATTTAAGAGTGATAATGGTGTGGTGGTTTGGTTAAGACAGTTCATATTTTATAGATATGTAGTAAAATATGGATGAAATGAAGTTGTATCTGTGATGTGCTGCCTAGTGTTTGGGAAGAAGGGAAGGTGGACCGGAGAGTCATTAGGGCCGTTTACTCTCGGGATGACAGTTGTGGGGACTGGCCAATGTGTGCATAGGAACTTATTGTGCTATTTCATTGAATTTTGTGTATGTTTAAAATTTCCCATAGCAAAACAAGTTGGAGAACACTTTGGATTTACTCGAGTTCTGCCCATTAAATTGGCTTGAATTAATAACTTCAAAAGTGGCAGCACTTTAATCAAACATTTATGAGATGATCTGAAAGGAACCATGTTTGATAAAATTAGTTAAATATGGCTGTGATATAGAAAGTAGTGATATTTCACTACTGGTTTATTTTCAATAATAATTATAAGCTATGGCAAACTGATCTTAGACCACATTACAAAATTTTTAGAATCTCAAGGGAACTTTCAAAGTGATGAACTTTCAATAGCACGAGACTTGAAGATAATATTATCATAAATTTTACAATGTTATAGTACAAAAAAGTGGACTATCTGCTTTGTGCTCAGAAGAGGGAAAAAAATTCACCCTACCGACACTGAAGGAAAGTTTTAGAAAGGAGATAAATACATGAATAAATATTGCAATGCAGTAGGATAAGTACAATAGAGTTGTATATCGAACATGGGGAATCATGATCAATTCACCTTGGGTGTCAGCGTAGACATTAAAGAAATGTTATTATTATTATTATTATTTCTTTGCTATGTTCTATAGTCAACATTTGCTTGTAGTGATTTAAATCATAAACTAAGGCCCTGGCCGGTTTGGCTCAGCGGTTAGAGCGTCCGCCTGCGGTCCGGAGAGACCCGGGTTCGGTTCCCGCTAAGGGCATGTACCTCAGTTGCAGTTTGTCCCCGGCCCTGGTTGGTCATGCGGGTGGCGACCACTCGATGTGTCCCTTTCACATCGATGTTTCCCTCTCTCTCTCTTTCTCTCTCTCCCTCCCACTCTGTCTGTACAAAAAATGGAAAAATGTCCTCGGATGAGGATTAAAAAAAATAATAATAAAAATAAATAAATCATAAACTAAGGAGATACTGTCAGCAAACTTTCAGAAATGAAAACTTTAGAATAAAATTTGCCATTGACCAGTGTTCATAAGGATCTCTTTTAAAACATAGTAAATGAAAATCACTGTCACAGAGAGTTGTAATTTATATGCCAAGTGTGTCTTATTTTCATTTAATGCGGTTCACACTCATTTAATTTGAAAGATTCTGAAGTTGAGGTGAAAGAAAAAATATCCTGCACACTTAATATACTTTCATTTTAATTACATGCTTAACATAAATACCTTAGACTACAACATGATTTACAGAGCATTTTGTTTTATTTGTCTACCAAAAGATGGAATTGCATTAGGTTTCATCATTTGTTATTTTTCTTGATCATTGTGTAGTCAATATCAACTGCTGAAAATCAAATATTTTGAGTACGTAAACCCCAATATATGACCTACATTGTTCTTGTGCATATTTGAGAATCTTTTAACAGAGTGAATCTTTTTTGATGGATGTTCGTGGAGTTCAAGTCATCAGTTTATCCTATGAGTTTTCAAGGTCAGAGGCAAAAAATAATAGTCAATAATCTGGTAGATATCGTGGGAAAATGGCATGCAGATGATATTTATATAGAAGTGTGTTGCACCGACATGTTTTTGAAAAGAAATCAAGCTAGTTGAAGGGTATATTTAAAACCTTATATTTCTATGGTATAATAAATGATATAGTAATGTTTTGTAATATCCAAATGAAGTAACTATCGTTACATAGGCATTTTAAAAATAATTATTGTATCAACCCAGTTAAATGGAGGCCTCATAGTTGTTAGTCATACTGAATGAAGCAGTGTGGACAGAGTGTGCCCAGGGTTAGGACAAGGCTCACAGTAGGCGCTCCATAAATGCTTGATGGAAAATGCAAGTTCCCAGTGTGGTCATATGAGATTATAGTTCATACATCCTCTGCCTGCATTTTCTAAAAAATCACCTTCTCCAGCTCTGTTTCAATGAGGAGAGGCCTAGAATCACCAACTGTCATTTTGAATCATCTATTAACCCCTCTTTAGTCATTAAAATAGTTAATGGGTTTCTAAGTGAGTTTATTCTCATGATATAGCAAACAATTATATCTATCTTAACAGGAATAGGATAATACATCGATTACATTTTGGAGGTACATTAACTGTGTGGAGCCACTCAGGGAATTGGAACAGGCTCATTACTAAATGGACTGAAAGTGCTGCTTTTCTCTGGAAGGATATAGATTCTGTTGTTGTCATTTCAGATTTTCATTTTTAACATGCTTTGTGCTATAGAAATATGATGCCTGATGTTGACCAGTGAGCCACTTACTGCATATGAATATGTGGAATAGTTTATATAATTAGAACACCAGGTTAGATGTGGCTTCAGAGAATGACTGGTTAAAATCTTGGTATTCCGAAAGCATTCTTCTTCCTAAACGGGGAAACGGTCACTCCCTGGGAGTGAATTTATTATTGTGTCTGATCCAAAGCTTCTACTTTTTAATGTAACTAAATAAGACAATAGCAGCAGCAACAAACGTCATTAAAAGAGGGAAGAAAGATGACCAGAGGTCACCTGCTGATGAATATAAAACTCTCTATTTATTACGTTACAACCACCAAGTTGATTGTGTTTCCTGCCCCTCCCCTCCCCAGTTTTCAGTTAACTATTTTATTCTATTGAGAGTGAAACTGTACGTTCCAGAGTTCCCAGACTATACATTACTTCAGAATCCTGGCGTGGTGTTACCTTTTTGCACTTATGTGATTTGTCAGATATTCAGCTGATTTGGACAGGGGAAATGTTCCCAAGAATTTACATGAACTGATATGCGTTTCACATAGAGTAGCTAGAAAAAAGAGAGATAGTCTCTCAATAAAGTATGAATGTTAAATAACTTAATGGCTTTTTATATTGTTTTACCCTAAACATCTTATTAGATGAGATTAGAAAGAAAATCATAGAAATTATTATATATTGATGGTAAAATAGACTGTGCGAAAAGAGGACTCTGTAAACTGGATATCTAGTTATTCCCAAGTTCATTCAGAAAGTATTAAAACATATTGCAATACTTTACAGTGAATTAGAAACTGAATCAAAACATGCTAACAGAGAAAAATAGTCATTCTAAACAGAATTCTAAAGGGGAGCTTTTATTATACAATAAATTGTACCGTATAGATTAGTGAAAATTTGTATATGTTAAGTACACTGGGTGCCTTTTTCAGATGGATTTAAATAGTGAATCTTTGGAAAAGGAAGACTCTTTTCTTATGAGATGAATAATCACATCCAAAAATGTTATTAATATAGTGTTTTTCTTTTTATATTGAATATAATGCATGTCAGAAATGAAACAACAAAAGAATATATATGTATTATACATGTATCATCTATCTATCTGTCTATCTGTCTAGATAGAAAGATGATGTAGATAGATAGATAGATAGATAGATAGATAGATAGATAGATGATACATACATACATACATACATACATACATACATACATTCCCAAAATGGAGGAAATATAGCTGATGATCCCTTTCATGGATTAGGACACTGAACAATTGCCAATTAAATAGTATGTGCTAACTCCTCCCACCAATGTATCATTACTTATTTACCTTGGTCAGGTCTTCTTGCCACAATTTAAAAGGCCACATTTCTTCCCACAACCATTCATTCTGAGACATATGTTAGCTGTCTCCTTATTGAGACTAGCATGTTACAGTGTGATTATCATTGTTTAAAAAGTTATATGAGTACTGTAAAGTAATTTTTCTGAATAAATCCTATATATTCTTCATAGGAAATTACTCTTTGTTACACTTTATATGTTCTGTATTACATACTATGTAATCTTAAATTGGAAGTTTCAACCAGATTGTTTTTCATGACAATGAAACAGACAATACTTTTAGCTAAACATTAAAATAAGATACTATATTGCCTAGTTGGTGTGGCTCAATGGTTGAGCATCAACCCATTCACCAAGAGGTCCCAAGTTTGATTCCTGGTCAAGGCACATGCCCAGGTTGTGGGTTTATCCCCGGCAGGGTGCATGCAGGAAGCAGCCAATCAATGTTGATATTTCTCTCTCATCAGTGTTTCTATCTCTTTCTCCCTTTCCTTCCCTCTCTCTCTAAAATCAATAAAAACATATTTTTAAAAATATGGTACTATTTTTGGTAATTTAAAATTTTCCAAGTGATCATTGTCACTGATTTTCAAAGTCTGTGGTAACTTAATAAGCAGGTTTATTTTTACTAGTCAAAAAGCTATCCAACCTAAATTAAACATGTATGAATTGGTATTTTTCTGCACTGAAGAGAAAATATCTATATCTGTATATCTATATCTATCTGAAATTCTTTTTGTATCACTAGTAAAATTTGAAGTGTCATAATACCAGTATTCAACAGATTGCAATGGAAGCAGCCATGCCTGCCTTCCTACTTCTTGATGCACTGTGACCATTTCCACTTTTGGATTAAAAGTCGGCAATTAAGCTCCTATTCAGATCTGCAGATATGTGAGCTGATAGCCCTGCAGAAATGTGAATTGCAACATGTGTGATCTGGAAGGTTCATCTCCTGGTGATAAGGCTCCTTTAGTTGAATATGAGTGGTTGGCAAAGAAACCTGTTATCATGTTTCCAGAAAGTATAGTCCAATTTGTGGATTAAACTAGAGGAGAATTTTATTTGCAACAAAATGTACTATTTATTCCACTAATTGTTCCTTAATATATTACTTGTCATTAGAGAACCACATGCCTTCCATGTGGAAAATGGACTTTGTTGCTTACACATGCTTGAGCATGTTACCATAGCTGAATGTGCTAGATTAAGTGCCCAAGGAGGGAGTGGTACACATTAGGTCACTGTCACTAAGGATTTATGTAATAAATATGTAGAAGGAGGCTACGAAGAGCTAAACCTGGTTATACTCATAGGCACTAGGCAGACACCTGTATGCTCCCTGGGAGAACTGGATGTGGAATCTTTTCATTTTCACAAAAAATTATTAACTGCTTGGTTTATTTTATTTTTTCCCTAAGAAATTATTCCTGCAGGAATATGGGCCTCACATTCTAAAGGATCTTCTTCAGTGAAAGTGGGGGACCTTGAATGCTGGAGGTTTGCATTGCAGCCAGTTTAGGCAGCCTTTGGGTTACCATCAAACCAAACAATAGCACCCTAGAGTGAACCCTTATCCCAAAAAGCACCTCTGCTAGATTAAAGTCCTGTCAAGTGAGGAGTTGTCAGGAGAAAATATTTTCAATGTCTGTAGCAAAGTGTGCACCAGTGAATGATATTTATCAGTCTCCCTGGAGCGCAGCTTCCCAGAGAAACCCAGTGAATCGCAATGTGGTCCTAACGAGGCCAAGGTCATGGTCTAGAGATGAGTTGCTACTGAGAAAAGAAGAATCTGTGTTTTGAAGTTAGAACCTCATTGTTTAATCCAGATACACAACCTTGCTCATGTAAGCACTGGTCATAAGCAATATTTGATTTAAAAAATACAAATGTTTTAATATGGACTATATGACTATTACTAAATGAAAAAGCAACTCAAAAGTGGAATAATCCAGAACGTGGATTTGTGTTTTGGATCTGCCCTTTTTTGTTTGATTATCAGAAGTCTACTTCTCTCAATTTCAGATTCATTCTCTATAAAATGGAAGTAATGATCTGTATGCTATATTGCCGTAGTGATGAATGAATGAAGCAATATATGTAACACTTCACACATTATTTTTAGCAAGTTGGTACGTGGTAAATAAATTATATTATTTTTGTTTTATTGTTATTTAATTTTTATTATAATATTAGGCTATGCATTAATTTTACCTTCTCATACCAAGGGTGATATATATATCTCCTCTCTCTTTACAAAATTTTAGATCAGTGTTTGTTGTTGTTGTTTTTAATTTAAATGGTTTTATTTTCAATATGACTATTTCATAAAAAATGAAGTACCAACTTTGTGCCACAGCAGTGGCGGAGACAAAGACTAAAATCGAGTGCTCTACAGAATCCCCCTGTCTATTCAGGAAGACACAGTGTATCATTGGGGAAATGTTTAAGTACTTTACTGATCTTATGGTGCTCAGATCTACAGTGTTCAGGATGTGATTTCAGCTGTGCAGAACAATAGAAATACATGTCTTATGTAAAACAGTCAGAAAATGCAAGTGACATTTTAAAAATAAGCTTAATAAGGAGCTTCTAAACAGGTTGACTGCATGAACAAGCGCTAGACTCCTAATGTGGGTAGGGATAGCTGGATTTTACAAGAGTCGCCCACCTGCTCCCACTTGCTCTCCCATCATAAACACTATTTTCTTCTGTTTATTTTGCTCACGTGGAAAGGCAGAGCATCTTCACACAACCAGTGGTAAAAGTCTGAGGAAGTCATTTTCTATTCTAACTTGAAGATCATCCCAGTGTGTGGAAAACTACTACCAGACTATACCTCCACCCCGCCCCCGCCAAACATGTAAGCATAGTGATGCCAGCTGCCCCAAGGATTAGCTTTGTCCTGTCCCAGTGTCTGTGACAGACTTCTCATGAGATGTCATCATACTCAGACTGAATATTTATGACAAACAAATGTAAACAACAAGAAACCCATTTGAAGTGAAGCTGAGCATGTTGAGGGATGTGGTCAATGAAGATACGGTCTTTGTGCAATGAACACACCAATAAGTCAAGACTCCATTGGTGCTTTACTTTTTCCATTTCATCTAATGCACCCTACTAGAACTCTGGTTCAATGTCAAGGGTATTCAAAAGGTTCCAACCAATCTTATAAGCAAGAATGATTTTCATTCCATAAACGATAATGAGTTACAGGGTTTTTTGTGTTTTTTTTTTTCTTCTGAACTCCACAGCATAACTCCAAATATGCTAATGGCATTTCCCCCAACCCTTTCACTACATCATAAACAACTTCTGGCTACATTCAGTTATATTTGCATTTTGGACTGTAAATTTGGTGCGTCTAGAGAGCATTTAATTTACAATTAAGTTATATGGGTTTGAACAGACACTAAATTCTTGCTGTGAAATTGGAAACTAGACAAAATATAAAATGCTATTTATTGAAATTGTATTTATTCCAATGCAGTGTAATTGCTTTTGTTGATTGGAACTGCTATTCCAATGCTGAGCTGACTCCCAATGCTTTGTGTCTGCAAATGTCTCCCCCGCCCCTTGAGTTCTAACCCACGATGATGATAAAAACAAATCTCTATTTTTATAATTGTTATCAGCTCTCTTGTACTTTGAATATATAGTACAAACCTCATCACTGGAGCAAGGAATGATTATTTTTCCTTTTCATTCTTTTTAGAGTGATTTAGGCAGTAATGTAATGAATTAGATACAGTAAAACAACACTAATTCAGACTAATTGTGTGGAAAATTTTAATGAAGTGAGAAATTTGATAAAGAAGTACTAAAGTTTTATTTCTTCAAAATATTGACTGTAACTTGTACAAATATCTAAGTGTCATCATACTGACTTCATACACTATTGTTTTTTGTTTTTTTGTTTATCCTCACCTGAGGACATTTTTCCTTTTTTTGTTCAGATAGAGTGGGAGGAAGAGAGAGAGAGAGAGAGACAGAGAGAGAGAGAGAGAGAGAGAGAGAGAGACATCGATGTGAAAGGGACACATCGAATGGCTGCCACCAGCATGACCAACCAGGGCCAGGGACAAACTGCAGCCGGGGTACATGCCTTTAGCGGGAACTGAACCCGGGTCTCTCTGGACCGTAGGCCAACGCTCTACTGCTGAGCCAAACCGGCCAGGGCCATATACTATTTTTTAAAGTAAAACCATATAGCCCTGGATGGTTTGGCTCAGTGGTTAGAGCGTAGCCCTGCAGACCAGAGAGTCCCAGGTTTGGTTCCTGCGAAGGGCACATACCTTGGTTGCAGTTTGTCCCTGGCCCCGGTTGGGGTCGTGTGGGTGGCAACCAATGTGTCTCCTTTACGTCGATGTTTCTCTCTCTCTCTTCCCCCCTATCTCTCTCCCACTCTATCTGAATATAAATGCAAAACTATTCTCAGGTGAGGATAAAAAAACATAGAAGAAAGAAAGAAAGAAAGAAAGAAAGAAAGAAAGAAAGAAAGAAAGAAAGGAGGAAGGAAGAAGAAGGAGGAAGGAAGGAAGGAAGGAAGGAAGGAAGGAAGGAAGGAAGGAAGGAAAAGAAGGAAGGAAGGAAGGAAGGAAGGAAGGAAGTAAGGAAGGAAAAGGAGGAAGGAAGGAAGGAATGAAGGAAGGAAGGAAGGAAGGAAAGAAAGGAAGGAAGGAAGAAGGAAGGAAAGAAAGAAAGAAAGAAAGAAAGAAAGAAAGAAAGAAAGAAAGAAAGAAAGAAAGAAAGACCATGCGGGTTATTTGCAGATGGCATTTATCTTTATACTTACTTAGCCAAACATCCCTCATCTTTTCTGCCCCTGCCAGTTTTATATTTTCACCAGTGAACTGCCTGACAAGCTTCTTTTTAAGAGATAATGCAAATATTTAAAGGGCTTGAAGATAGGGGATTTAATAATTATTCTCTCATTTGTTGCTTTATTCATTCAACAATCTTTGTTATTGCTAGAGTCTACTAAATCATATCAAGTGGTTCAATGATTTCAAATATTTTTATATTTATGCTGAAGTGTTTGTGGAATATATTAAGGTTATTTCAAATGAATTTCTAGTATAAAATATTTAATCTACATACTGACTCCTTTAATTATTAATATAAAATAACTGATTCATGTAAAACATTTTAATAAGGTCCTACAAAGGTATTTGATTTAGATATTAGTTGGACATAAGACTTTTAAAAGACAGATAGACTTTTATCATTCCTAAATTCCTTGCAATAGCTGTGTGAGTTAATCATTCTGTTCTTGATGTTAGAGAGTATATATAATCAGTCAAGCTAACCTGACTAAAACACATAGCTGTATATCCTCTGAAATAAATCCTATATGGTCAATATTATACACAAATAAAATTAGTTGTATTTACTTTTCTGTAGTGATACTGTGGGAAGGGTAATAAAATTGCTTCTGGTTTTATTTGAGAAATCGTTTCAAATTTTAGTCAGTTAGTCCAATGTATATGCTTCTTAGGCAATAATGGGAAATATCTTTACAGCTTTGTGTAATCAGCCCTTAGCCCTGTACTGGTCTTTTCTGATGAATTCCGAGTACATTGCAAAGGTGTCTCTTTGGTCCCAGAGGTACATTTGTAATTGAACCCTAATAAGCAAATTGAGAAGTTAACTTTTCCAATTTGCAGTAAGAGAAATATACAAGAAAAGTAGAATTTAGTTAAATCG
Source organism: Molossus molossus (assembly GCF_014108415.1). Classification (NCBI taxonomy): domain Eukaryota; kingdom Metazoa; phylum Chordata; class Mammalia; order Chiroptera; family Molossidae; genus Molossus; species Molossus molossus. The sequence continues at coordinate 21,730,088 of NW_023425344.1, forward strand.
GTTTAACATGTTCGTATTTTCTAACTATAACAGTAGCTTCAGGGGAAAAAACTCTGCATGAAATAAATCATAAATTGCATTTCAGTTTTTGTTTTTGTTTGTGTGTGTGTGTGTGTGTTTTCATTACAAAAATTTTGTTTCTCGTTGAGGTGATCTCTGAGCTCTGTATGAAATGAAGGAATTAAAATAGAAAAGTGAAATCTGAGGAGTTTTCCATCTATTTCTGGCACTTGAGGCCTCAGTTTACTCATCTGTTAAATACAGTGCCAGGTGCGGAATTGGGTCAGGTCTAAGGTCAGCTCCCGTTGGTTATGGCAGAAGAGAAGCAGCCAGGAGCGAGAAGGTGGACTATGCCAAGGAGGTGAGGTTAGCTATACCTGAAGGTAGTCTGTAACTTTATAGGGTACAGTATTTCCAGGGATCAGAATCCCCCAGGTTGCTTATAAAGTACACATTCTTGACTCCTATCCCAAAAGCGTATCTTGGGATAGAGGTGGGCTAAAATCTCCATTTTTAACTAATGTCACTCTTTACCATGCTGTCACTAAGACCTGGCAATGGGTCATGCAATCAACTTAGCAGTCTTAACCAGCATTTTTAAATTAAAGAAGAGAATGGAACAGGACAGAATATGTTATATGTATCAAAGTGCACTGCATTAGTAAAATAAAGAAAAATATTGCTTTATGAATCTTCCCGTGTGTGTGTGTGTGTGTGTGTGTGTGTGTGCATGTGTCTGCGTGTGTACAGGTTAGGAATGAAAAATGTATTTATGACTATTAGTAGTGATAAAAGAAAAAGAAAAAAAGTACCTTTGGAGATCCTACCCCAGAGTTCTCTTCGACTATAGATTTGACGACTATCTGGAACAATGCAAATTCTAAGGCATTCCCATCCCTGCCACTTTGAATATTGCAAAGTAGCAACATTTATTAAAGACAGGCCCTCAAAGTGTTGCATGTTTTCAGATTTAAAAGGGTACAATTATCTTTATTTCGACTTTTCTGACATATCTACGTTCTGTGTGTGCAATTTTTTATTTCATTTCATTTATTTTTCCTGTTTAAATAATCTTACTTGCCTAATTCCCCATGTCTTTATGAGGCCTCACACCTCGTACCTGTGTTACAGGATGCAGGTCCCTCGGAGCCTGCCCTGTGTGAGGGAGGACACTGCTCATCTGCTTGGTGTTCCCTGGAACCTCTCAGCCAGCGGGAAGTAGGAGCAGGTCTTCCAGGGAAAGGCTGACTCATCTGGTATTTTCCAAGATGTCCTCATTTGGGTTTGCCTCTGCTGTGGACTCCATCCTTTGAAATCTGTCTCCTTACTTCCCCCAGAATCTTTCTAGAGTAGAACCCCCTCAACTATGACTCTGATACACTGCTATTTTCACCCAGCTCCTAATCACACACATCTGTTGGTCTGTGAGGGTGGGAGGAGCGATGAGTGGCTGTAGTTCTTGAAATCGGTTCTCAGGATAAGTACATTTTCTGATAGTGCGTGGGCCTGACTGCCACTTGACTACCAGCTATCAGGAGCATCTTGTTATTAGCCACAATACTATCAATGTTAATAACAACTGTGATAGTAAAACAAATAATGGGCTCAGTGTTTTTGCATGGTTTATATCAGTGATTCCAAGTGTTAGTGTGCATCAAATTATCTGTTTGTTTTTCTTTTTCTCTAAACAAGCAGATTCCCTGAATGTGGGGTTAGGAAGCTTTTGAATATTTAACACTATCCCAAGTGATTGTCATGTTCACAAATGTTAGGACTCACTGGGTTGTCTAACTTAAATCTCTTGGCTGTATTCTGATGTAAGTACTCACAGTTTCCCCTTATTAGATTCAGATACTGAGACTTCGAGGAGGTGTCCTGTCTTAAATCATAGAGATCACCCATGGTAAAGGTAGTGTGAGCACAAGTCGGTATCCAAGGCATGTGTTAGAATGCGAATGAAATAAGGAAGCTTAGGTATTGACTGCAAGTCCAGTGGTATTTCCAGTTGAAGGAAAAATGGGTGAAGTATTTATCATTTAAAGAATTCAATCTCCTTTCTCAAAATTCTCTCACTCTTCAGATATTCAGTTCTCAAAACGTACACTGCTCATGAAAGATTTTCTTAAGACATCAAGTATTTAAATTAGGTTAAGACACTGTGTTATCTGAGGGGGCTAACACACTATCTAGAAGGCAAGGCGTAAATACCCTGGTTATCATTACCATAGGTATTCACGAATCCTTACACTGAAGCCACGGGCCAGAGGAAGGGTCGTCTATCCTAGGTGGTCAATGCAACATGTCAGTAGAAGCTAAAAGGAGGAAGAGGTGACAAAGGCATGATTTTAGAAATGCTTAATAATGCTTCCTAGTGATGCCATTATATCTAGGAATACCTACTCTTAAAGGAAGAGCTAGTGTATGATTCTATGAAAGTAAATTCAGGAATAGCAATACACATTTGAAACATGATAATGAAAAACAGAGTCATCACCGGACAAACATGACTGATTATTAATTGAGGAACAACATAAAACACCCAAATCATTTTTTCCAAAGTACATAAAATGAATGATAAGAAATATTCATTTTAAGTTTTTCTGTAATTGTTTTCAAGATGCAGGCTATCTGCTTCAGAAAGGATTAGAGCTGTGTTATGATAAAATGCATTTATATAATGAGATTATTAAAATAGAAATGGTACCTCAAAACCACACAGGGAGGAGAATAAGTAAATGTATCTACTCCACTTAGGTTTATAAATATATGGTGATAGGGCGCTGAGATTGCTGGCAGCCTGGCAGATTGAAATTAGGAAGATTTCTCATTTTATTTTAGGATCAGAATGGATTTTCAACCCCGCTGACACAGATACTGCACTCTATCCCAAAATAATTTGGGGATGTGTTCCAAGCATCAATATTCTTTAAGTTTCCCAGGTAATTCAAATATGCAGCCAGAGCTGAGAACAGCTGAGCTGTGTAAAACAAAGCGGAAAGGTCTATTGGACTTTACGAAAATGACTTAAGCGCTCATGGTCGAACGTGAAGTTCATATCTTTTCCTTTACAATTGGCCTAAATGCACCAACAAATTACAGATACTGTTCAGTGGCGTTTAAATCCGAATGTGTAATTTTTCAGCCAAAGGAAACTCTGAAAATGGTTAAAATACTTGACTTTATTTATCTGAATACTTGTTCTGCTGCCCTTTACTTTGAAACGAGCCTGTTTGTGCTAGAATATGCTTTAGTTATACCAGTGCTCTTGTCAATATATGCAGAAGTCGTATTGCCTATCAACTGCTCAGGGTTCACTCAGGGTGAAGCTGTTGCTTGGTGAGTCAGAACTGAGCTGTGGATCACTAAGCAACTGTGTGACTGTGGGCAGTTTTCTTCCCTGGGCATTGGTTTCTTCATTTACCCCATAGTGCTCCTCTGACAATTAAATAAGCTTGGAATGGACATGTAGTCAGCAATCGATGAGTCTTAGGGAATATCACTATGCATTTTAAGCACAGACACTATCAACTATCAACTATATCATTAATGAGGTTTCGCCTTCTTTCAATATGTTCTAGGAAGTGCCTGCTACCAATTACTGATCGCCCCCTAGAAAGGCTCTGTTTCCGCCGATCAGTTGTTAGTGTGCAAGTCTCTTGCTCAGCCACCTATTTCTGTTTGACTGCAGGGTTCTCTGTCAAACGGGGTGAAGATAATATATACCATCTCCAGTTAGCTCACAACCTGCCAATATAAGCAGTTGTCATTCAAAACACTGGAGTTAAGCATAAAAGAGCCATGCCAAGAGTATTTTTTTCCTCCAGAAGACAAGATTTAACTTAATTACATGGTTTATTGTTAATGTTACTTCTTAATACATAGAATGCATATAATGAGACCTAAGGGACGTAAGCACGGGTGAATTCAACATTTTAATAGGCTATAATGAATTTCAGAGACTACGGGTGCCCAAATGTTATCATTTTAATGCTTCTAAAGTAAAAATTAAGATCTCAATTAAGTTCTATGTACAAAGTGGATACATACACACACACACACACACACACACACAAACTTATGTCGGGGGACAAAAGACCGGAGTCTTGAAAAATTCATAAGGTAAAAACCAAAAAATAAATAAAAATATATTATTTTAGATATGGCTCCCCAAGTATCTTCTAAATATAAAATATAAACGAGCTTTGAAAGCCAAATAGTAGTGGTGGTAATAAAATATGATTGTACTATGATGTTATTGCCTCATGGATTTAGTTGTTTTTCTCTCATACTTCAAAATTTCCCTTTCTAGAAGCCTAGGAATTCAACCTTTTTTTTTTTTCTTAAGGGAACAATAAATGAAACAACTTGCTTTTGTGGCATTTAATATTGAAATAATATATGGGAAATATTGGGGAATTTAGGTTACATTTTAAAATTATGGCTGAAAATTAAACTCCAGTCGGTGTTTCTGGCCACCTACCCTATTTCATAAGAATTATTTTTGAGTTCTCACGTTAGGGTCACGTTGTAAGTATCCTCATTTCCCTGAAGAATCATGACCTGTCAACATGCTTATTTACTATTCGGTGAATTTTTCGTCTTTCCTCTGAAAAGCTTGAGTTTTTATATAAAAAATTTCATCCTCCTAAAATGTTTTTTAGCACACAAGTATAAAACGAAGTGGAAATAAGAAAGAAGGTAGAAGATGAGGCAATTTTTACAAATACAATAACTACAGCTAAGCACCATTTAGGATTTATTAGCTCTTTCCAATGTAGATTAGGCTATTCATGAAAATCAGGACAGTCATTATATGTGTGGTTTATTTTTTTCATGCTAGTGTGGCGGGAAGTATTTATTTTTTCCAAGTTCATAATTTCTTTTTTAATGCCTATATCAGCTCCCTAAATCTTTGGCCTATTGACACAATTTTGGACTCAATTCACCGTTATCTTTATAGAACACTTAATAATGTAAACATGTGTTACAATTATAAGGTCACATTGGATCTTTATTGCATTTTTAAAATGCGAAGTTTATCATTTATATTTACAAAAGGTGATTTGTGGCTCAAAAGAATTAAGTCAGTGGCCTAACTTATTAAGTTATTTATTCAACTTATATGTAATTGATGTCAGGAAAAGAAATTCAAGCCCTGGCTGGTTTGGCTCAGGGGTTAGAGTATCGGCCCAAGTACCAAAGAGTTGAGGGTTTGATTCTGGACAAGGGCATATACCTCAGGTGTGGTTTGTCCCTGGCCCTGGTTAGGGTTGTGTGGGAGGCAGCCAATCGATGTGTCCCTCTCACATCGATGTTTCTCTCTCTCTCCCTCCTTCCCACTCTATCTGAAAAAAAAGGGAAAAATATCCTCGAGTGAGGATTAAAAAATAAATAAAAAAGAAATTCTGGGTTTCTGCAAATACAGTATGAGTTATCTAATTAGAGAAAACTGAAATATAAATTTGAACTGGTTTTCCCCACATGGATAGATGAGCACAGACCTAGTCCACTTAATTTTTTTTGTCGTTTTTTTGGTTTGTTATTTGTATTTTCACTGTATTAAATGAACAATAAATATAAAAATAAGGTTACAAATATTATTTTAACATCTTTATACTTATTAAACACCTTCAGCATAAAATAAGCAACCTAATACTTTTGAGTGTTTTATGGAATAAATATAATTAGTAGAATTACATGCTGGTTCTCAATGCCCTACAGTGGGGTGATCCAGAAATGGAACACCCCACTGTCAGATTGGCAAAGAAATAGAATGTATTTTCGGTGTGCTGCAGAATTTTAGTAATTTATATGCACCATGAGATGAGAAGGGTTGCAAATCGCTGCTCTAGAGGAATATTTGCTCCCTTCCCTGCATTTAATGGTTTCTCGAGGTCACTCGCTTTCCTTGGCCCGTGTCCTCTTCCTCTCCTCACGGCTTGCGAGGTGAGTACAGTTCTCACAGGGTGTCCCTCTAACCTGGCTCTTTGCCTTCCCCTTTTACTTGTCAGAACCCCTGTAACTGCTCTGGGCCCACGCACACAACATCATGTAAGGTCAGTTGATTAGCAGATTCTATCTGCAACCTTACACACCTGTCCGCGTGTTGGGTAACCTGTTCGCGGCTCCAGAAACGAGGATGTGGACATCACTGGAGTCATGTTCCGCCTCCACTCCCACGCTCACTGCTGACCGGTGCTAAGGAACGAAAATTAGCATATACTGGGCAGTGAACACATTTTTTCTTGTGGACACTGATAGTTTTTCTTTTGAACACGGTGCCGATAAGTGAGATAAACCAAGTGAGCCAGGAGGGATGGAGGAGGAAATGGGGTCACCTGAGTAGAGGAAGGTACTTGCAGATCAGAAGATTCTGGAACAAGAGTTAGGTCAACTTAGTGTAATGACTAAAGGCTTAAATAATACTTCAGAGCCTTACTTTATCTGTTTGTCTTGATTCCTGTCACATATTTTAATACAGCCAGACCAGAGAAACTACCTAAGGATAGAAACCTCCATTCCACAGAATGTGGAAACTCGACGTTTTTAAATGTCTGTAGTTATCTAAACAGATTTCAGCATTGCAGTTCAGATGAAATGTCTAAAAAAAGGGGAAAAACCTGGAGCATCTTTTGAGTGGATGCTAAAATGCATGTTTCATTTTTATTCATTTCAGTATGGGAGAATTAATTCAGGTGCTGCTCCTCATTGTGCTTCTGAGCTTCTGCGCCTTTTAGGAGATAGCTTTTCAAAGGTCATTTTTTTGTCCTTGTTATTGTTATTTGTTCACTTTTTACTGTTTCAGTAGTCGGAAACCTGGGCAGTCCTATAGGAGTTCCACTGGTTTTCAGCGTTGCTCCCTTGAACTGCTGCAGACTAACTCCAGCTGTTCAGTTTAAGACACAGGTTTATCGACCTCATTCAGCGGCTTCTGGAGCTCGGTGTGTAGGAGTAGTCATGCAAAGCAACTGAGCGGCATGTGAACCGAGCTTTTGATGATTATCACAATAGCAAAGAGAAAAAGAGAAAGAAAAAGAAACCGTGCTTGTATTCTGTAAGTGCTTTTGTATGCTATATCTGCACTTGCCCTAGGGAGCTCAAGGCTCGAATTTGCAGCATGTAGATTTTTCAGCACAGTGGTAGGCACAAAACAAGTGCTTAATAAGCCTTTGTTGGATTGAATGTCGTGTGAAGATAGTCTTTTTCTCATTAGTTGCCTGTCAATATTCTCTTTTTCTAACTAGGACTCCATTTGCCTTCCTGTTTCTCTGTGCATGTAAACACAGAAACGTACAAGGGACTAAGCAAGGTCTACAACAAATTGGGAGGTGAAATCCAATCATGGCCCAGCATGCTTTCGCCATTGTATTTCATGCCAACCTTGCTAACCTCTGCTATTAGAGTCATGCATTTAAGAGATGAATGAGGTCTCATGGCCTCCAGTACACAGTAAGAAGTCAATGAACAGTTTTATGTTGAGTCAAAGAAGGAATCCCAGAGGAGGTGGTTTCAGAGGATAGGGGAGATTTAGTCGAGCATATTCTGTGGAGCTGACATTGGAGAATGTCTTTACTTTTTTCACAGAGATGGTAAGCCTGAGGGTACCTCACCATCTTGGTAGCTTTTCATTAAGGTAATTGCCTCAACTATTTGATCATTATGCATATTTTTGTTTATGATCTTTGTTTTATGAGTAAATGCATTCCAAGATGCATTGCTATTTGCAATACCATGTAATGTACTAAAGACTTTCTTAATGGGCGAGAAAGTCAACTTTAAACTTATTGACTTTAACAATTTATTCCCTGATCCTACATACTTGTGTTCTTAGTTTCAGAGAATTAAGGAACTGGAAAAGATATTAAATATCATCAGTTGTAACCCTTCTTTTTAAAGTTGGAAATGCTAAAGCTGATAGATTTATCTTTTCCCAGATTTCACACTTGATATTCGAGCCAGTACTTGAATCCAAGCTTTCTGATTTCCCAGTTCAGAATTATTTCCAAAACAGTCAAGAAATATCAAAACAGGTTAATAAATGACAATTGACTATAAATTATTTTCAAGGTACTGTCATTGAAATAGGGGTATAGCCCTGGCCAGTTTGGCTCAACTGTTAGAACATTGGCCTGCAGCCTGGCTGGTTTGGTTCAGTGGTTAGAGCATCAGCCCACTGACCAAAGGGTCGAGGGTTCAATTCCAGTCAAAGGCACATACCTGGGTTGCAGGTTCAAACCTTGGACCTGGTCCAGGTCATGTGTGAGGCAACCAATCAATGTTTCTATCTCTCTCTCTCCCTTCTTCTCTCTCTAAAATCAATAAAAACATATAGAAAAAGGGAGGTATAATGGAGAAGAAATACTATTTATGAGGACTTTATATACTAGTTCAAAGGTCCACATAACATTTCAAAATATTAATACAATGGAAAAGTTGTATTTTTTACAATTTTATATTGTTGAAAAATTAAAAATTTTATTTTCTTTATTGATATTAGAGAGAAAGAGGAAGGGAGAGAGAGATAGAAACATCAAAACATCGATGAATGGGAACATCGATGAATGGGAACATCGATGAATGGGAACATCGATTGGCCACCTCCTGCATGCCCCTCACTGGGGATTTGGCCCACAACCTGGGCATGTGCCCTGACCGGGAATCGAACTGGCAACCTCTTGATGCATGGGTCAATGTCAACCACTGAGCCAAACTGGCCAGGCTTATTAAAAAAAATTAAAAAATAACATTTCACAGAGTGAGAAAATTATATGAAAATTAAAATTTTGTTTCCATAAATAAAGTTTTATTGGAACATGGCCATGTTTATTCAATTATGTATCTTCAGTGACGGTTCTGTACTACAGCTGACGAGTTGGGTAGTAGGGGCAGTGAGCTGTGACCTACAAAGACTAAAATATTTAATTTCTGGCCCTTCACAGAAATATTTTGCCAATCCTGAACTAAGTTTAAAAGAAGTTAGCACAAAGAGCAAAAAATAGGTCAAATGATTGTGTCCACAATACAGAAGACCCATAATTTGTGTTCTAGAACATAATATCTACTTTCACAGTTTTCAGAAAAAAATGTTCGCAACATTTACTAAGAATTTTAAGCTTTGGCCATTGTTTTTTTCTGATATTTTTCATTATGGATAAAATATAAGAAACCCTTTTATAACTTTAGGGTAGAATAGTCCTTGCTGTTGTTTAAATTTTGAAATTTATCATTTTTTCCCCTTTGCAAAATCAGAATATTAATATGACCCATGTAGGGATGGCATGGGAAATGTCAACATAAGCAAAATAAATATCACTTTCCTGAGACATAGTAGTTACTATTTTAACACTGTCTTTATTGTTCTTTTGAAATATTAAGTAGTTTATGATCTACTGGACTAAGAATTATAAAGTATCATGTACATTCTAAGTTTCTGAAGTACAACTGTGAAGAAATATGTCAAAATAGAATTATACACAAGTCCAAAGAAATAGTTATTTAACTTCTCCTTCCCCAAATTAGTGTTTTAATTAATCCAGATGTCTCAACATGCTTCTTTTTAATAATGTTCTTTCATCTAATATTAACTTGAAAGAAAGGCAGTTTGAAGTAAGGAAGAACCTTGAGATGTTAGCAAAGGAGGACACCCTAAAAAGTTAAAAGACCTGATTAAAGTGTGTTTGAAGGTTCTGCCAGACATATTCCAACTAATGCACTATGAAAGCCTAGATCTGTTTGCTGAGTAGCCACTGACACTGGTTGAACATGTTTGCAGGGTAATCAAGTAGCAGTTCACTCGAGAAAAGATCTGAGTCTTAGCTCCTCTTTAAAAGTAAAATGCAGCCCTTAGAACACCAGAGTGTTCTGCTCCATGACAGTTTTGGTGCTTTATGACTGACAAAGAGAGTCATTAGAAGTCTGTTTGATGGACGTAACTAAGTGAATTGGAAAAAAAAAAAATTAAAAAGCTTTTTCAGCCCATTCAGAAATAATTGATGTGACTGAGACAGCTGTATGTGAGTTCCAGATAAGGAGATTTATGGAGAAACTATTGAAGCTAAAAAGGAAGGTGCACATTTAAAGGTCCCAATAAAGTTGTCTGTAAGACACAGAGCAGTATTCAACAGGGAAAGAGATTTAACCTGAAGTTCTTTCCTGTGGCATCCTTAGGGTCCTATCTTCTTGCAAATAAAATCCCCATAAATGCAGTGTCACTAGGTTATAAGAAATGGATTCCAAGGGAAAAATTTCTGCACTCTCACCTCAATACTGTTTTCTTTTACTGTAAGTATCGTGTATTACATGCTATTCCCAAAGTTCAACTGTTTTATTTTTTCTTTTCTAAAATTAGCCGCTCCCTATCAGAGAAAGCAAACCATTTTTTATTGTGCAGGTTGTAACTTAGAAGACTTTGCTAATGTTGATAGATGGAAGGTAAATGTTTTAAAGTATGTCTGTTTATGGGATACAATATTTGTTTTTATGGTGTGATGCTTACCATTGAATCTAACAATTAAGAATGTTTTAAAAAAGGTATTATTTATGTATGTTTAATATGCATCTGATCATTATTGCTTTTCCTAGCAACTATAAATGAACTTAGTGACAACTTTTTTTAAAAAACAGCACTTGGAAATTTTATACACATTTGGTAATGATTGTATTCCAAAAACAGAATAGCATATTGATGTTAATTTTAAAATTAATTTCCTGAGTGGTGCAGATTGTATAGAATACACGTTATTATATCAGAACTTTTCGAAAAGAAGGGCAATTATATGTTTCTTTAATAACAGAAAAAAATTAAATAAATATCTGCAAGATCAAATAACAAAATGAGGCAATTGTGATTGTAAATCACTCTTCAGAAAACGGTTCAGACCTCTAATGAATTTGAAATGTGAGATTTCCCTTTGAATAAGTGCAGGATGAGATCTGGCTGCCAGTGAATATTTGAAGTGACCTTTAAACCTGTTATAATGCCCAGATTTAGGTTTACTCTTTGGTAATTTACATAATAAATTATGGAGATGCAGTTTTACAAAAACTGATCAATTGAATGCTCACCACAATTTCTCTTAGTAAATGCCTTACCCCTTGAAAAAAATGTCATTAGAACACAAGTCTCATTTTTGTAATTCAAATATATTCTAATGCCCCTCCTCCTCTAAGCAGGCTGTCTTTCTTCTGATCCCAAGTTCATCTCATACTGGTTCTAGCATATTTATTTAAAAAATATATATGAATGAGCAAATGTATTCATTGGGTATGAAACATTGTACTACATAGCACCCAACTTAAAAAAAATCTTATTTGCTGTGTTTGTCCTTTCAAGGTTATGAGGTTAATTTTATATGAAAATGACTGTTGCACTCACACACCCCTACCTTGTGCTCCCCCGAGTGTCTGACGAGGAGGCGAGGGCTGGAAGGGCAGTTCTGTTCACAGCCTCCCCCAGCGTGCAGGCAAGAATAGAAGGCAGATGTCCTCTCCATTAAACCCATTGTCCAACTCCTCATACGATCTCTAAATTTCCAGAAAATAAATCAAATAAAATTATATTAAGAGTGGAGAATGCTGGTTCCCAGTCTGCAATAGTTTAATTTAGTGTCAGTTCTAATTAAGGTCCATCATCTGGGGACTGGGGTGACGATGAAGGTACATCCAATACTCTAGCGATTATATATCATCTGAAGTTACCTTTTACTATATTTGTAAAAGCCTCTAAAATATCTGGGAAGTTCTCATAGTAGGGTGTGTCTTGAAGTGAAAATTTCCAGTGTGTCATAATGGAATCAAAAACTAGTACATAAATGCCATTCTAAAATAATCAAATGTAGACAGGTTTATGCTTAATACGTGATTAGATTCAAATTGTTTTTTAAAAAATTTGTGTTAGTGTGCATATTTGTTTTCCAAACAAGTTGCATTTAAAACAATAAAGACAGTGCATTAATAGGAGAATTAGGTTTGAAATTTTATATGATTGTTAAAATTTTTATTTAGAAGCTTTGTGAATTACTGAGTCGGTAATATAATTTTTTATTAAAAACAAACAAACACCTAAAACATAATGGGAGATAGTTCTAGTTATATAGCTGTCTAGCTGTGGCCTGAGGTATAATACCTTTTATAGTATTTGTCTTTGAGGGAGCTTAAGGCTCTTTTTATAAACTATCTCATTATTTCTCAGGGAATTTAAGTTAGTAAGGGACAAGTATTATTATCTCTGTTTTACAGACCCTGAGCCTAAGGCATAAGAACCAAGGGTCAGCTAACTTGGGTGAGGTCAATAGAGTTGCTTGGAATATAATCTTTTTCTGTTATTTCTAATACACTATTTTTTTTCTCATTAAACACAAACACACGCTGCATGCATGAGTTTCCTCAACATATACTGTTTACCTTACCTTTGTAATTTTACTTTTAATTTTATTTCTATCTTAATTCTATTGACTTTACGTATCTTTTCTTATTTCGTTCATTCCCCAACCACCTTGATATCATGAGGCACCCCTTTTTGCTTGCACCTTCAAATATCTTCCTTAAAACCCTTGCTGGTTTGGCTCAGCAGTTAGAGCATCGGCCCATGGACCAGAGAGTCGCGGCTTCGGTTCCCACTAAGGGCATGTACCTTGGTTGCAGTTTGTCCCTGGCCCCGGTTGGAGTCCTGTGGGAGGCAGCCAGTTGATGTGTCTCTCTCACATCGATGTTTCTTTCTCTCTTGTCTTCCTTCTCTCCCTCCCACTCTATCTGAAGAAAAAGAAAAAGAAAAAGAAAAGAAAACTCCCTTAAAGCAAAGTTTTTTTCAATACCAGGAAGAAAAACAGAAAATACAGATAAATAAATTAAGCTATTAATACAAATCTTTGTCTTTTAACTGGAACCCTACTTTTCTTAGATGTCTTTTTTTTTTCAGACTAGTAGTCTATCTCCACTTTCTCCATATATTTTACTTTCTTTGGTCTAATCTAGAATTGTTCTTCAGAGTTCTGAGATTTCGCAGCAACAATGACCTTCTAATGGATGGCTCCAATGGACATACGATAGTCAACATTCTTCTCCACGTCTCTCATGCTTTGGGATCATATAAGATTTCCTTCTTTCCAGAAATGATTGGCTTCCTTGGTTTCTAAGTTTTAAAAGTGACCTGTTTTTCTTATTTATCCTCCCCCCTTTTTTTTTTTTTTTTTTTTGCTGCTGGCCCCAACTATGGAACCAATAATCAGCCCTCCAGTATATATTATCTACCAAACTTCATTTGGAGGTCTCAACACCTGTCCTTTGCAATGCCTACCCAAGTTCCCAGGCAGGTTCCACAGCACCTCGCTGCCCATTCTCACTCCTGAGTCTCCACAGTTCACCCATGTTAGCATAAGCCTCTGCCTTGAACAGTTCTTCTAACCCCTGTTTTGTAAGAAATTGCCAGATCATATGTATCTTCGCCTTCACCTTTTTAATGAAGTCATTCATCTGCCTAAATGAAATTTTTTATTTCTGCTTCCTCTTGACTCTGATGCTCACACACACACCCCTCTCAGAATTCTTGGAATGATTTTCTTGCAGACCTCTTTCTTTCATAACTCATTCAGTTTTCTAACCGATCTTCACAGTTTCAAAGAGCTGGAGGGATGACGCTCTTCCCCAAGCTCCTCTGCTCTTTCCTCCGTTAGAAAGACCTGTTTGCCTGTGTGGGACATGAAATACTTTATGACCATAGGCAGAAAAAGACAAAGCTCAGACACCTCAGGTCACTAGAATTCTTCGTGTTCATACTTTTACATCTCGGGATGGAACTGTGGTTGTTCTGACTCTAGGTGGAAACTCTACGCGCACTTAGGAACCAGCTAGTTTCCCAGGTCAGTTTAGTCTTTTTATCCTCTTCCCATAAGGTCTTTCTGTGGTAGAGTTTCTTCTTCCCCTGTTTGCCTTTTCATCACCTGGGGAGATCTTATAAACCACTGATATCCAGTCCCTCAGCCAGCACTGACTCACTGGTATTTGCATTATGTTTTTCCACAAGTGCTCTGCATCATTCTAAGCTACATCTAGGTTTAAGAATTACCACTTAAACCATCCTAATTCAGAATATCAGTAATTAACAAAGTGACACATGTGTAATGCAAACTCATTCTTTACATTTCTGGTTTAGTCAATATTTCTAGTATATATAAAGAATATGAATTCTGTGTTATAAATTTTTCTGTAAAACCTATCTTGTCAATAGACCTAACCTGGTGATGAAAGATGGTGAAATACTTGACTTCCTATCTATCTATCTATCTATCTATCTATCTATCTATCTATCTATCTATCATCTATCATCTATCTATCATCGATCTAAGTTTACATGTCTGGTTTACAATTGAAATGAAAGCTTAACAATGGAGAAAAGATAGTCTCTTCAATAAATGTGCTGAAAAAATTGGATAGCTATATGCAAAAAAAATGGAACTAGACCACCAACTTACACCATACACAAGAATAAACTCAAAATGGATAAAAGACTCAAATGTAACCAGTGAAACCATAAAAATCCTAGAAGGAAATATAGGCAGAAAAATCTCAGACATCATATGTAGTGGAATTTTCACCGATACATCACCTAGGACAAGAGAAACAAAGGAAAACATTAGTAAATGAGACCACATCAAACTAAAAAGCTCCTGCGCAGCAAAATAAACCAGCATCAAAATGAAAGGAATCCACTCTCTGGAAGAACATATTTGCCAGTGTTACATCAGATAAGGAGTTAATATTCAAAATATATAAAATATTCATGCAGCTCAACAGAAAGAAGGCAAATAATTAATTAAAAAATAGGCAAAGGACCTGAATAGTCACTTCCCCAAACAAGACATACAAATGACCAGGAGAGTCTGGCCAGTGTGGCTCAGTGGTTGAGTGTTGACCCATGCACCAACATGTCACTGGTTCTGTCACAGGTTGTGGGCCCGATCCCCAGTGCAGGGCATGCAGGATATGGCAAATCAATGTTCTTTCTTATAGGGGTTGCTATCTTTCCCTCTAAAATCAATAAATGAAACAAAAAACAAACAAACAAACAAAAAAAACCAGAACACATATTAAAAAAATGCTCAACAGCTCTAATCATCAGAGAGATGCAAATTAAAACTATTATGAGATATCACGTTATATCTGCCAGAATGGCAGCCATCAACAAATCCTCAAACAACGTGTGCTAGTGAGGGTGTGAGGAAAAGGGGACTCTAGTACAATGCTGGTGGGAATGCAGACTGGTGCAGCCACTATGGAAAACTGTATGGTGTTGCCTCAAAAAATTAAAAATGGAACTGCCATTTGACACAGTGATCCCACTTCTTGGAATATATGCACCCCTATGTCAATAGCAGCTCTATTTATAATACCTAAGATCTGGAAACAGCCCAGGTGCCTATCAGTAGATGAGTGGATAAAAAAGTTGTGCGGCATTTACACAATGGAATGCTATGCACCTGTAAGAGAGATCTCTTACTTTTGGAAATGACATGGAGGGACCTGGAGAGTATTATGCTGAGTGAAATAAACCAGTCAGAGAAAGACAAGTACCACATGATCTCACTTATTTGTGGAATATAATGAACAAAATAAGCTGTCGACCAAAATGGATCCAGAATCATGGACGTAGGGAACAGAGTGACAAACCTAAGAGGAAAGAGGGGTGAGAAGATGGGAAGAGATAAACCAAAGACCTTATATGCATATATGCACAGCCAATGGACACAGACATTAGACTAGGGGAGGCAGGAGGGGAGTGGGAGCAGGAAGGAGGGGTTCAATGGGGAGGAAAAGGAAAACATCTGTAATACTTTCAACAATAAAACAATTATTAAGAGGAAAACGGTCTACTGGGCATAGTGCTTAAGAGAGGAACTATACATAAGAGAACTGGATGAGGAAGTCTATTTCTAGCTTGTGAACTCAGTAACTGAGAAAAAGTTAGATTCATGTACATTTTAGTAAAGCTTTACTTGTTTTTAAAATCAGCAAGATATGTGAGAGTGGTATCACATTTTCCTATATTTTAAAAAACAGATAATGGTCTATAGTAAAATAAAAATAATATGTACAAGCAATTTTTAAAAAAGAAATTAAAACTTAACTCTTAGAGAATTCAGGATTTAGGAGTCTGTACTAATTTGGTTCACATTGCCAACTTAAAAACTTTACCACTAGAATTTTATTCATTTAAAAATTATCAAAATAGAGTTTAGGAGGTAGTAATAGAATACTGATATTGTACTGTAGAATTCTAATGGGATATTTTAGAGAGCAGATAAAAATGATTTATGAGGTAATTTATGATCCATTAGGTCATACTCATTACTTTAAGTTTTTATTGTGAATTATTTTTTATTCACTCAGATATTTTTAAATAAAAACATTTTGTACAAAAAGGAAGCATTCATGAATCTAAGTATTTTTAGGATATAAATTAATCTCAGTATTTTAAAATTAAAATGTTTTTTCTTCTATCATTAAATTTAATATGTAACCTAAATATTTCCTGAAGATTAAAGTACTCACAGTCAAAATAGGGTAGGAACTTAAGAAAATAAAACACGCAAATGGATTCATTGAAGTTGCTATATACTACACTATAGAAAAATTATTACTTTTTTTTTACATTTGTCATTGCAAACATAGCCTATCCCCTGTCTCTCCACAATCTATCATTACTTGGGTGGAACCAGCGTAGACGCAGCCAAGGATGGCCCTGGTTTCTATTTTTGTATGCAAATGAAACATCACTTCTCACAGTTCCTTATCATTTCCCTTTTGTCAATTTATAAATATTAGTTATGTATTTTCTTATATATTTTGAACTTCTTGACTTAGTGAAGACTGATTCTAAAAGATTTGAGATTCATTAAATAGAATTATATATATATACATATGTGTGTGTATATATATGTGTGTGTGTATATATATGTGTGTGTGTGTATATATATACACACATATATATGTGTGTGTGTGTGTGACCCATTGCTGTATCATGAAGTGATACTATGTCTCCATGACCCTTGGTGTTCTTTTCTAAATTCAAAATTGTCATGAAAACATCATTGTTCAGTAATACATACTTTGGTGAGTATCTTCTGTGTGCAGAACAGGGTGGTCTCATTTCCAAGGTGAGACTGAAGACATAAAACCTCATAGAAAAAAAAAAGAAAAGAAAATATGTACACATAAGATAAAGAATCATAAACATAAAGAGATTTCTATAGTTACTTAGATATAAGGTAAAATATCACATTACTACAAATAAATATAATGATTATTAATAAAATAAGGATAATGTTTCTATAAAGTTTATTGCCGGTACAGTGTGGTCAATGACGTGTATGCTGTTTATACTACAAATACTTTATAACTGTTTTAGATACTGTAGTCCCGAGTCAGGAAAACACCATGAAGAAGAGAATGTGCTTTAAATGTTTTCTCTTTACAATGAAATTCAGCGTTCTAAAAGTTTGATTTTGACCTAGAATGAATACAAAGGTTTTATAATGACTGTATAGTACAAATAACTACAGGAGAGGTGAGGTACTGGGTTACAGATACCAATAATGGACACATACCAACATTCCTGGCCAATTTTCTGAGACAAAGTCAGGGGAAGATTTGTGGAAACATGTTTGTCGTTAGCAAAGCCAGTTTATAAATGTGGGGGAAAGTGCCACTCTTCTTAGCTCTCCTTTTAATCATCTATCATGTCTCTAATCCTTAACATTTAAAAAAATTTTACTGGTTCCAGTTTTGATTATTGATTTGTACCATTAGCATTCAAGTTGTAAAAGTGCAAAAAAGGTTATGTACTTTTCTCACTCTTTGCTGGCAGCATTCTCTCTATACTTTATATTAGAAAGAAACCTTATAAGTTACAGGTTTAAAAATCTACACAATTGTGCCATTTTCAAGTCATGCAAGAGCTCAATGGACCCAACTATTGCCATGAATATTCTCAGACAAATATTACAGAATATTTTCATTTTCCCCCCAAATATTATGTATATTACACTGATAATGCATGTCATTAGTTTGTTTTCTGAATGAGTGCATTTTTTAACATTTTTATTTTGTAGTTACAATAATATGTAAATTTCATGCATAGTAAATCTTCAGTCCAGCCAACATCGGTATCATTGCAAATTGTGGGGTCCAGTCAGCTCACAATTTGGAACACCTTTTAAGTCTAGTCTAAATGCTGTACATGATGTGACCTTCTTTTTTAGAACAAATTATAGTCATAGAAGACACATACAGTTAAACTTTATTTTCCATTCCCTGGTTCAGAAAACTTTTTCTTTTATTTCAATACTACCCTGAAAATTTGAAGGTCAACAGGTGATATTTTTTAAATGAATGAAGTAAGAAATATATTTCTACTTCCTAGCTCTGCATCTAAATTCCTATTTATCAGCTATGCCTTTAATAGTTTAAGTCATCTGCCAGAACACACATTTTTAAACCATTATATCATGTGAAAAAAGTATTTTAAAGTCATCTTACAATGGATTAATTCAATATTTATTGCTTTCCAAAATAACTGACCCTCATGTTTATAGAGTTTGCCTGTGAAAAGTGTATTTGAAGTTGAGACTACAGGATAGAAAAAGATTGAATATGTGGAACTAACATAGATTTAATTGTGTGTTTCAGTGAAATTGCTGTTTTCTTATCTCTGTTTCAGAAAGGGAATTCTTGGCTTTTCCATAATAAAATCAAAGTTCTAGGCATTGCCTCAGATAATAACAGAGTTCACCAGATAGATTTCGACAGAGCATACTAACCATTTTGTATTGAATTAGTTGTCAGTAGACCTTAATGTATGTAATTTATGTATTTTTAATAAGATCATTTACAATCTTGTATCTTAGTGACATTCAGAATCTTTTCTTTTACAGCCATTTCGTAGAGTGACGTTTTCTGTTGTGAGTCAGCCTCAGGACCCACATCAGGGGTCACTGCAGAGTTGCTATGACAGCGGGCTGGAGGAGTCAGAAACACCAAGCAGTAAGAGTTCATCAGGGCCAAGACTGGGTGCCCTTCCACTCCCAGAGGACAACTATGAGAGGACCACGCCGGATGGCAGTGTTGGTGAGGCAGAGCATATGGAAAATGGTAGGGGCAAACACAACACCCACACGCACAATCACGCTAGTGAGCCATGCTAAGTAGGCTCGTGAAGGTCAGTCTAAAACCTACATAACATAGCTGACACTAAAACTGTTCATTTTGAAATCATATTTCCTAAAGTCCAAAAATGCCAAATAAAGGAACCTAATTATATAAACTTTACATTTAAACTTGTAAAACAGCCTGTCAGAGATAAACACATTTACAAATAAGAGTAGTGCCTGGTATGAAAAACAAAAAGCAAAACTAAAGTAGTGCATAATACTGAAACAACAGCAGTTTCAGAAAGGTCTGTGTTATTGTGTTCTTCCATTCATTTTTGTCATGCAACTATTTCTTCAATTGCAACTGGCCAGTCGTAGTGAAAGCAAATGACAGTAAACACACTTCTCTCTACTCGTTCATCTTCTAGGGGTTTGGAAAAGCATTTTCAAACCTTTCCTTTCAAGTGGTAGTGGAAATGGAGACAAGAAGGGGAACAAGAATATCTTGTTCTCAAAAGTACATTGTAAATGCTATTAGAATTCCCCTTTCACCTAAGTATAAGGTTTTTCTCATTTTTGTGCAAGGAAATGGGAGGAAAGCAAATCCTAGCATTCCATATTCTTATCCGTCTGTGAGACGATTCCCATAATTACCGCGACAATTGGAGTTACATACGTTTTTCTTTAAGTTATCAAATTAATATTGCAGATAACACCTATAAAACCTTACACATTTGTTTCTGTTCCCAAAGACAACTAGGTGATTTATTTATTTATTTATTTTGGATTTCAGGTTACAAGTAAATGCCTGAGGAATAGGTTTGTCTCATAACGGAATGGTGAATTTCTTGCAAAGTGTATCATTATTTCAAGTACAGAAAGAGATTCTATATAGGGGAAGTAAGGGGAATCACACACATTTTACCTCGTGAAAACTTGATATTAATTTGGCTTTTATTATTCCATCCCCCAAGTGAAAGAAGACATTCTAATTTTTTATTACATAGTTTCTTTAGTGATGATATGCAAATAGAGCACATTAATGCAGGAGAAACTGATTTTTTTCTGCAAGTTTACCTATTAGTATTAAAATTCAACATTAGAGAGTAATATATCATAAGTGACCCCAAATGAAATTATTGCTAAACTAATCAATGTTAAATAATTATTTTTCCACATTGTTATCTGTGTGAGAAGATATGATATCAGGGTCTGATGACTGATAATCCTTCTTGATTAAATTTCTGGAGTTTAAATGACACTTTGCCTTATGGCTATAAAGGCATGCTTATTTTGTGTATAGTGGTGTGTGTTTATGTGGATGGGAGTTTGATAATGGTTTTTGAGAATTAACTTCAGTATTTTAAAAATAAGCATACAAATATTTAATATGAATCAGACTACCGACGAATCTTTATGCAGTGAAAATGTGTTGGAAATGCTTTGCACAGAAGTAAAATTAAATTTAAAATACTATAATAATATTTTATATGTGCACATGCACACATATGCACACACCCAGGTTGGCAGGGTTAATTAATTAAAGGGCACTACTAGATCTGTGATTACCTTTGGATGATGACACTATATGATTTTATTTGTCATTTAAATGCACTTCTCTCACTATAAACAACAATGAATTAAGTATTTTTTATGTCAGTTATCTTAATAGGAGAAACTTTGTATTATTGGCATTATATTCACATTTTGATGTTAATATATATATTTTTTAATTTAAGGAGATTCAGTGCCTTTAAAATAAGAAAGAAATGGTGAATGATAAACATAATTATATATGACAAACATGCATCGGTTACTTTTAAGAAGCACACATATCATGAAAAACTTAACAGATGAGCTTGTTAAGAGACTAGAAAGTTTACTAAGAAACAGTTCCCAAAGTAGGCTGTTAGTTATTCTTTACAACTATGTTTTTAGTCTTGACAATAGTAAGGACCATCATAATATAACTGATTTTTCCTGATTTGCTATGTGACTGACACTTGAAATTCAGAATTTACACGATGATTTGTCATCTGCCTGCTGTGATTTATGTTCACCCTGATCTATAGCGAACAGCAGGAGATGTGATTCACTCTGGGTGGTCCAAATGTAGCTGTTGACATTTGAATAAGAGTTCGGTTGGCTCCAATTTTTCGACTACCATCTAGCTGTAAAGTGCAATTGTATTGCTTGAATTCTGGTAATTTCATTTTCCATTTTAATGGGTCATTCTGACATAAATAGAATTAGAATTGAAACCTGTCAAGTATTCATTTGTCATATTTAATTGGAATCCAGGTAATCTGCAGTGTTTTGCTTGGTTAGGTTTTAATCAGGATTTGTATTGGATTTTCCATGAAAATACCATTTTGGATGCTGTCCTAGTTTCTAATTATTATTACCTCAAATATTTTCCTTGAAATTTAACCTACGTGAAACTATGCAGTTATAACTATTATTTTGGATTGACTTTCATTTTAAAATTTAAAAGATAATCTTTAGTGCAATTATATACAACATTGTAACATTCTAATGTCATAATGTGAACTGGGTATAAGTTAGGACAGATAATAATAAAAATAAGTTTTCACAGATGCTATAGTAGGGACATGACCAAACACAGGAAAAATTAAGTAGATAGGCAGTGAAATGCACGTTGTGCAAAGCCTTTGTCTGACTGGTTTCTATCCTTTGGCATAATAAACAAAATTTCATTAAGAGGGCCTGTGGGTTAGATCTTTTCATAATGAGCTTTACCTTATATTCCAACCCACATTAGTGAGATTTTATTCTCTTATTAGCTTAGGAAAGAGAATGTACTGTAAGAAAAAAAAATACACACAATTTCTTGAAACTTGAAGAATGAGACCCACCAATGTGGTAAATCCGAATCTGGGGTACGTACATCCCATGAGTACCTGGAAAGAAAAAAACAGAAGTTATACCATTTGAAAATATTTAAGAAAACCTTATGAATTATGCATTTACACATGTAAAATATCACTAATATATTTATCTTCCCCTTTAATGAATTATTATCAAGATATGATTCTTTCAAATTGATCCTTTGATAAGATTGGGGAAACTGGTTAGGTATTATTTTATTAAAATACATTTAGTGGAATCAGGTATTTTAAAGTATGGGGTTCATGGTGGCATTTTGAGTAATGATAAAATATTTGATAATGAAATGTTAAAGTAATTAAAACTTACTGTAATGAGTTGAAAATTCAAGTGAAAATCAAATATGAGTTTTAAAAACACCATCATCTTCAGGACAACCATTGACCATGAAAAGCCATCCTCTTCATTGTGCAGGCGTCTTCACACTTGGCCTTGGAGTGGTACTTAACAATTTCTTTAGGTTTATATACATATTTAACTTGGCCCCCGCTTTCGTGCCATGGTTTATTTACTCTTCCCAAAGTACCCCCTGACTCATATTTGCAAGGTTAGCTTGTCTTTGCTCTGTATCTCTTGAGCAGATGCATTGTTTAATAACTCAAATATAACAACTGCTCCATTTGACCTCTAATTCCATTTTTGCCATTAGGATTGAGTAGGTCACTTACTCCATCTGGGTCTGCTGCTGATCATCTATAAGGCAATGAACTAAATTAACCCTAAAATTTTACCCTGACCCAATAATCTACAATTCTCTCCTTATATGTAATTACTCTCCAGAACAGAAAGAGACCTGTGGGTCTCTTAGTGAGATGGTGAACAAATTTGATAATACGTGTTCATGGGGGCAGGGCCTTCCTGGCAACCCACGTACCACGCGTGCATTCTAATAGTAGACAATGCACGCATTGCACAAATCAAAGTGGTGGACTGAGTCCAATGGAGTGATTTCTAGCCGGTGGTTGGGAAGGTTGGCACCACAGCAGGCCAAGGTAGGAGACAGTTTTCGAGCCTCCTTCAAATCACACTATACAAGAGACATCTGTAAATCCGATCTGAGCCTGAGTGCAATGTCCTTCAAAAATATTAATTATGAGGAAGTGATCTCACAGTAGAATAAGCACATATACTTTCTCACTTGACAGTGTAAACTTCGGTCAGAGTAAGAGTGAACAAAAGGTAGCAAACAGTGTGTATTTTTCTTTAGGTGAAATTACAAGTAGTGTAACATAAAGATAAATAGAAACAAGAAAATAATAGTTGATTCTGATTTTAAAAAGTTAAATGAGATCAGAAATTTGGCCATTCCAAATGCTTAAATACTTTTATACCTCTTGATTCTCTCAGACATTTAAGAGATAATTTTGATTTGGATATATTAATATTTTTAAACTCCCCACTTCCAAATTTTCTTACTTTTTCAGACTTCTATAAGCTACACTTAAGTGTTGCTTTATTCATTCTCACTCCACGTGATTGTGTTTAGATTACACTGTCCTTGAAGGTTGAAACATGGCACGGTCCACACAAACCCCTTTGATGTCTGCCATGCACTTTTTACATTGCTCTCAGAAATAACAGCCACCTCCGTGAATGTTATTTTGGAAGAAACCACCATTTTTACATGACGAAAGGTCATGAGAATATAGACGAGACCTATATCTTTTTGTGAGATAAAGGACCCTCTCTGTCTCCTTTCCTCCCACTCACCCCATTTTTGCTGTCATCTGTAAGGTCCTGTCCCCAGTCGCTGGAGGCTTGTGGTGTTTTCAATTTTGACTGCAATATGGAGCATGGCCACCTCTTCCGTCTTTCCAAAGATGCTCATGCACTTGTTAATGTCATAAGCATAAAACCTCAAAACAAATGCTCTGCAAATTTTTTCTGTAGGAAGAGACTGCCGTTCCTTGGCAAGGATTCATTTTCAAGGCGCTGCATTTCGCCATGTCCCGCAGCTGCCAGTGTCTGACCAGGGCTGCGTTTTCCACTTTGCCAGCCATCTTGAAACGGTCCATATCTCCCCAGTGTTCTCCAGAAGTCCACATGCCCTCCCTTCAGGAGCTCCCTGTGTATTCCTACTTCTTCATACTGATTAGAGAGGAATAGTGATGACAGACTGTCTCTAAGCCGGGTCTCAGCCAATGCAGGGGTGTGTACAGCAGCTATCTGGTCAAGTGAGCAGCACAGTCTAAAGGAAGCTAAAGAAGATATTGTCACACCCAACGCTCGGATAGAATCTACCTAGTGGTTTGAAAACAGGCTTTGAAATCGAATGATATCAGTTTGAATTCTGGTTTCTCCTCTTAGTAATAGTGTCATTTTCTGACCTCTGTTAGCTCCACTTTAATACTAAGTCGTAGGATTGTGGAAGAAATGAAATAAGATAATAGCACCCAATAACTTATAAATAAATATAACAGCCACAATAATGTCACTATATTACTTGATTATAAAACTATTTATTACTATTGTTTAAATAATCATGTTAAAGAATTATGATCATTATTAACTAGGTAGCCTGGAGAACACAGTGGCTTCATCATGAAAGCATTATAAAATGTTTAGTTTCACAAAGATAACATCCTGTAATAACTGGAAAGACGGTATTCTGACCTCGAATATCTTTCGCTGAAGTTCTCATTTTTGTGGGGTGACAAGGGGCAACCACCAGAAACAATGACCTTTAAACATATCTAGGATCTAAGATGAGGGGAAGGAAGGATTCTGTCTTCTGGCAGCAAATCAACCCAACTCTGTTCTCTTTTTCCTTCAAGGTGGATGAAGTCATTATTATCGTCCCACATTCTCTACTCTCTTTTTAAAAAATGGTTTTACATTATATACACAGCTTTCTAGTTGAAGGAGTGTTCATCAGGTGTATATTTCCTTTTCAAATATTCCCGTTGACAGGGAAAACAAGCTGAAAAAAAAAGTGTTCAATTAGTATGCTTACCGAACTCTCAGCCCTTTCTTTTTTAATCTCAGTATTAATAATTAACACTAATAAAACATATGGCCATATTACCCTTTTTATTCTAATTAGGTCCTTTAAAATTAAATCACTCTGCTGAACCCTTATGACATTTGAGGACAGAATGAGCTCTCATCAAATCTCAAAGTGACTTTGGAGGTCAGTTAGTGGGTTTGTTGCCTCTAGACTCTCAAATCATTTGCGTATCAGAATTTCAGCACACTTGTTAGCTATTGCACTCTATGTTGAACTTCTTATTTAGTTAAGGTATTATCCCCATATTTCCTGCATTGTTCTTGCTTATAGATTGTATGTACTTCTCTTCTTCCTCAGAAATTTCCCTGGAGCTATCTATAAAAACTTGATGTTACTGAAATGCAGCAACACTTTTAAGCGTCCTTTAGGTGATAAAGAAATTCTGAGACTTGGCTTTTATAGCGTAGTTAGCACTCAACCTCAGAGGTTAGTCTACTTATTGAAAAACTGTTTCATCTCAATATTCCTCTTTTAAGGTAAAACACGCTCTATTGTTACCTTTTCTATTGTATGATATATTTTTTTTATTTTTTGTAAGAAAAGCTTTCTTTTCATCAGCAAAGCAAAGGAGAATAATATCCTTCCTATCTCTTGTTTAATGGAGTAATTATATGGTGACAAAGCTGTGGTTATTCATTTTGATTCAATAAACATGCATTGAAAATAAAATGTAACCAGGGTTCTCTGAGGGAGTTGAGGTGAATGAGACATAATTCCTGCTTTCACGGTGGAAGTCCTTATGTCGGGGAAATAAACCTTGATTGTTGTGAATTCACTATAAAATGAAAAAGAGAAAGCTCATTAGGGAAGTTTAGAGTGGTTTGAAATACAGAGAAGGGAGAGGAAAATTATGTAGATGAAACAATCATAAATGCATTTATTGAAATTTTACATTTAATAAGGAACATCTTGGGCTGGTAGAAGGCCTTGAAATGTTACCCCCATCATGTCCTCTCTTTTTACCTACTTGCCTTCAACATAATTTAAAAATAATTATTAAATTGCCTTGGATGCTTCATATTAAGCTAAATGAAGTCAAATTATTTGTTTTCTTTTTGAATTAAGGTTTTTTCCCCCTCTATACCTCCTTTTTTTCTTCTTCTTTTTAATGCTAAATACAATTAGTTCCCAAAACTCCAGAGTTTATCATTGATGACTTTGGCAGCAGACACTGAATCTGGGTCTAAACTACAGAACAGGTTAGTTTTATGTCTCTTTTCTCTCCTCGCTTATAAATGTGAACAATTGCTACCCTACCTGTGCTTTAGATAAGGTCTTTCAAACTTAGTAAGAGCCTGTCAATAATCTTTTGAAGTTATTGTTGTCTTTTCAGAAGCCCAATTATCTTACTCAAATTAAATAGATGATGAGATTAGAGTAGATTTCATTAGATTATGTTTATTTTTGAAGAAATAAAAACAAAACAATTTACTCCTTGTGTTGTGGTTACAAATTGTTTTTGTAATTGCTATCTCAAGATGCAAGTGGTGTTTCTGGGTATTTGTCTTGGTGTCCATACCCTTTCTAGCTGAAATATAGACAAGAGGTTGCCTTGTTCTTAAATCTAATTTCTGATAAATTTTACTTAATTTATGCAAATAGATTTTTTTAACATTACTCTCATTATTTTGTATGCCTCTCATTACTATCCAGAAAGTATAAGATGTTTATTGCAAAACAAGAAAATACTTGAAACACATGAAAATTTAAATGCCTCCTCAAAAACAGATTTTCAACTGCTAAAACGTGACAGTCTCAAAAGAAACTAGTTTTTGATACTCTATATTCAAACGAAATCTGTGACATGTGTTATAAAATGTTTTGGTAATAAAAAGATAGAAGGGTGTCCTCCTGTTTAAAAAATCATCTATTCATTCATTTCTCTTGCAAAATATATATTCTGTGACTTTATTTCTTCTTTGAAATGCTCATCTACATGGATGAAGTAATGGGGAGACCCACATATGTCTGAGAGTGGTTTGCTTCTCTGAGGTTGCATTCCTGAGCTACAGTGAGCTACACTGAATGATGCACATTGTTCCTGTTCAGTGTGAGGCTGCATTTCACGTACCCAGCATGTGTAGCAAAAGGTCATAGCAGCCATAGATGAAATTTTATACAAAGAACAGAGAATTTGGACTATTATCAGAATGCATTAAGTTCAATAACCATTTGTTGAGCATTTCACTCTAAGCAAATTCCCATGGAGGATCCAAAGGTGAGTGAGACACGCTCCCTGCCTTCAGTGCATTTTAATATTGAGGTTGAGAATGAAGTATACAGAATTAGGTGTTTGAAAGTAAAGACATAAGAGACCCTGTAGAGATTAGATACTGTTAGAGCTAGAGGAGGATATGGGTGGAGGACAAAAAAATATTGTAGCCAAGTCTTGAAAGACAAGTAAGTAGATATTGGATAAGTAAAAATATGGATAAGATCATAGAGAATAATGAGAGATCCCAAGAATACCAATCTGGGAGTGTGGGAAAACAGTGCTGCTACTGCCAATCTGGGAAAAACAAAAGAGCATTCTGTGTCCGGGAGA
This sequence comes from Molossus molossus, assembly GCF_014108415.1. Taxonomy (NCBI): domain Eukaryota; kingdom Metazoa; phylum Chordata; class Mammalia; order Chiroptera; family Molossidae; genus Molossus; species Molossus molossus. The sequence continues at coordinate 21,757,689 of NW_023425344.1, forward strand.
ATAGCATGTGGACTTTGAGGTGCCTTTGAAACAATCAGGTGATATCTAACAGGTGATTGAAAATCTGTATCTGAAACTTGAGAGTACAAATAAGTAGCCGAAATAGAGCTTTAAAGTCATTAGCACCCTGAGGATTAGGAAATCTTGGGAACAGATAATACAGTTAATTCAGTGTGTGATACCAGGAAAGAAATGTCCAACACAGAATTTGGGAAAAAATACTGAACTATAAGAGAATATTGCAGAAGTAACTTTGGGTGCTGAGAAGGATATTTAAAATAACCAAAATGTGGCAGGCTAGGAGGGACTTAGAATTAGAATATTAGTGGTCATCAAATGCCTAGTGATACAGAGAGGGAAGGGAGTGAAGTAGACATGCTACTGTACAGATCTTGATGTATAGAGAGAGATAGGAGACCCAGCTGGGAGCTACATTGTTTTTTATATCCCTTGTCTCCCTCTAGTAAGTGGGATGAGAGAAGGATCTTTGTCTTGTTCACCATTGCATAATACATCTGGAATAATCTCTACACATAGGTGCCCAAAAGAATTTAGCTATATGGAGTAGGAGCCCAATGTTGCTGATGAAGATTCAGTAGAAATGAGACAATTGAGAAAGCTGAAGACCAGGAAATGTAGTGTAAGAATATACTTGAGAATTTCTTTCTCAGGTCAACAAATCTATTATAATGTCATTATCAGAGACAAGGGAAGAGTAACTTCTCTTGATATCTATATTAATGAATTTTCTATTCATCGTATGAACCCATTGTTCAAGGTTGTTTTCTGTTTGTTTGTTTTAACAGAATTTTCTGAAATTAACTACAGAGACTGAAATTTCTGTACAATAGCTTTTGCTCTCTTTCCTTGAGCTACATAATTACTCTTTTAAATGAGCTTTGGCCTCTCATGTGACTTTTGTGTTTTATTTTATACTAGGCTATTATTTATCCATCTCACTGGCTTGGAATTAAAATAGTGTCTGACTAATTGCATTTTGGTAAGATCTAGTAAGTGATAGCATTGTCCTGGTCACTACAAAAAAAGTTGTTTGTAATTAAAGAATAGCACTGTAATAGTGCTCTCAATTGCTAGTAACTATGTAGATAGGTATGCTTCAAAATAGAAAATAATGAAAATAGAATTTGCATGAAAAATAAATTCAAATGCTATAATACAAGACCTGTCAAATTTCAGTCTTTTTACATGTAAAAAACATCACAGAGATGCAATGTCAAAGATGTTTACCACAGCTAGTACACCTTGCAAGGGAAGAAATCTCTCCAAATATATTATGTGCAAAGACTTACCGATAATGATTTCCAGGCAGATGTCACTTTTGATGTTGTTTTTATCTGAGGAAGGACAACCATCAATGTCACAAAAATTTATTCTCCTTTCTCTGTGTTTATTGTTACATGGTAGGAATTATGAGTAGGGATTATATTGATAAAACTTGTCTTCTAGCCAAGATAATTTAACCAATTGCTATATAATAATATCCAAATAAAAATGCACCTCTTATTTAATCATGCATACATTTATATGGTTCATCAAAAATCCCTAGACATGAGTATTTCCAGGCTTGATATATGCACTTCCCATGTCCTGGAATATTGAATGGAATGTATGGACATGTAGTGTGTGCCAGGAGAGAAATACCTGTCTCGTTTCCAAGTGACATCCGGGTGGTGCCTGGAAACATTTTTCTAGATCCAAAATTCACTATTTTATCAGTATGAAGAATTGTACAGAGCCAAGGCCAATTCTCAACAACATTCTAAGGTCCTGAAATATTGGTCTATTACATGTGAAACAAGAGAATATTCCTTTCAAGAAATATGAAAGTCCCTTTTTCCTTTTCAAGGCAACACTCTCTGTCTCTAAGGAGACCCTAGGAAAATCAGTGTACCTCTTCGAAGATTGCCTGGTGAGGATGGACTCGGAAGAGGGACTTCTTCATGCAGACCCCGCGAGGCTGGATAAGGTCCACTGAAACAAGTCCATCACTGGTTGAGACCATCTTCCGATAAACAGATTGCTTTGGTTCCCTAGATTCAGGGCCTTTTGCAGTCCTGGAAACTACCTGCAGCCATGTATCTCTAAGTCATATTTCTTGTTGTTTGTTTGTTTTCTCTTTTCTTTAATGTTATCTCTCAAAGATTTTGCATTTCTTTAGATGATTTTCTTAGTATCAGCTTTCGGTGGGCTTTTATAGCTAAATTTGGTTTCCCTTCTTGCTTCTGGTTCATTCTGTCAGGTGTCTTTACATTATCTAAACAGTTATCTATTATCCATCAATGTTGTTGTTTACAGGGCACAGTTACCAGCTCTTCTCTCGAATACATAACTGACATTCAAAGCTGTGTGTCAAAAATATTTTCCAGACCGATGAGTAATGCAAAAAATCATTCATACAGCCCTCACTTTGCCAATACGTCTCGCCTAAGATAAACTCAGTCTTCAATTACACAAATACTTGAGGAAATTGAGCTCAGGACCCTGTCCTTCTTCTTTCCCTTCATTTTGATCCTGGCCATATTAACCAAACACCATCTTTGCAAGGTGATGGGCAGCAACTTGTTCACACAGACCCTTATTTTACTGCCCTTTATTCTGCGTGATCAACTGTATTCAGTCTTCACTAGTTCTTTGAGAATTCAATTTAGAGAGCACTTCTAGTTTCCTGGACAACAGTGGTTTATCTCTTTTTCCCCAGAATAATGAAGATCTAAAATCTAATTCTCGCCTCTTTCAGCCCCAGACTGTTTTTATCCTCTTTTATGAAATCAAACCCACCTACATTTCTTTGCTGTTGTTGTTTTTGTTTTTTGCAGTCCGTGTTGAGTTTCATTCATGTCCCCAGGATCAAGTAGCTTTCAAATTAGTTCTATCACTTGTCCATGATTTCAGAAGTCTTCATGTGTGTTTTTCTTAAGTAACCACAGTTTATTTCAGAGCAAAAGTTCCGGACTTCTGACTTGATTACTTAGCCTTTGGTATATTTTTAAAAGTTTTTGAAAGTAGCAGGGACTTGACATGACTCTTTTTGAGCCTAATGAAGAGTTCCAAGTGTCTTTGGCAGTCATTTCATTTCTGAAGGGGGATCAAAGGCCTGTCCCGTGGACGGACTCTGAGGCATCATATTTTTTCTCTATTTTATCCATTCTAATAATCTGACTCTTTTGCGTCTCCCAGCTTCATCCCATGTACATTTTCTTCCTTATAATACCTTTTCTATGACATTTTAAAGATCAAGTAATTCATTTTTTCTACCAAAAGTCACTATATTTGGGTCATTGCAGACAATGAAGTTCCTGTATTCCTTTTGGGATTCTTTTTAGAAGAGTCTATTCTATAATGTTTTAGTTTCAAAATATCCTTCTTAAATCTAACTTAATGTTGCTGTGTTGTAGTATATGATATAATATGTAGATTTTCAAAACGTTGATGCTAGGAGTAGGGGTCCTAGGTCAAGCTCCGTTACATTTTCAGGAAGGAAACCTGGAACAATTCACATAATATTTCACTCACTCATAATGTAGGGACAATAATTATAATAATCACTACCCTAGCTCCCTTTAAAGGGTTATTGTGCAGTTATACAATAACATGTATTTTTAGGTAATTAACATTTAATAAAATTATATCAAATTACTATTATGCTATTTTCTTTTATTTACTTTAAAAATCCTCCAGTTCTACAGTTATTTTTTGCCACATTGAAACAGACTCACGATGTTCATAATATTTGTTAAATGCATGATTGTTTGTTTACCTACAAAAATACTCACTGGCTTTTCTTATTACTTGCCATAGAGGTAACTTGTTTCTTGGCCTCTCAAATTTCCTATTGGTTTCCAAGGTTAAGGGCACATGGCTCCCTATCTACTATGAACAGTGTCAATATTTATAGCAAATATAATTCTGTGAAAACCATAGACAGAGAAAACATATTAATAGATTCACATTTATTTTCTGCAGCTAAATGGCTTCTGTCTTCAAGAGAACTGCATACATTTTTTCTGAACTTATTGTCAAGGAGTAGTAAATGACAGAAACCAGTAACTCACAGAGATACCCATCAAATAATTATTAAAGATCATTCTGTGCCTAGTAGCAGAGCAATTCCTACAAGGCTGAGATCATAGGCAACTTTCGAATACTCACGGCAGTAAGAGAAGCTTTGTAAAGACAATCACTAATCACAGAGCGTGGACTCTGCCTGTTAAGCACCAATTCACAGCACTTATTCATGTCGCCTCATAAACTGTGAATTAAGCCAAATACATTTGTCAATGCAGAAATCAACTTTTGTGGGGTATTTGAGATACTTTTTAGTATGCAATGCAAATACCCCGATTATAATGCAATTCAAACAGAAAAGGCTGAAAGTACTTTAAAGGGACCCAGTCATCCTGAACTGGCTCTCATGTCAGAGACAAAAGAATTTTAGACACATTCTCTCCCTCTGGCACATCCACATACACAGAGAGAAGGACCAGGAAAGAGCTGAGTAATGTACAGAGCATAGTCCATTAAAAACATGTACTGGAATGATGAAATAGTATCCTGACTAGGTAAAAGTAAATGATAAAAAGGATAAGAGAAAATTGAACTCATCTTTACAGTATATCAGTGCTAAACTGAGCCTTCTACATATTAATTTGCCTTATAGAATCATTCTGAGGAGGGTTTACAGATTATGAAAATGAGAAGCTATATAAAATTGTGGTTAATACCTGATAACTCTAAGTGTTCAATACATAGTATTTGTCATTATTTCATGTTCTTGTTTTGTTGCTATTAGCTCTAAAGGGCTATATTTGCCTACTGCATTGAAAGCTTATGAAAACCTACTGTAGCCATTATAATAATTTCTATTTTAACAGTGTCTTTAAGTAGAAAAATGTAGTTTGTATTGCATATGTCACAGAGGCACTCATTTATTGTGCAGTTTTGGGCACATCATTGACCTTGTCTCATTGTCGAAGGCAGGCAATCATGCATTCCCTGCCTACTTTCAAGGGACAGTCCTCTTTTTATTCGTATGAGTTCTAAAACAGTGCATTTGGGGTTATTTTGTGCAAAGCCATGCTTTATTTCACCAACCAACAAGAACCACTTTAAATTGTTGTTTGACATAAATGTTGATACCTGGGTTCCCTATGGAAATAGTCAAGTGTTCATGTCACAGAAATCTGAAAGAGGCTAATGGATCTTTTTCCTTCAGAATAACAGCATAAGAGACCCCAACACCATGAGTTTCACTATACGTCATTTAGCTTGAGTTGCAGAATCTATTAACATTCAGTGTGGATTTACTGTACAGTATACCTACAGTAGGGTAAGAATTAATGCCATATGTTCTAGTCACTGGTTAAACTTGTTATATTCCTTATTGGGGGTGCATTCTACACATGCTCACACACGCACAGACACACATCTGCACACATCCTTCTGCCCAGGTTGAGGGGGGCTTTGTTCCAGGGGATGATGAATGTGTATAAGAACATACAGCATTAGAGGCCTGCTTCTGGAGTTGGTCCCATGATGCTCAATGATTGCCGAAACAAAGCAATTAACTTTTTAATTATGCAAACCATCCAACAAAAAAAAGCACTAAAAAGATGTTTAATCAGTTTGACACTTTTAATATTGTCTTAGTAATGTTGGAGATTACAAAATGAGCAAAAAACTTAAGCTCAGTGTACAGTGATTTTTAAAAAAGTCTCTCTATAGGAAAAATACTTTAATGCTCCTATCACTACCTTCAAAATGACTAGACAGTGTTAAATAATAGGATTTTTCTAATATATGATCAAATTGGAAAATATCTTAGCTGTTTCAACACTTGGGTATACATTTTTAACTGTAACACAAGCCCCCTTGCCTCTCTAGGAAATACTTATTTTAATTATGCCTATCAGTGGATCTGAATTATTGAACTTGTTGGAACGTGCTTAAGAATAATAAGCTTCCTTGCTTACAGTAACAAATTGAAATAAATTGGAAAAGAATTTTGAAATCATTGGCATAAATAAGTTAAAGGGCATCTATATCATCTGCACAGAAGAATTTCCGACTCAGTTATTCTCGAGTATTATATCTTATTAAATAATTTAGTAGTCGGGAGAAGGCATGCCTTACAAAAGCAGATTGATGAGTCAACCAGTGCTAGCATTTAAGGTATTGTCTTTTGCTTTTCATACTAAAATAAGAATATATATGTATTTTAATTTGACATGGAATCGCTTCATTTATTTGGAAACACACATGCAGAAAAGATGATGCATATTTCAGTGTGGGGTAAAGTAAAAATATCTGTTTTCACTGAAAAGTTGGCATATTTAGTTTGTTAATAATTGACCTAGTAATTAAGAGATTGAAATCCCCCGTCTGCTCTGCTGTTCATTTGTAATTATCATGTATATATTTTAGCATCAGTGCAAAGGCTTTTTTCCTTCCTTGAGAAGAGGGTATAGCATTTATGAAGTGGTTAAGGGAGTTCTCTTACCCCATTAGAGGAGAAAAGAACAGAAGACATAATACAGCTTTATGGAGAGATACTGGTCTCTGAACTCTTTTCATTCTAGCAGCTTGAGAAATATTACTACATGTTATTTCTCAGACACAGATCTTTTCTAAATGAAGGTTTACTGTCACTGATTGTAAAGAGCAAAAGGATCCATTGTAATATTTTTTGCACTTCATTTAGCTAGTGTTTTTATCAATTGGACTTCATGAACTGTTGATATGTATTTGCTATGCCTTCTTAAACAATTTGGAGGACAAGTGTTTTTATTTGATGGCTCAGCATGTGAAGAATAGGACCTCCCAGTACTGTATATTTTGGATGCTCATTCTTAAATTTATGAGCAAACGATAAGGTGATCAGCATTGCTCACCTGGAAACACAGGCACACACTCATGCATGTATGCACGCACACATGGCCACACACCCCGTTTTTGTTGGGCTGGGCTGAGAAGGCGAAAGCACGTCTGGAAAATGATTTCACTAATAAATCACCTACTCTGCCATAAAAAGAAATAACATTTTACCCTTTGCCACAACATGGATGGGCCTGGAGAACACTATGCTAAGTGAAATAAGCCAGTCAGAGAAACACGAGTACCATATGATTTCACTTATATGTGGAATTTAATGGACAAATTGAACTACCAAGCAAAACAGAAACTGACTCGTAGATAGAGAGCTGTGGTGTGGGGTTGAAGGGGAGCTTGAAGGGATGGAGGGATTGAGCAAAAAAAAAAAAAAGAGAGAACTCATGGGCATGGGCAATATTACGGTGATTGCAGGGAGCAGGGGGCTTGAGGTGGGCAGGGGTGGAAGAGGGCATAGAGGGGATACATGATGATGAAAAAAATTAAATTAAATTAGAAAATCAACCATTTAAAAACATTATGCCTTCAGAAAGATTTTGCTTTGGAGACATTCTATTAAATTAAGATCAATAAAGTCATCAGTTGACAGCCTCTTGCTATATAGAGACTTTCTATCGTGAACATAAGTAATACTTATATATTAAAGTAGGCTTTATTAATTTGCAAACAGAAAATTTGTAGTACATTTGCCTTTAACAATTGGATCTTTTTCTCTCATTACTTAACATGCCAACGTGGAATTCAATATAACCCTTTAAGTAAAACAGTAACAAAAAGATTGTACGGTTAACTTAAGGCCGTAGTTTTCACACACCTTCTGCTGCCGTATTTCCCCTCAAGAATAACATGTCGACTTAACTTTTTACAATACAGACTTAAGGACTCATTGATTAAGTTAAGCTAGCTATATGATAAATATTTTAAAATATTGCTTCAAGATTATTTCACTAGTTTGTTCAAATATTTCATTATTTCAAAATACCTTTTACACCTAAAGATCTGGTTTTTCCTTCCAAGGAATTTTGCTTTTTAATATAAGCCTACAAATCCCTGGGAGCACTTAGTCCTGGCACTGCCAACACGTAACAACGGGTCTCAACAAGAATCGCTGAGGCTGACGGAGCTGGTATTTCAAGTTGCTGTTAAAAATGTATGATAATCCGATGTAAATGTACCAGTTATTTATAATAACTGTTTCAGTATTGTGGTCTATTAGGCTTTTCATGCCCTTTCTCTCTGCACTAGCATCCAGCCATAACTCTGTTTTGGGCTGCTGCGATGCTTGGTATAATGAAGTCCTTCTTTTACTAGTCGTAATAAACCTTCACAGAGGCAATCTAAGATAGACTTGACTGATCGCTGAATTCTCTTTAATGGTGACTAGTATTCTTGTAAGACTTCAGCACCGTTATTTTCCTTTAGAGTGAAGGGTTTTATGTTGAAAGGGTATTTATTTATTTATTTTTGTCATTGAATGGTCTCGCTGCTATAACTAAGAAAATTGCTCCATAAAATGCTTGGTAATGTAAATGTGAGAATGAAAGTTATATATCTGGTGATTTATTAAATTTATGGCTTGTAGGAACATGACTGTCTCTATAAAGGAATCTAATAGACACGTTGGAGAATATTCTAGCAATGCCTTTTAAAAATGGGATGCTGTTGTAATTTGAAATCTCAAATGCATGAACCGCTGTAGAGGTTTGCCTTTGGCATTTCTAATCACGCTCGGCCTGGCTTTGCAAATCCAAATTTGATGTAAGAACATGTAGAATACGCATTCATTTTGAAAATACATGCTCCAATACAGAATGTAACCTTCTACGGGTGTCCCTACTTTTAATGTATTTTCTTACCCATTTCTTCATTGGCAAGGAATGAAAGGGTCAAGTAAGAGCACAAAGTTCAGTTGAGTTCATGTTAGAGAAAAAACAGAGCAAGGTTGAGGGCACAGGCCTGGCATTTGAGACCAGTGATGACCCCAGAATGAGGAAAATCGGTGTGTAGGCAAGAGGGACTCCACTAGAACCAATGCTCTGAAACTGCCTTTGGCTTAGTAACCTTTTAACCTCTTTTCTTCGTCTCCCAGGAATTAAACTTGAAAAATTTCAGTCCACATTTTAAAGAGTGGATTTTTTAAATCTTGAACTTTTAAAATAAGTTTTATCATCGCATTTCTGAATTGGTTTTGATTGAAACTCCATTGATAAGTTCAGTGTATTTGGTTGGTAACATTTTAATCTAAAAAAGGTGATTTTAGGATTCTTCTTATAATGAACCCCCATTCACTGATCATATGTTTAAAAGACTTAAAGAGGTTAAACACATAATATAAAATTTTATAAAGTTATATTCTTATAGAAAAGAATATACAAGAGCAACATACAAAACATATTTGAGCATCCTGTACAAACAGAGCCTACTAACACCAAGATTTTGTTTCTTTTTTGTAATAGTCCTAACATGAGCTGAGCTATTATTTTTTACAATGCAGTTCATGTGGCATATGGCTTATTTTCAAGTCTCCCCCCCACCCAGGAAATGCATTATTTAACTGATATATAAAAGAGCATATATATGTTGGGAGTGGAGGAAGAACTAGTTCTTCCCATGTATTAGCAGGTCCATATGCTGTTTATTGCATTTGATGCTAGTCAACCAATTCAGACAGCTGATTGAAATGAAAAGGAATCAGCAATTTTGTGGAAGTATGAAAACATGTACACATGTAACACACTGATGCAGTTTTATCATCTGTCAGATTTCTCAAGAGCATACCATATTTTATAGGCTTGAAATAAAACATGATGAATTCATACATACATAATGAAATAAGATATATGCTTCGAGGGAATAGCATTACCCAAAGTTGACATTTTAGTTCATGTAATTTAAATGACAGTACTGAAAAAGGTGTTCTCCTGTGTTAACTGAATTCCAACTTAGAGCAGCTGCTTATCTCCTTGGTTGTACATGAATATGTGGAGAAGAAAATAATCCCGAAAAGAAAGTTTTACTATGCATCTGCAATGTTTCATAGTCAAAGAACAACTTGTGTTGGAAAAATAAATTAAAATACATTAACGAAGAACAGCGTGCAAAGTACTGCAAATGAAGGCTGTGGCGAGCAGACTGTTTTACTTTCCTTCCATTCTACATGTCTGTGAATAATCTTTCCTTGAGGTTCAGAACTATAAATAACAGTGGAGAGTGGAGTTATTTAGACTTTACAATGGAAATTATTTTGTTTTCATTTTCACTTTGTTAAACTCAAAATGGCTTTCTTTGCATAGCTTGTGCTAATCTTATCGAAGACTGAAGCATTTTTGACAAAAGAACATGTTTCCCAATTGTGAGTAAATGATTCCATTTATGTGTCTAAATTCACTCCGAATCAACAACTGTTGTTTGACTTAAGTTAAAATAGGGTAGTTGATACTAAGAGAGGGGCGTTAGCAAGAAATATTGTAAAGAAAAAGAAACTTCAAAGAAGAACCTATGAGTGCAATGTGTTCGAAAGAAGGACGGCTGACTAAAGAAATGTTATCCTAGAATTATCCTCATAAATTGATGCCTATGTCCTGCCCTCACAGATGTGCACACATACATGAAACCATAAATGAAGATGAAAAGTATCATTTCATATTTAAGTTCCACTATTAGGACATTCTGTCCTGGATGATGAGTGCTAAGTGGAGAGAGACCTGTCTATTTGGAGATAGAGCTTTAGTCTCTGTGTCTACGAAGCTGGGATGTGAGAGGTTATGAAGTGAAGAGCTTGGTCTCGTTTTTATGATATGTAATTTTTACAACAAAAGTAAATGACAACAAAATTCAATTAAAAATAATTTCCAGAATTATTTGTATGTGCACAGGGTAGAATGGGGGCCTGTATTTATTTGTTCATTAAATATCTTACCTACTAGACTTTATGCTTCATGAGGACAGAGGCATGTTTTTATGTTTATTATATCTCCAGCTACTAGCGCAGTGCCGGGCTTACAGTAGATGCTTAGGAAATACTTCCTGAATTAGTTCAAGAATGAGTTAATATCCTCTAGGTCCAACATCCTCCCACAATTTCCACGTTGGATTTTGTGCTTTATTTATTTATTTATTTATTTATTTATTTATTTATTTATTTATTTTTGCTTGCTCTTCTGATAAGTCAGTCTAGGTTGAATTGTGGTGGTGGAAAAATTAGTCAAAATGATTGATTAGTGCCCTGGCCGGTTTGGCTCAGCGGTTAGAGCGTCGGCCTGCGGTCCTGAGAGACCCGGGTTCGGTTCCCGCTAGGGGCGCGTACCTCGGTTGCAGTTTGTCCCCGGCCCTGGTCAGTTGTGCGGGTGGCAGCCACTCGATGTGTTCCTTTCACATCGATGTTTCTCTCTCTCTCTCTGTTCCTCTCTCTCCCTCCCACTCTACCTGAACAAAAAATGGAAAAATGTCCTCAGGTGAGGATAAAAAAAAAAAAATTTATTGAAAATGATTGATTAGTATAAAGAATACTGTATAATAAAAGGAGTAGCCAAACTCTAAACTCTGTAGAGTATTGCAAAGTTTCTCACTTAAAATTTATACTGTTCTTATTGCTCATTGGCATATTACTACAGTGTTTATATATGAGAGAGGATATTTATTGTTTTATAAAATTCTAAACCTGAGTTTTGATGAAGAGCATATTTTACATTTCAAAACCATGCTTCTCTACTAAGTATATTTTTTATCTTCTGTGTCCTAATTGACAGAACTAAGGTATATCAACAGAAAACCCTTAATTTTGTGTTTGAGGAGTACATCTTTTTAACATTCTATCCATGAAGGTTCTTAAGGATCAAAGATACCATCTGGATGGTACACACCTAGCATGGGGGAAAATCGTAACATTCTCCGCATACCACACTCTTAAGAAAATTATTTTCTAGGTGATTTGACATTGAATACTCGATTTTATGAGTCTACTAATTTTTAACTCCAGTTTGAGACTATCCTAAGAATATCAAATATAATATAAGATACTAGATACCATAACACTTACTAAAAGAGAACTGAATAAAGGATTAATAGCTGTTCCTTCATCTTAAGTCAGTTATAATTCTTACTGATTACAAAAAGCATCAGCGAGGTGCCTACAACAGTGATTTTTCCCCCTTGTATTCTTCCTGTGGTCTCAGTAGTTAAGTCCTGACTGATAACCTCATACGGGACGAGGGTTTATATGACTGCATATTTTATAACTTAAAAATACTGTTCCTCATTAACAGTAAGTAGATTGTGCGATGCCATATCTGTGATAGAGTAGTTTCCTGAGTGCTAGAGACATGTACCATTCCTTCCTCTGCAAAGGCTTCAAATTTCACCTCTCTCTATTGCCACCAGAGCCCATCTTAATCCCATCATGCCCACACAAACCAAAAAGCACCCCCCAGCCTCGCCCATACATTTGACACAAGCATTATGATTATTAAAATGTATTTTGATAATTATCCAGCCACTGTTAGTGAGGAGGAGAATGAAAGAATCTGAACCATGTCACTGGCTGGAGCACAGTCTCTCCAGAGGAATGCATTGGCCTATTCCTGTTCAGAAGAGTCCTGGGCAAGAATGCGACCCAGACTTAGCACTAAGAACATCTGTTTTCTAATTGTTAGAGAGAATTTATGTTGGAGAATGACTTCACAAATAGGATGAGGAAAACAGTACTCTTATTGGGAATGTTTATGCCATGGAGCAATAGCCTGTCTTCATATATCCTTGAACCAGAAAGATCAGGTTTTGATAAAGGTTCACTGATATTCAGCAGAAGACGTAAGTCCCACTGCCTAATTCATCCTCAGTACAATATATTGTTTGATGTGTCTCTTCTGCATTTCATGGTGTGTCCTACTGTGCTCTCACCACACAATCAGTTCTCGCTGGACAGACCACAGCCTCACCAGCTCTCAACAACCTCCTTTCCACAGCACTGCATTAGGCTGTCAGCTTCTCTTTCTACAAATATTGTTTTACTCCATCTTTTATGTGTATCCTAAACAGTTCTTTAAGCTGCAAGTCACTGTCTGTCTTGTCAAAGTTCACTACCCTTATCTATTGCTTTTAACTTGCAACCACTCCAAAGTTTGACCTTACTTTTACCCCACCTAACGACTGTGTTCCCTGTAGCATTATAGCCTGAAATTGTGTTCTCTGTGCTGTTTCACTAAATCACACAGCTGTGTCAGCATCTTAATATCAATATTTCTATCTTGATCAGATATATTTTCAAAAACAGAAACTAGATGAGGCAGACTTCACAATGGCCAGCCCAGATTCTTCTCTAGGACATTCCTGTTGTTTCAACTACACGTCAGAGAATTTCTAATCCCTGTCCTTTGGGAAAACCAATCTCATGCAAACTATTGTCAATGAAGCTCAATAATAATCACAAGCCATCTACCCATCTACTTTTTATTTTCATATATCATAAGGCCCATTTTTCTTTTCTTATCCAGGTGAAAATCTAGCTCATATCATTGCCCAAAAGCCAATATCTACCAAACACCCTTTTAGGATAAGGGATTAGTTTATTATCCTGACCTATGGGGGAACAATAAACTTTCACATGTTTCTCTTAAAACATAAAGTTGTATCTTCCACTTTATAAATTCATGACTTTTAAAAATTTCAGTTAATCATTTTGATTATTTGTTGATGTAATTTCAGTTACTTATTAGATCATTTGTTTATAGAGTCATTTTATATTTCTTATTAGATCTTAAGAAGTTATATTATTACTGTTCTTCTGTGTTTTGTGCATATGTACTTATTTTTCAAATTTTCTCACCTGGCTATGTTTGTATCCCTCACAGTGCAGTGTTAATTTCCAAGTGTATTATTTCATAATAATCTGCCTTTTGTAAGGTCAAGGGAATAATTTACTGTATATAAAATCCATAGGCTATTGCAGACCCACATACAAAAAGGAGTCATATTTCATGCAAGTGTCTTGCCACAAATTAAGAGCATGTGGATTCTTTATTTATGGCTTGTGAGGGTACCACAATTCACTCTTCCAAAGACAAAGTGCTGATCCCAAAATAATCACTGTGGAATATTTAAATGTAGGAATAATTAGATTTAATTATTTTAACTTTGATATTACTGGAATATATCAGAAAAAAATTAAGTTTGTTACTTTGATTTTATTTCTTTTAATTCAATAGACCTATTGCATATGCTTTCAACATTTTTTATGATAATTTTTATGATAACCAATTAGTTTCCAAATTTCTCAGTTCAAGGACTGACTAATACTATTGACTAAGCATTAGGTGGATCCTGTTATTTTAAATAGAGATGATAGCTAATAGTAAGCAGTGTGTCAAAGACCAGAGAAGTTGAGAAACTGGAGAGTTTTAAGACTCGTTATCTAAACAGAATCAAGACAAGACTAAAAAGATTATCATTCTCTAAATCCCAAGGATTCCTGGGATAGCTGCTTTCCTAAACATCAGGATTAAAGGTTAGAATCACATTCAGAAACCAGAATGCAAACGTGCATTCAAGAAAATCTCTGTCTTTAGAGAAAAATTCAAGAATGCCCAGTCCTTTTGTAAATAATACAGTAAGAAACACATTGGTGTTGGGGGTGGGGGTGGGGGTCAAAAAACATTATTTTTCAATGAATAAAAATTAATTTTCTCCTATTTCTATTTTATAAAGTACTTTTTTCATTTTTTAAAATTAAGACTGTTTATTTTTAGGCCCATTTTGGTTCACGAAAACATTGAGAGCAGACACAGACTTTCCACGTGGCCCTGTCTCCACACATGCGTGGCCTGTTCCATTACATCCCCCACCGCAGGGGACACCTGTTTCTTCTCCATACAATATGCATATATTTTATAAGTTTCTTTCTACTATGTGTAAAAGCTTCTCTAAATGGTATAAAAGTCATTTGCCATGTGTCTTTTCTATTTAAATATCAACATGCAAAGTTAAAGATTTCTCACAAAACAAACACCGAAAGCAAAGGCAGCTGCAGTGTTGGGTTTGCAGGAGTGGTATTATTTCATACGCTGATATTATTAAAGCTAGTGCTCACTATTAACATTCAGATGATCTACTGGTCTTGTCAACTGTTAAACATTTTCATTTATCCTTTCCATGAAACTCTCTATATTTTCTTTTCAAAACTTACATATAGTCTAGATTTAACCACGTCTACAAAAATATAATTAAAACGAAGTTCTTTACAACTTTTATTAGTTTGTCCTATTGCAGTATATATGGATTCTACTAAATGTAGGTCTTTTTTATTAAGTTAACAAGTTGATGTTATTTTGATATCAAAACTACATGCCCTTAGGAGAATGTAAAAAGGAGGGCTCTTTGTGAGTCAGTTATATTGCAATTAGGTAGAAGCAGATAGAGGAAATGATAGTAATGCTACTGTGTGTTGAAAGAAAAAATACATACATACATATACATATATATGTGTGGGTATGTATATATATACACATAATATATATTATATGTAATATATATACATATATGATATAGTATCATATATATTAGACATATATGGCATTGTTTATCCTATAGTTTTTCTTAAATTTGTTGTAAAAAAATCTACACCCATATATCAAAATCCTACCTTAAGCTGCCCTGTCTAGTCAAAGAGCCAGAATAAAATGGTAGCTCACTATGTGTTGCAGCCTCGTCTCTCTAGACTTAGATGATTACAATAGTCAGATACACTTCTTTCAAAAATACCTAATTTGTGTAAAATACCTTTGAAAGTTATCTAGACTTAAAAAAGAAAGAAAGAAAAGATAACAAGCTCAGGGTTTCTGGAAATTGTTTTATTGGCCAGGTCTATGGATGGACACCATTGCGTGGGGGCTGCTGATGTTCCCTTTACATATGTCCCCATCTCCCTTCCCCAGGTGTTGCTGCCATCACTACCTTTCCCTTCCTTCCCTTTCCTCATGGCAAGACGCCTGGAAGAAGAGTGCTGTTAAGGCCTCTCCATTAAGCGACAGGTATGGTGGTTCTCACGAAGCGGTGCAGCTCTCTCTCTTCTGCGTTCTCTCCGAATAGTCGACTGCTTTACCATTTAGATGATGCATTTCCCCACTACGCAGAGCCTACCTACTTATCTGGGAGAATTGTTCAACCCCGGTGTATCTTTACATATGTCAGCATGCTCTGTGTTTTATAATCTCCTGTTGTAGCTTTATTTTTTAAATGTAAAGAGTACAGAATAATTAAAGGTATTTTTTTTTTAGAGACAGGCATAATGATGTTTTCTCAACCAATTATAGAGGAAAGAAAGGGAAACTGTATGTTTGTTTAATATACCACTTCCAATGTTCTTCAAACAATTGTTATATAATGTACTTTTGAAAAATGTGAAATGGGCTATTTTGTCAATTTTAACTCAAATTTAATTATTTTGACCGTTCGATTTTCAAAAGCATTGCACAAAATTGTAGGCACACTGGTTATACTTATCTGTTTATAGAAAATTAGGTATAAGCCAGTTCAAATGAATCTAAATACCCTACAAAGCCATGTCATTCAGATGTGAGAGCTGAATGTATGCTCAACTCTTTTCGCAATAATTTCTTTTGTGAATTTAGCTGGTGGCATTTGAAGGAGAGGGAGGGATTGTGTTCTTCAGCAGTCCCAAGATTACCTCTTTCAGGCTGCCACATTTTTAAAGGAGCTAGTCCCTAAGGGCTCAAACCCCAGCAGTCATAACCTATAAAGCATAAACACTGAGTCATCATAGGGAAACACCCACATTCTGAATTTCCTTTTCACTAGAGGAACTGGTTCTCCTAGCTCCTGCAAGGACTTGTTTTGAGGATGTGTCAGGCTCTGTATTACATCTTCGGAACTCTCTCGGGATCTTTGACATGTGACTAGAATACTACCTTTGGGCTAGGGAGATTATTGGCAGGTGTTCAAAAAACAAACAAACAAAACAGTGAGTGCGTTTATAGGTGTGCATGTGTGTGACAGTATTATTTGTGGTATTTTTTAAAAATGATAGCATAATTAAGGCTTGTGTGCAAAAACAAAGCAAACCATTTTGATTGATACATGTTTTCTTTGATATGATCATTAACCATTAAAGACTGGATAATTACTCTTCATTAAGTAATAGTGGCCTTTTAGCCAATGAAGCTCTGAAATCATTGGTTGTCCTTCATGATCTTATTTCTACTCACATTTCTAGTCTACACGTTTTGCTTTCACCCTGGATGCACACAGTGTTCTGGCCTCTGCATCTTTCTCAGTCGATGCAATCTTTCGTAGTCACAGGTCTTTGCATAGTGCATCCCTGCATCTGCAGCCTTTCCCCCTGGGTGTGCTTGGAAAACTTGACAATAGCAATAACAACACACGTGTACAGAGGGTTTACTGTGTGCCAGGCACAGTGTTAGTGAGCTTAATCTCCATTTTCTTAATTCATCCACACAAAGGAATCTTCAGTTAGAAATTATTATTACCCATATTTAATAGATAAAAAATAATGTTTGGGGAAATCTAATGCTAAGATCACTCATTATTGGCTGAAGTGGGGTGGGCTTTAGATAGAATCCTCCCTAATAAAACTGGGACTCACACTGATGCTCAATTCTGAGTTTTTGTAGGAAAGTTATTTCATCTTTAATGAACTTTTCTATGACAGTAGTGCTTGTTACTCACTTATAGTTGAACAAATGAATGAATGTTCACAAAAGTCATTTATCTTTTTCAGTATAATGTGGTCCCTTCTTATCTACTCTTCCCTCTATTCTATTTTTATTCCCCTTAACTTGTGGCTTTTGACTATTATTAGTTGCACAGATGACTCATTATATTTTAACATAAAAATAATTCACTATTTCCCACCAATTTAGAATCTGTAATTAAAAATTAATTAAGAATAAAACTATTGCATATGCAGCAAAAATATAATTTAAATTTTATAAAATTTATCATATCTAGTGGTACAAAGGAAATAGAGGTATATTTATATTTTATATGGGAAGAAGGAAATTAAACCAAAATGTTATAAAGTTTTGAGGAAAGGTAATCACACAAATTATTTTTTACATTATTGGCAAATAAAGGGAATGTGCACCCTATTAAAAAAGTCTCATCAGTTTACATACAAGAAAAAAAAGGGGGAGAAGTAAAATATAGACAAGAAAAAGAGGACAAACCAAGAAAATATATATATATATATATATATTTAAGGGGAAAAAAAAGATTCTGAAAAAGTGAATAAATATAAAAGCAATAAGAAAGTCGAAGGAAACACAATAGAAATTCATGGACACTGCAAGGACTTGAAAAGAATATGAAATAAAACTTGGCAAGAAAAAAAAATCAATATAACTAAAGAAAAAGAAGTTTGTTTATGACTTCATGTTTCCATTACTCTTAGAAAAACCGTTGAGGTAAAATTCCTGGAAAGAGAAACGGTAAGTTAAAATATGTTGATTTGTGTATACTACATTTTTCTATGACTTTTATCTGAGGGAACAGTGCTTTTGAGAGCAAGATAAGGGCTTAAGCTTTACTTTGGAACTATGTATTTAGAACTAAAAAGGTGTCTAGAGAATACAGTGGAAATAGGACTTGATGGAAAATTAGGATACAAGTCAAACTATCCCTCCCCGCCACACTCTCTACCAGGGTAATCATAGAATCAATCAATCAATCTCTGATTGTTTCATATCTATTTTTGTTTATGTGGAGTGCTTGGAGCAGAGAACAGCTGTTTGCTCCGTTAGTGATGGAACTTTACGACTCGGTAGAGAGATGTGGTCAACCCATCCAGTGAGACAGGACATGTGTCTCTCATCATCATTACGAGAATCTCTGCTTGAATTGTTTGGTTAACACAAAAATCAGAGGTAGCTCAGTCTATTTTGGAACATCTTTCACTTCCTGGCTTTTTCTTACATTGGGTCAAAATCTTCCTTCCTGTAACTTCAGTCCATTTATCCTAGGTTCTCCCTTTGGGGAAACACAAAACAAGTTCTCTTCCTTTTCCAAATGGAAGTGCATCCTAGACCTAAATTCAGACAGACACTCTGTCATGATGTATAGATATACAGTGTCTCTCTGTACATTCTTTTCTGGGTTAACTGCCCCAGTTTTTCTCGTCGCTCTGTGTTACTTGCTGCCAATTCTTTTTAGCATTCATTTAGTGCAAAATGCTTTTTCACAAAACAAGGGATTCAGGCTAGGCTCCCCCATTTTATATTTTTATATTGGGTCAGTTTGAGAACCCAGAAAATCCATTTAAATACCTTTAGAGAAAAAAAAAAGGGTGCAGTCTAAAATGGCATATTGCTTTGATCTGAATTGGTACATAATAGAGGTGTGATTTAGTTAGTATATAGTATAGTATATAAGTAATATAAATATATGTCTGTACAAAAATGGGTGCAAGAAAGATAGACAAATGAATTAACATTAAACGTTAAGGTACATATGGAAGTAAAATAATGCTCAGTCTTTCCTTTTTATTTTTTCATTGAATACATGTATTGGTTTAGTGGGGGCCTGAGAAGGATCTTTTCCTAAGAAACCTTTCCCCATTCTTACAAATTTGGCACTAAAAAAAAAAAAAAAAAAATCCTTAAGTAGGTAATAATGTCACGGGAAGGAAAAGAAAAACAAATCAAAACAAAAACTATTTCTCAATGCAACGTATTGATTTTGATGACAAACATCATTTGTGCTCACATAAGTTACTTGGAGGTCAAAATTGCACAAAATGAGACTGAAGGATGTGTAGAGTTTGCCCTGTCAGATCTGGACTTTCCCTAATAAAAGTTACTGAAAAGTAACTCCTTTCTTTATGTGAACTCTTCCGTAGTGGCAAGTCGCTGTCAGTGTCCCTTGGTGAGTGCTGTTCATGAGTAGTTTATGGTGCTGTCTCAGCAGCCTGCACATGTGACTTCCAGTGAGCACCTGCGGAGTGTGTGGCCTTTCTAGGGCCACTGGGAAATGTATTTAGATCGCTGGCAGACAATACCTCTTATGCCACATGCCTTTTCCGGACCCAACCCAAGGTTTTCATTTTCAAATATGCTTCATATATTGAGAATCTATATCATCTTAATGAGTGTCTATCCATATGGTAATTAAAGTGCTTGACTTTATATTCTCCAAATCTCCAGTTCTTTCTCTGGAATGTGGCTTTGTAAGCTTCCTATTCTGCTTTCTTCGGCTTACATTCTCAAAGCATCACCCTTTAGTTATTTGATGATGTATTTGATTATATATAAGATTCTCAGACAATATTCTTGACAGAAAACCTTTCTCTGCCTTGTCTTTCAGTGCTATTGAAGATGTGTGCGATATGCAATACATCTAATTTAATACCTTTCACTCTGCCTTTGAGTGTTTTAGAAAGAGGACAGAGAAATGCAGGAGAGGTAGACTAATCACTTTACCTCTCCACTAAAATGAGGGATTTGACGAGCTGGTTTTTAAAGTAACTTCCAACTTCCTACAGGATATGGAAGGCTAGGAATTTTAGAAATTGATATTGGATTTAAGTTTGTCAAGAAACCACATTCAGCGTCCCTGGGACATTATTTTCTCATCTCTAAAATATGGAGACTAAATTAAATCAGGAATATAGTTTTTAGTAGTAACATGTGTTTGACTTATTTTTCTTTCTAGAGCCTTCTCTTCAGAAGGGTCCCGAGAACTTGCTTTGACTCAGTAGCACGAAGTGCTATGATTATGTGATCGATTAGCTTTTATGTGCAGGCTTCTTACAACATTTCTAATAGGCTTATACTTCAGAAAGAAAAATAGCCCTGGCCAGTTTGGTTCAGCGGTTAGAGCGTCGGCCTGCGGTCCTGAGAGGCCCGGGTTCGGTTCCCGCTAAGGGCGTGTACTTCGGTTCCAGTTTGTCCCCGGCCCTGGTCGGTTGTGCCGGTGGCAGCCACTGGATGTGTTCCTTTCACATCGATGTTTCTCTCTCTCTGTTCCTCTCTCTCCCTCCCACTCTACCTGAACAAAAAATGGAAAAATGTCCTAGGGTGAGGATAAAAAAAAAAATACTATTTTTCTCTTTTTTTGCTGTATAAACATATATTACTAAAAAAAATATGTGAATCCAAGAAAATGTTTGCTGTAAGGAAGAGAGGGTGAGGAAGAGCCAAGAATTTGAGATATTTGAAGCAATTTAATGCAGAAGAGAATTCGAGTATTTTCCTCTCTCTGTAATGTCAGAGGGCAGAACTATGCCAGCAGGCTTACATGGGAGAAAACCACTTGCTTCTGAGGATGAAATGTATCACCATAGGATAGGCTTACTACAGTCTGCTCCAGAGAATAGTCTGTGTTCTGAAATCCGTATCTCTGAAGGTGTTAAAACTTAGGTTGCTTGATAACTTCTCAGAATCATTATTAAAGAGATTCATTCACAAGATAGTGAGACAAAATGAATTCGAACTCTAATTATCTGTGATTCCTTGATAATCATCAGACATAATAATGGCGATGGCACTGTGCTGGGATTAGGTGCCATAATTCTCACTTTTTCTAAAAACTGTTTTTAATGACTTTTTTAAAGAGAGAGAGAAAATCATTAGTGTAAAGAGAGAAACATCTGTTGGCTGCCTCCTGCACGCCCCCTACTGGGGATCGAGCCTGCAACCCGGGCATGTGCCCTGACCAGGAATTGAACCAGGACCTCTCAGTCCACGGGACAGCGCTAAGTCCACTGAGCCACACTACTGGGCAGGTGTCATAATTCTCAAACATTTCATTGGACTTGATGCTTGAGAATGTTTCATGTGTCATCTGTTTGCCAATGCTATGGTGTTCTAGTGCAGTGCTTTTATCTTACCAAAGCTGTCCTGAAGAGAAAGTCACTGATTTTCATTTGTGCAACCATCACTTTTTTTTATTTTTTGTATCTGGAGACTGTACTCTTTATTCTGTCTATTTTGAATGTTATTTAATTTTTTAATTAAATTATTTTACAATTACAGTTGCCATACAATACTATATTAGTTTTAGGTGTACAACAATGTGATTAGACATAACTCACAAAGTAATCATCTCAATAAGTCTAGTACCATCCAACACCATACATAGTTATTATAATATCATAGACTATTCCTTAGGCTATACTTTATACCCCATGACTAATTTTATAACTGGCAATTTGTACTTCTTAATCCCTTTCACCTTTTTTACTCATCCTCCTGAATCCTACTCCCATCTGGCAACCATCAATTTGTTCTTTGTATCTATGAGTTGTTTTTCTGTTTTGTTTGTTCATTTGTTTTTTAGATTTCGTGTATAATTGAAATCATATGTTATTTGCCTGTCACTGTCTAACTTATTTCACTTAGCATAATGCCCTCTAGGTCTATCCATGTTCTTATAAATGCAAATGGAAAGATTTCATTATTTTTTATGGCTGTGTAAATTCCATTGTATGAATGTGCCACTTTATCCATTCAGCTATCAATGGACACTTAGGTTACTTCCATATCTTAGGTTGCTATTGTAAATAATGCTGCAGTGAGCAGGGTGCATATATCTTTTTGAATTAGTGCTTGGATTGCTTTGGATAAATACCCAAAAGTGGAATTACTGGGTAACATGGTAGTTCTTTTTAAAAATTTTTTGAGGAAACTCCATTCTGTTTTTCATAGTGTCTGCACCAATTTGCAATCCCACCAACAATGCATTAGGGTTTCCTTTTCTCCCTACACTCATCAACACTTGTCGTTTGTGGATGTATTGATGTTGGTCATTCTGACAGGCGCAAGGTGATATCTCATTGTGGTTTTAATTTGCAGTTCTCTGATTATTAGTGACGTTAAGCATCTTTTCATACGTCTATCGGCCATCTGTATGTCCTCTTTGATGAAAGGTCTGTTCAGGTCCTCTGACCATTTTTAATTGGATTGATGTTTTTTGGTATTAATTTGTATGAGTTTCTTATATAGTTTGGATATTAACCCCTTATTGCATGTATTATTGGCAAATATCTTCTTCCATTCAGATGATTGATAGTTTCTTTAACTGTAGAAAAACTCTTTAATTTGATGTAGTCCTCTTTGGGTATTTTTTTTTCTTTCTTTTGTTTTCCTTGTCCAAGGAGACATAGCCAAAAACAATTGCTAAGAGTAATGTCAAAGAATTTACTTTCTGAGTTTTATGGTTTGGCATCTCATATTTAAATGTTTAATCCATTTTGAGGTGGTTTTTTTTTTTTAAGTATATGGTGTAAGAAAGCAATCTAGCTTCATTTTTCTGCATATATCTGTCAAGTTTTCCCAACGCCTTTTATTAAAAAGATAATTGTATATTCTTGCCTTCTTTTTCATGAATTAATTGACCACATTGTGGGTTTATTTCTGGGC
The DNA here is from genome assembly GCF_014108415.1 of Molossus molossus. Taxonomy (NCBI): domain Eukaryota; kingdom Metazoa; phylum Chordata; class Mammalia; order Chiroptera; family Molossidae; genus Molossus; species Molossus molossus. Next base: position 21,780,980 of record NW_023425344.1, read on the forward strand.
TCTCTGTTCTGTTCCATTGAACTATGTGTTTTTATGTCAGTACCATGATGTTTTGATTACTATAGCCTTTTAATATAGCTCGATATCAGGTAGCCTGATTCTTCCTACTTTGTTTTACTTTCTCAAGATTGCTTTGGCTGGTCAAGGTCTTCTGTGGTTCTACATAAAATTTAGGATTATTTGTTCGAGTTCTGTGAAATATGCCATTGATATATTTTTATTTGTTTGTTTTTAATCTTCACCCGAGGACATTTTCCATTTTTTTGTTCAGATAGAATGGGAGGGAGAGAGAGGAAGAGAGAAAGAGAAACATCGATGTGAAAGGAACACATCAAGTGTCTGCCACCCTCACGACCAACCAAGGCCAGGGACAAACTGCAACAAAGGTACAGAGGTACGCACCCTTAGCAGGAACCGAACCTGGGTCTCTCTGGACCACAGGCCGACGCTCTAACTGCTGAGCCAAACCAGCCAGGGATGCCATTAGTATTTTGATAGAGATTTCACTGAACCTGTAGATTGCTTTGGGTATTATAGACATTTTAATGATGTTAATTCTTCCTCTCCATGAGCCCAGTGTATCCTCCTATTTATTTGTTTCTCTTCAATATTATATAGCTTTTTTTAGTACAGGTCTTTTACCTCCTTGGTTAAATTTATTTTAAGGTATCTTTTTGAATGTTATTTTTTATTGAAGTATAAATGACTAAATTCAAATTTGTAAAAAATATGACTTGCAAAATTAATTTAATGATTGATTATTTTCAATGTATTAAGGTATGGAACATAGAGTCATAAATTATTTTGTCTGCAAGAGATTATGAAATTTCTCATTTTAAAATTCAGTTCAAAAAACTAAAAAAAATTAACTGTATTAAAAAGTAACTTTTTCAAGATCATTCATTTAGTGAGAGATCGGTGATCCAGATTCCCTTAATCTTAATCTGTGAGTAATCAAATTTACTGCAATTGCTTACTTAAAAGTATAAATCTTGGTGAGTTGACATTTTCTTTTGTGTTTGGATGGATTACTTATCTTAAATCAGTAAGATAAAATAGGAAAGCAAACAAACAATTTTATTTATAAGAAACAGAAAAACACTAGGTAATGTATCCTGCTGTGCCCCTGGAAGGGAATAAAAGTTGGCACCTCTTTGTAAAGTTTACTTTACAAACATTCTTTGTATCTGACTAACAACTTTTGTCAGAAGTGAAACCAGTCAAAAATATATTCCAATTTTAAATCCAGATCTAAGTAATAATATCTGAATGCTGCCATCCTGGGACTGGGGATACAGTGCGTGCAATACCCTCAGTGTTTACATTGAGGGCAAGTTATCAGAGATTTCCGATCATAAACATTAACCACACTCAACCATCATGATGTAAGCTTATCTGTCCACTCTAATCAGGAAAACAAGCATCAATTAAATAAATAGAACATCTGATTATAAAGAGAATTGTTAACACAGTCACATTAGCTGGTTGTAATAAGATATTAGCTAATCGACAGGGGAAAAATGTCCTTAGACACCCTAGTGAGTATTGCTAAGGATTTTCATTCTCTGTGATCTTTGTTGAGGATAACAGTATGATAAGCCGGTGTGTCTGAAGAGTGAAGAGAATGAAGGAAGCCCGGCCAGTGTGGCTCACTGGTTGAGCATTATCCCATGCGCTAAGAGGTCGCCGGTTTAATTCCTGTTCAGGGCACATGCCCTGGTGGTGGGCTGGATCCCCAGAGGGGGCATACAGGAGGCGGCCAATCGATGTTGTCTCTCATCCATGTTTCTATCTCTCTCTCCCTCTTTCTTCCTCTCTCTCTAAGAACAATAAAGAAAAAAGGAAAATATTTTTAAAACAACAGAGAAACGTAGATCTGATTGTAAAATCATTCCACTTTTGTGAGGATAATGTATTTATAGTGAGAACAAAGAATGAGGTTGGGAGGAATGATGTTTTTCCAAAGGTGTTTTGGCTAATTTGAAGTTTTTTTCCAATAAAGCATCACACTTATGACTGGACCAGTTATCAAAAAGACATTGTATATTATGTCTTTAAATTTGTAAATTGCACAGATTTTGGCTTAGTAAATTTTTTTTTTGGTTTTTGTTTTTGTTTTTGTTTTTGTATATACCCTTAAGACATTTTCTTCCAGGGGACTGAAGTTCTAATTTTATCACGAAGATCGGTGACAAAGTACTTTCAGCGAACAGACTGCTGGATCATGTTAGGTTAGTGAAGACTATCCAAATATTTTTACCTTCATTGGTGGTGAAAAAAAGTAGCAGGAATCAAGTTATTTGGTTACATTTTGCAATACTTGAACGTAAGAAAGCTGTTATTATGCCTTAGAGACTGAAAATGCATGTTGGACCCGACAGGTCGAGTGCTTTTCCATTGAGAAGTAAAGAGAGGAAGACATCAGTTAAAAGTAGGCAGAAAATTCCCTGGCCGGTTTGGCTCAGCAGTTGGAGTGTCGGCCTGAGGGCCAGAGAGACCCGGGTTCGGTTCCCGCTAAGGGCACGTACCTCGGTTGCAGTTTGTCCCCGGCCCTGAGATGTTTCTCTCTCTCTTTTCCTCTATCTCCCTCCCACTCTATCTGAACAAAAATTGGAAAAAATGTCCTCGGGTGAGGATAAAAAAAGTAGGCAGAAGAAAACACATGTGCATGGGAACAATCAGTGAGGTAGCAGGTTATGGTTTCTCAAACATGCTATTAGTTTGTTTGTTTGTTTGTTTGTTGCAGGTGAAATGGGAACACAGTGGGCAGGAAATGGAGAACTAATCGCACCCTTGCAGGCCTGCTAAAGCAGGTTAACTTGGATGTCTCACATGGTTAGCTGGGCACAGAGGCCCTTCTTCGCATAACACTCGCATGACACATATTTCCAGAACATGTGTCATGTGAATGTTATGCACACATAGCAATACATCAAATATAATTAGAAGAACACAGAATCTATTTAGGACCACCCAGGTTGCCTTAAGGGTTGTATCGGTATATTAGATATCACAAAAAGGAATGTATCCATGTATATCTAAAACTATAATTTATTATTTTGCATTTATAGAACAACATTAGAAAATTAACTATATTTTATGTAACAGAATTCTTCTTTTAACAAGACTTTTTTAGTTTTCTTTACAAAGGAACTCCAGTATTTATATATTTTAATCAATAATTAAATCATTGATATTAAAATATTGTGACTGACCAAGGACAAAAAATCAAATGATCTTATCTATTTAAGAACAATTTTTAAGAAAAGAGAAAGCATCATGAACAAATACACCAAAAAAAAGTATTTTGCAAATTATATTTTAAAAGTATATTACTAAATAAATATATTTTTCCAAGCATACCTGTATTTGTTAGCCATTTTATTTTGATGTAACTAGTAAGTAAAAGTGGATACCACTTCAAGGAAATTATCAGTCATGTACATGTTTATTATATTTTATAGGCTGGGGAACCTCCTTATTGTTTCAATAGTGTGGGGACAGAAGTGATATTTAGCAAAATTAGATGGTTCAGAAAAGTTAAGAAAGTAATGAATCTTCTACAATTTGATGTGAAATAACACTAACATTTTCCAAAGATGTCATTTTTCAGCATTGCAGTGGTGCTTTAATATACTTTTAGCTTTTACCTTCAACAGCAGTTTATTTATGAGATTCAGTAATGAGAATGACTATGTTTTTTAATTTTGCTCATAAATTGAGGGGCACCAAAAGGAACATTTTAGCAATATGAAGATTTTTTTTAAGCCAAGGATTTATTATCAATAACTATGAGATTTCAAAGTGGTTTGCTCTAAGGAAATATGTAATATATACAGCACCATTAGTAATTAAATTGATGAACTATTTTCAAGGCTCTCATGAAGTCCAAATGTCAGAGATATAAATTAATTTGTCTTATTGGATAAGTTATATCTTTTAAGGAAAAAGTAGAATTAAATATCGTAACTGCTCATTGCTAAGCATATTTTGGAAAAGAAAAACATAAACTATTATTATCAAGTATTATGGAGTTTACTTTGACATGGCTATAGTTTGTAAGAAAACATGTTTCTTATAGCTGCATGAATAATATATATAATATATTATATATGTATGTAAAATGTATATATTACTTATTTTTCCAGAAGTCCAATGGCATTACTTCAATTTCAAGTGTTTGTGGGTTATTCAGTGCCTAAGATACCTGCACCTAAGGATTTACTTTGTTGATAATTACACTCTTAGACACTTAAACTGAAAATAAAGTTGCCTTTTATCTGAAGTGCTCTACAGTGCTAAAACGTGTGCCTTCATCTAGTTTAGTAAGTGATGGTTTATTTCTTTACCTTTAACTTCAAATAAATAATTGAGAGCTTCCGTTTTATTTAGCACAAGTCCTCAATGAAAGCAGACATAGGCTTAATCAATGAGTAATTGGCTGGCAGAGCAAAGCACTTACACTGAATTTTCCTGTGTTAAATTTTGATAGACAGTCTAACCATTCCATGTTCTATGTCCTCACCTGTAAAATGATAACACAGTAACATACATTAAGCTCCCGAAAGATTGTGCAAGCATTAGATGGATGGATTGAAATAGAATGTAAGGAAAGAAGGACAAAAAAAGGAAGGGAAAGAGGAAGGAAGGAAAGGAAGAAAGGCCAGAGGTAGGGAAGGAAGGAGGGATGAGAGAAAGGAGGAGGGGGAGAAGGGAGGGAGGGAGGAAGGAAAATTTTCCTACTGGTTTATAAAAGTGTCAGTCCCCGAATGCCATTTGGAGATGCAGCATCCAGGTAGAGCTATTTTGCAGTTAAAAATGAATCTCTCTGCAGGTGGCCTTAGACAATAAGTTGGGAAATGAGAACCGGCTGTGGCTGGGTCACGTAACAGGGCGCGATGCAGGCACGCAAACCAGGTGGTTTGGCTGAGTGTAGGTGGAACTCCTTAGGCAAAGCCACTTTTTCAGGATAATGTTCTAGACAACTCTTACACAGTGGTCATGGAAAAGCCCTAGTAAAGAAATTACAGGTTGTAAGTTTCATGCTAAGTGTTAGAGGAACAATGCTTACATATGTGGTTGCTTATTTCAGGATAAAAGAAAATGAATCACGTGTAGAAAATGTTCAGCTACAAATAGTTTTCGAATATGGATAAACCGAAAAAAAAAATAATCGTGAGACTGACAATTAAGTGAGAATGGTTAATTCTCAAATATCAGTTAATTAAAAGATCATTTATCTTCCTTTGTATCTTATTATGTCTCCAAGGGTTCTCTGAGTATTACTGTTACAAATCAACTTTGGCTGCTAAAGGGGCCTCCTCCATGTATCCTGTGAAGGTCAGTTGTCTTCAGATGCTTTAACACAACGTAAAAGGAGAAACTAACAAACACTAGGACCATAAATTAGACCAAAAATATTTCTACTGAATTGAGGAAAAGGGAAATAAAATGGTTTTCTAAATGCTTGAATTTGAATAAACTGAGTTAGCTCTGTTTTTTAATACAGCTTTTTAAATATTAGGGCTGATTCCAATAAAGAGTCTAGGTGACTAAAATGTATGAATTAAGAAGTAAGTCATAGTTTTTGACAGTGAAATGAAAATTTAAGGGTTTATAGGTTTTTTATGTGGATTATTTTCTCTTTCAACAGATTTTGTCTTGCCATACGAAGAGTCACTTATTATTTCTTTTATGGGGACATTTATAAAATATTTACTATATTCTTAATGACATTTTAAAATTAATGTTTTCATTCATATTCTATCTTATTCAAAAATGATTTAAAGTGGCCTATAAAATATGTATTATAAACCTGACATCTTGTCATGGTTTTATAATGCCTGAAACATACCTAAATCTACCAAAAACACAGTCCTCTTCCCACCCACCCCCTCCCACCCCCATATTGTTCTTGCCATTCAAAACATAATCTTGGCGATTACTCATTACATAAGATTGTAGTCAATCACTATGGACTGCCCTTGCATAAAGCTTACCTGTCCATCTTCTGACCTGGCACCTTGCATTTACAGCTCCCTTTCAGCTGCACACAGAACCAAAGCAATTCACCTGTCCTAGCAGATACGGATAAGCTGCCCGCTGCTGCCTTGGTCAAACACACACACATGCCCATAGAGTGTTGTTTCGAATGTTGTCTCACTCACTTTAAAGCATTGCCTTTGACCTAACTAATCTCTCTCACTTGCCTTTTTACCCACAAAGTAATCTGTTTTCCAAGTGTTGGAAATCTACCTCTCCCTTTCCGCTAGCAACACTCACATTTATTCTGTACGCCTCTCCTGAGCTGGACATCAGCCACAGAATTCAGCTGAGCAAGTGCATATTCACTGATGGCGTTGGTGTCGGAGGACACAGACTGGGCTGAATTCCTTCTTACAGGCGAAAGGGCATTAAGTTCCTAAAATAGGGATGTCTGCAGTTTAAAAATGGTTAATAAACAGACGTCTCTCTAATTGATATAAATGCAGCAAGTACGACAAAATGATGGGGCCATTTCTGGCATTGTGATAAAGGAGTTATTACAGCACCAGAGATGAGTGTCAAGGAACATCACCTAGTTTTGTGCAGGTTGGAGAGCCTGTCATTATATTCTTAAATGATTACTCCTCAAATTATTAAATAGTCACGAGGTGTGTGTGTGTGTGTTTGTGCACTGATGCATGTTTGTGTTTTCATTTGAGATCAAAGGGTGATCAGTTCATTGTAGTGATTCTCTGTGAGTGGAAGTGAGTCTTGAAGCTGAGGGTCTCGGCGTCCTACTAGTCCAGTCTTTATCTCAGCAGCTGCCCACTGGCTCACGATTCCTGCTGAAGTGACAACAGCTCAGCTGGGCTTCCACCTTGAAGGGAATAAGCCTGCAGACCGAGTTGTGTTATTATCTGCCTTCTAATCGGCTAATGTACTCTTACCATTTACATTTCAGGTATTTACCAACCATGGGAAGTGTGGGAAGTAGGGTATATTACAGCTGCTGCCAGGGTGAGAAACACAGAGCCATGCCATTGGCCCGCTGTCGAAACTGTCACATGAAACTCAAACCTTGGCTAATGGTGGTTATCATCTGATAGGGGCTGACTCACACATTCCTCTGGCTTTTGGCCTAAATCTAGTCAATCAAATATAAGGCTTCTAAGTATAAAATATCATGCCATATGTTAACGAAGCTTATATTTTGAGGCTTCAAAGTCATTAGAGATTTTATATTCCTTTCTAACTTTCCTAAATTGCTTGTCCAAGTTACTTTTCCTGGATACCATTATTTTCTCAATTTTGGGATATAAGCTTCCTATAGATACTAGAAGCCCCTACATTGTGAAGAAGTTTTCCCAGTTTTTCGTGTCTATTTAAGACATTTGTCGTGTTATATGTACTTTTGCAAAAATAGTGGTAATTAAGTTTATCTAACAATTAATAGAATAAAGTATCTCTTTGGTGCCTAATCCTGTGCTAGGTGTTAAACCAAACTGTAATTCTCTCTCTCTCTCTCTCTCTCTCTTTCTCTCTCTCTCTTTCACTCGCTTTTATTTTCTCTATTTCATTGCCAATGGAGTGGCTGGACACTCCTGTGTTTTTCATAGATCATAGATAGCAAAGAGTATCTGCAATGCATTTTAAAATGCACGGTACTTGCCAAATCCAAGTGGAATATCCCAAAGGAGCAAAAGAAGAAACAGCAAAAGTAAGCAAGCTGCCTCTTTTTCTCATTTCCAAAATAATATTTTTAATTTATGGAAACTTTGGCCGGAGTTAAAATCTTCCTCAGCTCTGCACACCAGACTTAATTCAGAAGATCACTCCGAGTCTTACAGATCATGACAGTGTCAGAGGGGCCATATTTTTATATGGATGAACCACTCCTGGACAATTTCTATAATATATTAGATACAAACATGTTTTCTTCCCGTTTCAAATACGTATGTCTTATCTTGCTCCCTTGATGTATCTTCAGTAAATGCATGTATTTTGGCTTTAGAAGAAATTTTCCGTTTTAACCACCATTAAATTGTCTACACATTACTTCATTCCAATAATGGCTACAGCAGTCTTCCCTGTGCTGCCGAGTGCATTTGCTTAGGGGACAGTCTGACGGTCAGCTTTGGCTTGTCACAGGGGATATGGCGAGCTGTGGCAAGCTCCCTCAGTGGCAGTCGTTATATTTATTTGGGGACTTCCTGCATTTCATTTTTCATATCTTTGCCTATGAGCACCTCCAAGGTGCTTCTTTTCTTATCTCCCTGGGTAGACAGAAGCAGCAGGTGTGCAGCTCCAGAGCTTTGGACCACGAAGGTGGCAGCACCAGGGGCACCCACATGCCACAGGCTCCAGTGACATTCTCCTCGCGTTCACGCCCAGACTAGAAATTCCGTTCTCTTTTCCACATTTTATCGATGTACTGCCTAAGTGTTTGCTCGTTTGTGTTTCTTCATGCTAATCCCAGTTATGGAGAATAAAGAGGCACTTTTTAACCTATTGCCCAAAATTCCCTTTCAAGGAGAGTGAGCGATATTCAGAGTTGTTGCTCTCAGTTTGCTTAAGTGTTTATTCTTTTAATTCATGTCTATGCCATGCTTTTCACACAAAGGACTTAAGGCATTCTCTAAAATTTAGAAACAAAATATATGAATCACTTCATCCAGCTATTTTAAAGTCCACAACTCTTAGTTTCTGTTATGAAGCAGAACTCTTAGTTTTGTATTCTATTATGATTTGCAATGCCTGTGGGGTATATTTTATAGATGGTCTTTAAGGAATAGTCATTTTATGTTTTAATCATATATGAGTTTATATAGAATAATAAGGATATGATTGTTATTTTCTGTAATGTGATTTGATGTCTCATGATCCTGACTCAAAGCTGGGAGATGGAGTGACCTGGACCAGGCAAGGCATGCAGACAGATGCTCTGACTAAATAACCCATATTTCTATCATTCTGATGACATAGAATGATATCTTTACTTTTTAAAATATGTTTCATTGATTTTTTTTAGAGAGAAAGGAAAGGAGAGGGAGAGAGAGATAGAAACATCAATGAGAGAGAACATTGATTGGCCGCCTCCTGCATGCTCCCACTGAGGATCAAGCCTGAAACCTGGGCATGTGCCCCGACTGAAAATTGAACTGGCGACCTCTTGGTCCATGGGTCGACACTCGATGACTGAGCCACATCGGCTGGGCTAGAATGACATTTTTTAAATTAGTGGCTAAGCCCAGCTGGTGTGGCTTACTTGTTGAGTGTCAACCCATGCACCAAGAGGTCTCTAGTTTAGTTCCTGGTCAGGACACATGCCCAGGTTATGGACCAAATCCCCAGTTGGGGGCATGCAAGTGGCAGCCAATCAATGTTCTTTCTCATCGATGTTTTCATCTCTCTATCCCTCTCCCTTCTTCTCTCTCTAAAATTAATGAAAGAAAAAAAAATTTTTTTATAAAATAAAATTAGTGGCTAATTTGAGGGAAAAACATAAAATTTATTTATTTTTCCAGTTTTTTTTTGAAGTGCAATGTGTCACTGTTACAAAATAATTTAATTTTAAATGTTTGACTAGAATGTGTTATCAGCTTATGCTGTTCACTCTCTAGATCACATGATAAGATATCAAATCACTGTTTGTTCACCAATCATAGGAAGCAAAAGACATTCAGAACTCAAAGCACTTCTCTCTCATGAGAGATGTTACCTCATGTTGTTGGATTTTCCTATGAAAATTAGATTTATTCCTCATTCTACACCAGCATTGAAAGAAATTAAAGAACAAAAAAATACAAAACTTGCCATCTTGAGATAGTCATATTAAATATTTGCCTTTTTGTGTCCTTGCATCTGCATCTTTCCATCAAGAACAAAATAATCCTTGAAGTTTTCAGAAACTTCAAGAAGAACTTTTTTAAAAGAGAAAGAAAGTCATGTTTTCCTAAGTTCACATATGCCCATAGCCAAATCATATGACTAATCGTCAAGCGATATCCAGACAGGATGGACATTTTCATCCAAAAGTATTTCTGTGGAATTAAAAAAAATGCATTTTTTCTCTTGGAATCTTTGAAGACAATTTTCTGGGCACACTACAATTTCGGTGGATCACCTGGCCTTGTGAAACATATATGCTGTTTCTGACCATCAGCATTATGACTCAGCTATTGCATTCCAGAGCAGGAGCTGTTTAAATCAAAGTTTTTCCATTTCAGATCCCCAACTACTGCTGGCTAGATGTCAGAGCCTGCAAGATATTCTCTAAGTAATTGTAAAGCCCTGTTCTCCAATCAGCATACATTATTGCAGGCAGGGATGACTCCGTAGGAATTCCTGTTGAAGTTATAACTCGGTCATTTACATTTTGTGTCATACATACTTAAATGTCTCTACTGGATTAAAAACATGGTACTTTCTTTTCCTTTTATAATGGTGTTCAGAACAAAAAAACTCTTGATTTCTCTACTCATTGCAGATAGCTGTCATTGTTTGTGTGACAGGATCTAATTAACATCCATAAAGAGTTTCCTGGCTGTTTAATGTTAGCCCCCAAAGGCAGAGTAATAACTCTTAAAGGATAGGAGAACAGGGGGATTTTGGCTACGAGAGTAAAGGAGGAGAAACACAGTTAATATATATATTCTTTCCTTTATTGATTTCAGAGATAGAGGAAGGGAGAGGGAGAGAGAGAGAGAAACATCGATGAGAGAGAACATTGACCGGCTGCCTCCTGCATGCCCCCCACTGGAAATCGGCCCACAGCCTGGGCATGTGCCCTGACCGGGAATCGAACGAGCGACCTCTTGGTGCATGGATTGATGCTCAACCACTGAGCCACACTGGCCAGACAACACATTCAATATTTTGGTTTGGTTTGGTCTTTTTTAATTTTACTTATTGTTTTCAAGGGGAGTGGGATGTAGATTGAGTAAAGCAGGCAATTTTTTTTTTTTTTTTTTGGCCTCCAGTTTTCAAGGGAAACTAGAAGTAGGAAATCACATGTAAAATCTTCATGAACTTTCATCCAAAGATTCCATGTTCTGAGTAGTTGAAAACAAAGGGGAGACACCCCGTGCTGAGACTTGGTCATGTTGCAAACAAGGAGTAAAAAGGTCTCTGAGACCATGCATCAAATCACTGTTAAAGCTGAAATAAAAGTCAAGGTTATCAAAATTGCTTTCAAGGACAAAATCCTATTAGTCTTGTGGGAGAACATAATTTAGCACGAAGAGCATCCTAATGGAAACGAAGAACTTCCATTTTGATCCTTCTTGGGAAATAACCCTGGCGATCTATCAGCCTCGTTGCCCCTCGGTTTCCACACTGTGAAACTACGGGACAGACCGGAGACTTTTAAACTGTCATATCAAAGGGATTTTTAAATTTGATTTTTTTTTTCTACGTGTGGAATATTTTAACATTTGCACTTGTAGCAACATAAATAAAACGTGGATATTGAAGGTAAAAACAATTCATCATAAAAGTCATAATAATTTTAAATCCATATAAGGATCGTGGCTGAGAATGTTGACTGCAAGGGAAAGCAATGAGTAACATTACATAAAGGACAAAAATTCTCAGTCGTGAACACAATTGATTTTTATCCTCTTGCTTTTTGGTTTTGTTTGAACTGTAATTTCAGACGTTACTTTCAAAACGAATCATGAAAGAGCCTAATAGCTAGCAATAGATATTTGCTAAAATTGAGCCAAATATAATTTCCTGCACATTTACAATCAAGCAAGTCTTATAGTTTATATTATTCTCCTCAGTGGACAGTCTGAGTATTATGTCTTTCTGACTTTGCTCTCTTTGTTTAAAATTACAGTTTATTCTTCACAGGAAAACTACACAGGCTGTGATTGGCAGAAAATACAGACAATTGTATAAACCAAAGTACATTTTGAAAAGTAGAAAACATTGAGAAGCTTATATGATTCTAGAAGTGTTGTTATATTTTCTTAGATAGATAGGTAAGTAGATGATTGATAGATGATAGATAGATAGATAGATAGATAGATAGATAGATAGATAGATAGATGGATGGATGTACGGCAGAGTATACATACACATATTACACCTATATATTGTATATAAACATATATATTATATATGCACTCTAACTGAGCCTTTTACAATGTTACTAAAACTAAATTAATAAATGTTAGCCTTTGCAACCAAATGTTTTGAATAGCATTTCCCAAAACCCCAAAACCAAACAATTTCAGAAATGAGGCATCCATGCCTTTTGAGTTCAAACCTCTAATGTGTAATACATAGGACACTTGCCAAGGAAAGCCCACGTTTGCAGACATTATTCCCGCAAACCAGCGAAGTGACTAGCACAGCTGTATTCTATACACACTTGTAGCAGAGACAGTGTCCCTGCTCAGAGGAGCCTGAGTCTGTGTATCGACCTTGCACTAGACTGACAGTTGTAGCTGTAAAGGAATATCGTCTGTTCCACTCACCACTCCGTGTCTCTCATGTAGGCTTCAACGCACCTTTGATGAATAGACATATTTCTTTGATTATATTAAAAATATGCCCTTGAAAACGAAATGGCAAACATAGGAACTCTTCTCCATGTAATCTCCACTGCTCTTCTTTGACTCTATTTTGCAAATGTTTGTTGAGTGGATACTGTGTTTCGAGTACCATTGAGCTTCCAGGAAGAAAAAAGATTAACCATGTGCGTTCATTCTCTGTAAAATTCAGGATTCAGTGGAAAGAAGAACATAAAGATTGCTAATAGAAAAGTGTGATCATAAATGTATGGAAAGGAAATTATGTTAGAGTTAAAAAAAATAAACAAAACAAAGGACAGGATCCAACCTCAGGCCAAGGTTCGAGATTTTGATGGGAAAACACATGAGCAGATTTTTTTTTTTTGCTCCTTTTCTACTTCAATCTCCTAAAATAACCCTAAACCCCATGCTTCTTACACTTGACCTTCTACATACATAATTAATTGTTCATACATTTTTTTTTGGTACACACCCCTAGAGGGAACTGAACCTGGGACTCTCTGGTCTGCAGGCCGACGCTCCAACCGCTGAGCCAAACTGGTCAAGGCTGTTCATACATTTTCCACAAAGAATAGTTTTTTTTTAAAAGGGATTTTCAAAGGTTAAAGTTCACTTGCCTATTATTTAGAACTCAGCTTTAATAAACTACCTGACAAAGACTAGTTTGCATGTCTCTAGTTAAACAAGAGTAGAACCTGGGTTCCAGTAGTTCTCACTAAACGCTACAAAACTGAAGAGGCACGTAAGCGTCTGTAGTGACATAGGACAACCCCAGCGTTCTCAGGCATGCCTGAGCCTGTCCACTTCTGTTTCCTTTGCCCTGTGACAGTTTTCTTCTTTCCTTTTTGGACAACTCTTTTCGTCCATTAATGCCCATAAATATCATCTCTTCCCATGAATTTATGTAACAGTTCCAGGATCCTGCATAATATGATAATTTCTCCTTCCCTTTATAACATTTGCTATGTATCTCGGTCAGAGAATATTTACTGAGAGCCCGTTTTGTTGAAAGCACTGTGCCAAGAACAAAGAGTCACTTCAGCTCTCCAGACAGGGCTGTTTTAGGCCAGAATGCAGAGCATGGACTTACTGGTTATTTACGGCCAGTGTCCATTCTGAATGCCCCATGTCCTCGCTGTACCAGGTTGTTAAATATTTTGAATGCCGCCTCTATACAAGGCAGAACGGATCTGGGGCATTTTCAGACAGGTCTTGCACGTTTCTCTCCTTAAAGCTGCACCAGTGTGGCAAATTCCTAGTTAAGAACGAAGTTTGGATTTGTTTCACTTTTTTTTCCCTCCAACATTCCCCAGAGGAGTGTCAAAATCCTAGCCTGTGAATCCTTCAGGAAATGAAGGCCACTTTGGAAAAGCAATTTAAGAACTATGTGGCAAGACTACGTGAAGCCGAGCACTTGTTTGGTGCTCCAACGTACTCAGAGAAAAATGGCAAAATGAAAAAACAAAGTGGTGGAGGAGGTTTTCCAAATTTGCAAGCCACTTCTTAAGCTTCATCTTTCAAAGGATAGTAACTTTTGAGTCTGCAAGATTCAAGCCTGCTGGGGAAGAGAGAGTCAGAGGGAAGGAGAAAAAGAGAGAGAGATTAAAGTACGTGACTTTAAGGTATGTTATCTTTCATCAACGCATGTAAAACAAAATCCAAAGTGTTTAGTCTCTGGGATTTAAATAGCAATAGTCTTAAATAACAACTGAAATTGTGGACATTAGGGTCAAAGAGACTCATGTTCAAATCATCTCCTATGTTTAGAAACAGGGTTGTTTAGACATTAAAATTACTTTTCTTCTGAGCATCTTTTTTCCACAGATAGTTTTTGCGTGAATTAAAGAGATAACTGTTATTTATTGATCGCTTTCTGGGTACCAAACTTGAGTCTCTGAATTATGTGTTAATTTAATTATCACAACAACCCCATTTTATACTTGAGGAGACTGAGGCTTAGATCCTCACTTTGCCTCACGCACCAGCAAATATCTTCACCCGTGGTCGGATCACAAAGTTGGGACTGTGTGCCGTGCACCCGGCTGGGATACACACACATTTCCTTCATGCATCACCTGGCATGTGGTAAGTGCTACATAAACAGGATTTTATTAATCAGAATTTTGAAATTGACCTATTTTGCTGCAAACATTTTATGGTAAATTACACAGCACAGAAGTGTGACAATGTGGTCGTTTTGCTTTCTTCTTGGCACCATAATACTTCATATGAGTTAAATAGTATCTTCATATGAGTTAAATATCAGATACATGTTTTTCTCCAGTTACCTTTTGGAAGACAAGAGGAAAACACTGTGTTCTTTACTACTTCTGAGCATCCCAGGCAATCACGTCGGGCTCACAGAACATATTGCTAACTATTTAGTAGATCTCTCATGGTGGGGGGAGAGGGATTTAGTACATTTTCCATAGCTATAGAGAATATTTGTAAATTGGTGTCATTGTTGTATAGAGTATTAAGAGTCCAGGTTTTCAGATGCTGCTCTGTGAAGGGATGAAAGTCTCTTCATCTGCCCAAGCTTCTGGTTTCTCATATGCAAAGTGTACAGTGAGTTCAAACACAACAGAGACCTCTAGCTCTAAGGTCAATGGTCCTGCCAAAGTCTTAGGAAGGACATTTACATGCACCTCAATAGAACAATTCAAGCTATCCAACTATAGGGTCTTCTACTTTTCATCAGATCCATATCATTAGAAATACTCCGAAGAATTTCCTACCAGAGGTGATTTAGAAGCTACAACTGTGTAGAGTGGAAAGGTGAACTAACTATATTAGCTCTTAAAAAAGTTTACTTCTGACCCTGTTTAACTTTTTCATATTAACTAAATGCATGTATAGTCAGAGGAACCTTAAGGAAGGACTAATCTGGAGAAAACAAAAGAAAACCAGAAAACATGCCAAGTAGACTGAAACCAAGCTCCGATTAGTTTGAGAATTCTGGCAGCAAAGCAGTAAGGAAATGAACCCAAATGCCTGCCCTGTGTTTATGTAAATCAAGTTCAGTCAGGCTTACTCTGGCTTTATTGATAACTATTATTAATTTGATCATTGTTTTAAAAAATGTATCCCTCGATCCATCTGCATCAGAATCACTCTATTAAAATTGCAGATCCCTGGGCCCCCAAATTTTGAATCTGAATCTCTCTCTCCTTTTTCCTCTCCTTCTCCTCCTCTCTCTCTCTGTTTTACAAGTGTCTTTTTCAGTGGTTTTCAAACATTTTACCAAGATGTGTACATTTTAGGTTAATCTCTCCTTTCTTTTTTTTTGTTTATTAATTGATTTTATAGAGAGAGAGTAAGGGAGAGGGAGAGAGAGAAATATCGATGTGTGAGAGAAACAGAAATCAACTGCCTCTCTCCGGAACTCCAGCTGGGCTGCACCCTGGGGTATGTGTCCTTGACCTTTTGATTCACGGGACAATGCCAGCTGAGCCACACTGACCAGGGCAAATGTCAGAGTTGATTCAAAGGATAACTACAAAGGTCATCTGAAGAGTAAAATATTGAAGGGGCTTTATAATTTGCTTAACATTTATGGAACGTCTAACAAACTCCACTCTCTGTGATAATACATGTTAGTCATATTATTTTTTAAAGATGAATGAAAAATGTTTTTGTAACTAAAGTAATTATCTCTTTAATTGTCAGCATTTTTATTATGGAAACAAAAATTGTTTCAATTTCTCTTATTCTGAACACCAATATTTCTTTTGTAATTGCTTATGTTTGTGGGCTATTACGGTATTTAAACATGATGTTTCTTTGCATGCGGTAGTCAACTAACTTGTTAGAGTTATTTTTTATTTGTTTTTCTTTATGATTTTATGTATAGGATTTTTTCTCCAAAGTCTATTTAAATTCTAGGTCTGTCCCTCAGTTAAGATGGTGACTATAAAAATGTAAATATAACCCTGGCTGGTTTTGCTCAGAGGTTAGAACGTC
This sequence comes from Molossus molossus, assembly GCF_014108415.1. Taxonomy (NCBI): domain Eukaryota; kingdom Metazoa; phylum Chordata; class Mammalia; order Chiroptera; family Molossidae; genus Molossus; species Molossus molossus. The sequence goes on from NW_023425344.1 coordinate 21,797,467, forward strand.
TGCCTGCAGTCCAGAGAGACCCGGGTTTGGTTCCCGCTAAGGGCATGTACCTCGGTTGCAGTTTGTCCCAGGCCCTCATTGGGTCTCTCTCTCCCTCCTACTCTATCTGAACGAAATATCTAAAAATGTCCTCGGGTGAGGATAAAAAATAAAAAATTTAAATATCAGCAGACCACTGTCATCTAGAAAATAAAGACGTTTAATAATGTGACTCATCAAAGTCCCTTCCAACTCTGAAGTTTAGAGTCAGTTTCTGATGTAGGTCTTCCAGTGAGCATAGGACTCTTACCAAGAGTGAGGTAACCAAAACTATTAAATTGCCCAACCTATTTTTAATATAATTGTCCTGTCCAGCACAAACAAATTATCTCTAAAACTCAGTTACACTTCACAGATCTTATTTGGTTCATAAAATTACTGGCCTCACCCACCTGGTCCCACACCCCAGCCTTCATACCACCTACCGTGATATGTAATTACTCAGGTGCAATCAGTGCTGGGCCATCTCCGCCGTGCCTCACCCCACTCCGCCCCACAGACATGGAGTCACTTGGCAACATAAACTCACACTCCTCCTCAAATGAACTAATTCTGAAGTGTATTCCTCCACCTTGTTTGCCATTGTGCTGATTTCCTTCAAGTACAGACAATTTCATTCTTACAAATACTTCTCTAACACGTTCCAGATAAGAAATAAGTAATTGTTACTAAGAGATGGAAGGAAATGCTCGATCTCTTTGCTGATCTCTCAAAAGATGACATGATTGAGGGAATGAGACATCCAGAAACGAATTCTGAAAATAGATGGGAGAATGATGTTGGGCACAGATCAAACTCATAATAAATTTGCTATTAGTTGGCCAAGTGTACAGTAGAGACAAAAATAAAAAATTAAAAAGAGAAGATGGAGAGAGTAAGAGCGATTATGGGACGTGCCACGAGCACCTGTTTGAATAGATCTTGGCGAAGGGATGAATGAGAAGGTGCTCAAAGCGTAAGGACCCAGCTCAGAGAGAGATTGGGAAACGCTGTGGCATGTTTGGGGACAAGAGAGAAGATGGGTTTGGAAAGAATATTATCTGGGGAGATGAGTTTGGATAGACGTGTTAGGATTAAATCATAGAACCTGTGACTGTCTGATCAAGATGTTTAATTTTGAGTGTGATGAGGGTTGCCTGCAGTTCTTGAGCAGAAAAGTACCTTCATGGAATTGTAGGCAGATCGGTCTAGTGACATGCCAAAAAGAAAGTGATAATTGAGACTTGAGGAAGGGGACAAAAGCCAAGTATTTATACTGTTGAATCCGTTGGGAACCAGGGGTGGTAATGGCAAGGGGGTGGTGGGTGAAAGGAGGTAAATATGGACAAGGTATGTCAGGACTGCTGGGGTACTAGAGGTCAAAATCTCCAGTTTCTTTCTTTGTTTAAATCTTAGTGCATATTCCATTGCATCCAGTGTGTACGTGAAGGTGGACATTTTATTAGTTTCTACTGTGATTGCTCTTAATTTTGCCTTGAAAAAATTACCGAAGTAGATTGAGTTACTATCCTTTAAAAAAAAAAAAAAAAAAGCAACAACCCTAAATTTGCTGGAAAATGTTGCTTCTAGAATTTATGTGAACTTACTTTCTATCTTTTAGGAAGAACAAGGTTTGTTCAGTCACTAGCAAAGCAGCAGTGGCAAGAAGGGATGTGTTCAGGTGGGAGGTTCAGATGTGTCAGGTGCTCCTCACCTAGCCCAGTCTCCTCTGGAACTGCACAGAAGATGCCTTTCTGTTTCTCATCGCCGACGCCAAAGCCCAGGTGTCAGCAAATGAAATCTGATCACTGCAGTTCTCTTTTCTCTCTCGAATTTCCTTCCTTCCTTGCTTCCTCCTTCCTCTCTCTTCCCTCCCTCCCTCCTTACCTCCCTCCCTCTCTTCCTTTCTCTCTCTTTCTCTCATCTTCTCCCTTACTTTCTTTTTCTCTCTTTGATTACCAGATATAGTGCAACCTGGGTAGGAAAGCAAAACAGAAATTCTCCTCAAAGACAACACTTTCCCCCTAAACACGAAAGTCTTATTTTAGTTCACACAGGCATCATTTCATAACCAAAGTCAGATACTTAACTAAAATTGCTAGTGGAGACTTTCAACACATACCCCCCCCCCCTTTTTCTGTGTGTGTAATGATAAGAAATAGTGAAAGCTATGATGGAACTTGACTACTAGAAACTGCCAGTTATATGTCGGCTAAATATAAAGACTAATCTTTCCCTCAAGCTAATTTCTGAGAATTAACCAAAACGTCCAGGTGTGTGGCCAGACAACTTAAGCATGTAAGGCAGTACTTTATACCCTCCTTTGGCGAGCAGAGCCCTGCCCAGTGCTGTCTGCGGCCTGGCCAAATGTCATGTACGGAAGCATTCAAAACATGCTGGAGAGTCGCTGTTTCTTAATGATACCATTTGGGGGCTATTTTGAAGGAGACTCAGCGGAGGAAGAAAAAAGTAGGCTGAGGGGGATTAGTAACAATACAAAAGAAAAAGTCCTTTCCCTAGTCGGCTTATTCTCCTAGTCTGTCTCACTCTGCGTGGCCTAAGTTAAGCTCATAGGTTATGTCTCACTGGAAAGAGCCGTCAGGGCTGGGGGCCGCTGCGTTACATTTGTCAGCGTTGTGACCGACCTGGGAGCTGTCAGCAGCCTGATGGCCAGCAGGAGGGTTTCAGCGAGCAGACAACCCTCAGAGAAGTAGCGAGACAAAGAGAGACAAAGCAGTACTTTATAAACGCATCGTGTGTGTGTGTGTGCGTGTGTGTGCGCACACGCGTGTTGTGTATTCTCTTACCAGGAACTGGGCAAGGGTTTAAATTCATTGAACACCAATCGTCACAAACTACCCATGAAAAAGATTCCGGAGAAGACATATCATTCTGGAATGTTCTAGAAATTAGTAATATCATATCTCCAAAATCATCAAAATCTTTTTTCTCCATAATGACTAACAAAAATACAGGCCCTTGCTTCACACAGGAAAATAATTATTATACAAGAATACTTTTCCTCATACAAGAAACCCTGACATTTTCAGTGTTTTTATATATCCTAGCAAGACTACTAAATGTTCAAATGATCAGCAGCAGACATTCCCCAGACCTGATTAATATTTATTACCTGTGCCCACTTGTCTTATGTTTTTAAGGTACTTATATTTTACAAAGCAAGATGATGTTAGTTTCCCCAGTTTTTCTTGTTACATTTATGTGTTTGTTTGTTCATTCATTCATTCATTCATTCATTCATTTCTAGCTCCTGAACACTTTCCATATTCTGATAGCAGCTGAAGATTGTCACTCTTCATGTTACAATAATGAAAAATCCTTTTGATTTGAAAGTGCACTGATGTTAATATTTGTGAACGCCTATTGTGTGTCCATGTTAAAGCTGGCCCCTCCCACCCCCTCAGCTCAAAACCAGGTGGGCTCCAGGGTTGGTGTCTGGTCACAGCCTCCCTGATGCCGCGTGCTGTGTTTCACTCGCCTTCAGCGCTGGCAAAGCCCTACCTCCTCAGGTGAGCATGTGTCTCACTTTCGAGAACTCACAGCCCTCAGAATGTGGGTATTCAAACCTGCGATCACTTCACAGTGACAATTCTCCTGCTTAACAAAGGCAAATGACAATATCAGTGAGCTGTAATATCTAGTTTACAGAAATGAATCTCTCAAATCAAAGACTGATTCCTAGCACCTAAATAATATTTTATATCTATTTCTAGTATGCAATGATTAAAAGAAAGTCAGTAAATAAAACTGTACAGGAAAATGTTTGGTTGCCATGGATAAGGTCCTATTACCTATTTCGAATCTAATTCCTGCAGGGAATTAGAACAACATCATTGTTAAAGAAGAGTAAAACAATTATAAGTCTTGATTTTCAAGGTCAATAAGTGAGAATTTTTACTTTATTAAAAGTAATCAGTAGCTTATCTGGAAACTGTGTAACTACTAAACTAAACATGTACCAAATTTCGTTTCAAGAGTAATAGCAGGTTATTCAAATCCATGCTGTATTTATTTGCCAGTAGTCATTCTTAATGAAAATGTATGGTTGTTTGACTTATCTGGATAAATTTTAATTTTAAAGACCTCAATCTGCATTAAACATATAACATTGATAAATGAGCAATCATTTATAAGATCTTCCTTTAAAAGCCTTTTATACAACAGATATGAAAAAAAAAAAAAATCTTAGTAATACTTAGGGAATTCCTTATTGCAAGACTTAGAACCAGCATCTAGGTTTGTTAGCACTAGATTTGTTTCTTTTCGTCACCTTCATATTTGTCCGAAATCTTCTCAGTCCCTCTCTCAGTTTTTGTTTGTGTTTTATTTTTATTTCTTCTGTTCCCTCACCTCATTCCCCAGATAATTGAGCCCATTGCTGTCTGCGGAGTGCTCAGGTAGGTGTTGGAACAAGGGCAGGTCCTGTCTCATGTGCCAAGGGAAGACTGTCTTCCAGAGACCAGACAAACGTTTTCTTCCTTCCCTTCTCTCCTTGGCTCCCATCTCATGGGGTGGCAGGGTGGGGGTGGGGCTATGATGTATTTCAGCCAAGTTGGAATACGGTGGTGTATTAAGAAATATCACCAAGTACAGAACTTGAGGCACTCTGTTGTTTTCAGAAGTCATCTATCTGAATTCCACGTCAAGATTCCTGTTACTCGTTCTGTCTCTTCCTCGTGACAGCGAGAGGCATGGGGGTCAGGTGGGCCTCTAGCTCGTTACCCTGCTGCCTAAATGCTAGACTTCTCCTCCCTTCCCTTTCCGGTGTCTCTGGCAGGTCATATGATCAGGTGTTTCAAATGTGTGAAGATCTCTGAACAATTGTCTTTTCCCTCTCAAGACCCTTGCTGCTCATTTCGAAATAAACGTCGTTTGGTTCTTGACACGATGCAGACCACGGCATGTATACCAAGGCATATACCCCCATCTTCGTAGGAACCTCAGCCTTCCAGTCGATGTTTATCTTGCCTTTCTAGTAGATGTTTTTCTTGCATACTCTGAATTTTCTTTGCTGCTTGGCCTTATTTCATGAGTGTTGCTCAAAAGGTCATTATAGTGTTCCACTGAAGTGAATATTATATGTCAGGCCCAATTTATAGTAGGGACATTCTTTCAAAAATCTAAGTTCATGTGGTCCTGACTTTCTTATGCTACGATTACATTAGAAAATATCTTCTAGTGTAGGGGAGGCAGCCAATCAATGTTTCTCTCTCTCTCAAAATAAATAAACAAACAAATTAATTAATTAATTAAAACATATCCTCCATTGAGGATTAAGAAAAAAACAAAACAAAGTATCTTAAAAATTAATCAGGACCCATTATTATCTAGGAGACTGGTTTATAATTATTGGCTCTACCCCCAAAACGTGTGACTCTGAGCCACAGACTTTACCTTTCTAAGCCTTCAGTTTCTCATCTTCAAATAAAATGATTTTATGTCATAGTTTACAAATACTTTTTCTATACGGACATTCCATGGTAAGAATTATTTCGACCCTCATACAGTAGAATCATAATCCATACAGCCCAGCTGAAGGAAAAATGTAAGCATACTTTTTTAGGACAATATTTTTGTATTAAGAAGTGTTGAGATTTAGTGGGAAAGTATAATTTAGTTCAAATATACCTATGTTCAAATCTTTATTTAGCTATATGTTCTCTGGAAAATTATTTAAACTTTTTGACCTTTGACTTCATCATTTGCAAAAAAATAGAGTAATAATATTTTCAAGGTTGCTGTGAGGATTAAAAACTCCTATCATAGCCCGGCCAGTGTGACTCAGTGGTTGAGCATTGACTCACGTACCAAGAGGTTGCTGGTTTGACTCCTGGTCAGAGTATATGCCCAGGTTGTGGACCTGATCCCCAGTGGAGGGCATGCAGGAGGCGACCAATTGATGTTCTCTCTCATCTATGTTTCTATCTTTCTCTCCCTCTCCCTTCCACTCTCTAAAAAGTCAATAAAAAAATTTTTTTTTTAAACTCCTATAATATAATCTGGTCATATTTGGCATTTAATAAATATTTATATACTCTTTTGTTTTGGCAATATCTGTAATAAAATATATCAATAACTAATTAATATACTTTTTACTCTTTGATAAATAATGACTCATTTTTCACTGAAATTAAATAGGATAGTATTGAAAAGTCAGTCTTTAATATGGCAAGAGAAATTATGTCCAGATATTAGTAAAAATAATTAATTTTATTATGAAACAAAACCACAAAACAAATCATGTTTAGTATTTGGGATTCTTCAAGTTAAGAACAGTTTTCACAGATAAGGAAAGGTTAATGAGTCATCAAATCAACTGAATGAATGGTCCCTTAGAAAGTTTTTAGCACTACCCCAAGTTGAAGCTGATCCTTGGACCAATAATTTGTTTAATCTTTTTTTTTTTTTTATCCTCACCCGAGAATATTTTTCCATTTTTTGTACAGATAGAGTGGGAGGGAGAGAGAGGAAGGGAGAGAGAGAGAAACATCGATGTGAAGGGACACATCGAGTGGCTGCCACCCGCACGACCAACCAGGGCCGGGGACAAACTGCAACCGAAGTACGTGCCCTTAGCGGGAACCGAACCCGGGTCTCTCCGGACCGCAGGCCGACGCTCTAACCGCTGAGCCAAACTGGCCAGGGCTGTTTAATCTTTTTGCCAAATAAGAAAGTGTTAAAGATGAGAGCAGAAACTGAGATGATCATTGTTACAAACTTCAATTCTGGTTGACTAGCTTAACCATAGATCACAAGTGGTTTGACTTTTGCAACGTTATTTGATAATATAAAAAGTATTCCAAATCACACCAGAAACTTGTCCCTCAAACATCACTCTCCTGACACGCACGCTGTGGCGGACGATGTCATGTGCGGTGCAATTCCAGTCTTTATTTTATTCCCATTGACTCATATTGCTACTTCTTTTACACCTAGATACTTTTTGATGTCCAGTTAGACCAAAAGGCCCTTGAAATTGAGGACTATTTCATTTCTTTTGTATCTGTCTTAATATCTGGTCACAAACATGCGTTAAATGAATTATTTTCTCCAGAACTTGTTGGACTGGATTTTTTAGTTATGAAAAATCCATACAGATGGTTTCATCTGTCATGTTCTAGCAAGCTTTTATTCACAACCGTCCATCTGATGGTATTTATTTTCCTATACACTGACATGGCATCATGACCCCCATCCTGAGGTCCTGCTGCGACATTGCTATAGAGGATAATTGCTGCCACTGTGTTATTAACAGTCTGAACAATGGGACCTCGAGTTCCTTTTCCTTTGTTGGACTATTAGATCACAGTGTTAACAGTTTTGAGGAAGAAAGAGACTTCTGGTTTTTTGTTCACTTAAATAAACGCTAAAGATTCTTTTTGCTTGAAGATAATATAATAATAAGATAAAATTAAGTGAAAAAAATATAAAATAAAATAAAGGGTAATATGCAGTGTCATATAATGAGTCTCATATAAAATAACATCGGGGAAAAAGTATTCAGCATGACTATTTACACTAGAGTTTCTGGTAACAAAATACACCGTTTCCTAGGTATCAGAATAATAGCTCAAAGACATAATAATCCGAAACTCACAAGATCATTATTAAAACTGAGATGTCACAACTAATCAAGTTTTTTTGTTTTTTGTTTTTTTCCTGATAAGAGTATATTTAGCCCTGGCCAGATTGGTTCAGCAGTTGGAGCATCGGCCTGTGGACCACAGAGTCCTGGGTTCGGTTCCGGCTAGGGGCAGGTACCAAAAAAAGCAAAAATTAAAAAAAAAAAAGAGTATATTTAGCTATCAGGGACAGCATGGGATTTCCTTCCATGTTGAATAGAATTTAATACAGACCACTGAGAGCAACAGGAATGTAATGAAGCCAAACATGAATATTAAGAATTATTCCTAACTTCAGTGTTTATATTATGCTTTCTCCAATGGTGTCTGAAAAAAGAAAAAAGAAGTCTTGTGAAAAATGAATGTGGTCTCATACTCACTCAGATACAAACAATTCATTCATGTGAGGAAACAAACTGTTAATTTTAAATAACACTGCTTGTCTTTTTTTATTCTTCAAAATTTTCTATAATTTTTAAATTTAAAAATAAAATTGATTTTGGTTCATTTTGACTCAATATAAATTTTATCAGAATATGCATTTACCTATGATTTTGTTAGTTTATGATCATGAAAGATTAAAGAAAAACAGAGTTTCAGTGGTAAAAATTAACCCTCCCCCATACCTCATTTTCTTATTTGTAGATTATTATTCATATTATCTTCAATGACCAAAATCAATAATTTATTTGTTAAGTAGTTTAAAATCATGAGAAAGTGTTGTACCAATTGAAGGCTTTATTAAGTTTATTGACAGTAGATTATTGTCGGGAAACATATTTCATTTTTGGATGCCTAGACTTATGACAGATTTAGTTACAAGGGAAATGAATTTGATGGATAACGCAGGAGGCTTTGAGCTGCGTGAAAAAATATCACAATTTTTCATAACATGACTGTCTCACATTGAACTGTCTGCTGCCTTGCCACCCAAGGTGGAAGCAAATATTTGATTAGAGCTCAAATCCATTTCAGATAATAAAAAGCCCATATTCTATCACTGAATGAAGAACAGGCTCTTCAAAGATCCTCTTTTAAATTAATAAGCTATACGAATAATAAAGGATTCGGTCGTCACCCTTCTTCTTAACCCTGTCCCTTTATTGCAGTCTCCTGAAGGCAGTGGCCATCTGATATGGAAATGCTTTGTGCTCCATGTCATGGAGGTTTCATTTTCTTATAATGTTACTCTTTGTTTTTCTTATTTTTTTGTTTTTTTTTTCACCCAGCTTAGAGATAGTCAGAATGTATGTTTTACACTTTAGCTTAGCATTCACCTTTATGGGTCAGCTCGAATCTAATTCTGTTGGAATGTGGACTCCAGGAAAGGGAACAGAGGTCCGGCTGGTGTGGCTCAGTGGTTGAGCGTCAACCCAGGCACCAAGAGGTCGCAGGTTGGATTCCCGGTCAGGGCACATGCCCGGGCTGTGGGCCTGATCCCAGTAGGGGGCATGCAGGAGGCGGCCAATCAATGTTCTCTCTCATCGATGTTTCTCCCTCTCCCTCTCCCTTCTTCTGTCTCGAAAATCAATAAAGAACAAAAAAGAAGGGAACAGAGGGGCAGTGGAGCAAAGGGGAGCCTGCAGGGGGAGGGGCAGGACCCGGGTGCGTCCTTCTCTAGTGCGTCTCTCCCTTTCCTGTGCGTCTCTCCTCGGGAGTCTGGAGCCTTCCCAGCCCTCTCTCACCTGCAGTGTCTCTCCCGGTTCCGTTCGTTTCTCCTCCATCTCAGCCTTCCTGGCAGGTCTACTGCGGCTCTGGTTCTTGCTCAGGAGACTCGTCACTGCTTCCTCAGCCACGTGGGACAGAATTGTGGTGCCAGTCAGGGCTGACACCAAGGCTGGATTTGATCATCAGGAAAAAGCTCCTCGTCTTCCAGACTCTTAATAGTGGAATCCCTTTTCAAATGAGCCCTGAATGTGAGAAGGAGGAAAGCAACCCGTAACCCTTGCACAATACTAATGAACTGCTACATGTGCGAAATTCCATCAAGGTCTGTCAGCATTTGTGTTTTTCTTTTTCTTTTTTTTGGCCGCTTTACTGAATTCACTCACATTTAACATTTTCTTTTTTTATCCTCACCTGAGGACATTTTTGCATTTATCTTCAGATAGAGCCGGAGGGAGAGAGAGAGAAACATCCACGTGAGAGACACATTGACTGGCTGCCACCCACATGACCCCAACCAGGGCCAGGGACAAACTGCAACCAAGGCACATGCCCCTAGCAGGGACCAAACCCGGGACTCTCTGGTGCGCAGGCCGATGCTCTAACTGCTGAGCCAAACCAGCCAGGGCAACAGTACCGTTTCCTTCCACTCTTTCCCTTGGGTCATCTCTTCTACTGTCCTTCACATCTCCAGGACAGGAAGGACAGGAGTCCAGTCCTGATGCCACTGAGAGCACTCCTGAAGAGGGGGAATTCTGAAGTTTTCTATATTATTGATTTTGGAGGAGGCTTAAGACTAGAAAAAATATTTCAGTGTTTTAAACTTTAAACATTAACTGCAGTTGGGATCTGACAGGTATATGACATGTTCTTTCCACAACACTCAATTTATCAATTATAGGAAAGCAAGTGATAACATACCTGTACCCTGACTGGTCCAGACATCTCCAGCCTCCCGCGAGGATCAAGGGAGAACACGCAGGGTCCTTTTTGTAGCTGTACTTTGGTCTCTGACTACGTCTGTCTAAGCGATCAAGTTGGAGTTACATTGGCCAAGTAATTTGGAAAAAATATCATCCGAGTTATTATTACATACACAGATCTGTATCTATATGCACACATGTATTTTTTAAAAAATATTTTTATTGCTATTTAGAGAGAAGGGGAGGAGGAGAGAGAGAGAGATATCAATAAGACACATTGTTCAGCTGCCTCCTGCAGGCCCCGTACTAAGGATGGAGCCTGCAACCCAGGCATGTGCCTTCACTAGAATCGAACTGGCTCTCTTTAGGTGAATGGGACAATGCTCAGTCCACTGAGCCACACCAGTCAGGCTGTATACATACATTTTTTAATCTTCATTTTCATCCATCTAATCTATAATGCAGTTTTTCCCCCCACCTCGCCCCCATGGAAAAGAAAAAAAAAAAAAAGGTAACAGTTTTATTTCAAACTATACTTAATATAATCCAAAGGAATTCTGGTGTTCATTGGACAAAGATGAAAATCAATATCCAAAACTTTAAGAGAGAATGGTAATTTGTTTTAAGTTCAATTTATGGGTTACGATCCACCTTTTAAATCAACTGTGCTATTTGTTTCATAAACAGCTAATTTAACTTATGGAATGTCAAAAAAGCTATATGCTTTCACTGATTCTCATCCAAAATCATCACTTAATTTACCTTTTCCAAAGTAAAAGGAAAGCAAACTCATTAGGGTTGAATCTTTCAAACAAATTTATAACCGAATATTTCATACTTAGAAATATAGTGTAGTCATATATTTGCATGCTTATTATAGTTTTGTTTTTTTTTATCCTCACCTGAGGACATTTTTCCATTTTTTGTTCAGATAGAGTGGGAGGGAGAGAGAGAAAGATAAACATCGATGCAAAAGGGACACATGGAGTGGTTGTCACCCACACAACCCAACCAGGGCCGGGGACAAACTGCAACCGAGGTACATGTCCTTAATGGAAACCGAACCCGGGTCTCTCTGGATTACAGGCCGACGCTCTACCACTGAGCCAAACCTGCCAGGGCTATAGTTATGTTGTTGTTGTTGTTATTTTTTACCAGACTTTATTACAAGCAGTGAAGGAGAGATTTCTTAACCCCTAAAATGGTAACATATTTTTGTTTCTAAATATGTGTGGCCTAGTGCAAATCAAGTGGCCACAATCAGTATGCATTTCTTGTAGAATGGAAACCTAAGTGACACTTTGAAGTATTTTAATTGCATGTTCAGAGTGCTAGTGGATATGCCAAAGTGAGAATAAGATCCTGAAACTAATTAATGTGGCTTCATTTATCAAGAGCTCTAGCTGCTATAAATAGTAATAATAGCATTGTAACAGTATATTTCCGTTTGTCTATTGATAGTGCTGTCAGAGTGCCCCACACCATTGAATCAGAGAAGGTCTTTGTATGGATTTAACAAAAGTCATACCACATCTCTCTGTAATAAATTCACAAGACTGCCTATACTAAGGCTTCTTACACTAGTAAGTCCTACTCTTGCTCTAGTATCTGTGGTACTGAGACTGATGGTCTTGAAAAAAATGTGTTTATTATTTACAGAGCTGGAGGATCCAGGGAATCTGTATACCATGCTCTCAGTGTAAACACATGGATTAATAACAATATGTAAACTACAAAGAATAATCACACAACTGTTCTTTGAAGGAGGTAAACATGAGCTGAGGCGAGGGACGACTATGCAGGGTTAGTTTTAATATAAAATATGGTGGTCATAACTAGAGACTACGTGGAAACAGAAAGGGCATGCTTGGATAAAGGCCAATCTTCATGTCTCACCTTAAACATGTAGGAATCTTTGCCAGACGGGTATTTGTCCACTACTCTTTTTGTGAGGACTTGTGGAAAGGGCACCAAATTAAGAATTTTAGATTTGGTCTTGAATCTTCCATTCCTTGTTAATGGGTTTTGTAACCTAGTTTTATTTTGAGGTCTTCAGTTTGTCCATACATAAACATAAGGGAGTTGGACTCACTAACATGATAGGTCTTTTCATCTAACTCCTGAAGGCTGTGATTCTGTGATCTTTAATATAAAATGATTGATGCCCCAAAGAAAAAAAATAAAGTAAGAACAAAACTTAATGGTTAGAATTGTATATCCAGGAGAAAATTGCCTATAAATACATAATTCCAGAAATTATTTGTGGGTTCTTATGAATCACCTGTAAATGCAACCGGCTTACTGCTTTCTACAGTAATGAAATTTCCAGGTCAACTACAAAGACATCTCCATGGGCAATAAAATGATCCAAGTGAAATGTGGTAGAGGCATCTTGAATCCCAATAAAGTACTCATCTTAGAAAAAGAAAGCCAGCATGACGAATGGAAACCTGTGTGAAGAAAAATGTCCCTCAAACTTGAGATATGATTGTCATGTGTGGCACAAGGCCGGATAGTAGGACCATTAAAGAAGGCTATCTTCATGCATTGTTTTACGTGTCCTCTTGCTTGCAAGCTTCATTAGTCTGTTTTGAGCCCCAAGTTCAGCTATTATTTACTGAATTTATATTTGAATTCCTTTTCAGGAAGTATTATAGAGGGTCATTTTCATTATTTCAACAAATATTATTCTATATTAGGTTGGCTGTTGAGCAGGCCTTGACTTTCAGATATTTTAACATGTGCTAAACGTCAAAGAACATGAAATAAGGTAAAGAATGCCCTGAGTTTTAGTGGAGACTAAGCAACCGACTTTCTAGCTTTGTGACCTTGGACAATCTACTTAGTCTATCTGACATTCAGTATCCCTGTTTGACAAATTAGTAAAATCCTTAACTACTTGAACTGTGTTAGGGTGTGATGAAAAGAAATGTATACAAAGCATGTATCATGTACATGTGATAGAGTAGAACTTCATTCATTCTTAGGTGGTTTTTCTTTAATTTACTCCCTCTTGTACTGAAATAGTTCCCAGTTCCTGGAACTTGTAAACCTGTAAATTAATTCTGACTTTGCTACAGAATGTGTGACCTTGAACAAATCGTTGTCCTTTGATCTCCAATGTTCTTATCTTTAAAAGGAAGATATGCACTATATAATCTTAAATACTTCAGTATCTTGACATCTAATTTTATTTCTTCTGATCCATTTAGTTTTATAAAAACAATAACAACAACAAAATAGATGTACTATCATGACAAACTACTCTAGTTTTCTATGCATCATTTTAAAATCCAAAAATATACTAATTATGGTGGTCTTCTTAAAACAATGCCTAGACCTGTGTGAGAATCACCTTGACAATCATCATAATTTCCAATGGAGTAGTTAAGAGACTTGAGGTGTGGTTTTTAAATATTTTTTTAACAAAAAAGGACTACTTTATCCACATTTTTAGTTCTTTCTTAAAAGTTGAAAATTTCCTTCTGCTATTAATACTTTCTTTTGAGTCACAGACATCTAAGTTTTAGTTTTTTTGACCTGTAGTTAATTTCTCCTTGTCTTCTAAGTGATAGCTACTGATTACATTATTATTCAGATCTCTGTCTTGTCTTTCTAAAAGGTCATTTTTAGTCTTTCTTAAAAATTAAGTTCTTGTATTCTTGAAAATAGCATTATTATGTCCCATGAAGGTGATATGTAGCTATAAAGGGTATTTTTGAAGCATACGAACAAAATATTATTTCCACTTTAGATCATCAAATGATTCATTATTATAAAGCTGTTGTAACAAATCCACAAGGCAAAACCTGTGAGAAATGCATAAATAATCCCTATTTCACTTGTCCCCTTTCAAAAAAAAATGGATCTATAATATTATTATGAAGAAATGGTTGAACAATGACAAAGGTGATCCTTGTACAATTAAATTTTTTTTTACCTAAAATTTAATATTATTCTAATATAGTCGGTATGCACTTGAAAGTAACTCTGTCCTTGGGCATAGAATTCTACAATACATTGTGATATTTCACATCTACATGAAAATTATAATTTTATAGACTGTAGATGAGAGAGATTAACCCTTTCCTCAGTCCATTGCTTTATGATTTATGATGGAGAAATCTAATCAACATTCTTTTTCTACCTCACTCCAAACCTCCTCCTTTTCCAACTCACAGGGAAAAGCAAAAAAACAAAATAAACAGTAGCAACTGAAACAAGGATTTTTCCAAGGATAAAAATTCTTTAATTAATAAATGAACGTAATACTCACCATTTTGTCACTTACCTTATCTAAATATCATATAATTAATTTATAGATCACTCAAAAGTTAGAAGGTAATAAACTATATACATTCTCTCCAAAGTGTCCACATGACAATCCTTTCTTTTTATTGTTCACCTGTACCTGGTATGTCTTTTCTGTAGAGGCACCTGACTAATGCCTCAAACGTTTTCAAATGAACTTCATTTAGTAGCTATCAAGTATGGTGAATATTATTTATAGTATATCTGGGAAATTTTGTCATTGATATTTCTTAAATTATGTTACATAGTTTTACCTCATGAGAAGGGTCCATAAAATAGCATTTTCTTTATCTTCAGATACACATATAAGATTAAAAGTAAAACATATTCGAATACATTTAATTATATATTTTTAGAAATATCTCAAAGCGTGGTAATACCATAGACATATGTTTTAGTTTAAAAATTAGTTGGAATATGAAACTACAATATAAACTAGTAGTGCACAGTTAAATACTAATGGCCTAGGAACTACTTCTCATGTCAGGCAATTTAGGAATGTGTTCAAGGGAGGAAAGAACATAGTGCCCCCTAGGTTTCTTAGGTGACAATTAATTTTAGGGAGGGCATTCTATTACAAATGGTGGTCATTCACTAGGTCACTGTCAGGGTGAGCCTGAGCTCACACTGGAATGCAAACTGTTTTAAAGGCTAGATCGGCTTCTATAAAAACACGCTATCCCATGGAAAGCACGTAGACACAGGTTGCATAAAAATAACCATTCACAAAAATTGTGTGTCTCTCTCAATTTGATCATATGAATCACGTTATTAGAAAGGAATATTAAAACATTAGCCATTATGATAAGCAGTTGGAAACTTAATGATAATAACATAGGATAGAAACATGAGTAATATGTTTTTTTGATAATCACATTATTTTGTCATGTTTATGTCCACAGTGTATCAAAGCCACTACATTTCCCTACATGGTGAAATACCAATAATAACCAGACTTGGGATATTGAAATATGTTACATGATTCTTCTTTTCCAACTCACAGGGAAAAGCAAAAAAAATAAAATAAACAGTAGCAAGTGAAACAAGGACTAGAGAGGATTAGAGAGATGGATAGATGATAGATGATGATAGATGATGATAGATGATAGATAGATAGATAGATAGAAAGAAAGATAGATAGATAGATAGATAGATAGATGATAGATTTATCACCTACATATTCTGAATTATGAACAACTGTAAACATTCTAGTTGAAATTAATTTAAATAGAACTCTCAGAATATAAGAAACCCAACATTTTCCATATGCACTGTCATATTCCATTCTTTTTCTAATATTCATATGTCATTAGCATTTAGTGCACAGGCCTTGGGATATTTTGAAAAGAAATATAAATATATTTAATTTTGATATTTGTGAATTATTTATCATTGAATTTACCATCAAGGCCTGCTTACCATCAATTTGTGTAAAACACTAAATGAATTGAAATCCCACCTCTTACTTTTGATATGCAAATATCTTACTTTGATTTTATAGCAATACAAATTGAAGTTTGAACATGAACTGCTAATGCTAATTTGATTACTTCTGTATTAATGTTGAGTGCTACCCAAATAGCAAGAGACTGCTTTAAAGATGAAACTGGGAATGGAAGAACTCTTTCTCTGCAGGCCCTCTGCAATGATGGTAGTATTAATGCATGTGCATTGATGCTTGATGGTCTCCAACAGCAATGAATGCCATTTTTTAAAGCAAATAATTTGGGATTTTTGGAGAACCTGACATCTTGATTTTTAAAAAAGTTGAATTCATCAAAAAGTTCTCACTTTACTTTTTAATAGCTCAGAGAGTTCAATTCTATTTAAAATATTTATTACAGATCATAAATCATCATTTATCTTTAGTAGCAAAGATGTTTATCTAATAGAATATAGACAAGGTGCCTGAATTATGAATTCAATACATTTTGGATGGAAGTGAATCAAATTATTTTTTAAAAAATGAATTGATTTTTTAAAAATTATTAAATTGACTTATTTGATAAATTTGAAGAGATTTCTAATGACCTGTAACAAAAGGATCATGTAAGTCTCTGGTTGAAACTCCAGTTAAGATAACCATGCTTAAAAACTGTGGGAAAACAATTTTCTCCCTCTTTTTAAAATAGTCATTGAAAATTGTATCTCACCATGTTGAAAAAATAAATATACATGGTCTGTAGGCTATTCCACTTGTGGAGCAGCAGTAATACCTGCCACCTGTAGTGTGCCTGCAGCGTGCATGTTGCTTGTCTACCCATGAAATGTCTGTGTAGTGTCTGTGTGTAATTTGCTTATGCCTGAAAGTCTCTATGCTCATTAACCTTTTACAGGTGCCGCACCATTCCAAGGAACTACAGGTACTAAGAGAATGGGCAGTACTAATAAAAGCAAGGCACAGCACACTTGTGAGCTCCAACCTCTTCTCATGCCTACTCTAGGTGATGGTTTGGAGGTCACTCAATGAATTAGATAGTCGTGACCAAGCTAAGGAAGTAGAACAGAGCAGTAGTGAAGCACTGAATGGGTACCTTGGTGTATATTTCTAACATATTACTGATCATCTGACCAAAAATAAAAATAAAAACAATTGATGTAAAAGAGAGAGGGAGAGAGATTGAGAGATTTTCCTCGAGATGCGACTAGAGAAGTGTTTCAGAATGTAGGGACATAATATTGATTTTTTTAAAAAAAATCTAAATAATGTATGTGGTATATGAAAATATAATGCAGATTAACTAAGTTGGAATGTTGATGAATAGAGAAAATAGTCTAATGAATCATAAACAAAATTAATTACATTAAGGATTAAACATTGAATTCTGCTGGGCTGATTCTTTCTATAAATATAATAAAATCTGTAAGTAATTCGTCAATTAAATATAAAGCATTCAGCATTACTCTACATTTGTGGAAATTTGCAGTTGGCTTGTATAAGAAGGAAAATGTATACAGTAATTGCTTCGAAGAAGTGGGACTATATGTGTGTGTGTGTATATATATATACATATATATTCAGGGTGGAGAAAAAGTAGGTTTACAATTGTTCATATGGAAAATCATACAATAATTAATTAATAAATAATACAAGAATAAGCTGTTTTATGTACTCACAACTGCAAACCTACTTTTGTCATATATATATATAATTTTTTAATATAACTGTAATTGCAGATAATTCTCTTCCAGAATGCTATGATTTTGCCATAATCTATTTTGCCATAAATATTTTAACCCACATATATTAAGAAAAAGAGAAAAATCTTACTCTTTCTAACCAGCACCTCAAAAAATAAGAATTTCCTTCTTTTTGAAATAATCACATATTTTTTTTACCCGTGTGTTCTTTTATATACCATAAAATGTTTTAAAAGAATTGAAGTCAAACTGCCTTGTGGAAAGCCTTATTAAATCGATATTAAGTAGACTTTAGCAAGCCACTTTTAAAATTCAACAGTCTTATTAGAGTTAGTGAATGCCATTGTGATTATGAAAATCATTAGTGCTATTAAAAATAATGATGCCACCAATACTAGTCTTTATCATGGAAAGCATTTTCAAGGCTGAAAATGAGGCAAAGCATGCATGAGCCCACTCTGTTTAATGGGTTCACAATCTAAATTACCATCTTGCTCAACCTCTCATTTAAAAATGCAAACCCTTTATAAGTCACTTATGGAAATTGTTAAGTGTAATAATTCCATACCCTTTTCTCCATAATGGGTGTAAAATAATTATCTAAATTTCTTTGCATATGTAATGAAGAAAATTGGAGCTAGTTAAAATAAGGAAAGAAGGCATCCTATTTTCCTCACTTTTATAAAGATTGTAGATGGAAATGCTCATTGCTTTGCTCAGCTCTTCATCTCTTTCTCGCCTTACACTATTTCTTTCCATGCAAATGTCATGGTCGTTGTTGTTTTTAAAGTATGTTTTAAAACTCTTTCTCTTCCAAAGTAATCTAGAAATACTCAAGTGACCACTGAAATATTGTGTCTTAAAATTATTTCTCGTGAAATATGCCATTGGCTGCTGTTAAAAGAAAACTGAGCCCCACTCCTCACCCTCAAGTCCCAGTGTCAGTCCCTGTTCTTCAGTTTCCATCTTCATTTAAACAGACAGCTAGTCCACTGCACTCTGTTCAAACATAATGTGAAAGTGACAGACAGTTTATCTTCTTCCAAAGTGTCTAGTTGTGAGAGGGGAAATGAGGATAGAGACTGTAAAAGGGGGAATGAGTCAGGGTGGAACAGCCTTGAATAAAGCATTACTTGGTCCTTAGTTCCATTCAGGCCACTACTCTTATGACTGTGGAACTGATCTTTTACATTTCTACTCAATCATAATTTACATTTCAAAGGTTACCATAATGGGCAGTGTAGATTTAGATACTCATGTTCTTAACAAGGCAGATTAAGTGGTTTCAAATTAGCTTTTGAGATAGATTTCAAAGAATAAAACTGGTCATGATACTTTTGGAGATTCAGTGTTCCTTTTGTTACTTTCTGATAGTTATTTTGGCTCCTGTGTTTCTAACCTCTTCCTTCAATGAATATAATTAAAATATATTCTATAAATTAAGATTATAGAAATGTGTTAGTATATGTATAATAACTTTTTTTATTAGTGGGATTTATTAATTAAGCTGCTCAAGTCCTCGATTCCTTCATTAGTCCATAGAGATAATAATGCTTTATACATTGTAGAATTGTGGGGAAGATTAAATGAACTAGTAATTCAAAGCATGGAGCATTATGCTTCTCTCCTAGTGTGTGTTACGTAAATGTCAACCTGTTGGCCATTCTCATTCTCAATATTGCATAAGGGGTCATATGAGTACAACATGTTCTCAAAAGGAACATTTTTTTTCCTCTTAGGTGGCTAACAATGAATAATTCCCAACCTAGATGAATGCAAACAGTACCAGTGGGTGTTAGCCCTTTCTCCTCTGCTAGCCTCACAAACATATAGGGTGACCTTACAGGGAGCCTCAGTGCAACAAGTTATTACAGTTTAGGGGACATAATACTATTTTCAAGTAGTCCCAAAGAGAGGAATAAATTTAATGCGATGATGCTTTTCTTGAGCTTCTACTTTTAATAGTGAAATTGTCAAGCCATGTACCTACTGGCTTTTAGATGGGGCCATTCACTTTATTACAGCCAAACACAGGGTGTGGTTCTTACAACATAAGAAGAATTAAACTATGATCTTGTAAATCATCATGTCAGTTGACATTGCCAACTGAATGGGGGGAAATATAGATTGTAGCCCGTCGTAGAAAAGGGGACACGAAGGTCCTGTGTTTATTCCTGCAGTGCTCTGGCCGCTGGGCTGTTTCTCTGAACAGACAGCATGACCCATGGCAGCTGCGTGGCAAGGTGCCTTGGTGCGAATAAGCAGCCATTCAAAAGTCTATAGAAAGACGCAAATTTATTTTGTTTTCATTGGTTTTATACTATAAAAATTTGATTTCTAAATTTAAGTGTAAAAAACAAGTGCAAATCTAGAAATTCAAGTGGGGAAAGATAGATGATCAGACATCAAATTGTATGAAACTCAAAGATCAGCTTTCAATAAAATACTTACATAAGTTCTTCCTTCCCAGCCCCACAACTTCTATCATTAATGTCAATGCCCAATGAGGGCAATCGTCGAACTCTTTCTTGATAAACAACCCCCACACATCAAACTGCCACTTTGAACTTCCTAAGATCCTGACACCTTCTCACTTCAGCTGCATGTAAAGTTGAAGGAGCTGAGATACACACCAGCTTATGCTTCTTCTAACCCCAGTTTCTGCATCTCCCATTAGGAGATCCTACATGGATGGAAACTATACTTGACAATGTTTACGAAGAACATCTCAGAAATGTGCTTTTTCATATACTTTGAAATATGGTGACGGTGTTTTGCCTTTCCGAGAAGAATCATAGTTCCTGTGGATCTAATGTGTCTATTATCTAGGTTAAATTAAAATATATAAGGAGGAACCATCAATGTGGCAAGATGCTCTGGAGACTGATAATGATGATGAATAGCATCACGCACAAAACGTAATACTGTACCCGGTTGACTGCAGGAAAAAAGTGTTCCTAAAATACGCATTACACAATTGTCAGAAAACTGGGTGCTCATATCGGGCATCAGACACGCTGTCTTTGGTTTTGTTGCAACCTCACAAGGAAAGCACATCCAAGGCAGTGGGAAAACATGCAGGAGTTTTATTTTTGTATTTGCTTTTACACGAAAGAATATAATTTAAGCATTTTGAAGAACACTTTTAATTTAAGGTTTTGGCCACATGGTGACGATCCTTAAAAAAAAGTCGAAGGTTGGAAGATTGAGTACCTTGCCAATTAAATAGAAGTCTGGGGTAAAATTAAAGCAAACAAACAAACAAGAATAGCTACGAGGCCCAGCAAATGTTTAGGAGAGGGTGCTCCTGTGTGGGAGTATCTTCACAGTTTAGAACAGCCCTGAAAATGTGTACATCTGGACACGAGAAAAGGAAAAGACTGCTCGGTTGTAGCTCTTTGGGTAGAAGTACCATGGGCAGTGAAACAGCCTGAACTGCCCAGCTGCTACTTTAACATATCGGTAGATTTATTTAAAGTGCTGGTCAAAATATCAGCTTTCTTTAGAAAACTGGGCATAATGGGGAAGATCCTGCTGGCTCCTCAGGTTGAAATGAAAAATCACAGGATCATTGATTCACGTAACCCAGAAGGACATATGGTTTTGTAAGATACCGGTTTCAAATCCCATTAAGGTAAAGTATGCATTTTGCCTTTATTGAAATTATCCCAAATTATAAGAATTTGAAAGCTGCAGAGTGTAGGCAGTCGTAGAAAAGGGGGCACGAAGATCCTGTTTATTCCTGCAGTGCTGGCCGCTGGGCTGTGTCTCTGCACAGACAGCACGACCCGTGGCAGCGCGTGGCCATGTGCTGTGGTGCGAACGCGCAGCCGTTCAAGTCTGCAGAGAGAAGCAAATCCATTTTGTTTTCATTTGTTTTGTACTACAAAAATTTGATTTCTAACTTTTAAGTGAAAAAATAGAGCACGTATCAAGAAATTCAAGTGAGGAGAGAGAGATGATCAAAAAGTTGTGTGAAATTCAGAGATCATCTTTCCAATGTGCCCAACTAAATGCGCGAAGGACACACAAATACCACATAGTTCCACGTAGTTGAAAAATCATTCATATGTGAAGGTGGTTTTGTGACCGTTTAAATGTTTGTGTTCGTCTTTGGATGATCTGTGCGGTGTCTTGGTGAAAGTTGAAGCACATTCAGTTTGAATATCTACAAACAAATCACAATCCTTTAATATAAAATGAATAAAATAATAAAATTATAGTTTAAATCATGTAAGTATATTAAAAACCATCACCAAAATTGGCCTCGGAAAGCTAAAACATCGCTGTAGGTGAATCTGTGCTGTTTGATACAGCAGCTACTAGGCAGTTGGGACAATTCGACAGTGGACAGGTTGCTAGAGCAAATTGAGGTATGCTGTAGCATTGTCAGATTTAGAAGACTTGGTACAAATAAAAATAATGTAAGATCTCTCATTAGTAATGTCATGTTGATGACATATTGATATGATAGTATTTGGGGTATATTGGGTTAAATAAAACACATTATTAGAATTAATCTTGTCACTCTTGTTTTTTTAAAAAACATGGCTACAAGGACATTTTAAATTATTCTTGTAGCTCTTCTGTGGGTTTTGCACTATATTTCTATTGGTTGGCCTTGATCCAGATAGTGTTTATCTTCAAGCACAGAAGAATGAGGCACGTGTATGTATGTGTGTTCCTTTCCTATTTTTGTTTTCACAAATTGTACCAGTAACTGAGTGGCTGAAAACAACACGAGTTTGTTATCTTACAGATCCAGAGGTTAGAAATCCAAAGTGGATATCACTAGGCTAAAATCAATAATATTATCCTAATAAGATGAGCAAGTCTTCATTCCACTAAGGGCTGTACAGTAGAATCTTTTCTGTTACCTTTTCTAGCTTCCATGGGCCACCGTCCCTCATACTTTCACTAGTGACCCATTCCGCCGTCTTCACAGCAACAAAGCTTTAAGAATGTCAGCTCTCCAGTTATCTCTCTGCCTCTTTCTTCTACTTCTAAGGACCATACAACCACAGTGGATCTACCTGGATAATCCAGGATAATCTTTCCATTTCAAGGTCAAGTAGTCTGCCACTTCAGTTGTCCCTTGCCATGTAACCTAAGGTATGCACAGGTTCCTGGGATTAGGTCATAGGCATCTTTGTGTGGTCACTATTCAGTTTACCACAATGTGTACATATATATGCTGTCCCAAAAAAAGTATACACAAAAAAAGTGTAATTATAAAGCTAGTGTTTATTAAAATACATTTCATTTTCTTTTAAAAAACAATTTATTGCCCTGGCCGGTTTGGCTCAGCGGTTAGAGAGTCAGCCTGCGGTCCGGAGAGACCCGGGTTCGGTTCCCGCTAAGGGCATGTACCTCGGTTGCAGTTTGTCCCCGGCCCTGGTCGGTCGTGTGGGTGGCAGCCACTCGATGTGTTCCTTTCATATCGATGTTTCTCTCTCTCTCTGTTCCTCTCTCTCCCTCCCACTCTACCTGAACAAAAAATAGAAAAATGTCCTGAGGTGAGCATAAAAAAAAAAAATAAAAATTATTGATATTAGAAAGAGAGGAAGGGAGAGGGAGAGACAGAAACATCAATGAGAGAGAACATCTTTTGGCTGCCTCCTGCATGTCCCCCAGTGGGGATCTGGCCCACAACCTGGGCATGTGCCCTGACCAGGAATCGCACCCGTGACCTCTTGGTGCATGGGTCATCATTCAATCACGGAGCCACACCAGCCTGGCTTCATTTTCAAAATGTAATAGAATCTACAGAAACCCTGTATACATTTTTGGGGACATCCTGTATATTTATATTTAATGGGATTTACTAATATATAAAAATCTGTCCATCTATTTATCATCTCTTTGTTCTTTCCATTCCACAATAAGATTTAGTGTTTTTCTTCAGTTTTTTTTTTCTTTTCAGTTGTAATTGTTGTTATCGTTTAAGTTTCCTGAAAACGTCAGACAGTTTTGTCTCCCCCAAATGGTCGCAGCCAAAGGCCAGCATGAGAACACGGGAAAACAAAGTTGTTCACGTCACCATGGTCTTTCTAATTAGGGAAGCAACACTCCAAGTTTGAAATTGTTTGCTGTGCTCCCCTGGTAGAGTAATGACGCACAGAGCAGCCACAGCAGGAGAGAATGCATGTGAACTGCAGTGGGGGAGCACCTCTGAGCACGGCAGGAGGAGGAGAACTTGCATGGAAAAGAAAAGGTTTTGGAACAAAACCAAATAAAGGAAGAGGAGAAGTACTCCTCTGCCTCTCCAAGGGACTTTGTTAGTTTAGCACCTGCTTAGACCTTGGGACACGCTGCCGGTGGTTAGAAAGGTTCCTCAGGAAGCTGCAGCAACCTGGCAAACATCTGGTAATATCTTCGCACCTTGTCAGATACCGGAAAAATTTGGTCTTATTTTTAAAGTACAGTCGGCCCTCCGTATCCGCGGGAATCACATCCAAGGATAAAACCAATTGCAGATAGAAAATATTTTTGGCCCTGGCCTGTTTGGCTCAGCGGTTAGAGCATCGGCCTGCGGTCCAGAGAGACCCGGGTTCGGTTCCCACTAAGGGCACGTACCTCGGTTGCAGTTTGCCCCCGGCCCTGGTTGGTCATGAGGGAGGCAGCCATTCGATGTGTCCCTTTCACGTCGATGTTTCTATCTCTCTCTTTTCCTCTCTCTCCCTCCCACTCTATCTGAACAAAAGATGGAGGAAAGGAATGTCCTAGGGTGAGAATTAAAAAAAAAAGAAGAAAATATATTTGAAAAATGTTACATTGTTGCTGATGTATTCTATATACTGAAGCCTAGGATGATTTCATCTATACTATGTACAGACTTTTTTTCCTTGTCATTATTCCCTAGACAATAGAGTTTAATAACTGTTTACATGGCATTTACAATGTGTAGGTATTATAAGTAATCTAGAGATGAGTTAAATTATACCAGAGGATGTGCCTATCGTCTACGTAAATATGGCACCATTTTATACAGCGGTTGGAGCGTCGGCCCATGGACCAAAGGGTCTTGGGTTTGATTTCCTGGTCAAGAGCACATACCTGGGTTTCAGATTCGATCCCCTGCCCTAGTCAAGGTCCTGTGGGAGGCAACCAATTGATATGTCTCTCACATCCATCTTTCTCTCTCTCTTCCTCCTTTCTTCCCTCCCTTCTAGTCTATCTAAAAGCCCTTGCAGGTTTGGCTCAGCAGTTAGAGCGTTGGCCTGCAGACAGAGTCACAAGTTTGATTCCGGTCAAGAGCACGTCGTACCTTGGTTGTGGTTCAGTCCCTGGCCCTGGTGGGTCTCTCTCACACTGATGTTCCTCTCACTCTCTGTCTCCCCCTTCCCCTTTCCTCCCACTCTATCTGAAAATAAAAAATGGAAAAACAGCCTGGCCGGTGTGGCTCAGTGGTTGAGCATCAACCCATGCACCAAGAGGTCACTGGTTCGATTCCCGGTCAGGGCACAAGCCCAGGTTTTTGGCCCAATCCCCAGTGGGGGGCGTGCAGGAGGCGGTCAGTCAATGTTCTCTCTCATCGATGTTTCTATCTCTCTCTCCCTCCCCCTTCCTCTCTCTCTAAAATCAATAAAGAAAAAAATTTTTTAAAAAATGAAAAAATATCCTTAGATGAGAATTTAAAAAATAAAAATCAATGGAAAAATATTCTCATATGAGGATTAGCCAAAAACAAAAAGATAATTGATGAGAGTAGAGCTTGGGTGTCAGAACTTGGTCCTTGCATTTTTACACAACACGACTCAAAGTTTTCCCAAAAGTAATAATTCATGGTTTTAAATTCAAACCAACTTTTAGGATGTTATACTCTGAATTACAATATTTAAGTTGTTTTCTTCTTTTCAATAATGAAAATGGTTTAACTAGACTTAGAAAACTGTTAAATTACCCTATCTATTGGACTAAGCAAAAGTAACTACTAATTGCCACAGAGATATAACAATAAAATCTCTGAACTCTAAATACAGTGATTTAAACACAAAATAGAAGCTAGATATTTCTTCCTTTTCTTCTTCTTTTTGTTTATACCAGTACAATTAAAGCAACGTTATTTCTGAAAGCTTGGCATTATTTCCATGTTGGTACTTTTTTAGGGAAATGTAATAGCTAAAGATAGATATCATGAAATTAAGTGACTGAGGAAGCCAAAATAAATTTATTTTATAGTTCTCTAACATAGTTATTTCTCTTTTAATCTTACAAATGGTTATTTGTAAAAATTATATAAGTACTATTAATAAGTTGTGATATGTAAAACAAGATTTTTGTTGCAAATTTAGTTCATAGTCATTTCAATTCCTGGTTGGATAAAGCTTTTGTTAGGTTTTAAAATGCATTTTGTGTGGACATCTTTTAATAGACTTAGAATTTAGACTGTGTTTCTGTTATTTAGAAAGTATAAGTGCTGGTAGCAGTAAGTTTTATATCTGCATGCAGGGGGTAAAACCCCTAAGACTGAGGGTGAATTGAGACCAAATCTTGAGGGATTGATCAAAATGAAATCTGTATATATTTAAAGGCAGTGACTTAAATAACACAAACATAACTGTCTTGATTTAGACATTTGTGTCACAGAAACACATGCCTACACAAGTTGTTTTTCTAAACTCATGCAGATAACATTGAACTCTCCTCAGTATAGCTCAGCATTAACATAGTGTGTTGGAGGTGATAATATATGCTGAAGGATATATTTGCAATCAAGACATTTTTAAAGAACACTTAATAAAGGGAAGTCAGCAGGCCAAAGTCTCTGTTTTTTCTCTGAATTTTAATTGTAGTATAGGAGCCAAGGGAAAAAGAAAAAAAGCGTACAGAACCCGAAGTAGTCAAATTTTCTCCTTTTAGTGGAGAATTAGGCAACATAAAAAAAGCCCCTAAAAGGACCAAACGTGATATTAAATAACATAGAATGAGAAATGCGATATAGCTAGTACTAAGTACAATAGAAAATCAGACTAAAAAGAATTATGAACTTTGCCAGGAGAAGCCTAGACATATTTCAAAAAAGACTATGACCTTTGAAACAGACTCTGAAAGTCAAACAGAAGTTGGCCAGATAGAGATTAAGGCAAGCATCTGTGCCAGGAACACAGCCCTCTAGGCAGTCGATTCACGAGATATTAATTAATTGTATAACTTTATATAAGATTTGTGTTTTTACCCATTAAAACTATAAGAATAGATGGCGTTGAGGAAGGGAAAGGTGACAATTGATTTTTGGGGGTCATCATCTAGCCAAGACGTGGTGGGAGCATGAGACAGCATCTGCGTACCAAGAGTGAAGGAATGAACTCAACTGTGCTTCTCAAAGTGTGCTCCTCAAATCAGAAGTACTGACATCACCTGGCAACTTCCCAAAATGCCAGCTCTCCGGAGCCTCATCCCAAAGCTATTGAATCTAAAATTCTCAGGTAGGGTCTAGTAATCTTTTTTTTAAATAGTTTAATTGAAACATAATTGAACAAAAAACTTCACATATTCGATGCTTATACATCTTGTTGAGTTTGGACATATGCATGCACGTGTGATACCGTCACCAAAGTGCTACACATGTGATCACCTCCACAACCTATGTTTTCACAAGTCCTCTGGGGAACCAGGGGCACACTAATATTTGAAGACAACTGCCTTAGAGGTATAGAAGATATCCCAAAAGAACGTATAGGCAAACTAATTATAAAGTCAGTGTTTATTAAAATACATTTCCTTTTCAAAATGCAATAGAACCTACAGAACCCCGAATCTACAGAGCTGAACCCCCAGAATGGAGGAATTGTTTGAATTTGAGGAAAAGGCATATGGAAGAATTGGGAACAGCTTAAATTTTTATTTTGGGGAAATTAAGTCAACAGTGGTGTTATTAAACGAGATAGGATATATGAGAGGAGAGTAAGGCCCAAAAGGGTAATTGTAGAAAATCTTTAAATTGTCGAGGAATTTGTCATTACAGAATTAGAAGTCTCTTGTTAAATGTCAGGAATTGGTCTTATTAGGTCAATTTCTGGTCATTATTCGACCAGAGAATCTGTTGAGATTTGATTGTAGTTTTTCTCCATAGCTAAGAAACTTGGTTGGAGGCTGAAACACCAGTGAGGTATGTGGCATAGACGAAGGAGCCGCGGCCTTGTGGTCAGAGGAGCCGAACCACGGCTGTGATCTGGAACACTCTCTGGCCATGCATGCTAGTTTTGTTACCTTTGGAAAATTACTTCACTCTTCTTTGTTTATTACACCTCCTCCCACACTCAGGACAATGGAAATACTGCCTTTCATAATGATTACGTGAAAAGTAATATATAAAAACACAGAACAGTCATTGGCAATAGTGGTAGATTTTTCTTCCTTCTCAGCTCTTTGCTGTTTGCACAGCATTTCCTTTTCATCATCCAAAACCTTGGCTGAGAATTAGTGAATTTCAGGGAAGAAGACTGTGGAGGGGAAGAAATATTCCCCAGGATATCCTCAAACACGCATAGAAAATCAAGACCAAATAGTTACCTGGAAACTTACTTGCACAGTGAATCTCTAATGCAGCTGCACATAGTTTCCTAGAGAAAACTCTTGAGCAATACATCTAAAAATATTTACTAAGGGACTGCGGGAAAAAAAATGGACAAGGTTCCTTTGGAGAGACATGGGACCAAAAGATATATTACATTTCAAATATAATATAGCAATGCACTGTAATGTTTTGCTATCAGCTACAGCAATTAATGCAGATGATGCTAATTAAAAGTAAATTTAGAGAGTGATTAGTTTCTCTCACCATTGTTAGGGAGAATTGATTCTTCTATAGATCTAATATGTTAAAGTAAGAAGTTAATGATATATTGATGGATTTTAAAGCACCTAATTTAGATTATAATTCTGAGGAAAACATTTGTGTTAATACTGAATATTAAATGACAAACGTTTTCTCTTGGAAAAGCAATGGCACCATTTGTGTAACCCTAGAGCAACGCACATGTTGATGTTTCGAATAAATTATTGTGTATGGCTGTATAATCTCAGTTTTGGTCTTATAAAACGTATAATGCAAGAATTCTATTGCACATGTGCTCATTTATGTGGCAGGATACAGCTGTGTGTGGCATAATAACTCTATTGAACAAAATTATGTGCTGTGGAACTTGCAGAAATTTCATGGTCCCATCTGGACTTGCTTTGCAATTGAGAAGGCCAGAGTGGGCGAAGATTTCCCAGGACTGGGGAAAACGGCAGTAGGTGTCTGCTGTCAATCTAATATTTAGAAAATACGGTGAGTAGGTGGTCAAGCTAGAAGGATGTCCTTTCTGTGCTCAAAAGAGGTTTTCAATTAGGAACAAAGGCACTCTCATTTTATGAAGGTCCTCAAATAGAAACAGGCATCTAATTTGTATCTGCATGTATTGGCCTTCCGTTACTATGCTCCTAAAATCTGATATCTTAAACACAGCAAATAAAGGGACTCTTATATTTCTCCAACATAGGCATTTAAATTAAATAGGAACCTGGACAATTATTTTCTGGGGGCTTAAATTTGGCTAATGCTATGTAAGACATAGTTATGTCACTTGTTGTTTATGGGGAAAAAGGAGAAGGTCAACATGAGTTTGAGGCTAGTTAAATGGCAGGGCACAGACCTTCATTGCTTTCTTCTAGGACCTCCTATCTCACTTCCTTTTTTTCTTATCCTCACCTGATGACATTTTATTTTTTCATTTTTGTTCAGATAGAGTAGGAGGGAGAGAGAGAAACATTGACATAAAAGGGACACATCGAGTGGTTGCCTCCCGCACAACTCCAACCAGGGCTGGGGACAAATCACAACCGAGGTACATGCCCTTGACCAGAATCAAACCCGAGACTCAATGGTCCTTGGGCTGACACTCTAACCACTGAGCAAAGCCGTCCAGGGCTCACTTCCTTTTTCTTCTGGCCTCCATTCCCTTTGCCTCCCTTCTTTCCTTTCTCCAAGACAAGACAGGTGGCACAAGAGAAGAAAAGAAAAAGAAACAGCACCAGGTTTATCTATATAAAATCTAGTAAAGCTGAGTTTAGAGGAAAATAGTGTATTCCAAATCGTAGTTCTTATATCTGAAAAATGTTGACAAAATGGAGGTTTTATTATTACCATCTTCACCTTGACTAAATTTCTACTTGAATGGTATGGCATATGTATTTTGGAATCTATCTATACATACTTATAAAGATAGGACATTTTAGAAACTATGTAAATTAGATGGTGAAACCAGGACTGGGGTGGTGATGTGGATAAAAGTATGTTGATGATAAAAATGTGTGTTTAATAATTACTTAATCCTCATATAAGCTAAGGGTTATATTTCCAAAGGTTATAATAAGAAAAGTTCACTAGATATTAAACCACCTATAACAAAAGCTTGTGGGTAAAACATGGTAGACAACTCTTCTTTGATAGTTTCGAATTCAAAAATTTTTTTCAGAATGTATTTTAAAATTGGTTTAAACATAAGTTTGATTATTTTATAATAAAGCGTTAAACATGTGCCTTTACATATGTAATACAATTAAAAAGAGATTATGTTATTAGATATATACCATCATATATAATCATTGCATAATTACAGGCATTTTTTGAGGCATGTTTTCAGTAAATCAGACCTCAAACTGTTGTTGAGCATATGATTGTTTCTATTTACACACTTAAATACTTTAGCCCTGGTCAGTTTGGTTTAGCAGTTAGAGTGTTGGCCTTCAGGCTGAAGGTTCTAGGGTTCAATTCCCGGTCAAGGGCATGTACCTGCGTTGCAGGTTCAATCCCCGACCCCGGTTGGGGTTGTACAGGAGGCAACCAATGTGTCTCTTTCACATAGATATTTCTTTCTCTCTCCTTCCCTTCCACTCTAAAAATCAATAGAAGGAGAGAGAGAGAGAGAGAGAAGCATCGATCGGTTACCCCTGTACACTCCCCAACTAGGGATCAAGACTGCAACCAGGCATGTGCCCTGACCGGGAATTGAACTGGCAACCTTTCAGTACAGGGACAACACTCAACCACCTGAGCCACTCAGGCCCAGTGGGACTCAAACTTTCCTTCAACCAAACAGCTGACACACACATTTACCAGTGTGGATTTGCATTTTAAAAGGAAATTAGAAAACAAGCTTACTAACACAGTCATTCAATCATGAGGTGAAGAAAGAGTGAGCCAGACCTTGATTACAGGGGAGCTGTTTGGAACAGCACCTTTTGTTGTTATTTTTATTGTTGAGAACAGTCATATAGATGAAGGGAAAATTTTAGTAATGTGTTTATATTTGATGTTGGGAACAGAAATATTTACCCCTACTTCTATGATCAACACAGTAATTATTTTCTTAACAAGTATAATATTGGAGTCCAATTAACCAATTGTACACAACAACAAAACAAACAAAAGCATCAATTGGACTGAACTCTTTAAACTAATTATAAACTCCTGAAAATAATGATCATGTACGCTGAGCTAGTATGATAGAATATGCTAAGATTCTTTTAATATGTAGAGCAAACTGCTTTGCTATTATAAATTACCATAGCAAACAACCCTTCCTCCACATCCCCCACTCCCACCCCTAAAACTTCTGTTCTTCTGGCTCCCCACCCCCAATAGAGAATCACCAACATATTATAAATATATGTACTTGAAAATTTTTAACAGAAAAATAGAAAGATCTTTATACAGGCAATTAAAACAGGCATGATTTGGTATCAGAATTTATTTCTGGAGTTTATTGGTCTCTCAAGGGGATGAAATGTGAAACATTCAGGCACCATGTGCATTTCATGCCCAATACATGTTCACATAGTTCCAAATTAGACTATTGCTATTTGCAGCAATGTGCATGATTGGATAGCGCTGGTAGCCCAGAAGTTTAGTTTCCCCGCTCCATTGACAGTGCTCCAGTTTAATATAGACGTGTATGTGTGTGTGTGTGTGTGTGTGTGTGTGTGTGTGTTAGTGAATTGGCATAAATAAGCTTGCAAGAGTTATAGGCTCTACTTAGATGGGTCTTGAGAATAGAGGCCTGAAATTTTGCAATGATGCTCACAAAATTAGTTTCTCAATGCTGACTTGAATAAGAATAGAGATATAATCCAAGAAAACTAAAAAAATACACTATTTAAAGCCCATAACAACATTTCACTAAAGTAGAGTACTTCTTTAAATAAAATGAAGTTTTACACATTCATGCAAATTTTACTGCAATTATGGCATAACATGATTATTTCTTGAGGTTAGTCTCAGATCAAATTAGTAGAAAAATAAAGGGAGAGAATGATGTGTGTGTCTGTTATATTGATTCTGTCTATAGTTAGAGCCCCAAATATTTTAACATTGCATTCCTGTAGTATCTGAAGCTCTGTTCCATTTATAATCATAATTCTCCTGCTGAGAACTCGGCTTGTGCTGGTGCCAGCCCGTGCCTCTGTCCTTGAGGTCAGAAGAAATGTAATTTATATATTTTAATTACTTTAAACCTTAGCTCTGAGTAGATGACTTTATCTTAAACCATAACACATCCATAGATAAGTGCATCCTTTTTAGAATAATAGCTATTTTCACACCATCATTTACAGGCAACATATTGAAAAGGTACAGTTGGTACAAAAGAAATAAATCATGCTTGTTTAAAATTTTAAAATACTAATCAAGTGTTTATGTGTTTTAAGCCCTTTGATCACCTCCCAGCCTCCCTGCCAGAAGCATACTTTCAGTTAAATGTGTAATTTTTAGATTCTACTTGCAGAGTTTCCAACAGCAAGACTTTACTTATAAGGACAACAAATGTGCACAAAGTGGATCTAAGTAGTAGTATCTCACTCACTAAGAAACTTTTCTGTCTGCTAGGAATGATACCTGAAAGAAGCTTCCACACTGTAATCATTTCACTATAAAAAAATGCTAACATTTTTTTTTTTTTTTTAGAACTTGCAACTGTCCTCAATTTATTCTTACTTTCAGTTTTCATGGCTCATAAAATATATGAAACCAGTTTTTTCACTGTAAGTTACAGCAGTGAAACAGAATTTCTTTGCTTTTGGGAAAACCTGGCACCAGTATTTTAGGTTACATAGGCCAAATAGGACCCTTCTCCTCAAACTCAGTCCAGCCCCTGCCAGAATTTCACAGAACTGCTTTATGGGCCACGACTGTGGGAGTCACATTTCCCTCTATCTAGTGGCTGAGGAAAATCTTTCCATCTATAAAAACACGGCCCGCAGGAGTGACACATTTAATCTCATTCTGTATGTAATTGATGGCTACAGCCTGGATGCTGCCTGATGCTAGGTTTTGTAGATCAGAGCTACATAAATAAGTAAATAAATAAGTAAAAAGGGACAGAACCCTGGTCTAAAATAAAAACGCAAGAAGAAGCCATACATGCATGTGATAACCATTTCTCAATACAAGGCAAAGTATCCTCTATTTACTAGACTATGAGGTATAGGCAATACTTAAATAAAGAGTGAGACTCTCCGACCAGTGTGGCTCACTGGTTGAGCATTGACCCATGCACCAAGAGGTCACGGGTTTGATTCCTGATCAGGGCACATGCCCAGGTTGTGGGCCCAACCTCCAGTGCGGGGCATGCAGGAGGCGGCCAATCGATCTTCTCTCTCATCAATGTTTCTATCTCTCTCCCTCTCCCTACCTCTCTCTCTAAAATCAATAAAAGAAAAAAATTTTTAAAAATAAAGAGTAAGGATGATTAATGAGAAAAAGTTAGAATAATATTTAGAATTTATTGAACATAGGAACATTTATTACTATAGGTCAGGCACTGTTTGATGTACTTTTTATTAACTCAATATTTTCAGCCATCTTATGCAGTCGGAACTATATTATTTTAATTTTAAAGATGAGAAAACGAGCTCAGGATGATTAACTAATTTGACCAAGGTCACATAGCTTCATGGCTGAAGCAACAATAAAAAGCCGGCCCTTGAGTTTCAGAACACACGGGGCACAGGACAGCGGTGATGGGAGGGGCCGAGTGGAAGGAAAAAACACAAGCAAACACACACAAGATTCTCTGACCTCTTCATCGGTAAGTTCGCTGTATGAAATAGTGTTTGTATAGAAACTGGGCAAGTCAAATTCTGACATTTGCTTCCCCTTTTCAAATGAGCACAGTTCATTGGATTTGGCCTACAGTTTGCAGGGTTTCTTGAATTTCGAACAGTTGATCTTGTAAAAGAACTTGGTAAAACTGCTCAGCCTGTGATAGTTGTTTTATCTGAGATGTTATTGAAGTCTGTTTTAATGAGGAACTAAATGTTGCTTGAGCTACCTATAATGAGCAGCTTTGGAAAGCAGGAAGCCGCACTGTTTTGCATTTATTTGCTCAGAGCCTCTCCCGGTCACAGGGTTGAAGGCTGAAAGATGTGGGAGGGGCAATGCACTGGAGTGTAGGTGTCTCAGACAAAGCCACCTGTCCGGGAGCACAGCTGTCTGCCCTGGGATGCGGACGGTAGCTTCTCTCACTTGAGGAAATAAAACATAACATTAACTCATATTGTATCGTCACCCTTTGTTCTAAAAGGGAATAAACAGGTTCAAAATAGGTTTCCCCTGTGAAAAAGTTAAGCTAGGGAAGCAATAATTTGCAAGGACTTTCTCCCTAGTGACATATTCTGTGAGGTTTTCAGCACAATATGATTTCAAAGACGTGTAAGATTTTTTCACTGTGTATTTTAATATTGCTTTGTTGAGAATCAGAGGAAGAAATTTCACCATTTTCTAGAGTAGAAGCAGAAACAGTCCCAATGTACATACTTTTGTAAAAAACAAAACAAAACAAAAAACAGCAAAAAGGCAATATAATAGCACAATTCAATATGGGAACCCCTAGCTCACACATGGCTATTATTTTTATATTAATTGTAATTAAATAAAATTAAAAATTCAGTTTTTCATTATTTCATTGCCTACTTTGATCACTGTCAAAAGTCCTGTGGGATGGCGCTGGTATAGAGTTGTAGTTAGCAGGTCAACCTAGAATCTAATTTCCTGAGTTCCAGTCCAGCTCCATTACTTACTACCAGTGTGACGTTGGTCAAGTTCATCTTCAACTTCCTTCTTCATCTGCTAAATGAAGACAATAATAATACCTATTTCATATACTTTTCACGAGAATGAAATGGGATAATATATATAAAATACTTAACCCAGTGTCTGGTACAAAAGCTCAATACGTGTTGGCTATTGTTATTAAGAACTAGACGTGTTTTTAAGAGTCATTAAATTAAATATTATTAATTCATTTAAAAAAATCAATTGCATATCCTAGGATTAAAATCAGTCAGAACACAGGCCCTTAAAAATTTAATAGTAACATTTCACTTCCATACATTCTTTTTGTCCATTTAAAAAGGAATTTGAGGCTATTAACACATTTTTAAAAGACAAATACAACTGAAGATGAGTAACTGATTTTTGAAAGATAAAACCAAAATTAGCTGAAGGGGGAGAGGAGGGGTTATATGGATGACCATAGTTAAAAGAAACTATTGCAGTTTTAGCTGAGGTTCCTGGTAGCTGTGGTCAAAGGAAGACGTCTATTTAGGCACAATGTTTTGTTTTGTTTTTAATTCAGATGAGATCGAAATAGATGTAAGAAAAGTTTCTGACATGCATGCCCATACAATGTGAATCCTACTCATTCCACATTAAGTAACAGAACCTGGTAGAATTGGTAGAAAATGTCCTGTTACACAGAGCTATTTTAATAGCCTACTATATTTGCAGATTTAAAAAAAAAAAGAAAAGCAGACATAACCAACAGTAATCATCTAGGGCAGCAATTTTCAACTTGTGTGCCAGCAAGAATTTTTAAAACATGCAGTACCTGACTATTTAGTCAGGGCACTGACCTCTTTTCCCTAGATGGTAAAATAAGAAAATGACAACAGCCAACACATTAATAGCCGTCCAGTATGCATGAATCAGAATTATACCTTTTTTTTTTTTTTGGTCAGATGGACAAAAAAATATATTTGTTGGTGTGCTGCAGAATTTTAATAATTAGTTTATGTGTGCCATAAGGTGAAAAAGGTTGAAAATTTTTGATCGAAGGGAAAGCTACTGCAAAGTATCTTGAGAAATTCGAACTACAAGCTTAGAGGTGGGGCACTTGTATAGTGTAGTGGCTACAGCACTCAAGGTAAATTCTCACGGTGTGGACCCAATCTCTCTCCTACATTGCGGGCGGAGTGACTTGGAAGACTTATTAACCCTCATTATCTCAGTTTCCCATCTATCAAATGGAGATAATAATTGTAACATTCTCTTGGGTTTTTGTGGATGATAAATTAGCTGCTGCTTATAAGGTAGAGCACCTGTACTTAGTGCATATTCGTCCAATACATGCAGTATTTGATATTGTTCAACAACTTTGAATAACTAGCTGTGAGTTTGGAGAATTCTACTTATTCTTCTGTTCCTCCATGTTTTCCCTGCAAATTTGCTGTAGACGCAGACTTGTTAATTGCATTGCAGGGATTATCACAGTGTAAAAGAATACATTATACAATTTTAATATAAAAATAAGAACTTAAGAAGTCCAGTTTTCATTTTCATATTTTCCTTTAAAACACGGTAGTATTTTTTGTGTATTATGATGCAGTTTGTGGAGAGTATAGTGGTATGTGATTTTTTAAAAATATATTTGGGCAATATTTAATAAATAGCTCTAAATGGCAGAGTTTCCCAACTTCACGGGGGGGGGGGGGAGAGACGGAGCATATATGCTAATGGAAATTACTTAGAGAAACCTGAGCAAATCTAGTAATTGCGTGCCATCTGTGGTAAGGAAATTAAATAGTGCACTTAAAGTGATTCAATAATTAAATATGTATTTATTAAATCATTTGTAATAGCTTTAGTGTATGACCTCAGGACTCAAAGGCAACCGCATGGTGATTGCCCTTGAAGCCTCATGGAGGAGAGAATTACAGAACCAGCTTTCTTGTCTTCACTGCCTGAACACGCTTTGCTTTGAAGCCTCTTTGTGGAAGGCGCGTCCCTGCTGCTCCTACTTTTGCACGGGGCTTAGTCTCTGCAGTGTGACATGGGGAGGGAGCTGCAGGGGGAGAAGGGGAATGTCATGGAAGTTGACAATAAACAGAAGCAGTCAGAAAATTACCTGTGGGCGGTGGCAGATGATGAGATGCTAAGACAGAAGGCAGACACTCTGCACAGCTGGAGAGGAGAAAAGGTACATTAGTCAAATGAATTATGAAAGAAAAGAAATCAAATTCCACTGAGGTATTAATCATTTTCTTTATACTAGTAAGTATTTTTCAGACTTTGAGCTATATTTATTAGTTTCCCCTTTTTTGTTTTGGTATATTACTTAGGAGAAAAAGTTGAATTCTAGCTTTTGGGGAAAAATATGGAACGGAAGTCGTTAACTTGAAAAATGGCATTGTTTCTTCAAACAGACCAGTTTTAACTTGGTTAACTTAAGTGATTTCCTATGAAGAGTCATATTCTCACAGAATATGTCCAAATGTTTGGTTTATAAATCTAGGAATTAACCTTCTGGATGTATTATTATTGTTGTTTGTAAGCTAGGTTTCCTGAGCAACCTGGTGGAAATAAACTACTTCAAAATTTTTAAATTAATGTTAGTATTTCTTTCTCTTTCTGACTTTCTCTTGTTCATTTATAGGGCTTCCTCCTAAACAATAACAGCTGTCAGATGTCCTTTGGAGACCAACTTAACCTCTGTCC
Source organism: Molossus molossus (assembly GCF_014108415.1). NCBI lineage: Eukaryota > Metazoa > Chordata > Mammalia > Chiroptera > Molossidae > Molossus > Molossus molossus. The sequence goes on from NW_023425344.1 coordinate 21,834,924, forward strand.
TACTTCATAAAACCAATGGACGACGTTTTTTTATTCTAACTCCTGCACCCACAGATTGCCATGCTATTTTGTCCGTCCTTTTTATTTTCTACAGTTCAGTAAATTTTGTATTAAGAAAAAGCCTCAAAAAGTAATTTGAAGGGAAAAGTTTTCCAAAGGCAATGTTGTTCTTATTTCTTCTATTTTCAACTTCGGTTCTTAACTTCTTTTCACCACATTCTCAAATGTACAAAGTTATGTAATTTTAGATAAGTCCTTTGGCCATTATGTACGGTGCCTCACTTTATGTTCCATCAAATGATATACCGAGTCGTTTTGCACCTGGACACAGTTCAGTCTGGGCGCTTTGACAGTTAAAATAGAGAGATACTTTGGAAAATCATTAACATGTAAGTGAGAGGCATTGCGAACCAATCTGATTTCCTATAATATTGGTTCTATGCAATTAAAATATAAAATATTAACATCAAAATATTGTATAATGTCTACTATCTTATAGATTAGAACGGCAGATAATCTTTACTCAGGTAATAACTTGTCCAACATACTGCTTTTACAGGATCATGTTTATTTCAGGCCATCTGTTCCACTTGCTTCTACTTTTCAGTACGGAAAGCTCACTCCCTTTAGTGGAAAAGGTGAAGCAGCTGTTTGCCATGTCTTAGAGAACTATATTTTTGTAGAAAGTAAATAAATAACTGATTCACATGAAGATTGAAGGTCCCCTCCCCACCCCCACCCCCACACACATTTATATACATGTTTTTGTTACTAGGAAGAAACCACAAAATCTGCACAAGACCTGCCTGGAGTCATAGCAGAAACCACAAGCAATTAGTATCAAGTTCTGACAACTTCTAATTGAGCCAAATTCCAATCACTAAATTGGAGATATTATGAGCATTAGAGATTTGTTACTAATTTTCAATTAATTATATTGTTGTCAGGATATATTTTCCTATGTCTACATATATTCACCATCTCTACCCCTGGTCCATGGAGCAATTATGCATTGGGCTATTTTCAGAAAATTTATTTTGAGCTGACTTCCCTTAAGATTTTCTCTATGCTAGAAAAAACCTTACCTTTAGTTTTGCCAGAAGTACATGACTGTGGGTGATAAAGACGGACCTGAATAGTTGTTATTCATTGACTGCAGAAGTAAAGATGAATTTTCTAGTAAAACTACAGAAAGCAATTGCAAGGAGGTTAAACTTTTTTTTTTTTATTGACAAAGGGCCAAAGGTGAATATTTTGGGGAGCTTAGATAAAAACTAGCTTCGCCACTTTTGAATTATACGCTGAAAAGTATGCGTGTGGAGGGGTATTGCCTTCTGAACCATAAGACTCTAACAGTTTCTCTTGCCTGCAAAATTCAAAACTGCCTTGTGGTACAAACCTCAGACTCGGAATACTGTCCTCCTTATTGTACTGAGAAAAATGTATTGAGAGCAGAAGCAATCCGCATTCACATTTGCAAAGCTGTGAGGGTTTGAAATGCATGCCTGGATGAGCACCATATAGACATTTTTCTTGACTTCTCGAACCAATCTTTCTGTTGTGGGGCTGCATTAAGAGTCGGGAACCTGAGGGAAATCAAAGGTTTAAATGTACATAACATGTCTGTGCAAACCCGCTTTTGTTTAGGCCTAATGGAGCTTTTCATTCATTTGCTTGATTCTGTAAATTTTTAGTTGTTCTTCTTTACTTTTTAAAGTGAAAATGGGTCAATTAAAGCAACATTTTACTTAATGATCACAACAGATCTAATTAAAATGGAAAATTTAAGGTTATGTGAGTTTCATCAATAAGAATTAGCTTGAACTTGATCTTATTATCTCTCCTGTTTAACACCATCCGTTAGAAGTCAAAATTACATTTTTATAAACCCTCTAACTCAAAGATTATGCCTTTGTATTAAACACTTACTTGTATTTCACCTGATATAAAAACAGTATTATTAGATATTCTGAAATAAATTATTAGACATTCTGAAAATAAATTTGACCAGCTTACTTATCTAACTTTCAGCTCTTGTCATATACTTCATGTAGATGTAATAGGTTCAAAACAAGACACTTCACATGTTCAATCAGACCTCCACCTCCAGGAAATAATAAGAAAACCCTAGCAAATAGAATTTGATAATTTTGAACCTCAGTTCTCTCATCTGTATTTAAATTAATTAAATAATTAGGATGGTAATTCCAAACTTTAGAGTAATTTAGAAACAAATGTATTGACATTGTACAAAATAAAGGCTAATCTCTTGCCCTGATAAGTATGTTGACATATATTTTTTCTCTACATCCATAGCTGGTGTCTTTTCTGTCATGGACATACAGAGAAAATCAAACCCATCATTTTCTGTGGGTTCTGATAATATAGGTCATATCTCTCCGTTAGCCATTGTGGTCACAATAAGTTAATAATGGACAATAGATTCCACCGACAAGGGCTACCATAAGGTCAAAGCTTTGTAGCAGGTGTGGAAGGTATTGATAGATTATTCATCAAAGAAATCAAGTAGGAAGATAAAAATGCATTAAGTCGTTTTATAGGAAGGCACTAAAGAACCGTGCTGCTGTAAGGAAGTGTATCAAATTGCTTTTTTATTTGGTCTGTCAATTGAAATATGGACACTTGGAACTTGGTCTTTTGTAAAATTCAACAGGGATCTTTCATTCCTGATTTTTGGTTCTTTTCCAAGCATGTGTCTGGTGAAATACCTTGAAATACAAGCTAATAACTGATACTCTTAATCGACTCTTAGGCTTTAAAACAACTTTTTTCCCATCTCTTCAACTTTCCTTCTTTTTTCCTTTCCAGTAAATTAAGATACTTTTTAATCTATGCATATATTTTAAATCAGAAACACTGTAACAGACTGAAGTAGGAAGCATAAAATGATGATGGCAGAGAAGACTAGGGGCAAAAATTGATTATTTGAAAAAAAGTTTAAATGAATAATCAAATAGAGTTTAGTCAATTCTCAACTTTATAGTAATTATTTATCAAGTAACTAACACATTTAAAAATTATGATTTATTTTCTTAAAATTAATATTTGAGATTATACTAGTCAAAGAAATTTCCAAATCACATGCAAAAAAATGAAACATATATTCTAAGTTTTTGGAAATAGTATTTCCACTTTATAGTGATTTCTTAAGGCCTACTTTTCCAATGATAATGTCATTTAAATTAATACAAAGGAGGGCTTGCCTTTTGGTTAAATATTTTAATTACATATACTAAAAACAACTTATAATTTATTCAATCATGAAATGATTTAGCAATATTTCAGTTATCACCAAACCATCTTATTAGAAAAATTGGTTATAGTTTAAACCTCAAAGTTTTCTTTTGAAGTGGTGATTTAGTGCATTAAAAACCGGAGAACACAATCTCTAGTCAGATAGACTTTATCTATCATCTATCTATCTATCTATCTATCTATCTATCTATCTATCTATCTATCATCTCTCTCTCTCTCTCTCTCTATCTATCTATCTATCATCTTTTTCTTACTAATCTATCTAGATGTATATCATGCTCTTTCTCTGGGCTTCAAATATAATGTATACAGAGAAATATTATTACTTATTTGTCACATAAATTTTGTGTTTTATAATTACCAATGGCACATAATAAGGGAGGGAGGGCCATGTCTTGGAGAAAGGATTGAGTAATTTTGGAATTTTATGATTCACACGTAAAAGAAATGAAAATTTTATAATGGCTCCGTCATGTAGAATTCTATTTTGCTACATTAACATTCATGTTATTTATAACCTCTTGTAAGTGGAACAATTTTTTTCTGGGGATTTCCAGTTTAGGCTGGGATTTGCAAGTAATTATCTCAGGAATTTAGACTAATATTTGCAAAGGAGTAATATAGCAAAAAACAAAACAAAACCTATGAAGACTTCTGAAACAAAAAAATATATATATATTTTAAATTATGATTTGGGGGACGGTAAGTTTTTTTTTCAGTGTTACAGTGCGCACTATAGTGAAAACGTACTTGAAATCCTGGTTGACACAGAAATGTGCACCTGCTCTAGAAAAGAGGACATGGCCTATTTAAAATTTACAGCAAAAAAAAAAAAATCTATCCAGAAGGAAAAAACAAAAAACAGAGGAACAAAAGCATAATTATGAAAATGTTTGGAATGCTGCTATTAAAAAGTAAAATACATATCGATATACTGAACTTGGGAATCTTTTGAAATATGAGACATTTAATAATGATATATAATTGACTCTTATTTAGAAAGTTACCTGAAATGACTTCTGTAACACTTTCCAAAAAAGGCTTATAGTAATGTATTTTGAAACAGTTTCTACAACTAACCTATCATAAGCAACTTTTCTTATACCTAGTGAGATTTAAATAAGAAAAAAGAAAAGAAAAAAAAACCCAGAATATACAAATGACGAAAGAAGAGAAATGAAGAGGGTGGGGGGGGGAGAAGGGAGGGAAGCAGATGAGATGACTGATGGGAACAGAATGGACGGGAAAGGGGTATACAGCACATAGGCTAGTTGAAGATCACACATTTCTTTTGCATTTTCACATTAAGTTTATCTTTAAAAAATTTATGGCCACAATATTAAATGAGAATACATTTTTTTCGGTCAGTTCCAAAACAAATAGAGATGTGTAATGAATTCCTTTAAAAGGTAGTAATATGATTTTCTTAGATGATATCACAAGAAAGTTACTTGTTAGTAAATTTGGGAGATTAGGATATAATTTAGTTTTCAAGTACGTGTCACTTTAAAGAAGCCTCTATGGCCCAGTCGGTGTGGCTCAGTGGTTGAGCATTGACCCATGCACTAAGAGGTCGCCAGTTCGATTCCTGGTCAGGGCACATGCCCAGGTTGTGGGCTCGATCCTCAGTGGGGAACATGCAGGAGGCAGCCCATCGATGTTCTCTCTCACCCATATTTGTATCTCTCTCTCCCTCTCCCTTCCTCTAAAAAAATCAATAAAGAAAAGAAAATTTTAAAAATAATATAAAATAAAGAAGCCTCTATGGCTCCTCATCAACTTTGTCTCCTGTTACCTATTTTAATTTCCTGCACAGGATTTATCACTAACTGATAAACGCATGTTAACTCTTTTGTTTCTATGTGTGCCCCAAGAGTAGAATGCAGTCTAATAAAAGGAGAGAAAGTGTCTTTCAAGGCTTATCGAGGAGAAGCGATATTTCTTAAATGAATGAATAAAATAAATAAGTATATAATTTTAAATTTGACCAAGTTCCTTTGCAATGATGATGTATTTTGCCATGTCCTCTGGACCTGCGTGCACCGGAATATATACCTTGACGGCTAACTCACCAGATGTGCAACAAGGTAGTGTTTTGAGGTTTTAGACCTGTTCCTTTCCATCGAGATAAGAGCTCCACTGCATGCCCTGTCTTCTTCTGGGAGACCATCAGAATGCATAAACTCAGCAAACTACCAGTTGCTTTATTGTGCAAACAAATACAGTCTGTCTGTTCCGGATTCGCGTTTGCTCTTTATGACGAGATGCCACGTCCGAGACAGTTACATGATACAACCTTACAGTGTGTACTGTGGATACCCAGGTGCTGTTTGAAATTTTATTGACATAATAAGTGATATGTCTGTCAAATGAAAACACATAATACGAACCATACAATGCTTTGTTCGTATCAATCAAGAATTGCTACGAAAATATGTATACGATAACATATTTTTCAAGCATGACACTGAAAATTCTCCTGCCTGCCGTAAGGCCCGGGACAAATTCCATCTCTTCTAGTAATTCTTCTAAAATCTCTCACTTCCCAGAATCTATCTCACTCTCGGCTCCCACATAAGCTTTATCCAGACCTGCATATCACTCACCACATTCTTTCCTAGTAGAGTAGAACTATGAATATATGGGTCCTCTCAGCCGATATTATCAATCCTCAAAGGTTGTGACAGTGTTCATTTTATCTTTTTCCTTCGGAAATTACCCAGCATAGTGCCTTATCAATAGTTAATTGAATTTTAGATCACCTATGTAAGAACAGGCTTCAGTTAATACAAAAAAAAAAAAAGATCAAAATCTAACAAATTTAGTTTAGAGTTGAAGATGTTAATTATGTTCATATATGCATTTATTAATTTTCATAGATTAATTTTGTGGTGTGGTTACAGTTACCAAGATACATAGCTTCTGGCAGCAAAAAAGGATGGACTTGAAATGGTGGGTGTAATATAATTTATTATAGTTAATGCAATTAAACTATTCAAGGCTGGCATTCCACCTGCCAAATCCAACCAATTATTAAAAAAATGTAATGAAGTGGTTTTTAAATGCTCAGCATATTAAAGTAACACCTATTAAAGGCCAGTGCTCAGGTTTTCTTTACAGTTTCAAGTTAATGCACAAAACGTGTAAATTCCCAAATGACCCACTGAAAATATATACTTCTATCTATAATTGGTAATATAATAACTACACATTCACGAATATTAGATTACAAGGGTGATAGGGGTCTTTAAAACCACTTTATAGAGAGAGTGTTTTGAATAATTATTTTTGAAATTGGCTCCTAGTGTTTTTACAAGCATATTTACCATAGGAGCTTGCAAAGCAAGTAACTGAAAAGACATGTTTTGCTGACAGAATACTACTATTAATTTTATTAGGCAGGAGAAAAGAAAGGGCCATCATTTGAACCTTTGGTTGAACTAGAGATGTGTATTGAACAACGCCAGGGGGTGCCATTTACATAGAGGACAATGGTAACCTTGGATCTGTGCAAGGCAGTGGCTTTGATAAGTGAGGAGTGACAGCTGTCATGAGTAGCAAAGTGGGGAGGATTTATTGAGAAATGTATTATTCTTTTTGTCTTTTGTATAAAATTAAATTTAAAAAGAACTTAGAATTAACATATAGGATAATTCAGTTGAAAAACTCACATGAAATATCTCAATGCAGTTTCTCAAGGCAATTAGTTGAATATCATGGTGGTTTCGTAGTGTGTGGGGAGGGCTGTGTGTTTTCTGTCTGACTTGTAGTTGACTTAATTCTGTGATAAAGCATTTAATAAAAGTAGTTAGAAATGCAGACATGTGGTGTGAGAGAGTCAGGCTAGTTGGTGAACATACTGTAAAAGCTATGCTGGAAGGAGTTACTGTGTACCTACTCCTAGCCTAGATCCTGCTATCTTCCAAATTATACTTTTTAATTCTATTGTTGTTGTTATATTTAACATGAGAGATAATTTAAGTACTTAATAAAAATTGGATTAAATGATATATTATTTTAAATACATATTTTTATTGTTGACAATATTAAGGATGTCCCTCATTTTTTCCTCCTTACCTCCCCTCCTCTCAGCCCCTAACTCACACCACAGTAGGTCTTTAGCACACTATGGTCTGTGTCCATGGGCTATGCATGTAAGTATATAAGGTCTTTAGTTAGTCTCTTCCTTTCTCCCCCACCTCCTGAGCTAAGTCAGTCTGTTCCATGCTTCCATGCTTCTGGACTTACTTTATTGGTCGATTTATTTTGTTCATTAGATTCTACAAATAAGTGAGACCATGTGACATTTGTCTTTCTCTGACTGGCTTATTTCACTTATCATAAATGCATTCTGTGCATAGAATTATGAGGGTTATAATGGAAGCTCAGTGAGGGCAAGGGTCTTGTTAGCTGGGCTCATTCATATATATACAGGTCCCATGTGTATGGAAACATGCAAACACTTCCTAGGACATACTGCAGAATGGGACCTCAGAATCACTCATTGCCTGAATCAAGATATCCTGAACAGAAGAAATTAAGAACATCTTTACTTTTCTGACATTTATGGTACAAAGTTTCACATACCAAATGAATTAACAAGTAAATTCACTTAGGGAAAATTCACTTCAGACACACACACACACACACACACACAGATAGTTAGACTCAATCAGATATGGTAAGGGATGTCTATATAATGCATCTCATCTGACATCCTAGTGTGAGCGCTTACATATACAGAGTTTACGTAACTGTGTTAATCAAAACACAGCACTACGCACATCACCACTGATAAACAATAACAATGATTGCACAACAAAAGCAGTGTGGTTGATTTGGTTGCTGTAGTGAGAACAATAAAGAAAAGAGAAAATTAAAATCATACTGAGATAAAGGTGGGAACAATATTTTGTGGCTTACAATACTTTGATTCTATCCTTGAATGTAGGTACAATGTTGACCAATACATAAGAGGCTTGTAATTGTGGGAATACAATAGTGTAATTACTAATACAACATACTTTATCTTGTATTCATACCAAATATAATAATATTTCTACCCAATAATCTTATAGAAATAAAACTTTCCATTTACCTGAGTAACTTAAAGCCAATTTCAGCTTTGTTTTATTAGACAGTTTTAATATTTCTCAGATTTGTAACGTCAAAGTAGGAAACTTTATTTTTCAAACCTTTGGCATTTATGAATATTTGAAAATCTTAATTAACTTGGTGAAAAAGGCTGGAAAAGATTATCAGCACATGGTGATTGACAGGATAATGAAATTTTATTCCTGCAAATTTTTGATATATTTAGCCTGACTTAGGTTTCTTCCGATATCATAAGTTATCTAAGTGTTATTTTTAGTTCAGCTGAATCAATAAAAGGAAAATATTTAGCAATGTAGTCTGTGATAAAGATTCTGATTAACAAACGAAGGTCACTAAACCTAAACCAAATTGCAAGTATAGGTGAACAGTTTGTCCGAAACAACATTCTTAATTCTGTCCAACAATTTTCCTCCGAACCTTAGACGTTTTCTCCAGGGTCATTTAACTACCCCTGCACTGTCACACGCCAATCTCCATGACAGCACCGTCCTAGCATCTTTCAATCCAGGATCTATATATGATATCCAGCCCTCTCTTTTTTTGCTTAGTCATTTACAGTCTCACAAATATCAGCAAAGCCTTGAAGCTGTGCCAGTTATATTGTGTATTCATACAAGGCTGAGATAGTGGTTTCTGTGTCAGGTATATTTTGGTAGAATAAGAAGTTTGAGCCCAATCTGCAACCACCCAGGACCCTTACAGGAGGCTCTAAATCCACTGAGGATTTATAGCATCTCCTATACAGTATACCAATTGAGGCACTTATGGATTTGTTTTCACAGCTTGTTTCTCCATGATTTTCTTATATGTCCCACCCAGTTCATCAGAAGGTCAGCATATATTATGAAGCTAACACCATTGTGTGCATGTGTGTGTATGTGTGTGTGTGTGTGTTAATAAACACACATATAAAAGTTGACAAGAGACAGGAAAATAACTGAAGTCTTGATGTTTCTCCTACTTAGCTAACAAATGTGAAAATATAAGTATAGTATCCAGTTATGACTAAACTGAAAAGAAATAGTTGCTTTATTTATATGTGATGAGAATGGATAAATCTGCACAGCCTTTAGCAAGATAATTCAAAAATATGTAGCAGAATTGTTATGATTCAACAATCCAGTTTGAGGGATTTATCCTGAGAAGGAGATATGTACCTAAAATGTATGCACATGAGTGTCCTTTACACCATTGTGGGTAATTGGGGAAAAATAGGACACATGACAAATGAGAGCATTGTTAAGTAAATTATGATATTCTCATAATAGAAAATATTTAATCTCATAATTTGCTGATATTGTACTTATTGACATAGAAAGAGGTTTCAGATAATTAAAAAAGCATGGTCACATTTTATTTATTTATTTATTATTTTTTAATCCTTACCCGAGGATACTTTTTCATTGATTTTTTTTTAGATAGAGTAGGAGGGAAGGAGAGAGAGAAACATCAATGTGAGAGAGATGCACTGATTGGTTGCCTCCCGCCCAACCCGACCAGGGCTAAAAATTGAACCCAAAATTGAGGTATAGGCCTTTGACTGGAATTGAACCCGCATCTCTGGTCCGCAGCCAACGCTCTAACCACGGAGCCAAAGCGGCCAGGGCACGTTTTATTGAGTTAGTTTTATTTGGTACGGGGCCAGGCGGTCCACGCCAGGGACAGAGGGAGCCCAGGGTGACAGGTCTCCTGCTCTGCGGAGAGCGCGCACGCGCACGCGCACGGGAGGCTGAGAGTGCCTGTCGCGCTTTGCTGGGAGCGGGCGCTGGGGGTGCCCCGGAGAGCAGGGCAGAAGGCGACAGCAGCAGGAGAGAAGGTCACTGAGGGGGTGACTGGACGCAATCTGGAAGGATGGTTTGCTTGATTTTCACAGTAGCTTTCTCTCTGAAGAGGGATTTCTGGCAATTCTCCCTTTTGAAAATACTTGTTTAATGGTATTTGATGTTTTACGAATGAGTGCATACAAATTTATAACCGGAGACCAAATTTTTCATCTTGAAAACAGTCTGGCTGACAAAATGGCATAACGTGTTATTAAATCAGAAAACCTTCAGCTTGGTGTTGGTTGAAAAAGAGAAAACTACATGTGTCTTCATGGAAAAGCTGTATAAATGACCCCTCCCCAAGCGCACCTCCTTTCCATTTCAGCGTCGTAAGAACCCTGGAGAGCAGCATGTGCTGTAGGTTCGTCCTTCATGAGGGTTCTCTCATTCGGTGACTGCAAAATACGTAAAATAGGAAAGAGTTATCCTGTTACTAGGACTTCATTCCAAGGTGTATGACTGGGGCGGGGAGGGGGAGAGAGAGAGAGGTGAATCATTTGGAGGCAATGCATATTGAAACCTCACGGGCAAATCAAGCTCCGTTTCAGTTCAACAGCAGATTTGGGAGGCACTGCCATTGCTAAAACCTCCCCAGCTCTCCAGCATCCAGTGCTACCTTTCAGAACACAGAACACAGTTAAAAGACAGGGAAGTATTATTTCAGGGTAGGTTTTTCTGAAGAGGTGTAGATTCAGAAGCTAAATTCTTAGCCGTCAAGTGGCACAAGGCATAGGACCCCGGCGGTCCTGGTTCAGTGGATTAACAGTAGGCTTCTGCAGGCTTGACTACAAATGCAATCCGGCCTCATTACAGCTATTCACAGCCACGCTAACCATTTGTTTGAGGAGCGCAGAGCCGCGCATATTCCCGCTGTGAAATCTGTGTGAGCAGGATTCACATTGATTTCTACCCACTGATTGTGTGCAGAGATTCTCATCTAAATTAATTGTTTTTTCCCTCCTCCTCCCTTCCTTTATTTTGCCTTCTGAATGGTGGATCTCAAGCAAGACATTGGTGTTCTGTGAAAAACATCATTTTTCCATGCTACATTTCAAAATAAAATAACCCATTAGGAAAGTATTCTGGTGAATGTCAGGATCAAACAAATATTTTACACATATTTAATCAGGCTATATGATCAAACCATGAAAAAAGAAAAAAATATATATCTTGACGGCCATTGGCCAGTTTTGTCTGACAAGGAATGGGTATGAGCAAGGGGTCTCCAAAGGCAAGAGGCCCAGAGAATTAGATGTCATTAACTCTAATCCATTGAGACATTTTCAGTTGTTTTCCCTAGCGGCTCATGCAGCAGCTAGGGAAATGCATAACGAACATATACTAGATTCATCACAGCTTCAACAAAAACAAGTCATTGTCCTCATCCCCCTTGCACACATGGTGGGGGGAGATTATCTATGATCAAAACAGGTAAGGAAAATCCACCATCAAATAAAAGGACTATATGCCTTTGAAAAAGCACTTCTGAAGTTGCAATGGTCAGTGTATGATAATTCTTTAATTAATCACCCCTGAATGTTAGTGATTTAACCAGGTAGACACTGACTTTTCAAAAGCTCATATAGTAATTGACCGACGATATTCTGGTGTCTTTCCACTGGACTCTGACCCAGGCGCTTTTTCTCTGACAGTTTCAGCCTCTCCCAAGACCTCAGAGTCCTTTCAGTTCTTCAAGGATGTAAGGAAAGAGAAGAACAGCAGTGCCCATGCTTTCTTTCTTTCTTTCATTCTTTTCCTAACGGGTCAGTTCTGGAAGAGACACTCATCTCTAGGCTGCACATCACATCAGCCAGACAGTCCCATGGTCATGTTGAATTTCAAGGAAGGTGGGGAAAATGGTCTTGTCTGGAGCCCCAGAAGAATAAAAAAGTGCTTGGTTGAACATCCACCTAGTTGCTGTCACAGGGGAGAATTCATTGAGAAAGTCATTTATTTTCTTTAGAAAATAAGGAGATTCAGAACAGAAACAAGACTGTTCATCTTCAGTTGCTTGGAAATTTACAGTGCATGTGCCCCAGGTTAGGAGCCTCACATACCTTATTTTGCTTAATTGATGTTCCAGAGAGAATTATTTGCATATAAAGATGTGAAGTACAGACTATTTCCTTTGAATTACCTTATATAAAGTCATTGTTTAAACTGGACAGGCTCCTTGATAGTTAATAATAATGAGGCTTTTGATTTTCTGTAGCAACAGACTCTAGCTTTTGATTTTCTGTAGCAACAGACTCTGCTTATCGCTGATTGTATGTAGGTGCCCCTTGGGTATTGATAATATTTTTTTCTACAAATTTCATGTGTTCCATATGGAAAACAACTAGGTTCACTGATAAAGATATTCTTGGCAATGCAGAGATTTTTGAGGTTTTGCACAGTTGATGTTTGATTATTTTTAATGGTAGAGTAGGTGATAACTTTAAAAATTCACACTATAAACTCTAAAAAAATCCTAGTGTTTAGTTTTATTGTGCATAATTTTGCTTACTGTATCATTAAATCCACTTACACAAATGAAGCAAAACATTTTCTGAAGCATGGTTGGAAAATGAAAGAGTATATTAAGATTAATGCATGACTGAATAATTCTTTTGCTTCTTATGTGTTAATTTAATATAAACACACTCTTCGAACAAAGGCAGACTCAGATGTTTGAAACAAGTTCAGCCCAGATATTTAAATTGTAAATTATATTTACCAGCATGAGAAGTAGGGGGAACTTTTCAACTTTCTCTCATTCCCAGGCTTCGTTTTTCTATAGAAGATAACTTGCAAATACTGAATTTATCTTTATTTTGATGAGTATTGATTACAAACTGTTAGGTGTCAACTATCAAATTAGGCCTTAGGAAAAATGCAGTGTAGAATCCAACTTGGCTCTTGCCTTTCAAAAAGCTTATGTCTAGTAATAGAAATGATATCTAAGTACCATAAGCAACAACAGAAGGTAGCCGTGATAAGTAAGAGAAGAAAAGTTAAACTAACACAACAGGAGTTAAGAAGAAAAAGATGAAGAAGATACAGAGAAACATTCGAGAGCAAATATAAGATTAAGATGACAGAGAAATGGAAGTAATATAATCAGGAAAATAATGCCAACTATCTCTACTTTTAACAAGAAATACCAGTTAATAAGGAGATGCAGATGAGAAACAAAGAATGGAATGTGTTTGCAGCGGAGGTTGAAACCAAAGTTAGGAGATGTTACAAGACATTTCTGAATTTAAGGAGATGATGGGCTGGCTGGTGAGATGAAGGCGAATTGACAAGGCTGATGTGGTTGGAAATGGTCTTTCACTCACACATTCAGACTTGATTATTGGCAAGGACAGAGTCGCTATCTGAATGCTCTGGGGGTGGTGAAAGCAGACTGTGGAAGTCAGGCGAGGCTCCTGCATGTATTATATGTTTCATTCTCCCTGTTCTGATCCTGACATCTAAACCTCCCTTTTTTTACGAGAATTGGCAGGAAGAACAAGAACTTCAGAGTCACACCAGGATTAAATTCTCGCTCTATCACGAATTCACAGTATCATTTCAACATTTCTTTTTCTCAACTTAAAACTACTCTTCAATGAAACAGAAGAGAATTCCTAATTTGCAGACCTATTGTGTTTGAGTACAATATCTGTACTCTTCCTATCATATCATATTTATTTATTTATTTATTTATTTATTTATTTATTTATTTCTTTCTTTTCCTCACCTGAGGACATTTTTGAATTTATCTTTAGATAGAGCTGGAGGGAGAGAAGAGGGAAGAGAGAGAGAAACATCTATGTGAGAGAGACGCAGTGACTGGCTGCCACCCACATGACCCCAACAGGGTCCGGGGACAAACTGCAACCAAGGTACATGCCCTTAGCAGGAACTGAACCTAGGACTCTCCGGGCCGATGCTCTAACCTCTGAGCCAAACCGGCCAAACCGAAAGGTTCACTTTCTGGACCCTTTCAAAGCATTTTGTCCTTGAAATCATATTACTCAGCGGAAAAACATATATTTTTACTTTGTAGTTTTTAAGTAAGATCTAGTGGGTACTTTGGTTTTCTATATGTGTTGTTTTTTTTAAGTCTTAAGTTATATAATAAATCATTTTGCTCAGAAATGATAATTTTATTTATGATACTGGTAAAATGTTCTCTTGGAGGGGGGAAACAGCTTAATGAAATGCATGATTCTATGTCATTTTTCTCTCCAGAGGCAAACAAGTGAAGGAAAAGGTTAACATAAATTTCACAGAATTTTCAGAGAAATTGCCTCACATATAGGACACGTTGCATTTAACATCTTGCATAGCATCTGCCCTTAATTTTCAGCTTTGAAAAGCTAAATGAAATGGCTATTAGTGTGCAGACAGCATTAGGAGAGTGACTTGTTTCTTAATGCAGCTCTAGTCAGAGTTGGAAGGAATCCCATCTCTGGCAAAGAGTATAAGGATTTGGAAGAATTTTTCTTCACTTGTCATTCAGCTACAATGTTTTGATTCCACTTAACTTGGATTCACAGAGTTATATTGTTGTTTAAGTACCAAGCAAATCTAAGAGATTGTTTTGAAGTGGATTATTTATTTCCTAATTATCATAGGTGGTTAACAGATGAACAAAGAAAGGAATGTTTCCATTTGCCTGTGTTTTAATAGAAAATTTCTCTAAAATCTCTCTATTCACACCACAATATACAGTCCCAAATATGTATTTTTAAGTTCTCACCCAAATATGTTAAGGTCCAGTTTCTCCATTATTTCATAGATTTTACACCTAGTGGTTTTAATTAAGGCTGCATTTTGAAATGCCAGTCTTTGTGTAGGTAAAACTTAACAGAATAGATTTCGTGGTACCCACTGAAAATATGAATATTACAACTATCTTTTCCCTAGAAAAATCTTTACAGAAATGCTCGAAGTTTTTAGGACATACACACAAAATAGTAATGGTATTTAACAGGTAAGATACAAGTATTTTCAAACAATCACTCATGAGATATACATGTTTCTAGAAGTGTACACAATTATAATTACTAGTATCTATCAAGTAATTTACCAAGTGCTATTATGTGACCTGTCCTTCATTGTCACTACTGAAATTCCAAATAGCATTGAGAGTTCACTAACTTTGGCATACCAAAGTGTTCGCTAGGATTACACTTGTGTTAATTCATTCACCATCTTATATTTTCTCCCTTCATGCCTAGTCATCTATGAGATTGTTTCTGCATTCCCTCCAATCCTAGAATTTTACTTGAATTCTCTTTCTATATCCAGTTTTATTTTCCTCTACTTTTGTACCACTAGTTGTGCCTTTGACATGTTTAAATTTAAACTTATTTTGATGTGGAAGTGAAGTAACAAGAATTCCTGAGGCTACGAGCTGAAAGACAACAGCCAGACTCACAGCGAGAGAAGTTGAGATAACAACAGTGAGCACACCAAAATGAGCATGCTGCTAGGACACGTGTTCCGAGTTTTATGAACATATTATGGAGCTGACAGATGCTATGATAAATTTGTATAAAGACATTGTCGGCAGCATAATTTTTATGTATTCCCTTTAAAGCTGTAAGTGTATGTGTCTGTGAGCAAATATGTATTAGCATACGTGCCGTTCTGCCTGCCTCGTTTTCTTTTTTTGGGGACACAACATTCTGCCACCTTGGCATTCCACAGAGCTAAAACGTTTCCACACATCACTGATATTTGTAGCACCTCTTATTTTCGCCATAAAAATATGTTGCATTATTTAGCTTTCCTTTGGGGGAAAAAAAGTAAAACATGCACACACAAACACACAAAAGCTGGTGTTCTGAGATCTTGGCCTAATATCGCTTGTCTGTAACATTAAAAAAAATGCATTCAGTGGTTTCACACAGCTGATGGGTTCAGGTTGATTCATAATTTGATTAATAAATAAGAGCAATCTGTTTGATAGGCCTCTCAAGAAAGCTTCAAATGATTGCATTTTAAATAAAAGTGAGAGTAAGCAGCTAATATTTTATAAAAATTTGTATAGCTAATTGAATGCAACTGTTGCACTGAAATCCTCTACCTGAGTCCCACGGAATGTTCATGATTTGCCATAAGAAAACCCAGCCCAATTAAGATAAATTTATCTTTTCCAGACTCAGTTCTTAGTGTTTTTCTGCTAAGTCTTGATGAAGTTGCTAAATTAATCCCCCCAAGGACTGTTTAAATTGCTAGCTGAGCAGCCTTGGAAACTTCTTACAAATAGGTATTATGTTCTATGTGAAGAAAATTTCACTTTGCATCTGATCAAACACCTTGGTTGTTTTAGTGTTGATAGAGTAAACTACACGATTCTTTACCGTATTCTATATTACCTATATTCTTTTTAAAAATTCTGAGAAAAATCCCCTAGATTTCTATTGTATATATTCATTTATATATGCATAATATCACATGTGTATTAATATCTGAATCTTTCATAAAATAATATATTTTATTATTAAAATGCACTATTAAGGTAAACTTGGTCCTGATGATAAGATTTGTTAAAGCTATGTAACATTTTACAGTGTGAGGAAAACTGCTTTGTATGAATCCTGCTTATTCTTTCTTGGTATTTTATCAACTTGATTCAATTTAACTGTAGAAATATTTGAATTTTCTGTGGAAATTAAATTAGCTGATTTCATTTTAGGTATAACAACTTTTTTTTTGTATTTAGATGGCTTATTAATGGCCGTGATCACTTATGCCTTTTGTAACTTTTAGTTTTAGTTAAATATTCTTCTTTTAATATATGAGTTAAGTCTTCTAGAAAGCATTCTTAGTCCATTCAAATTCCATATTTATATGGATATGGAATTTGAGTGGCTTAACATCCTGTTCACTAACATGGTACCCTATTAGTATACTGGGATACATAAAAAATTGATATGATGGCCTGGCAGATGTGGCTCAGTGGATTGAGTGTCGTCCCATGGACTGAGAGGTCCTGGTTTGATTTCTGGTCAGGGCACGTGCCTGGGTTACCTACAGGCTCCATCCCCAGTGGGGGGCGTGCAGGAGGCAGCTGATTGATATGTCTCTCTCACATCCATGTTTCTATCTCTCCCTTCCTCTCTCTCTAAAAAAAATCAATGAAAACATATTTTTAAAAAATTGATATGATATATAGGGTTGTACATGGGAATATTCCTAGAGTAAAAGGGTTTAAGTATAGACTTTAAAAGCCATTTTTAAAAATTTTTGATGTTCATTAAGTACATCACACTCCAATTTAATTATTTAAATTGGAAAATCTCCTTTAAAACACAAGAGAGGAAGATAAATATTTCATTTCAAAATTACCTCAAATTTAAGATTAACATTGGTTATTTAACTAGATGTTTTAATTTTGGCATTACTTAAAACATAGTTTTTCTTGATGGATAACACAGGAGAAGAGTAACATTGAAGATTTTCTAATCTTGTAAAAATAAACTAAAGCAGCTCATTCTGAAAATTTGGAAAGTGTAATCACGATGGAAAAGAACAGAGAAAATCCTTATGTCACAAAACATAACCACCCTAATGATCAGAAGCAACCCCAAACTGGCTGTGTGACTTTGATTTATTTTGATAATTGACTATGCCCAGAACAGCTAATAAAGCAAGTCTATAAAAATGTTGTAATTTGGTCCAGGTGGCAGTAATTTTCATACATGATTACAGAATTTTATCTTCCACTCCCTGAAATGTAGCAAATATAATATAGAGCTTTGATTTTAAAGGCCTGGTTAATGCATTTTGTCATTAATCATGGGCGTGTTTTTGTGACCAGGAGAAAACAATTTAACTCGAATTAAAAGCAGGGTAACTCTATTTTTATTAATGCACCATTAACTAATCATACAATAAAAATGATAATCTTCTGAAGGTTGTGTGTCTCAAATACAGGCAGGGTCAGAAATGTCCTTGCTATCCAGACATTCAGAGGAGGTCTCCGCAGAGGGACTCCATTGGGATGTAGAGCGAGGTCCTTTGTTCAGGGTGGATCCTGAGCAGGGAGTGAAGACGTGGTATCTGTAGGCATAGCCGGGGGTCTTGAGGGACCCGATCTGCTAATGGGGAGGATGTAGCAGCTCCACTGTGTAGCACTAACAAGCATTTGCCCCTCGCTCTAGCAAGAAGTTCATGGAGAACTTCAAATGTGGACATATTTGAGTTTGCACGTTCGATGTGCCACTCTTAATTCATATCATCGGAGGAAGTGGTTCAGAATTCCAACAAGTCGGTATAAGGCCCAGACGGGAAAACCAGAGAAAATTAGGAAAACCCAGGCAGGCAGATAAGCCTCCATGATGAAGGTGTGCTATCAAGTAGCAGGGCTCTACGCGCGGGGCTGGGGTACAAGCATAAGAATGTAGTCCTGCCCCGGCTGGGGTGGCTCTGTGGATAGAGTGTGGGCCCATGCACCGAAGGCTGGTAGGTTCAATTCCCAGCCCGTCAGTGTGTATGTGGGAGGCAACCACTCGATGTGTCTCTCTCACATTAATGTCTCTTTCTCTCTCTCTTCCTCTGCCCCCCCTCCCCCCCAAATCAATGAAAAAAATATCCTCAGGTGCTCAAGTGAGGAGTAAAAAATAAAAGAACAGGCCTGGCTGGTGTGGCTCACTGGTTGAGCATCGACCCATGAAGCAAGAGGTCGCTGGTTTGATTCCTGGTCAGGGCATATGCCCAGGTTGTGGCCCGATCCTCAGTGGGGGGCATGCAGGAGGTGACCAGTCAATGTTGTCTCTCATTGATGTTTCTGTCTCTCTCCCTCTCCCTTCCTTTCTCTCTAAAATCAATAAATAAAAAATATTTAGAATCAATAAATAAAAAAAAACATATTTCTTAAGGCTCACACTTTGGTCTAGGCAGACCTTGGTGTCCAGGTTGTTCACAAGAAAAAGAAACTAAGACTAATGCAAATGCAAAGGTGGTTTATTATATATATATATATATATATATATATATATATATATATATATAAAATTATTACAATGGGGGCTAGAACTCAGGAAAATGTCCAATTTTCTAATCATACGTGAATCAGCTAACCAAAGAACACAATGTTGAGCTTCACATGGAATTCAGGACCTCTGACATGACAGAAAGGATGAGCTGAGTCTGGGTTAGGGGTGTGCGTGGTGGGGTGTTGTTTGGTGGCAAGACTTCTGAACGTGTTCAGTTGTCCTGTAAATCCTAGACTTGGCACATCTTCGCAGCCATCTTTTAGTGTACCCTCAAATTCTCTGCTTCCTCAGGATCTCAACCTGGAGCTGGAGAACCCAGGGCGCTCCTGCTCCAGTGTCCTCTTCTGTAGCGCGAGGGGTTGAAAGCATCAGTCCACCTCGTTGTTAAAACGTCCGTCTGACCATTCATTTTCCATTCGAAATTGCATTCATCCCATGCGTCTTCCCTTTTAGACCTTATTTCAACAATTTAGTTTTAGGATGTTATGCTTCCTCACAAATAGTAGAGCAAGACACAGAGTTATTTGCTCTACTGCTTGTAACAACCTAATGTTCTGCATTTAAGAATTCTATTCAAACACTAACCAGACTTAACCATGGACTTGGGAAGAAAAAAGAGAAAAATAAGTTAATGTTTATTATCCAAATTATTTGTCCTCAGGCTGAGAGCCAAGTTTGTGTGTGTGTGTATTTATATATGTATATGTATATGTATATGTATATGTATGTATATAATCCTGAGCAGCATAATTTCATATATTTTAAGTCATTTGTGCTTAGAAAAAAACAACTAAAACACAAAACTGAAGTTTCAGTGAATTCCAATTACTTATGGCTTAGCAGCAGTAATTGAAAAGCTAATTTGTTTAGTAATGAACTTTATCTGCAGAGAAAAAAAGACAACAAGACCATTACTGAATTCAGTAAGAATGACTTACTCTCCAGTTTTAAGAAAAAAAAAAAAAAAATAGAATTTGTGCCATTTTTTTCAGATTGGTTAATATTAATCATATTTTGCCTTTTAAAAATCTATAGTACAGATAATGATATAGAGGCTAAAAATATGGTGATGAAAATGATATTGAATATTATATAACACATATATGACAATTTCTGTGCAAATAAGAGGTACAGGGCCGTATCCCAAGAAGTGTGTTGGAGATCAAAGAAAGAAGCTGCATGATCCCAGTGTTCAACCAGATTTTGTTCTAATGATGTAGATAAATTTGAACATAAATACTTGTAACTTTAGGAATAATAGGGTTGTCTAAGTAAGATTCAAGTGGTTAGTGCTATGAGGAGGATGGAAAGATCATATTTGATCTAGGTCTGGAAGGGGAAGGATGGTTAAGATTTAACCATGTATGAATGAAGAGATTATACAGTACGTAATTCTTAACAGGTGGCGATTTTGACCTGTACTCCCTTCTCCCAAATGGTACATTTAGCAATTTCTGTTTGTCACAACTGGGGGAATAAAACTTGCATTTGATGGGTAGAAGTCAAGAACCCTGCGTTCCACAAGATAAGATCTACAAGACAGTCCACAAGATCCACAAGAGACATAGGCTTAGAGGCAGCTAGAAGGGTGTAAAGAAACGAACATTGATTTTATTCAAAACCTATTTTTACTGGATGAATAAAATCGTATTTTTTAATACACAGAGGTAGCTCTCTATGGATGCATCTCTAGTCTAAAGCAAGGAAAACAAAAGCCATGTCTTTGGAATTAGAATTATCAGAGAAGAAGAAACTTTGCCAGAGTTGCAATGGAAAACAAAAGCTGGTCTTGAGTCCAAAAGCTGAAGGATAAAAAGTTACGAGAACATTGGGTCCAGAGTGATGAGGTGGCTTCTGCTGCCTTGTCAACATGGATATACCTCCAAGACATCCGGCCTCTCTAAATAATTAGCACCACCCTTCGATGTTCCTAGAGAACCTAGAGCAGATGGAGAAACTGCAACATTTCTAGGACTTAGGTTTAGAGTGTGGAGTATCTATGACGTTCAGTATTATTTTATTTGAAATAAGTTGACTGATTGTATAGTTTAATGAATACATGCTATGTCTGCTGGTGGATGCTGATACTGGTGTGTAATGTTGCATACATTCAGGCCTTGTGTCAGAAATTTAATTATACCTTCTGAATCTGTGCTCATAATTATTGATAGCAATTTAGCCCTGTTTAGCCCAGTGGGAGAGGCGTAGTCTAACAAGTTTCTAGGACTGGCCTCCATTCACAGACAGTGATGTAAAGGCAACGTTCAGTTTCTTCTTTGAAGGTCATTCTCTCATCTTTCTGCTTTCACTGCTTTTCCCGATAATTACAGTGGCTGCCACAGTTACATTATTGTGTGATCCCCAGGTGTAGCCCCTCCTTGTCTGCTTCGTTCCCCGTATTTTTATCTCTAAGAGAAATTGTATATATCGCTCACTTTTTGCAAATAACACATATTAGCGTTTCATAAACTTCAATTTATAGGAAAGCTAAAAATGCAACTGAAATAAGTTTGAAAATGAGTACAAAAGAAATATGTTATTGGGATAAAGAGAAGAGGAAAAAAAGATAGCCCACCACAAGCAAGAAGGATCTAGAACAAATTTTCCCATGATGCCAAGGTTGAGAAACCCTGGCATAAAGAACATTCCGGATAGGAGGAAGAACACCCACAAAAGCAAGGCTTGAGACTTTTGGGAAATCCCAAATGACATCCTTTGCCTGTGCTATAGATTTTGTGATGAGTATGAAGTAAGCAAAATATGGAAAGACCATATACAAAGAACTTAGATGCCCTATAAAAGTATTTTGGTTTCTTAGTCTATGGTCTTCTCAATATCACCTATTAAAAATGTTTCCCATCTGATATAATACAATGTAAAAAATACCTCTAATTATTCAACAATATCATTTCAAATGTTTAATAGGCTTCACTCTTTTCAAATACCCTTCCCTGTTTAGTGTAAAGAATAAACAATGCATATGAAAACATGAACAAATAACTCCTTGGAAACAGTTCTTATGTGTCATGTTCCTTCATACTTACATACAAAAAGTGAGAGATTGAGTCGTCAGATAAGTGCTAGAATTTCAACTTAAGCCTTTCATGATTCTGGCATGACTTTTCTTTATTAAATATTCAATTTTTTTTTGTGGCATTTTCATGATTATTTTAATTACACATAAGCACTGGATAATACCTGTATGGGGCTAACTAGTTTCATTGCTCAACTTCAGAATGAATGAAAATAAATTGTAGAGTTGCTTATCTCACTTTAATTAACCTTTTAGAAAGCTTTGCTAGATCTGCCTTAGTAAAATTATTTGTTTATAATTATCAGTGTGTGTCAAGCCATGATATACTTTTAAGATCAGAGAAACTTTTTTATCAGATGATACACCCTTCCTGACAGGTTTGGCTTCTAATTATAAAATGATGTATGTGTATAGTACATATAATATATTTCTAGAGAGTTCTCACATGGCTCGTGTTCCTTTCAGAAAACCAATATAACTTTATGAACATATAAATAGTCCTGGACTTGGGGAATAACGCATGTCATTTTGAACATTTTATCTTTACACATAAAGTTAAATCTAAACAAATTATTCAAGAACTCAAATGCAAATGTTAAAACAATTAATTTACTTTTATGTGAGATTGAAAGATCCAAATTTTGCCATAAAATAATAGTCTATCTTAGAATCTATTTAATAGACAGTAATAAATAACAAATCAATTTTACGGGATGGCTGTTTCTTTATTACCAAGACTGTGCCTCCTTTGGTATTTATTTGCATAATCATGCTTGTTACTGTCCTTTGTAATTCCTCTCCCTTGTCTCCCATTGCTGGTTACTTTTGAATAGTAAGCGTGATTAACACAATACCTATTGTGTCAGTAGGCATTCAGAAAATGTTTATAGAATGAGTAACTTTAAAGTAATATTATCTGGGTTTTTTCAAAAGACAGTTTCCCAAAAATGTGAAATGTAAACATCAAATGCAAATGATATTTATTTCATTAGTCTGCTCTACTTCTCTACTTTTTAAAAAAGTTCATGCCATGTAAAGCCAATAGAAATGTGGTTCAACATGTAATCAACATATGAATGTTATTAGACTTAGTCCCGTCATAGTGGGCCACACAGATGATCACTCACAACATGCACCACTAACGGATCCATCAAACAATGTGCGGAAACCTAATAGAACCACACAGTACTGCTTGAAATGATAATATGTCTAGTCACACTTTGCTGAGAAAAAAATACTAAGATTGGGGAATCTGTACTCAGATAATAAAAGTAGTATATCAGTACATTTTATAAAAATAAAAAAAAAGTAAAGATTAACCAAAAGGAGTATAGATTGGAGAAAAACATCAGGGATAATTATTTTTGCTATAGAATTTGCCTCTAAGAGGCAAACTCCAATTCCATCATGTTATACGACTGGAAACTACATCTGCTTCTAAACCTCAGCTCCAGATTAAAACTTTCTACAATTCTCTTAATTCAGACATTGCCTCTTACTTGCATTGCCAGGTTAATTATCACGGGAATTAATGCCTTTAAAAATTTTTTTGGTTCCCCTTCCTGTGCTTTTTAAAGCCCCCCTCCCTCCCTTTCATATTTACTGTCATCTTCAGTGGCTGGCTTTTTTGTAGCTTTTTCTATTATATTAAAACCTATCTATACTTATTCAATCCAGATAAAAACAACAACTCAACTACGTTGCCCTGGTAGTTCTCACCCTGATCAATTTCTTCCTCTTCAAACACTGACTGTTAGGTCTCTGTTCTACACTTCAATTGGGTTTTCAGGTCTTCTGCCTGGAAGCTTATTGAGTGGACTTTCCTTTTTTTTTTTGTAACTGGCATCTTTACAGTCTAAGAAAACCTTTCTTTCTTTTTCATCAGCTGTCTCATTTATTATTATGCTTCTTCTTCTCTTCCTATTTCTCCCTTTATTTCATACCAAATCAAAGTCACTATATTAAAATACTTTTTCCACAGAAAATTACCTCCTCTCATACACAACCTCAGGAACTAAGAACAGTTATTTAATTTAAAAAGGACATAATCATTCACCATTAGTAATATATTTTAGCAATAAGTATGATAGAAACAACCATTGTGTGCATTAAAATATTTAGGTATTTAATGGTCACATTTGGTTGTGAATGAGTTCACGATGCCTATTTAAAAACTTATTTTTAGAATGAGGACAGTTAAAGCCTAGGTGCTTCGTGCCGCCTCAAAAATTCAGATAAACATCTGAATTCAAAAATTGTCATTACCTAAGCTTCACTTACCTACCCGTAATTCTATTCCAGAACTTCCTTAGGGTTGGAGAAATCTATCATTTCCCTGCCCATGGCTTCCACAGCCATTTGGTAATCTCACCATCTGTTTCACGAAAATGGCAGCCCCAGAGGGTGGGGAGACTCTCTTATCTGTGCAGTGCTGGATGTAAGTGTGGATTCTCTGTCAGCATTTAAAAAATAATAGAACTTCAAATAGGGTTGATTTAAGCTTCCCTAGTCAGCAGTTAGTCTTGATGACATGAATCACTCTTTCAAATGGTAATTTGCACCTGTTACCTTCATCCACAGGTTGGAAAACACTTACACCTTAATTAATTATACCCTTGCGTTGTGGGAGATTGTATCCTCAATTCTGTGACAGGGAGACGGGGACAGAGAGAATCAACAGCGTTTCTGATATTTCAAAGCAGATATTTGTAGAAGAAAATTAGAATTTGGGTCACGTTTCATGGAGTGATCGATGGGGCTCTTTAGGAATCTGTGTCTCTTGTGGCAGAAAACATAGTGATGACATCCCTTCCAGTAAGAGATGTGCTTGTCCTTAACTTATTCTGTGGCATCAATTCAACAGGCCTCAGAGAACATCTATGCTTCTTAATAACACTTTCCCTCTTCACTTTTGCAGTGGCTGATGTCATCTGGGGAACCAAAGAGCAGGTGGCATGCATGTACGTTTAGGTGAGGATAGCATCAGAATAGAATTTCCCAGATGGCAGTGCCGCCATGTAATTAAGCTGCAACTTAGTGACGAGTATCTGACATCAGATAATCATTTAATAAAGGAAAATGGGAGGCAGTTTATTATTTTAAAATGTGTTCTTTTTGTAGTTCGTTGAGGATGTGAAAGGATTTTCTTGGCATACACATGATCTTAAAATGTTTGTGTGTAATTACTTCTGGCACATTCGGTGAGGTGTTTATGACAGTGGTGCTTCATTGTCATACAGCATTAGATGTCCCTAAGAGTTGTAAGTGGACTTTCACCTTTGATTTTTCCCTGTTGGGGAAAATGTTTTCTGGATACATATGCTTTTTGTTCCTTAAAGTTGAACAAGACCTTAAGAAGTACTGCAGTAGAACCTTTGTAAGGTATTATAGATAAATGTCTTTTGCATCAATATATGCAGTATGTTTTTATTATTTTAATTAGTATAGTAGCTTACCCAGTCTTTTGCTTAGGATTATTATTATTCACTGAAAATGGAAGCTAAGAAATTATAGTTCTTGAAGGGCAGCAATAATAAATTTCATCTCCAAAAGACTCTGAAAGCAACATTTATATATGTACAAGGTAAACTGTTAAATTGCAAAGAAGAAAATTGAGTTAGAGAGTAAATCATGTAGTACTAATTCTTTTATTAAAATAGTTTTTCATAATCTGTTACATGCGAGGCAATTAACTGCACTACTATCTCTCTAATGTCACCCCTTTAGTTTGAATTAACTTTATTTAATTCATAATTTTCTCATATCATTTTCTCTGTGGTCCCAACCCCATCTCTGCCCCAATCCTTGTCCTGTTCTCCATCCTTGAAATCTCTTCCCTGATGTCTCTGAAACTCAATTTCTTCAGCTGTATATTGGGAATAAACATGCAATCTAACAATTGTTTGAGAATTAAATAATATGTAGACATGCTTTCACTCAGTTACTGGCAAATACGAAGCAGTACTTATTTGTTAATGTTATTGTCGATACTGATTTTATTTAAGGTTCAGCCTAGACATCAAGAGCTCTCCTAGGAGGGCATTCCCCTGGTACCATCGTACTCTGTTCATACGTCACTGCAGTTCTAGCCAAGTTCTATGTTATTCTTCTCACACAATAATTAGTGAGCACCTTGAGAGAATGTGTTATGAGTGGGTCATATGTTAGTCACCTCTGTGTTTCCAATGGTTAAAACATTCAAGAGTCTCTAAATGTTGGTCAACTAAACAGCTGAAGAAATAAATGCTCTGGGAAATATAACTATAGCTGACATTAGTCGGGAATATCTCATCTACTGAATGCATGCATTCTCTTTTTCCTGTTGCTTCTTTTATAGAAGAAATGCTGAAGAGCGCCCTCTAAAGATTATTTAGCCAGTTCCCATTTCTCCCACTGCCTCTCTGCTACGGGGCCAGGATTGGTGGTGTGGATTTTGCTTTATACATGGTGGAAACCCAGATGAGCTACAGTATGATATTATGTTAATAGAAGGAGGCAATGGCTCAGTCAGACAGGTAGATACCAGATGACACGTTTCCTGGCTGATGATCTGAGTTCATTGACAGAGGTAGATGGCAACAAGCAATAGCAGTATTCAGGATTCAGGCAGGCAAGTCAACGGATCCAGTAATGTCTGGCAGCAGATGGCTGGGGCCCAGGCCAAGACTTCTGAGAGTCAGCCTGACCTGCTATTCTAGAAGTAGGGTTGAAGCCGAGATCTAGTTGCAAAGAACAAAGGACAAGATATGGAAAAGAAGGGTGTTCCCCAGAGTTTAGCCAAGTCTCTTGACCCTGGAGAAAAATTTAGAGTAAATCATTCTATATCAGGCTTTGATTGATATTTATCAGAAGCAAAGGAATTTGGCACAGAATCATAATAAACACTGTTCTATATGCTTAGTTTCTGATAGTTGATGTTAAAATTGTATTTTAATTATTACTTATATTACTCACTATAAACCTAAACATTCATTAAAATATGCTATTAGAATCATAAAGTACAAAATGAAAGAAACAATTATTAGTTCTTCCTCAGTTAAGAAGCTTAAACATAAGCAAAATAAACACAGAGCTAGCTGGGGGACTATTTGAGATGGAATAAGAAATAATATGGAAAGGAAATGGGGTTTATTGCTATCTTATTTTGTTCATTATAATTTTAAAAAATAGTATGCATCTCGGAAACCCATATTGTTTTCCATTTATGAATTGCATGTAAATGTTATTGTACTTTATGCAGGAGAGAGCAAAAGTAGGTTTACAGTTGTTTGTATGGAACATAGTACAATAATAAACAAATAATAATAATACAAGAATACACTCTGTTTCACATACTCACAGCTGTAAACCTACATTTGCCCCATCCTCTACATCCTTATGTGACTTGATTTACTCACCAGAAATTTAGTTTGTGAGATTAATCCACGGTGATGTGAGTAGCTGTGGTTCACTGAGTTTCAATTGTAAATAGTGAACAGGGTGAGGCAAAAGTAGATTTACAGTTGTAAGTATGGAAAATAATACAAGAATTAATAAATATTAACACAAGAATAGACTCTGTGTTTTGTACACTTACAACTATAAACCTACTTTTGCCCTACCCTGTAATATTGAAGCCCTATTTGAGTTTATTTGTCAATTCTTCTATTGCTGAACATTGAGTAATTTCTGATTCTTTGCTATAACTAACAACACTCCTATGTATATTCTTACGCAGTATTGTATGGTCTGTGTATTTTAAAATCCCTGCTCCACCACAAATCTGCTGCTTATCCTGGGATAAGCTACTTAAGTAGTCTTTGAAGACTCCTTGTTTATAATATAGGAATGATCACAGTAACTTACTACCTAAAGTGTTTGCAAAGAGAAAATATTACATACCAAGTAATTAGAACAGCATCTGCCCATAAATGCAAAACAAATATTAACCATCATTATTAGTATTACCCCAAAGCAGTGAAAACATTGCCATGTGGATCATTGACCCTAAAGATCAGAAGATATGAGCTTTTTTTACTAAGTGGTTTGAAACACCAAAATCCTAGATTCATTTTGGCATTTGTTATTAGTATTTTAGAGCTCACTGTCCTTTTGTGAAAGTGTGCAGACATGTAGTGCCCATCACAACTCCCTCCACCATCAGCTGTGTAAAGGAGAGGCTGTGAAGGCCCAAAGCTGCCCCTCCTCGAGAAGAAAGGTCACGTCTTGAAGTAGGATGGTCTGGTGTTTACAGTTTATGGTCTTTACATCTCTTTTCTAGAGACCCAGGTCTACCTCCTAATGCTATCTGCTTCCTGACCCTTATTCTTATCTCTGGAACAACATAAAAGAATCCCTTGTCTCTACACCTTCTAACTTTGTTAGAAGAGCAATTAAATAAAAGGCTTATTTTCTCTAAATTTTTTTTTGTCCTTGTTTTTTTGGTTGGCTGGTGTGTGTGTATGTAAGCACACTTCACCATTGAAAAAAGTTCAGCTACATTTCATCTTAAGCTAAGAGGGTAAAGTAGAAGTAACAGTCAGATGACTATGTCCTCAGAACAGGATAGGTAGGTTTCAGTAAAGTCAACAGCTGCAGACCAAGGCTGAGCTCCCCGAACCTGAATTCTGCACTCAGTTGAAAAATCGAAGGGTTAGATGTAAGCAGAGCTTCTGAAAGGATTCTGGGATTGTGTCGCGTGGCCTTCTTTATCAGGAGAGCAAATGGCCTTGATGAAAGGCACAGATGTTTTTATGTATATGTCAGTGAGTTTTGACCAATATATATCTCCGTATAACCACCACCCAAACAAGATATAGAGTATGTTTATCACATCAGGACATTTTCTTGTGCCTCTTTGTAGACTCCCCTCAATCATTCCCCACAGCTCCCTGACCTATCTTAGTAATCACTGCTGTGATTTTCTTACCATCAGTTGTACCTGTCATAGGACTTCATGTAAATGGGAGCATGCTGATTGATGTAAAATTTCATGTCTTTTTATTTTTGCTCAACAAATTGTATGACATTCATAAAGTGAAAGAATGTTTTTAGTAATTTTTCATGTAAACTTATAGTCACTTAAAGTGTGTCATGTATGATGATTTAAATCGCTTTAGTTCAAATCACTTTAGTATATTGAATTAGTTGAAATAAATTATAAAGGTTTCACTTGAGGGCATAGAGCACATCTATTATTAATCAGAGACTAGAACCATTTATTGAGTTTAGGTTAGGTTGGACAACACAACACACGGCAGAAATTTAGTCATTCAGCAATTCATTAGGTCAGTCCTCACTCATTGCATGCTTAACCATCCTCAAAATTTAGTTGTGTTCTCATCATCTGGATCATTTGAGCTAAAAGTACTGTTATTAAAGATCAGAGTTGCCAAGATAAATGACCTCTTATTTATTTATTTATTTTTATTTTTTTGGTTAGGACATTAAAAGTCAAATTTAGAAAAACTAAATCATATGTCACTTAGTAAAGAAAAATGTTTTCCCTGGAGTCACCATTCAAATGACATGTGCAATGAGAAAATACCTGGACCAGAAAAGCCTGTGGGGATACAGAGCCTGAGAGAGAGGTTGGAAAACAGTTCTCAACTTTCTGAGATAAAAAAGGTTCAAGTGAATTTTGATACTACTGACGTCCCTTTAACAGGGCTTGCAGAAAAGCATTCATCATTAAACTTTTAAAATTCTAGAATGCTAAACTGATTTAGAGAAACAACTCTGTAGGGATTTTGTTTTGTATATGCTCATCCCTTTACGTGACTCTACAGCTAAGTGCTGCTGAAAGAGGGTGAAATCTACATTTTCTTCTGTGAATTGCCTAGTTATGGTACTCTCTGCCTACTGTTAGCATTGTTCGCCTGGGTATTCTGCTGGGGGTGCTTTATGAGTGATGACTGTGTTCCAGCAGAGTACTGACTTAATATTCATATACTGGTGCTTTATTTTTCTTCACCTTACTGTCTTCTCAGTACGTTTGAAAGAGCAAGCCTCTTGTTTAACATGTTAACATACTAATTATCGTGGCTGCCATTTCCAAGCTCATGGATGAAAATCAAATCATGGATTCTTGAGTGCTGGAAGCCACGTACAATTCTCGGAGAACCCTGGAGGAGCAGAGCCCAGCAGTTCGGGCCGCCCCTGCCCGAGCAGCCCTGCAAAGGAGAGATTCGCCCCAAGCAGACCGGAGCTGCGGTGGGCATTGCCTGGGCTATTCCCCTCAAACAAGCTGTTCCAAGGTGCTTATGCAGCGTTTGAACCCAATCGACATGCTTCCTCGTGTTGAAGAAGATGTAGGAATACCAGTGAATGTCTTAAGCTATTTTTTAAAAAGTAATGCTCTTGCCCTTGCCAGTTTGACTCGGTGGTTAGAGAGTGGGCCCTCAGACCAAAGGGTCTCGGGTTCGATTCCGGTCAAGGGCACGTACCTCGGTTGCAGTTCCTCCTGGCCCTGGTCGGGGTCACGCGGGAGGCAACCAATTGATGTGTCCCTCTCACGTCGATGCCCCCCCCTCCACTCTATCTGAAGAGAAATAGAAAAGTATCCTCCAGTGAGGATTAAAAGACAAAAACGAATGCTCTTTATAAAAGCACAAGGAATACATGAATGCTATCTAAGGGACATAACAAACCAAGAACAGAGAGAAAGCTTTCTGTTCCCAGACGTCAGTATCATTTCCTTCCAGAGAGTTGCGTGTAACAGAGGACAAACGGCAGCGATGGGAATAGGAAAGTTAATCAAAAAGGTAATCATGTGAATCCAGGCCGCGTTCCCTCTGCAGCTAGACGGAGGCGTTCTGGTCGACGGAGCTCAGCGGTGGGGCACCGAGGCCTCCGGCTGAGTGCGCAGCGGCCACGGCGTGCGGAGCCCCCGGCGCTCAGAGCATCGAGTGTGCGCCTTTCCAGCCTTCATTCCCGCTCACACGTTCATTCGTTTGAGTGATTGTTATTTTCTTTCTTCTTGGCTTTTTTAGGCAAGATCAGAGGATAGCAAAGCTTAGCATTGCTTTCCCTGGTAATCATCAAAATATTAGAGTAAGAGCGAGGCAGAATTTCTTGTTCCAGACACTGTTTTTCCAACAGAAGTGTCTAATTTCCTTTTGATCTTTGCATGGTACATTGATGATTGGTAATTACATTGACATGGAGAATATTTTGCTTTTTTGATGACTATGTTGCAGTAATTCATCAAAACTATTACATATATATATACCCTTATGAATAATTTATAGAGGTTGTTTCAAGTAAAGAGAGACTTGTAAATTACCTCATGGCTTATTTTCTTTGGAGCACAATGCTCAGCATTGGGGAAGGACCATATATGGATGTTGATCGCCAGGACTTTACTCTTTGAAGGGAGAAAACTACACAGAAATAAATGTAATATTTAGCAAAGTGTAACAACTGCTATTAAAATTACAGATAAATTTTCAGTGTAGATAACAGAAAAAGGAAATTGCTCTCAGAAAAATAATGCTCATAAAGAACTTAGTGCAAAAAGTACAGACTCAAGTAGTGTGAGTTTCTTGTACTGTCCTTCCAGCGGGACACTGAACATGTTTTCATAGAATAGGTGGTGTTCACCTACAGAGAAAAGAGATACAGTTTGGATATATGAACATTGAGAAAGGGCAGGAGTCACTTAGAAAGATGAATAAAGATAAAAAAAAATGCACAAAACTTGTATCAACTTATGTTATGAATGAATGGTCATAGCACAAAAAATATTGGGAAAGTAAACAGAGCTCGATTATACAAGGTCTGGACATCAGTTTAAGATGACCAGACTTTAATTTGTATGCAAGGGCAATTTTTTGCACATTTTTCAACTTTAGAAAGACTAATCTGACAGCAAGAGACAATAAAGTGGAATGAGGAGAGACAGGAGGAGGAAGGCTATTACAATATGACCAGAAGAAAGACACAGAGAATAAACAGGGAAGCAGAAGCAGAATTTAAGAGGAAGTTGCCTATGAGAAAGACAGTAAAGAAATAAAATGTATAAAATGGGATAGCTAATTTGATGGGGAGACAAATGAAGGGGAGCTTTCCAAGAACTCTCTTGGCCATTGGAGAGCCATTAAAACATTCGAGGACAGAAAAGGGAGACTGACTCTGGAGGCATTTGATGTATTTAATTTTTGACAAAATATTTGAGGTGCTTAAAATAGTTTAAACTTGGGAGAATGACCAAGAACATAGAAGATGGAGATAAAGAATTAGGATCTAAAACAAAAATATATTTAGAAAAATAGATACACAAAGCATCCTCGTGAAGGTGACTTTTGCAGCCCTGGCATGGCTGGAAACTCTGTTACAAGGAGAACAGGAGCAACACTGTGGAGAGCAATTAGGCTCAGGGGAGTGCGGGAGGGTGGGCGTAAGGGCTGACTAACAGGCGCATTCAGAGAAGAAAGAGAAGCAAGGCTGATGTCGTGAAGGCCAACGAGTTTTTACCTGCCTCAGTATTTTCGGGAGCTTCAGTGAGGAGTCCTGAGCAGGCTATTGAGTTTATAAAGTAGATGCTTAGGAACCTTCATGAGAACAATGCTGGCGTGGTAAAGGCGTAGGTCGAAACATAATGAAGCTTAAAAATGAATGGGAGATGAGAAAAGGGATATTGGATGTAATTTACATTTTTCTAAGGATGGCTAATGGTAAGAGAAAGGAGAAAAGAGGGCAGCTTCAAATTGAACCCATGCCTGAAAGTAGGGCCCGCCCTAATAGACCATCTCTGCCTATTCAGGAAGAAACAGATGAGTAACCAAGTAAGTGACCATTGTGTTTGCCATGCAGACAACGTAAGGAGAGGATTCATGGACTAGAACTGATCCCATATTTGGGGTGGGGGTGGCAAGAAATTAGCAAGCTGTGCAGAAGGCCAGGTGTTCTCAGCATTAACAAAGTAGATTCCAGACTCTGTGTTCAAGGCTGTGCAGAGAAATACTAACAGATAGAACATTGTTGGTACACATTTTAAGAGTATACCTTTCTATATCAATATATTGTTAACTTCACATCTCATATTTCTGTAAAAATAGGAATTCAGAGATAAAAATATTTTTTGCCTCTTCTTTCTTATTTTCCTTTTTAATTTAATTATCAGCCAGAAAAACAAACAAACAAACACACACAAAAAAAAAAACCAGACCAACAAGAGACTGGTTTTATATTTCGTTTATTGTTCTCCCTGTGTTTCCTCATGCCAGGGGGCCAAAGACTCCCAATGTTATGTATTTTATTTGGATTTTTAAAACATAATAAATTAGAAACATGTAAACTACTGAGTAATTAGTAACGTCTAAGTGGTGAAATAATAAAATGTTCGTGTTCTTAGTGACATAATTTGGTGGTGCAGCAAACAATTATAAAAGGATGTCTAAGTTATTTAATTGGTTACTTTTAATAGGCTTGATGAAGTTTCTTGGGAAACTAAATATAATTATAAGATTCATTGTAGCTTCTTTCCTTTTTATTTTTGGTAAAGTTTGTTGATTTTAAATATCTCCCAGCTCTGCAGAGCTGAATCATACACAAATGAGCAGAGCAGCCGGTGGCTTCCGGCCCTCGTGCCTTTGCCTCAGGTGTAACCTGCAGCTGCCAGGTGTGCAGAGTCACTCCCAACAGGTTATCTAAGTTTCCCTTGTCTCTTCTGTGTCTCTTCCACGGCCAAGAAAAACATCTAAGTAACCAGCTAGAATGCTCAGGACACAAGCCAGCTCGTAAATGAATGCCTTGTCATTTTCAACCATCTTATGAATATGTTCTAGCACAGGCTGACACATAAGCATGACTACGACTTTAAGAAAGAAAACCCATATGGATCTTACACTCTGTTTCCTTTTTCTGATTCTTTTCCCCAAAGCAAAATATCTGAATCTCTGTCTTTCTCATAAAATTCAGGCAATTTTTTAATTTTACTTTTTTGTCTTCTTTGTTTTTTTCTTTGCTTTTTTTTTTAAGACTACTCCAAAGTTGTTTCATGGATATTTGTATTTTGATTGCAAACATTCAGATACAAGAAAAGAACTATACTGTGTGTGCGTGCGTGTGTGTGTGTGTGTGTGTGTGTGTGTGTCTAGGGGACAATATGAAGAGCCAGAGGACACTCTCACTTCGTTAGGAGCAAAAATGTTCTAGACTCTAGAAATAAATCAAGAGTGTCACAAAACATTCAGACTGGCTGTTTTCATTCTGCTATAGGTCATGTCATGATAAACAGAAAGTCAGGCAAATACAAGTCATGGTAGAATATTTAGAATGTTTGTTTGAATACAGTTGCTTTAGTTTGGTATGGATATGTCTTGATACAACATTTTTGCTTGAAATCCTCTGTATTAAGCCTTAGTGCTCTGTATATATTCAATTATTGCAACATATATTTCCTGTGGTTAGGAAAACCAAAACCTCATGATCTGTATCCTTGCATTAAATGTAATAGTGTTACAAAGGCTGCCTTTTGAGTAAAAGTTTGAAGCATCAGTGTGAACAGCTCTTGAATTGCATTGAATTTTCTTAGAATTGTTGAAATGAAAGGCAATTGAGGCCATGATACAGAAAAGAACAATATACCTTCACAATTCCTAGATAGGTAGCTGGTGTCAGATTTCAGTAGCATCCTCAAGAGGGCACTGTCACCTGTTTTATATCGTTTATAATATGTATCTTTTGTAGAGAAGACCCCTTGAAATACTTGAAGAATGATTTTAAACTATTTGTGTCTGAAATGCAATGTTGACTCTTTCCATCACACACAGTCTTGCTATCCACAGCAACCCTCCCTTCTCCGTTGCTACATAACATGGGTTGACTTATATATCAGTAAGTTAGCATCGTTTGACAGATTCCATATCAGTAACACTTTGTACATTGTTCCACCTATCAAGATAGTAAGATTATTTCAATCTTAGCTATCAATTAATTGAGAAGTATTTTTGAGCATCTCCTTTATATTTATTATTTATTTATGTGTAGGTAGTTAGGTTTGGGCTATGAAACATGAGGCTTAGCTAAGATAAATATTCCAGTCGATGCCTGCTTAATAAGTCACTTTTGCAATACCCCACTTACCATTAATTTTTCCTACATTCATATTAAGATATGACATATAAGTGATTTTACTTTCCATAGTATGTATACACACACCATGCTTAACTCTAGAGTCAGGTGTCTTGGGTTAAAATAGCAGTTCCACTATTTATAGAGAATATGAATATGGACAAACAACTTCTCCTTGGGTTGTTATGAGGATTATATTAATCTAATTTTATATATTTTAAAAGTTCTCCATTGCACTTGCCATAATTAAAATTAAAATTACCTAGTTTTTAGCTTGTGCAAAGTGTGGTTGGTTTCTAGTGGTTGAAAATGTTTAATATTTTTTTTCAAAATATAAACAGTGCTTTTAATTACTTAGACATGGATTTAAAAATCCCTTAAGTTTTGAAGGTATTTCTGAAAGTATGTAAACAAACACATACATACATTTTTGTGAAAATTCTGTTCTAAACTGACTTAGATTAATTATTCAAAAAGACTGTTTCTTTTGAATTAAGTGTTCTAAGGCATAACAAGTTAAACATTTTAAAATAAATAATTTTTGTTTACATCTCACTTACATCCATCATATTAAAGTATTTCCTTTGAAAATGTTATATGTTTATATGAGAGATAATTGTAACATATTTTTTAATTTTTGCACAGAAATAACTATGCATTTTTACATTACTAATCCAACATAAGAATTTTTACACACACATGCATTATTTGATAATTGATCTAAAGAGATAAAAGAGGATAAAAGGACCACTGTCAATGCTATAACTATGCACAGTAATCCTCATTTATATCATTTATATTTGCTTTTGACAGTATGTGAGTAGTTGAATTTGACAGTTTATGGTTTCAAGTTAACAAAAATACTTACAATTTAAAAATAGGTTTGATTTTCACATAGTTGAAACTTTCTCCTCTGGTTTTACAAACACCACATAACAGCAATTTTAAACATCAGATAAGATGGATTCTAAATGTTCTTGAAGATTAAATCAACGAATAACTTCATGTGGATTTCTCCTCAGCTGTTGTAAGGGCAAATATTCGAAAACAAACCCCCTGCATTTGCCCACTATCCAATAGCGTGATTGCCAATTCATGGTCTTCAAAGGGCACACTAGTGTTCTCAAAACTAGTGGTCATCGCTTCCTTTTTTTTTAAATTCCAGGATTATGAACAGTGAGGCATGTACAGCTGCATGTTGTAGACAAGTGCTCACTGTAGTAGGAGCCACTGTCTCCGCCTGTCCCGATTATATAATAACTATTACTTCACAAGAGTCAAAGAATTGCCATCTCTCCCTTCTTCAAATTTACTTCTCAAAATGTGCTCATCTCTATCGAAAGAGAAAACCAGTAGGAGCAACAAGAGAGACTGATCCGTTAATTTATCGATTGATTGGATAGCCGATTGGTTTTAGAGCTTCCTGTATGAATCCCTCATTTCTGCATTTTTGAAACCAGTGTTGCTTTATCAAGTTCTGAACTGTCTGATTTTACTGGGCGTCTCTCATAATTGCAAAGCAAATATATCAGATGCCTTTACTTATAATTCATTCATTTTATCATTTTTTTCCCTTGAAGCCAGTATTTATTCCTAAACTCAGAACTAACATGACAGACAGAAAGGGGTGAGTTTCCATTTGATAGAAAAATTTTTTTATTTAATCTGTGTAGTGAATTCATCAATTAACATTATTTTATTTTATTAAATATTTCAGCGCTTTAATTCTGGTCCATATTTTACATTTCAACAGTTTAGATTTTAGAAGACTATTGAAAAGAAGCATGAGATGATAATTGCATATTTGTTTTGCATAGTCTGTAAGGTTTTCTAAAGTCTTAGGTATGGTCAGCACTTGGAAGGAAAGGAAAATAAAACTTTCTCTGCTTCTAGCCATCCCTTTTGACTGGGCTATGCTGATGCTTTAGGTCCTTAACTGCATGATGATTAAAACTATCCCATCATGCCTGATGGGATGGGAGACAGCAGGTAGTCTAGCTCATTAAAAAGCATTAAAATGAATGCCCCTCCCCCTGCTTATTGAAGTCAACTAACTGACAAGTCAAATTGTGAGATATTTAATACGTTGCGCATGCACAGGTAACTGGGGCTTGGTTATATAGTTTAACAATAATTAATATAATGTAAGCTATAGAGTATTTGCACTCCTCTAATATTTAACTATACAGTTATCTGTGTGAGGATTTGTTAGAACATGAGTTCCATAAAGAAAGGGATGTTGTTCATGTACTTTTATCACTACCATTCAGTTCACGATTGCTGCAGTTACAAATACTCAAAGAATACTTTTTATAATAAATGTATAAAGAATTATTACTAATTACTAAGTACTATTAAATGGCAGGTAAATGAATAAGAACATTTCAGGAGTTCTGAAAACAGAGATTAATGGGAGTATCCAGACTTCTTAACTATGGTTATACTCAGTCTCCAGACAAGATGTATATTTATTACGTTCGAAAGCTCATTAATGATCACAGTGTTATAATATGGGGTAAAAGTTATTCTATTTTTTAATAAAGATTACATCATACAACGAAATATATACATGGACACTTCCTAATCTGCAGTAATATAATTATTACTAGTCCTCAGGCTTGGTGCCAGCTACAATCTTTCCATGTCAGTAGAATCCAAAACTAATTTGCTCTGATTAGCAGACAATTACTTTGCAGACTTTCTCTTCCTTTATGCAAGGACAGGCCTGTTAATTCCAACCCAGTGAATTTATATGGGTTGCCCACAGAAGTCATCAGAAGCCCCAAGCTTTTACGACAAATGGTTGATTTTTCCATATGCCAGACATTCAGGTTTTCCAAAGAAAACATCCCACTGGTGCTGTTGAAAAGAGGGGAAAAAAAGCTTAATTGCTTAAGTGAGGTTGCCGTTGCCACTCAATAGAGGACATGCACTTAATTCAGTGAAGTTTAAGTTCTTCTTCCAAAGGAGTTAGTAAGAATGTCACATCAGAATGTTGTCCCAACAGAGCCCACGATGTATAACAACAAAATACCCTTTGAGGGAAAAAAAAAAAATTACTAGTGAGGAAAAAGACAACTATGATGACATGAAATAACTCAACTGTAAACCAGAAACAGAAAAAAAGCATGCTGTGAGGATAACATCACAGTGTGGTTTTCATATCGCTACTTGAAAGGGACTTCGAGGAAGGTAAGCTAAAGTGAGAATAGAGTAATTATGAGCGTCAGGTCACATGGAAAACCATCTAGTTATGTATGAGCGCAACCCATTCCTTTCAAAGTCACTGCCAGCCTGTGATTGAGCAGTTTGCAGAGGGACATGATAGGGGCTTATGTTAGGGAGGAGGCAGGTACGAACATGCAAGGGAAACCCAGACGATGAAAGGCAGCCAGAGAAGCAACAGTCTAGAAATAAGCTGCAAGCTTTTTGTCTTGCTAGTAACAGAGATAAGGCTAAATTGTTAGTATGTTGCCTGTACCTGTTAATTACATTGCAAATGACAGGAAACTTGACCCAAATAAGCTTTGATCCCAGGAATGCTCATCTCTTAAGATATTTAAAAGTTTGGAATTTGATGGGCCATGGCTGGATAGAAAGTCAAATGTGGTCACCAAGGGCCCGTTTTATCTTCTCCATCCCTTGATCTCTCTTCACATCCGCAGAGAAACCATTCTCTTCTGCCATCAAAATATAGTTGCTGTCAGCCATCCCAGCACAGTCCCAAAGTCTCTGATGGGGTCACATGTACATATTTGAACCAATCCCGTGAATGAGAAAAAGTGATATTCTCCTTAGCTTAGGCCTGAGTCACATGTCTGCCTCAGAACGAGGGATGGCACTCCCTCCAGAGAACCAGCACACTGAAGTTAGAGGGAGTGGATGCTGGCAGCAAAAACACCACAAATGTTGACTGCGTTGGTCCATAAAGCAGGAGCGGCACCACCAGCCCATCTCTGGCTGCGAGCTGGGTGCTCAGCCCTTCCTTGAAGGTCCCTGTGTTCATTCTACAATTTGGCTTCAGGAAATTGCCCTCAGGCCAGCTGTTGCCAACTGCTGGGTTTGTGTCAGATGGATCTCCTGGCAATTCCGAGAGACAGTTTATAAAAATATTTTGGAATTGGGTGTTGATTTTTTCCCCACTGCACTCTATCTTATAGACTACAAAACCATTGTTTATTATACTAATTATATGTGGGTGGGGGTATAAGTATATAAAAAAGAATTTTCATATTATATACTATTTGTACTTGCAATTACATTGAGCTCAGAAGTAAAAATAAAATGATTGGGAAAATTAAAAATATATGCACTCAATGAGATTGCAGGGACAACACTTTGTTCAAGTATTATTTGATTGCAAATGATGTTCCTAAATTTGATCTATGCTTTATTATGGATGCCCTTGTTCAATAACTAATTAGCTTCAGGGGCATTAAGGAAAATGAAGTTATATAAAAAGACCTTGCTATATATCTCTAGCTTTACTGAAATAATATTTATATTAAAAATAAATGTGAAATTTGCCTGTTGGCCTTGCCGGTTCTAAGAGGTACATATTTATAATAAAGTGAGTTCTACTTCTACACTCACTATACAAAAATAGGTATGATTATGTAAATAATCGTTGTAAGAACAGATCCATAAACTTTCCTTAACAACTTTGTGCTCTATTTTTTAAATCTACATTTTAGTAGTTGAAAATAGGGCTACATACATTTTCAAGGTGTCCTCACTGTCTTGCATTTAGAGCGAGGTCCTTGTGGTGCACTAACACATTTTGAGCCGAGTATTATTTGCCAGTAGCACCCAAATCTTAGTCATTTAGTTCATATGCCTATTTATCACTCTCATTCACTGATTTTTATTGAAATTGCCTTGGAAACTCCAATTCTTTCTTTAAAATATCGCTCACACACCACTTTCTATGTAAGGCCTTCTGAATCCCCAAGCAAATATGCCTTGTCTATCATCACAGCTCCATTATACAAGCATCTGTTGGCACATCTCACTCTATTATGATTTGTTTACATGACTATCTCTCCAACTGAACTGTGAGTTTCTTGAAGACAGAACTTATGTCTTCTGCATCTGTGTATCTCTGTTTACTAGTATTCCAGGAGGTTGGGACCTGAGAGTTAACCAATCAATGTGCGATGAATTAATGGATGCCCATACATTCTGGAAACAAAGCCCAAAGCCGTGTGAATAGAGTGCCTTCCTGGAATATACTGAAGTGAGAGATAAATAATTTACAGCCACAGGGTAATAATTCCTGGATATTATATGTAAGATTTTTAGTTTTATTTTTTCTCATAATGTTAGGTTGCCATCCTAGAATTACAGTTGACTTTGATTCTATTTCTTAATCTACATTTAAAGCTCGTAAAGAATGCCATTTGTTTTACATTTCATTCTTAACAAGTACAATAAAACAACACCAAGTCACATTTTTCATGGGTAGCAACAAAAGTTAAACCTTCATAGCATAAAAATAGTAACCTTGAGTTGACACCTCATCAGGTATGCAATCCTCTGAAGAAAAATCTTAACACTTTGTCTTAAATAGAAGTAGACTTGTTCTTTTTAAAACACAATATTGGTGTGTGTGTGTGTGTGTGTGTGTGTGTGTGTGTGTGTTTGGGGATGGAGGAAGTAGTTCATGAAACTTTATTGAACATATCTTTAGAAGAAAATAGATGACTTCCAGTTCTGTGATGATCGTATTTGAATATTATAACTAACATTAATTTGTTTATCAGAGTTATTCTATGAAACTATTTTTCTATGGTTTAATGGAAAAAGATGATTGTTAATTTGGTAAGTATCTAAACTAAGTGCTAAGGTTGTTGTCTTCTATACTACTAGAAGGCTAACAGAATTTTGTGTCTTGGAGCTAGTACAACCGCCAGCTTTGTGTTTAGGACATTGGGGAGGGTGTTGAGTTGGTGTAGGAAGGAATGGGTGTCATGGCAGTTCCTTATTAATCTTGGCTTAACCATAAGTACCCTCTGTACGCCATAATCCCAGGACCAATATGTTGAGTTTTTGTTAAATTGATACAGAATTTCATCTACTTTTTGTACCATCGACCTTTGAGCGGTAATATCATCTCCAGCACTAAACACTTTGGAACCACACAGAGGAATTTTTCCCTGTACTGTTGAACATCCAAAACCTATAGTCTCTTGACTTAGAGTTTACAATGTAGCTGGGCTTTTCTTTTCCAGGTTTTATTGAGAGGCAGTTGGTAATAAGGCAATGAATTCAATCCAAAGACCACTTTGTGAAGACAGATTTAAAATGTATTTTTTTATGAGGAACATAAGAGTGCTAGTTATCTAATCTTTGCCCTCGAGTCAACTCTACCAAATATAAAAGGCTCTTTAGGAAATAAAAATATAACCAGTGACCAAGAATCAGAAAATTATAAAAAGCATGAGTGATTCTAAAAAATCTATCTGCATATACAGTTATAAAAGGACTTCTGTTTCTGACACACTGTAAACTTTGTTCAATATGATGAGCTGCTGCTGATCCCAACATCTGACTGCATGGCTTATCATAGGAATCACTTGTGTGAGAAAGAACAAATGAAAATAATATAATCTTACCCTGTCCCTTCAGAATAATGATAGGTTTTCATAATATATTTTTTTTACTCCATGTTTTTTTCTCCTCAACTTTTTTTTTTTTAGGTAGTTAAATGCTATGTTGTGACTGCTATTTAAATCGAACCTAATTTTTAGCATCTGTGAAGAAAACTATTGCAAAGAGGAATCTGGACATTGATTTTGCAAAAGGAGCCATGAGAGCTTTGGGACAGCACCATTTCAGTTCCTAACGAGCCTGCACGCAATCCGACCTTGTTATTAGTTGTTTCAGACTGAAGGTGTTGCTCACTCTTTCAAATTCCTACCCACTGTAATTTTAAATAACCAGTAGATTTTACTTGGGTAACCTGTTATTTTGAAAACATTTTTACTCAACAGTATGGGGAAATCCAAAGAAGTAGAAAATTAAGCTACCGACTCCCAGGAAGTAAAATCTAGCTGCAGGGACAGCTCATGTACACATGACAGGACATAGATTATAGTAGCTGGTAGGTGACAGATTGCAAGTGAGTGTCAGCATTTGGTGTCATCGAGTTCCTGTAACAGACAGACAGTGCTGCAGGAAGGGCAGGGACATCTCTCAGGAAGATTAAGAAATCAAACTGAGTGTTGACATTCACAGAGGATCTAAGTTCGTGGCATTTAGAGATGGATGATGTACATGAAGTAAAAAACTGGACCAAAAACTTGGAAGCAACAGAGAGCTAAGTTCAGATTGGAGGACATAATGCCAAGTTCCGAAAGATAGGAAGGAAGAGTCAGAAACCACATCAACTTTGGGAAGACCTGTCTTGCTTTATAAATATCTAGGTCCAATGCTTCTAACATATTTAAAAATTATTTCAGCATCTCCCTTCTGTATGAGAAGATAAGAGACCATCTGCAAATTTTAGTTCAATAGACTTGAAGGAAGTAATCCAAATGCCATTCGCTTAGAGAAACT
This sequence comes from Molossus molossus, assembly GCF_014108415.1. Taxonomy (NCBI): domain Eukaryota; kingdom Metazoa; phylum Chordata; class Mammalia; order Chiroptera; family Molossidae; genus Molossus; species Molossus molossus. The sequence continues at coordinate 21,877,757 of NW_023425344.1, forward strand.
AAAGACTGCTTTCTCTTGAGGGTACCATTACAGGGGAAAGACAGAATGGTTAAAGGTGCCAGATGGGTGCATCTGATCTGAGATGTGCTCAATGCCATATTGTTGATTCCAATTAGGCTAATTTCTCTTTAGAACCACAGTTTATTCGAATATTTATCCCTATCATGTTTATTGGCTAACGTCTGTTTTAATGTATCGTGTAAGTTGTTTTATCAAATGCTTGTATAGACCTGCCATAACTTTAGTTCTATCCCATCTCATGTTATTTCCTGTCAATGTCTCATTTTGGCTTTCTTTCTTACTATTACTATTCTAACTTGTAATATTACTACTTACTATTATATCCCCTTTTTAATATCATAAATGGCATTATCTGCACATGTCCTGTCCCTAGATGCTGTAGAAACATATGAATAACAAAGCATTTGTTTCATAGTTGTACATGTAGATCTGATATAGAAGCCCATTGGTTGGTTGTAACTTCACAACAACCTTTGCTCCTTTTCTGTTTAACTGAGATTTTTATTTCTTCTTTTATGATTCATTTTCAAGTGAAATGTTTTTATACCTTCCTCCTAAAAAAATAACAGTGTTATTATTTTTTTTTAAGATGCTATATTTCCAGGTATAGAAAGCATTTTGTTTGTTAAGGTTTTTGAATTAAATTTATTATATTTTAGTTGTCAAAATAAGTCAGAATTTATACACACTATTTTTAAGATCTCTCACACAGAGCTGTATATTTCGGGGGTCTATAAAAGCTTTGGGTGATAAGTTCTTAAACATCTAATTGTGGATTCTAGTTTCTTTGGGCAGTAGCTGACTTTAAAAAAGTCTCAAATGACCATGATTTTATTCACCTCAGTAAACATCTGGCATCTTACTAGGTCCTACGGTTAAGCCTCATAATAAAAACATATAGTATAAAAAGAATATAATCTTCTTTAAGAGCTTTGGCAGGAGACGCTCCCTCATTTTTGTCTAAGAGGAACTACTAGATACATTATTGACATTGCATTGTAATGTAATTCTCAAATTTTAGGACGAATTCAGTTATAGTCAGTAATGTTGTTTTCTTTGAGATTAAGAATGCATCCAGAAGTGACAAAAGATATGAGTCAAATGTGTGTATTGAATTGCAAAATTTCACATTTTATTTTTAAGCTACACGGATCTTCAATAAAGAGAACATTCAGTGGTTTTTTGTTCATTTCTTGCTCATAAAGGAACATTAGATGTGACTAATTGTTCATGTTATTGATCACTAGGACTCTAGTTGAAGACATTTTAGGCACCTGGATCAGAGCTGAGCTCCAGTGTAAAGAAGAGAAATGTATTTTATGCAAATAGTTTCAACACGCCTTTGTCTTTATAAACACTGAGTGTTTATATTCTTTCTCTGACATTTTCTTAAATTTTTGTCCATTAACCAAATATTCAAATGAGATAAACTTTATAAATATGTGTTTATCAATCTCTATCCCAAATTCTTTATTTACATGTTAAGAATTTGCTTATTATTAGAAAATTTCAATGTTTAGAGAAAAAACGTTATTTCATGTTATGAATGGACATATTTAATAAATCCATTCACAAAAGCATCCACTCACCCAAATGTGCTTTATATAAACTATTTGTAAACGTGTGAGACTTTCTCTTTCTTGCTCTCTGTTTTGCCGACTTCCAAAGAGATTTTTGCTTTTATAAGTAGAAAAGTCTAGTCATAGTATCTTTTCCTATTCCCCTCTGTACCTACCAGAAGTTAATGTTATTTTAAAATTCTATTTAAATAGTCAATTCTTCTCCAATTTTTTTCAAAACAAAATCAGCATGGAAAATAGAAAAAATATAGGCATGGTCCTAAAGCAAAATTTATTTCAGTAGAATAAACATTTTTACTTTCAACAGTAGTGATTTCAAGAAGACAAGACATTCAGGGACTAATTGCATGGATTACTACACAAAGACTACACATATATATATATTACCTCCTCTGTACTGGTGATTATAGAATAAAATAAAACTTTTCTGATGTGTCTATGAACAAGTTGGACTCTGATGACACACCTGATAATGGAGGTCACAGGTCAGGGAGCACCATAAGAATCTAATGCTGTCACTGAATTCAACTACAAAAGCAACCCCGTGAATATATGTGCTGGATATAAATATCATTAAACCAGTCATTTCTCTACCCACTGGTTTCTTCAGAAAATGCCTATCAGGCACCTACTGAATACACACAGCACACTCGGAATGGCAGTTTTTGAGATATCTTTACAAGGTCTTTACACACTCTAAGGGGAGACAAAACATGTATCTCAACAATGTACATTTTCTAAGTGCCTTAAGAAATGTAGAAAGCATGATAAGATTTCAAAGATGAGAGAAATCTAATAAATGCAGGAAATTCTTAGGATTTAAAAAGCTAATTCAGTTGCAATGGCTAAAATCCTGAACAAGAATGGGTTATGAAACGAGAAATTATAGTACTGAAAATTTTTATATAGGAGCATTAGGGGAAATTTGGCTTGCTGTGACACACACACACACACACACACACATACACCAAGACCAAAAAAAATTACCAGCTAGTTACAAGACATATTTATCTTTGCTAAGAAATTATGTGATACAAACTTTCACTTAGAGAATTATTACTGTATTCTGTTTTAATTCATTCTGTTTAATAGAGTATTCCCATTGATGAGGTTCTTTGCAATTCCTCTTAAATATTGTTGATGGCTGTGTATGCAATATTAACTTATTTGCTAAATGTTCATTTACCTATGCCAGTCCATCAAAGCAAATTTTAACCAAAAACTTATAAACCCAGTAGACAAATGGATACTAATTTAGTTCGCTAAGGTGCATTTACCTGACAAGTTAATGATATATGTGACATTTGGTTACGAAGATGGTTTTCTAAACTTTTATTATATTTAGTGTAATGAGCTTCCTAAGGACAAACATAATTTGATGAGTGATTTAATTAACAAGGTAAAAGACCTTCTTAAAATCTAGATAATATTTTTGGAAATCACCGAATGAAAAAGTTAATTGCTTGGCAGCCTTTCACACCAATGATGCTGGCAATTTAGTGACACACCTAATAAATACTCTCTTATGTACACACATGTTCTTTAGATGATAGAGTCTTTGAGTAGAGGACTCTAGATACACTCATTCAAAGGGGGAACAATAGAATAAGCCAGCCAAGTAGAAGGATCAACAGAGGCAGTGATGCACAGAATTGTGAAGCTATTTACAAGCTGACACTCACTGTCACTGTAACTGACTGCAGACCTAAACCCTATTGTTCTATTTACTATTGGGGAAAAAACATAGGCCCCAGAGCAAGACTCAGTAGAAACTGAAGCAACTTTTTTGTTTACACAGAGAAGTCCAATTAATAAGAAACATTTCAAGTTTCTCTCTTAGAATTTATTTCTGAAAACTGTGGTGTTTATCGTGATCTTATATATCATACTTTTATACATCTTTAAGAACATGTTTGCATTTGCTTGCTTTTTTTTTTGTATTAGAAGTCTATGATTATTTATATTTGAATTAACTAGGAATGACAACCAATTCCAAAGCCAATCTTCATTCTGAGAGAAAACATTCCATGAGTCCTTGAGGACAATTAGCATCTACATGACTTTTATACCTTCTTAAACATGCTCTAAAAATAATATGAATCAAAACACTTTTACCCAATTACATTTTTAACAACATTTAAAATAATTATTTGGGTATAGTCCTACAGCCTTATTTGGCACTCATTAAGAACATGATAGTAGAATTGTATAAATTGAGAATACTTATCATATTTATTCATAATCTTCACGATACTATGCACAAATATTTTCCTTGTAGTGATTAAGCTCCATGTCATTTCAGTGTTGTTTTATTTGACTCCCCAATGATAAAAGTTAAATAATTTTGAATATACAGTAAAATAATATAATTCTCAACCTGAATTAGATGAATACGCATTTTCATTTTCACAATATTTTAGGGTAAACAATACTTTTATTTAATACAAGTTAGTTAAATTAAAAAAATCTCTGAAGTCAATTCATTTTCTATTAAATTAAAGAAATTTGAATGAAGATAATATATTCTAATTATGTATTATTGGATCCTCATTATTTATATAAACATAACTGAAATGTTCTGCTTATTTACTATATAAACTCTTATTTTCTTGCACATATAAAATATTAAGCTGAAAGTAACCACAGAGATCATCTTCTCTAGGTTCCTTCCACAAATTGAAGAGACTGAGCAATAGTGAGGCAAAATGACTTTTCATATTCAGGCAGAGCAAAGCTGAATCAGCCTGCCTTTCTGTGGTAAGGACAGCGCCTGTGATTGGTCAGGCATATCAGACCAAAAAAAGTAGAGATTGTCATGACGTCCATGAGAAGGAGCTTTTATCTTGACACACAAACTTCTACGTCAAACTAAATTCTATAAAGAATAAATCAACTGCATATCATAGTAATCTCATTTTCCCTTTATTTATGTGTATGTATGTAAATATCTATCTATATCTATATCTATATCTATATCTATATATCTATATCTATATTTTTTTAAAAGGACATTTTCTGGATGCATAGTCCCCAGTCCTGGTTATGGAACTAGATATTTTTCTGTGGTAATAAATTACTTCCCTTAACATTTAAATAACCAAGAGCCCACCCACAGAGTTAATTTACTTCAGGTCATTTAATTATACTTTTGCTAGCATTTAATTTTTAAAGAAACCTCTATTTTTTCGCATCTCTAAAAGCTCCCAGTATCATTAGCTTCTTAAACGGTTTGTCCTGTGTATTGCCATGTTGTTGGGAGGCCTTAAGTGGCCAAACATTTAATTAAAGTCCCTTGAGGGGACAGCCTTCATGATGTGTTATTGGACATCTGCCAAAGTTCATTCTACCAAGACATTGTCATCTACTTAGACTACTTCTGAGTTTATTTTTGATATTGTCTATAAGCTTTGAGTTTTAAATATTCCCTGAGTGATCATTTCTTACTACTCCAAAGTCTAAAAATGTTCAATTTTAGTATATTAGAAAGTTAGTGTGTAATTTCTTCTTATATCTGATTACAATTTTTAAGTAGTAATTTTTCTAAGAAGAACAAGAACCCTCCACCATGTGGATGAAATTATTGATTTATATAACACATACTATATCAATACTGATAATAACCTATTTATTGAATGCCAGTTTTTCAACATCTCTTAGTAGCACGTTGGAAATAACATGCTTGTGTTCTTCATTGACTTCTACTTATTGTCACGTTGGTTTCTATGGAATATAAAATTCTAGAACATTCATAGTTTTACATAATTTACAATAAAGCTATAAATTACAAGTTCAGGGTATTCTTGCAAATCTGTGTTTTGTGCATTTTACTTTAAAATCCATGTTAGCAGAAGGTACCTGGTGATAAGTGGTGCCTTAGATTTGTCTCCCAACAGTGGCTGGTCCATGAATCCTTCTCCGTTTGCTGTTTGATTTCTTGTTTAGGCCATATAATGTATACGGTATTCAAATAGTGATATGATAATGCAAAACCTCAAGTTCATAGTTTTAGTTTTCTTCTATATCATGGATCCTTTTTTTCTGACAGATCCTGCCTTGTTTTTCCCCTGAAGCTATAAATTTTACAAAATATAAAATCATATTTGTCTTCCTTCATTATAAAATGTATCTAGATTTTCTCAAGGAAAAATATGTCTCCTTGTATTTAAATTTATTTTTTCTTCTTTTTATATAAAATAATATCCTGAGGCAAGAAAGAGTAAAAAAGAATATTTTAACAAAACTAACATGAAACTCAATAATCTTAAACTCAGTGTTACACAATTAGAATTTTTTTCTTTCTTTCTGGAATAATTGCAGCACCTATAATATTCAAAGCATGCAAATTGAAATTGAAGGTTTTTGCTGATTTTCTTGAATTGATTGCTGGTTTGACTGAGCTGACCTTTGCTTTAAATCAGAATTGATTGACCAATTGAGTCAACCTGGTTAAATTGGTTGTGCATACACACAGAGACTTTGTTTATTGAATTAGGATATTCTGAGTAACATAATTTCTCTCTGCTTCTCTTTGCTCCGGGAAGCACTCTACTTTATGATTGCATTTAACACCGTGTCAGAAAGGGAGTAGAAATAGAACCGCACACAAGGGAGAGTAACGGGATTCTGCAACTGTTTAATATCCAAAGAAATCATCCTTACAACAGGCTTTAGAGTCTTATGTAGTTTGTATGTTATACTTATTTGTTATATTAAAGATGGTATCTGAAATTTGGCTTCTGTAGAGTTAACTTATCAGAAACCAAAAGCCGGTGACAGTCTGATAACCATCTATTATAACTGTAAACTTTGCAACATTTAAAAACATTTGGAGTGCATCTTAGAACAATCAGATAAATTAGAATGAACTAAGGATATTGCATTCTATCTCTGTGTTTCCAAGTCAAATTTTTATTGCTATAACAGGGTAGCATTGTTGTCAAAAGAAATTAAATCATACATGAAAGAACCAATATAGATTCTAAGACCTTGGTGAAGGGTGTTTCTAAAAGTAATAGTTTTCTTGTTCATTTAAAATCTCTAATATCCTTTATTTTGTCCTGGTTCTTATCATTTGGACATCACAAACAGGCCTGAAACTCAGAAATTAATAATCAAAAGGATATGAGAACCAACCTTCAGGGTTCTAAAGGTAGCTTGCTTCTCACTCTGCCAAAGCAACTGGTTTCATAAATGTAGTCCTTGTCTCATGAACTGCACTGCCAATGAAAATCAATAAAAACAATCTCCTTCTACATTCATGATCCTCTCCTCATACTCTTTTTTCATATTCTTTTCGGGGCCATTTTGTCAAAATGCCACAGGGCCCTACAAAATGTAATTGTGTGTTTCTATGTGTATGTCCCATGAAAGCTAATTTTTGTGTGTACTTTTGATCGGTGTGAAGTGTAATGAGGGCTTTGTGCAAAATAAAAAAATCCTTATATTTTCATAGTTTAAAAAGGAGCGAGTTTTATTGTTATTTTTGCATAAAATTTGATGCTACAATTTATACAATGTATGGAGTAAATTCAGTACATGGATATAATCATACATGTGTGTAATATATTTACTGAGTTAATCCTTAATAGATGTCTGAAAAGATACTGAGAGAATTGAGATTAAAATGCATTTTATTAAAAAAAAAAAAAAAAAAGAACATGTTAAGCCTACAAATCTTAAACATAACCGAAAATGCAGATACCTCCAAACAGTCAGGTTATTAAATTATTCATTTCAAAGTATTTCTCAAAGCTGTGCACCATGTGGGCTTCTGTAAGGGAAAATATATGTAGATCTTTTTCTTCACAAAGCCTATTAAGATATTCAGAAGCTAGTGTAGCTTTAATACAAGCAAGTATACAATATGCCTTGTTTAGAATACCAACTAATTCTCCCATCAGATTTATGTGGTTCTCCCGCTTCTAATTCCTAGGGATTGATTTTTCAAGATATTTCACAAAATTTTTAAAAGGATTGCATGTGCTACTATGCATGTGGTGTTTAATCTAGCCTCTGATGCATCCTCAGACTCAATAAATTATAGTAGCTATTATTATTACTATTATTACTTCCACACTATCAAAATGCGATATTTGTTTGTTTGCTTCACAGTTGAACAGATTCTCCAGTGAAGTAACGTCTAAAAGAAACTGTACAAATGAAGTGGCAAACCTTATATTTAAAGCAAAGGATAATTACTTTTAAAGAATGTTATTATTTCCTTTTTGATAAGGAGGAAAATATTCAAAATTATTTGTTCATTTTTTAAATTGTTCCACCCTGTAAAATATAATAATATTAATGTTTAATGAGCAAGTATGTGTTAAACATTGGACTAAGCAAGTCCCATATATTATCCTTCTATGTATCATAAGATCTCCACGAATATAGATTTTTTTTCAAATGTATACATTTTTATAGATAAAGAAACTGAGAGAGGCTTAGAAATTTCCCCAACACAAATAGCTGGTAATAATTAGAGAAAAGATTCAACTCAGTTCCAACAGAGATGTACTCATTTTAAGCCTGATGTTGTACTGATGAAAAGTATATAAAAATGTATTGAAAGATAAAGAAGATTTAATTTTTCACATGATTATTACAGTGTACTGTCATCAGAAACCAGGTAAAGCTACCCAACATTACAGCACTTTGCTTGGGACCTCATAGTATCTATCAATGCTGTTTGCAGAATAGAAAACCGGAATGTCAGGAACAAAGGAATTTAGGTTATCAGTGGAAGAAAATTAGATTGAACTCTATTTCTGCCCACTTGGCCATGCTAGATAGGAGCCCTTCTATGATTATTTAATTTTTCTTCTTTTATTACAATAGAATTATATATTTAATATAGAAAATTTGGAAACAACGTGCATTTAAAAAGTCACCTTTTACCTTATCACCCAGAGGCAACTTTTAAAATATTAACACATATCCATGGGTTCTCACTTTGCTATATGAGTATGTGTGGACGGTGTTTTGAGTATGACTGGGGTGTATATGTCTTGCTATTATATAAATACTGCATCTTTCAGTGTGGCAATGTATTTTATCAGCTTCATGGTGCTTTTAGGAGGAAGTAAGACATCCCCTCTGAGGGATGCTGTGTAAACCTAGTATGTTTTTGTTTTCCTCTGGCATTGCAAGAACACTAGACATTTGACTTATTCTCTTCCTTTCCCCTGCATACGGGCAATAAACGTAAAGAGCCACTGGGCAGCGTCCGTGTAGTGCACTTGGCTCTGAGTCTTGGTAACAACCAGGAGAGCGATTGTTCCGTGCGGTGGATTGAGTAGCACATTAATAGCAGTGCTTAGTGGTAAGGCTGTCAGAGAGGCAGAAAAGAGATTTTAAATTAAATGGACTTTATAGAAAATTGTCTTCACTTTGTAGTTCGGAGTGAGGGTGGCAATTTTCATCTTTCTTTTCCCTCACTTACCTGTTGCTAAGAGATCACATTCAAGGCAAAATTAATGCTTCTCCAATTGCAAAGCATGCAGTCACGTGGAAGAGGAAACGTTGGGACTTGAGAAAAATGTGTGGCAACTGATTCTTAAATGAGCCAGAAGTTACCGAGTGGTTCGTTCTCAAAGGTCTGTCACTGTGGCTGTAAGCAATTCGCCTTCTCTTCTTTGTTTTTGTTTCTTCAGCTTTTCTCCTCTTAGGAAAATTGAAAACTGTTTTATCAAGATGGAATTGACAGTCATTATTTCCCACTAGAGTTCACCATACTATTAACAGAAATCCCCTATGGCTCTGGAGTCTCTTGGAACCAGACATGAAACACTTATATATTTGGATACTTTCAGTTGTGCAATACAAAGGGTGAGGAACAGTTCCAGGGAAAATAGAGGTGAAACTGGGAGGTACATGATATGGGGTAATTATATCTTAGACCTCGTTAGCCGTGCCCTACTTTTTCTTAACTGTCCTTGAAGCGGATTTCTCATGTGTGAGTGTTCCTTCTATCCCCAGAAAAGTCGGCTGGCCAGCGATCACCCACCTCTCATCAGCCACATGCTTCATTCAGCAACTAGCCCGCATGTCGTTCAGGGAAGGCTCCACCCGAGGCTCTGTGGCAGGACAACACAATGGGAGAGAAGGCTGTTTTCTCCTAAGATTCACTATCTAATTTTGGAGATAATACCTGCAAATAATTAAAAGGAAATGCTCCATTTCTCCCATGTTAAATGAGGGGCTTAGAGCTAGTCCAGCTCGAATCTTGTTCAGTATGATGAGTCTTATAATGTAATATTAATGAGCTGTTACATAAGGATAAATGTATTCATAAGCTGCCCCCTAAAAAAAAAAGACCATCTGCTTTTCGCTGCCCAAATACTAAGAAGCATTCAGAAAATTCATATTCTTTCATTTTCCTCTTCGTAGTTGATAAAGAATTACAAACAAAGTGAAAATTCAAGTGGGAAATTAGCTCAGGTGTCATTATTAGCCATTCTCACTCACCAAAGCCACATGCTCAGAATGTCACAGTGTCTAGAACACCTTCTAATGGGCTCTATTTATTTGCTCTGTGCCCTCCCCCACTGGAATCTCACTATGGCCCTGCTCTTTCGAGATGCTTTGACATGAAATTTGATTTTAAATGGGGTTTAATGTGTTCTGGTCAGGCCACTGACACTATACTTAACAACCCAAATATGTTTTCCCATATGGAGGGTACCATCTGTGGTATTAAGTATTTTTTTATAAAGGTTTAATTGCTCTCTTTCTCTGTTTTCTTTAACAAAATGAATAATAGACAGACCACAGTGTTTCACGAACATTTCTAAGCAAATTTCCTCTCCCAATAGTGCATTCATTTCATTCATGATTTCCTAAAGAAAAAGATGACTAGAGACAATGCAAGAGAAATAAAATAATAATTATGCAATCCCCAGGGATCATTGATGTACATAAGAACTCCTTGCTGATCATGATAGAGTCCGAAAATGATTGATAGGAGGAATATGCACCTGGGCTGCATTCCTATCATCATCACAAACACAACTCTCGGTTGTCTCATCTACACAAGAAAGAATAGGAAGAGATCCATTGCTTTTTAAATCTCCTGTGCATGGCTTTCCAGGGAAGCATGTTCAAAACACACATTCCTCAGGCCCACCCCGTCCAGAGGAGTCCGGAAGTGGAGCCAGTGCCCAAGAATCAGCGGGTTTTACTGGCTCCATAGTGATGTTGGATGCACAACGAGGTTTGGGAATCACTCTTCCAGTGTCTCCGAGATTTATTTTTCTTCATAACAGAGAAGATTCTCAAAGTCTAGTTCAGAGAAATGTCATCACTGAGATGCAATACTCCTGATTGGAACTAGAAAGATCAGAATTTGCGTCTGGGCTCTGCCGTGTACCTGCCGTGTGTGGAAGGACTTTAAACACTTGAGACTCAGATTCTCTGAAAAGCAAGGACGGGAGTCGTTGTGACTCCATGGACTGTTTGCATTAAATGACTATTAGCCGGAGGGACAGGGAGTGAGAGAGAAATAAAGACGAGATCACAAAATGAAACATCATCGAGGGACCGGCAAGAAATAAAAGTACTGTATATGAAAACGAGTGAGGGATAAAATAATATTTGTTAAGCATGCGTTGTATCATCAGCTTAATTAATTCATTTATGAATTATAACACTTTTTTAAAAAAATTGCAACAGAACTAACACACTTCTTCCCTTTCAACATCTATGGGGAATCCTGATAAGTTCTTTGTCTACATCAAGAGATATTGAATTGTTAAAAATAAATAATAGGTACAGCCCTGCCAGGTTTGGCTCAGAGGTTAGAGCGCCGGCCCGAGGACCAGAGAGTCCCAGGTTCGGTTCCCCCCTAAGGGTACATACCTTGGTTGCAGTTTGTCCCTGGCCCCGGTTGGGGTCGTGTGGGTGGCAACCCCTGGATGTGTCTCTCTCACATCGATGTCTCTCTCTTTCTCTCTTTCTTCCTCCCTCTCTCCCTGCCCCTCTGACTAAAGATAAATGCAAAAAATGTCCCCAGGTGGGGATAAAAAATAATAATAATAAATAAATAATATACACAAAGAAATAATAAAATATTAAATTGTTTGAAATGAATACATGCAAAGATATAATGAGAACAACAAAACTACTCGCCCCTTCTGGAAGAAGTGCTATTTTAAACCTCACCATCTTATACCAAAATACGCTCTTCAATATTTGCTCCTGAAGCCTCTAATCGTTCATGAGAGTTTTAATACATAGTCTCTTCTATCCATGAGCTTACAAATTTGATGTAGTCCACAAACTCTTCATCATGGAAGGATTGAATACGGAGACATTCTAAATATATTGCTAGCTTTGTCTTATGGGCAAATGGGACTTTTCATTTCTGTTCTTCTTTTGAAAGTACAATTCTCATCATTTTGGTCTTCTTTCTTTCCTTTGATTCTATTCACTGAAGAGAAAGGAGGAAGAAAAAGTCATATAACATTTAACTAACACACTGTTACTCTCTGAAAATCCCCACCCAGCAAGATGACTTGCAAGCTGAAGGAGGAAAGTATGGGAACTATATTTGGCTTGTAGGGTCCAATGTATACACCCTTGCACAGACCACATTTCAGCACAAAAATTCAATAATCTGACACTCTTCCAGTGAAGTGCACTCATCTGCTGTAGAGAAAATTGCTATGGCCAAATTTTTCAGTAGGATCCAATTCTCTGTAACAGCCCAGCAAAGGTCAGACCTCAAACAAAGCCGTGACCTACCTGCGTGTCCCCTCATAACTACTGAGCACTTCCAGGAGGCAGGAGGTCTCCCTAACCTGTCTGCTGGGATCCTTAAGTTTATTTAGAGTTATAAGAAAGCAGGCTGTGGCTATTGAACTTCTCTGGACAGAGTTTTTTCTCAGTTCCCTTCACTTCTGAATATTTGTTCTGTGGAGTATAAGTAGGAGGAATGGTGCCCAGGGCAGTCTCCGTGGCCCACAGAACCCATAATTACACTGGCCATGCAACATTTCCAGAGCAGACATCAGGCCTATAATTCAGAGATATTAACAGAAACAAATAACATTTGTTTTAAAATGTGGTTCCAGATACTTTCTTGACTTTGTCCTAGAAATGTTGGGGTAACAGAAAAGATGGCCTCTTTGTTTAATACATGTGTTTATTTACAAATAAGATTACTTATATTGTCATCTATATGAAAGAAAATCAGTGAGGATAGAATCTGCAACCCAGGAAAGTACTCTTGACCTAGAATCGAACCCGAGACCCTTTGGTCCACAGCTGACTCTCTAACAGCTGAGCCAATGGGCCAGGGCATGGATATTTGTTTTTCTTTGTTTTATTTATTTTGTTTTTGAGGTATAATTGACATATAACATTATACTAGATTCAAGTGTACTATGTAATTTATTCAAATACATATTTATTGCAAAAGATCACTACAATAAGACCTGACTTGTTTGACTCAGAGGTTAGAGTGTCGACCCATAAACCAAAGAGTTGTGGGTTCGATTCCGGTCAAGTGCACATACCTAGGTTGTGGTTCGTCCCCAGCCCTGGTCAGGGTTGTGCTGGAGATAACCAGTTGATGTGTCTCTCTCTCTCATCCATGTTTCTCTCTCTCTCTCTCGCTCTCTCTCTCTCTCTCTGTCTCGCCCTTCCTCCCACTCTATATGAAAATAAATAGAAAAATATCCTCAGGTAAGGATTTTTTTTAAAATCACTGCCATAAGTATAGTTAACATCTGTTACCATACATAGTAACATTTTTAAAAATTATGATGAGAACTTTTAAGATCTGATCTCTTAGCAACTTCCAAATATGCAGTAGAGTATTAATAACTATAGTCACCATGCTGTAATGATGTAAGTTACACCCCCAGACTTATTTATTTTATAACTGGAATTATGTACCTTTTGACCACCTTCACTATTTTTGTGTATTTTCTAAGAATACAAAATTAATGCCTGGCTAGCGTGACTCAGTGATTGAACGTCGACCCATGCACCAGGAGGTCGCTGGTTCAATTCCTGGTCAAGGCACATGCCCAGGTTGTGGGCCCAATCCCCAGTGGGGGGCATTCAAGAGGTGGTCAATCGATGTTCTTTCTCATCGATGGTTCTATCTCTCTCTTCCTCTTCCTTCCTCTCTCTGTCAATAAAGAAAAAAACAAAAGAATACAAAATTAATCTCAAGTTTTCTCCTTCTTAGCTTATTTTTAGTTAGCTATTTCTCTTTTTAAAAAATCAGCTCCTGTGAATTTCTGAGCTTTGGACTTCTTAAAAAATAATATATTATACAATAATCTTTTAGAGCCCAAATACTTTGATTGTATTATTGGGATACTTAAGGTAACTGATGTGATTTTCAATCTGAAAATGAACTGATCTAGTTGGACTTTAATTTAAGTAGTAAAAGTAGCCCAAGCCTAAAGTGAATTTTCCTTTACATTGAAGATAAAAATGATACCAAGTGACTTGCAGGGAAAATGTAATATATGTATGCATGTATAAGAATTTAGGCTTTTTATCTACCATCACCTTTCACTGTGAGCACTCTCAGGAGTTCACCAGTGGTATTATTTATCAATTAACCAACACACACGCTCATTCAACAGTGTACTTTTTGAATTATTTTAATTTAAATAAAATGGCCATAATTATTTAGATGGGCATCTGACAATGAATACTTTTCAAACTGGTTGGGTAATGTGTTTAGCATCATTGATCCAGCAAGATCCAATAATAAGACTGACTTTTTGTTTAATGGAATTCTCTCTACAATGTTCCACTCCATTAGTGAAAAGGGAGTTGTTCAAGTTGCATAGATATGTTCTCAAGGACATTGGTTAATAAAACAGGGACATTTGTGTCGAGATGGTGAATGTTTATACGTAGGCATTTGCTCAAGCAAACCATTTTGTTGTTTTAACAAATGATCATTGTATCAAATTTAGGCTTGCACAAACCTAATCAGATTTTTTAAAATCACTGTAGCCTATAGAAAATCTTTTCCAAACAATGTCAATTATTTTGTTCTTAGGTTTCTATACAAAGACTATAAGAGCATACATAAAAACACCAAAGGGATACATAATCAGGAGTTATCGTAGAAAACAGAGGAAGTGTATATTCTCTCCTTTACCTTTGCATTTTAAAACTAAGTACATTAGATTCCTGGAGAGGAACAAATATATGTATTTGTTAATGCTCTGTTGCAAGGTAGGGCATTCGAAATGATATCAGACACAATTCTTGTAGGGCGCTTCAAACAAAGACATTGTGTATTGTTTTGCCGAGTTGGTGTAAAATAGTACAGCTGTCTATAGGATGCCTTTCCCTTGTGGGAAAGGAGCTTAATTCTGCCAAGGCGAGAGTGCAGGACCCCTTCTTGCCCTTATTTGCTTTTAGAGACTCACACTGTCAAGTTGATAAATGGGCTTTGACAGAAGCAAAGGTAATTCAAAGCTCATTCAAAGGTAGAATAGGCTTTAATAGATTCTTTCTTAAAAGTCTCTGGTGGAGAAAAATATATAGAGAGAAAATTTCTAGTATTAATTCAGTATGAGGCTATTATTTTCCCAAAGCCAATAACTCATCATCCATCTGAAGCTATAATTTAAAGTCATCCTATCATACATACCATGTACACATGTGTTTGTTTATTTACAAACAAGATTATTGACATTTTTATCTATATGAAAGATAATCAGCTATTCACCAAGAAAAAAAAAAATTGAGGGAAGGGTAGAAAATATGGTATGTTTTGGGGCAATAACATTTTATAAACTAAACTCATCTTTGACTAGAACACCCTAACAGAATGATACTTTGGTATTACAAAAAAGAGCTGAAGGTGTTAGCAAATGCAGGTAAATTTTAGCTCTATTCTAATTTTGATGTTTGACAAATTAATTCATTAGTGATAAAGTAATGGGATAAGTCTGCAGAAAGAGCTCAATTCATTGCATTTATCCCACCCACCTTAGATCACCCACGGAGTCCTTACTCTGAGTTCAGAAGAACATGCTCCCATCTTCCTCCCCTGCACAAACACCCCGCCCCCTTACCTTCCACTGAGGTTCGCCCTATTAAGCGAGCTGTTCCTTTTCCCTTTGCTCTGTTAAAAATAGACAGGGGTAGAGCATTTAAAAAGAGTGTTTCCTGCAGTGCTAAGGATATTCTGTAATTAACAGTAGATACCAAGAATAGGGTATGTGCTTTCCTGTGTATTCTGAGGGGAGTGCGAACAGTTTCTTCAGTTGTTATTACTTTTAGATTAGCTCATATAAATAACTGCCTTTAGGACTAAGCTAGTGTCAGAGCTATGACTCATCTTTACTATCTTTATTTTTCTAAGTTTCCAAAGGTAACAGAGCTGATTTTCTTTGGACACAGTACTGCAGCGTCGAGAGCACACACAGGGGTGTACATCAGTACACCTCTGAATAAAATCAGTGCTGGTGCAAAGCTCCTAGGAAATTCTTGGGACAAAGAAAAATGCCCAAAGATGGGTTTTGTCAACTTTATCAGAAATAATATGTGACATCTACTTTAAAAGAGAAAATGCAAACAGGATAAAATGTGTAACTGCCTCCAGTTATTCATCAGAGCATCATGGTTGTATCATCCTAAAACATGTGCCTTGTGCACACCTGTGAGAGAGCATACAGAGAATAACACCTGTGCTCTCATTTAAAGAGCTTGTGATGGCACATGGGCATACACACTTGTGAATGAGTAACTATGAGTTAACATGCACAAACACCATGTAGAAAAAGACCAGGGAGAACGAGGAAGTGCTGACAGTGTGCGAAAGAACACAGAGGAGGGAGGGGTGGCCCTTGGATTGGGAGTCAGGGAAGGCTTCGTGGAGGAGTGGCCATTTCAGGGTTTTGGAAGATGTGTAAGATCTAACAGGTAATGTTGCTAGTGGAAGGAGGAGATTAAATAAACAGGGAACAGCATGAGTTAAGACACAGAGGCCAGACACCTGAAGCC
Source organism: Molossus molossus (assembly GCF_014108415.1). Classification (NCBI taxonomy): domain Eukaryota; kingdom Metazoa; phylum Chordata; class Mammalia; order Chiroptera; family Molossidae; genus Molossus; species Molossus molossus. Next base: position 21,894,337 of record NW_023425344.1, read on the forward strand.
ATTTCAGAGAATCGTTTTATCTGGATGACATTGCGCAGATCACATTAGGGGAATGAATCAGATATAAAGTGGGAATGATAGCTGGCATGTATTTATCTGTTCATTCACTCCTCCATTTAGTTTATTGAGTTCCTGCCATGGGTTAGTCACTGGTATAGCACGAGCGATAAATTCAGAAGAAAAAAAAAATATGTGAGTAAAATACAATGCCTGTCCAAGAAGGAATCATTCTTCATTGTGGAGTATGGAAGTAAAAACAGATAATTACAAGACATTGTAATAAATTCTTCAGTTGGAGCTTTCACAGAGTGTTATAGGAGTAAAACTCATGTATCAACTAAATCTACTTTGGAGAATCAAGCAAAAACTTAACAGAGAGGCTGACATTTGGGCTGGATCCTGAGGGATATATAAATATTGGAGTAGATGAGAGAGTGTAAGATGAATTGCCAAATCAGATGAAATAAATATTTGTAAATATAAGTGGGTATAGAAGGGCATAATTTGTCAGGGCAGAAGGCTGGAGGGCTGTGTGTAGAAGATTCGACTTTTCTTCCCTAGCCTTACAGGCTTTGCAAATATTTGAGGGGAGAAGTTCGAGATCTAAGTTGATTTTTAGCACCATTACTTGGGCATTGACTTACTGCAGACACAAATAAATAAAATAGGTTGTAGCACAGTTAATCCACTGATACCGAGTACCTTCCAAAGTTCAGTGATATCTCGAACCAAGTAGGGTTTACAGTGTAAGTCATTACAAAGAACTGAGGAATCCACCAGCTATACCATTAACCCAACTGCATCATCACTGTTGACTCCGTCTGATGTGAACCTCTTCAGTCCAAGGAAGGCAGAGCAACTGAAGGGACAGTAAATAGCTCATTGAAAGTCATGAGCAAATGAAAGACTTAACACTTAGGGCTATGTCCACTAAGGCCACTAAATATGATAATTTTAAAAGAAACACCACTGCTGTACATAATCAAATAGTAGCTTCTCTGACCTCTGCCTCACCTCATGTCAAGACTCAATATTTATCACTGATATATGATGGCTACAAGGAGGGAAAGTCTTACTGTGTGCATACCTAATTTTATAGATCGAAACACCGCATCTGTCTTACAAAGAGATGCGGAGCAAGGATCTGCAGTCTGTCTCCCTCACTGTAATTCATGGCCCATCCATCCTGAGTATTGGACCTCTTCAAGCCTCATTTCCTCACCGTTGAAATGGGAATGGCAAAGTGACCTTCCTGTTTTACTGTGACAATATAAGATGTTGGACATAAAGTCTGTGGGAGGAGTGCATAGTAGTTACTTGACATATCTTGGCTAAAGTTCGTGTGAGCTGGATCAGAAGAGGCTCTGAGGTGGAATTAAACCAAAATCGTTTCAGTTTTCCATGTGTGCCCTACACTGGACTATATCCCAGGCTTCGCTTGTGCGGCTCTGTATACGTAAGGCCCCTCCTCCCTTCCATCCCAACGTGTTCAAATCTCACCTATCTTTCAAGACCCAACCCAATGGTGGAGTAGCAGGAGCAAAGAGTCAGAAGCCAGACATCCAACTAAACTTCATACTGCCTGGGAGCAGGGCCCATGTTTTGTTTTCCCCTTTATGTGCCCTTCCCCAGAGTGCCTGGCACATAGTAGGCCCACAGGCAGTGATGATGGTGATGATAACTCCCAAGGCCTGTGCTCTTTCCCAAGGTAAAGGCCCAGCTAGGCCCCTTGCATTCACAATTTTATTGAAATCTCCTCCCTACCTTCAATAGAGGTGCACTTTGGACCAATGAGGAAACTGAGGCTTGAATATATAAGGGCACTTGGGCAAGGGCTGAAGATGAGACCTGGATCGGAACTCAGATCTGTCTCCTGAGGCACTAAGCCATCGAGAACAAAGAACTCAGCCCCAGCGCCCCGTGTGAAGAAGGCTACGTTCTGCCAGTGAGCCAGGGGTGCCAGTGCTGTGGACATGGTTAGGGGAGCAGAGTGTGCCTCACGACCAGATAACTTAGAGATGCTCAGTCCCCTTTTCCAGATGACGAAGCTGAGACATGGGGGACCTTAAGTGGCTTGATCATGGTTGCACAGGCCACTTCCTGTCAGGCTCCAAAGCCCTGGACAATTCCCGCAAACAAAATTCCATTCCGGCTGATGAACCTCAGCCCTGGTGTATTTTCTCTAAAAAAAAAAAAAAAATGGTCTCAGAATGCTTCTGCTCAAAGTTCAATTTCTGAAAATATGAAATGAATGAGAGAAGCATCCCAAAGGCACAGCCTTGCTGTTTCAGTGCTCCCCCTGTGTCCCCAGTTCCTGAGCCCAAAGAGAGAAACAAAATCAGAGCTATGGGAAGGAAGGAAAGAAAAATCTCTGCTCCATCTTCTTTGTGCTTCTCTAAAATGAAAGTATCGGCTTTAGGTGAACATACATAAATCATAATCATTCTTTCCTGGGTTCTCCACATGCCAGCCAAATTGCCTTTTTATCTATTCCTCGAACACACCCAACTCAGTACCCCAGGCCCTTTGCACTTGCTCTTGTTACTGTCGCATTCTTTTTCCCCAAGTTGCACGTGGTTGTTTTGTCTTTCAGATCCTCGTCCAAATGTCACCACCCTGACTGTCTGTTCTAAATTAGCTACACTCCTCGAGCCCAAAGCCACAGTCACACTCAACAGTATCACCCCTCTTATCTGGCATCAGTCTGTTTATTTCCTTGCTTATGTGTTAATTCTCAGTCTCCAGTACCGCCCCTCTCCAACACGTACACACTAGATTGCAAAATGTGCAAACTTCTAAGTAACTTTTCCATTTGGCTCATGACTGTATTCTGAAGGCCTGGGACAATAGCTGTTCAGTTGAATGAATGAAGATATAACATTGCCATATATTTAGATCGTTACTTTAAAAGACGGCTTTAATAACAATGAATATTTGGGGGTGTAGCTGAAAAGAATAATGTATGACTTAGTCCTTTGTACACTATGTAGAAGACAGAGTTCTTTGCTTAGCAAAACGTTTCATCTGTTTGAGGGGCCCAGCCCTGCCCCTGGGCATATGAACTTCATTCTCACTGATACATTGTTCATCACTGGTACCAGGAAAATTAATAGGAATTAGGAGGAAATGTTAGTGGCCTTTCTTCTTCTCCTCCTACTCTAGCGTATAATCAACCACGTCCTTCTCACTGCAGGGTACTTATTAAGGCTCGACTTAAAAAGACTTTCAAAGGGAGCCTGCATAAAAAAATTACATGACTGTCTGGACCTCGCCCTTTCTTACAGAGACAGAAGTGGATAGAAATGACTTGATCGTATTTGCTATGTATGTCTCTTTGTGACAGTGTGTTGCCATCAACAAGCTTTTTTTTATTCTTGCTGCCTTATTTTGATTTACTCAGCTCTGTTCTATAATCATGAACATGACCTTTGCATCTGTCTGAAAGTGCTCCTCTTACATGGTATGATGCTAATTATAGTGATGATACAGTGCTGTTTATAGATTAGCAATGTGCTGGGATAGAAACAGCTAGAGACCGGAGTAAATAAGAAGAGACACTGAGATCGCAGAGCTGGTTCTGCTACCTGGTCGGCTGGGACCTCAGGCATGCATGCCTCCTAATCTTCAGAGTGTTAGTTTCTACTGCTGTGATACCTGCCCTCACAAATTAAAGAAAAAGCATGCATCACTTAAGTGAAGAGTCTGATTCTTTATGTCTGAGATATGTATACTTGTTTAAAGTTTCACAGTAATGCAGCTAGTCACTAGGGTTGAGAACCAGAGGTCTGGATTATGACTTGAGAACCTCAAGACAGGAGTCCAACTTTGTTAGTCCTCAGGTAATGCCAGCTCCTGTCACACCAACAAAGGTCAGCATCTAAATATCCGATATGGGCCCTATTGTGTCTCATGGCTAGTGACATCTATAGCTACCTTAAATTCAGTGAGACATGGGTTTGTCAATAGGTTTTGTTTTTTAATTAAATTTGCCCTGGCTGGTTTGGCTCAGCAGTTAAAGCATCAACGCATGTACCAAAAAGTCCAGCATTCGATTCCTGGTCAAGGGCACATACCTGGGCTGCAGGTTTTATGATCCCCAGCCCTGGTCAGGGTCGTGGGAAAAGCAACTGATCTATGTGTCTCTCTCACATTGATGTTTCTCTCTGTCTCCACCCCCCTCCCTTCTACTCTAAAAATCAATGGAAAAATATCCTCAGTGAGGAGTAAGAAAAATAAATTCATTCATTCATTCATTCATTCATTCATTCATTCATTGTGTTGACATTGGTTAATAAGATTACACAGGAAGCTTTTTAAATTCAGAATTTCCTTCTTTCTTTCCTCTCTTTCTCTCTCTTCCCTCCCTCCCTCTCTCTCTCTCTCTGGCTTTCATCCTTTTCTGAATCAACTCCACGACATCACTTTCTCTGCTAAAACCTTCTTCCGCTGACCTCCATATAGCTCAGGAGCAACGTTCAAAGAGCTCTTGGTGCAGGGGGTGCGGACGGGCCAGCGCGCCTGTCGCGGGTGCAGGTGTGCAGCCGGCTGCGGGGCTCCCGCGTGTTTTGGTCTCACAGGAACGTCTGCGGCTCTAAAACCTCCTTGAGGTTAGGTGACAGGCACGTAGCATCTGGCCCATTTTATTCCAGGAATGACGGGTGAGGTAGTCGTTTGGCTTCCCACGTGTAATCTGAAGTCTGAAAGCCGTGCTGTTGTTAAAGCTTTTAGATCCGAGTGGAGTGAGCGGTGCCTCCGCCGCGACCCGGGACATCCGAGGGACCGGCGCCGTGCTCAGCAAGTTCGCGTTACCAAATCTCCTGAAATGTATTAGATGACGTCAGTCAATCCTGCATGCAGGATATATGTCAGTCTTTTGTGATAGCATCCTTTATCAAATAGGATCATTTTAATTCACGCCTTACTTAATTGCCCTTTGCGGCCTGTTAGCTTTAAAAAGAAACACATTTAAAAATGCTTTTTTTTTTTTTTTCCTCACAGTGGAATGTTCTAAAGAAAAATCTTAAAGTAGAAATTCCTTTCTTTCTACTGTTCTAAAACATAAATATAATGTTAATTTATAACAATGGTACTTCTAAAAATATATTCCTTGTGTCAATGTTTTCTCATCTAAATTGCTTTATACATCTTTATACTTATAACATTTTTCATAGATTATTCAAACAAATACTGAGTAAACTACTTTATATTCTTATTTTCTCAAACTATTCATAAGGCAAAAGAAAATGCCAAAATTGCACTTTTTCAGCATTTTAAAACAGTTAATATTATCATAGCTATTACTTTATGAAGAGCCAAGATAAAGGGAGATCTGGTATGCAGCATTATTACAGATTATCTATTAATGTAATTCACTACACTAAGAGATTAAAGAAGGACAAAATAATGATCACATCAACAGATGATGAAACAACTCTTGTTCATCTTGAACAGAATCTTAACAAACTTGGAACAAAATGAAATTTCCTTAATCCTCATGAAAAGCTAGATTTAGTGATAAAACATTAGAAGAATTACTTCAAAATTTGAAGCTAGGCAAAAATAATCATTGTCACTGTTTCAATACCTCTTATTAGAAGTTTTTAATGCAAAAGGAAAAATACAAAAAAATATTATTGGAAATGCTATCTATATCTATATACATATAAGCTTAATGATATGATATATGTGCAAAAATCTAATGAAAATATGCAAGGCTTTTGCAAAAGGATGTTAAATTGGAAGTTTAAAATGAGTTGCAGATATAACAGATATCAAACACAAAAGAGAGCAGTAGACAAATCAACTGCAAATTTTCAAGGAAAACATTCAAAATGGTTTATCTCCTATCTCTTAATATTCCTTGCCATGATATGTTTATCAAAAAGGATTGAAAGGGAATTGTGGGATGATAGAGACTTATTAAGAGCTTACTTCGGTGAGGCTTGATAACATGTGTGCATCTCACCAACCCTCCACAGTGTAATCATAAGGTGAGCACATCCTATATGCTGAGATGCCTCCAGGGGAGTCTTCGATTACCTTATTTGTAAAATTTGATATGTGACCCTGATATTTAGAAGGCACAAGGTCCACTGATTGACAGAAATCTAGAGAACAAGACAGCAGAATTAACAAGTTGCTTTGATGGAGGAATTAAAATCAGGTGTCTGATTTAGGATCATCCTACATCCCAGAGTTTATTAGGTTAAAGCAGCAATTTTCACCTGGTGTGCCACAAGAATTTTTAACACATGCAATACCTGACTTTTTAGGCCCTGACTTCTTTTTCCTTAGATTGTCAAATAAAAAAATGACAGTGGGAAACACAATAGCCGCCTGATGTGACTGTCCTGTCTTAAACCATAACTATAGGTCATATAATAGAGTTGCATCTTATTGTTTACATGGCATAATAAGGTGGCATCTAATTGGTTACCTCTTGGTACCATAAATCCATATATATAATACAGGCATCAGATTTTGTAAAAAGTCAATTTGGAGTAGATAGGGTAGGTAATTATTATTCTTTTCATTTTTATAATTCAATCAAAACTATACCCAGTTTTTTCAGATCAGCAAAAATTATTATTATTATTTTTTTATGGTGTGTCACGGAATTTTAGTAATTAATTTATGTGTGTCAGGAGATAAAAAGGGTTAAAAATCACTGGGTTAGAGGCATAAATGTTTCCCAAGAATTAGATGTGGGCCATGGAGAGGAGAGACCTGGTTTGTTAACACGGGCAAAAGAGTGGAATATAATGGTAAGTGTGTGTACCACCCTGGAAAACTACTAGCTAGGGCCAGACAGAGAAACTGGGAGGAAAGGATATGCCACCATGTCATGGTGGTTGTAAAAGGATAGCACCCAGCAGGGGGCTTATGTGAAACTTACCCAAGACCCTACAATAGAGTCATCTTTGCTCATCAGCCAGGCTCAAGCAATTCTCCCCAAAGAATTTTTTGTTAATTTAAAATCATAAAAAAAAATTAGATTTATTTTTCAGATAATATAACAAGCCAATCTCCAAAAGTTGTGATATTTGGGATTAAAATGTCCAAAAGTTGACAAGACGTATTTTAAGAACAAATTTGGTGACAGGTGGAACTTTCTAAAGCTGATGTTGAAACATTTTAAAGCCAGAGTAATTACGAGTTTGATACTAGCACAGAGGAGTTAGAGTTTGGGTTAGACAAAATGGAACTGAATCAGAAACTATAAAATATATACACATATATGTGAGTGATTAATTTTCAAAATCTCTTTTGGAAATCAGTGGAAAACAATGATCCTGGGATAATTGGGGGTAAGGGTTGGATAGAACTCAGCCTCACACAAGACAAAACAAATTGTGGGTAGATTAAAGACCCAACATTTAAGGATAGAAACATGAAACTTGTAGATCACATGGGAAAATATTATGAACTCTGAGGGAGGACAATATTCTTTCAAACAAGATATTAAAAGTACAAACTACAAAGAAAATATTTAATAAATTTGAATTCATTAACATTAGAAACTTACCTACAACAGAACACTCTCTGAACTAAAAAATGCCACAGAGTGTGAAAATACATTTTTAATACCGGGATGTAAACCAGTTTTTAAACACAGACAGAACAGCAATTCATGTGAGAAGATATCCAAATGGCCAATGACCGTGAAAAGATGTTCATTCTCAGTAGTAATCAAGTCAAGATTGACTGACGCTACATTTACGTACTAGTTTAAAGCCATTCATTTCCAAGGAAAGCTAACATTTTCTAATATCAAGAGCATGGTAAGGCTATGTAGATACAGAAATGTTCATATACTATTGCTTTGACAAATAACAGTTTGGAGTACAAGTTTGTGAGAAATTTGCCAATAGCTAGTAAAGTTTAAATATCCACACTTTGCAACACACCAATTCGTCTCCTAGGTAGACCTTGGAAAAAGCTCTTATACATGAACACATTGAGACATGCCCAGCAATGTGGACTGCAGCTTTGGAAACAGCCCAAATATCATTATCAGAAGTCTGGATCAACACATTGGCTGGATTCATAAAATGTAATATTCCCCTGCAACTAAAATGAGTGCACCTAGGAATAGATGGGAAAAAAGGAATAATTATAAAGGAATATAAAATGATGAGGGAAAGAAATATAATAGAAAGAAAGCATCAGTAGCAAGACTAAACATTCAGTAAGAAGTGCCCTGGCCTTTCTTATGTTTCATATACTCAAACCCTTCACTGTCTGTTGTCCCTCAAGGCCTTGCTTTCATAGCATAAAAGAAGGGTCATTCAACATCAGTTTAATTTAGGTAACAAATCCTTCACAGGCTCTTCCATAAATCCTATAATTAGAAATATTAAATATAACTAGATAAAGGCTCCTCTGACACTTTCATAATGCTAAAAAAATGTTTGAGTTGAGAATGTCACCTGACCTTGTCCCCCCGACGTCTGTAGATATTCTTGCCCTGTTCAGTAAGAAAGTTGTGTTTGACTAGGATATCCATTCTATGGCCCAGATCTAATTAATCCAATTGATTTAAAAAAATAATAGTATGTGCAATTATATGATAAAAATGTTAACATTTTTGATAACCTATAAAATGATGACACATTGCATTTTGGATTGAGATTAAAAAATAGTTGACTTACTTAAAATCCTTTCTATTAAATAAATGACTAGCTACTGATCATGAAAACAAGATTGTTTTTTTGTTTTTTTTTAAAGGTAAAATTCTTCTTATATTGTATTTACTTTTGTTTTAAAAAGCCACCTAGCAAAGTTGGTTTGCAGCGATGGAACTGCAGAAAGCCATAAAATGAAGGACAGTTGCCATTGGCCTTAGCAATCATCCCAAGCTGAACTGTAATACATGCATAACACGCAGTATTTTAGAATAAAGAAGAAAAACCTTAAAAGGAATTTTGGTATTTAAATGTCCACTCAGCCCTGGCAGGTTTGGCTCAGCAATTAAGAGCATCAACCTGCGAACCAAAGAGTCAGGGGTTCGATTCCCGTCAAGGGCATGTACCTCTGTTGTGGTTCATCCCCGGGCATGGTCGGGGTAGTGCGGGAGGCAACCAATCGATGTGTCTCTCTCACATCAATGTTTCTCTCTCTCTTTCTCTCCCTTGCACTCTATCTGAAGATAAATGGAAAAATACCATAGGGTGAGAATTAAAAAAAAAAAAAAATGTTCAGTCTTACTACAGATTTCCAGGGGAAGAGAAAACAAAAAAAGAACTGCTTTCAAACTATTTGGGTATGTTTTCTAAATACTAAGCAACCTTCTTATATTTAGGGTTCTGAATAAGATTATTAAACTCTAATCAAGGAAATATCAAATCAACTAACATATTAAGCATTTATGATGTTGACAACATTTTGTATTTCTTATATTTTTACCCAATTACTTGTAAATGGCCATATATATACATTTTGATCATATTTATATATAATTTTATAAGTGCAATTGTGATAGATTTGAAGCTTTGGATAACATTTTCTTAATATGACTCTTAAATTTCTTTAGCTTAGAACTTCACCAAAAGTCCCAATATACACTTCCACAGTGACTCATATTTCTGTCTCTTTCAATCTTGCAACATTATTATTTTAGGGTTTCTTATATGATTTTTGGCCAAGATAGCTGAAATTACATGAGCTTATCTCAGGAAACATTACCGAGGTTCATTTCTCCCCACATTCTCTAAATTCTTATTTAAAAGAAAGAAAGAGTCAGAAGGATCAGATAATTTTGTAAGAAACCTCTTAAATATAGAACAAACTTGTTTAAGGAGAACAAGTATTTCTAATTGCAAACAAATTTATAGAAACTGGGAAAACAGACACAGAATGGTTCATAAAGTTAACCGACCTGCCTTTGAAAGCCTTGGACTACAGACCAAGTCTTGAATTCACATGACTTCAAGATAAACGTTGTCCGGCCTTGTGGCAGATTTCCGGTGCTGACATATCAACGTAGTCAAATCTGTAGGGTTGTAACAACAATATAACTAGCATAAGGGGAAAACCATATACTAAATGTGCATATGAAACCATGTAGATTGTATTTGTCTTTCCCAACTATGAAACATGGGTTTATTCTGAATTACGCAAAATAAGAATTTGTCCACTTACACTTAACATAATTTAGATATTTACTGAAAGTTTGGGTGTCTGGACAGTTGGTAGATACTGATGAGAAAGAGCTTTTTAAAAAGCAAGGATATAGCCTAGCTGGTGTGGCTCAGAGGTTGGGTGTCAACTCATGCACTAAGAGGTCGCCGGTTCGATTCCCAGTCAGGGCATATGTGCAGGTTGTGGGTCCGATCCCCAGTGGGAGGCATGCAGGAGGCATCCAGTCTATGTTCTCTCTCATCGATGTTTCTATCTCTGTCTCTCTCTCCTTTCCTCTCTCTCTAAAATCAATAAAGGAAAAAAAAATTTTTAATAAAAAACAAGGTTATAGTAAATCTTGACACTATCAGAATATGATTTTACATTAGTTTTCAATAATCAGAATGTATTTTTGGTAGTTAGAAATTGTGCTTAACCTTGTGATATTTTTTGCATAATATGCATATAAGATATAGCTTCTCAATTTTACAAAATATTTTTAAAATCGTGCTCTTTTTATCTTTATTACATGCCACCTGAATTGTTTTGTTTTCAAAATGATCTTTTCCTCGAATCTTACCTATAGGGTATCTCTTTGCCATTTTTTTTTTTTAAGTGAAAAACCTAACTTCACTTGTGTGTGTGTCTGAGCCAAATTTTAAAGGATTAGGTTCTTAATCTTGACATTCAAAGGAGACATCCCGCAATGTTGCAAACGTTCCGGCAGGATTAGGGAGAGAGACTGCAGCGTCTCCAAGAGCACTCCAGCCTGTCTTCAGTATGCTCCTTCCTGGGGGGCGAGGCGCGGGCAGCACCCCTAAGCCCTGGACCTCCGCAAACACTCAGCTGTGTCCAAGTGTGACTGGCTGTAATTTATTAAGTAATATGAGGGGAATTAAGACAACGGTGTTTTTGCTTGTAACACTTTCCTCCCAGCCTTATTCAGGGATGCTCAAAAAATAAACAGGAAATGGCTTATGTCATAAATATTTTTCCTCGGAAATTAAATGACAGTAAGTGTAAAAAATCCATAGTCATTTGTTACATGTACTCTCTTTGTTATATTTTATTATATTAAAAGAATAAGTATTATTTCATAATTCCATGTAAAGTTTTGACATACAGATTCAAGACACAGACAACAGTGTAGAGATGGCCAGAGGGGAGGGGAGTAAAAGGGAGGGGGGAAGGGGAGGGGATGGGCACATCTGTAATAGTGTAAACAATCAAAAAAAATTTTTTAAAGAAATACCACTATATTTTCTGTCTGAAGACTAAGCTGAGAGACTGTTATTATGAGTATAAAAATACTGGCTGTAAATAAATCTTCATTTGATTTTTAATAATGAATATATGGACATGATGGAAAATATTTAAAAGTTGAGAAATATATAGTAGGTTCATTTAGAGGGACAGGAATTTAATTTCCTTGCGTTAATAGCCTGGTATGTGAAATTAGTTAAATGTACAGCTATTGTGCTTTATTATAGAGAAAGTAAAATTGTGGTTGAATGTAGTCATTGGGTTTTATCTAAATAAGTGTAGTGCATTTTCATCAACTTGCCTAATTTGGTAATTGATGGCGTAAGTGTTACACTGGCATCTTGCTTTGGCAGCTGCTAAATTTGATCATAAAGTCAAAAATATATTGTAATCCTACATAACAGAGACTTCTTTTTATCTTTTCCTCTTTGTCAAGAAACTAAGTTTTTGTCTACAAATCTTTTGATGGCGGATTTAATGCCTAATAGGAAGACACTCTTTAAAGAATATCAGAAAGTAAATAATAATAATAATAAGTGGAAAAGGCAAAATAGTGGGTTCTTTCAGTTAATCCAGTTCACACATAGTTTTGCTTTGTTTGGGAAAACAGAATCTTTCTGCTGTAGCTTTATAGAGGCTTGTAGAGGAGGCAGACAAATGGATGAGATTGGAGTTCCCGCTTTCTGTCCCATCCATATCACTTTCTCCTTCATAGTCTTTTAAAAACATATCCAGCCCTGGCCAGTTTGGCTAAGCAGTTAGAGCGTTGGCCCATGGACCAATGAGTTGTGGGTTTGATTCTGGTCAATTCGTTCCTGAATTCGTACCTGGCCCTGGTCGGGGTCGTGCGGGAGGCAGCCAGTCGATGTGTCCCTTTCATGTCAAGGTGAACAAAACTGAAAAAATGTCCTTGGGTGAGGATAAAATATATATATATATATGAATTTTTCTCATTACAGTTAACATACAATAATATATTAGTTTCAGGTGTACAACATAGTGATTAGACACTTACATAACTTGTGAAATGATCACCCCAATCAGTCTAGTACCCAGCATACATAGTTATTACAATATTACTGACTACAATCCCTATGCTGTACTTTAATCCCCATGACTGGTTTTATAACTGGTAATCTGTACTTCTTAACACATCCCCCTCTTATACACAGCCCCCATTATCTTTGTGCTGTCCAGACCTATGTAACAGAAAGGAGAGGAGACTACTTTTACTGATTTTAAATAAGTGAACTAACATTGCTGCAAAAAGCCTAATTCTTGGCCTATGGCATTCCCAAAGGCATTTCAGATATTGTTAAGAAGTCTGTTCTTGCATTGAATTTGTATATGTGTGTGTCTTTGCACTTCATCTCATTTTATGTAGTCATAGTATCCATATACACAACACACAGGGATTTGTGTGTGTGTGTATATGTGTGTGTGTGTATACACACATATACACACACACACACACACAATAAAAGAGAGAGGAAGGGAGCACCAGAGAGAGAAAGGGAGAGGGAGAGGGAAAGATAGAAACATCGATGAGAGAGAAGCATCAATGGGCTTCCTCCCACATGCCCTCTACTGGGGATAGAGCCTGCAACTGGGCGTTTGCCCTGACGGGATCAAACGGGCAACCTCCTGGAGCACGGAATGATGCTCAACCAACTGAGCCACACCAGCCAGGCAACATGCTTATTCTTAAATATATTATTATACATAATAACTATCTTGTTTTGGGTTTATGAGATTTAAAGACTGGTTTATTTATAAGTTATATGGTGTACACAGAGAAAAGTAACAAGGAGAAAATTTCACTTTCAGGAAAGAATCAATTCTTGTAAGAATATCCATATGTAAACGTTTCTATCTCCCCAAGTAGAGACGTATTTTATATTTATCTGTTCAAATAAACATACAGTCTTGGGCATCTTTCTTAAGATAGGACCATACAAAGACATGCCTGCTATCTTTACATCACATGCTAGACAGAGACCAGAATTCCAAAAGGGTCAGAACACATGTGCAAGGAATAATATATATTTGATCAAAATTCAGTTGTAAGCTAAGAGATGATTGGCAGAAAACAAGCAAAATTAAGCACTCAGCTCTGCTCAGAGAAAGCACAGTGAATACATAGCCAAGAATACCATCTGTTGAATATGAAATTTTTGGATCAAGACATTATGGATACATTTCCCCAAACAGCAGGGACAGAAGTCTTTCTGGAAACAAAATCACAATAGGGTTGCGGAAACGCCAAGAGTAGGAGAGGCAAATAACTGCTCGGTGCATTGTGGGGAGCAGACTTCTCACTGCTGGTGCAGAGTGTGATTAATTACGTGGCATGGTTCATGATGCTGGTAGTAAATAACCGTACAGCAGGTAGTCACCCTGTTCGAATAATTTCTACATCAGTATGTCAACTACTACCCATGAGTAGATCAAGATCTTTCTACCGAGTGTGTTGTCTGCACCTTTATTTGCTCTCAGAATTCCCGTGTTCCCTGTCACTCATTATGTTTTACAAAGATAATAGAATGATGGCTGTGTGATAGCCAGTGGGTAGATTTATATAAAAAGACTGATGAATAATCTGTGTCTCTGAAGCAAAACGTAGACACAATGCTACACTTTATATTTGGTTCTGGTATTCTTATAAAAAATATAATATGCAATATGTACTATGTCGCCTTTACTAGAATGGGTCTAACTATGAGGTGCATCTTTTTTTTAGGGGGGCAGCCTGGTTTCTTTGGATAGACAGTTGTTGACATGGAAATGACTTTCGCTAATGAGAAGTGGGCTAGAATGGTAAGCAGGAACAATGAGAAACACAGTAAGAGGAATAACAGTACATATACAGATGTTAATGAAAAGACCCTGATTCCCTTAACTGCGCCTATTAAGAAAAATGGAAACCAATGTTTAAAATGTTGATTAATTCAGAATTTTATGTGGTTTGTTTTTGTCATTCAAATTACTATATGCAAATGTTTAATTTTATTTTTACCCTGGAAATGTCTGTATTGATCTTCAATTGTGTATACTATACATAGCTATTAAGACAGTCAACTATTCTTAACATGTAATAGGTACTCAATAATTAGCTAATGGAGGGACAAGGATGATGATCTAAAGCATCTTAAAAGCACTCTTTTAAGCATTTTACATGTATTATTCATTTCATTCTTATAACTGTTCTAAGGAGTAGATGCATTCGGATCTCCAGTTATTTCCATAGGGAAACACAGGCAGAGATTTTTAAGTTAAATGTCCAAGTTCACTCAGTAGATTGATTTGAACCCAGTTCTTTTTTTCTGATTCTGTACTCCTAACCACTTTGCTATATTGCATATGAAAAGAACCATGGTACCATTTAATTTTTTTAAAAATTGATTTTAGAGAGTGAGAGAGAAACATTGATTCATTGTTCCACTTATTTATGCATTGGTTGCTTGATTGTTATAGGTGCCCTGACCGGGGATTGAACCCTCAGCCTTGGCATATCAGGTGATGCTCTAACCAACTGAGCTACCAGGTCAGGGCCAGGTACCTTTTAAATGTTATGTTTTTGGCCTATCTTGGACCACTGCTATGTATTCATAATGAGGTTGTTTCTTGGCTTGGACAGAGCCTCTGTTGGGGTCAGTGCCCTGCTTTTATCCATGTTTCGTAATTTTGAGAGATACATATGACTTCACGAATTCCTGTTGATCTCCCTATCAACAGACTGCAAGCAACACAAAGAACACCATAGTTATTTAGGTGCATTAGGATTTATAAAATATTATCTTCAGGAATGGTTAACGACTTTCACTTAATTTCTCTGAGCCTTTGTTATGTTTCATACACGCCATAAATTTTGTTTTGCATTATATCTGTATATGCCTTCTCTCTCTTTATAGGTTTTTTGGAGGCAAGTCATTATTTAATGGTCTTTAGAATTTTAACTATTCTTAATAACAAAAATCTGTTAAGTCCAGGATATCAGTGATAAATCCCAAAATTACTAATGAAAAGAACATCTTCCATTGTGATTTGTGTTAAAACATTATTGCCAGCCTAGCTGGTGTGGCTCAGTGGTTGAGCATCGATCCATGCACCAAGAGGTTTCCGGTTCGATTCCCAGTCACAGCACACCCCCAAGTTGTGGGCCCAATCCCCAGTGGGGGGCATGATGGAGACAGCCAGTGGATGTTCTCTTTCATCGATGTTTCTATCTCTTGCTCCCCCTCCTTTCCTCTCCAAAATCAATAAAGGGAAAAAAATAAGTAATCATAATTTTCTCCATCTACCCACTAGAGTATAATGAAAACTTCAGGCACCTCAAAGGTTCTATGGTAATGTTAAAATACGGTTTTATGTGCCAATATTTATTTTTGTCACATGATACAGTATCTCATGTGTAACACCCCAAAGTATCTTACTCTTTAGGTATTCTATCTTTACTTCCTAATATGGCTCATTTGCACTACATTTTTGAACTCTTTCAGACACGTTATCTTGCAATTCTGACTCAGTCGGAAAACAGCTAAGGGCACCACTTATTTGCTTTAGATAAATGAGTTGCTGGTCATTCATCACTTCTCACACTGAAAATGACTCACTGCAGTGACATTGTGCTATTGGAAAAAGTTGGCAAAATTATCTCAGTATCATTGAACTATGTCTTCAAAACATTACTTTTATAATATAAACTGGAAAGCTGTTATAGCTTATAAGGAATATAACATAATGTTTTTTAGCAACACAAAAAAAATGTAATAAATGCAGGAAAACACATATTAGGTTGAAGGCCAGCCTATTTTAACAATTTAAGGATTTTCTTGTTTTTACCCAAATATAACATGGTAAGAAAATGTTTTTTTGTGTTTGTGGCGTTACTTGCACGTGAGGTTGAGCAAGAGTGTAAATCAATCTCTGCACTGACAGGTGCTACAATGAGTGCTGTACATAAAATACCAAAACCGGCTTAAATCATAAATCTGTTGTTACATAATTCAAATCCTGGTACAGAAATATTACAGTTAAATTTAGAACAGGGACATATTTAGATATGTTTTCTTACTTGGAAATGTCTTTAAAGCAATTTACTAAAGCTCTCCATAACAGTTTTCATTTCCCCCCATAATTCCACTGAATGATGCTCTTTGAATAGTAATTTTAACTAATGGAAAAGCAGTATGACATTCAGAGGACCATCAACCCCAAAGTCTTACAATAAGGGAAGATCCTGAGAACAGCCAGATCAATGAGCCCAGCATTTTCGCTTTCATACATTTCTGTTGAGTAAAGCGAGCTGATTGCCCTATGCAGGCCGAGATAACTTAGTAAGATTTTAGAACTTCTTGTCAAATGTAATTTGACCTAATAATTAGCCCTAAAGATGTGATTAAGAAACACCTGACTCAGATGTCGAGAGTACATATGCAAAGCAGGAGTCATCACTCCCGGGCTCCTTCGATTTCAGTGGCTAAACGCCAAGTCAGCAGGCTGCTAACTGGTGTCCAGGAGTCACCTGCCGCGTTGTCGTTTATTTAGGTCATTGTACTGACGCTCGGTGCACCTAACAGGAAGGGGGTCCTACATGCGCGCAAGCCCTAAATGTCTACGTTGTTGTGAAAGGGTTTATGAGGGGAAAAGGAACTCCTGTAAGCTGTCTTTAACATGAATGCTAACAAATACTAAAAAAATACATTAAATAAATCAAACAGCTAGAATATTTGAAGTTTCACTAAAAGTAGATAGGTACTTTGAAGATGCCAAAAAGTTTGATTTTTCGTCTAGGAGTTGACACCTAATTTTGTGTATGAGAGGATTGTTTTTCAATCTTTCAAGTTTAAAAATTGATACAAAACATACTTTTTGTATTCGTTTTTAACTACTTTTGTTCTGAATTTGTTGTTTACTGTTTAAATAAAGTTTGAATTCATGCTTTTTTTCCAGAGCATCTGTGGAGAGTGTTATCTAGATTTACTTATTTATTTATCTATTGTTTGGTTAATCCTCACCCAAGGATATTTTTCCTTTGATTTTTAGAGAGAGTGGAAGGGAGGCAAGGAGAGAGAGAGAGAGAGAGAGAGAGAGAGAGATCGATCAATTGGTTGCCTCTTTCATGACCCAGACTGAGGCCAGGGATCAAATTTGCAACCTAGGTACATGCCGTGGACTTGGAATGGAACACGTGACCCTTTGGTCCTCAGGGCCAACACTCTAACGCTTGAGCCAAACCAGCCAGGGCTGGATGAACTTTTTTGTTTGTTGTTTTTTATACCTGCCCAAAGCTCAGGATATATCAAACCTTGTTCAGTTAAAAAATCTTTATGAAATTGCTTAATAAGTTGTATTGTTAGAGTTTATCTCAATATAAAGAATATTTTCAGTGAGACTGGAATTAGTGATTTTAACTTTCCTTTCTAGCTGAGTCCATTTTTTTTCCACTCTTTTACTCCAGAAAAATATTCTGGTCAAGTGCTACATTATCCTGTCACCAATCTGAAGTCAGCTTCCTGAGTTTTCTGATGGGTTATGGCCCATCCATGGGAAATAGTGAAATGCCTACATTATCCATAGATGCAAAAAACATATCAAGACTATTCAACAGAGTATATTAAGTGGATAACTTAGAGTAGATTTAAAGTATGCCTTCATTTACTTCTTACATGAAAAAATATTTTAAAATCTCTTCATGACTTTATTATATATATGCCTAGGGATTTCAATTATTTGTGGATTGTTATTAAAAAACAAAAATAATCAAAGAAAATATTTTTAAATTCAGAAAGTAACTTGAATTATCTCTTTATGAGATTAAGTATATGAAAATAGGTGATTATAGGAAAGTTCATTATTTTTATCTTATTTAACATGTGGATTCACAGTGATGTTTCTGACTTATATTAGTCAATAATTGGTTTGTGGTCTGTATTTTGAATGTATCAAATATTACTGAAATACAAAAGATAAAGTAAAAATTAGTTCAATAAAAATGATAACTTCATAAACTAGTTTACCTTCCATATAATCTCACAGTTATTATGAGAAAAGTTTACTCTACCAAAATATAATATGTATTTATATAATTCTCATTCCACTTACAAATTATGAATAAACTTTCCCCTTAAGAAGAATTTCACAACTTAAAAACACAGAGTAAGAGTCTGGATGTATATAATTAAAGAGTGGAGCTAAATGCTTGCATGATTAAAGGAAATGAAAAATTAGAAGTATTTATAATGGTTGAATTGTGAAATTATAATCAGGCTCCGTCTGAAGTACTATGATTTTCATTCCGGTGGTCGTTTTAGTAATCTCTTGCCTGATGGAGTTACTATTCTTTCTCCGCACACGTGCTCAGAGTTTCTGCATACTTCACATCCTGGCTGCGAGAGAAACTCCCAATTCTAGGTCTGAGAAGGGCTTGGCACAATGTTGATGTGCAATAAACTTTGTGCATCAGAAAAGAAATGTGCAAATATTTTCCATAGATGCATGCTCTAAAACGTACATATTTTTATATCTCTAAGAAATGAGGTTATCCTTCTCCAAAGAAATATAAAAAAGGTAATGTCAAATCTTTATCTTTGTTAGATATAAGGATGAAATAAATGGACTCAAAACAATCTTGCATGGGTGGACATGAAGGAAGGAAAAATGAGTTAGAAATGCTACACACATAAAGCATGTTTGGGAGGAGGTTCCAATCCATCAACAATGGTAACATTTGTTACCCAGAGAGGTTTGGTTACAGGTCTCTGAAACTATTTGTTATATTAAAATCATAGAACATTACTATTGAAAATGCCCTTACAGGTCATCTGGTCCAATGATTCATTTTTTTTTTTTCTTATCTTTATTGTGCAAGTATTACAGATGTCTCTCCTTTCTCCCTGCACTGACACCCCCCTCCTAACTCTTGTCCCCCTCCCCCACCTTCCCTGCACTGTTGTCTGTGTCCATTGGTTATGATATATGCATATAGGGTCTTTGGTTAATCACTTCCCTCACCCCCCACCCACCATTCCTCTGAGGTTTGGTCCAATGGTTCATGAGTTAGGAGATTTTTTATGAATATGATGAGAGTTAAATATTCTCATTGGAAAATTACACTTTTCTCTAGAGTCACAATTTTGCACACAGTTCTGCATGCATTTCCAGGAATTCCAGTTAATCCTAGCAACCCATAGACACAATTTAAGAGCCTCTTCTTATTCAAAGTTCATTTTATAAATCAGTAAACTAGGAACCCAGAGAGGAACCACCTCATGAATTCCAGCTCCGCTGACCTTCCAATGCCTCTCCAATTTGTCCAGCCACCTGCAATGATAATGTTCCAAACAGACTTCCACTTCATGTCCACTTTTTCTATTTCTGTGACTGAATGCAACTGGGAAGGTATGGAGGCAACCTCCACTCTCCATCTGAGGCCAGTCCAGCTCCTCTACTTAATTCTGTCTTTATAGGGGAAGAAAGTTTTCTGTCCTTTCTCTTTTCTGCAAGTGTGTGTGTGTGTGCTAGTTGGTGTGTGTATGTGTGTGTATGCACACGCATATACACGTGTACACATTTCACACTTCAAACCTTTGTCTGAACCAGGCTGTCCCACTTCTAAGTGTTTGCATCTGCACCTATCAGTCAAAAAAAAAAATAATGTGTAGTAGGGAATTTGCTGTCCAGTGATAGGCAGTTGGATGCTGTATTCCTATTTCCCACAGATAGTACCTGATTTTCAAACAGGATGGATGGCCTTTTGTTGTAAACAACAAGGGACTATTTTGAACCTCCTAGAATAAGAGCTTTGTGACAACTAAAAAATAGCAGGAGCATTCATTTTTGTCACATTCATTTCATTATAATGTAAGGGGATGTCAGAGACAGCGGGGCTTGTTTTCCTCTTACCCTGATTAATAGTCAATGGGTAAGTTCTATTTTTTTGCAACACTTTTGTTTAAAAAGATGCCCTGTGAAATGTGGTTGGGAGAAAATGAGACAAGCCTCTTTTCACTTCTTTCTGCTCTTTATTTTATTATCTCTTTAATTGAATTTATTGGGGTGGCATTGGCTGATAAAGTCATGTAGGTTTCAGGTGTACAATTTTATAATACATCATCTGTATATCGTACTGTGTGTTCACCACTCCAAGTCAGGACTGCTTTCGTCACCATTTACCTCCCCCATACCCTGTTCTACCCTCCTCCACCCCCGTTCCTCTCTTTTAATCATCATGCTGTTGTCGGTGTCTGTGAGTTGTTGGCTTTTTATATGTTTGTTTTTGCGTAATCCCTTTGGGCTCCTTAAAAACATGTATCTCTGAGCTCACCACTCGAGGTGGTAGAATGTTGAGCTGGGGTTTTCCTGGTCAGTCCAGGAAGCACACAGATTCATTTGGAAGTTATAGAAAAGAAATTGCAAGTTCTAGTGAAACGGCTGTCTACATATTAGTTGGAAGATAAATCTTGTAGCGTAAAATTCAAACATAAGCCTTTCTTAAAGGCAGCACTGCAAATACATCCACCACATGTTAATTCATCTTTGGTTCCTTCTATAACCAAGTTGATCATTGTGTAGCTTGAAAAAAGTGACACTTTTGAGATTTTGAGAGGCAACGACATGAGCCAAAGGGTCCCTTGTTTCCTCCATGGTGGTTGTGAGGACTACATGATGTCATATACAGGAAACACTATTGTAAACAAATAAAATAAACGGGATAATGGTGAAGCTGTTTATAAATCTTCATTAGTGACATCTGCGTCTATCATCTCCTAATAACTGAAACCTTTAAATTATCTTCCCACCTCCATTCTGTTTTTCTACTTTTCAGTTACATTGTACATTCAATATTATTTTGTACTAGTTTCAGGTGTACAGCATAGTTGTTAGACAAGCATATATTTTACTAAGTGTTTTCCCTAAATTTCCAGTTTCTCCCTGGCACCATACATAGTTATTACATGATTGATTACATCCCCTATGCTATACTTGACATCCCCATGACTGTTTTGTAACTACCCGTTCGTACTTCTTAATCCTTCCGTCTTTTCCACCCAGTCCCCCAACCCCTCTCCTATCAGGCAACCGTCAGTGTTTTCTCTTGGTCTATGAATATTTCTGTTTTGTTTCTTTAGTTTGTTCCTTAGATTCCACATGTAATTGAAATCATGTGGTAGTTGTATTATCTGACTGACTTATATCACTTAGATTAATACCCTCTAGGTTCATCCATGCTAAGATTTTATACTGAGTAATATTCCATTGTATGTATGTACCACTATTTTTTATCTACTTGTCTATTGATGGGCACTTAGGTTGCTTCATATCTTAGCTATTGTAAACAACACTGCACTGAACATAGGGGTTCATGTATTCTTTTAAATTAGTGTTTTGGGTTTCTATGGATTTATAACCAGAAGTGGAACCACTGGGTCAAAAGGTAGTTTCATTTTTCATATGTCGAAGAACCTCCACACTGTTTTCCACAGGGATTGCTGCAGTCTGCAGTCCCCCCAACAGTGCACGAGGGTTCTTCCTCCACATCCTCACCAGCACTTGTTATTGATTGATGAGAGCCATTCTGACAGGGATAAAGTGATATCTCATTTCTCGTCTCCACCGTTCTTTTCAAATTTATGGTGGACATGTTGCTGGAAGATGTGACCTCAAGGCTTCTGTGTGTCACTGTTTGGGGAGACATCCTGTAACTTTCATCTGCGCATTTCCACATCCTTCAAATAGTGACCGGAATGCCTGATGTCGGAGTCCTAAGAAAGACTGAGTGAAATAATGTATGTGAAAACCATTTCTATATTACCTCGGCTGAAGAGAAAATGAGCTGATAGTCTACCCTCCAGAAAATCTCTCAAATAGAGCCATCAAAACTAATTCAATCCAGAAATCAATATTTGAATCTGTGCAGATATTTACAACAATCTCTAGGATGGGAACAGTCCAGCTATCTTTATATAAAGCTGAACCAATCCATTCAGAGTTTACATTTAAAAACAGAGATAGGCCCTGGCTGGTTTGGCTCAGCGGTTAGAGTGTCAGCCCATGGACCAGAGAGTCCCAGGTTTGGTTCCTACTAAGGGCACGTACCTCGATTGCAGTTCATCCCCAGCCCCAGCTGGGGTCATGTGGGTGGCAACTAGTCAATATGTCTCTCTCACGTTAATATTTCTCTCTCTCTCTTCCTCCCTCTCTCCTTCTTACTCTATCTAAAGATAAATGCAAAAATGTCCGTGGGTGAAGATAAAAAAATTAAATTAAAAAAAAAGAGAGATAGATGTATGATCACCTCCAGCTATTTCATGTCATCTTTAAAAAAAAAAAAAAAAACAGTAAAAGGCTACAAAACGGCAGAACATGTCTTCAAGACAGGAAAATCTTCATAGCGGATTATGAGAGCTAGGTGTGTTTTCTTGGGAAGAAATGTTTTTGTTCCTCCTGCAGATTCACAGACAGGTCACACTGAGATAGCAGAAAGCATTTCTGATCAACAGAGGCACGTCCAGCGTGGGGCTGGGAGCAGATTCACAGCGTCTGTTAGAGGCAAATGGAGCTGGGAGACAGGTAGTGGAAATCCTGCCCTTCATCCCCACCACTGATAGGGAACACACAGACAACAACAAGATCTGTGTGCTCCAGCTGGAGGCTGCTCCTCCAGCATGCAACCAGCCACCAGGCACGTTCTCTTTAAATCCTTAAAACACTCACATTAGTTTTATGATCAATATTACCCAAAACATTGCGCCTTAGGGACAAGTTATTCAGAGTTAGCATCAAATGTCAATTTGCCGTATGAGTATTTCGTTGTTCGAAAAGAAAAGATCCTTGGGTTTAAATATGGATAGCCAAACTAGTAAGCTTTTGAGTAATGGTGTAGCTCTATGGCGAAAAATCAAATACAGTCATTGGATGTACATTTTCAGCCACAAAAAAAAAAAAAGACCTTGACATGTATGAAAGCCAAAGATATAATAGAAAACTGAATTATAGATCTACTAGGCACGTTTTTGGTTCTGTTGTTTTTGTGCTTTATGGTTGAAACCTTAGCATTAAATATCTCTGGTGCCATTTTCTTCCCTTGTATTTACACCGTTAATTGTGGTTGTAAGGACCGGGCGCACGGGAGGTCATGTCCTAGCTTAAATTACATTTCTTTGGTGCAGTGATTTTCTGCCTGCCAACCTCACCTTTGCCCGGAGGATTGAATCCGAGGATGATTAAGGATGAGAACCAGAGGGAGTGGGAGCCGCCCAGTGGGGGTGCCCGCAGGGGATTTCACAACGTTTGGATTCCTGGTGAGGACCCACTGACCTCGAACTGTTCTCTGCAGACCCTTCCAGGAAACCTAGTTTCTTATCAAGCATCTATACTTATTCCGTCTTCCAAAATAACTTCTGTTGGTGTCTTTTGTCTGTCTGTTTTGTGATGGAGTATTGTAAAAAACTATTCTTTCAGGTCTTTAAAAAGATGATTTCAGCATAAGTATTTATTAAAAACTCAAAAACAACTCCTCCAAAGGTGAAAAAAATAAAATAAAATAAACTCCTAGTCTTGACAAAGAGCCAAATACTGGTAGATTGAGTGCTCATCTGAAATGTTCTGCGAGGAAAATAATATGCTTTTAAAACAGAAAACGACTGAGAAACTGTGTACACTATCATGCTCTTTATGAAATTTTCTATTAACCTGTGACCTTGCTCTGTTTAGTGTTCTTCTGAAAATTATTACAAATTGCTTGTTTCATACTTGATCATTTATTGAAATGTTATTGCTTCATTAGCTTTAAGCAGGATAGTATACATTTCTATACATCAAGCCAGAAGTACTCTTGCCACAATGCATTTACTTGGCGCTGGTGACCCAGGGTAAATGAGAAACTGTTGTGTGCAAATAATCTGCCAACATTTCAGGTTCCTAATATATGCTGAAGTATTACATAATATAACTTCTCGAATAATATATATTGCGTCTTGGAACACAGTCAGATCACGCATGTAAAGGACACACACTGGACCCCACAATACTCTCAGTTATTTGTATTATATAAAATTATTCTCCTGCCATAGAAACTTTGGGATGATCAGATGGAATTATTCCTGATTTTTAGAAGTATGTAGCTTAAATATTCAAGAAAATCTATTTTATATTTGCCTTTTTCCAAGATTTGAGTCACCTTTTCAATTTAGAAACGGATGTGACCAAGCGTCCATGAAAATAGAAAGTTGGGTCTGTAGGCCAAAAAAAGAAAAAAAAACACAGGAAGTAATTGAGGGATGGAAAAAGGACTTCAGAAAAACCTCCTTTTTACCTTGTCCCAAACTTCAGGGTAAAATACATACTCTCAATTCAATTAAAAGGTAGCAAATTTAGAATTTCTTTTTGGTAGTATATAATCAACCTGTGGGATTTACAGCCTCAGGAAATTGAGTTAAATTTGTGTTTAGAGTTTAAAAACAAATAGATAATTTCATGGCTGCAAATGTTTAGGTGAAGGTGTAGGAGTAATCACACCTCCGGTTTTCAAACCTTAGACATTTGTCAGTGTGAGAAAAGGAGCAATCCAGGTGAGTAGAGTCTGTGATCCATGCTCTTCGTTGGGTCATTAAATTTGTTTTGAGTCTATTGTGACTTAGGTGAGATAAACAAACAAAAGCAACAACAAGAACTCATAGTATACTGCCTCTAAAAGTCCATAATTGATCACTGTGAGAATATTAATAAAAAATAAATACATTCCTTTGACTTTATTTCTGTCAATATTTTTTCCTGGCCATGTGTGTATGCACGTGCTTTTCAACTAGGTTGTTCATGTATTGGTCGAATGAGTCTCCACCTGCCACTCTGAGCTTTGCCCTGCAGGACTGAATCTAAGGATAATGAAGGATAAGAACCAAGGGAGTAGGAGCAGCTTAATGAGGACACCTGCAGGGGAGTTTATAACTTTTATTCCAACTGAGGATCGAATGACCCCAGAACTGTTTTCTGCAGACTCTTCAAGGAAACTTAGTTTTTTTTTTTTTTTTATCAGGCATCCATATTTGTCCTGTCTTCCAAAATACCTGCTATTGGTGTCTCTTGTCCAGGTCTTGCTCTCCATTAGGTCATAACATTTGACTCTGTATCTATCTTCCATCTATCTAATCAGTCATCCATCCATCCATCCATCCATCCATCCATCCATCCATCTCTCATCTATCAAGAGAAAATTTTACCACTATTATATGACTTTTGTTTTAGATAAAGCAAATTGTCCCCAAGTTGTCTCATTATTACATCCACTATCTATGACAAATAGATGACATGTGTCTGCTGACTTTTCAGGCTATGATACACTGGTGCATTCTTATCTTTTTAAAAAATTGTTTTCTCAGGTAACACTGAGTGGATGTGACATTTTCTTTCCTCAAAAATATGTAATCAACTTTTTTTTTTTTTTTTGGCAATTTCCCTAGTGAGGCTGAATGACTTTATCTTCAAGTTATTCTCTCCTTGATAAATCCAACAAGTATAATGAAAGTGTAATGATAAAAAGAGCTGACCTAGTTCAAAGGCAGGTTGAGTTCAATGTATCTTTATATGTGTATTTGGTCCCTTTTCTGAGGTTAACTATGATAAGGACCTGCTCTTGTCTTCAATGTGAAGTGGGAGATTTCTTTCTAATTAGGCAAAGTTACCGGTGACCCAAGGTACTGGAGGTGTAGGGCACTGATATTTTATCCTTACAAAAGAAATCGACATGTATTAAGATAAGATTATTCTTTTTTTTTTTATCCTCACTCGAGGACACCTTTGCATTCATCTTCAGAAAGAAAGGGAGGAAGAGAGAGAGAGAAACATCGATGCGAGAGAGACACATCAAGTGATTGCCACCCACACCACCCCAACTGGAGCCGAAGGCCAATAGCAACCGATACACTGGTGCACTCTTATCTTTTTAAAAAATTGTTTTCTCAGGTAACACTGAGTGGATGTGACATTTTCTTTCCTCAAAAATATGTAATCAACTTTTTTTTTTTTTTTGGCAATTTCCCTAGTGGGGCTGAATGACTTTATCTTCAAGTTATTCTCTACTTGATAAATCCAACAAGTGCCCTTAGTGGGAACCGAACCCGGGACTCTCTGGTCTGCAGGCCGATGCTCTAACTACTGAGCAAACTGGCCAGGGCAAGATTATTCTGAATCTAAATAAATTATTGTCTAAGAAAGGTTTTTCAGACCATGGGCTATCTTAATGGAATATATTCAGGAGTAGTACTGTAACTCCAAGTCCTCCTCTCCTTTCTATTTCGGTGACCTTAGGCTTGTTTCTTCACCAGACAGGAGAAAAATGGAATCATGACTTTGGAATTATGTCCCGGCTGCTGCTGATTCCACTACACAGTGATATCACTGCCCACATACGCAGACCTGGCTTAGCTTTCTTGTTCCTATATTTAAACTGTTAGTACCTCTAAAGGTTTCTCGTTCTCATAATGTACCACTGGGAAAAAGTCAGGCTTAATCTTGGCTATTTTTGTGAACTATATTTCTAGCACAATGTGAGTGAGTGTTTAGAAAATACCACCTAGTTGTAAGAATCATAACTTGAGCACCTCGTGTGTATCCGTTTACATACATTATTTTTTTTATCTTCCTAATAACCCTGCAATGTAAATGTTACACTCAATAACTCAAAGAGGTTGCCCAAAGTCTGCAGAGCCACAGAGATAAGCTTTGCTGCCGTCAGCGGGAAATACAATGTTGTGAGTATAGCGTGGGGTTTGACACCAGAATACTTGATCACATAAGTTTGGTCACTTCAGTTTAAAGATCATTGTAAAGTTATTGGACAGGTATTTAGTAAACACATAATACCACTATTGGTTCTCTTTCTTGCTTTAGTGACCAGAAAAGTTAACCTATTTCTGGTAGTCTATTAATCCTCTAAAGTACAGCAGGTGACCAGCATTTTTATACAGTGTATTCGATTGCTGGGCTAATAACAAAGCGCCATGGACTGAGAGGCTTAAACAGCAGAACTGTATTTTCTCACCCTTCCAGAGGCTGGAAGAGCAAGATCAAGGTGCAGGAAGATGGGTTTCTCCCGGGGCTTCTTCCATCGGCTGCAGCTGTCGGCGCTCTGGCCGTGTCCCTTGCGGCCCTTTCTGT
This sequence comes from Molossus molossus, assembly GCF_014108415.1. Lineage (NCBI taxonomy): Eukaryota > Metazoa > Chordata > Mammalia > Chiroptera > Molossidae > Molossus > Molossus molossus. Next base: position 21,921,874 of record NW_023425344.1, read on the forward strand.
GTTCACACCCCTGGTGTCTCTTTGTTTTCCGATAAGGTCACTTTAACTTTACTTCCATCTTTAAAGACTCCCTGTTTCCAAATACAGTCACGTTGAGGGTTAGGGTTTCAACACATGAATTCGGGGAGAGCACCATGCCGCCCATAACAGAGGGAGAGGTCGTGATTTCACTTGCCATAGACCTAGTCTGGGTAACGCTGGGTCACTATCTGCCGCAGGGCAGGGCCGTGGTACCAGTCACGCAGCCTGAGAGCGGGCAGAGGTGAGGGCACGTTTACTCTGCATTGTGTGGGTCTGCGTTTGGCTCGGTCTGGACTCCGGGGAAACGGGATTTCCATTTGCCAAGCTGCATGTGCCTGCAGAAGGCATTTGCCTAAAGCTGTTTGCTCTGACTGGATAGGCAGATCACACACTCAGAAGAATGTCAGGGGAACTGGGCAGACATATATTTGTCATAAGTAGTACATTTTAAAATGTTTATTAAATATCGACTACATGCAAGATACATGTTAAGGAAAGTGATTAATAACAGATGAGAGGCGTTGTCCTCAAGATACATACAAACACATCAGATGCACAGAGATAGCTACAGAAATATATCACATGCAATTTACTTATTACTTACTAGGTCAGGACAGTGATACATTTACCTGTATAATTCTTCCTAAAAGCTGAGGAAGAGGATATTATTTTCCCCATTTCATATGTGGGGAAGTTGAGCTCCTGAAAAGCTAAAAAACGTCTTTGAAACTAAACAAATAGTGAGTAGAGGAGCTAGGTCCCTACATGGTTCACACACGCTCTTACCACACTGACTTGTAACCCAAAATTTGATGAAATGACTTGGCACATCTCCATTAGCATTTGTAGTCATGCACGGTGATTATTTATATGCATGTGCCTGTCCCTTCTTGCAGGAAGTGAATATGATTGATTAACCTTCACATTAACAATGTTTAACTTTGTGCCTATATCATGTCAAGGCCAAGTTAAATGCTGGAGGGGGGGAAGGAGGGAGGGATAGGAGGCAACATGGCTGAGAGGTTTCCACTCTTGTTCTCTGCTGTGGTTGTGTCATAAAAACCCCACCACAACCTCCGTGCACAAACGAATTCAAATTCATTCCAGGTCTAGCTCGAAGCTTAATCAAATAATAGCTCAAATTCCTTTAGTTCAGGGAAGGTCTCCAGGGGAAGATAAAGTGCAGCTGAGGGTTAAAAGGGGAGTAGATTTCAACAGGTAGATTTCAAGAAGAGCGGTTTAGCTGAGACACAGGATGCTGCCAGGGGATCGTGGAGCTCAGACAGGTCTGGAGAAAAAGAGTGGGCGGTGATTTAAGTCAGTGTCAAACAAAAATGTAAATAAAAGGCTATATATTTCTGCAGGCAAAGAACTTCAGTAAGGCTGAGATGAGACCATCCGTCCCAGCAGAAATGTGCTCTCATATGATTCGTATTACTTGCGTATACAGGATACGTTCACTCTTGGGCTCTGAAGTATACCTACCGAAGAAAGCTTGATAGAAAACAGGTTACTCACAGTTAAGCAACTAAGACATGTGACCTGTCTCATGTGATTAAGCACTGGAAGCCAAAAGCAGAATTTTTTAGTTCCCGGATGTTTCAGGGGGAAATCTAGTTTTATCCTCTCGTTTTAGAGAAAACTGAGTGGTAGAGAAATGAACAAGGGCTAATTCAAGTTTAGGAAGTGGCAACAGGGCTGATCACAGAACTCCACGCTCCTTCTCTCTTTGTACTCCAGTCCAATTTCCCAGACAAGTCATGAGTGAGTAAGTCAGGGAAATAGCACTGTGGCCTGATATAAATTGTTTGTACGTAAAGTTATAGAAAAATGCTCTTTTATCTAGATAATTTTGCACATGCATTTACTTATATCTTTGACATGTGGAAAATTGGTTTTATAATCTCCAGAGAAAAATGGTTAATTTCTGCCGGGAGCATTCTTTGTGCTGATTCCTATCAGAATATTTGCAACTCTAAAATTAATTTTACCCTATTTACTGTGTTGGTTGTAATGAATCATATTCAAAATCACCAAAAACTTACAAAAGACTGCACAGGAGAAGAAAAAATGCATTTGGTTTTCCCAAGCTGCTTCTCTGTTGATTATTACCAGGTAGCTTCTTTTCTTCTTCATTTCTTATTCTCATTTATATGAAAATCCAGATAGAAATGAAAGTAATATATTAGCTGTTTTGGAAAAAATGTTAAGTCAATTATACTCTTGCAATATTTATAAGAACTAAAGTGAATTTAAATTTGAATTGTCAAAGGAAATTTTACATGCATTAAGCACTCAGTAAAATCCATCATATGTATTTAATTATGTACTGGATTTTGAACTGTTATATCTAAAGTGGAATTTTTATTTTAAAAGAAAGATTTTATAAGAGATCTTATTCTAGGCATTACTTTAAATTATACCTCTAAGTTTAAGTTAGGTATTCATGCATTTTAGTGAGAATATTTGGGGGAGGTGTGTGCGTGTGTAGGACACTACTAAACATTGTTTTTTTATTCCTTTGCTCTAAGTGTACTTATAGAAAAAGACAATGAACAATTGTCGAGTCTGTCTCAGTGCACATGCTTAAACCTTCCATAGTCAGGTGTTTTGGAAAACCTCCGGCTCTCTGTTATCAGTTAGATTCCTACTAATATGTGAGTGTTGAATTCCTGCACATTGGGGTGTTTTTTCTAAGTATAAGAAGTCTTATGTGAGTCGAGCAAACATTGACCTTTAAATCTCCCCTTCAACTGAAATGCTTAAAAACAGCATATTACATAAATGCACGGGCATACTTGTTATGAATGCAAAGCCCATTGAGTGATGCACACATGCATGAGGCGGTCCCCTTGTGTGCCTGTTGCATGTGCACACGCTCACAGTAAAACATGGAGGAACCAAGCATCATTCTATTTTACAAATGACAGGCCATGGTAGGAATGCTTTGCTATAACAAATTCATCTCTTTATGCAGGAAACACTTCACATGGCTCTGACCCTAATGACTGAGCTATTACCCATGTGGAGCATTTCTCCAGCCCTATTAATGTTTTCATATCTGCCAGCAACAGGGAATTATTTAAAATGGAATAAGATATCGAGAATTCAAGCAATAGGCACCGTTCTTAGAGTCGTTACTTTAAATGAAAACTGATAGGTATGATAGCCCCCAAATGTAGCCACTTTTGAAATGTTAATTTTGTTCCTTATTTTACTCTCCTCTTCCCCAAGCAACATCCTAAACCCAAAGTAGTAATGTCACCTGGTATCAGTGTAAGCCAAGTCAAGTGCAAAATGTAAAAATGAAATGTTTTCTTTCTCTAGCCTCTCTGGGGCTATTGAGATTAACAGAAAGAGGCAGCTTTTCTAGGAGCCTTGCTGTGGATATTGTTGAAGATTTAGTCTGAGAGTGGAACAATGAGGAAAAGCGTTTGTAAACGAACGTTAAAAATGCTTGTGAAAGGGATACTAGGATGATCATCAAGTGTCAAGCTCTAGGATACATGTGTGTGTATCTGTGTATGTAATTTGAATATCATTTTCATTTTCTGAGCCTTCCTTGTATTCTATATTTTGGAAGTAATAATAACAATTTACCTTCTTTAAAAAAAACAAACTATTTTTTCTATTTTGATTTTAGAGAGGGAGAGGGAGAGATAGAAACATCGATGAGAGAGAACATTGATTGGCTTCCTCTTACATGCCCCCCACTGGGGATTGGGCACACAACCTGGGCACGTGCCCTGACTGGGAATCGAACTGGTGACCTCTTGGTGCATGGGTCAACTCTCAACCAACTGAGCCACACCAGCCAGGCAAAACAATCTACCTTTTGGAAATATAATTTAGACTCATCAGATCTAGATTATTCATATTCAATAGTATCTACTTTTTGCCCATTATGTTTTATAGAATTATCAAATGAAAATGTTTAGTTTGTATAAAGTATAATCACTGAAGGGTTGTTAACATTTGGAGATGATTTATTAAATTGAATGTTTATGTTAATATCCCCATGAGGAAGACAGAAAAAAATATATATATAATGTATATAATGCTATTTTCATGGTTGATTAATTAATATTAGCTGTAATAAAGGTCTCCTTACCAGATATTGGACTAATGCCAGCCTTAGTGCCTTTTGATAATTATATTGCTTGAAAGATTCCAGATTATTGTATACATTTGTTTTTCTCATACTTTCTTGCAATGTTTCTATAATTTGAAAGTTTAGATGATATTGATGGAGATTCTATTTATTTATTTATTTGGGAGGAAACTTTGTGTAATCCTTTTGATTCTGTACCAAAAAAGTACCAATAACATATTACTACATTTTTACAAAAACAAAAAAACAAAAAAAAAAAAACAAGGCCTGGTTTGTGTGGCTCAGTGGATTGAGCATTGTCCCATGGACTGAGAGGTCCGGGTTCTATTCCCAGTCAGGGTACATGCCCAGGTTGCAGGCTCGATCCCCAGTAGGGGGCGTGCAAGAGGCAGCTATGGATGTTTCTCACATTGATGTTTCTATCTCTTTCTTCCTTTCTCTCTCTCTCTCAGTTTATATATAAACTGTTTTATTTAGAGTCTTCTTTGACTCTTTATTCTGCTTCACTACTTATTTTTCCAACTTCTATCCTTAAACTGTTTCTCTAGTTTCTCTGCTCCTCTCTGGATGCCAACAATATCTTACCTGAATCACCCGAGTATCGTCTTATCTGTTCCAGTTCATTTTTCTCTATGAAGTAAGAATGGTCTACCAAACTGTATGTCGTCACACCACGTACCTATTTAAAAATGTTAGTTATTTAACATTTTGATGGAAGTATCTGAGATGATATGGCACAAATACCCTTAACGGCCCGCTTTTCCCATCTAATCTGGACTATTCATTCTGGACTATTTTAAAGACCTCAAATAAATGACATCATTTCATGCCTCTCTGCATTGATCTATGGTGTCCTCTTCACTGGAATATTCTCCTCACCCTTACTCCACTCCTTGGTAGGCAAAAGCCAGTCATTGCAAAATTCATTGTTAATTCCTCAGGCAGAATTCTTTCCTCAGATATGGGCTTCCGTAGCGGAACACTTTGTGCATTTGCAGTTTTTCAATATTTGTATTATCTGATCTACTGTAAGCTCTTAGAATGCAAACACCAAATTCTGCTTATTTTCCTGCCACCCAGAACAGTGACTGCAATGTGGGAACTGCTCAAAGATTGTTCTAGAAAATGAACTGTGCATGAGGTTCTGAGTAGATGCATTCATCCTTAACCATGCTGAGCTATATTTTCCACCAAATATATTTATAGCCAGAAAAAAATAATCTCATTGTTGCAGACAGACCCCTTCTGTCCTTAACCTCTGTGGTTTAATTTGGGAAGAAATCAGTTTGTAGATGACATAACACTTCATTGAATCAACGCTCATTGCTTCTTACCAGAATGTTATCGGCTGCAGCACTGATCTTGTCCAAGAAAATGTTAGTTTTTGTGTATAAAAATACATTACCTGCACTCTGTCTCCCCAAACGATTTTGAGCGAATACTTTTAATGATTTAATTTGCAGGACTGTGTGCCTAATAAGCTTTCTGTTTAGAATCCTAGCACTGAGCTTCCTCCGAGCGACGTGGTCTCCATGTAAATGCTTTGCAAACAGCATCTGATTTACAGCAGACACACACATTAGGAGCTGCCAGAATTGTGTTTGTTGTGGCTGCCTGGTTAGCTGCTGCTTGAACAGCTGAAGTCTGAGAGTATCGATCGGGTAGTGCCAGCTCAAACAGGGAGTGGGCCAACCTAAGGGGAAGCTAGACTCGTGTGCAAAGCTGGGTTGGTAAATTCTGTCTGGGGTGGGTGGTGAGAGGGTTGGAGAAGCTATTTAATGTAAAGGCACCTGTGTACCTTAAGAAATGCATCGCAACTTGTACATGCTGTTTCAATGACAGCATTTTATGTGTGCTTAAGACAATGGAAAAGAGGTTCACTTTAACCCAAAGTAAGTCTCTGCCTTCAAATATAAAGTGGGATGGGCAAAGAAGTCCCATGTGGAAAAATTTCCGTTTCAATCCTGGCTTTGAACTTAGCTATTCACTGTAACTAAATAATTGTCATAATTAATTTGTTTTCTTGTGTATAGAGGACACTTTTAATATAAAGTTATTAAAATTATTTTATGAGCTTTGCAACATTAATGTTGTATCTTAAATCAGCCGCATAGGATTGACTGTCATAACAATTTATATTTAAAGTAATATATGTAGATGATTCACAGAATCAAGGCTGTTTGCATTCAATTCTGCCTGTATATTAGTTAGGGAAACATCAAGGGCACCTTCTAGAAACCACTCAGATATGTGTAAAAACATTGCAGTAGAAAAATGAGAAACTGTGACAAGAGTATTCTTATTAGGATTCCATTCTATGGAGAAGCTTGTTCTAGAAACTCACTCTGATCACCCTGGAGAACAGTACCCCACTGCAATGAAAAACGCGAATCTCTAGTCCATTTGCTTTGCTGAACTTCCTGTAGGGGTGAGTGAGTCTGTGTGTGACGTGGTTATGACTCAAACTTGGGGCTGTAATGAGTATTATATTAATATGTATTACTGAGTAGAGAATTGTAAAGCTCACTCTATGGATTTAAGCACAAACATGGAATGCATAGTTTTAAAATTTCAAATGCTATGTAGTAAGGGTGCTAGGTTAATTTTACATTCTTTAAGAGAGAAACTAGTTACAAAATAAAAAAGTAAACTTAACCGTGTATGTTTAAGGTACTCATTTCCGTCCGGTCGAGTTTTGATTTTTTTTCTTTCTGAAGTTCCTCGTTTTCCTACACGCCCACCTTCCCCGATCTAATGTCTGGGCCAAAAAGTGGCTTTCCCGAGTTGAACTCTTAATATTATTTTTCCCAAATGTTCAAACTTTGTATCCACAGTTATGCAAAAATTCCCTGGAAATATACTCTTTCTACCTGCTTCTGTGAAGAATCCCCTCCTCGTCCTTTGGTCTCTGCAGTGTACTGGCCACCAGGTACATGTCATGCATAGAACAGAGCTCCTCTTCCTGCATGCACGACCCTTTGTAGAGTTTGATGAAGTGAGACTTCCCTGTTTCCTCCGGTGATGAAAAGCAGGTTTTACACTCTGATCCTCTCGACGGAGGAGCCAGTTCCTGATTGGCTCTGTGCTAAAATCGGAAGCGCCTTTGAGCTGCGATATGAATGCCACGATGCTTCCCACCGAGCATCGCTAGCCTGCTTCTGGCCCCAGCAAGCGACCATTTGGCTATTTATTTCACATAAATTATCATGAAGTTATTTGTAACAGGAAAAAATATTTTAAAAAAGATAGTGGGTGAAATGGCCACACTCACATTAAAGGGATCTTATGTAGATTGTCCTTCTGGTCCAGAAATCTGAGCCATTTACAATGGTTTTCTCTTTCCGGGAGTGTCGTGCAGTGGGACTTACGAGAGCGTGGGTTCCATCCTTCACATTAGTCATCGGGGTAAGAAGCTCAATTAAAGATGACCGTTCCGGCCTCTTTCAGCGATCCATTATGGCTTTCTAACCCATGCTCCTTTAAGTTCTTCTTCCTGCTTGTATTTGTCACTTCTGCATTTTGGATAATTATTTGCTTAAGATAACTACTCATAGTATAGGAAGTTAATACCATTCATTTATTCTTTTTTTGTTGTTATTTTCCTAGTGTTTCCCTATAATATTCCTTACTGTAAAACTTAAACCTATCTACAATATTTATACATTCTCAAAATAGTGTGTGTGTATGTATGTATATATATAATAAAATTCTCAAAGCAGTATACATAGCTGATAAAACTACCCAGACAATTCACAATTCTTTTTTATAACTAAACACTAAAGTGTCTAGGTAGTGATGGGAATACATGGGTGATAGAATGTAAACTGAAGGCTAAACGGTGGTAGAAATGCGTTTCGCATTTGCATTCTTTTTCTCTCTCACAGTGAAGCGGGGAGGGTGGTACGAATACAGCCATAGCAGGCCCATTAGCTGGCACACAAAATCGCTGGAGCACAGTAGCTCAGCACAGGGACCCAAGACACGAAATGAGAGTATGAAGGCGGTTTTGATAATTAGAAAGAGTCCAAAGCCATCTCCCGCCTGCTTTAGCTGGCGCAGATGACAGGGGAAGGAAAATATTCTTTTCTTCTGGGACAGAAACAAGACATCAGTCAAAATGATAAGAAATGTCAGTATAATACTCCTCTGGGTCCGCTACCACCGAGCTAGGCTCCTGGGACGAGAGTTTCTCATCTTTTTCTTTGCTCCAGTTTTACTGTGGGCTTTGGGGCAACAGAATCCATATCAATATATATCTAAAAAGTTCACAGTTCTTAGTTGGGAGAAATAAAACTGGTTTATAATCTAGTGGGAAAAATACAGCCTTTGAAGTCAGTAAAATTAAAGACTTCCAATTTTTTTCTATGTTAACTTGAATAAGGAAGTAATATTCCTTAAAATGAGTATGAAATTACCTTTCTCATAGGGTATTGGATGTACTTATAATTAAAATATATGTAAAATGTCATTGCATGGAAGAGCTTGATTAACAAAGAATTTATATTAGTAGTTACTATTAAATTCACTAAAGTGATAACCAAAAATTCAGTAATTTTTATGCTAGTAAAATGAACCAGCGTTTTAGTTATTCCCTAACACACAAAATATAGTATTGCTTCATTTTTTTTTATTTTTTTATATGTCCAAAGAAAACTACAGAAAAGGAAATTGTATATTACTGATACCAGCCAATGGAAAAAATTATATTAAAATTATCTTACTCTCCATGACTAAAAATAGACCACAGCCATGTTTATAGTATGAAGTCAGTACATATTCCTTTATTCCTCTGTCCAACTCTTTTAAAAACTGAGTTTAAAAACAAAATTTTGGATAATAGAGATTTTTTTAAGTTACTAATGAGAAAAAATATAGAATACAGCTGATATATACTGACACTAAAAATAGAGTTATGAATACAGTAGACTGTAACATAAGGGATCCAGTAAAAACAAACAACAAAAAAAGAATATACTTTCTAATTATATGAGAAGAGAGAGGAAAAGGGCCAATAATTGAATAATCCTTTTCCCTAATTGAAACTGCTAATTCCGTGATTCAGTGTTTGTGCCACAAGGGTTTCCTCCATCCTCAGTGACAATTCCACAACAGGAAACAAACCCTGTGTCTGTGAATCCACAGGCACCTACCTCGGCCAGAAAGGTGGGCCTCACAATTGCTATGTTTATTGGGGAAGAAATTAACTGAGATGACTGATGCAAAATGTTTGGAACTTTATGGACACAAAGTTACTGTGAAATAAATTGTAGCTACAATGCGTTAACATTGACAAGCATGGATGGATTCATTCACTTTTCTCATGAATGTATAGTGAACACTATGTGCATTGGTCATATAATAAGAAGTATAAACTCTGTCAGTCTCTTTGGTTGTTGCTATGCAACAAACCACCCCGAGACACGGTGGCTTAAGACAATATACATTAATTAGGGTGTGTGGGTGGTTCTTATCTGGGCTATGGGGATCCGTCCTTGGAGGGGCTGACTATGCTCCTGAGGTTCACTGTGGGTTTTCTGGGAGTTGCTTCGCTGACTTTGGCAGGACTTTTCTTTTGTCTTCCACTGGGACAACAGGGCGACTCCGTTCCAACAGGTGAACTCAGGCTAGTTCACAGAGCAGGAGAATAAAACAAGAGCAGAAATGTTGTTGCAGTATTGTTTCTACCGGCTCCAGTGGCCAAAGCAAGTCCCAAGGCCAGGCCTGACTTCAGTGTGGGGAAATCAGCCTCAGCAGGTGACAGGAGAAACTGGGAAGCCTTGTGGCAAGACAGGACTTGGCTACAGTGAAGGGCAGAGACTGGCGGCCACCGTGGCAATTCACCATAAATCATGTACGAGCCCACTTGTGACATGTCTGAATCACTTTTCTTATGTAAATTTGTTGTAAAACAATACAGTGTAAAAAAAAAAAAAATGAACCATGAAACAAATTGATCTCAAATGTTACAGGATATGTGAAATTTGTTGTTAAAATGTTCCTTAATGGAGACTTATTTATTTAAAGGTAAAAATACCATAATGAATATGAGCTGACTCCTACCTCTAGGTTTAAATCTATTTATGTTTTAACATGCAGAGGACAGGATAAATATAAGTTTATTTTCAAACTGGTAGTCCCCTAGTTTAAACCATGGAAGACCTGGCTTGCTTTCCCCAATGTGTGCTACTAGACACCTACTATGAGTACTCTGCCTTGTCACATGATATTGCCTTTGGCACATCTGATATTGGTCATCTAAGTGATGGAGCCATAAATCCATTTCTCTAGAAATGCAGCAGATTCCATTACCGTTTTACCTTGGACCCGTGGACAACCTTCCGAAAGTTTTAGCTTTAAGTATAAACTGACTGATGCCCAAGAAGTCGTGTTGTCCAACTGAAAGCTCAATATTACTCAACAGAATAGAGGGAACAGATAGAGCGGTCACCATAAGACTAGCATGTTTTATTGAGTACTCAAACCATGCCTGGCTGCCGAGGCCTTTTCTACGTTCGGTCAATGTATCCATTTATTTTAATATTCTCAGCAACTGTGGAACGTAGGTACTATTTTTAGTCCAGTTGTAGCTGAGGGAACTGATGAAAAAGTATTTCAAATGTTCTAAAACCACATTTTTTACTGGTGGAACTGTGATTCTGACACAGACACACTGGTTCCAAAGTGACAACACTCTCACCCTCCGTGATGTACAGATGTCCCCAAGCTAATAACCACGTGTGAAAACACTCATCCCCTATGGATGATTTAGTATTTTCCTGCCATAAAAACTGATGCTAGATATTTATGTGTGATCAAGATGAAGTTTAATAGTGGTTATCTACTGCCATTGAAGTTTACCATGTCTGGAAAAATTAACGAAAAACAGAGGTATAGAATGTATTTAATTCGACTAGGCTGTGTAGTTGAAAGAAAAGAAACGGCTAATCAAGTGTCTGACTTCTCACAAGCGGCTTGTGTGAACGACTTGCCGTCAACCTTTGTGCTTTGTTCTCTTTTCCTGAAAAGCATCTGCAAAAGCTCTATTTGTTTGATTATGGAAACTAAAAGATGTGAGGTTCCATTAGACATAAAGTGAGTTTTGCTGATGAAGCGGAAAGATTTCAGACTAGTTTGTCATCTATATACCACAAAAGATATTGTTGAGGGAGGTTCATTGCTTTGGCCAAGCAATTCATGACTTTGCATATGAAAGAACAAATCTTAAACCTTAGAACACCAAAAACGATTTCCTTCATCTACAGGTCAGGTTTACATCAATGTGGGCGGTGTGGCCATGACCTGTTTAAAGTCATTGTTAAATTTATGTCCCCGTTTATCAAGAGAATTCCATATTGAGACTCTCATTACAGATGTCGTAGGATCTCCATGGGGATCTACTGTGATTGCGGTTTAGTTTTAGTATAGTATATTTGTGTTTTCATAAAGGTTCAGTCCTATATGGTTCATATTTATTCTAGAAATTTAACTTATTCTTCCCAGTTACCAACAAATATTTTCAGTGTGCCTTATTCTGTGGCCTAACTCATATTGTGTAATTTACAGCATGAAACAATATTTATGCAGAAGTTCAATATGTTTAGTAATTTACTATCTTAAATAATATATTTATCCAAATGTTCATGTGTAGACATAGTTTCCATTCATAATACAACAAACAAATGAGAATAACAACTCCACTCAGAAGCACAGATGTGCAAAATACAATCTATTCTGACAACAACAAGCAATTCTGGGTTGTATACCCCTTAAGAGCAAGTAGGAGGAAATCAGACACTTCCTAACCCTAAGGTACCTTATAAGAATTAACTCAAAAATCTCCCCCATATTAGTCTGACCGGTGTGGCTCAGTGGTTGAGCATCAACCCATGCACCAAGAGGTCACCGGTTGGATTCCCAGTCAGGGCACATGCCCAGGTTGTGGGCCCGATCCCCAGTGGGAGGCATGCAAGAGGCAGCCAATCGGTGTTCTTCTTCATCAATGTTTCTATCTCTCTCTCCTTCTCTCTCTACAATCAATAAAGAAAATAAATACTTAAAAAATATCTCACTCATATCAAACCATTCTTGCAAAGGGTTGTCATTTTTGTATTTTGCTCTTCTACTCCATTGGCTTCCAGTATGTTTAGTATTTAGTGTGCTATGGTCTCAGGAGATAGACGGAGCTCAAATTCAGGCTAGGACACTTACTAACACAGCAGTTTGGCAAGTGACTTTGCCTTTTTGTGATTCATTTCTAAAATGTGGATAAAAAATCAAATGGGTTAGAAATTAAACATTTAGGATGATGACTGGCAAATAATACACATTCTATAAATATTGATATGGTACATTCTAGAAAACCGATGTTAGTTCACTGAAATATTTATTTTTCTTTAAAGTTATTTTTGTTTTTTATTTAGAGTTTAAATTTCTATTCATTTTTATGTAAAGTTTCTTTAAGTCCCTCCTGGCTGCCTTTTTATAGGCTAACCTGCAACTTCTCTATTGACTAAACTGATTGGGTTTGGTGATTGTGTATATCTTTTCTTAAGCACATATGATTTCATTGATAGCATGTGGTACAGAACCTTATCCATTTCATTGTCCTCAAAGTCAGTTTCTCAGTTTTGAAGGCTTGTGTCCAGAGGTGAGTCTTATCTAGATATCTCCCTTGGACTTCATGTGCAGTGGAAGTAGAAATAATGTATTCAATTGGTGCAATGATTTACACTTCCTTACAAGCTATTATTAGGACAGAAAAGAAACTGTAATGTTTAGAAATTACTACTAAGAATCAAATCATTTGAATCTCTACTTTAGGTCTTTCATGAGGCAAAATCCCCACTTTGCAATGAGAATCTGTCTTTGTCGTCTTTATCAATATTGTATGTTCAGCTGCGTAACATCCTAAGAGCGCTCTCAGGATGAACAGAAATCTCAGATTCATGAAGCAGGAGGCTCTCTGTTGTTTACAGTATTTAAAATAAATTGTTTCAGTTCTCTGTGGGATTGTTTCCTGTTGAGAAGAACTTCATAATTAAAAACAGCAACTGGGATGGAATTATAATGCAGGTATTTTGACAATGTGGGCACCTGGTATATTATCTTGAAATAAACTGACCTCTGGTTTTTACAGATAGTGTTCTTCCTAGGCAAGATTTGCATAACTACAGAGAATTGGTCCCTCTGCCCATCCATTGAAAAGAGCATAGAGTTTTTAGTGGAGAGGAGATAATTATGCTATTTAGGATAATAGTGATTTACTGTCTGCGATTGCTATTCTTTACACGACATGAATTTCAGTATAATTGCTCAGATCCTGTTTAGATGAAAACTGATTCATTTTTTTTCAGGTTTTCTTTTATGCTCTTTTTTTTCTTCTTATTGTTATTTTTTAAGCAAGCAGGTCTAGCATTGCAAGCAAAAATGCTTTTGAATATTAAAATTGACTTTCCTTTGTCTGTAGTTAGAAATTGTTTATTGGAAAATAGTTGAATTGTCATAGATCAAAATTTTGTTCAAATGATGACTGCCTTTTTGTCTAGTATTTCATTACCATATCTGTTGTCTAATATTTATTAAATAAATTCTATAAATTTTTGCCCTGGCCGGTTTGGCTCAGTGGTTAGAGCGTCGGCCTGCGGTCCAGAGAGACCCGGGTTCAGTTCCCACTAAGGGCACGTACCTCGGTTGCAGTTTGTCCCTGGCCCTGGTTGAGTCATGCGGGAGGCAGCCACTCGATGTGTCCCTTTTACATCGATGTTCCTCTACCTCTCTTTCTCTCTCTCCCTCCTACTCTCTCTGTACAAAAAAATAATGGAAAAAATGTCCTCGGGTGAAGATAAAAAAAAAATTCTATAAATACATTTTTTGTATATAATGTTTGGTAAATACACATATATACACACACACACATATACTCATATACACACCCACATATATACACACAAATATATACATACATACACACATATATATGTACACACACACACACATATATATCTATATACATACACATATATACATACACACATATATACACATTGTATAGAATGTTTGGTAAATACACACACACACACATAGATATACACACATATTTACACACATACATATACATACACACACATATACATACACACACACATATATATATATTCCTTCTTCAGAAAGAATCAGAGGCACGTCAGCAAAGTCAAGTGACAAGTTGAACAAATTCTCCACTGATTTTGTATTAAGAGATAGCCATGGTATAACTGTATTATTAAAATTAAAAATAGTTTGTTGTATTTTAATTGTAGTGATGCCTACGTATTTTATCTTAACTTCACTTACCCAGAATAAATTCTCATTCAGGGGAACGTGTTGCATATTGCTTTTCTGCTGTGGTACATAAGTAATTAACCTATTCACTCTATGTGAGTGACACAGGGGAGCTAAAAATTAAGCATTTTTATGGCTTATCCTGTAAATTATCCATTTATAGTATTATACTGCATAAGCAAATCCAAAAATCTTACATAAATACAATAATAATTTATTTTAATCTGTGTAGTTCCAAGAATGATCTTTAATAAGTTTTCAGAAATAGAACAGGATATTCTGTTTAATGAGTTTGACCACATGGCTGTGAGAAATTTTTCTCTGTACCGCAGGCCGACGCTCCAACCACTGAGCCAAACCGGCCAGGGCGGCTGTGAGAAATTTTTCAAAGTCACAAAATAACTCTTAGTCACAATCTGCTGTACTCTTAATATGTTGTCACTAAATTTATAGGTGATTTTAGAAATTTAAAAGTTAAGTATTTATACTACTTAATTTTTAATAGTTACCATTTAAACAGTTTTCTTTTTCATATATACATATTTTTTTCTTTATTGATTTTAGAGAGAGAGGGAGGGAGAGGGAGAAAGAAAGAGAAACATCGATGAGAGAGCACATCGATTGGCCACCGGCTGCATGCCCCCCACTGGGAATTGGCCCACAACCTGGGCATGTGCTCTGACTTAGGAATCAACCTGGTGACCTCTTGGTGCATGGGTTGACGTTCAACCAGTGAGCCACACCAGCCGGGCTTACACAGTTTTCATATTATCTTTATTTTTCAAATAAAAACTTTTGTAGTCAGTAGAAATCATCTCATATAACTATAAATATACTACTACTTCTGACATTTAATTGATGAGTTATTGCATATTATTGTGGCATCTGTGGGTAAATAATAAAATGGTATATTGAAATTATTTAAAATATTCAGAATCCATTGAGACACTGCCTCCTAGGTAAAATTATTTTAATCTAAATATTGACCTATACATTACCCCAAATCTGTATTCAAAAATACCCTAATTTTCTAATAATACAAAATTGTTTGTTTTTATAAGCCTGCCATGAAGTTGCATCATTAAAGCATAAAGTTATAGGGTCTGTTTTAGTAGTGTTCATTTCAAAGCTGGCCACCTCAAACACGTGCACACGCAGTCACTAAAAAGAGGGCTAGAGAGATAAGAAGAAAAGGAGGGAGGGGAGCGGGTGGCGAGAGAGAGAGAGACTTGAGCATGCACAACTACTACAAAGCAAAATTCCTATTCTGAAAGCAGTCCCCTTAAATAAAAATATGTGAGAGCAGTCTTTCAAAGATTTCTCTTAAAGCATGAAATTGTTATATGGCATCCTAATTTAGCCACTCCACAAAGCTATCTGTGATGGCAGGAAAAGGATCTTTCTCGAAATGGATGCTTCCTTCTTTTTCTCCCAGGAGCTAGTCAACGTCCTTTGTCTATTTGTATTCATTATTGCCACTGCAAGAACACTGCGGGTTTTCATTACTTCCTTGGCATGGGACACACGGACTCCAACGACCACACTCGCTGTCAGGCGGACCCCTGTCCCTCCCCCACTTTGACTTACTGAAATTCCACAAATGGAAGAAACAACATACACAGTATAAGGCAATACAAAATTAACAGTTCATCATGAGTTGACTTGTCATGTTTAACTTGAATTTAACAGAATTGCACATATTGAACATAGAACACAGAAGCCTATGAACAAACAGGATATTTTGATTTCTTGGTATGTAATAAATTTTTTAAAAAACATGCTGAGTATTATTATCAATCCTCTAAATTTTTATCCTATTATTATTATGGATAAATTTTATTCCCTCTAGTATTTAGTTGAGAAAGAAAAAGTAGTTTGGCGAGTTGATTGATGTGATAAATTCAGTGTTGTTATGAAATTTGTGCAACTCTTCCGTAGAAATTCTTTAATTTATTTTAGTGCATCTCTTAAATTTCTGTGGCTAGCATGATTTTCTAATTAATTTTCTTTTTAAATGTTTCTTGTGTATGCACTGTATAAGTTAAATTCATTCGCTGTATGAAAAACTGTAGGATTCTTACATTTTTCTTTAATTTTACTCTAAGTAATAATACCAATATAATCCAATGAATTCTTTATTATGACATAACTGGGAAAAGAATTTTTGAAAAATGTATATTCTGTGCTTTCTTTTTCTGATAATCACGGATAGGTAGAAGTGATATTGAATTTTAAAGCAGTTTAACAAAAGTAATCGGATCTCACACAACAGAAAATCAGTTTAAAATATACATTTTGCTAGCTCAGAGAATTCAGGCTGGTATCACTGTTGAATCTGCATTTATTCTTTTTCTTGCAAAATGGATGAGAAAAACTTTCATTGTCTCCAAATGCCTCAGGTATGGTTTAATGCTTCTTGCTCTCTCTCCTCATCCCCTCAAGTGATATTATTTACAAAGAACCTAGGAAAAAATAATGATGTGACAACTCTTTATTTTCTTATTCTTGAAGCTATGGAATTTATAAAAATCCCTTTTAGGTGCAGTGTTGAAAGATTCCTGCAAGACCAGGCCTGGTCAGTGGAGGGGAGAGAACTGATTTCCAACGTCTAAGCCCTCTTGCTCAGTGCTTCTCACACCGGAAGTGTCTGTCTCAGGCTCAAAATATCTTGAGTCCAGCAGGCCTCATTGTATCTGACACCCTTAGAATAGTAATTCTCTGGAAAAGCATGAGACATCTTTGGTTTATAAAAAGTGAATTTGGTTATAAAAAGGTCCATAAACATTGTTCACAAAGTTTTCTGGCTGTTACAGGCAGTAAACTAGATGGTGGTTTTATGCGCATTTTGTGTTTCATAGAAACTTAAAACGTCATGAAAGCCTACAGGCACATCAACAGCGTTAGCAGGGCTGGATTGATAGGGGCACTTCACGTGGGAGGTACCTGAGGTACACGAAATCTACGTCTGGACCACTCACAGGGCATTTTTAGTGGCGTTGGCATGATGGTTTGTGCAAGTAGCTTATAGAGCTGCTTGAGCAACTCCTTACAGGTCAGGATGACATTGTCATTCTGGAAAAATCTTGCTCCCTACTCTTTCCTCTTAGTAGAGCTTCAAATACAACTTGAATAGAGGAGTCTGAATAGGATTTTTTTTTAATGAGCCTTAAAAATATTATAAAATATGAAAATCAAGGTAAGTGTGAGGACCTGTGGTAACCATAAATTATATAACAGTCTGACTGAATATCTGGGACTCTCTATACTTGCATTGGATTGTGTTTTACAGTTTTAGGCAACATCCTAGTTAGGTGTTTAAGGCACTTTGGAATCTGAGTAAAAAGTCAGTAAACCAACTTACTTGGGCTAAACTGTCACGTGCTGCCCACAGGCTCCAACCCGGTTCAGTGATGGATGCTCTGTTACATCTGCTTATTCCCTCTAGTTCTGAAGAACACTCAAGACTCTGGGATATATGTGAAGCACTTGACAGAGGAATAAGAAGTATTTTGATGCTGAGACATAGCATTTTAGTATTCGTTAATTCATTTATTCCACAATTATTCATTAAGTATCTAAAATGTGTCAAGCAATTTCCCAGGAAGGCTATTTATCAAGTCAATATGTTGTGTGGTTTTTTTCTTACTAGTATATTAGCATCATTATGATATTGCTAAGAACATAAATTTTCCAGTTAGGATGACACTATAGCTATTTCTCTATAGAATAGAATGACAGATGGAGATAATTGGCTGAAATTTATAAGAGAAAAAGATTCGCTTTCACTGTAATCAGGGATGAAAAAATGGATTCTTCTTTCATCCAATACTGAGTAATGATGTTTGGAAAGTTGGAGGTCAATTTTGTTGGAAAGGTGGGTGGGGATATTATTATTTTTTTAAACATGTTTTTATTGATTTTTTCTTTTTTAGAGACAGAGAAAGGGAGAGGGAGAGAGCGATAGAAACATTGATGAGAGAGAAATATTGATAAGTTGCCTGCCTCCTGTACATCCTCTACTGGGGATCAAACCAGCAACCCAAGCATGTGCCCTGATGGTGAATCAAACTGATGACCTCTTGGTGCATGGGTCAACTAACTGAGCCACACAGGCCTTGCAGTGGGGACATTATTGATGATGTCTGTTATGAATAGGGTTAGGGACTGCTGGGAACCAAAGTTGCTACTTTCTGGAGGAAGAACGAGAGAGAGAGAGAAACATCGATGTGAGAGAGACACATCAATTGGTTGCCACCTACAGGACCCAAACCGGGGCCAGGGACAATCTGCAACTGAGGTACGTGCCCTTGGCTGGAATCAAAGCTGGAACTCATTGGTCCATAGGCCATGCTCTTACTGCTGAGCCACACTAGTCAGGGCCCATCATTCTCTTTGAAATTCATGTCCTGCATGACAAGAAAGTAGCAAAGTCTGTGCAAATCATGAAAACTCTGCTGTCACTGTAGCACTCAGATTTACTCTGAAAGGAAACTGAAATCAGCCACTGGGAACAGGGTAAGCACTCTACTAATTTTAGGTCATTCGTTCTTTTTCTTTTGGAACATTAAATAACATTATTTTAATTTATTCTTAACATATGCTCCTTCCTAGCCACACCATTTGGAAGTTCTTCCTTCCTGGGAAGCTAGCAGATCCACCCTGTCACCCGTTCAAATGATGTTATTGAAAACACGTTGAGTGTTCAGTAACCCCTAAAAATGTCAAACAAAGGTAACAAACAGGGACCAGGATATCAACCTGAGTAGTATCTAATTTAAAAGCCTGTTTTGGGTGTTTAGCCCTCAACTTGAAGCAATAACTTAGGTACTGATGGAGGAAATGAGCAACAGCTACAGGTAAAGAGAGGCCACATAAGGACCTTCTGACCAACAGTGATATATGTTTAAAATACCCAAAACACTAAAATTAGAAAGAGCTTAAAGTGAATGTTCTTTATCACAGGAAAAAGACAAAAAGACTTTTATCCAGAAAACAATAGATTAGATTGAATTCTCAAGAATCAAACTAAAAGAAAGAAAAGAACTGTCCATCTCCTTATTTATTCAACAGGCTCCTGTTGACTTACTCCTTTATTTCATTCACTAGCATGCTCCTAAAAACTGTCTGGAATTAAGATAGATCGTATAAAATGTTCAGATGTTCTGTGTCACTGATGTACTTTTTTTTTCCTTAATGTAGTTTTTGTTACTTGCTGGCCCCTTGTTTTTCATTAACTTGTCTACAATGTTCCAGTTTTCAATTCATTTCATACTATTTTTCTTAATGATAGGGAGTGATTGATTAACTTGCTCGTTCTCTGTTATTTTTCATGCCTGTGTGTTAATATCCTGTAGAGTTCGTTTTGGAATCACCTTTGAGCTATGTTACAGCTTTCTTCACATACCATGAAAATGAAAGAAACTCAGCTCTGACAAGGGCTGGCTCAAACCTGGATTAACCTGTCATAAATCTCTGACTATTGAGAGTCAATGCTTATAGTTAATCCATATACTATACCTTAAAACAGAGCTGAAAGTCAATATCAAGTTAATGGTAAATATAAATTCTTCTGCAGGTCACACGTCAAGTTGAGAGGCTCATTATCTTTCTCTGTTCTGTTTCTCCTGTCCTCTCCTTCACTTGCTTCTCATACTTTCTTGCCCTTCTTTTCCTTTTTCCTTCTTTTTACCCTTTCTTCTCTTCTCCACTCTTCCTTCCCTACCTTCTTCATCCCTCCTTCTTTCTTTTTGTTCTCTCATTCTTCCTCTTTCAGCTACTTTTTTCTTTTCTTCCCTAACTTTCTACCATTTTCCTGCCTTTCAGACATTTTTCCACTGTATTTTTTTCTATTTTTTTAGTCTCTAAGTTATGTGTACTATGTTCACTGAAAATTAATCTGATATAATGAAAAAAATGAGTGACAAAACCCACATCCAGCCTTCCTTCCTTTATTCCTTCATTATTTTCTTTCTTGAGCACATGCTTATTAAAAACTTCTTACGTGCACGTATCTGGGAACTTGAGGTACAGGATTCTGTTTATTCTGTTCAGGCTGCCCAGACGTGAGCAGAGAGGCAGGGGTCCGGCAAGGTTAATTAGCTCTCATGAGGAGGAGGTGGTAGGATGAGAAAGTGGAGAGGTGTGCTCCAGGATCCCCACTTAGCCACACTATTTATACCTTACCCCATTGGCACCCCCCCCCCCACCCTGTCCCTGGCTTAGTTGTCCATGTCCATTGGTCATGCATACATGCATATAAGTTCTGTGGTTTATCTCTTCCCACCCCCCCACCCCCCATCCCCTCTTCTGAGGGATGTCAGTCTGTGCCCTACTTCCATGTGTCTGGGTCTACTGTATTCCTCAGACTGTTATGTTCATTATATTCCGTATATAAGTGAGATCATGTGGTATTTGTCTTTTTCTGCTTGGCTTCTTTCACTTAGGATAATACTTTCCAGGTCCCTCCATGTCGTCTCAAAGGATAAGAGATCTTTCTTTCTTACCGCTGCATAGTACTCCATTGTGTATATGTACCACAGCTTTTTGATCCATTCGTCTACTGGTGGACACTTGGGCTGTTTCCAGATCTTAGCTATTGTAAATAGTGCTGCTATGAACATGGGGGTACATATATTCTTCCTGATTGGTGTTTCAGGCTTCTTAGGGTATATTCCCAGAAGTGGGATCACTGGGTCAAATGGAAGTTCAATTTTTAATTTTTTGAGGTAGCACCATATTGTTTTCCATAGCGGCTGCACCAGTCTGCATTCCCACCAGCAGTGTATTAGAGTTCCCTTTTCTCCACACCCTCGCCAACACTTGTTGTTTGATGATTTGTTGATGGCGGCCATTCTGACAGGTGTGAGGTGATACCTCATTGTTGTTTTAATTTGCATCTCTCGGATGATTAGTGATGTTGAGCATTTCTTCATATGTCTCTTGGCCATTTGTATGTCCTGTTTGGAGAGGTGTCTATTCAGCTCCTCTGCCCATTTTTTAATTGGGTTCTTTGTCTTCCTTTTGTGGAGTTGTGTGAGCTCTCTGTATATATTGGAAATTAACCCCTTATCTGATACATCATTGGCAATGATGTTCTCCCATACAGTGGGTTGCCTTTCCATTTTGATGATCGTTTCTTTTGCTGTGCAGAATTTTCACTGATACATCACCTAAGGCAACAGAAATAAAGGAGAAAATGAACACATGGGACTACATCAAACCTTTCACTTTCTGATTGTGGTTTAGACAAGAACCTTGGCAATGGGCACAACACTGGCCTGTTTCTCTTCTCGTTCAGTAGAAAAAGAGCCTAAATTGTGCCAAACACACTGAATATCCCCTTCCGATGATGATGATGATGATAGCTTATGCTTAGGTAGGCCTCCGCATGCCTGAAGCTAGCCTTATCACTTTCCATGGATAAATGCAGGCTCTTATCGTGACCGCTTAGCTATTTATCTTAATGAAGGTTGATGTGCTTAGTATAGTCAGCACACTATCATGATCCGCAGGTCTACGTTAAGATAAAGAGATGTCTTTGGGATGTTTTGTCCTTCATAAATGTTGCCCTCATTTTTTTGTCCAGATGCTGGAAGAGGGAGACAGACGTTTTCAACCGAACTCAATTCAGGTTGAATAAATGTTTATTTAAGACAAATTTTTTCGGAAAAAGGGCAGCATATATGCCTGAACAGGCTATCTATTTTTAGAATATAACTTAATAGCACTAGGAAGGAAGGAAGGGTGGGAGATAAATATCAGTGGCTACGATTTGCTTCCTTAACTGGAAAAAAAGAAATTAGAAGGACCATTGTCTGTAAACAATTGCTGAAGAATTCAAGAATAATTAATTTAAGAATTTATTTATTTAATGCTGATATTGCTGCTTTATAGCAAGCAGCAATATACCAATATCTCAAGTGAATGCTTATCCACTTGAGATATTTTATCTCTATGGACATTCTATGTTCCTGGATCTTTTAAAATACCGGCAGGAAAATATGATTACTAGTTGAGAACCTGTGGTTATAGTTAGCTTTCCGTGTGTGTGTGTGTGTGTGTGTGTGTGTGTGTGTGTGTAGTCCTTCCAAACTCCAAATGGGAACAACACTGAACATTCTATTTTAACAGTGGTCAGGGGAAGAGGAAAGACATGTCTCTCATAAAAATTCATTTATTTTAAGTTACTCAGACTCAGTTGAAAATAACCTAATCTAGAGGGATGATAGTGGCTCGGAGAATCACCCGTAAGTAGCTCCATTTTGTGAGAAGAAGGAAAAAAGTGTGAATCTCTTTCATTTCTGACAAGATAGAAGATTTAATTATATTTTCCCAGCAGGAAAAAGTTCACAGTGCTCTCCTTCTTAGTTGGTAGCCCTGGGGTTAAATATCCAGTATGATTATTATTATACCTGAATCACTATTTATCCAGGTTTTTTTTTTTTTTAACTGAAAGCCAGTCTGATACTGACTACTTCAGAACACTGAGCCCTAACTATCTGGGCACACCATAAGCGTGTAGCTTATTTGACTGGTTTCTCATGTTCATGAATAATGCATAACTAGTCAAACTTTTCAGATCATCTTATTCTGAATCCTCAACCTGACTGCAATTCTAAATGCCCTTAATCCTGCCAAATCCCCGTGTGTTCTTTGGAAGCCATATAGGCATATCATGAGCAGATAATTAGTCCTTATTTTGACTGGACAAGATTTTTAATAGTTAAATGACACTTCTTAATGCAGCCTAAAGGGTAAATGAATCCCTTAAGTCATTGATAGCTTTTATTCAGAGAGGCAGCTTCTCCTTGACAGTTACTCTAAAAGGCAAGTCGTCTCAAGATACTTGTTTTCCCTTTTAAATTCTCTTGCTTGTGCACTTAAGCCCTGCATTATTTAGACTAGTTAGCATGCAGAGTGGGAAGCTGCTGCTTAACTTTTCCCCCCTCCTTTTTGTAGCTAATTTAATGCACATTAACTGGTATTCTGCACCTTTTGTACTTCCCGATTTGTTTAACGATTCTTTAGATTAAATTATTTTTTTTCTCAAAATGCTGATCTGCTTGAAAGTCCACCCAAGTAACAGCTTAGAAGTTATACTGTGTTAAAGGGATATGGTCTCTTTAAATTTTTCAGTTTAACCACCTTTTCATGTCTCCCTATGGGGGCGGGGGGGATATTTGTATTTGAGCAGTAAAACAATTGATTTTAAAATGTACAAAATAGTAATTATGTGGAACTTGATTCTTTGGGGGAAATGAGAGATTATACCTGGTTAAGTAGATGACAGAGTACTAATTATTATTTATAGCCCTTATTATTATATACCTGCAAGTCACAATAGATTAAGTTTCAGTTAACTTTGAACAGCTACTAATTATAAAATACAATGTGGAAAGAAGAATCATTAACTTATGTACACCTAATCTTTGAAATTAAATGTTTTGCATTTCTTTTTCTAAGCTTGTTGTAACACACATTTCAAGCATTTATTAATTTAAACAATTTAAAAATAAACAACATTAAAAGATGTACTTTTGACCTACTACTATGGGGATTTATTTGAAATATATGTGAAAAGTATTGTTCTCTTGCTAATTGGTAAATATTCTGAAATATTGTGATTTTGGCACCTTTAATTTATTCTAAGAGGACATTGAGTGAAATATATATTTTAGTATTTCAGAATCAGCATTTTACCATTCAAATATAAGTGTAGAAAATTTATGTAGTTAAACAATAGTCCTGGTAAGAGGAGAAGAATATGTTAAGTGCTTCTATACGTAGATCATTTTGCCAAGCACTAAACATCCATTCTCTCATTTACTGCTCAGAACTGCCCAGCGAAATAGATCAGTAACTGGCTCAAGGTTACATTGCTGGGGACAGAATGTGGACTTACTCAGATCCTCTGCTCAGATCCCAGAGTGTTACTGATCACTCTGATGCGTTGATTCTTTCCAGCGAAGAGAAATTCAAGTAAAGGTATTCAAAAAGTGAAAGTAAAATTTCACACAGTGCATGGTTCCTTGGCTTTTGTGGCCTAAGATACGATTATGAAAAATACAAGGTATAGAAATAGATGTACTTGAAGGTACTTTTGACTCGCTTACTTGTAATATAGCTAGCTTTTCCCTAGTTCCACAAATTAACTCTCAGCTTCATGGATCGCAGCTATAGATTTCCAAATAAACTAAAAATGTGCATATTAATAAATTACTGGGTTAATACAGGGAATCCAGTTGGATAAGCATAGCCCAGATACCGCGTTGTGTTCGTTTTCTCTTAAGAAATCATCCAGTCATTTTTTTTTTCCATTTTAAGCAACCCAATTGTGATTAATATGTCCTACATAATCTCCTTGATGCTTTGTTTGCCAGAAATAACTGTCCATACTTTTTTTTTTTTTCTTCTATTCTTAAAGCATTCATTTCCACTTCTCGCATTCCCTTCCCGAGGAACCGCGCAACCCCCAGGCTCAGAAGCGTGGCCCAGCTCGCCGTGGTTTCCAAACTCGGCTTTTCTATCTCCAGAATGACAGTGATCCCCAAACCGCAAAATTGGGTGTCTCTCTGCCATGGGGAATTAAAAATAAACCTATACGTGAGGATAAAACTTTTTTCTTTTTAATATGGCTTTAATAATAGTAGAAGTTTGAGGCTTTTTACCAACACAGTAATTTAGTCTCTTATTTTGACTTGACTACAACATTCTTCATCCCTTTCAAGAACCAACTGAAGGACAGCTGTGAGGGAAACAGTCATTTCCCCACGTCATTCCGGCCCTGAAATCGACACACACTCTTCTTAAGTTTTTAACTTTCTGTCTGTTCAAGCTAAAAATGCCCCCCCCCCCCCTATTTCAAGCATAGACTGTTGAGATTCCTACTGACTTTGACATCCAGGGACACTGCTTCTTCCAACATTTTTCTTTTCTGCTTTGACTCCTCTTAGACAAAGGTGATTTTTTTTTTTTTTTTGTAAACTTATGACATGAGTTTCCAGTTCACCGATGTGTTGCTGACTGAGAGGTAGTGTGGTATCGTGGCTGAGACACACCTCTAAAGTCACATTGCTTGGTTCTGCGATCTCCTTCTACACTTACTAGATGCACACTGTTATTAGGTAACTCAACTTCTCTGTGCCTCAGTTTCCTCATTTGTAAAACGGGGGTAATTTACAACCAGTCCCAGGAGTTGCTGGGGAAATTGAATGAACTAATATATGTACAGTTTTAGAATAGTGCCTGATGTATCAGTATTTCTTGAATGAATGAATACATTTTTGGGGGTGTGTTACCACAAAAGTGAGAGCTATATTCCCTGAACCCAGAGGCTACATGCCAACTTTGTGCAGTAAAGTTTATCTGCTCTTATTTTTTCTCTGGTGACATTTCCACCGAGTTCCCATGTCTGCCATAACAAGCCCCAATTCCACTAGTCCTCAGCTTATTTGCAAACCAGACAAGGCTGACAGATTAGCAAGGTTCCCCTCGAATGAGTCACTTAAACACTCACAGAGTACGGTCCAGTGATTAATACAGTGCACATATATTTTAAGTATGTAATTTAAAGAAAACTCCCAAAGCATACGCCTTAGTGATGATTTCCATTCTTACAAGGCTTGTAGTTTCATCCTTTTTGCTTCTTATCACATTGATTCATTTGAATTGTGCAAAACACTAGCCAGGACACAAATGCTTGCTAAAATTAATACCTTCCAGCTGGTTTCTTTGCCTAAAAGTGCAGAATAGCCAGTGAAGCTGATTCATTGAACACATGAGGAAATCTGTCTATACCATGAAGCCTGTTTTGCTATGCGATGCCCACTGCTGGCAAAATCAAAACGGAAAACATTGGGGGGGGAAAGACTTAAATAAAGAGCATGCGTGGCAGGTGGTGGACGTAGTTGATCCGCACTGTCTGTTACTCTCTCTACATTTCCTTTCTTTGAGTTGTTGCAGTCTCATAATTTTGCCATGATTATCTATGAAATTAGGCTGATTAAGCTGTGATTCACGCTTTTCTTAAGTCATCTTCGGAAGAGATGACATGCTAATTGTACTCCTGAATTTTTTACACTATGAGTTTGTTAAGCACAGATACGTTTTATTGAAAAAAAAAATCTAAATGTATGTAATTGGACGTTGTGACACCTTAATACTTAGGCATTAGACCAGCAGCACAATTAGACAGTTTAAATGTGTCCTACTTCTTAATGTCTGTGTGACTTTAAGAAGCCACATTAAGTCCTTTTTTAAAGGGTCTGTTGCCATTTTGCTGATTGAAATAAATCAAAGTCTATCAGAGGATTTAAGTGGATTATGAGAAGGCTCATCACAATTACACATAATTCTAGAAAATTGGAATCTAGGGAATTAACTGTAAATTTAGAATGTCTCAAGGTGAAAAATTATATTTACAGTAGACTTTCTGAAGTGGTTATTGAGGATGTGACTAACTCATTCTTTGAGGCATCAAAATCAAAATTATTTCCTCTTTAATAAGGATAAAATTTGGTCCCTGAAGTACAATTTGAAATGACAGTTTAAAGTACAATTCAGAATTTACAGCATGTTGTGTGTATATCATCATTATACTGTGTGTTAAATATCATAGAATATACAGCTTACTCAGAAACAACCAAGAATACACAGATTTCCATGTGACATGGTTTAAATTATAGGCTTTTAATCTTTTTCGGTGTGACCCAGAATTTAACGTTTTATTTTATATAGGATCCAAGTACACACATATAAATATGTAGGCATATATTTAAAAACTGAGCAAAATCTTCACAAAATAATGTGAGCACGGTGTGAACTGATTGACTTCCAAATGGGGTCATCCCCTAACTAGCGGATCATGATCCTTAGTTCAGACAGCATAGATCTGAAATGCCCATGATCTTACTCACTTAACATGTATCCACCAGGTTGCTACCAAAATAAAAGACAAAATAAAATTTGTGGAACCGAAATACATTGGCGCGTAGCCAGCTGCAGTTCCCATTACGACACAGCCATATCACATATGGGAACGACAGGACATCCTTCTGCTTTTCGTCCTTTCTACCACATAGAATGTCTCCCCTTCCTGACTCCATGCTTTGACATTTTTCATCTATGATACAAGCTGTGTGTAAGCAAAAAATAAATCTTGTTCCCAAGTTTGTTATTGAAAGGTTAGTTTAACTTCCAACCACAGGTCCTGACAACACTAAAGTAAAAAAATTCTACCATCCATAAGCAAAGAAGCTTAACAAAGTAGCCTTGTGATCACTAAGAATAAGATCTTCCCATTTGACATTTTCTTAGCACCTACACCAACCCCACCCCTGTCCCATGCTGAATATGATGACTGCATTCTATAAAATAGATCTGTGAATTTCAGTCAACTACCTTGTTCTGTTAGAAAGCAAACCTCAACTAGAGAGATTATAAGACAGACCCTGAAAGGGGGTAAGAAGAGTGAGGGGTGGAGACGTTCATTCAGATCTGCACCGGACAACACCAGCACTTCCTCTGCTTGGCTAGACTGCATTTACAACGAACAGAGGACTGATAATCACAGTCCTTCTACCTGTAGCCATCGTGAAGTTATACATAATCGTCAAGGATGCCATGCAATCTGTCCCTCTACCATGTTTTTGACTCATTCATTGAAAAGGTGCTTGTTGAGGACACGAGGGGCTTGGTGCTAGGATTCAGAGTGCAGTTAGGCAATTTATGAATCCTGTTCATAGGGAGTTAGTTACCTTTTACGGAGAAGTCACCTGAATGGGTAGCAGATTTCAGTGCAACATACAAAATGCTGTGATAGAGACAGACATAGGATGAAAACTAGATACACAAAGAGAAACCAGAATTAGCCTGGTTAGGCAAAATCGTAAATGAGACCTACCTCAACTCCACTGTGAAATTTGTGGGAGGAAGACGATAAGGCCAGGAATGCCAGAGAACGCAACGCATTGCTGGCCCGAAGACCTGAACAGCAGGAGGCTTCCTGGCAGTGACAACCACATCAGGTGTCTTGAAGGGGCAAACGGCAGCATGTACTCATGGGAGGGGACAAGCGTTAAGAGGTGGGCAGATCCAGCTCCTGAAGGGCCTTCCGTGTAAAAATACAGGGTTTAAAATATACTGGAATGTATGAAAGAGGGTTCTAAACTAGGGACAGACTTGTTACTCTGCTTACTGGTCTTAACTGTTCAAAACAGGTGCTTTTCATTAGACACTTGCCCGCCAACCACTGGGAGGACAACGACCTAACCACACAGACAAACACAAGTGTCGCGCAGCAAGTATCAGGACGTCACAACAGCACCATGAATCTGGCAAAAACCTCACTTGGGTTGTGTCCCGGTACCTGTCTCTACTTAGATGTTATGACATATTCTCTTTGCTCTTCTCGACAGTCACACTGCCCGAATTTAGAAGGGCTTACCCTGGTTTCTTCGGTAAGAACCGCGGAGACAGCTGTCACTGGGGGGCTGAGGAGGAAAAGGCTGTCCCTCAGAAAACTGAGTTTTTCATATTTTCCCGGACACCAAAGAAATAGAACTTTGTTGATTGGCCAAATACAAATAGCTTGGACATCAGATAATAGGGTGTCGTAAAATTTTCAAAAGCGAAAAATGAAAATTCTTGAGAGGATGCTCGCGATGTAGGTGAAGGTGATTCAGTGGAAACTTGGAGAAGTTTGTCCGCTGCGTTCCCTTCCCTGGGGGACATGGGGCAGGAAGGGGCAAATGGAGCACGTCTGTGCTGTCCCCTCTGGCCGGAACATGGGGGGAGTGCGATTCCTGTTGCTACTGCGACAAATTACCAGAAACTGAGTGTCCTAAAACAACGGAAACGTGTTCTCTCTCAGTGCTGTGGTCAGACATTTGACCTGGGTCTCCTAGGCTAAGATCGGTCTCAGCAGGGTTGCACTTTGTTTCTAGAGGCTTGAAGGGAACATGTTTCCTAGCTTTTCCCAGTTTCGAGGACCTGCCCACGTTCCCTGGTTTGGAGCCGAGACCCCCTACAATCTCCCTGTTTTGGAATCCACTCATTAACAACCTTAATAACATGGAAGCCTTAGTTCCCCTTGGCCATGTCACCTAACATGTTCACAGGTTCTGAGCACTGCAGGGCAGACGTCTTAACGGGCGACAGCTGTTCTGCCCCCCACAGAAAAGTGGTGGGAGCAATGTGAGGACCAGCCATGTGAGGCCAGGTCCTGGCGTCACCCATGTAGCGTGACAAGGTATGACGCAAGCATGAGAGGATCTCCAGAGCCTGCTTCTCTGCCCATCACAGGAAGGAAGGTTCAACTTTGAGATTTTGCCACTGTCCTAAGAAATCGGAGTAAATAAAGGAAAACATTTCAATGAGCAGCAAAAAATCAATGAAGAGAATGGATCCAGAGTTTTTTTCCATTGATTTCCTCACTTCACTCTCCCATGGAGTCCTGTGCTCCTCATTAGAGGTCATTTCCTTCCTTTTTCTTGTTTTTGTTTTTTTTTAAAACTGCTCTGCGCTCCCAAACTCTTGAACATTCTTTTGGTCCTAATTGTGATCGCCGATATTAGTGTCAACTGATCAACTTCTGGACCAGAGTAAGGGGCCAGCGTTCCAACTGTTTTCAAACTTTCCCCAGAAATGGTTTTTTGGCTCCTACTAAAAGCTTTCAAAGCCTTACCTCTCAACAGTACATCAGAACTCAGTGTTTTCATGAAATCTTGCTCAGGATCAAAAGGTGGAAACTCTCTTTGTCTTTCTCCTAAATCTCAGTGACCAGTGGGGTTCCAAGCACAGCCTGTGACCACAGACAGGCCCTTCTGCGTCGCTTGTGAAACATTTCAGTAGGTAATCCCATGATAACATTTGAGGACATGTTTTGAAAATGGCCACGTCATTAGAATAATTGTGTAGTTTCTCAGAATCCCTACATTGAAGGAGAAGATGAACAGGTACTGTGATTTTTGCCACATTAAAAAAAAAAAAAAAGTAATGTACTACCTCAGTACATTTTAATTACAATGATTGGCCCCTCTGTAAACAGTGATTACATTTCTACTTTATGCATGATTTAACTTTGACATAATTTATTTTAGACTTTCACATTAAATAATCCATAAGAAAAAATACCTAGAAAGCCTTTATCACATACGGCCACTGTGGTATTTCTGTTCCTCGTTAACACAACCCTAAATATAGAACTGACTTATTGTAAAATTATTATATTTGCATAAAGTATTTATATATATAACACTGGCTACTTATTGCAGGAGTTAGTATTTAATTTCTCACTTAAAAAAAGTTTTTCCATTGTTTTATGGGAGGAAAATATATTTGAGAAAATATTAGGGAGTAATTGACTTTTTATTCAGTTTTCTTTTTTTAAACCTATTTATTTGTTTAGAATTATGTATTACATGGGAAAGCAAAGATAAAATGGACACTACCTTTAAGACTATAATCCAAAGATAATATTTTTACAATTAATAGAGACTTCATGTACTATTTTTGGAACAAACATTCATTCCTAGAGACAATATTAATATTTATTGTGGGATATACATTCTACAACATTATGGCCAATAATGAAAACTTAGAAGTTTGGGACCATTACTGAAAAGTGACTTTAAATTGATACTTGCAGCTAAAATAGTGTCCACATACACTTTATAGCAAAACCTATGGAAAATGACTAACACGTTACAAACTTAAAAAAATATTTACGTGGATCATTATTTCTTTGGTATGAACTTTCATCAATTCATCTCTCTTATAGTAAGTAAATTGCTAGCAATTCAAGACACTGATTTGAGGCAAATACTGGGTGTAGTTTTTAGGAAAGAAAATGTTTAAATTGGTGATCAATTAAATCCATCTCTTAGCATTAATTTGCTATTTATACAAAGCTTTGTAAGTTATTAAGGGTTTTAGATTTGGGTATTTAAATTACCTACCTAAAATATTAGTAATCAAATCTAAATTATTTTCTTTATTTCTAAATATATGTTTTATATATATATATATTTTAATTTTAAATCTTTTTGTCAATTAGTTTACCACGTGTAATTTCTATTTTTTCAAGGATATGTTGAATGGTTAAACATTTCTCAACCTTTGATTCTAATTCAAAGGGAGAAAAGAAAGTCTAAAACTGCACCCTTTCCTCTCCCATTCACCAGATGCTTCAAAGTATCACCTTCAAATTTTAACTCGGATATTTTGAAATCCACTGAAATTTCATGCAAATTTTGGGTACTCATCTGAATTTATGAGGAAAGGCAATACTTCTAGTTTTCATCAGATTATTAAAATCTATGTATGGCACTCAAAGAAAAGAATTTCTACTATAAGAAAACCCAAGAGACTAGAAGGAAAATCATGCAAGCTATGATTATTGCAATGGAAAATAAGTGATAGCCAAAAAAACCCCCTCAAAAGCAAAAACATAAGTAGGCCTATTTTCAGTGGAATAATCAATTGCTAACTTGTGAAGAAAAACGTCTCCAGTCTCTTTCTGGATTTTATCAACTCTTTGATCAGTGTTGGAGTGACTTCTCATTTCCAGCACTTCCTTCCTCCCTTCCATTCGGCTCCCTTAACACTCCCCCAGCCCCTGGCCACCGCCTCCAGTGGGCATCCGCAGAGAGAGAAATGGGAGTGAGGCCGCAGCGCATTGCTCCCAAGCAGTCCCCACCCATTTTTCTCTTGTGCAGTTTTCAGGTGCCAGCCAGCAGATTCCTGTTTGAGTCGATTCAGCAAGGCTGCCTGAGATGTGGTGTGCACAGTCTCCGCTGTGTGTGATGCGGCCACATTCAGAATGACAGTGGTCTCAGCCTCAGGGCAGTAAATGCTTCTTGAGATACATTCAATTGCTAGTTAACGGAGTTTAGCCTAAGGTATGAAGAAAAGTTGCTGATGTTTTCAAACATGTTTAAACATTTTAATATTGTCTTGGCATGGCAGTGTGAACTAGAGCATAGCTAGGTTTAACACAGTAAATTCCTGCAACTGCATGACCAGAATTTCCAGAGCTTTCTCTGGCCGCCCTCTGCTTGAACTTCTTTGAATGTGCTTAATCTCTAAAAATGTTCTTTTGAAGAGTTGCGCTTATTATTCGTCAGTTTCTTACCCATGATAAGGAGCCATCAAAGAAGTGGACTGTATTGTTTTCAGACCTCAGGCCGTTGTTTGGAGCGGTTCATTTAATGCAGATTATATAATATGTTTATGATCATTAGCTCAGTGATGTATTGCTGCATCAACAACCCCCTTCCAAAGGAACACAAACAAACAAACATAACTTGGGGGCTTCAAACAACAAAGATTCACTACTTCGCACATTTCCGTGGATTGGCAGCACAGTTAGTTCTTCGGCTAGTTTTGCTCCTTCATGTGGCGATATTCACCTGGAGCACTGGCTGGGGCAGGCTCTGCTGGGACCGCTGAGTCTCCTTCTCAAATACTGTTTGATCATCAAAGAAGCTATATCATGCTATGTCTCAGGATGCAGTTTGCCGGGTTCCAAGGGCAAAAGCAGGAGCTTCTAAGGCCTCTGGAGACCTAGTCTGGAAATAGCACAGAATTGCTTCTGCTACATTGTAGTCACCAACGCCAGCCCAGCTGGAAGGCATGCAGGAATAGATAACACATCTTGATGGTAGGAGCAGAGGTCACATTTCAAAGGGGGTGTAGACGGAGATTAAAGAAATTTCTGTCCTCATATTGCAATTTAAAGCAATCACACACATATCATGAAATCTGTGTAGCTCGCGTGTTGAATGGCTTTTTTGTTTCAATATGCTTCTTGTGTGAGGAAGGCATGGCATTTTAGGTATTTGTCTTGCTGTATGTTGTCTTTTTCGATTTGCAACCTCTTAGTCTTAGATGAGTTTACTGCTAATTTTTGACATATCATTAAAATGGAACTCCTTGTATCAGGCAAAGTAAGATAGCAAGCCGACAAACCATTTTATTTTTTTCTAGTGAAAATGATTAATTGTGATGTTGATCTGTTTAGGTTGTAAAGATAACTCAAACAATAGAGCATTTGCCCTTTCGTTTTGAGCAAAGATAGTAACACAGACTGAATCAATCTTCCTGGCAAAGTCTTACTAAGTATTAAATATTAGGAGATACCAGACATAGAGTAACCAGGATATGGTGGCCAGTGTGTTTTCCCAAATGGATGGTAGCTCTGGTATATTGCAGCCTCTATCAGCATAAACCCATTGTGCTACTGGAAATATAACTCAAAATGCATGCTCTTTAGATTGGTGATCAGTATGAATTACAAAACAAGTTTTTCAAAACCCTTGGGGTCAGATATATCTCGTAATTCAGAATCCTTCATGTTTTAAAATGGTTAATATCATGCATGTTTCATATATTATATTTAAACATCTAGAAGAGTCTGCTATGGTGCTCTTAATTAAACATACTATTTCCATAATAAAACATAAATATTTACACTATGTAAACTTAATAAAGATGAAAAAATAGTCCTGTATTGAAGGCCAGTTTTGTTGTAAGTTTTTGTAAAAAAAAAATTACATTTGGTTTTCCAATATTTTTTTGATTACTGAATTATTGATAAAGGATTGTGCACCTGAAGTGGCTAATATTTATTGAGACTTTATTTTGCCAAGAATTATTACAAGACTTTACCTATATTAATCTTCATTTAGTCCTCACAATAAGCCTAAGAAGTTAATTCATTTATATGTCCATTATATAGATAATGAAACTGATATAAGTTAGGCAATTTGTTTACAGTTATGTACTTACTAAGTGACAAAGTTAGGATTTAAATCCAGGGAAATTGACTCCCCAGACTATTCCCTTCAACACTACCCATTTCACTCCTATAAAATGCAAAAAAAGAAAAACAAATTTCTCCATCTCATTAAATCTCTCCAGGGACTATGACCTACTGTTTACTGAATATCTACACTACACTAGACACCATGCAATGAGTTTTAAATACACTCATTTTTTAATCCTCACACTAGATGGGGGAGTGGATATTATAAGCCACATACGAGAATCTTGAGCTCAGAGAAATTATATCCAAATTCACACGGTTTACATGTCACAGGCCCGGTGTCCTGTTCTTTCTATGAGTTCACTGTGCCTTGAGGGAAATGCTCAGGGGAGGTGTAGATGAGACTAAAGTTGGGGTCGGGCGGCTCGGTGATCCTCAGATCTTCATGTCATTGGTGGCAGCAAATGATTTTACTTTAAGAGGAGAACATTTCTTAGAAATCTCAACCCTCTTGAAGCCCTGAATGACATTTCCGAACCTGTTAATTTCCTCTTCTGCAAAGTGTTCAGACATTTAGAGGCTCACAAACTGTTTGTCTGAGACAGTGATTCCTACCCGCTCGGTGATCCGTTAAGTGCTTGTAGTTCTAGTCTCTCCAAATTCCCCAAACAGGCAACAGGCAGCATCTTTAGGGTACTTATGTAAAAGAGCCAAGTCCAATTGGTGCACACATTTTGGGTCTTATCCCCTTGCACGTAAGCTTTGTAGGCAACAATAATTTTCCAAATAAAAAGTTTTGGCCCACTGATACTTATTTCTTCTCAGTCCCATTATTTAAGTTTAAAAAAAAAAAATCTTTTTCTGACAGCTATTTTGGAATAAAGCAATTTCTTTAATCATTTGAGTAAACGATGTTTTCATTTGGACTAAAGAAAGTCAAGGTAATGTTTAAATATTTGTCAGAAAACCACTGACAATTATTCTTTTTCATTTTTTTGTAAAATTATTTTTATAGTCCACCAAATTTGAGCACAATTTAGGGGTACTTCTATAAAAAAGAAGCCAATGAGAAAGAAGTTGGGAAATAGAAAAGGAAAAAGAAATAACTTAAAAAGAAAAAGAAGGAGCCTAAATGTGTTTTCTTTCCTCCCCGCAAAGAAGAGAATATCACAGTCTTTCATTTGCAGAATTCTGACATGTGATGTAGAATAGATTGTAGAGGTGATGTGAATGTATGGGGTGTCTACATGTTGACTAACGACCCATTTATCTCGTATGGTCAGGGAATTCAAGTAATTTAAATATTAAACAAAGAAGCATATAATTTTAAATATCTGAGCTTTAAAAAAAAAAAAAGGAAAATTCTTTGGAAATATTTTTTAACTAAATGCTACATTTTCATGCCTTCTCTTAGGAAACAGAAATACCCTTGTGTCTTCGGCCCCAAACCAAGGGCCTGGGGTGGAGAGTATCTGGGATTCTAGCAGAGTGCATAACTCAAGCAGAGGAAAATCCTAACTGATGCAGAGCTGTCTTCAAGAGTCTTAACGATTCCAGTGCTCCCCTATAATAATGATGCCTCTAATGGTTTCTGAATTGTGTAGGACAGCTTCTGGAAACATTACACGCCCCTATGAATCTGGGCTTTCCTTGTTATTTCTAATGATTCGACCGCATTTTGTCTGTCTGTCGCTTCTCATTGAGGTCACTGTAGCAGCGTATTCCTACCAGCCTCTCATCTACCCTGCTTTTTAAGAACGCATAGACTTATTTTTAGAGAACGAACTCAACGTCTTACATTAGTCGCAATTCCGTCTACTTTAGGAAATGTATAGTGTTAGGGAGCTTGTGCCATTTTTTTCATTAAGTAGTAAAATTTGTGACTTTGTGGCAACTGTCTCCTGTGCTGTTCAGATACGTCGTTCTCTCTGTGGATACTCCAGCTTTTTCGTGTGGCTATGGGCAGCAGTAATTGACCTCTAAATAATTCAGCTGTCATATTTTAAGAAGGAACAATATGGTGTAATGGGACCCACTAAAGCAAAAGTCAAAACACAGATTCTTTAGCCTCCGCTCAGCCCCAGCGGACCCCTCGCTGCTTCCATCCTCCTTGCTTTTGGCTGCGGTGGTGAGGAAGGGACATGAAGTATGGGAACCTGCCGTAGTGGTTCTAAGAGTGGCTGCTATTATGATGGCTTAAAACTGTGTGCTTTCAAGGAGTAAGTTAACTTAGGTCTAAGAAAGGACGTTAAATCTCCAGGATGTTGTGAAGATTGTAGTAAACAGCATACCTCAGTAAAAATGGAGAACTCTACAAATAATGCTAAACGCAATGACAGTATCGAATGAATGCCATTTCCACTCCTGCCTTCTCAGGGATTAACACGATTAGGTCGGGGTAGGCTCCAGGGGACTGACTTTGTATGGAAAATGCTGATGGAGAATACCATCATATTTCACTACAGAACACAGGCCTTTTTAACTGATTTACTCCAGACCAGCTAACTAGAGTTGAAATGAATTGTTTTCCATCTTTATAGTCTGATCAAAATTAAAGGGAAAAATAGTAAACAAAAGCATGAAATGGTGTTCTCAGATATGAAAAATCATCCTCAATAACAGACTGAAAGACTCAGAACAATTACTATTGTAGAAAGTCTGCCTCTATAACCCCAAGAAAAAATAAGACATTTTATGAGTATATATTTTATCAAAGAAAGAAAGAAGTGTATTTGATGATTCTCTAAGACCTTATATAAGCTTTATGTTTTTAAAGATATATGGACTATATTTACATAATTAAAATGAGAAAATAAAGAAATGCAGAAAGATATTATTCCACTCAGGCCTTCCTCTTAATAAATTGCATCATAGTACAAACTGCATCTTGTTAATCATTGGCATTTCTTTTGAGGATGTATTTGAGTCATCAAGATTGGAAGATTGGATTGCTCATGATGAATCTCTTATAGCCTTTCTTGATTATTTTCTAAATTTGATGACAAACACTGCAACATGTCTCAGCCAATTAGGCATGTCAACTTCCAATGTGGTCCCCAATCAAGTGTTTGACTTTGGAAATGACAGGAGATCCTTATTAAAAGTCATGCTTGTTGGATAGAGATGTGGCAGCCCACACTTGAGGCTGATGGCAGAGAGGACAAACTGCCTCTCATTAAATGCAATGAGAGGAAATCAATGTTGGCAGGAAGGAAACCGGACTATGAAGTAAACGCTGAGGGAAGGAACTGAAGACTATCTTACTCCTAGTTGATTGGAAATTGAGTCAATCGAAATGAATGTAATTTCTTATGAGCAACAGGGAGTTCAGGTATGCAAGTTAAACAACAGGTAAGAAGAATTGTTAGCGTAGTAACATAACTAGATAAGCTGTCTCTAAATGTACACAAATGAAAGAAAATCAAGGTGCTGTGAATTTCAACCTGTCACACAAATTAACCCCCCCCCCCCCCAAAGCAGCAGCCTGTATAAGTCACTGTGTAAGTAAAGTGATACAGTGTGTGAGACTGAAGTAAACTTGGAGACATGGTTGGAGACCATTCTGGGTCATTTCTGCAGGGATGACAACCACATTCATGGAGATTTTTTACTATTTTGTAGCTAAATTCCTTGTTAGTCACTATCAGAAGAGGACAAAACATGTTTCAGCATTAAAGCAGTGAAGAAAAAAAGAGAAGTGTTTAGAGTAAAAAATATATCGATCTTACATATATATACACACACATATATACACACATATATATACATATATATGTGTGTATATATAGCCCGTTTCAAAGCTTTAAGGTTAGCTTCAGATAAACAAAGTAACCCGAAATGGGAAATATTCCTAAAGAACTCACACAGTTTGCTCATTTAAACTAGATTACAAAAACCATTCATAAAATTTGTCAATAGTTTGATTTTTTAAATGCATCTAAAATATGTGCTTGAGAGGCACAGAGGGAATTGAGAATTTAGCATAAAGAAATGAGTAAGATAGTGCTTTTCTTTTGATGATAAAATTAATAGGATCTGCCCACTTAGAAGTCAAACAGCAGCATGTGCAACTGCAATAAATAATTATCTTCGCATTTTATCTTTAGGAAAGAGAAAAGTAATTCTAGATTTCCTTTGAAGTACACTGGAATTTCCTTGTTGAACTCTCAGCACACAATATAAAAATCTCAGGCCACACTGGTTCAAAAATCAATGGGCCGACAAACATCATTATTTCAGTATCCATCACAGAAGGAAAAAATGACTTGCAACATTGGACTGCCTTCTAGAGGAAATCTGGCTGAGAAGAAATTGTAGAAATCCTATACAAATGATTGCCAAAGTAAGAGTGTAATGTTAAATTGCAGGGGATGATATATAGGGACAAAAGTAGAGTATACAAATATATTTGGAATAACTTATGCCACTCCCTCTTCTATTTTAAACCGAAACTACGGGGACTATGTCTATTTAAATCTCACTAACTCCATTTGTTGTGAATCTATTTGCAGAGGTCAAAAATTGTCAGTCTTTCAAGTCCCAAGCCTTGTAATAAAATGCTGCTATATGATATAAATCGGAGCACAGTCATATTACGCTCTTCAGTTTGGCAATAAAATAAGCTATAAAATATATTAAATAAAAACCCAGAGGTTATTTTCCTAGAATCTGTTGAGCTAGAGCAGGTTCTTCTCTCTCTCTCTCTCTCTTTCTCAAACAAAAACAAAGTCTGTTGAAATAATAGATTTGTAATAAGAAAATTCTCCAAAGACAGACCCACCTAGTGACTTTAATTGCATATACAGGTAATTCTTAACTGGCATCTTTAATCCGAATTCCTGAGAACTTGCTAGATATGACTCAGCTTTTTAGAAAGAGAAGACAATTTTATTCCACTAGGCAACACCATTAACTAGGAGCACATGCTACTTCATCCAAACTTTCAGAGCTTGACTGTATGCACCCAGTACATTGCATTTCACATCATATTTCATTCAGCAAGCACCTTCCCAGATGTCTCTCTATGTGAACACTCAGAGAATTATGCTACAGCAGGTATACATTAGGTCATTTGAAGGTGGGGGTGGCAGGTGGGGGTCAGGGTGGGGGAGGTGGCCATATTGCTGGGATGCTCACACCCATAACCTACTTGTACTTAGCTTTTTACTTTTGACCACATAATATGCTGTCAATTTAAGTTCTACTTCTGAGTCACCCTGATGTTTTAGAATGTATTTTAAATATAAGGTTTTGCATATTTGCATTCTATGAATAATGTATAAGCAGGAAAGAATTCAATTGGCAAAAGTACACGATTCCTCGGATAATTTATAAATACAGACGAGTATGCATTTGGATTTAATAACTTTTCTTATGCGTGCGGAAAAATTTATACTTATAGAAATATCTGGATGTGCTTTATGGCTACTTGAGAAAATATGCACGTCCCTGTCCTGTGAAAGATTTAGGTATACCTCTCTCTTCTACACACTCACTCATCGGTGTGTTCACTCCCCTCTTTTTATGACACCTGATGTTTCTGCAAAACCTTATCTTTAACGGGCCGGAGATGAAAACGGTCCTATGGGACCATGAGCTGCAGGGTGTGTAAGGAGGGGAACTCACATGGTAAAGAACATAGATATGTAAAATCGCCCTCCGTTTGCAGACAGCAGGGAAGCCTGTGGAGGGACGCCCCACGCTCATGGCTCCTTGTCCTTGCGTTTCAGATTCAAGACCTCTTCCAGATGTCGCGCTGACTGGGAAGTGCACCCGCGAGTGTGACGAGTACGGCCACTCGGACTCCTGCTGGATGCCCGTGCGCACGTCCCCCGAGAGGAAGAGGAGCCAGCCCAAACTCTCCACTTTCATGCCCGTCGACGAGCGAGGCAGCCAGGAAAAGCTGGCCAACGGCGAGGCCGCCGTCCTGGGTGACCGCAACAGAAACCTCCTGAACAAAAAGTTGACCTCATCCTATGACACCTTCAGTGCAGCGAGTTTCAGCAAAAACGAGGAAGCCAACCCCGAGGATATCCCCCTGACCAAAACGGGGGAGTACAAGCCATCGCCCGTCAATACTCTCACTAGAAGAGAAGTTTACCTGTAGGCTAGAAAGAAGCAACAGCAAAGCTCTTCTGGTGTGGGAGAAGGAGAATAAGGGGCATAAAATAAAAAAGAAAAAGAAAACCTCACAAAGTAAAACCGGTTCATGAAAAGGAAGGGGGCTACCAAAGAGACAAAGCGT
This sequence comes from Molossus molossus, assembly GCF_014108415.1. NCBI lineage: Eukaryota > Metazoa > Chordata > Mammalia > Chiroptera > Molossidae > Molossus > Molossus molossus. The sequence goes on from NW_023425344.1 coordinate 21,962,332, forward strand.
TGCCTGCCAATCCTGCCCCCGCCGGGCCTTTAGCGGGACTGTCAGCCTGACGGTCGTGTACAATGTAGAAACCATCCTTGCTACCTGCATGTCGGACCCTCCCCATCCCCAGCACCGCTCTCCCTCTTCCCCACCACCCTCCAAAAAAAGAAAAAGAAAAAAAGATGGTTGCAAGTTTCTTTCACGGTGACGAGCCTGGTTAGCAGAACACGACACACTCTCATCACCCCCAAGCTGAAGCATGATTTCGGTCACTTTGATTTAGTTCTATGTCATCCAACTGGTCAAAAGAGGTAGATCAGGTAAATAGATATTTGAAACATATTATCAGGATCTGATTAATTACCGGGAAAGGCAGTCTCTCAAACAATGACAGAGTCCCCCTAAAGGCACAGTCTTGTGAACGGAGCGCTCTAAGAAGCGTTTTCCAAGATCACAGCTTTAACATTCTATCAAAGGCGGAGAGCTTCGAAGCAACGCCTCGTTGGAGACTGCAGGCCCCGGATTGGCCTATGTTGTTCTTTTCAAGTCAGGGACATCAGCTTCAATTCCATACATTCATTGAAGATTCTAATGATACACACGATCTTGATCACATGTATCAGTTGCACTAATTATAATTTGTAAACATCACACAAATATTTTTCAGAAAAACATCACTATTATCAACTAATTGGAACAAATTGTGTTATTAAAGGGCCAAAGATCATAACGGCAGGTCAGGGAAATATGAAGTAGATTTGGTCTTGACATGGAAAGCCATGAAGCAAGGAAACCCTCAAACACTCGTTTATCTTCCATTGTCTCCATTCCCAGAAAACAAGCATTTTCCCTTAAATGGATTTTCTTTGAAAGTTCAATAATGGAAATTAATGAGACATATTTTTGGTATTATAATAGGCAATTAGTCGAGGTTCAGGTTTAGTTTCGAAAAACAGGGACGAGTCTACATCTTAAAATCGTATTTGTGGGTAGGCAGGGAAAGAAAGATACATCGGCATGCAGTCTGATGAATTGAGTCCACTATTATCATTTTGGAATCTGGGTTATGCTTGCTGGTCTTAATTATCCACATTTCAAATTACCAATTACTTTTGTGTGTGTTCAATGCACACCTCCATATAACACAAGTGCATTGATTTTGAATCCTGTGCGATATTGCACTACTTTGAGACTGACAGCATTGGAACACGGTGACACCCTAACTGACTTTGTCACTAATTGCATTTGAACATTATCTAATATATATATATATCTTATATATATATCTTAAAACAAATCCAGACTGCACATGAAAGAAATGAATTCTGGGCGGTAACCTGTCTCACTATATGTACATCTCAAAGTTGAAAAAATATGCAGTTTTCTCAATGTGAAAAAAAAGAAACAGAATATGCAGATTTTAGGTCACTTGCTCTATGGAGGATGATTTAATGCAATTGGAAATTGAGCTGGGACATTCAGACAAAAGTGACAATCCAGTGACAGAAGAGCGATCACAGGGGAAGAGAGCAAAGGTTCCCATCGCTGAATGTTTGTAACCTGGTTAAGGCATAGCCTTGATGGCTCCCTAGCAAACTGTAGAAACAATGTAGCTTTGGGTAGTTTCAAGCTCTGCAGAATTTCTTAGACTATAAAATGAAGCAGCCTGGAATATAGGTTGTTAATTCGCTAGAGATCATCAAAATGCTTATCGTTGAAAGCCACTTTTCTGGTTGGTGGGGTACTCTTTTGAGGTCATTTCTTTATGATCTTTTTTAAATGGAGTTTTCATTTTGATGTTAGTTTGTGTACAATAGTTAGGATGAAAGAAGATGTGTAATTGAAACAAAAACATTGGACTAAAATACCAATAATTGAACATGTTGATGTTTGATTATTATTTACAGTATGGAAAGATGCAATTCTAGTACTCCGCTAGGAAACTGCATTAAAGCAGTCTGCCTTGTATAATCTGTAAGTACCTATTAAGACAAAATACTTCTAAAGATACTTATGAAATGTATACATATTTTTTCTTGCACGTTACAAAGGAAATAATTGCATAACACAGGTGTTCAACACACTTTTTTAACATATTTTTTTTTCTTTCTGTCATGAGACACTTGAAACCATTAGGTAGCTCATTTCACTCTATCTTAAAACCCTTCTGTTGTCTATAAAGCTAATGCAGGTCCTACTGGACCTTCAAATTAATCGGATTCACATTCCCCAATAACGTTTGCACCGCATTCAGGACAGCTATGTCATTGTCTCTCTTTAGAACTAAAATGGGTGTGAAAGAATAAAATTCAGTGTACTGTAAGTATTCACAGTATTTCTAGTAGAATTAGCTATCATAACATGTTTATTATATAATGAGCTGGCATGACACAGAAATATATTTTGTGTTTGTATTACTTTTATTTTGAATAGGTTAAATATGGTGCCACTCCATATATAGAGTGCTTTTGGAAAAAAAAATTTAAAAAGAAACAAAAAATAAATAAATGAGTGAATGCAAAATAAGCAACTGTGCCTTTTATACCTGTTGTTATGGTAAAAAACAAAAACAAAAAAAATGGTTGTTGGGTTTGGACAATGAGGGGAAATGGGCTAGTCCCAACTTTTTTGATCCTGTATATTTATCCATGTTTATTTTCTGAAAATAATAAATAATATATTAAAAATTTGCCTTCTGAAAAACTCAGATAATGGACCAGTCTTAAATATTGTTCATTCATACGACAAAATTAAGGCATCAACATGGGCTGCTTATTTCTGACTAGAAGGCTAAAGCATTTATTGTAATAGTAACACAGGAAGATATTATCAGGGGTGAAATCAGTCCATCTTGCAAGATAAAATATTAATTTAGAATGTCTATTTTTTTTCTTTTTGTTGGTCTTTTTCTTTTAACTGCTGTTTGATTTTGGTTGTACAGTATATAAACCATCCTTGTTTTCTGTACGCAAGACTCTCAAGTGAACTTTGCATGCACTGTGATACATTAGGGCACATCTATAAATTACTGAATAACTATATAAATTTATGTGTTTTAAAACGTCTGTAGCTCCCATCGAAAACCATTCCGAACCTCCAGATATCATTTCTGTATGGTTTGTGACTGGCCTGCTGCCTGAGTTTCAGAAAACAAGGGAGGCTTTATTTTTATGGAAAGAGGAACTAAGATGGTGTTGACCATGTCTGGCTGAGAGGTACCCTAGGAAACTGCTTTATAAGAGAGTACAGTACAACATACAGACCAGAAGAAACTGCCAGGAATCAAACAGCCATTCTTAAACAGTCATGAGAAATCTCAAGACCTATGTCATTTTAAGTATACTGTTATCAGTGATAAATATACAATGTGTCCTTAAGGGGGAAGAAAAATGTGAAGATGATCATGAATATTGTAAAGCTTGTCAGTTGTGACCCAGGCAGAGGTACAGGTAACATCTGGAGGATGGCATCATTTTCCCAGCTACCTAGGGTTTGCTTTCAGAGGACTTCTCCTACATTTTAAAGCACTTGCATTCTATGTGGTACGATCTGTTTGTAATGTTCATCACTGACTATTGTTCTGCTACTTGGATGTTGATAGTGAAGCAGAGAACAATTTATCATCGTTTATTATGAGTCACTATGCACGCAACTATGCTACACATGGCGAAATGTATTAAACACGCGTCCAACTATTTATGAAATACTTTACATAATTTAATTTGCTTTTGTACAGGTTTATGTAAATAAATTGCTTGTCATTTTTGTCTCTGCAAATTAAAATATAACATGGTCAAATGGTTCCACACTTGTAAGTGTGCTTCTCTGTTGACAAGTAATTCAGCTTTGGTTGGACGAGTAGTGAATGGGTGCATGTACCAGTTTGATTTGAAATGGCCTGATTTCTGTTAAATTAAGAAACAGTAAGGAAAATAACGATGAAGCAATTGTTGATTTGAGGGGCAAGTGCATAACTGTCTTAATACTTTGCCTTATAATGGATGGAACTTGAGTTCATCCATCTCATCAAAATAATTCCTGAGACAGCTAGCTGGCTTTGAAATCTTAAAGGTAGAAGAACTTATTATTTTTTAAAGAGAATTTTCACATTGAAGGTAAAATTAATTCTCAGTCAAAATGTATCTCTGTAAAGGCAGTGCTTGCTTTAAATCGAAAGCAATGAGAAATTCCAAAAGGTTAGAGACGTAATAAAAACTTATATCATGTGAGATGTAGAAAAAAATCCTGAAGAAAAAAAAAGAGAGAGAGAGAATTTTTACCTTCCTCAGTTTTTCTTTAGTTGAGCTTTTGCTACTTGTTATATTTTTTAATCATTTACTACCTTTTTTTAGTTATTCTATTTTTTCTTTGTTATCAGATTATGCACCTAACTATAATAATCTTCTTTATTTATTAAGTTGGTATCTATTTAGCAAAACTTTTTTTTTTTTTTTTTTTTTTTTTTTGGTATGTGCCCCTAGCGGACACCGAACCCAGGACTCTCTGGTCCACAGGCCAATGCTCCAACTGCTGAGCCACACCAGCTGGGGCAAGTTGGTATCTATTTAAGCAAGTCACTTGTCTTCTCCAACCCAACTCGGAAACTTAAAGGAGAAAAATTATTTTCTGTAAAAGGCGGAGACAAAGGTAGGTTTACAGGCGTTAGTATGAAAAATAATGCAATAATTAATAAATAACAATACAAAAATAAACATGTGTACTCACAACTATAAACCTACACTTGCCCACCTGCATATACAAATAGATTACACAGAATTTTTGAGCCGTCTCACAAGGGGAAACATGCCTTGATGTTTTCCTACCATTTTTTCCCTCTCTTAGATACAAATTTAAAATATTTTATAGAATAACATATCTTTTCTTAAATCAAAGATGTCTTTATAAATTGATTTTGGTTCTAAATTAAAAGCGAGCACAGTACCCTGGTGGTAAAATATTGTCCCAATATGCCAAGGTTTTGCATTCCATCCCTGGTAAGGGCACATACAAGAAATACAAGAAGCAACCAATGAATGCATAAATAAGTGAAACAGACCGATGTTTCTCTCTCTCTCTCTCTCTCTCTCTCTTCCCTCTCTCCGTTCCTCTTTCTAAAAATAATAAATACATGTTTTTTAAAAAGAGTGAGCATGGTGGGAAAATCTGCTTCAAGTGTCAATGAGGTGAAGAAGTGGTGTGAAGAAATGAAGAAATGCCTTCATTTGCTTCTGCTTTTCTAACGGTGAGAATCAAGCATCAGCTCATAAGTCAATGGAACAGCACATAAAATGAAATCACTATGTCTTCTTCCTTTAAACTCTCCATGTAGATGTGTTAACCATATTCCTCTTCACCCTGAAATTTCATTCTTAGATTAAAGTATTTTCTGAAAAATCTCAAACATGTAAAACTACAGTGATACACATTAGAATGAAGATGGACAAGAAGCAGGTCAACAAAAGTTATATGCATTACTCCCAAGATTTAGGTTCGATTATTCTACCATCTCTGAGTGGCTGGGAGAGTTCTATCTAGTTACTTAGAAGCTTTACTTAGCGCAATGACCTGGTTACACAGCATCTTACATTTATTGTGCACAGTATAGTTTACAAATGGTTTTATAAGATGTATCCCAACCTTTCCATAATAACTGCAATAGAAGCTGTAGAAACTGCTAGATGAACCAACCAAGTGTGCAGGTGGATTATACTTTTATTAAATAATTCTCTCAATAAAAATTTGAACAAAACATTCTACCTTATTAACATTCTCCCTCTACTAGCTCAAGTACCAATCAAAAGACTTCGCATGACTTAGCAGAGTGACAAGAAAAAGGAACTCTCCCCATTTACCTGAACAGAAGAGGCTTTGGGTCAAGTGGGGATTTGGGGGGAAGGCACCAGTTACACAGCTGGGCAGGTGATCATCCTCACAATACACTTGGCAGGCATCGTAACGTGTCTGGTATTTCTGACAGCAAACTGGAAATGTTGAAAATATCATAGCCTCCTTTCTTTCTGCTGAATACTGCTGACCTAATCTAGTTTTTGGTGGACTTTGTCTGGCTAAATAGTCAGTATAGATTTAGGGATTTGAATAATCACAACCGACACTCAGCACTATCAAAATTGATCAGATAATTGTAACGTTCCCAAATGTGCTTTGGTTTAACAGGTTGATTCACAAAGAAACCCATTTAATGAGTTTTGGTCTTGTCTCTTTCCTCTTTTTGAATATACCCCTTTTGTGTTCCCGTCTCAAAGCCCTTTGCCAACCTCTGAGAAGTTATTTGCTCTGTGTTTCATCCCTTCCGAAGGCAAATCTGGTTTTCCCTGTGGGTGATGGGATGCGAGGTAGCTAACCTCAGACTAGAGAATCTGCAACCCAATCAGCTTTATTTTAATAGGAATTCATAATATCACTACTTGAGCGCTTAGGAAGCAGAGTGAATAGAAACTGAACTTATATTTGTTTATTTTCTCTTATCTTTATCCCTACGCTAATACTTGTTTATAAACTGCATGGAGGAAGGTGATTAACCAAGATAATATAAAATTTCTAAGCTGCAGGGAGCGAGGAAATGATATGAATGTATAATGTGGAGAGCTCAAAATGTATGCTCTCCTTTAAGCCTACCTTTATTTTTTCCTGTTGTGCTGCTGTTAAATGTAAATTTTATTCATTGATTGAATTTAATATGTGTGACCCACACAGGAAATAATTATGTCTAGTTATTGAACATCCTGGTACAAAATATAGAAGATGCTTAAGTGTTCATAAATGTAAAAGTTGCCCCCAGCACTCTCGGATGATGCTAAACAAAAAATTGTAGTTTATTTGTGATATTCAGTTTTATTTTATTGTTTTGAATGTTATGAATCAAAGAACCCATTACCAGGAAAGTCATAAGATGTTTGAGGTCAACAGAGAAATGCCAGATATACTCCTAGAGATTAAAATGAGTTTTGAAAAAATAAAAATGTTAATTAATATGCCTAAATTGTAAAAGTAAACCACTAAAGAAACACCTGATTAAGCGATCGAAAAAAAAGAAAGAACGATAAAAACAAGGTGTTTTATTTTGCTAACTTAATTGAAAGTACGTCACAATATCCCAGGCTTAGTAGAATTAGTAGTAACTTGATAGGCTAATGTTAGTTTTTTATTTTATTTTTTCTAAAACTATTACATGGAATAATATTGTTGCAATTTAAGGATGGTAATAAAAATTAACCATGTACATAAATCATTTTATAATACATTTATGGGAGGGAATTGAGGGCAAAAAATACTAAAAAAAAGTAAACAAATGAAGTAAGTAAAATGGCTTGGTCATTTATAGTCTTAGCACCTGTCTTTCTGAGAGAAAGAGTTATGTGAATGCTTTGCCAGACTCTATCGTACAGCGGAATATACGAGAATAGTATTTCTGAAACTGGAGTCTGTGATCCACCGGGAGACTGTAGAGTGTTATAGATCCAGGAATTCTAGGAGAATTTCAAAAGTTTTATTAATATGATGATCAAAGTGGTATTTCAGTAGAAATAGTTTTCAGTGATAATTCTCAGTTGACCTTGAATTTACTAGAATAAAATCTTCACTTTATAAGTCAATATTCATCCATTATTTAAAAAGTTATGTTCTCTAGGGTCCAAACGAATTTTTATTTTCCTTTACAGGGGTTCATATTTTACTCAGTTTTGAGAAAGAAACAAATCAGAGAATTGAGTAAGAAACAAAGTATTAGACAACGTAGATGATTGAACTAGAAAATATCAACCTGTACAGAGATTGACAAACTTTTCTAAAAGGACCAGATGACGAATAGCTAAGGCTCTTCAATTCAAGAAGCACAATCAATGATGTTATATAGGCATTTATATGACATAAGAAAAAACAAATTTCTGGAATTTTTTTTCAATCATTTAAATGCGTAAATGCCATTTTGAACTGAGGAGGTATACAAGAGTAGACAGTCTGCTAGATTTTATCAATAAATTACAGTTTGCTGACACTGGTATTCACCAAAACGATTTCAATTGATACTAAGTTCAGAATACCTCACTAAAATTCTTCTTATGCCTCACTTACGTAGGTATGTGTTTGATCAGGACAGTAGTGATTTATGGCTTTGTCCAGCAAAGTCACTAATAATCACCCTCAAAGGTTACATTATGTGGTTAACCGCAGTTATCAGGGTCATTCTTCCCCATTGTCCAGCTTTGTAAAGACCTCATCTCCAGATCACAAAGGTTCACTGTATCAAAGATACAGGCCAATGTGCACGAATCTTCAGGCAACTGTGAGAGTTCAAGATCTTCCCCATATAGGAATCACCATCGTCCACATCGTAAAACAATTAAAAAGAGTATCTCACTTCTGAAGTTTTCAGTTTGGTTTAGAGTGGAGGATTTTACTCTTTTCCATTGGATCAAAATCCATTAAATACCATAGATAAGGGCTCATGTTAAATAAAAAATAATATGTTTCGAGGGGACTTTTTGTTATTTGTATGTTTTTCAAATTGGATACATTAACAATATAAAAAAGTGAACACATAGAAGTATTCTAAAATTATGAACAGTTGAGTGAATAAACTCAAGAGTAATAAAAGAAACAATTTACTTCTAAAACGTTAAATACTTTCCATCTAATAATACCTGTAAAGGAGTATCCATTTTTAAAAAGTCGCACATTGCCCTGGCCAGTTTTGCTCGGTGGTTAGAGCCTCGGCCCGTGGACCAAAGAGTCGCAGGTTCGATGCCGGCCAGGGGCATGCACCTCTGTAGCAGTTTGTCCCCAGCCCCGATGCGGGGGACAACCAGTCAGTGTGTCTCTCTCACATAGATGTTTCTCTCTCTCTCACTCTCTCTCTCTCTCTTCCTCCTTCCCTCCCTCCCCTCAACTCTATCTAAAGATAAATGGAAAGAGTATCCTCAGGATTTAAAAAATAAATAAAATAAGTAAAAATAAAAAGTCATATGTTATCATTTTAGTGTGACATTTGACAGTAGCTCTTGCTTATCAAAGCAAAGTGAATAAGACAGACTAAACAACTTTAAGACTATTGCTACCAAAATGGTGTAAAAAAAAATCTTTATGTAAAGTCTAAATATAAACACTGCTAAGCCTCTAAATGTGAATGGTATATTTTGAGAGAAATAACATATTACCATGCAGAATAAAATTGACAACTATAATGAACTTATTACTAGGATTTGATCAACATACAAAAATATGTATGGGTGCTTCGGTGTATAAATTGGATTATTTCAATATAAATTGTCCAATATGACCATTTCTGAAGCTTCAATCTGGGAATTCTTGTAGATACTGATTGCATAATCCTCAGGACTAGTTGGATTTGTTAAACCTTCAGAAATGAGGGAATTGAAAAAGCTACCATAGAAACCGATGCCAGGTCTAAGAAACAGTTGACATTCTCATTGACTAAAACAATCTGGGAACATAAATGGAGAAAAGAAAAGACAAATTCTTAGTCATAAGGGAGGGGTTTTATCAGTCCATAGATGGTTTAAGAAATAAAAAGGGTAACTGAGAATGCTACCATATTGGAAAACTTACTACAAGGCTATAGATGTTGGCAAAGTGAGGGTGAACAGGGTGAGCAATATAGCTCTTATCCAAAAAATTCATTTGTCAGTGGACTCCTGCTATGTCAATTACTGAGATCCACAGAGAGATATTTAGTATCCTGCCTGTTGACATCTTTCCTTAAATTGCCTGGAATACTCCAGGCTTATTTTTTGCTATTTTCTCCATCATTTATTAAATGAAAACAAACAGTATAACAGGTGATTTGATTTTTCTTTCTGCTTAGGATTTATGTGTGCTTCACAGCCTGCATTTGGTATGGTCGGGTTTAAAGACTCTAAGTCAGCAGAGAAATATTCCCTCTTGACTTAAATGTAAGTCAAAAGATTATAATGAAAGTATCACAGGTGGAAAAATAATCTTCACTCTGTAGTAATCAGACCCAACACTGACAAAGGACCATGCATTGCTTTGGTATTTCAGTGGAGATGAAAGTACCAATTTATACTTTAACTGTGCAAGAAGAACAGAAAGATCTGTAAACAGAAGGATATGGCACTCGAGGTTAATTTCAACCTGAATTACAAATATAAAAAGATTATGCAGGATAGTGGATTGAAGCCAATTTACCAGAAGTTAATATGGAAGTGACATTTGCATTGCTTGTTTTCATTAGACTCATGAAGAAAAGACCTTGATCTCTGCATCACTCGCTCCCCACAGCATCGTGGCAAAGAATTCCCAGACCTATCACTCCTTCCACACAAACTTAAAATAACCAGCACAGAGGAATCAGGTGGAGCATGTTTATTTTGCCCACCACCATGGTCACCTTCTACCTAGAAATATCTAGATAGTCCCATTAGCTCCAAATTTAATTTTTGGCTCTAATTTGACTCCATTTCAACCAATATGCAATTTGGTTATAATTGTGTAAAACACAGCATAATTTCTAAAATTCAAATCAGAAAGTGTTTTTCAAAAACATCTCAAGGTTGTGATGACACTACTCAGTCTTCTCCAGCTGTACAGGGAAACAACCCTCTGGAGACTTTATTCCTTCACGTTGCTATTCCCATCTGGCTTCCAAAGGTATTTCCCTTCATTTTCAAATCTATGAGGATAATTTAATTCAGGAAAAAAAAATTCTGAAAATGTATTACATCCTTGCAGAAAAGTTGCTCATATCTCAACTGTTTAACATTGTGCATTTCCTCCAGGAAATGTGGATGTAGTTTAGTAAGCTAACAATGTATGGGTATATCAAACACAATGCTGGATATCTGGGGTACAGATATGGGTAATCCCTGCTGTTATAGAGGTATAACAAAGGCTCAGGTAATGGGGTGGGGGGTAAACATTGACACTGTTAAGAACAACACAGCACTTGGTTCTTGGTATGTTCAATAACGAGAAAATAAAAGTTGTTTAGGATAATTTGTGAGACACCTATCTTAGATTTTTGCACCAGGAGTAACCATTCAAGGAGGCATTCAAGTTTAAGAATAAGGATGGATAGATGGCAATAAGGGATGAAGAGGTTTTCAGGCAAAGATAACTGTGTATAAAGAGGCCAGGGGGTCTGAGAGAGTGGGGCAATTTGAAGAATTAAAAGAGGTTCATTCAGGATGGGGAAATGATAGAAAACAAATGTGTATGCCAATATTTGTGGAGTGTTGAGTGTGATAGGGATAGTTGTAAAAAGAGGATGAATCCCAAAAGTTTGTTCTCTGTCTCCCTTCCTGAAAAAAAAAACACAAAACTGAATATTTTATGATCAAATAATTGCATTATTTAGTGCCCTTCTGTTTTAAGGACCTAAGAAATTTTCAGGTTTTCTCTGTAGTTTTGAGAACTAAGAAAGTTCAGGGTCCATCTCAGCAGCTGAAGCACCATCCCTCAGGGAACTGAATGGTTATTCATTGTACCATCTAATTTCAACACTTCAATTCATCTCCTGACTGCCAAGGATCTGAGTGCCTTTATCTCTTCTTGGCCACGGCAGTGACTTGGCTCATCTCTGCCTCTGCTGCATTCCTGCTGCTGTGGCCAATAGCTGTACTCTTTAGTCTTGCCCTCTCCAATATGGTAGCCACTAGCCACATGTGGGTGGCTATTTAAACATGAATTTAACTGAACTAACATTCTTCAGTCTCAGTTCTGCTATGATCTGACTGAGTTGGGCAGAATGCTTGGGCTCATAGGTTGATGGTCATTCAACTGGCCATTTTCAGATCCTCACTGCCATCCGTTGAGTCCATGGTGAGATAAAGCTTACTGTGATCATTTAACCACAAGGGAATCCCTAAATCTGCTGCGTTTAGTGGTAGAAGAAGACCACAGAAATCATATCATACATGTACATAATTTTTTCAGCAAATATTTGCAACGGTGGTTAATGCTGAAGATACAAAGTTGAATAAGACATACCCTTGAATTCAAGAAGTGTGTTCATTGGAACATTGGTAATACTAAACACAATTATAAACACCGCAGTAAGAAATACATGTATATGGTTCATAAGGCATAAAAACAAACACAAAATTGGTCTCACTTGGGAAGCTAAGGTTGATAAAGAAGGTTCATTCAAGGTTAATATGGAAAGATTAAGAGACTGAGACAATGAGAGGAAAATAAATATTCCAAGCACAGGAGCAACAGTGCTAAATGAAAAGAAACAAAGAAATCAGAGGTTGTATCTGCAGGTGTTCCTATTCCCAGAGCACAATGCAGAGGAGGGGCGTGAGTCTCCTCACACAGCAGTCTTGGAAGTGCCTACATCTTCGTTTCCTTTTTTAACCCCACACTCTATGTTATTTAATCTTTCTACCACGCTGCTGAGATACATCATTATGGTGGCCATTTAGTCTTTTAATCCGCCACGTGTTCCTTCTACCACCCCAGTTTTCCTTTGCCAGTTGTCTGCAGCTAAGAGTCTCCTGGCCACATGTTGGGTGGCTGTCTCAAGTTGGGCCAATTTGACCCCCTCTTCAATTTGGAGGAAGACCCAATGACAGAAAATGGTGTGATCTTGTGGATTCTGATTGTGGCACCCTGAAGGTTATTCCAGAGTGTCTGCAACCTTGAGCCCCAGAGCTGTTTCCAAATAGCCCCGTAAGAGTTTCCCTGTCACCCGCTTTTTTGAAATGTTTTAATCCCAATACCTCCAATACGTGCTTAATGCTACTGATTGAAGACAAAAATCAAATACCAGAAAACAGACACATATTCTCAGAGTTCTATTTATACAGTATCATCTTCTGCCTTTCCACTCGTCTCTGCCCGTCTCCGTGCCTCTGTGCCTTGGTTGGGCATACTCACTGTTTCTGAAACTTGCCTTGAATATTTCAGTCTCTAGGTCATTTTGTTCCCATCTCAAAACATGTGCTTCCCCAAACCCCGTCCAAATCCTGCCCAAGTCTAGAGCAACCTAGATTCCCTACCACTCTCTCTGATCATTCTGCTGAAATCATCTCTCCAGTCCTCTAAAACTCTGATTTGGGAGATGAATATAATTTCTTCATTTCTCATTTCCTGCATGAGGGACTTTTACAAAATGCTCCTGGTTCCTTGCCCCACATCCCACTCTTCCTCCCAGCAGAAGAATGGATTTGTGTATGGAACAGAAATAGATACACACCTATTTTCTTTCTCAAATATGGAGAAGGAGTTTATTTATTTATTTTTCATTAGAAAAACCAATGATTGTTTGACCACAAGGGATTCCTTTTTTTTTTTTTTAACTTCCCTAGTAGAATACTTGTTTCTTGCATTATTTACATTCCTATCCTCTGGAATTTATTAAAGCGTTAGAGATAGAAACAGAGACAGAGATAGAGATCCAAATTTCTCAGCATTTTTCCTGGATCCCTTGTTACACAAAAGCTAGTGACAGGACAGTGCCACACAGTGCTCCCAAAATTGGTAAAATACTTATCATCATGTCTTATCTTTGGTTGCGAGGTCTCTTTTTCATAAGGAAAGTTATACTCTTATACCAAAGATTTCATGAGTGACATTGCATGTAGTTATGGAGTAATGTCTTAGAAGTAATTGAGCACATTTTCTGCTAAATCATTCAGCATATTTCAACAGTCTCAGCACTCACTAATTCATTAATTTTGAGTGACTGATTGCTGATTAATAGGTGTCTTTATTCATTGTTCATGAAAGGTACTATGATTTATACTAATGCAAAAGCCAAAAAAAAAGAAGTGGGTTTTAATACCTTTCTTTGCGATTGCCTTCACTATGTATGATCTACTTTGGCATAACTTGGAGTATGTGTTTAGGAATCTGTACTATATGAGAAATGACACCCATCTTTAGTGCTGTTTTAAAAATAATGCAAATGAATACATTCCAGAATGTTCTTTGTTTTAAACTTTCTTAGAATCATTATCAATTAATATGTTCTGAGTTTTATATATAATAATCAATTAATATAATACAAACATTTATACCCTCTGCCTGCTCTTTTTACTGTATTTATGCAACACCCTGATTTCTATATATGTGATGACATTAATATTTGTTGAAGTGAAAATAAATAGCCACATGCATGTTCGGTTGTAAAACATTTTTTAAACCTAAGCAATGACTAAGAAGTTTATAATAAAGATGAATACATCTTGGTGAAATAGACTGAAAGTCTGTAAATATATGAAGAGCTGGAAAGGAGTAAGACTGATTTCAAGTCCTGTGCTATGAAAAATAATTTTTCTTAGAATTCCGTTTCATAAGCTATAGTATAAGTGATACTGATTTTAGTTAACTTGTGAGCACAGGAAAGAAATTGGTGAAAGGCCTAAAACTTTCTTAATGTGAATTTAATTTTATGTTTTAAGGATGATAACAACAGTCCAGCCAGTGTGGTTCAGTGGTTGAGCATTGACCCGTGCACCAAGGCACATGCCCTTGTTGTGGGCCAAATCCCTAATGGGGTCTTACAGGGGGCAGCTGATCAATGTTCTCTCTTACTGATGTTTCTATCTCACTCTCTCTCTCAAAAATTCTCAAAAATCAATAAAGAAAAAAAAATTTAAGAAAAAAAGAATGATAACAACAATAATAATAGCCACAACTGTTTATCAGCTATGCACATTGCAGGCTGTTTAATACCATCTCATCACTGTATCTAAATAAATATATAAATTCACTTCCATTATCTCCATTTTTATATGAGGTAATTGTGTCTCAAATGAGTTAAATAAGTTATCCAGTAAGTGAAAGATCCAGGGGTCCCCAACCACATCAGTGGCTTCAAGGTCCACACTTCTGTGTTTTCACCACCAGCTCCCATCATTTTCCAATGCAGACTTTCACATCTGATTAATATTTGTACCTTGTGCAGAGCATCTTTCTTTATTAACTTAGCACACATTGTAATGACCAGATAATAGTTTCTTTCTGGAGTGGGATATCTCAACAGTGACACTGTTAACATTTTGTCCCCCACAAACTCATGTGGTGATGGGCTGACTTGGCACTGCAGGGTGCTGAGGAACACCCCTGGCTTCTAGCCAGTAGATCCTACCCAGTAGCACCTCCTCCTCAGTCATTACAATAAAAAGTGTCTCCCGACCTTGCCAAATGTTCCTCTCCGCCCAGAGTAGGGAGCGCCAAAATTGTTCCTGGTTGAAAATCACTGCTCTAGAGATACATATGTTCTTTTTTAATTTTTATTTTTGTTTCTTGATTGATTTTAGACTGAGAGAAGAGGAGAGGGGGAGAGAGAGAGAGAGAGAGAGAGAGAGAGAGAGAGAGAGAGAGAGAGACATTGACTTGTTGTTCTACTCTTTTATGCATTCATCACTTGGTACTTGTATGTACCCTGACCAGGGATCCAACTAGCAACCTTGTATTGGGACTGCGCTCTAACCAACTGAGCTATTGGCCAGCGCATGAGTTCTTTAATCTGGCCAAATTCCAGGCCAGAGTTCTGAGTACTGAGAAATACGTGCTTTTTGATATCTTACATAGTATGTACATTAATGTAGAATCTGTTATAAATATTCAGATATCTTCTTTAATTCAATGTGCCAATTGAGACCAAAAAGAATGCAGAGATTTTTCACATTCTCAACCAGAATCAATTTTATATACATAAGTTAAAGAAAATGTTATAAAAGATTTTCTCTTTTCTTCTTTGGGTTTCCCCACTCACCCTGAGCCTTGCTTTCTCTCCCCTCTTTCTTTTTTTCTCTTTGTTCTTCCTCCTTCCTTCCCTCTTCTTTTCCTGTATTTATTTCTTTCTGTTTTGCTTGCTGAGACAGGTTAAAAGGAAACATGATGACTTTTCAGTAGTACATGCTTTTCACTTAGTCTTGAATGTCTTAGTCACTTTAGTAACTGAAAGAAGCTAAATATTTGAGAGACTGTGAATTTGCAGGAGAACTTAGACTCTAGAATGATTCATACTGCATTTTCTACAAAGAGTTTTGAAGAAGTCTTTTACTTTAACAGGAAATGACGTACTGCCATTGAAGTTAAAATGAATCAATTGTTTCAAATGAAGCCTGGATTTAAAAACGTGTCTGTACTGGCCTTAACTTTATGTAGATAATATTTTCCTGATATTTTCACCTTTCACCAAGATGAAATGCAATAGAGAGTTATAGGTCCAACAATATAAATAACACTTATTAAACACAATGAACTGAGGACATTCAGAAACATTTACTAGTTTAGAGAGCTTTTTTTCCTTTTTTACACAATTGCTTTGAGTCAATGAGAGCTCCACGATAGTTATAATGAGAAGAAAGGGTCGTTTTTTTCACATTTTGCTGACTTTTCTTATTCGATGAAGACACTAAGAGTTTTTAAGTGTTAATGAAGTCCATGTGCAGGGAATGCAGGTAAATCAAAGGACACCAGCCAAAACCGGTCAGAAAACAAATGTAATTGGATTTAAAGTCAGAAGACTATTTTGTTCACTGTTGATTATCCTAGCTACTTGCCCACTATCTACTTTTTTTTCTTTATTGATTTTAGAGAGACAGGAAGGGAGAAAAAGAAACATCGATGAGAGCACATCGATTGGCCACCTCCTGCATGCCCCCCACTGGGGATCAGGCCCACAACCTGGGCATGTGCCCTGACTGGGAATGGAACCAGCGACCTCTTGGTGCATGGGTTGACGCTCAACCACTGCGCCACACTGGCTGGGCACCCACTAAATTTTTTAAGAAAACACAATATAAATGCCACCGTTTTGTAATAAAATCCACAAATAAATTCTAGAAAACCATGTTATTCTCTGAAAATAATGTGAAAAAGATCTTAGCAAGTTATCAAGAGGGAGAAAAGCCAACATTGCTTACAAACATGTAAACAGACAACATAGCTTTGTTCCTTCTGAATCTGCCCTTCTTGTCTATCTTTTAGTGAATTCGGGTTTAGAGGTCATTTCACTTACATCTTTGAGCTGGGAAAGAAGCAGAGATGACTCCTTCTACACAAAGAATGACTAGAAGTTTTCCTCTTGAAATTTTGTGTAAATATTGTTTATCTGTGCCTGTGTCGCAGTAGTGGTCAGTGAGAATACCTCATCTATAGGGTTTCCTCCACCTAGAGCTAACTAGGAAAGCTACGAGGTAGAATAATGCTTCCAGTCTGCATGGGGAAAAAAACAAAAAACAGAAGCAACCATTACCTTTAACATGTTTTTCAGGGAGAAATGCATGGTGAATGATCTTACTGCCAACATAATAATTAATCTGCCAAGAAGAGTTTTAAGTGACTTTTCACGGTAATTCCCATATGGTTTCTCCCTTGTTCTTGACTAGTTGACCTTAATGTTAAAATTTCTTCTTCAGCTTGTTTTTCTTGATGTTTCCATTTATTAACAGGTATGTCTGTCTGTAATAAAAGAAAAGTGAGGTTTGCACATGTGACTATTTGATTATTTCTTTACATGTATATGACTTTGTATATGCCTGGCACTATTCTAATAGCTTTACTAATATTTAACCTTCAAAATAATTCTATGATAATATTACCTATAATCATCTCACTGTAGAATCATTTTCAGGTAAGGAAACTGAGACACAAAGTTTCAGCAAGTTGCCCAAGGTCACCCAAAAGTGAAAAAAAGAGTCTGTCCTCTTCACCATCATGCTCTCATTGATGAGTGAAGTCACATTTATTCCAGCCCTTCAGACACAGATGGACAGTTGACTATTTGTACACACTGTCTCAGAAGCTGGATATAGACTTTCTAAATCGCTGGAAGAATATCTCCTGTAAATCAGAGACATCTCATTATCTTGAATAATCAGGTGGTACTTCAGATTTCAGGGAGAACGCAGCTGTGTGGCACCGTGTCTTTGCAAGAAGCCTTAAATAATTCAGGGATTCTGCGACCACTGTTTTCGGCCTACTTAAAAATACTGAATGTCTGTCCATTATAAGTTCTTTGTCTGTTTATAATTGATATAGTTCAAACTTCAAAGCTGAGATTCATAAAAATTCAAGATACAGGGTTTTCAGAAACTAAACCAAAGTCAATCAATATGAGTATTCAAATCTTAGAAATACGTGTCAGAAGATCAATTTTGGGATTATGAAGGCCTCACTTAAACATAGAAAAATCTGAAGCAAGGATAAGCTGATTAAACAATTATATTCTTTCAGAGGTTGCTATACTTTTATTTATTTATTTTTTCTGAATCCTAAATAATACTCAGGGAGCAATCTATGACTGAAATATTGGTGGATAACCAATCTTTGAGGTAAAATGAAGTAGAACTGATTTCAGGAAGGAAGGAAGAAAAAGGGAAGGTAGAGAGAGGAAGAAAGACAGATTTTAAACCATTTTACAGAAAGTATTATTGGAAATGTTTTTAACAATCTCTTCTCTAATGTACCCTTCCTCTAAATAAATAGCCTTTAAATTTTCAATGTGAACATATTCAGAAAATTTAGCTTATTTTAGAAAAAAAAATTTACAAAATGATTTCTCCATTCTAAACATTTCTGATGTATTTTTAACAAAAGCACTTTTCTCAAAAATATCTACAGACATCTGTAATGTCCATGGGTGCATACGGAATCATTGCTGTTGAACAATTACCTCCTTTCTTTTTAAATTAGCTCTGAAATTATAGCTCCTACTAGTCAAAAACTGAAGAAACAAACATGAGCCATATATGAGAACTGGAAAGACAATGCATACAGCAGTTTTCAACCTAATAAGTTTTTGTCTATGCTGTAGGGAAGCTCTTGTTAGAGTTTAATACCAAGTTTGAGTTCTTCCGTATTCCAGTCAAAATTCCATTATCTTATTCCCACTCATTCAACTATGTAAGAACATTAGAGCATGTCCCAGAGCCTCATGCAAGAGTTGTTCAGGGTTTTTACAAATAGTTCCTGTCTTCTAAGATTGAGGTTCTTTCTATGATTAGAGACATTTAAGCAAAAAGGTAATAGACAAGCTCATTGGGTCCATTTTGCATTCATGGCATTTTTCAAGTCCTTTGAAAAAGAAACCCATCTAATCTCAGCATGACTAATGCTCTTCTGGGTTGTGGTCAAAACACTCAGGTCAAAAAAAAAAAAAAAAATCAGACTCTGGACTTCATATGTTTTATCTTGCTAGGCCACCGGTAGAGATCTTTTTAAAAGCTTGACCAGAACAGGACTTGTTTTACACAAGGTCTTCCTGTGCAGAGGCAGTGGGTGGAGGGACTTGAAGGTTAATGCAGGAAAAGAATTCATTTATTCTGCTTGTTCTGGTTTCCAGACATTTCATCTGAGCTATTTATAAATACATGCACTAGATATCCTGTTATTTTCAATGAGTGTCTAGTTTTATTAGGTAAGGTATATAAGCATTTCAATTAGATATCCAAATATATCATCTGAAATAATTTTCTCTCTCAAAAAATAAAAACAATTTGACTTCTTCTTCATTCAATATAAGGGCAGTAAAATCTTATAAGTAGATGTTCAGTTCAAGAGATTGATATCTTTTGGATAGGGCTATAATGCATGCACAGATTATTTTCTTTTAAATTTATCTAAGCTAATGAACTGTACAAAAGTAATGAAGTTCAACCACAGCTTGTTAAGTGTGGTGCAGTTTCTCCACACATCAAAGGAAAGGAGTTTCTAGATTAAAGCTGGTGTCCGGAGTTAGAGACCACTATGCTCAGTTGCTTTTTAAATCCAGTAGTTTAAAAAGTGTAAGTGTGTGTGCACTTGTGTGTGTGTGTTTTATATGAGATAAAATAGAAACAGCACACTGCCATGTATCTGCTCCTCTGGCTTCTGACACTGGATGCAGTCAATGAGAAAACTAGAGCATGAGAGCAAGAGAAAATCTCTTTCACTGTAAAAATTGGACGCTGCAGACTCAGCATTTTTCAGAAAGTCTTTAATATATGCAAATCACAGGGTTTTCCACATTTTTCATTGCAATCAACCAACTTAAATGTGCTCTCATACTGCTCATAATTCTCAGTTTTCTTACACAGAAGTTAAACCCCAAATGATATTGTAGCGACAGCAGATAGATATAGTCTTCTAAATGGGGTAGTGATGGCTGGTGAGAAGCATGGTAATGAAGCCCAGCTCCTCTGCTCACTGGTTGGGGCCTGAGCCAAGTTGTTCTACCTACTGAAAACTCACTTTTCTCTTGGTCCGCAATGTGGACATTTTATCTACTTGTGATTGTTGGGAGAGTTGTAAAGAATATAAAGAGGGCCCTGGTCGGTTTGGCTCAGAGGTTAGAGCATCAACCTGTGGTCCAAAGAGACCCGGGTTCGGTTCCCGCTAAGGGCATGTACCTCGGTTGCAGTTTGTCCCTGGCCCTGGTCAGTCGTGCGGGTGGCAGCCACTCGATGTGTTCCTTTCACATCGATGTCTCTCTCTCTCTCTCTGTTCCTCTCTCTCCCTCCCACTCTACCTGAACAAAAAAATGGGAAAATGTCCTCGGGTGAGGATAAAAAAAAAAAAAAAAAAGAATATAAAGAGGTATATGGCATCTAAAGAGTTCTTGCTAAACGTTAGTTATTATCATTTTATCATCTTCGCTCTTCAGTTACCACTTTCTCTTTGTCTTCTTTCTGTTTCCTTTTATTTCCATTGGCTTAGCCTCCAACCTAGACCGCCCACACTTGATTAACAAAAGCATCTCTTTACTCTTTTTAATCGTTGCCCGGGGAATCAGTTTGAGTCATCTGAGACTGTCTATTTCATTCTTTTATAATGTAGTTAATCTGAGATGCGTAACTTGGAGTTAGAATTAAAGCACAATCTTTAATAACTTTTACCATACATTAAAATATATGTTTCAACTTCAGGTTTATTGGTCAATGCAAATACTTCACCTGCATGCTTTTCGGAGAGATTAAATTACATAATCTATATTTTGATCCATTCTTTCACAACTTTATTGACAGCTTCTTTAAAGTGTTTTGATGAGTGAGAGCATTGTTCACATTCTTTGTGATGCTGTGTTTTTGTACGATTCTATTTTGAGGATAAACATCTTTTCAAATGATGGTGCATTCAGATAAAAGCAAACGTGACCATAAAAATCAAGTGAAACCTATATAAATTAAGACATATTTCAGACTCTGGAGGTCTCTTCTTTTGACACATGGCTAAAGTTGCCTATGTGGTGGCAATTATATTGCAATATTAAATATATCAGATCAACATCTTGAACACCTTAAACTTACACAATGTTATTTTTAAATTACATCTCAATAAATTAGTTAGAAAAACAGATTTTCTTTTTTTTTTAATCCTCACCTGAGGATATCTTTCCATTTTTTGTACAGATAGAGTGGGAGGGAGAGAGAGAGAGAAACATCGACGTGAAGGGACACATCGAGTGGCTGCCACCCGCACGACCAGGGCCGGGGACAAACTGCAACCGAAGTACGTGCCCTTAGCGGGAACCGAACCCGGGTCTCTCCGGACCGCAGGCCAACGCTCTAACCGCTGAGCCAAACCGGCCAGGGTGAAAAACAGATATTTTAAAAAGAAATAAAATTTCACTGCATATCAAGAATAGAGAAGGGTATGATTTGGATGGACCAAATAATTCCTGGACATCCTCCTGGAACAAATATTGTATATTGTATGACACTAATTTTAGAAGCCATCTGCCTTCTTTTAATGGCCCAATTTAAGGGACATCTCTCAGAAACTACCCTTAACTAGTAGTAAAGAATTAATTGCTCTTATATCTATGTTCCTAAAGTATAATCTGCATATTTTGGTTATAATACTTAACTCACTACATCTTAGTGATGGAATGCATGTATCCATCTTACTTAATTTAGTCTCCTATAGGTAAGTGACTGCATTTGTATTTTCCTGTCCCAGGAGGGCTCCTAGACTAGAATAACACCTCTGTGAATATTTGTCTTGGTGTCATTTTTGAGGTAAGTATATTGTAACTCTTAAAAATTGATTCGCAACCCATCTTCAGAAGACAATTCTTCAAGTACCCATTGTGAAAAATTTGCAAAAAGCCAAAATTTACCCAGGATTTTATAGATTGACATGAATTATGGATTTAAGAATTATTTTATCAGAATGAAATTGTAAGCTAATTGTATCTAATATCTTCACTTTACTTAAACTTTTGCTACCTTAAACAGTGCAATATATTATATAAGCAAATAGGGGCATTTATCTCAAATTCCAAAACTAAATTGTGTTGTTTTAATGTTTCTCTTTGTTCTTAGTTGCAGAATGGGTGTTTATCAATAACAAAGGGAAGGGGTTCCCCTAAAGTCCTCTGGTCACTTCCCTGTGCTACTTGTCCAGGTAAATCCACAGGTTGTTTTTTTTTTTTTTCTAGAAGCTCCCTTGAATTGTAAATGAACTAAAACATATCTGACCTTAGGGTCTTTTTATGTTCTATGAAGTTATTCCTGAGAGTACACACGCCCTTCTTCATAACCAAAGCAATTAGATTTACTTGAAGGGGGCTCTGACAACACAAAATCAGCATAAGATCTAAGTAAACCATTTTGTTTTCCATAGGCTCTTTACTACATCCTCTCTTCATGCCTTCACTGTGAGTTCCCAAACCCTATTTTCTCATAGGGCTAATGACGCCCTGCAAAGTAAAACATCTGAGTTTTTCATGGTTAAAAAAAAAAAGCTAACATATATTAATACATTTTACCTGACTTAGATGTTTCGTGGAGATTTTTTTCTTTCTTTTTCTTCTTTTTTTAAATGGATTTAGCAAGGATAAATTAATTCTGTTAGCACTGGGTAAATTTCAGGAGGATGCTGTGACTGGGTCCCAGTGCTCTGTAGATAGACAGCAGAAGGTTTATGAGCAAAATGGCTTTTGTGCACCACGTTAGAAAAGCATCCATTTGTGTCTACTCCTCTTCCTTCATTCCCTCGTGTATGCGTATATGTGGGCTTGCATGTCTTGTGTGAAACATGAGAACATTCTTATCTCCACAGTTCAGCTAATTTTGTGAGAGATAGCAGCAGTCATAACATAAGGAGATATTTTGGGATTCAGACACTGAACCAAGCCAAATATTTCATGTAGTGCAGTATGTCCACATGGAGCTGAAAAACATAGCTTTTGTGTTTCGTGGAGTCCTTTAAATTAAAGTAAATTTAAAGTAGGCTGCAAAGTCAGTCGAGAATATCTCCTTTATATTTCTTTCTATGTGTATATGTATTCCCAGTTCACATAAAGAATTATTATATGTGACCTATAATAACTTTCACATATTAAGCAACTTACAGACTGGTAACAAATTATATATAAAAAGGTAATACTAAGGATAATTGCAAAGTATGTTATTTTGGAGTAAGCTGAGTGATAGGAAGACCTGAAGCTATGTTAAAGAGCTAGAAGGTGAGTTAAGAAAACCACTGGGGAGGGGGGGATGCTTTGGGAGGTTTGGATATGTAGAAAAATTTTTATTTGTCTACCATTTTTAAAAAAATTTTAAAACTTTTCCTTTTATTCAAGTAATGTGTTTTTTATACTCTAACTCATATAATTAGTGTATATAGTGTCCTCCAGATGCAGGACATGTAAATGTGAACAAAACTCGTAACTTTTTTTTTTTTTTGTAGAATTTGAAGTCATTAAATGTATGTGTGTGTCTGTATTTGCAATGATGATAAGAGATACGGCAAGAAAAACAAAATAGAGGATGATATAAAATGGTTTGAAAAAACAACAAAAACCTAGCCTGGTCCAAGGAGGTAGGAAATCAAAGTGACAGCTAATCAGAGATTAGAAGACAGAATGAGAACTGATCAGGTAAGGGTGGGAAAAAGCATGCAAGGAGATAGGGGATATAATGGGTCGAGATCTTGAAGCAAGAAGGAAATTGACCCATTAAAGGAACAAATTGAATTGAGGACCATTATGTCTGGACTGTACTAACAGCAGGTAATAAGTTTAAGATGAGATTGGGAGAGTTAACTGTTAATGTGCCATGATGCCATTTTAAAGTAGGAAGAGACAATACGTACATGGTTAGGCGTGTTCTGCTCTTTCTGCAGTATACTTCATACATAACAGTTACCCTTGTAAATTACTGGCTACCATTTTATAAAAGTTTTTCTAAAACTCCCAGGCATAATTTAACACTTCAAATTTAGGACTACCTTGATAATTCCATATTTTCCTACAGCCATTCATTTGTTCAATGAACTTGTCCAGATACAAATTTGTTCTAGAGACTTAGCTAGATGTTGATGTAAGGAGATGGGAGATACATGTTAACAGTGCTCTTGCCCTCGGGATGTTCGTAATATAGAAGGACGACACTTACCTCACTGTTTTGTGATATTGTTCAACTTTTTATTCTAGAATATTTCTAGTTTTACAGAACAACTGTGAAGACAGTACAGAGATTACAGTCTCACACCCAGTCCCCCCTATTATTAGTATAATAGATAAGTCATGATTAATGAACCAATATGAAGACATTGTTATTAACCAAAGTCCGTATTTTATTCAGTTTTCTTTGTTTTTACCTAATGTCCTTTTTCCATTTCAGGATCCCATCTGGGAAACCACACTCCACTTAGTCCTAGTGTTTCCTTGGGCTCCTTTGGCAGTGAAAGTTTCTCATTCCCTATTTTTGATGGTCTTAAATTCTTAAGGAGGTCTGGTCAGGTATTTTGTAAAATGTCCATCAGTTGGGATTTGCCTGATATTTCTCCCTTGATTAGAGAAAAGTAAAACAGTTTTGGAGGAAGACCATGGAGGGGAATTATTTGCATCACATCATATCTAGAGTGCATGCTATCAGCATGATGTCATTGTTGATGTCACCTTTGAACACCAGGCTGATGTAGCGTTTGTCAGGTTCCTACATTATAAAGTTATTCTTTCTTCTACACTGTCCTTTTTGGGAGAAAGTGGCTAGGCACAGCTCACACTTAAGTAATAAGTACTTATGCTCCACAATCTTGGGAGAGGAGTACCTACATAAATTATCTGGAATTCATATGCATAGAAAATTTATCTTTCTTTCTTATTTAATCATTTATTTATCTCAATATGGATTCATGGCTATTTATTTTGTACCTTGGGTTATAATCCAATACTACTTTAGTTATTTTGTTGCTCCAATTGTTACAGCTTTGTTGATTGGGAGCATTTCACTTGGTCCCTACTACCATTTAATTTACCCCCGTACCCTCATCAATTCTACCCCCTTGCCCTTACTCACTCTCTGGCACTACAAAGTAACTCGGGATCATCTTATGTATTTTCTGCCTCAATACTAGAGTTAGTCATTTCTCTAGGAATAATTTTTTTTTTTTTACATATATGTTCTTATAATTAATTGAGGTTTTTGTCATTTATTTTCATCTTTATATCCCTTGGACTACAAACATGTTTATTCCCATAGTGACTCATTAGATATTTGTTCAAACAATGAGTTAATTTTGCAAATTTTCCATTGCAGAGGTAACTTTTCATTGATTCCTATTATTTAATAGGCAGTATGCTAAAATTTTTTCATCAATTATGTCGTTAAACTCTCCAACTCCTATTAATTTGGTGTTATTTGATCGACTATTGTGAGTGAGGAAAATAAGGCACAAAGTGGGTAAGTAACTTCACCAATGTCACACAACTGGACAGTGGTCAGCAGAAGCCTTGAGAGATGGACTTGATCCAAAGCCTGATCAAGCTCAGTCTTGATAAACAACAGTGGCTCTTTAAGCTCAATATCTGGTCTTCACTACACATGGGTCTTTCTGCTAATCATGGTTACTTTTTGATTCATACAAACTATAAAACCCTTATCACCCTGCCTTTTTCCTTTCCCACTGATAGCTACTTCCACCTAGATATGTCCCAGAACTTCTCACCTGACTTTTCTCCTGGTGGAATTCAGACTCCCTAGTTCTTACTTCTTTGACTCACAGCATGAACACTTGAGCACAACCATGAAGATCTTTTTTCTCAGAAGGGTCTATTGGATATATTTTACGTGAGAAAAATATAGTTAATAACAAAATTAACAAAGAGATTTAAAAGTTTATTAAAATAGCCCTGGCATGTTTGGTTCAGTGGTTAGATCATTGGCCTATGGACCAAAGGGTTACAGGTTTGATTTCGGTCAAGGGCACATAACTTGGTGGCAGTTTGTCCATGGCTCTGATTGGGGTTGTTTGGGAGGCAACCAGTTGATGTGTCTCTCTCCCATCGATGTTTCTCTCTCTTTCTCTCTCTCTTTCTCCCTCCCTCCTTCCTTTCCACTCTATCTGAAGATAAATGGAAAAATATCCTCAGGTGAGGATTAAAAAAAAAAAGTTCATGAGAATATTGATTCTTTACATACTGTCCCTGATCTATTCACAGAGGATAAATTGAAGCCATAACTGGGTTTGAAATCCAATCTCTCTCCTCCATCATACCTTGGTGAGGTCACATTGTTCTTTCCTCCTTGATTATGCCACTTCTGAGATGGAGCCACCAAAAAGACCAGAGAAGCCCTGGCTGGTGTGACACAGCTGGTTGGCCAATGTCTCACGAACCTGGAAGTTGCTGGTTTGACTCTCTGTCAGGGCACATGCTCAGATTTGGGGCTCAATCCCCGATGGGGGCATGCAGGAGGCAGCTGATCCATATTTCACTCTTACATCAATGTTTCTCTCTCTTTCCCTCTTCCTTTCTCTCTCTCTAAAAATCAATCAATCAAAAAACAAAACAAAACAAAAAAAAAACTTTAACAAAAAAGGCCAGACAACCATTCTCACATTTTAAACCAATGGCTAGAATCTCCAAGGCCTGCCGGTGAGCAGGCACTCAATTCACAAGGCCTCTGACCTGATTATAAATGATTTCCTTGGACATTTTCTCATTCTTTCTCTTTTGAGAAACATTTACAATTTCTTACATTTCTAACCAACCTCTACACTAAAAACACCTATTCTTTCCTCTGGACTTTTGAAGTGTTCTGCCGTAGACTGCATAGCATTTCCTAAAGGAATTTATTTTTCCTTCTACAAGTAGCTAATTAGGTTAAGCAACCAGACATCATTTTGACTTTGCCTTTGTCAGGCATCCTTCTAAGTGTCTTAACACTGCTGTCGATCTCTTTGATTGTTAGAAACCAGATGTGCACGGGATATGTTAGGAATGCAGCATTTTTGAGATTTCCAATTGGCAAAAAAGCTAATAGCAAAGTGTTTTACTGTATATATTTTCCCTTATGAATCCTATTCAGCTTTTAATTTTGATCTGAAGTTTTTTCCTTAGCTCACCCAGGATTGGAATTTAATAAAAGACATTCATCCAACCCTGTTCTTGGAGCAAAGAATTGTTTTGATTTATTATATTAAACATACCCCGAAGGGCCAAAAAAAGTTCAGGAAATGCATATAAACAGACCAATAATCTTGAGTTTGAGCCTTATAAAAATCACCTGGCATATCTACCGCCTCAAGAAAACTCCTGGCTTTGATCTCTGACTTAGAGTTGGCTGAAGAATGTGCCGTGCTCCCCAGGGGTTCTGGAATGGAATGTGTCTCTTAATCCCAGACATATCTGGATATTGATGAGAACTGGTATGTGGGCAGTCACGTGTTTTTAAGTATTTACTTAAATGCCTTTTCTATTTTGCACAAATCTACTTACTTGATTGGAACTATCAAAGGTAGCTGTACATAAATTAGAACATTTTTTGTTACAAATAATAAATACAGAAGAGCTAGATTAAGCCACAAATGAGAATTTGAATTTCTTCTAAGGATGTAGGTGTGTTTTTTGGAACTCAAGGAAGGCAGTGGACTGCAAAAGGAAATTGGGAGACTTCCAGAACTAAAATCTCTTTCTCTCTCTCTCTCCCTCTCTCTTTCTCTCCCTCCCTCTCTCTCTCTCTTCCTCCCTCCCACACAGCATCCCCTCTCCTCTTTGCTTCTCAGTTCATAGGGAGCCATGTGGCTCATTGTGCGCTTTTACATGTCTACTGCTAAGAGACTGACCCCAGATAAGACTGGTATTTCCTTTCTTCAATTCTAAAGCCCAAAGAAAGAATCTCTCACTGGCTAAGCTTGACTCATCTGCCTGCCTCAGAGTTCAAAGCCTCAGGTATAGACTTGGCTTCTGGGGACCAATTTGGTGACTCACAGCATGGGCAGATCATAGAAGCCATTCTGGGTAGAGCTGAACGTAAAGGCATGTAAAGGTATTTGAAGGGAGGAGAAGTGAAGGTCAGAGAAGACCCTTTTTATATCAGAAATATTGAGAGCAACTTGAAATAGAGACTGTCATCAATACCTTCCTCTTCTCCCACAGTGCCCATAGGAGGTGGGGTGAGGTGCGTAGGAAACTGACAACTGCTTGATTGATTGATAAAGTCGTAGTGTTCCTGAAACTTGAATAATTGTGTTATATCCTTTATTGTTACACGAAACTGGTGAACAATGTTGCCACAACTGCTGCAGAAGCCAGATCTGGATCCTTTCAAAGACACAGGTCTTTACCGTTAAAACAATCCATAATTAATAATATATCACAGATCATCAGTTCCAGATTCAGCTTCATAGAATATTGCACAAAGCAAACGTGTGAAAAGGAAGAATCTAAGAAAAGTGAATGAAAACACAATGAAAATGTAATTTGATAAGAAGAACATCATCCTAGATTTCTGATTTCATTTTGTGATTTGATGTTAGTGTGCTGGGAATTATAGGCTGTCTACAATGGAGGTAGAATCCGTACAGCTAACAAATTGTTTTCAGGTAAAAATTAGATATATGTGTGTTTTTATTATACTATAATGAATTACTTAGAGAAAACTTTAGAAAACTGTTTATATGTATGTTATAATTCAAATTAGTATATTGAATTTATAACTCCTTCAAATGAAAATGGCCTTTAAAATACTTAAAAATACACTTTAGCATATACATTATACATAACATGTACAAAACATATATTATACATATAATTTCACTTTAATCTTACATTGTTTTATCTTTAATTTTTACATGAGTAAAATTTAGAATGCTGTCTATTTGAGCTACTCAAGTAAAAAGCGGTAAGGAATTTTTTTCCTTTTATTTTATATATTGCACATTCATGTACTTTTTAAAAATTAGGACATTTTTAGAGCATTTTTTGCTTCATAAAACTTCTGTATTTTTCTGTATCCAGGAAAGGTACAGAAATCTCCTATTACTACTTGCCCCCACAAAATTATAGCCTGTCCCATTATCAACATCCCCACCAGAGTGGTTCATTTGTTACAGTTGGTGAACCTACACTGACACATCATAATCACCCAAAGTCCATAGTTGACCCTAAGGTTTACTTTTGTGTTGGACATTTTGTGGCATGCGTCCATCATTACGGTATCATACAGAATATTTCACTGTCCTTATACTGCTCTGTGCTCTGCCTATTGGTCTCTCCCCCCCCTCGCCATAATAAACCATGTACATTATTTGTCGTTTAACTCCTCTAATTTTAAACCACTAATTTTTCACTATATCCATAGTTTTGCCTTTTCCAGACTGTCTTATAAATGCAGTCATACAGTATGTGGCATTTAGATTGGCTTCTTTCACTTAGTAACTTGCATTTAATGTTCCTCTATGCCTTTGCATGACTTCATAGGTCATATCTTTCTAGCACTGAATAATGTTTCATGATCTGGATAGGTCACAGTTTATGCACTCACCGACTGAAGAACATCTTGGTTGCTTCAAAGTTTTGGCAATTATGGATACAACTGCTATAAACATGTGTGTGCAGATTGTTGTGTGGACATAAGTTTTCAATTTCTTTGGGTAAATACTAAGGAGTATGATTGATAGATTGTATGATAAGGGTATATTTAGTTTTGTAAAAAACTGCCAATTTTTTTTTTTCCAAAGTAGCTGTACTACTTTGCAATCCCATCAATAATGAATGAGAATGTCTTTTTCTCCACATCCTTGCCCACATTTAGTGTTCTCATTGCTCTGCTACAGCCATTTTAATCCATGTGTTGTGATATCTTCTTTCAATACTACTTCCCTGTTGACACCATGTGGAGCATCTTTTCAGAGGCTTACTTGCCATCTATTAATCTTCTTTGGTAACATATCCGTTGAAGTCTTTGGCCCATTTTTTAATTGTCTGTTTTTTTATTGTTGAGCTTTAAGAGTTCTTTGTATACTTTAGACAATAGTCTTTCATCAGATATGTTCTTTGCAAATAATTTCTTCCAGTCTGTGGCTTACCTTCCTACTCTCCTGACATTGTCTTTTACAGAGCACCTTGAATGAGACGTCAGTGATATGCAGTGAAGTTGCATCATAGTTGCATTTTACTTATAAAAATTAAATTATACTTTTTACACACACACACGTGCAATAAAGAAAAAATCCTTTGAAATGGTGCAGTCTGATTTACCCAACATTTAATTCAATAAGTAAATATTCCAGAATTACCTTGAAATATTAGAATGTAGTCACTTTCTCATTACTTGGCCCATTACTTGTTTCTATGCATGTCTAACGGTGTGAACCGATCACCATACTGAGTGGTTTTCTAGTTTTTAGAGATACCTATTTCTGACAGTGTGGCTCCTAAATCTAATCCAGCTACTTTACGTAGCGTTCAAATTGAAGACATCACAATTTATTCTGCTGATAGTTCATGTATCTTCAACTGCATGCTGATTTTAACTTCATAAGAGGAAATGTCTAGGGATTTTCAAGGGTATTATTGACTATTTGTGAATATACATAGGTTTTGTTTGGTTTTTTTACTTTATGATTTTACTGTAAAAATCCAGCATAACTACCAATCTATAAATTGTTGGAGCATGTAAGCTGCAAATAATGTGCAAGTTACAATGATGAAATAATTTCACCTATTTTTTGCCAAACCTATTTGGACACTTATAGACAACTGTGAACTAGTTTCTTAAAAGCTGACACCGGTTCTCTTACTTCAAAATTCATATATATTTCCTAATTTCTTCTTTTGAAATATCCTTTGAAGCTTGCTCAACTCGTTTAAATTCAATTAATCTTGGCATGTGGCCATTCTTAGCAAGTAGACTTGGTTTCTAGTAATAGTCGAAATCCATCCCCTGTAAGTGTTAAGCACTTAAATTGGAAAATTATTTTGAGACAAAATGTGTTGTGCCTCTGAATTAGCAAGACGGCTTCACTCCTCCGGCTCGTGGTGGAGTCAAGTGCAAGTCACAGGAATGCATTTCAAACGCTGGTGGGAACTTCAGTGAGATTATAAAATAAATAGGATGAGCACTTTGAAGAAAACAACACATATTTCGATATGATAGTTCAAATACATTTGCTTAATATTTCGCTTTCATTTTCTAGTAGCCAAATGTTTTACTTTTAAAAAGTCTTAGCAGGTACAAGAGAGGACTAGACACCTCCACCCACGTGCGCTGGCTAAGCCCTTGAAAATAGGACAGTTATCTCCCCTCTCTGGTACTATTCCACTGTTTTAAGAAAACCCTTGGTTCAGGTAATTGCTTGTTTTTAATTTCTCTTTCTTCCTTCCTTCCTTCCTTTCTTTCTTTCTTTCTTTCTTTCTTTCTTTCTTTCTTTCTTTCTTTCTTTCTTTCTTTCTTTCTTTCTTTCTTTCTTTCTTTCTTTCTTTCTTTCTTTCTTTCTCTTTCTCTCTGTTTCTTTCTTTCTCTCTCTCTCCCTTCCTTCCTTCCTTCCTTCCTTCCTTCCTTCCTTCCTTCCTTCCTTCCTTCCTTCCTTTCTTTCTTTCTTTCTTTCTTTCTTCTTTCTTCTCTTGGAGCTTTTTTCAAAGGACCTACCACAATGTTTCCTCGTGCATCAGCTTTGTTGAGAATGCCATTGGGCATTGCTGGACTTTCCAATCAATCTTTGCATATAAAATTAAGACAGACGTGTAGAGAATAAGGCTGGGATAAATTGTAGTGAGTGGGATGCATACTGCAGGCACGGCGCTTAAGGAGACTAAATTACTTAGTAATCAAGATAAATCATATTGGAAAGCAAATTATAAAGCAAAATATCAAAATTTTAAGTAAAAATGGAGATTTGTTTCTTTGTTTGTTCCTTTGTTTTTCCTCTGCATGATTGTACAAGGAATCACTCCTTTTTACTCAGCCTGAAGTTCCTGAACTGGGTAGATGTTATGTCTCCCGTGGGTGGGTTTATGAGTGTAGATAATGGTGTGAAAATAGATTGAATCATATAGGCTGTCATATATAGTCATTTTTTTTTTTTTTTTATGGTAGAACTTTCATTACATTTTTCCAATTGGTTTTAAATATGGGAGAATAGCCCTGGCCAGTTTGGCTCAGCGGTTAGAGCATCGGCCTGCGGTCTGGAGAGACCCGGGTTCGGTTCCCGCTAAGGTCAAGTAATTTGGTTGCAGTTTGTCCCCGGCCCTGGTTGGTAGTGCGGGTGGCAGCCACTCGATGTGTCCCTTCACGTCGATGTTTCTCTCTCTTTCTCCCTTCCTCTCTCTCCCTCCCACTCTATCTGTACAAAAAAATGGAAAAATATCCTCGGGTGAGGATGAAAATAAATAAAATAAATAAATAAATAAATAAATAAATAAATAAATAAGGGAGAATAGTTGATAAGCGTATATAAGGAAGAACATTTTTCTCAGGCTCTAATTTTTTACAGCTGCCATTTTTTTTTTTTTTTTACCTTTTGCTACCAAACACTGGTAGAGGGCCATGTTTTTAGTTTCCCAAAGGTCATACGTGTGGTACTCACCATCATCCTGTGTTATATCACACAATGGAGAGTCAGACAGTATTTTTGGTGGAAATAAACCTGAAAGTCTCTTTAGACAAAACTGTTACCATTTTTTAGATTAATATATTATTTCAGAATAATGTGAAAATCCACAAAGGGCAGAAATAATGAGAAAGCATACATATCAAGAGATAAACACTATGGTGTGCCATGCTCAGTAGAAAATGTTGCCTGTTCTTCGATATTAAATAAGTTTATTGTTTATTCAGCACATGACAAGCTTCACATCATTTACAATTCAAGTATTTGTGTCTACTGTGAATCTTGTTTTGGCTGTTCAGTCTAAAATGGTTTTCCTTGTTATTTCTTGTATACTGTACACAACCTAGATTAGCATAATCACTGTGATTAACATTAATTGAGATGGAGAAATGAAAATGGTTTCTGAAAACAGTTTGGCTGATATGTACAATGGTAAAATTTTGTAGCACAAGAATACTCGAATTATAATATTTGACTTTAGTCCTAAAATCTCTGAAGCATTAAAATTTGGGGCAGAGTGCAAACTCCATCACGAACTGTTCGTGCTATTGCCTAAATAAAGGGAACCAGGTTTGCTAAAGTAATTGTCATGATAGAAATGTATTAGCCTCAGAAGCTACTCAGGTGGACCATTCTATCCTAGAACAGTGTTAAAAATTAAAAATTAAAGTAAATAAAATTTTATGGGTAAATGAATATACAAATATATGCTAGACAGACACACCAATGTGATCTATAGAGGAAAAAGTATTGCTATACTCGCATATTTACTGAGAAGAAGTATAATTTGGTTGTCAGAAATATAGAATTTATAATGATGCTAAGACATGACACAGCCCTCCCTTTGTTAGCTCTGTAACCAGAAAGTACTTACTCTTTCCAGAGCTCAGTTTTCTTTACTTACGAAATTGGATAATAATGTAACTTAGCTAGTAAGGTGGTTACAAGTCTTACATGCAATTCTATAGGCAAGATTTTTGGCATAATATTAGACAAATGATAAAAGTTTTCTAAATATCATCTATGCTCTATCTATCATGTCTCTGATTATTTTTTCTTTTTTATTGCTTAATGTCATATTCTTGTTCACAGTTCTGCATTGTATTTTGTATGGTTTACATGAATAGCTTTCACTGTTTGTAATATTACTGACTTTCATAAATTTACATTCCTTTCCATTTCTGTTGAGAGGGTCTGAAATTCTCTATAGGTTTTCCTTTTCTTGTTTCTGTACATATTGTACCATTTCTAATCCAAAATTACTGCAATAAGAGCCAGGTTTTTCTTTGGAAGCTTAAATTATGGTTTGTGTTAAATGAAAACCGGCCTCCCATTGTATTTCAAGCAAATTTAAGTTGGATAAGCCTATTCAAAAATGCAAAGAGTATCTGCATTTCAAAATATCAGTTTTGGAAGGGGAGGCAATGTAGTTCAGTATGAACTGCTAAATATATATATATATATGAATATAATATATAATAATTTATATAAATAAACATTATATATATTTTTGAAAGCTTAAAAATCAAAATAGTTAGGAAAGTAAAAATATTGTTGGTTAAAAATAATCAGATATCGTCTGTGACAGATACCAGTAAAGGCAGAGAAGGAAAGTTGTCAGACCACTTATCATACAGGAAGTTATAATAAACTTCAGTACTGTGACTATTGAAGAGATCATTCTTCCTCTGTTATCAATAACTAGTAAACATTAGCTAGGCTTACAAGCATTTCCTAACCATTGTCTTCCAAAACTATATTATCAAGCACACATTCAATTGCAAGCAACATCAAAAAGAAATGAAGTACCATTAAAAATATTTTTTTTCTTCTATACAACAATGAGTTTTAAGGTAAAAAGTTCATATTGTTGGTTTAGCTACTTAGTAGTATGATAAAGAAACCAGGATTTTTCCATCTTTCTACTCTGATTCTTAAAATTTTGACCTTTCAGTCTTAAGGGTGTTGCTAAGTGTGATACTAAGACCTCATTCTAAGACAGGAACACAAGCCCTGAGTAAGACAAGTTCTCATACATCTTTCCTGAAATTATTTTTTAACAAAGACCATTGGCAGATTGATCCTTTATATTTTCATGAGAAATAAAAAGTGACCAGTTTTTAAGCAAGTTTTAGGATCACTTTCTCTGAGATCAAAGAATATCTTCTTGAATATACAAGAAGGCTTTGTAGATTCAAGGCTGTTAGCATGCCAGTGGCATGTGAGCAATTATTATGCTTGTCATATAGGCATACCCAAACACATACAGGCACACACATTCACAAATAAATTGTCATCTGTCTTCACATTAACTTTCTATTTTTTCCTTTGGCTCTAAAACTGTCAGAAAGTGTTAGAAAACATTAGAGTGCTAATAAATCACAGTTAATGCTTTTTTTGATCAAAGGTGTTTTGGAAACTAAGGTTCTATTGGAGATAGAGGTCTTGAGTATTCAGTTTTAAAGATAGTTACATCAAAAAAGAGGTAACTGTTATATATTTTCATATTCCACACATAATTAAGGAAAATGAAGAGCAAAGAGAAAATACATGCAGGGAGATGAAATGGTGAATACATAAAATGCATGTTCAACATCAAGTCTCTTCTTAAATGTTGGTCATGATGTTGGCTTTCAGCTTCTTGGAAACCAACAGGAAGAGGAAAATCAATCAAGTCAAGATATTTCCAATATCCACAAGACAGAAGTGAAGTCCTGGCTCATAGGAAACCAAACTACTCCAGAAAAATCAAGAGGAGGTTCCCCCATGATTCTGGTAAAAAGAACAACATATAACTCAATGAATCATAGTTTCACTAACACCTTTACTGCTAACATGTTGCTGTATTTCTCAGGGTCGGTTTCTTATGAGCGCTTTCAATGTGAACAATAACAAACCACCTAAATCCAATTCAGTAAGCACTATTTTTGGTCAAGGCAAATCCTGAAACAGGAAGGATGAGAACAACACATAATAAATCTATTATTCTCTCTCTCCTTCCCGAATTCATCTTAATAAATGAGAGTAATAGACAAAGGAAATGTACAAGCAAATCTACCCCGCTTCATGAGTTGACAACTCATTTTGTCAGTTTGGGTTAGTTTATTACTACTAAAGTTCTCAAAGTCTTAACAAGTTAATAGTTTTTTATTAGGTTGTGCTGATGGGATTTTAGCATCTACTAAACAACACTAAAAAAAATTAGGTTGAAGAGAGACCATAAGATTCAAATATTTTTCAGAACAAACTAGGGTTGTCATTGAACTTATTTAATTTTAAATATACTTTCTTATAAATATTTTCTAAATATAAATCTAAGATTTTAGTCATGAAAACCCTGCTGAGCAATGGTGTGTCAAAAGATTACCTTTGACCCTGACCATTGACTTTTATATCTATAAGTAATTAAATATTTAGGGAGCTAATTCACTTCAACCATTAATTTTCATCTCAGGTTAAGTGGTTTGTCTGTTTGACTTCATTTCAAATCACCAAGACCTGAACTTAGACATCATTTGGCAAAAGATAAAAATCTCAAGGGTCCAGGAGCCCCAATAATTAATCTCTCCTGTGGAGGTGACCATTCAGGCTGCATAAAGAACATGTTTTTAATACAGCCTTTGAACCTTCCATGACACGTGCAAAGGTAAAAATAGACATAATTTATAAGATTCAGGAAATGTGTTATTGTTGTTTTTTTTTTTAAATAACATTACTATATAATAAATGTATCTAAACTTTATAATTTATCTCTAAGTTTTTGTGTTTGTTTTTTTTTTTAAGTTTATAAAAATAGTTCTTTTGGCCCTGGCCAGATTTGCTCAGTGTTTAGAGCATTGGCCCACAGACCAAAGAGTTGTGGGTTCAATTCTGGTCAAGGGCTCATACCTTGGTTATGGTTTGATCCCTGGCCCTGGTCAGGGTCTTGTGGGAGGCAACCAAGCAATGTTTTTTTTCTCTCTCTTTCTCTCCCTCTCCCTCCCACTCTGTCTAAAGATAAACAGAAAAATATCCTTGAGTGAGGATGTTAAAAAATTAGTTCTTTTGGAAAATGTCATCTTACAATAAAAAGAACTCAAATTTTGACTAAATCATTGTCCGCTCATTGATTGTTTGTCTCCTAATTCACCTTGGAAACACTAAAACATCTTTGAACACTTAAGGCAAAAACCATGACTTGGTTAGCTAATTAGAAATGTGACTAGCAAATTAGAAATGTGAAGAAATGATTTCACAGGATCACCAAAACTGCAGCAGCAAAATTGCAGGTGATAGTAACCTCTTGATCAAGGAATTGGCTGATTGCAGGTGCACTTTAGTGAAACTGAAAAAAAGGGGGGGATGGAGTCATTTTGTTGAAAATTTAATCTCAAATCACATGAGTTTTCAAACTACATTGCAATAAAATGGAAAGTATCAACAATTAAACTCACTAACATTAGGCTTTCATAGCATCTATTTTGTAACGATAGAGGAAAAAAAATGCTGTTATGAGAAACCTGAGGTTTTTCATGTACTGTCTTTCCTTCAACTAAGCTTTTAATTACTCAAGAACAATCCTTCTCTATACCTAATCATAGCAAAAGTTGGTAAGAGAGTAAAAGGTGATGTCTGGATCAGTGCGTAACAACATGGTGAAGAACGCAGACCCATTAGACAAAATTTATTTCTCCCTCTTCCCAACCTTCTATATTTAATTACTTCCTTTTTAAATGAAAATAACAATATGGAGCCAATCAGAAAGAATACACGTATAAAATGATCAGCTATCCCTTTTCCTTCTCGGAATTCACATTTTAAAAACTCCATTTTAAGCAAAACTAGAGGCAAGATAAAGTCATGGGTTTCTAAATAAGAATAAAGCCTACTAAAAACATCTAAAATAGGGTAAAAAACTGAACTGGAGGAAGTAAAATGAACTAAAATGAAAGGAAGCATGAGGAAAGGGCCAAATGGTGCAGATCTCAGAGCAGCAAAGCGCACTTCCGAAGGGTGAAGGCGTGGTCGCGAAGTGTGAACCCGAAGCTCCGTGGATAATAATAGTGGTGGTGAGGACAAGTGGGAAAAGCTCTCCTGGGCCCAAGATAATGGGAAAAGAGGATACAGAGCTACACAAAGTTTCATGACGTTCCACTGTAAGGTGTTTCCTTCACTAACCAAAGGAAAGAAGCTTTGTTTTTTTTGAAGCCTGGAAGGTAACCTTGGTGTCTACTTTCCGTACAATTCATGGAATTCTACTTCCAAGGACTAGTTAAGGAAAAGACAACTCATTCAATGAAGGGAAATGGGAAGAGAACCGATTACAGAAAAAATAATTATAGAAGATGCCCAAATGAGGTGCAAAATAAGCACGTGTGTGATACCCAGAGAAGAAAACCAAAAATTATGATAGGATATTTAAAGTATAGAAGTACAGCCTTGGTCAGTTTGGCCCAGAGGTTAGAGCATCAGCCTGCGGTCCAGAGAGACCTGGGTTCGATTTTCGCTAAGGGCACGTACCTTGATTGCAGTTTGTCCTCCGCCCTGGTTGGGTTGTGCAGGTGGCAGCCACTCGATGTGTCCCTTTTGTATCGATGTTTCTCTCTCTCTCTCTCTCTCTCTCTCTCCCTCTCTCTCCACCCCACTCTATCTGAACAAAAAATGAAAAATAAATAAATAAATAAAGTATAGAAGTACATCTGAAGATGAAACTCATAATACATTTTAAGAAATGTAAAACAAAACTTAAAAACTATATTGTTAGGGCATGTGTGACAAAAAGAAATGACTTGCAGTGGTCAACATCAAGATACATTGTAGTAAAATGAAGGCATTTAAAGGCAGAATTTCATTAAGGAGGAAGTTAAGGCTAGCCTTCTTTCTTTCTTTTTTTTAATATGTTTTTATTGATTTTTTTTTTAAAAAAAGAGAGGAAAGGAGAGAGAGATAGAAACATTTATGTGAAAGAGAAACCAATTGGCTACCTTCTGTACACCCCCCTACACACACACACACACACACACTGGGGTTTGAGCCCACAACCCGGGCTTGGGCCCTGACTGAGAATCAAACTGGTACCTCTCAGTTCATGGGATGACATGACACATCAGCTGGGCTAGCTTTACTTTCTTACAGCAAAATCCAACCAACGAAAATTAGGAAGCAACATCTGTGATACTTAAAGAGTGTATACCAAGATTTTATATCTAGCCCAACTGTCCTTCTAGAATAAAGACTACTGAAAACAGTTTTCACCACACATAAATCCAAACTAAATCACATCAAGATACCACTTTTACCTTTCATAGTGACAGAAATCCAAAAGTGTATCAACATACTCCTAAACTAGGAGATAACTTTTATACACTGAATGTAGCAGAATAAATTGGTATAATCTCCGTGGAAGTTACTTTGGCAAAATTAATCAAAGATGCAAATGTATATCATTGGCAATTATGCTCTCCCATAGAGTGGGTTCCCTTTCCATTGTGAGGCTGGTTTCTTTTGCTGTGCAAAAGGTTTTTAGTTTGATGCAGTCCCATTTATTAATTTTTACCTTTGTTTCTCTTGCCTTAGGCATTGCATCAGTAAAAATTCTGCTGCATGTGATGTCTGAAATTTTGCTGCCTACATTTTCTTCTAGGATTTTTATGGATTCACAAGTCACATTTAAGTTTTTTATTCATTTTGAGTTTATTCTTGTGTATGGTGTAAGTTGGTGGTCTAGTTTCATTTTTTTGCATGCAGCTGTCTAATTTTCTCAACACCATTTATTAAAGAGGCTGTCTTTACTCCATTGTATTCTCTTGCCACCTTTGTCAAATATTAATTGAGTGTAATGTCTTGGGTTAATTTCTGGGTTTCTGTTCTGTTCCATTCATCTATATGCCTGTTCTTGTGCCAGTACCAGGCTGTTTTGATTACAGTGGCTTTGTAGTATAATCTGATATCGGTATTGTGACCCTTCCTACTTAGTTGTTCTTTTTCAAGATTGCTGTGGCTATTCAAGGTGTTTTCTGGTTCCATATTTTTTGTTGGAGTTATTACTACATCAGAGGAGTTCAGGCCAGACAGGAAGAGAATTTAATACACAGCAGATGTAATTTGATGCGCAATGTCAAATCAAACTTCTTATGTGATCACTCTTTTGTTTTGTTTTCATGGCATATGATTGGCCTTGCTAAGTGTAAACCTCAATGTGATGGAATTCTGTAAGTGAGTCTTAGGCCACAGGACACTGGCTCTGACAGGAGCCTTGCAACCTCACAAGGCAGCTGAATGCCTGCTCACTAACCCATATTAAAGCCCTCATAATAAAATGTAATTCACTTCCCTGTGATTTTTATCTAATACTCTGAGGTCTACGCTTTACCCTTCAAAGTAAAAGACCCCTCCACAGAGCAGCTTTTCAAATGTTCAAAGAAAGTATCCCATCTTACAACAAAGTATTTTTTCCCCCACTGATATCCTGTGACTTTCTTTTTGTTGCCTTTCTTTTCAATTTCAAAAAAGTTAGTTTTATTAATTTTGAAAGTTTTTGAAAGTATAAGGTATATTCTTAAATTTAATTTATGAAATTTGATATTATTTTGGCTAATTTGGCTTCAGAGAAATTTCAAAGAGCCATGAAAAATTGGTTTATACAGAAAAAATGTAATGCAATTATGCATGTCTTCCTAGAAAAACTAATTTTCATGTGTATGCTTTCAATATATGTCAAGGAACAAATCTATATAAATGCTATATTCTGTAGCTTATTCTTCATTGAAACTCTTGAAATTTGCAGCCAATTAAGAAAATAAAAGTCAAAATAACCTTAAATTTGCTTAAATATATAAACTCCAGCCCTGGCCGGTTTGGTTCAGCGGTTAGAGCATCGGCCTGCGGTCCAGAGAGACCCGGGTCCGGTTCTCGCTAAGGGCGCGTACCTCGGTTGCAGTTTGTCCCCGGCCCTGGTCAGGCCCTGGTCAGTTGTGTGGGTGGCAACCACTTGATGTGTTCCTTTCACATCGATGTTTCTCTCTCTCTCTCTCTTTTCCTCTCTCCCTCCCACTCTACCTGAACAAAAAATGGAAAAAATGTCCTCGGGTGAGGATAAAATACATATATATATACTCCAGAAACAGAAATTCTGATGTCACCAGCATATAGCTAGTAGAAACAAACACTAATGAAGAGGTACTTTATTATAACCAGATCTTGGAAATGTTCTTAAAATTGAATTTGTAAAAGTCAGGAAGTAAGTTATTAGATTTAGAAATCTTACAATAAAATCATCTGTTATATATTTTAATGTATCCTTAGTGTTCCTACTAGATTACATAGCATGTGTTTTCAAAAAACATTTTGTATTTTGAAATCTCTGCATATAATGTCTTAAGGTTGTCAACAGTTTGAAAACAATAGAGACAGTTCTTCTAAAAGTGGATTGTATGTCTTGGAAGCAGAGAAACTATCATAATGAAATGCCTGGACAATAAGAGCTAAACCCTACAAAGAGAAGAATTCCTTGTTCCTAAGGGTGTGGTGCCAGCTAGTCAGCTGGTCTGAGCCCTGGCTGGAGGTATGAAGCAAAAGAATTGTGGTCGTGGCTCTAGGCCAAGTTTTTCAAAGAGAAAGGGAAACAAAGAGGTAGTACCAGACTTTATAGTCAAGCCAACACAGGACATCCCACTGTTTCTAGCAGTCCTTTTTTTTTTTTTCCAACTCCCACCCAAAAACTAAGAAAGAAAGCGAGAAACTCTTAAAAGAACTCTCACAGCATATTATTGGGAACTCTTTGGGATATGCTTTTATCAGCCAGGAAGACAGATGACAGGAAGCTCAAGAAACAAAAAGAAAAAGTCAGGAGATGGTTTTGGGAGGCTTGGGAAACTATAGCAAAGGTATTACTTTATGTTATGTAAGTAGTGAGCCAGAGGACAAAAAACTTTCAGGAGCCTGCTGATAATCCTTGTTGTAGAGATAGCAAAGATCTCAGGATATTTTATTGCTATGTATAGAAGAACATTTATATGTTCTCATCCTATAATATTCTCCTATGAAAAATAAGGGCATTTAAGTAGCTGGGAAAAAAACAAAATCTTTTGGACCTAGTATAGATTCACACGTGTTCTGATTACCAAAATTGTAATACAAAGAAAGGGTGAAAATTGTTTTTAATAATTTAAGAGACCAAATGATATATAGGTAACCATCTCATGAAGAACTTTAACCTTTAATTTAACAAGCACTTTTAAAAATATTTAACCTGTATGGATCACTATAGTTATAACATAACATAAAATTGTTCTTGGGGAAAATTTATTTATTCAATGATTATGCAAAAATTTATTTACATAACTAAATTATTTCACATATTCCAGGCCTATAACTTGTCCAGTGAGAAATATAAAGTTATTTTAATACTATTCAGTTGTACAGGTTAATTTTAAAATGAGTATAGAAATTCATTTACATGGGTTTAAATGTAATAATACTGTAATTTGATTCAGTAAAGGTTTAGACTCATGTCAATGTGTCTTTCTCTCTATTTAATGTTCTTAATTATCCAAATAGTGGACTCTTAAATATTTATTATATCTTTAGTATACCACATATACTATTAAAATTTTCACTTTTTCCCCACATAAAGAGTAGTGTGAAGAGATGACAAAAGATGTGAGGAAAGGTCATGTAAGGTGACAGAGATCGTGTTATGATGTGAAATTTTAATAATATAATAATAGCTTCTAACAGTAGAATGTTACTCAAATTGTAAAGCTCTTGTCCTATAAAAACTGCGAACTTTGTAATCAATAATTAGAATTCTACAATAGAGGACACTTCTCCTATAGTACTAATTGTTTTCTTGGTTCTTTTAATAATAGAAATATAAGCTCGACTCTATTTTGGTGTCTTTTAAGCGTAGCTTAGTTTATACCTTGAGTAATATAAAGTTCATCTCTGCCCTTAGCCAGATTTTATAATGTTGAAAAATTATCTGGTCTCTCTGGAGTCCCACAGGCTGCATGTACTCGGAGGATTTTGGCAACATGCAATGTCCTTAACCTTAGAACTGAAAGTAATAGGTAACTGTAGAAAATCTTTGGTGTTTGTCACCACAACCATTCCACTAACACCTGAAGGATCAAATTAATTCAGTCAGACAACTGTACTAATATTCTTTAGTAAGAAAACTTCCATTTCAGAGTCTATTTCTCTCCTCGGCCCCCATTAAGTGATTCACTTTGAAGCTGTGTGACTGAATAAGCCAAAATTAGCATATTTCAGGTTGGATCATTAACTGCCCCTACACAACAGGAGTGGCTGCAGTAAGGGAGGGACCCGGGGAAGTGTAAGCATCGTAAAGCAAGTTAAAGGAGAAAAGCAGAGGAAAAGGAAGGCAGTGAGATCTTCTCTCACCAGAAGTGAGAAAGAATAAAAGAACAAAACTGATATTTGTCATAGGGAGTCTTTAGAGACACATTTAAGAAAAAGTATGTTCACAGTGGACGGCTGAGCATATTGTTGGTTTTCAATAGAGCTGTGAGTGACTACTGAGTTCCACTAATTACAGTACATTACTAATGAGGCCAAGGTTTATTCCCCACGAGGGTCAGTTAACTGTGCCCTGTACCATAACCACACAGCATGTCCTTAGCTTTGGCCAGCTGTCTCCAAAATGCATACTCTTTGTCATAAAAGGGACCAGTCGTATATGGATCAGTGGAAATCTATTCTCACCATTAGGAAACATTCTCAAGGCAGATGGTAGATCAGTAATGTCACTTGAGCGTACAGCATGTGTTCTCACATTGAAAAAGATGATGGAGATTTGTCTGTTATCCAATTGTCATTGAGTATTTGAGCTAGAAATTCAATCGAGTTTAGTTTAGACAATCAATGTGATTTAGTAAAAGCACTACTATTTCAGGGTCTCAAACTTCAATGACTTTGTTGACCACAGTGATTCCCTGGCCTTCTATATGAACTTGGTAGTGGAAATGGTGACGGATTATGCAATTAACGCTGCACCTAATGGCATAGAAACTATAGTAACAAAAACTCATTCATCAGTCTCTTGACTTCTTCGGGTCTGTGATTCAGAGGAATTCAAAATCACATTGTGAATGGGTCTTAATGCCTGATAGAAAAAAATATATGACAAACTCCCATTATATTTTTTATTATTTGTTTAAACGTAAATTCCCTCACTAGATACTTTCCACAAAGGAAGCACAATTTCCTGTTTGTCTTCTCAGTGTTGTCTTTTCATTGTTGTCTTCTCAATGTTTTCACTACACCCCACCCATGAATAGTAGAAGTTTTTCTAATGCCTGGTTATAGTGTAAACACAAGATTGTATAGCAGTCACAATTATTATAATAATAAGTTCACTCTTATGAATGTATTTAAATTCTGGTTTGGGATGTATTTAAATGAGAAGTGTATTAGCATACATTGGTATTATTAGAAATACAAAGGTATATTCTCAGCAATAGAGGTCACAAAACAAAATATTCGTTTAATCTATATAAATTACCATTGAAAAGGAAATTTACTCTTGCTTTAGACTTTAACATGGAAGTTACATGGAC
The DNA here is from genome assembly GCF_014108415.1 of Molossus molossus. Lineage (NCBI taxonomy): Eukaryota > Metazoa > Chordata > Mammalia > Chiroptera > Molossidae > Molossus > Molossus molossus. Next base: position 22,006,644 of record NW_023425344.1, read on the forward strand.
TTCAGTTACGTGTACATTTCAACAGAAACATTGAGAAAAGTATTTGCTAAGTTGCTAGATTTTCTTAAAGCAGACGATATAAAAGAGAAATAAACAGTAATTAAATTACACAGAGATTTCTAGATGAAATAAAACAATTCTTTACAGCTTCTAGGTAATGGCAAAAGTGTTTCTGGCAAGAAAAGCGTAATTAACAGCAGCGTTAAAGCTGCGCTGTACATTCTTTTGGCAATTGAGTCTACTAAGTTGAAAGCTGTTAAGTAGAGTATTTGTGTTTCATATTAATTTGTATTTCACTTGACTGCTTTTTACGATTTTGCAAGCATGAAACAGGGAGGTCTGGGTTCAACATAACAGATTACTGAACAAAATAAAAAATCGCTACCCAAGCAGCTTTGTGTTTCTACTGGGTTTGTCATGCTGTGAGTGAAAAAGAAAAAACAAACAAACAGGAAGAAAAGAGAAAGAAGTGTTGATTCTTGAGGCATTTCAACACCAGGTCTGCAATATCCAAAATAGTCCTCGAACATAGAGTTATCTAGAAATTCAGCAGTTTGCAAACATGTGCACTAGGGAGTCGTTTTTTTCACACTAAAATATTTTTGCTACACATCAGCAAGTCCTTGAGGACAGCCTGCTGGCTCCAAAGGCCTGCAGTTTGCTGTGGAAATAGCTGAGCAATAGTATTTAGCCGGTGCTAACAGGGAAGCCATGATGTGTCTACTCTGTAAAGTGACTACTACATTTGACCAGAAATTCTTTCACCCCTGGGATCAAAAGCCTCACTTCATTTTAATACTTGTTTCTTAATCTTTTATACCTATTATTATTATTATTATTATTATTTAGAAGTGCTAAATATATATGTTACCTATTTTCTCCATAGATGTTGATCACAAAATGTGGGATGAAAGACAACTGATTTTCAAAAACAACAACTCCAAGAGTGTCTGTGTTGTGATGGCATGTGTGTGCATAGGCAGCTGTGTGTATTTATCATGAATTCTGTGTTTCAGATTACAGTTAACAATGATTAAATTAGAAGCTAAGCATCTCTGGCTGTAAGTGAGGGTATTCTTACCTGGGTCTGCACTGTGAGAAACTGTTATTGCATAAAAATGTTCTCTAAAGTCATTAGAATATTCCGGCTTCCTTTCTCCTAAGTCAGCTTCCTTCTACATGTTAACGTGGGCTTCAATAATTATATGTTGATCTAATGAATTCATATGCCCACGAGGTAACCCAAAATACTGTAACGTTGTTTGACCTCTGGCTTGCTTATTATAATGTAGTTATATTTTCACCAAAAACCTGCAAGAGAACAGGTATGTAAAAAATACAACTTTAATAAGCAAGGGGATAGCAACTCTTTATTGAAGGAGCTGGCATATTGGCAGCCATCCAGATGGCAAATAAAGTTGTTTAAATATTTGCTCATTAGTGAAATGAAATGGTATCAATTTAATTCATTCCCATTTCATGTTTCCAGTGTTTCAAAGCAACTTTTTAATACACACTCTAAAGGTTTCTCTGGAGCTCTTGTATTATAATTTGTTTCCTTATTTTCTGTAACTCAATATAAATTAATGAAGTTATCTTGAATAAGGTATTGGGCTCTCCCTAAAATCTCCCCGACTCATTTGTTGGAGAGTTTGGCTATAAATTTCTGTGACTGCAAGCTGTGCACCCCTAGCAGGACTCGGGGGGCTGTGGTATGTTAATGAAGGAGTCTGGGTATCAGATCAGATAGCTGATGCATGCCAGGACTATTTAGGGCAACTAAGAGCCTGTCACAGTAGGAGAAGCTGCTGTGTAGCACTAGGTTTATCTTGAGACATTCAGACAGCGAGATAAAATGCATATTAACCCCTAAGGATAAACAGTCTTTGCTGTTGTATTGGATAAGCATCTGTTTTGTCAGATTTAGCCTAACTGTGGGCAAACGGCAAATCAGCAGAGGTAAGTTATTGGAGGGGCTGGAGTCAGAGATGGGCAAGCCAGAAGAGCAGTAGATGGTGCCCACTAAAGGATGTTGTATTATTTCATACATTTCCTCTGCAGTGTCCAGCACCATCATTAGGAAAAAATAAGTACTGCATACAAAGTTGTTAAATGAGCATCTTCTGACTAATGACAACAGTTGTCATTTATTCTTTTTATTCTTTCTGAAAAGGAACATTGCTAAAATCAGATCATAAGCCTTTAGATAAAGTAGAGCATAAGAGTTTTTCTTTAATTAACCATATTCTGGTCCCCAATTCCATGCATTACTTGCTTCTACTTAATATTTCCAAAAAAGCTAAATAAATACACTTTTTACAATACAAGAACAACATTAGCCTGGGGGTATCACCATAGGTCACTGTTACTACCAGAAGAAATGTAAGGTTTGGAACAGAAATCCAAAAAATTATTCATTTATTTTGAATACTGCTCTAACAGTTCTGCTTAGAGAAAAGGTTAGCTGACCTCTTACTTTTCCTTTCAATTATGCTTGCATAATGATAAATTGAGAGCCAAGGGGATTTTTGAAATACTGGCTAAATTCCCATGCAAACAATGCATTTTTGAAAAGTGTGTTGAAATGACTTTTTAAAAGCTATGCCCACTTTTGCAAGATTAATTCTGTAAATAAACAGTTGATAAATTGCCGTATCGAGGTCTCAGACACTGGATACGGGACAAATGATTTCAGGGGTTGAGATCTATTTCAACCTTTCTATTTTTCATGAAGTCTTCTGCATACTTCTCATCCTTGGTTCCCAGGCTAGATGTAAAGATAATTTTAGAAGAGAATATCAATTTTTTCTCTCTACCAATTTCAAGTCATTTAAAGACCAGGAAGGTTTCTTCCCACCGCCTATGGGACATCGTTTCACAGTTGAGTTTCTGAGGAGTACATTTTCCCGTAAATTCCACATCACTCACAGTGGTACAGTCTCCAAGATGGTGCTCAATGAAATTCATCTCCTGATATTCGGTCCCTTGTGTAGTCTCCTCACAAACTGTATCAGGATAGTTCTTTGCAACCAGTAGAATGTGGATGAGGCTGAATAATTTGCTACTTCTACCTTCTTCTCTGGAATTGCTCGCTCAGGAGGAAGCCAGGCACCATATTAAGCCACCCTACTGATAGATCCATATGGCAAGGACCCAAAGCCTTCCACCAAGAGACAGAAACAACTTGCCTGTCAAGTGAGTAAGCCATTGTGAAGTAATCCTCCAGGTCAAGTCAAGCTTGCAGATGACTGCACCCCCAACATCTAGACTGTAAATTCACATGACACCCCATGTTAGAATCCCCCAGTTAAACTATTCCTAAATTCCTGACCTGCAGAAACCATGAGATAACAAATGTTTGCTTTTGTTTAAAGTCATTAAATTTTGAGGTAATTTGTTACATAGCAATAAATAATTAATGCACTCACCCAAGAAAAGTTTTTTTCTTTCTTTATTGTTTGGAGAGAGAGGAAGGGAGAGGAAGAGAGAGATAGAAAGATCAATGAGAGAGAACATTGATTGGCTGCCTCGTGCATGCCCCCTACTGGGGATCAGGCCCACAACCTGGGCATGTGCCCTGAGTGGGAATTGAACCCGCGACCTCTTAGGTGCATGGGTCGATGCTCAACCACTGAGCCACACCAGCCAGGCACACCCAAGAAACTTTTTTCTCTGGAAGATCTGAAGGAGAGACCTTTCAAGGTTGTTTGTAGGGAGAAGGAGCATCATTTTTGGGTCAAGAAAATCTTGGTAGCTCTGGCTGGTGTGGTTCAGCTGGTTGAGTGTTGTCCTATGCACCAAAAGATTACTGGTCTGATTCCTGGTCAGGGCACATGGCCGTGTTGCAGGCTCGATTCTCAGTCAGGAATGTGCAGGAGGCAGCCACTCACATGGATGGTTCTCTCTCTCTCCCCTCCTCTCTCTCTAAAAATCAATAAAAAATGTTTAAAAAGAAAGAAAAGTGTGGTACACAAATAGTTACTACTGTGATCAATGATAACTGCTCCCCAAGTAATACAAAAAATATTTTTTCTTGCTGTAGTGAAACAAAAATTCTTCTTTTTATGTTAAACACATCTCATGTTATAATTTGGCAAGTCAATATATGTACACTAATTACTGTCAAGTTAGGAAAATTCTACTAACTAGAACCATGTGAACTTGTTAAAGCCCATCATGGTAGGCAGAAAAAAATGGTCCTTCAAAGATGCCAACATCTCAAATTTTAGAACTTGCAAATATGTTTTCTTTCATGACAAAAGGGACTTGACAGGTATCAGTCCTCCAAAGTGGTACAGGTAGAAAACAGGCAATAGTACTATTTGGCTAAAGGGAGAGTCATGAGTCCAGAATCAGAGAGAATTAATCTCAGACGTCTGACACAGAACGGAGTTTCCCCAGCAGGGTTGTGAAATTGTTTGGGACTGGCGACTTCTTTTTTTATTTAATTTTCTCCATTTTTCAATGGGAATGTTTATACCTTTTTAAGTAAACCTGTCCCATCACTTTATTTTAAGAGCAGATAATTTGGTTTCTTTTTAGTCTCACAGGTTCACACAGGAAGAAAAGTGCCCCAGACAGAGTATGCCCAGAGCCTCACTCATGCCTAATTTAGATGATGTGGATGATGACATTTGGACATTTTGAACTGATGAGATTTTGGACTTTGAGTTGATATCTTAATGAGCTGAGGTTTGAGGGAAACTTGAAATGAGGTGAATGTATTTTTGCATGTGGAGCAGATATGAATCTCTGGGGGCCCAGGTGGATTGTGATAGAACAATATTCTCATCCAAAGAAGTTCACTTCTTAATCCCCAAAACCTGTCCATATGTTACCTTACATGACAAAAGAAACTCTGCAGATGTGCTTAGGTTGAGGATTTTGAGATGAGCAGATTATCTAGGCAGGTCCAATATAATCACAGAACGCCTATAAGAGAAGGGATTCAAGGTCAGAGAGATTGAAGATGCTATGCTGCTGGCTTTTAAGATGAAGGAAGGAACCATGAGCCCAGGAATGCAGGTGGCCTCCTGAAGCAGAAAAGGAGGGGAAGCAGATTCATCTCTAAGACCCCTGGAAAGATTTTGATTTGAGGCCAGTGGAGCCCATTGTGGACATCTGACCTTGTAATTGTAATATAACACATTGTGTTCCTTTGAGACCCTCTGCCTGTGATAATTTGTTGTAGTTCTAGTCTGTTTTATCACTTTCTATGCATGTTTATTTGTTACAATGTTGGTTTGGAGTGTGGGATTAAAAGATTCAGATGAGCCCTGGCCGGTTTGGCTCAGCGGTTAGAGGGTCGGCCTGCGGTCCGGAGAGACCCGGGTTCGGTTCCAGCTAAGGGCACGTACTTCGGTTGCAGTTTGTCCCCGGCCCTGGTTGGTGGTGCGGGTGGCAGCCACTCGATGTGTCCCTTCACGTCGATGTTTCTCTCTCTCTCTCTCCCTTCCTCTCTCTCCCTCCTACTCTATCTGTACAAAAGATGGAAAAATATCCTCGGGTGAGGATAAAAAAAAAAAATTCAGATGAAAAAGTAACTTGTTTTTTTTCACTTTTTATTTTGTCCTTGAGCGCTCTCTCTCTCTCTCTCTCTCTCTCGCTCTCTCTAGCTCTCTCTGGTGTGTTCATGTGTATATGTGTGTGTATCTCTCTCTAGACTCTATCTCACTGTATATTTTTTATAATAGTTCCACTAATGTTCCACATTCTGTTCATCAATTTCTCTAATCATGGACATTTAGCTATTTCCAACTTTTAGTGATGACGGGGCTCCGACCCATCATCCTCTCTAAGCTCAGCCATCTGCTGTGATGTCCACCACTCAGTGGTTGTCATGGTTCTGGATTCTGCTTTCTACCGCGTGGCGGGCCATCTTCCTGTCCCTCTGACTGGAACCTCCTCTGTGTGTCCACCTCTGCCCAGCAGTGTTCTCAGCACTCAGTTCCTGACGTAGGGACTTTGGGAGATTATCGGATTCGGTATACTGAAACTGAAGCTTCCTCCCTCCTTTTCCTCAAATCAACGAGTTTGTACAAGATCACAAATTAAATAAAGTCACTATTATTTTTTAATATCCTTTTATTGATTTTTTTAGAGACAGAGGAAGGGAGAAAGAGATGGAAACATCGATGTGAGAAACATCCAGCGGCTGCCTCCTGCACGCCCCCTGCTGAGGATGGAGCCCACAACCCGGGCATGTGCCCTGACCAGGAATCGAACTGGGGCCTCTCAGTCCATGGGACAACACTCAATCCACTGAGCCACACCGGCCAGGCCATTATTACTTTCTATGGTTTGTGGTTATTTCCTGCTCATCCAATGGCTATCACAGTAAAGTCTGCAGTCTGTGAAAATGGCTGGCTATTAATCGCTGCTCTTAACAGTATCTTTCATAAATCCAATTCAGAAGTAAAACATTTTATTGTTGTTTTTCCTCATATTTGTTTTTGATATTGTAATTGAATCCAATTCAAAGGGAAGAAGGCAGCCTGGCATTGTTTGAACAACAATGGCTTCTCTAGTTCCATAATAAAATATGTGTGCATTTGTTAAAGATTATCTATGGCCAATCCACTCTGCAAAGAAAAAAAAAAAAAAATCAAAGGGTATCAGAATCACCAGGACCTTACTTTGATTTTGTTTGCATTATTAGAGTCTTGTAATATTTTGCCACTGAGTTCATGCCTGTGGTTTCTCTGTTGGACTTCCACCCACGTGGTTTAAGATTGAATATCTAAAAACACATACCCAGACCCTGAAACATTTAAGTGTGATAAAAATCAATTTTACCTATGTGATTCCCAGCTGAATGCCACTTCTGATGTACATCAGCTTCTAAAGAAATTAAAAGATAAGTAACATGATTACAATCAGATTAGCTTGTCTAGGCAGACAAACGAGATTGCAGAGCTGTCTGGGTAGAGATACTTCCTAGTGAGACCAGTTTACATCACATTAAACAAAAATGAGTTTCCAATATGTGTACTATATAACAAAGTGGGTAAATGGAAAACTGCACCCTTGTGACTGAATATGAGTCGGGGAAGCTCTCTGTTATTTTGTGACTATTCAAGAATTGACTGCCTGTCAGGACAGTTTATGAAGTATCTTGGAAAAAAAAAACAACAGAATCATTCTCCGAGATTTGTTGCTCAGACTAAAAGGAGTATTCTTTGATTAATAGAACTCCTGAAAGTCAAAAGGGGAACTCAGAGCAGGGAGAAATCTTGGATTCCAACTTAGTCTACATTGGAGATTAAGATCATGAAACACATCTAGAGGGTAACTCATGACAAGGGTCACATCTAACTAGGAGAGAAACACACTTTAACCTGTTAACCGGGGAATTCCCTTTTTACTGTATGCAACATTTGACGCATTTATACGTCCTGCTCGGTGAACAGGTTAATGATTACTAACTAGACAATATACAGGGAACTGAGTGGGATCAGTTTCAATGAACATGCTACCTATAGTGGGGGTGGGGGAGGAGCTCCTGACTCTCTGCCTTACTTATAAAATGGTATAGGGCAAGTAGAAAATAATTGAGAAATACTTACTCACGCAGGTGTGATAATGCTACACTAAGCGATTTTCTCTTTAGCCTGTTATTATTTTGGTTGTAAAGAAAAAAAAGCATGCAGGAAATTAAAATAATTTAAGTGCCTTCATGATCGTACACTAATATAGATGCCTTGATGATTGGACAATTCCAAGAGTAAAACTGCTCTGGCAGCAAGTTTTAAAAATAAAAAAGCCAAGCAGATGACGGAAGTTTTGAAGTTAGAGTGAGGGACATAACGAGAATGAAAGGACTCCTGTGAAAACCAGTCCTAAACATGAAAGCAAATTTTGCACCACAATGGAATAGCCAATTCTCCAAATGTTTCCCTTTACAATGCCCATTTTCCCCATCACAACTTTTGTTTTAATGCCTTTTGATTGCAGAGTTGCAATACTTCAGATTTCTTCATATTGCACAGAAGAACATAGCCTCTACACTAGTGGTGTTTTTTAGAATAATTTGCTGACAAATACATTGCCAAACATCTATTTCGAATGGAAAATATCTACTGTTTGCATTATCTACAAAAGGAAAGGAAGCTAGATGTAGGTAAAGCATACAGCATTGGCTGAAATTGACCTTTTCCTGGAAAGTGCAACTATATCCTTTCTTTACCTAAAATGTAAAAGATAAAGGCAAGGCAGCAAAAAGACTGTCAGTTAGTAATCTTGGAAAATATTTCAAGTGAACTTTTTTCTTCTTCTAAACATAAAGCAGTACTTTATCGTCTTAGTTTCAGAGAATTCCAGTTGTGCATATAACCTAAATATCAGGTTGCAAAATGCCACCATTTAAGAAGCCCTTGCATCTTGGTTTAGATCCTTTTTTCTTTAAATGGAACTTAAACATTATCAGAGAAATGTGAAGAGCTCAGAGAAGTGCTCATCAGTGCAAAGCGACCTGGTGCTTTGACAAAGCGCAGTGATCCCCATGAATGTGTTTTGACAAATATTGTATCAATCACTGATTATTCCTTCTGTGATCTGGATATTTAATTTCCAGTACTTATTTCCAGAAATCAGTAGTTGACTCACTTTTCAGTAAAGCCTTTAAATGGGAGTCTTCCTAGAGAGAAATTAATGTGGTTTCTAGATAGTGATGTAATTTATGGGCAGGGTAAAGGTGGGACAAGCATCTTGCAATGGATCAGCCTTGAAGGAATAGCCAAATAAAAATTATTTCAATAATTATTTCAAAAATTATTTCAAAATTATTTCGTGGATCTTTGAACATAAGTCCTCATTTTTTTCCTAGGTCTCTGGCTTGCTTTCTCATCCTCGTCTTCTCTCTTATTTTTCACTTTCTGCTACAATTTTTTCATCTAACAAATGAGGGTTCATAACACCTCTTCATGTTGTTGTGAGATGATTAAATGAGTAAATCCATGCACAATGCCTAGTGTATTGCCTAACATGTAGTAAGTGTTCAAACAATGTTTATTAACATTATTCTTTTTATTTAGCACAAACTAGGCTTATTACCCATAATGTAATGTCAGCTATGTTATACTATATCAAAGGTGTGTGTCACTGGATTGCATGAGATAATTAATATTTTTGTTTGTTTGTTTTTTTGCCCAATGTGTTTCAAATAGTGTTGTTCATTTAGCACAACTTATACACTGGGGCAAGTATATTTAAGGTGCCTTTATAATCGAAAGTCCTCTTGAATTATAGATTGTTCACCATACTTAAGGGGCAAAAGTGAAGGTATTTGGTTCATAATTTCTCCAGGGCTTTGCTTTTGTCCCCCCCCCCCCCAAATTTTTTCTTTCTCCCTTACTTCATTTTAGCTCTATTTAAAATCGAATGTTATGTTTTATATTTCTTTTTATTCAATTGGTTGAATGAGTCTATGTTTCTAAATTACTATCTTGAGTCATGAATGTATCTAGGCACAAGAAGCTCTTGATTAAGATTACTCTGCTACATTTTAAGCTGTCCAAGTTCCACCCCACTGTGGACCTCTCTGCTATTTTCTCAAAATAGAACTTTTGTTATTCTGTTTTCATGTGTTTTTTTGAAATACTAAGTTTAGTGCATGCTTGGCTTTATCTCTTGGTTTCTTCTTCATTTAGTGCTTCATGTGTGGTGCTTTCCAGCTCAGGATCATGACCCCAGCCAGAGATAACGATGGTCTCTGATTTCTGTCACTCAACAGGCTAGGTTGTAAAAAATTATCTCTGCTAACCGATTTAGAGCTATTTCTTGGTAGCCTTCCTATAATTTACTTTGGTCAATATTAAACTTAGTTTTTATCCTTTACTATGTGTCTTTTGTATCCACACTTAAAACCCAATCACTTTGTTTATCTGAATACCTGAGTCTCTAGTCAATTCCCATGTATTGAATTACTTAAGTCAAGAGGAGTCTCTTCAGTAAAAGGTGAATTCTTATCTTCCTACAATTCAGTGATGATCAGAAAGCATGACTATATGATTGGGTTTTTTTTTTTTTACATTTTTTTTAGTTCATTTGTGTTTTGAATTGTCACCTTGACCCTTGTATATTCTATTAGAGTTTTCTTTTCCACAGTAAAATTTCTGGGTTTAGGTTATGCTGCTCATTTCCTATTTCTAAAAATATCTTGGTTTAAGAGTTGACTTGCTCTGAATGTATAAAGCAATGTTAAGCTCCTGTTCTTTAAAATATTTTTGCAATAAGTATGAAACTGATTTCCCTCTGTCTGCTATGTTATTAAACCCTTGAGACATAATTAAGAAGACTAAGTGTCCAGCTGGTAAAGGAACAGTTAATACTTAGCTCACTAATAAGGGCTTTTGCAGAGTTTCAAGGAGAAAAATTCTCTGATTCTTACTATAAAGAAAGTCCTTGAAATATCCTAAATTTCTTCTTTAAGAAAATGACTAAATATATTCACTGTAGTATTCCATACTGCAGAATATCTTGTGGCATTTAAAAAGAATTGGAATAGGAGCACAAAGTACTTCTAAAAATAATGTGTAAAAATAAGAAGTTGCAGAAAAATACATATCAGTGATACTATATTATTAGAATTTTATACATATAAATTTTATATTTATCATCTATCTATCGATCTATCATCTATCTATCTATCTATCTATCTATCTATCTATCTATCTATCTCAAACCAAAGTAGTAAGACTGCATCTGTGATGTATGAATATGTGTGTCAATGTAGAAAGACCTCTGGAAGAATACTCAACTAACTCACGTGGGGCAGGGCCAGGGCAGAGGAATGGGGAGAGGTCTGGGATTGCTGTGGGAGACAAAGGAGAAAACAGATTTACTTCTAGTACTCAAGTGTGCATCAGTAGATGAGTGGATAAAAAATGGTGGTACATTTACACAATGGAATAGTACTCAGCCATTAAAAAAAAAAAAAGGAAATCTTACCCTTTGTGATAGCATGGATAGACTTGGAAAGCATTGTGCTAAGTGAAATAAGCCAGTCAGAGAAAGACAAATACCATATGATTTCACTCATATGTGGAATCTAATGAACAAAATGAACTAACAAGCAAAATGGAAACAGACTCACAGATAGAGCAGTCTGACAGATGTTTCAGAAGAAGGTTTGGTTGGGGGGGGGTGAGTGAAGGAATTGAGCAAAAGAAAGGAAGAAACTAATGGACACAGACAACAGCATGGTGACTGCAGGGGTTGGGCGTGGGGAGGAGGTGGTAGGAGGAGGTAGAGGAAGGTAAAAAAAAATTTTTTAAAAAGAGCTTTTGAAAACAATCTTTGACTACCTGTGTCTGAAACATATATGACTTGTGGCTCAAATTTTCAAGAGTTGCACAAGTTTAAATTTCTACTTGAGATAGTAACACAAAATTCAAAGACCAATGAACTCCTAGCAGACACAGACTACTATTTTTACCATGGTAAATGCACAAACATAACATTTACCATCTTAACCATTTAAAATATATTTTAAAAATAATAATAGTATAGTGTATTTATGTGTTAATTTAGTATCTGAAAAATTATTTGAAAATAAAATGAAGTGTTCGTATAAAAGGCATTATACTTTTAATGCTCTTCCCTCCCCACACCCAATATTCTCAAAGAGAAATAGTAATATTTGGTTTGAACTGGACACTAAACTTACAAGTTTAACTTAAAATGATCAGTAAAAGTATAAGATTCTCAGGTGAAGAATACATAAGAAGCATAAGCTTTGTATGATCTTTCATTCTGGTTGAAATCATTGTTTTTAATCGTCATCATCAATATCATCCATTTTTGCTAAGTGATTATCATGTATACAAATGCTTTATGCTTATGTGTGTGTGTGTGTGTGTGTGTGTGTGTGTGTGTGTGTATCAAGAGACTAGAAATACAGACAGTCCATAAAAGCTTATCAGTTGTATTTTTTGGAGTATCGGGACACATGCATTTAAATGTTAACTTACAATAAAGAAGAGCATAACCTAACTGCAAAATGAATGGTTAGCAACTGCAACATTGAGGATGTTCTGAACTAGATGAGACGGATACGACCGCAGATTGGTGCTATGAATGATATCTCAGACAGAAGCACTTTCGTAGGTGGAGAGAGTGAAATGCACTCTGGGTAGAGAACATGAAAGGAATAAAGATTGATAGGAGCGTGGCATATGGGTATGTTCAGAGGAATGTTGAACAGATATGCTGATATCTAAACTTATTTGGACTCAAATAATTTTAAAGTCTCACACCAATTAACTATTGAATGACAGTTGACACTATTTTTTTTTATCTAAGATCAATGCATATGCTATCTCATAGGAGAAAAATAGTTTTAAATCCAAGTGCCTTATACACAGTAATATGTTTCCCTTTGCCTGTCTCTTCCTCTCTAAAATGTGAAGATTTTAGCAGATGGTCACTGTGGTTGCTTTGAGGCATTCACTTTCAAATAGAGATTTTGTTCCAGGTTTCGTGTCTAGAGTCTCAAGTCTTGGGTGGAGTATAATCAAGGCTCAGTTTAGTCTAACTCTGATGCAAAATATAAAATAAAAGGGAGGGAAATAGTCCAGAAATCAGGAGATTTAGATTCTAGTTCCAGCTTGGCCCTTCGCAGTTGTAAGAATTAAGATAGAATCCTTAAAATCTTTAGACTTCAGTTTCTTCCCTTATAATTTTGGGGTAATCATTTCCAACGATAGTGTAAGCATATAGTGTGAATCACCCATATAATATATGCAAATACTTGGTAAATTTTTAAATGTTTTTAAATATGAAGCATGATTACATTAAATTCAAACATTGGCAATGAAAAAATAAAACACCTTAGGCACACTGCCCTCTTATTATTCCTTGAAAATGAAACCAATATCCAATTTCTCTCCTTTGCATTACTGTACCAGCTGTGCCTGGAAAGCTCTCAGACAGGATTATATGCGGGGCTCATTCTTTTACTTACTTTAAATCTCTACTGAAATGTCACCTTATCAGAGAGGCCTCCCTCCCTTGATATCCTATATCAATTAGCGACACTCACTCAGGTACCACTATCTCCCTTACCAAGCCTTATTTTATATCAACAACTGAAACATTATCAAGCTATTCACATATCTAATTTTTCTATCTGCTACTTCCTTCCCCCAACACACATGAGTGTAAAATCCACTGGAACAGTGACTTTGGTTTGGTTTACTGTGGATCTCTAGTCCCTCAAAGAATTCTTGACCCACAGCAGGCAAACAATAAATATTTATCAAATGACTGCACAAAAAATCATCTGAGGGACATTTGAATTAAAAAATATAAGCAGATATAGGAAAAAGGTGATGAGGAAGATGGTGGCAGGCAGGACGGGAGGCAGGGTGAGTGTGAGAGAGTGAGAGAGTGTGTGAGAGTGTGAGAGGATGTGAAGGTGGACGACCAAACCCCAGCAGTGCAGAGCCGTGGAGCAGAGGTTCCTGTGCTGTGGACGGAGCAGCCGGCTACCACTGTAAGCGGTTCTTCAGGGTGCTTCTCACTGCGCAGCCGGGAGCTCCCACCACTGGAAGATCCCGGGTCTTCCCTGGGAGGAGGCAGTGGGAGCGGCCAGGGCCCAGCAACCTGAGCCCACCAGCACACCTGGCACCATGGGATCGGTGGATACCGGTGTCAACACAGACCAGTGCATAGTAGTGGAGCTGCCAAAGTGCAGGCTGCGGAAGCCGCAAATGGCCAGGAGCCCAGCACCATCCCCTGCAGTAGCAGCCCGATCAGAGTCCAGATATACCCCTAGCAACAGAGGCTGGGGACCAGACATCCATCCCCAGGCAACAGAAGCACAGACCAGCAGCTGAGACCCATCCCAAAAACTACAGCAAAGGCTGAGCAAGAACTAAGCCCCATGGGGCAGCAGCACTCCCCAGCCACCAGGGACGGGGCTTGGGGCTCCATAGATGCCTGAGCGACCCAGTGGCCCACAAGAGCTACCGGAAGCCAGTGCTCAAGAGGGACCAGTGCGATCCAGCTGCTTGCAGGACCTGCTGGGTGCTGAGGCACCAAAGAAGCCTGTGCGACCCAGCTGGCCACAAGATAAGAGTGGAGCCGGGTCTCCAGAAAGGACTGTGTGACCCAGCTACCCACAGGATCAGCGGGAAACAGGGGCTCGAACGGGGTCTGTACAACCCAGCTGCCCACAAGATTGGCTAGGAGCCAGGGCTCCAGTGAGGCCTGTGCATCACAGTAGCCCACTGTACAGGCAGGGAGCACGGCTCCAACAGGCCTGAGCTACTGAGCTACACAACAGGTGGCACCAGAAGCCAGCTGAGAACACAGATCTCCAGGGGACCAAGTGATCCAGCAGCAACACCTACCGGGACACACCAATACCAGCCCCCAGTAGTCAATCCTTCAGGATCCACAATAGGCAAGAGGTGACATGCAACAAAACAGTCCGGAAGGCATAGTAGCCTTATTTGATATACAGTGAGCTGCCTATGTATCGAAACATCGCTCACATGGTCTAGAGGTACCAGACAACTAAAATGGGGAGACAAAGAAACAACACCCAAAGGAAAGAAAAAGAGGAATCACCAGAAAATTAACTACAGAAAATGGAAAACAACAACTTGTCAGATAAAGAATACAAAACAATAATTTTAAGGGTGCTCAAACAATTTAGTGAAAACTGTAAGCAACTTAATAAGAATTATAAAGAGCTCACTGGGAACTACTTCAGGTTTAAAAAAAAAAAAAGAGGTAGAAGCTATGCATAAAAACCAAGAGGAAATAAAGAATGACACAGCAGTTTTGAAAAATACCTTAGAAGGGTTCAACAGTAGATTAGAAGAAGCTGAAGACCAAATCAGTGACTTAGAAGACAAAGTAGAGAAAACACCCAAAAAGAGCAGCAAATGGGAAAAAAATTTAAAAAACAGAAGGAAAGTTTAAGGGAGCTGTGGGACAATACAAAACATAACAACATTCACATAATAGGGATACTGGAAGGAGAAGAATCAGAGAAAGGAACAGAGAACCTGTTCGAAGAAATAATGACAAAATTTCTCTAAACTGGTGAAGGAAAAAGTCACGCAAGTCCAGAAAACTCAGAGAGTCCCAAGCAAGATGAACCCCAGAAGACTCACAGCTAGACACATCATAATAAAAATAGCAAACATTGAAGACAAAGAAAGAATCTTAAAGGAAGCAAGAGAGAGAGTGAAAGTTACCTACAAGGGAGCTCCAATTAGACTGTCACCTGATTTCTCAATAGAAATGATGCAGGCCAGAAGAAAATGGCATGAAGTATACAAAATAATGCAAGGCAAGGGTCTGAATCCAGGGCTACTCTATCCAGCAAGGCTATCATTCAAAATTGAAGGAGAAATAGAGCTTCGTGGGTTAAAAAAGCTAAAGGAATTTACCACCACCAAACCAGCACTGCAAGAAGTGCTGAAGGGACTGTTGTAAGAAGAAGAAGAAAGAGAGAGAGCAAGAGAGAGAGGAACACAAACATAAAATTAAAATGGCAACTAATAACTGTCTATCAATAATTACCTTAAATGTAAATGGCTTAAATGCTCCAATCAAAAGACATAGAGTAGCTGTTTGGATAAGAAAACATGACTCATATATATGCTGTCTACAAGAGACCCACCTCATAACAAAAGACTCACATAGGATGAAAGTGAAGGGATGGGAAAAAAAGTTTCCAAGCACATGGAAATGAAAAAAAGCTGGTGTAGCAATACTCATATCTGCTAAGATAAACTTTAAAACAAGTGTCATAATAAGAGACAGAGAAGGTCACTACATAATATTAAAAGAATCAAGCCAACAAGAGGCTATAACCTTGGTAAAAATATATGCACCAAATACGGGAACACCAAAATATATTAAAAAAACTTCTGGAGGACTTCAAGGGAGAGATCAATAGCAACATGATCATAGTGGGTGACTTTCACACTCCACTACATTACTGGATAGATCTTCTAGACAAAAATTAACAAGGACATAGTGTCCTCACAAGACAAACTAGATAGTTGGACTTCATTAATATTTACAGAACATTTCACACAAAAGCTGCAAAATATACATTCTTCTCAAGTGCACATGGGTCATTCTCAAAGATAGACCACATGTTAGAACACAAAACAAGTCTTTACAAATTCAAGAAGATTGAAATCATATCAATCATCTTCTCAGATCACAGTGGCATGAAACTAGAACTCAATTACAATAAAAACACACAAAAACATTCAAACACTTGGAGGCTAAATAGCATGTTATTAAACAAATGAGTTACTAACAAGATCAAGGAAGCAATTAAAAAAATTCCTAAAAATTAATGAAAATGAACACACAACAACACAAAATCTATGGGACACAGCGAAAGCAGTCCTGAGAAGGAAGTTCATAGCACTACACGCCTACCTCAAGAAACAAGAAAAATTCCTAATTGACTTTCTAACCTTACAACTTAAAGAACTAGAAAGTAAACAAAAAGAAAAACCCAGAGGTGGTAGAACGAAGAAAATAGTGTAGGTCAGAGCAGAAATAAATGACATAGAGAATAAAGAAACAATTCAAAAGATCAATGAAACAAAAAGCTGGTTCTTTGAAAAGATAAAGAAAAGCGATGGACATTTAGCCAGACTCACCAAGAAACAAAAAGAGAGAAACCAATAAACAAAATCAGAAATGAAAGAGAAGTAGCAACTGACACCACAGAAATATAAAGGATCATCAATACATACCATGAACAATTATACCCCAACAAATTGGACAATCTAGGAGAAATGGACAAATTTCTAGAAACACACAGCCTCCCAAAACTGAACCAGGAAGCGATAGAAAACTTGAACAGACCAATAACAACAAAGGAAATTAAAGATGTAATTTAAAAACTCCCAGCAAACAAAATCCCAGGCCCAGATGGCTTCATGGGGGAGTCTTACCGAACATTCAAACATCTAATACCCATTCTCCTCAAACTATTTTACTATTTTAAAAAATCCAAGAAAATGGAACACTTCCAAACTCATTTTATGAGGCCAGCATAATCCTAATTCCAAAACCTAATAAAGACACTACAAAGAAAGAAAACTATAGGTCAATATCCCTGATAAACACAGATGCCAAAATTCTTAACACTATATTGGCACATTGGATCCAGCAATACATCAAAAAAATTATTCATCATGACCAAGTGGGTTTTATTCCAGGCATGCAAAGATGGTAGAATATTTGTAAATCAATAAATGTGATACACCACATAAACAAAAAGAAAAATAAAAACCATATGATCATATCAATAGATGCCAAAAAAGCCTTCAACAAAATCCAGCATCCATTTCTGATAAAAACGCTCAGCAGTGTGGGAATAGAGGGATCATATCTAGACATAATAAAGGCCTGATATGAAAGACCCACAGCCAACATCATACTCAATGGGCAGAAACTAAAAGCATTCCCCTTAAGAATGGGTACAAGACAGGGATGCCCACTTTTTTTTAACATAGTACTGGAAGTCTTAGCCACAGCAACTAGACATGAAGAAAAAATAAAGGGGATCCAAATTGGAAAGGAGGAAGTGAAACTGTCATTATTAGCAGATGACATGATATTGTACATAGAAAACCCTGAAGACTCCATCAAAAATGGCAAAGTAGCAGGATACAAAATTAATGTCAAGAATTGATGGCATTCTTATACCCAATGATGAAATCACAGAAAAAGAAACTAAAAAAAAAATCCCATTTTTCATTGCAGCAAAAAAGTTAAGACACCTAGGAATAAACTTAACCAAAGAAGTAAAGGACCTCTTCACAGAAAACTACAGGTTATTGAAAATAGAAATAGAGGAAGATATAAAAAAGTGGAAGCATATACCTTATTCATGGATTAGAAGAATTAACATTATTAAAATGTCCATACTACCCAAAGCAATCTCTAGATTCAATGCAATCCCCATCAAAATACCAATGACATATTTCACAGAACTAGAACAAACACTCCAAAAGTTTATATGGAACCAAAAAGACCCCAAACAGCCACAGCAATCTTGGAAAAGAAGAATAAAGTAGGAGGGATCACATTACCAGATTTCAGGCTATACTGCAAAGCCACTGTAATCAAAACAGCCTACTACTGGCACAAGAACAGGCAGATAGATCAATGGAACAGAAGAGAGAACCCAAGACAATATGCTCAATTAATATTTGACAAAGGTGGCAAGAGCATATAGCGGAGTCAAGACAGTCTCTTCAATAAATGGTGTTGGAAAAATTGGACAGCTACATGGGAAAAAATGAAGTTAGAACAACATCTTACACCAAAAACAAGAATAAACTCAAAATGGATAAAAGACTTAAATGTGACTTGTGAATCCATAAAAATCCTAGAAGAAAATGTAGGAAACAATATCTTAGACATCATACGCAGCAGAATTTTCACAGCTACAACACCTAAGGTAAGAGAAACAAAGAAAGAAATGAACACATGGGACTACCTCAACCTTCAAAGCTTCTGCACAGCAAAAGAAATAAGCATCAAAACCGAAAGGGATCCCACTATATGGGAGACCATAATCACCAATGATGCATAAAATAAGGGGTTAATTTCCAAAATATATGGAGTGCTCATACAACTCAACAAAAGGAAGACAAAGAACCCAATTAAAAAATGGGTGGAGGACCTAAATAGATGCCTCTTCAAAAAGGACGTACAAATGGCCAAGAGACATATGAAGAAATGCTCAACATCACTAATCAACAGAGAGATGCAAATTAAAACAACTGTGAGGTATCACCTCATAACTGTCAGAATGGCCGCCATTAACAAATCATCAAACAAGTATTGGTGAGGGTGTGGAAAAAAAGGGGACTCTAGTACACTGCTGGTGGCAATGCAGACTGGTTTAGCCACTGTAGAAAACACTACAGTGTTACCTCAAAAAGTTAAAAATTGAACTGTTATTTCACCCATTGATCCCACTTCTAGGAATATACCCTGAGAAACCTGAAACACCAATCAGAAAGAATATATGTACTCTCATGTTCATAGCAGCACTATTTACAATAGCTAAGATCTGGAAACAGGCCAAGTGTCCATCAGTAGATGAGTGGATAAAAAAGCTGTGGTACATGTACACAATGGAGTACTATGCAGAGGTAAGAAAGATCTCTTATCCTTTGAGATAGCATGGGAGGACCTGGAGAGTATTATGCTTAGGGAAACAAGCCAAGCAGAGAAAGACAAATATCACATGATCTTACTTATTTGTGGAATATAATGAACTAAGCAAACTGATGAACAAAATTGACCCAGAGACATAGCAGTGGGGTACAGACTGACAAGCCTCAGAAGAGGGGCAGTTGGGGGGGAGAGATAAACCACAGAACTTATATGCATGACCAATGGACATAGACAACACAGCAGGGGATAGGGAGGGGGGATGGAGAGGAGGGTGTCAATGAAGGAAAATGGAGAAACATCTGTAATAAAAACATATTAATAAAAATATATATATAAGCAAAAATAATTTTGTGATTTTTTTTATCCTACACTAGCTAAATTAATAAGTCTTTACATTTATCAAGGAAATACTGGAAACTCATACAATGAATGCATCATGTCAAAGTGCCAAAATTCCTTTGACTTTTACTAATATAATTTATTTTTAGAACTGTGTAACAATGTTATTGCAAGGAAATAGATTGGTGTTTGTGTCATGTCAAGACATATATAAATTTGCCAAGTAAATATTCCAAAGATATGGAACTTTAAGTATCCAAAAGAATCAAGAGATCCTTCATTGTGTAAAGGTCAATTCTCTAAAAATAGATAAATCCTAATTATGTGTGCAACCAGTGTGGAAATATGGAAAACAATGATAAATAATTACATGTGCCTGGCCAGTGTGGCTCAGTGGTTGAGTATCGACCCATGAAGCAAGAGGTTGCTGGTTAGATTCCTGATCAAGGCAAATGGTTGAAGGCTTGATCCCCAGTTGGGGGAGTGCAGGAGGTGGCTGATCAATATTCTCTCATCGATGTTTCTATCCCTCTTTCCCTCTCCCTTTCTCTCTCTCTAAAATAAAAAGTATATATATTTTAAAGAATAATAGTAAGAATAACAATTACATGTATTTTATCCACCTATCTGAAGTGCCACGCACACCATAGTTGTGCGTATGTGAAAACCATATTAGATGACTTGAATTTTACATCTTTTGCCTTCTGGTTCTTCAGGGAAGAAGATAAATTAATAAGGCTGGAAAGAGTTTATCTAGAAGAATGTGACACAAACCACAGGGTAATATGTTGACAAGATAATCCTAAGAAATTGAATTGGACCATAAATAACAATTTCTCTTTTTTTTTTATATTTATATATATTTTTACAGTTTAAAAGGTCTCACATTTATTACTGAACCAATCTACTGCAGAAAAAAAGAAAAAGAAGGAAAAATTGTGCCTCCAATAATTTCCCAATTAATGCCCAACTGTCCAGACAGTAGTGATATTTTCAGTGATTATAGTAAGATGCAGGCAACCTGAATACAGCATAAATGTGTGAGCCATCTCTCATGTGTGATTCCTTATAGACCCAGTTTGGTTCTTCTCCAATGTTTCCTCTTGGAGTTGTACCTGATTTTATTACCAGTTTTCATCCGAATCCATTGGGGAATGGGCCAGTTCTGTTTTTGTTTCTTGGCCAGGAACCTCTTGATCCTGAAAGTCGTGTGAGAAGACGTGGCGAAGGAGAATCAACCACACGCACCGTGATGGCAGAGGAGAGAAAGGAAACGGGAGTATACTTTCAGAAGACAAAGCTGGCATCCACACCTCTCCGATAAAATAGTGTTCTTAAGAATAATGTTTTATTTGGAAAGTCACAAAACCTTAAATCTATTATAATGTTGAATTAAAAAAACCAACCTTTTGACAATTTGTAGCAATGCCACCAGGAATCGATTATCTCTTCAATAAAAATAGTTTTGACATCTCCAATTGAGTTCTGCCTCTTTATATTAATAAAATTTCAACATTTCTTGAAATACTAAATGGAAAATGCCAAAGTCTAAACTGATATATGATACTAGTGTCTGTTATTTATCAAAATACAGCAAATAGAACCCTTTCAATCTTCATACAGGGAATTACTAGTACATAAAGGACTGAGTTAGCATTTATTATAACATGAGCATTTTCAAGATATAAAGACACTGACAATACTTATAATCTAGGTAAAATCATGGCCTGCATATAAAATACAACATTCTTCTGGGCGTTAATGAAAGTTCAAGAGGCCATTAAATTAACTGATAAAAGTTAAACCTCAAATCCAAGCAGTTTCAAAGAAATTTTTAAAATCTAAGTGGTAATAGAAGGTCTTACGTGAAATCAGGAGAAGGTAGATTTCATGGTGTCATCAGTGAGTTTCCCATAATAGCATCAGCTTGAATTTTAAATTCAGTTTGGTTTACAAATGCTACAAAGGTGAGCATGTGTGTGGATGGACAGAGAGAGGTGGACGAGATATTCTTCTTATATAAATATCAGCCTCGGTTGTGTCCCAAAGGGGAGTTGGAACCCAATCGTGCATATATATAATGACTGCATCGAGTAAGTAGATAAATAAGTTGCTAAGACAAACTTTTAAGAGAAACAACTTAGAGTTTCAAAAATGATGAACTTCCTCCTGGAATTGTGACCGTTAATAATACTTTTTCTTTCCATCACACTTTTGGGGCTGATATGAATATGACATTCTAAAGAAACTGAGTAGATTATTGTTGTTTGTCCACAATACAGATGACACAAGAAATGTGTCCCTAAACAGTGTTTGCCAAAAATACTAAGAATCTGGGGACATAATATCATGTGTGAATATTGCGACCTGGATGGTTCTCTTTGAAATTTTTCATGAAAAACAGGATATTTGTTTTAATATACATTATTTTAAGTTATTAATAAACAGTGGAAATGCTTTCAACTTATCTTAATACTAAATGGAAGATCAACTGTTACACTGAATGTATCAATTAAAAAAATGGGCTCAGATGATAAGACATGACATCATTCTAGCAACATTTTTTCACTATGTTCTCATAATATTTTGCTAACTAAGTCTTAAATTAATACATAACTACAAGTAATAATAGTTATGTTTTTCTATTCAGTATCATTAGGCAGTTACCAAGGCATGTTCCCTAAAAAAGTGACCAATAAACAAATAATTAGTGGAAATTTCATTTGTGAAGGTAGAGAATAGGGGTAGGAAATGAAAATCGTTTGTCATGTGTCTTTGATCCACTGGTCCGTCTTTCTGAGTGCTTCAAGGCAATGATCACCAATTTTTTTTTTTTTTCTTAATGAAGACATTAATTGGTGACACTATTTTTTACCTTCCCGTTGAAGCCGTAATTTAAATGATAATAAATGAGTTGAGAATTCCATACAGATCACAATCCCTGAAACAATTTTTCTTCATCTAGCTCCCACACTGTATCGTTTTTACAGTTTTGTTGCCTTATTGTTTCTGTAGTTTTGTTTTATGCCATAAAATTGTTTATAGCTTCTGCCTAGGAAATTGTGCTTTAGGAGTGTTAAGCCATGGATACACAGCCACAGAACTACTCAACATGGTGAGGTATTGCTCAAAAGAGAAGACTGATTTATTCCATTAACTGAGCTTTGACTTTTTCTGTGTTTCCTTATTTTCCCCCCTCTTCATAAGAAAGAAACAAATCAGCAACAATAATTTAATTCTGGGTAAAAGAACTGTCAGCACCTTCTCTGTGCTGACAGGTTGCAGCAAGGTGCCTTTGCAGATAACCTCTCTACTTTTCAGAAATTTGTTTCACCCAGGAGTGTTCAAATCACGCGTTTGTCTCTGCACAAACCTTCCAGTGTTGTCATTCCACTGACCACCTTGTGACGATTAAGAGACAATACCTTTGAGATCTCACTGGTGATTAATGCAGGTAATAATCCAGGTTTACAAAATACTTGTTTTGCAATGCTACTCACATTCTTTGGCTCCCCATAGATTTAGCTTTATCTGGGCATGGTTCCAGCATTAATTATTATTTTTAATGGTCAATTTTGCTTGGAAAAAAATTCACATATCTTGTTAAAATACCTTTCACATCTATTTTCTCATAAAGATATTTGCAAAATAATCATTTTGCACAGACTCTCATTACTAATATAAACAAAATATAAATGTAATAGCTACTGTGAGGTAAGGAAGTACTTTTCAATTAATAGCTCAAGTATACCTTTTAAAATCATTTAAATGCATCACCAACTTTTTAAAATAAGGTCATCTTTCTTCAGCTGTGCTTTTTTATGCAAAACTGATTAGTCTATAAAAAACAAAAAAAGCAAATTTTCTTCTACTGCAAAAGCTTTTCCTAGGAGATCATAAAACTGATAAATAAGAAAATTTGAGGCTTTAATAAATTTGCATGTTGAATTAAACTTGTAAATGTATTACTTCTATGCGAGGCATCTTTCATTTTAATTGGATAAAATTCTTGTTTTCATTCAACTTTCCATTTTTAATAAAAGTGACTTTCAGATGCTGCAAGAGCAATGATTGCATAAATGTGGTGGATTGTTTTCGAATATAGCTGCAGTAACTTTCTCAATTCTCCATCTACCCCTTTCCCGGTGACTGCTACTCTCACCTCCCATCAGGAGGTTCAGCCTTATCCTGTGGCCATGGTAACACATTACCATAAAGTTGGAGACTTATAATGACAAATATGTATTCTCTCATAGTCTGGGAGGCCAGAAGTCTGAAATCAAGGTGTTAGCAAGGCCACACTCCTTCTGAAGGGTCTAGAAGGGAATCTTTCCTTGATGCCCAGTTCCCAGGCTCCCAGCATTCCCCTGTGGCTGCTTACCACCACTCTCTGCCTACCACCTCTCCCCTTCTCTGTCTGTGTCTTTTCTCCTGTCTGCTGTAAGGATCCTTGTCACTGGATTCAGGGTCTGTTCAGGGTATTCACGACGGTCTCATCACAAGGTCCTTACATGTAATTATATTTAATTGAATTACATTCACAGGGTCTGGTTATTAGGACAGGGACATACCTTGTGGGAGGTCATCATACAGTCCGCTATACCACCTTTAAATCTGGGCTGACCTTATGATGAGCTTCGAACGGTATTTTATGGCAAGATCAGCGTAGGCTCCAGTGGCATCTAGCTTCTGCTTTTACACCTCCTTCCATGCAGCCCTGGGTGTGTGATGTGAGCACGGTCTTGTCTAGACTATGGGAGCATGAAAAGCCACGTGGAACATAGTCGGGCCTTTCGGGCACCAGCTTTAGTTATGCTACTGAAGCTGTCATAGCCCATCCGGTCTCAGCCACATGCCGGACAACTGTTGCTCATGTGGGAACAAAGGAAACACCAGCCAAACTCTCCACCTAGGTCCAGCCCAGATTGCTGAGCCAATAAAATAGTTTGTTTTAATTCATTAAGTTTGGGGTGGCTTGTTAAGTATCAATAGAAAACGAATACAGAAATAATAACCTAGGTGGAAGATTGTGTCATAACAAGAAACCCAATAAGCAGGGTTGTCGTTGAGGCCAGATGTTGGGAGTAGGCTAGAAATAGTGCAAGGCTGGAGAAATGGCCAACAAATTGGTGGACACTTGAAAAATAGTGATAAAAATGTGAATTGAGGTGACCCATTCTGGAAAAAAAAAAAAGATAAGAACTGTCATTTGTAGTAAATTGGAAGATAGAAAATCTTTCTAATGAATATTTGGATCTGACTAAGGAAATTTCCAAGGCAATTATTAATAGGTCAATTGATTCATTTTAGTGTGTGCTCATATGGTTTTGATGGTTTATAGAAGACATCAAGTTTTGAAAGCACACTTGGTAATAAATATATTGTATCAGTTATCAATTGCTGTGTAATAGAACAACCCCGAGACTTGGAATCTTTAAACAACTATTAGGTCGGGATTCTGAAAGTCAGTTGGAGTTGGGCTCAGAAAGACAGGGCTTCTGCTGGCTTTCCTTAGGAACATTGACCCAGCTGTGGTTCTAACACCTTTATTGGGACTCTGTAATCTAAGATGACGTCACTCATCCACCTTAAAACTGGTGCTTGCTGTCATCGATGGTTGCTCCAGAGAGCCCCAGCCGAGTCAACTTGTCTTGCCCCTTGTGGCTTCTTCCCTTCCATTAGGTAAATTAGGGCTTCTACATATAGTGATATCAAAGAAAATTTTCAAAAAATGTAGAATAAAGCCTCATGATGCCTTGATGACAAGGCTCAGAAATTGCATAATATCCCTTCTTTTGAATTACACCGATTTGCATCTCATGTGTTTGCATGTGTATATGGGATCACAAATAAAATAACAACACTGGTTCATGAAAAGATAAAGTAAAAACACCACACCCAGTTCGGTTTGTCTCCCATCTCCTTTGATTGAGCTAGGATTAGCTATAGCAAGCAATGAAATAAACAATTCATCTGGCTGAATCAAGACTACAGTAGTAATGCCACTGATACAATGTGATTCTTTGGGAGCATAAAAATACCCAATCTTCCAATCCCCAATGGCATATAAATATTGGTATATTCGTGAAAGGAAAAAAAAAAATGCTTGTCAAAGCTAGAAAAGACAGTCTCTGTAGTTTTGCTTGCCTAATTATAATGTTAAAAAAAAATTCTGAAGGCTTTGAGTAAAATTGATATTTTCCAAAGATTATATGTGGAAATTGTATGACCTTGCTTATCCCTAGGCTAGACTCTGCACCTCTCTCTCTCTCTCTTTTATATCTTTTATTTTCTTAGCATACTACAGTTTGAGAACCACAGCTTTAGAAGATGAGCTGAGCTGTGGTCTTCGTGAAATACATGGCCAAAGAGAAATTACAGCATTGAGATGGGTTTTAGAGGGTAGCATAAACATAACATCCTGAACACAAACCTAGAATTGAGCAAAATGCCTATGGCAGTGTCCAAAGTCAGGCAGTGCACTAGACGTAGCAACAGCAATGGTCACAAGAGCACCAGGACAGGATCTTTTTCTACAGCTGAATCGAGATGTCAAGGTTAAATTAGAGTTAACCTATCTTTTGAGCTATATCTGAAATTGGCTCAATTCCCCGACTTCTGTTCTCTGGAAAATGCCATGCTCCTGGATTCCTGTGTATTCTTGAGCCCTTCCATTCCCCTAAGCTCAATCTTTCACCCCAATTTTAAGACTTCTGTCCTCGTTTTCTATTGCTGCCATAACAATTTTTTTTTTTATCCTCACCTGAGGACATTTTTCGATATTTTGTTCAGATAGAGTGGGAGGGAGAGAGAGAGAGAGAAACATCGACATGAAAGGGAACATCGAGTGGTTGCCACCCACATGACCCAACCAGGGCTGGGGACAAACTGCAAGCGAGGAACATGCCCTTAGCGGGAACCGAACCCTGGTCGCTCTGACCGCTGAGCCAAACTGGCCAGGGCCCATAACAAATTTTTACATAGTGACTTTAGACATCAATTCATTATCTCACTGTTCTGGTGTTCCTAAGTGTCCAGGGGCTAAAATCAACATATTGGCAAGGCGACAGTCCTTTCTTGAGGTTCTAAGGTTTTCTTGAGCTTCTAGCTTCTAGAGGCGGACCACATGCCTTAGCTCCTGACCCCCTTCCTCCATCTTCAAAGCCAGCGAGACTGGGTTGAGACCTTGAAGACAGATCACTCTCATGTCCTCTTTGCCCTCTCTCTTTATTTCAAAAAGTCACTGTGATTACACTGGATCTGTCCAGATAATCTAGGATATTACCCCTACTTTAAGGTCCCCCGATTTAACAACCTTTATGCCATCTGCTACCTTAACTGCCCAGGCTATGAAAAGTCACATTCCACTGGTTCTAGGGATTAGGGCAAGGACAATTTCTGCCTACATATTTTCCACGGTTGGTTTCTTTTTTTTTTTTCTATGCTAGCTTTGGACATATCTGGACCTCAGCCACCTGTCCCTGATTTCACAAAGCATTTATGAGTATAAAAGACTATTATAAATGTTTGGGGTGACAATTTATATTAATAAGACTGGACTGTATAAAACATGACATGTTTTTGTTTCAAAAGAATAACCTTAAGCACGCTGGAAAATAGTCATTTTAATTTTTATTGATTTTTGAGAGAGAGAGGAAAGGAGAAGGAGAGAGAGAGAGAAACATCGATGTATGATCAGCTGCCTCCGGCACACCCTCCGCGGAGGATGCAGCCCTTGGAACCCGGGCGTGTCCCCTGACTACGAACTGATCTGGGAACCTTTCCGTGAAGGAGACAATGCCCAAACCAACTGAGCTGCGCCAGCCAGGGCAAAAATAGCCATTTTTTAAATGCTGATATAGTAGCAAAGGAATATTCCTATTTCTTTAATAATTTGAAAATAAGAAATGATAGAGGAACCATGAGAAAAAGTGTAGTCTCTGAACAAACACTCCCGGAGGTTGGGGAATGTGTGCCTCTACCCTAAAGGGGGGTGTGGTCACAGACTCCACAGCAGGCTGGCAGGTGCCCCATCAAACTGGCGTGAAGAGAAATTAACTCTGTTGGGAACCTTCTCACAGAACTTTCATTTTGCAGAGATACAAACACCACCTCCCTTAGATTCAGCCCTCATCCCCTCTGACGCATGTGGATCGAGTGCCGATGTTATTCTGTGGGCAGCCACGCCGACAGTGGGCAAGTTGATGATGTGATGTGATATTACACTGCACTGCAAATGATGTCAGCTGAACCCCAATTTTGTTCTTTATCAATAGAGTATCATTTTTGGTGGTGGGCCAAGACTCAGGGTATAAATAATTACTGGTCAAATAATTATGGTAACTCCATTTACCATTGCCAATCATTTCCTGATTTTAGGTGGAATGACTCAGTTCATGAGCAAACAAATGCCTTTGTTGCTCAACCTACTTGTATGTTACTTTATTTGTTTTATTTTATTTTTTAGAAAGAGGGAGACAGAAATATTGATGTGAGAAACATCGATTGACTACCTCCTGCATGCCCCCTGTTGATGATCGAGCCTGCAACCCTAGCACGTGCCCTGACCAGGATTGGAACCGGGACCTCCGTCCATGGCACCAGGCTAAATCTACTGAGCCACACAGCCGGGCTCAGCCTGCTTTTATTTGGTTCTCTGAGACTGCTGCCAAAGCCGAATAACTGCTGCAGATTCCTACTTAAAACACCCAAAAAACATTATACAAGTTAAAAATGTAGAACATTTGAAAATCTGGAAGAAGCTATCTTAGTTCAGGCTGTCATAACAAAATACCACAGAAATAACAATAGAAATGTATTTCTCCCTGTTCTGGAGGCTGAGAAATTCAAGATCAAGGTGCTGACAGATTTGGTTCCTGGTGAGACCTGACTTGCTGTGTAATGACACGGCCTTTCCTCCGGGTGTGCACAAAGCAAGCGAGGGAGCTCTCCGGCCCAGAACGCTACACCTGTTGGATCAAGGCCACGCCCTCGTCATCTCATTTACTCCTGATGACCCCCCTCCACATACAGTTACACTATGGGTTAGCACATACAAATGATTTTTTTTCTGCTATAATATTCAGTCTATAGCAGAAACTAAGTATAATAAAGGTTATAAAATATCACATTGGATCATACTAGATTGAGTAAACTTACAATATAATCAAATATAGTAAATTATGTATAATATAGTATGTAATGTATTATATATCATACACAGCAGGTCCTCTAATAAACTAATTTTATTCAAGGTCATTTTTTTTATAACATTGATGAGCTATTACATGAACTTACTCTTGTTTTATCAATTAGCCAATGGTAAGTCTGATTTCATTATATGTGATTTCACTTAAAGTCACAAAATGTATGGATGACATTAAGTAAGGATTTACTGCATTACATTATATAGTATATTAAGGTAATATGTAATATATTTTATATGATAAGTAATATACTATATATAATTTCAAGTCTAACAGATAAAAGATTATCAGAATAGATAGATTATGTAATCTATTATCTATTATATAAATTGATTATATTTTGTATATTAATTAAACTATAATGATAACTATATTCACATATTTTACCATCTTTTAAAACTTAGAAATGTGTTGAAAATATTCCACGTTAATAAGTATTCTTATTTTTAATTATGAGGTTTATATATTTTGAAATTAAAGTAATAGTAGAATGAAAATTGAAGTATACACACCTTCATTTGTATCTCTGAATACTATTTTCTTATGGTGAATTCCTAGAAGTAAAATGATGACATTTTTAAGAATTTTGAAATATTACCAAATTTATTTTAGGAAAAAAATTAATTTATACAACCATTAATGATGTTGGCGATTAACAACATCTTGCCTCCATGAAAATACCATAATTTTTATTATTTTTAACTTTTTATTTTAACAGCAATAAAATAGCATCTATTTTTGTTTATTACTTTAGTAATTGTGAGTTTGAATCAATTTCATCAGGTGGGTGTTATTTTTATTTTAATTTTATAAATGTTTTCTTTTTATTTCGGATATTAAATATCAGGATGCTTTCTGAGGTGTTTAAAGGCTGGCCTAGCTCCTTAATGTTACTGGAGAACTTGACTCTAGATGTTTGTAAATTTTCTAATGTTTGCAAATATTCCCTTAAACAGAAGCACATTATATTGTTCGTATTAGTTCAGCTGGTGAATGAGGTAAGGCTGGGTGTAAAATGCAGTACCAGTAAGTACTGGGCCGTTTGCTCTCCTCTGGCAGGATCGACGATCATCTCCCAAGGAGCACATTGCATGACTCAGAAGTGGCTGCCTCCTCCTCAGGACACACCACTAGTTTCCAGCTTTACAAACCTTTACTATTCATGTTTACAAATTTACAGGCACTAGTAATGCAAACTGTGTCCCTCGGAGTTGTGTCATAATTTACACATATTTACACAATTTACACATATGAGGATTAATTAAGGCTATTCACACTTTGCCAAAACATAGGTTTCAAGTATTTTCACAGATTTTTGGTCTTTTAATTTGTTTATAACACATATACATATATACATATTTATCTACAGGTACACACATATATCAACGTATGTATGTGTGTCTATGGAGTGAATGTTTGGGCTGAATGTTTTTGTCCCCCCAGATTCCTGAGCTGAATCGAATCCCCCGTGTGATGGTATTGGAAGGAGGGCCGTTGAGAGGTAACTAGGTAACGAGGGTGGCATTCTCATGGGATTAGTGTCCTTACGGAAAGGGGAGAGGGAACTAGTTCATCCCTTCTCCACACTGTGAGGACGCGGCAAGAAGTGGGCCTTCTGCGACCCAGAAGAGGGTTTTCACCAGATCCCAACCATGCTGCAACCATGATGAGAATGTCCAGCCTCCAGGACTGTGAGAGATAAATGTGTATTGTTTAGGCCCAACAAACTCACTGACACACGTACACACACACACACATATACATATATATACACATATTTTTTAATATACCATATCTATTTATGTTTTCTTGGAGTGTCCTGTTTTTGTGTAGTACAGAGAAAAATACTTTCCTCAGTCTATTAATAAACATACGCAATTTCTTTCTAAGTCCTTTAGGTTTTCTTGGTGAAAATTGGAATTATTTTGAAAGACAATAAAGCTAAAAATTACCTTTTTTTGGACCTGATTATTTTCAGTGGCTGTTTAAAAAGAATTAGGCCCTGACCAGTTTGGCTCAGCAGTTAGAGCATTGGCCCACAGACCAAAGAGTTGTGGACTCAATTCCCAGTCAAAGGCACATACCTTGGTTGCAGGTTTGATTCCCGGCCCCAGTGGGGGTTGTGTGGGAGACAACCAATTGATGTGTCTCTCTCATCAGTGTATCTCTCTTTCTGTCTTCCTCCCTCTCTCACATGCTATCGAAAAATATATATATATCCTTGGGTGAGGATTAAAATAAAGAAAGAAAGAAAGAAAGAAAGAAAGAAAGAAAGAAAGAAAGAAAGAAAGAAAAGAATTATTAAAAATTTTATCTTTTTACATATGGACATGACAATCAGTCTCTTTGTTTTTTAAAATAAATATATTTGCTTATATCTATATCCATCAATCATACATATGAGAAAATTTGTTCTCTTTTAGTAAATTTCTTATATGATACAGTGTTATCAACTATAGTCACCATATTATACATTAGATCTTTAGACCTTAATTATCCTATAGTTGAATATATAAAATACATATACAACTCAGTAGCAAAAAAGCAAACAATTCACCTGAAGAATGGTAAGAGGGACTGAATGGATGTTTTTCTAGACATACAAATGATCACCGGGTACATATTAAGGTGCTCAGCGTGACTAATCATCCTGGAAATGTAAATCAAAGCCACAGTGAAATACCACCTCACACCTGTCAGAATGCCTAGTATCAAAAAGACAAATGCAGTGGTGAGGATGTGGAGCAAAGGGAACCCTCGTGCACTGTGTGTGGGAATGTGAATTGGTGTAACCACTATGACAATATGGAAATTGCTCAAATTAAAAACAGAACTTCCTTGCCCTGGCCAGTTTGGCTCAGCAGTTAGAGTGTCGGCCTGCGGTCGGGAGAGACCCGGGTTCGGTTCCCGCTAAGGGCACGTACCTCGGTTGCAGTTTGTCCCCGGCCCTGGTTGGTCGTGCGGGTGGCAGCCACTCGATGTGTCCCTTCGCGTCAATGTTTCTCTCACTCTCTCTCTCTTCCTCTCTCTCCCTCCCAATCTATCTGTACAAAAAATGGAAAAGTATCCTCGGGTGAGGATAAAAAACAAAACAAAACAGCACCATTTTCACACATCCTTTACTTCACCTTAAATGCAAAACAAACTAAGCCAGAGCAATGTGTGTTTACGCAGTGACATACTACAAGCACAAGAGTTTATATCATACATGAGCATATAGAGACATACGTACTTAGACAGACATCGAAGTCCATATTTAAAATCATGAAATAACATTTAAAATCCTGAAAGCAGTCAGATATTTCTGTTCTATTCTCTTTAATTTCATGTTTTAAATGCTGTCATGTCACAAAGTTATGTCATGATCCTATACTGAGAGGTATTCCGCATTTAAAATGTGCTGCTCGAGATGACAGTTTTCAGCACTCTGCGACATTTTCATTGTTAAAAACGTCTGGCACCCTGAGCCTGCGTTGCTCACTCTCGTCAGGGGCCGACAGAAGAGAGGCTTCTGCTCATCTTCCCCTGGGTCCCAAGAGGACATTCGGGTCCACCACTTTATCTAGTCTCCTCAGTTCATTGAGTTCCCTGGGGTACAGTGAGCATACAAATTGAGCTGATGAGGAATCTCCTCACATCCCCCTCCTCCTTAATAACATTTTCTAGGTAAATTTACATTAAGCATTGCCCACGAGAATCCTCTTAAAGTTTAAAGAAAGGGATGGGCCTTGTCCTAAATAGATTAGGTCCCCATAGAAGGATCACCAGGAAACAAGGGAGACACTTTGAGGAGGGCACCAGGATTCATTATTTAGCAGCGCAAATCCAGAGACATCTTCAGCAGCGTATTTCCAGCCTTTAGTCAGACCCATTAGGTTCTCAGGAAATCAAATTAAACTGTCTCAATCTGCATCATTGGAAATGAATTAGAAGAGCAAATACTGGAGAGCATCACACATAATACTTTTTCAGAAGAATGTCTGTCTTTTCACGTGTGTATGTGTGCCTGAGATCGGGATATACAATGATGTTCTCATTGTGGATAATGATCATCAAAGTTTGACGCTCCAGCCTTGTAAGCTATGGTGCAGAAACTAAGCTGACGAACTTCAGAAAAATCATTTTTGATATTATTTTCCTCTATCTCCCAAGTGGAAAACACTGTTACATGGCTAGAGCCAGAGGAATTCATAGCTGCATTTTGGGCCTTTTCCCCCAAATCCTGTGCTTTCTATGATTTATGTTTTTGCTAAAGCATTATTTGTTTCCTTAACTGTCCTTCCTAAATCTGACAGCTAACCTTCCACGTCAGTCTGTACGTCGTCAGCCAATCTTTCATCTCCAACTTCATAAAGTGTACGTTTTGTTTAACTTCGTGGGAATCTCTAAGGAGACACTACTGAAATTTCTCTCTCTCAGTACTATGTGCTGTTCCTTCTCTTCTGTTACCTCGGCTTTTTAAAAATATTGATTTTCTCCTTTCTTTTCTCTCCTCCCCACCCCTTACAGCTTATCCTTGAACATAATGAAATCTATCCCACTATTCTATTACCTGCCAAATAGTAAAAGCGAATTTCCCTTGATTCCTTTAAATATTTACCTCGATGGTGTAACATCTTTCATATCAGATTAAGAATGAGAGCTAATCGGTGTCAGTCAGTGTTAGCACCTCAGAGATCTGCAGCCTGAAGGGACTTGGAATAGAACTGCACAAAGGTCACTTCTTAGGAGGAAAATGTGTATGTAATCTTTGGTCTTCGTAGGTCTGTTTCCCTCCTGTGATTTATTGAGCAGAAATGTACAAGAGATTTAGAAAGTAGTGCTATATTTTTCCCTAACAATTTTTTTTAAAATGAAGATGGTTTTTCCATTCTTTATTTTCAAATTTTAATACCTATCTTCATCACTTTTGGGGGCTGGGGGTAAAACAATGTTAAAACTTTACTATTTTTTAGAAATAATTACACGTTACTTTTAGCCTGTGTACACGTTTGAATAAAATGTATCATAATGTTCAAAGTGTCCTAATTACAAGAAATTTTGTTACCCATGACTTAATTAAAATAATTTTCTATTTTACTACTTAGAATTTTAAACCTACAACAGCAGCAGCTAAATAAATGCAATTTGTGCTCAACATTGTGCTAGGTGTTTTATGTACACGTGACAAGAATTACCAGCCGCCCACATCCTTTTTCCGTGCTTGGGCAATGGACTACATTTCCCAGAATTTCTTGCGGGTGGGCACAGCCATGTGACTGAGATCTGTATGTAAGTGGAAGTAGTTCACCACTGTAGGTCTTACAACAACCTGGCAAGAGCATACTCCCTTCTTTCTCTTCTTTTTACTGACGTGGCTGGGTTAGCCTAGCTCCCTGCTGACCACACGATGAAGGGCCACTCACCTGACCCGAATGCCTATCCAAGAGTTGTCAACAAATAGTAAATAACATCCTAATCTTGTAAGCCCCAAATGGACCTTATTCTTTAAGCAGTATAGCTTGTATTCTCATCTCATTGTATTCTTATGATGATATTAATAAATAGGTGTTGTTATACTAATTTTACCAGTGAGGAATCAGAATTATTTAAGACAAAATGTGCAAAAGTCATCTATCAAGCCTCGTTTGCTAACTCCGAAGCCTGTGTCCTACTTTCCTCATGTTATAAGTGACACGGTTGTTTGTCACCAGCTCCTTCTGGGGTATCAGCTTAGGAGCGCAGATACATGAACTCGCTTTATTTTCCCCCTTAATACTGATACCAGTGCGCTGTTAAATCTTCCTTTCTCTACAAAGTATTAGAAAGGTGTTGTACTATCTCATTCCAATCCTGTGCATTTTTAAATACTGTCAGTGATAAAACACAGAATTTTCATTGTTAGACATTTATTTAATTATTTTTAAAATGCAAAATGAAATCAACTCCAAACATTTCTCCTATGTTTCCTTCCTTCAGGCTGGTTGTGTGGCTGGTTTTAAGTGCAGAGGGGCATTGGCTTTGGTTGGCACACTTGGACCATATTTCAGGAGAGGCGACTTGGGTTCGACCCCACCTCTGTGATTTACTGGGGATTATGCCAATTCTCTGTGCCTCTGTTTTTTCCCTTGTAAAATACTGGTAATGATTCTACCTGTTTCAATTTGTTAACTTTTTTCCTGTGAAGATTAAATGAATACACTAAGTGCAAAATCGAGACATTACAAAGCCTTGGTGAATGTGAGGGTTTTAAAATTAATGGTTATCACCTGGGCGAGGTACAGGGAGCTGCATTCCTCTGGGTCACCACCAAGCTGCTCCCTGCTGGTCCATCCAAGGCACTGTGGTAGCTCCCAATCCTGTTCTCCAATGCCCACCCCTAGGCCACTTTTACATCACTTGGGAACTGCTCCTTTATAGGGGTGTGCTGTGTCCTGTCCACTGTCACTGACTTCCAGGGCGTTTTCTTCCTCTGCGCAACATCAGATAGAGTATGACCACTTCTCCCCACCCAGTAGAGGGAAAATGTTCACAAACCCATGAACTTTATTGTCTTGAGTCCTTGATTCTGGAGGTTAGAGAACCTCACTTCCTCTATGGGAAAGTAAGAGAAACAGAATGACTTCTCTGTCCAAAATAGGCCTGCTCCCTCTCAATATATGACCTCCTGTCTCCAAGCCTTTCTCTCGCTTACATCACAAGGAGTGAGGCAGTTAGGTGAACGTATAAACGCCAGTGACAATTGTCTTAGTAGTCGGCATAGGGAAACGGAATGTCTCTTGCTCAAACTGGAGCTCCACAGTCAGTTTCAGGGGAACAGGGTCAGGAATCAGCACTACCACCACCTGGTTACATCTTAATTAAATGGCATGGTCAAGTCAAAGTCACAAAATTAGCCTGTGATAGATCCAGGCTTAAAAATGCATCTCCAGGCTCTTGGTACAATGTTTATTCTAGAACTTTATGAGTACCTCTAAAATGTTTTTAAATAGAAATTATACACACACACACACACACCCCAATAAATAAATATGCACACATATATTTTATATGCATGTACTTTTTCCTTTGAAGAAACAAAATGCATCTCTACCTTTAATCCATTTTATTGTGAAGAGACAGGATCCCTCCCCATTGGTGTCGGCTGTGAAGAAGCAAGTCTGTTGAGTGTGCCAAAGGAAGAAGGAGAGAAGGCAAGAGAGAGCAGATGTTACTGAGGCTATGTTTTTTATTAGCTCCAGAGCACATTCTTAATCTGGTACACTTTAGGATTAGGTCATGACTATAATAGACTTGAACATGGATCTTGCATCACAATATTCACCCACTTAACCTTTATTGATGGGGAGAGGTTCAGCAGATGGTCTTTTCAGGACTCTCAGTGGTATGTGTAAAATGTCAATTTGGGTTTAAAGCGGCCATGATGGGGGCAAACTAAACTTGGCCTTTCAAAACATGCTTTTCATTCACATTTCTTCACCACACAGCCATTAGTAAAGCAAAGAGCTGGAGGTTTAGTGGCAGAATTGGGATTTACTCCTCTCCTTTGAGAATTTGGAATCAATGACAGTGTATTTCTCTTTTAAAATCTATCTCAAAAATAAAAATAAAATATTAAAATACGTTTCCTCAAGCAGGAGTGTTACTACATACCTTGAGGTTTTGTCTAACTTTAATCCCAAACCCAGTCTCTGATAGACACTAGGGATCATTTCGAGGAAAATGAATAGGTTAGGCTATCTAACAATGCACTTCGATATCTTCTGCTCCCTGATTTATGAGTCATTGAAGTGTTGCTCCATGAAACGTTTGTTCATCTACAGTGGGTACCATTCAACTTTGCAATCTTCTCCCCTTTGCTAGCCCTTTTCCTCAGTCTACCTTACAGACATGAGCACACTTGGTAGGTTTCAATTTTACTGTTAAACTATTCTTGTTTCACTTTTCCAGTTTCCTTGATCTTTGATTAAACTGGTTTGTTCATATTAGTTGTGCAGAGATCACATGAGGGTTAAAAGAATTTAAACATATTTCGTAGGGAATTTGGGAAATCACATTTAAGGAAACCAGAAAGTAAATGTGATTTGCTGAGTGAATTTTTTTCCCTTTGGTTGTACACTTTGGTATTTAGAAAACACCTTGAGAATGAAGAAAACGACGAGAAAACGATAAGGAGGACACCTTGAATATATCATCTTGTGATACTCATCAGTGAGCTGGTGATTACCAAGGCCAGAACAAACGCAGTGTTTTCCATTGCACTCCGTTTACTGTACTATAAATTGTGCTATTACTGTTTATGGGAGACATAAAATAATTTCTTTAAATTATATCTTCATAAATTTATATATGCATGAAGTCTCACTCATTTTAAACTAAGAGATCCTATAAATATATGGCTGGGTATAGGTATGATAACCCAAACAAAGTTGTGCAAGGAGTTATTATAAAGAAAAAATGTTAGCCTGGCCAGTGTGACTGAGTGGTTGAGCGTCGACTCATGTACAAAGAGATCACAGGTTCGATTCCTGGTCAGGGCACATGACTGGGTTGGGGGGGGCGGTCAATCCCAGTGTGAGGGGGGGCATGCAGGTGGCGGCCAATCAATGTACACTCTCATTGATGTTTCTATCTCCCTCTCCTAAAAAATCAAAAAATATATTTAAAATTTTTCTAAAGAAAAGAAAAAACATTTAGTATTTGTTTCCACAAAATTGGGTGCTTAAATTTCTTCAGTGTCTTTCTATTGCTCTCAGAATAAACATCCCCAATCTTGAGCATATTTGGAAGGTCTTACATAGACTAGTCTTTGTCTCTCTCTGTCTCCAGTCATAATGTTATTATTCTCAATCTCTTCAGCTCCTAAAATGCACCAGCTTCCACCTCGGGCCTTTTATCCACAGTTCACAGGTAGCCCTTCCTCCCCCAGGGATGCCTTCCCCTTCCCCATTACTTCCACCACACACTCCTGCACTTGCTCCTAATGCATCCCTCACTTCCAGCCAAAGACGCTGTGTTTGGTAAGGTCCTGTGTGAATTCGACCAAAATTTAAATTTTGTCTCTCTGAAAATACTCTCTTAGCCTTCTGTACATTATATCATAGCACATAATTGTATATGTATGTGTAACAGTATGTGCTTAAAATAGTATTGGCCATTA
This sequence comes from Molossus molossus, assembly GCF_014108415.1. Lineage (NCBI taxonomy): Eukaryota > Metazoa > Chordata > Mammalia > Chiroptera > Molossidae > Molossus > Molossus molossus. Next base: position 22,044,501 of record NW_023425344.1, read on the forward strand.
GGGTGTAAATTCTTTGAAGGCAAGATCCCTGTCTATTTTGCTCATCAGTTTTTCATTTAATACTTGCCTGGTACAGAAAAAAGGAGTCTGCGCTTGTTTTAACTAAGCAGTACTTGAACCACACGTGAATTACTTGAAATCCCGAAATGTGTGAAATGCGAGGTAACGAAGGGAGCAGCGGGATCTCTAAATGTGAAGGAACGCAAGTTGTTTGACCAGCACAGTGATGAGCGTGGAGGCGGCAGGGTCTCGACGTGTGCAGGGACACCTTCCTTCTGCAGGTCCATCTGTCCGCTACACGGCTGGCAAAGGCGGCTCCGTGCACACGGACTGCAGACCGAAACGCGTGAGACACCCCAAGAAGAAAACACAGGTTGTTCATTTGTCCACGGTGAGCACACAGTAGACATTCATAGTCACAAGACTGAGTATTAAGACAAAATACTCAGTGGTTTTTGTTTTTTTTTTCAAAGATTAAAGCAAACTAACAAAAACAGGTCAGACCCTTTCTTGGCACAAAGAGATCTGGCCCATTTCTATGTCTCCATGTATCAGAGGAGAACACACACACGAAGGCAGGTCCATGTCTGTCCATCCGCAGGCAATTACGCCGTGGCTGACACAAACTGCATTTGATGAGCGAGTGAATGGCTGCATATTTAGCACATAGAATCACTGTGTGACACTAATACCTGGATGTTGTACAAATGTGTAAGGAAGGCTTCTCAGACTTGGGAGGAGGTCCGGGATACTTCTATGTGTTGAGTTTCCTAGTATAATATCAATAAATAAATGTCAGAGTCACAGAATTTTAACCTATTAAAACATTTACATTGAATCCATGAACACTTTGCATTAAAGTAAAAAAAAAAAAAAAATTAAATCATGCAGTTGACATAATAAGTAGAGAATCTGTAAGATCATTGATTCACCTCCAGGCAACGTGATGCACTATTGAGACAGAACATGGGTTTTAAGTTGTTTGATGAACATCTTTAAAAAAAAAGATCCTGCCAGTTTATTTCTGCACTTATGTGATATTTTTGGCAAAAATGTTCAAGTTCAAGTGTGAGATCTTTCAAGAGCATGGGACACACTTCACCTGGCGGTTCCTTTTCTGGCAGAATTTGATAATTTTAACTTCTAATTTTAGGAAAAGCCTTTCCAATTGGATAATTCAGAAAATTTTTCTGCTAAAATGCAAACAGGTAAACTGAAAGTAGTATCATATTAAGTAATGAAAAATGATACTGGCAAGTTGAGCTAATTAAGGAAACTATTTCAAAAAGGAAATAAATTATCTTTTGCTCAGAAAGACAGCCTAGCTGGGACCCAGTGGCCTTTCTTGTCAGGCAGGACCTGGAATAAAAAACACAACTTTATTTCCTTACAACCTTCTTTGTGAAGTCCTCCCCGCCCCCGCCCCTGGCCCTGCACCACTGGACTGTCCCAGATGGACACCAGCTGGCAGACTGCAGCGACTGCAGACACCACCGAGAAGCAGCCCCATTTGACTCTTGCTGGTTCCCCTTTTAGCTGTGGACACTTGCGCACTTATTTGACATCTGAAAATTTCAAATTTCTCTGTAAAATTAGAATATAATGGTGTAGAATTTTGAAGTGTGTGCGTATAATGCATACACAGGCTAAAGTAGGCTCTTTGTCGTTTTCAGAAGTTATACTTTCAATTGGAATAAGATACTCACCTTCAAGTCTAAATTTTTTGGAAGAGATACTCTGTCATCCTCTGCATCCTCGTCCTATTCTTCCCTTCACAATGCCAGTGATGGTAACACAGCATCAAGCCTCTACATAGCACTAAGTGTGATGTTATTCCAAATTCGCTGGAGGTAGCACCTCCTACAACCCTTGCAGCAGATTCCACTGTTACTTTCATTGATGGAAGAGGAGACTGAGTCATAGAGGTGTAAAGCACTTGTCCAAAATCACAAATCATTATGTGTGGCTGCTGAGCTGTGGCCCTAACTAATCCAGACCAGTGGTTAGTGCCCCTAAGCAATAGTCTATTCTGCCTATTGCTGACAGTCCTAGACAGTAATACCACCTCTCTAAGACTCCGTTTCCTCATCTGTGTAATGGGGAAATAACACTTTTTGAGGTTGTGAGGGGATCAACACAGATAATGGATGATGAGCACCTTAGTACACGGTACGAAATAGATAAAATTTTACTTCGTGTTCCTTATATTTAAGAGCCTTTTTCTGATCAGCTACAGCTAATGTGAAGTATACGTGTGTTTTGTTTCAAACTAACTTTACATCAAACTCAGATTTCCCAGAACACATATTACTCATTGAAGGCGAAGGTACAGTTCTGCATTTCAAGATGTATTTACCAACATGCGAACTCCCCCGACTTCTCACAATAATGGCTCATAATTTCCCAGAACGTGCCATGCGATAGCATGCCTGGACCTCCATTCTGCATGGTGTCTCTGCCCTCTTACAAATTCTTCGTCCTCTACAGCCAAGAACCCCTGCAGACGGGAGGGTTCTCTGCTCCGCCCCAGCAGTTTAGTTCTTTCAAAGCACACACCACCTTTGCTCAAGGTGCATTGCTGGAATGTCTGTTCTCCTTATCTTAGACCAATAACCTCATTTCAGAGTGGCCGCTTCCGCCCTGGCCGGTTTGGCTCAGCGGTTAGAGCATCGGCCTGCGGTCCCGAGAGACCAGGGTTCGGTTCCCGCTAAGGGCATGTACCTCGGTTGCAGTTTGTCCCCGGCCCTGGTTGGGTTGTGTGGGTGGCAACCACTCGATGTGTCCCTTTCACGTCGATGTTTCTTTCTCTCTCTCTCTCTCCCACTCTATCTGAACAAAATATCAAAAAATGTCCTCGGGTGAGGATAATAAATAAATAAATAAATGAATAAATAAAACAGAGTGGCCGCTTCCTATGCATCTATGCAGCCCATCTACCATCTAACACAGTGCCTGGCACCTGACAGGTATTGAACAAATGACTATTTGGTAGTTGAATATGGTCTGTCCACTGTAGTTAGAGATTAATGGGAATAATTTCATAAATGGACTTGTCTTCTCTACATTTTAACTTTGTCGTTTGTTTATCTAAAATGCTTAGAATTATTATTTCCATTACAAAAGTGCATAAGGTATTTGAGAAATGCAAATAATTTCACATGAACAAACTGAGTGTTTAAATGTATTATTTTAAAAACTTGCTGTCTGTATTATTTCTAGAGCACTTTATCACTAAGATATACTTACAAGTGGTAGCCAATTCCAGTTAGACTTAAATAAAGATGAAAATGCTGGCTTTCGTAATTATTGATTCTCAGAATTAGAACTCACCTCCAAATCTGTGTTGTACTTAGAATCTTATAATTCCCCTAAGACTTCATATTTTTTCTTGAAATTATTGTATCGTTTATTAAAACCAAACTTATACTTTAAAGGGACTCTCATTTCATCTGGCCAGTGTGGCTCAATGGTTGAGCATCAACCCAGGCATCAAGAGGTCACCGGTTCGATTCCCAGTCAGGACACATGCCCAGGTTGTGGGCCTGATCCCCAGTGGGGGCCATGCAGGAGGCAGCTGATTAATGCTCTCTCTCATCGATGTTTCTATCTCTCTCTCCCTCTCTCTCTAAAATCAATAAAGGAAAAAAAAATAAAATAAAGGGACTCGCATTCCAATCAACATTGAGAAGCCTTGTATATATGCCTCCCCCCTGAAGTATTATTTGTTTGTTAAGGTGAAGTGATTTTTAAACATACTGTTATACCACAACAATACATGATCTAGAAAGAAAAGTAAAAGTTGCTCGAGAGAGGTGACATCTAATTTGATTTTTATGAAATGATCAAAGGATAGTTGCATTAAAAATGACATTTAAAAGCTATCTCCAGAAAAGTTTTTAAAGCCATTTTATCTGAGAAGGAGAAAGCCTGACATTCAGCCTAACATTGTTAGCGTGGTGCGGGCTTCCTGAGTCTGCTTGAACCCGGGCTGCAGGTTTTAGAGATGAGGTCCAGTCGTGGCACTGTAATGACGATTTGTCTTTATTTATGCACCTACCCATTGTCTCCGAAGTCAGGTACCGGCTGCAAATCAAATGGCATTTTCTCATTCCCTGTCACATATCTTGCTCCTTAAACATTAGGCTAAACAGATGCGGCTTCACTAAAGCCATTGTCAGCAATGCCTGACTTTCAGGGACAATAAATCCTTCCATTAATGATGTTAGGGAACAGAATTGGTCTTTTGCACTTTCTCCCCCCATCGGCTCTATTTTGAGGCAATGCCTCTGTAAACAAACACCGAACTGCTGCGAGGTATGACATGGTGTGAAATAAACTCCATCCATTAGTATGTGGCAAGGTTGGGGTGCAGAAAAAGAAAAGGAAATAATGTGATCAGCACAGGAAGCGAAAGGAAGCACTTTGTCCGACATAAGCAAACGGACAAAAGGCAGAATGGCTTAGTTTTATATGTAAAAAGCCTTTACATGTTTCCACATTTATTAAAAGATGACCCTCTTGAACCCAGTCTGAATGGTGCTACATGTTGACTGGGAGACGAGAAGGAAGAGCCTGCCAAACACGGTTTTCCATCAGGGTGATATTTTCCATTTATTTTACCCAAATAAAAAAGAATAAAGGACTGGAGGATTTGCTGCTTGTCATTTCAATAGCAAATAAACACCCACCTAATCACACCTCGAAGGATGTTAGAAATGTGTTTTTTATGAACTCTCATGCCATGAGGGGGGAAAGCTAGTTTACATTGATAAATAGAATTTAATCCTCTTCATGTCCTTTCTGTGTGATAAAACAAGAGGGAAAAGGCTGTGTCTTGAGCTTTGGTCTCATAGAAAACAGCAGGGAGAAGAGTGGGAACAGGCCTCCCCTCGGTCACCTCCAGTGCTTCTCAGGGGGCTCCAGGACTGGATCCGGTGCTATTCCCGCCTCCTCCTCCTCCTTCTCCTCATTGCTGCTGCTTCTCCAAAGACGTTCCTTTCTTACAACAGATTCAAGAAACTGTATTTGAGGGTTTTAAGAGAGTAAAAATTAACCAAAGTTTTGTGAAAGAAATAGATGCAGTTCTCCTACATGTCACTCTCATTCGGGTCCCTGGGCTGGAAGGCCTTCTCCACCTCTGCTGTTTCTACCCTTGTTCCTCATCCCAGCTCAGCTCCAGAGCCCTGCGCAGGCTGGGACGTGACTCTGTTGTGCTCAGCTCCAGAGCCCTGCGCAGGCTGGGACGTGACTGCTGTGCGCAGCTCCAGAGCCCTGCGCAGGCTGGGACCTGACTGCTGTGCTCAGCTCCAGAGCCCTGCGCAGGCTGGGCCGTGACTCTGCTGTGCTCAGCTCCAGAGCCCTGCGCAGGCTGGGACCTGACTCTGCTGTGCTCAGCTCCAGAGCCCTGTGCAGGCTGGGCCGTGACTGCTGTGCTCAGCTCCAGAGCCCTGCGCAGGCTGGGACCTGACTCTGCTGTGCGCAGCTCCAGAGCCCTGCGCAGGCTGGGCCGTGACTCTGCTGTGCTCAGCTCCAGAGCCCTGCGCAGGCTGGGACGTGACTCCGCTGTGCGCAGCTCCAGAGCCCTGCGCAGGCTGGGCCGTGACTGCTGTGCTCAGCTCCAGAGTCCTGCGCAGGCTGGGACGTGACTCCGCTGTGCGCAGCTCCAGAGCCCTGCGCAGGCTGGGCCGTGACTGATGCGCTCAGCTCCAGAGTCCTGCGCAGGCTGGGACCGGACTCTGCTGTGCTCAGCTCCAGAGCCCTGTGCAGGCTGGGACCGGACTCTGCTGTGCTCAGCTCCAGAGCCCTGCGCAGGCTGGGCCGTGACTCTGCTGTGCTCAGCTCCAGAGCCCTGTGCAGGCTGGGCCGTGACTGCTGTGCTCAGCTCCAGAGCCCTGCGCAGGCTGGGCCGTGACTCTGCTGTGCTCAGCTCCAGAGCCCTGCGCAGGCTGGGACGTGACTCCGCTGTGCGCAGCTCCAGAGCCCTGCGCAGGCTGGGCCGTGACTGATGTGCTCAGCTCCAGAGTCCTGCGCAGGCTGGGACCTGACTCTGCTGTGCTCAGCTCCAGAGCCCTGCGCAGGCTGGGCCGTGACTCTGCTGTGCTCAGCTCCAGAGCCCTGTGCAGGCTGGGCCGTGACTGCTGTGCTCAGCTCCAGAGCCCTGCGCAGGCTGGGCCGTGACTCTGCTGTGCTCAGCTCCAGAGCCCTGCGCAGGCTGGGCCGTGACTGCTGTGCTCAGCTCCAGAGCTCTGCGCAGGCTGGGACGTGACTCAGCTGTGCTCACAGGGTGCCCTGGGCTTCTTCCCATCAGAGCACTGAACGCACGCCCGGGGATTGCTGTTTTCCTACTGGTTTCTTCCCCCCAATGACAGCCTGAGAGTTGAGGACAAAACTGGTAGGGACCTTTACATTTGGGATGAGAGAGAATGTAGTAAGGAAGAAATGGAGAGTTGACAGAAGGGAACCAGGATCATGTCCCCTTGTGTGAGATCAAAGACCTAAAGAGTTCAAAGAAAGAAGGCGCTGCAGCAGCATCGGATGCTCCAAGGAGTGTGAAGAATGAAAACCAGGACAGAATGCCACCGTCAAGAGACCATTATCTCCTCTCCTGGCAAGGTGTGGAGAAGACACTGCAGAGTTTACAAAGTAAGTGAAGAGCCCTGGCTGGGTGGCTCAGTTGGTTATTGCATCGACCCAATACACCAAGATTGCGGGTTCAATCTCGGGTCAGGGCACATACAAGAAGCTATCAGTGAATACATAAATAAGTGGGACAACAGATCAATTGTCTCTAAAATCAATTTTTAAAAAATTAAGTGAAGGAAAAAGAAACGAGGCATTGAGGGCAGGATATTCTATTACAATATTAGGTGATGAGAAGAAAATAGCATGCTAGCTTGAGGGAGACACATTTATAAGGAATAACCGGCCCACACACATTTCCTTATGGTATGGAGAACTCACCGCATCATGAAAGATGGTGAAGGGGCCATAAGCGGAACTGAGGTATACATCAAATGGGAAGGGTAGCCAAGGAAAGGGTAGAAGATTTGGCTTTGGCAAGAAGGAAAATTGTTTCTCAGATTTAAGCAAAAGAGAGGTGCCGAGCAGAGATGATTTGAGTTGCAGAGGAAGTTCAAGCTCTTATACAGTTCTGTTAGTTACTGATGTTGTGTAAGAACAGGAACATTAGGTTTGAGGGGAGGAAGAAAAAAGTTGGGGAGAGACATTTTGGGGGATTGTGAGAGACAGATTGGTAGCACCACAAAGGCACTAGCCAAGGTTAGCAAGTAAGTATTTGCAATCAATTCAACAAGCAATACTTCTGCAAATTTCTAGCAATACCAGTAACTTGGAAAGAGGATTAGAGACAGAAAATGAGGACTTTCCAGGGCTGTCTATTAGCAGAGTTGGAATTCTAAGGGGTAATGGATGCAGTCTTCAGAAGGCTTCTTATTTGCAAAACCTAAAGGCATAGTGAAGCACAGTGCAGGTCATGGCCTGTGTGTTGAGTCCCACAGTCTCACTTTTCATTCCAGGGATAAATCTCACCTGCGGGTGTTGGTAAACTTCCCTTGCCCCACCATGGATTTCCTCATTCAGTCAGAAGAAGGTGCAGCCAGGTTTCTGCATTGCAATGAGGGCCCCAGGTAATGTGACCCAAATCTCTGAATCATGCTGCTGAGAAATCTCACTAATCACTTCCTGAGAAATGCTGGCCCAGGACAACAGGAAATAGATCAAGGGACCACGGGGCACAGGGATTCTGAACAAGTGGGGCTGTAATTAAGAAGTACCTAAGGAAAAGCAAGGAGTTGTAAACGAGGTTAACTTCAAAGAGTGAGCATCGGAAATGGAGTTTTTACAAACAGCTGATATTTGGGCGGAGAGGAAAAGCTCTTCTCTGTCTGCCTACCCCTCTGCCTTGCTTGCTGTAATCCAAGAGGGACCCATTTTCAGAATTTCAGGACAGTAACTTAGGCATATTTAGTCATTAGCGCTCTATTGCATTAAACATTGAAACACCGGGGTATAACATTATTCTTCTGTTTTCTCCTTCCATGCGAAGTAAGAAACTTGGGGCCTATTACGGGGTTTGCCAGAGATCTGCATGTGGAAAGAGGAGCCAGCCTGGTTAAAAACAAAGCTGGACTTGTATTTCCCATTTTTCATTGCTATTTTTGGTGGTGTTTTTCCCCAGGAAACTGCATTCGTAAAGGAAAATTATAAATTTGAGGTTTCCTTGATCTCGTGACAAAATTCCATTTATTAAAATGCCCAAGATCCAAATACCTGTATCAGAGGTCAAAGACTTGTAAGACAAATATAAAATTGACTTCTTCCCATCAATATTTATAATTTTCTCTGAAAATAGTGCATTTGAAGATATTAAGAGAGAGAAAACATGCGAAGCACTAAGCAGGGTGCCCAGTTAGTAGCTGGCCCTCAGAACCTGGTCCTGCAGCGGGTGAGTTGGTGGGAACGCATCCCTTACGTCTGTCCCGGTAAAGAGAGGCCAGCACTGTTTGTAAAACCAGTGAGTGTGGATGAAAGGTTGCTGATTTGGGACTCTATACCATGTGAAGTCATTTAAAGGTAGAATGACAAAAGCTCTGTCATCTCTGTCATTTTAACACGTGGCTTCTGAGGTTGTCTTGAGCATTGACACTGTACAAACAGGAGAGGAGAGACAAGACAATGGAAGGTCTCATGGAAGGTACTCATAAGCCAAGATCCAATGTAGAAGTCACTTTTTCGGTCCATGTCCACATCTCATTAACTTCTGAGGCTGTGTTTTCATTGACACTTCGCAAACAGGAGAATGATCACGTGAAAGGTGTTCATGAGCCAAGTCCAGGAGTGGTAAAAATTACTTTCATCTATTTCCACATTCCATTAGCCAGGACTCAGGGACATGGCCACTCTTAACTTAGGTAGGCTGAGGAGGAAAAATAAAAGAATTCTGTTGAACATATAATAGTCTCTGCAGAGGAATTTCCTCAACAGTATCCATTCAGATGTACCCAATAGGATCTCCGAGTGACTCAAGGTAAATGTTTAGAGACTGTTCACCATAGCTCGACCTAAGCAGGTGGTTTCTGTGGCAGAATCTTGGTTGGGCTTTAATGTCTCTCTCAGCTTGAAGCCTGGTGGTTTAGTCTTCCTGTTGTTCCCTCATGCTCCCTGTGGGATACAGGTGAGATTCCCTTCTCACAAGTTCTGTTATGCAGAAAAGGTTCTACTGCTTATCTATCATGACCCTGTATTCTGGAAATGTTCCTCAACTTCTTACTGTTGTTACAGAAACATGGAAACTCTCAAAGGGCAGGGCTTTTCTTTCAGGCTCTTCAAGTAGTGGTTCTTTTTTGGTCTGTACCCCTGGATCTTCATTGTCTACATCAACCTTCAAAAAGCATCTCTGCTGAAGTCCTTGTGGCCAATCTCCCTAATTCATCAAAGGTTCTATTAGTTATCTCACTCTCTTATACTTCTATATTAGTAACCATTCATGTGGCATCTACAACAACAACACAGATAATGCATACAGGATTCTGACCTCTCAGCTCCCAATCCTTCTCACTTTTACTGATATGGCTCCTACTTCTCTTCATCCATTCAAGCCTATGTTCATAACTTTGATGTTGTCATTACCAAATAATCTTTATTTCAAGAATCTCATTGTCTAACTGCTGCAGGAGAAATCAATGGACCAGATCTCTGTATCGCTCATGGGAGTGGGGCTCTTGGGGTACCACTGAAATAAGCATTTTCAGAAGCTGCCATGGGAGAATGAGATGTGGTAAATGATTTTATTTGCATGGAGTTATATTCTTTGGATTTCAAGGTCCCATGTACCTTAATCAAGTCCTGGAAGACATGCAGCTGTGGATTCAACAAAGCTAGAAGCAGGGCCAGTGTTTAGAGTTTTCTTTTCATGATAAAACTGGATCCAGCGAAATATCAGGCAAGATTTAGTCTATTAATCCATTGTGTGGAGTGCCCATGGCTCTGGGTCATGTGGGGTAACACAGCGTGTGAGAACCCCATAAGCCAGGTGTCTAGCATGGGCAGCAAGAGAGAGAGAACCAAGAAGCAGAATAGGAACTTCTTATTCTCAGAAGTTTAAATATTCAGGTTTCACACCCTTGCAGTGGCCACACCTATTCTGGCCACTGACTTGTTCCCAGGTATGACTGACAGATAAGTACCTTTCCACATCAATCAGACCTTACTGGGCATGCATCTAAACTGCCTTTGTCCACTCCTTTCCCTAGTCAATCTGTGGGGAGAATGTTAAACAGTAACTTTCTGGCAAAACTGTATTAATGGCATGCCTATATTATCTAGTCTCCCCTTTATTCCTTTCTTTTAAATTATAACCAGATTATTGCAACGGTATTATAACCATCACCTTTTGTCTTTTCAACTCATTTCCAGTCTAGTATCTCTTCTTTAATTATTCTTCAACTCCTTTGGAGCTTGACATCCGTAGATCCTATTACTCTCACTATTACCACCCTCATTTTATTTTCTAGATTACTCAGTTTAGATCACATAATCACTCCTTTTTTATTCACCCCAACTTCTTTGCATCTCTTTCCCCCTGTCATTCTTACTAGGCAAAACAATACCTTGATTAAACCAAATTATGTACTGATATCACACCTGCATTCAAGAAGCTAAATATTACCAGACAAAGTCTTACAATGATGTAGATTATTTTATCTAATTTGAATGTGCAAAAACCATCCAACATTGTCAGACAATCCACTAAATTTTAAAACAAATTTATTGGTTTATTGTCCAAAGTAATTATTTTTATATTTCTTTCTTCTCAAACTACGAAACACCTCCTCAACTCTTCTTAAATTCAGCTAACACTCTTTCTACCAATTTTAAAGAAAAAAAAAATACATGTAAAAAATAATTATTTTACCATTCCGCTATCAAACCCACCACCTTACCTTCATCTTGTTATAATGCTATATCATATCTAAAGGAAATTTGTTTGTGACTACATGAAAAAGGAAATATATCTCCCTTAAACCGGTTTAAACAATATGAAAATATATTACTTCCCATAATTGGAATTATGAGGGTGAAGAGTATACAGTTCAGTAGTCAGTTGAAGATTAAAAGCAAAAAATAGCTTTTAGCTTGGCTAAAAAGAAAAGAATTTAATACAAAAGATTGAGTGCTTAGAAAAAATATTGAAAAGCTTGGTAAAGTACATTGTAGGTAGAGGTTCCAATAATGTCACCCCAATTATGTGACTGGTCTTCCTGAGATGCCCCTACCTCTACTACCATCTGAAAGCTGAGATTCAGGGTACTTGTGTCTCAAACTCCAGAACAACACAACCTCTCCTGGTAACCCTATGCATCAACTTCCTAGAGCCTCCTTAACAAATTACCACAAACTGGGTAGCTTAAAACAACAGAAATTTATTATTTCACAAGTGAGCATGCCAGAATTCTGAAGTCAAGGTTTTGGCAGGGTTGGTTGCTACTGGAGCCCCTGAAGGAGAACATACCCCATGCCTTTCTCCTCGCGTATAGAGGTGTTTAGCAAGCTTTGATGTTCCTTGGATTTTAATACATCACCCCAGTATCTGCCTCTATCTTCATATGGCTGCCGTCTTTGTATCTCTCTGTGTTCTTTTCTGTCTCTTATAAGGTTACTTTCATTGGATTTATGGCTTATCCTAATCTACTATGATTATAAACTACAAAGACCCTATTTCAAATAAGGTCATGTTTTGAGTTTCTGGTTGGACATGATTTGGGGGAAGACACTATTCAACACATCACACTATATCACAAAAATGAATGTTCTATTTCTTGTTTCTGAACACCTATGGATTTAGTTACCCAATATTAATCCTTCTATGACTGCTGCCATAGAATTTAAAAACTCATTAAAGTTATCTACCTATACAGTAATGCTGTGTCACAAACTATCCTAAAATTCAGTGGCTTAAAATAATAACTATTTATTATTGCAAAAGTCTATGGGTCAACTGGGAAGGTCTACGGATCATAACTGGTCCTGGCTGGACTCTCGTGTCTGGAAGCTTGCTGGTGGGTCTGTTGGGAGCTAGTTAATCTGGAATGGCCTCTGTTGGGTTGAATAACTCCCACCAATAGTCTTATGTTTCATCAGATTAGCACAGATATGTTCTCATAGTGATCGCAAAGATCTAAGAGAAAGAGAAGAAGCAAGAAATACCATTGAGGTCTAGCTTTAGAAATGGCTTTCATACTTTCTGCAGCATTCTTTTGGCCAAAGAAAGTCACAAGGCTATTCAATTCAAGAAGTGGGAGAACAGACTCCAACTTTGATGGGCAGAATTGAAAAGACACATTTCAGCAGTTACAGCGAAGGGTGGGGAATTTGGGCCATTTTGTCATTAACCTATCACAGCCTCCATGACTTTGTTTGTTAGCAGAAAATAGCAGACACTGTTGAAAATTTAATATATACAACACACACACACACATAATACACATGCATATAAACACATATAAGTATATAGCTAGATACATACATACATAGAGTATATATACAGATGATAGAGCCTCTAGAATTGGAGTTGAGTCAAACTGCAATCTCTGCCATTGGCAAGATTCAAGAACAGTTGATTCTGTGGCTCTACAATACTTGCCAATCATCAGAATATTGACTTTATTCTCCACCTGTTAGTACTATTACTCTAACTTCTGAGGCATACCCTATATGTGACACCCTTGATTGAAAGAAGAGTGAGTCTAATCCCGTGGATTACAGGTGGAATTAGGGAAATGTTTCCCAAAGGGATCCTAAGCAGTTTTCTTTGAAACCACCTCCTTCCTTTTTCCCTAAAAGCTCCCTCACACAAAATCCAATGATCAATTTCCTGTCCATTCCTTTCTGAAACTTTCTTCCCTTGACCTTTTTATGAGCATTAAGTAAATTAATGTCCAAATTTAAAAAAAAAAATTGTAGTGTCTGACATATAGTAAGTACTATACAGACATAAAAATAGTAATACTAATAGCAATAATTATTACTATCGTTGTTATCTAGTTAATTGGCATTAAATACAGTCAGTTCTATTAATGCTTATTTTGAAAATACAAATTTGCTCATTACAATTCACATATTAGGAAATAATTTGAATACATTTCCTTGTGCAGTTTCCTCAGAGAGAAATACTAGGCACCTGCCCGTTGGGAACACTGCTTATGTTTTCTTCCCAACATTGTCATTGAATTGACAATAGGGTCTACTGTCCTTTCTTCAGTTATTTAGAGATACATTCCCAGACTAAAATATCTTCCCATCTCTGAATCGCTCTTGGTTTCCTTCACCCTGCTTATTTTCTTCATACTGCAACCAAAGTAGTTGTGCTTATTGTGTTATTTTACTTATTTCTGTCTGTTCCAACATAATGTAACCCCCAGGATAGCAGAAACTTTTTTCTTGTTTACTATTTTATTTCACCATCAAGAATAGTGCCTGGATCTAGGAGGTACTTAATAAATATTCAGTGAAGAAATAAATATATGACAGCTTCCTTTGTGTAACTATGGGCAGTATTTTACCATTTGGCTCCCTTACTTTAAAGTTTCATTTAAAGATTCTCCTCCTAAGACTTGAACATACTTTGTTTTTGGGACCCAGAGTGGATCGAGGGTGGGGGATGGCTGGTTATGAGCTACTTCTCAGTTTCTACACATGATCTTAAATTCCTCCTTCCCCACTCATAGGGCTTTCTTTGTTCATAAATAGTTTGAGCTACAGAAAGAAGGAATAAACATCTTCACTGAAAGTATCATAATCTTGTTTTAATTCTAAGCGAGGCAAATTAAAAATTTGATGGTTATCTCTGGACTGTTTAGAAACCACTAGGAGACTTTCTAATGAAACATTCTAGAGACTTTCTTATGAAAAGTTCTACTGATGAAGACATAGCTTGCTGTTGATCAATCAAGGATTTCCTCTTGGCTTCATGGTTTCTAGTGAGTTATTTATCTTTTTTTTTTCTTTATTGATTTCTTTAGAGAGAGAGAGGAAGGAAGAGGGGGAGAGATAGAAACATTGATGAGAGAGAACATTGATTGGCCACCTCCTGCATGCCCCCACTGGGGATTTGGCCCACGACCTGGGCATGTGCCCTGACCAGGAATCAAACTGGGACTTCTTGGTGCATGGGTCCACACTCAACTACTGAGTCACCCGACCTGGCTGAGTAATTTATCTTTTATGGTCATTTCATGTCCTGTGGGCAGGGATTGTCTCGGGTCATTCCATCTGTCTTCCTTTAGCAGAATCCACCTCTGACCTGAGAGATACACACGTCATTATCTGGCCAAACACTAGAAACATGAGTCATATGTAAGGCTGCCTCTCTTTTCATTCAGCCAAAAAATCTCTAGTTTTCAGACTTTTCTAGGTAGGTGAAAATCCAAAACCCAGTCCTGTGTCCCTCTTTCTCCAGGGGGACCATGGAAAGCTCTCCATGTGATTTTTCTCTGGTCTCCATCCTCTTGGCTTGAATAGAGAGGAAAGTACCTCCTCCTCCTTCCCTAGGGCAGAAAGAGTTGGGAAAACACAGAGTACAGGAACAAGTCTTTCCAAAGAAATCCTCTCATCTGGCCTTTTCAAACTTCTAAGAATGTTTCCTCCTCTCAAATAGCCTCAGGATAAAAGGCAAGTGCAGAATGAATGAGTTACTGTGTTCTTTAGTTAAGTGTACAAAGACAGGTGAGAACCTTACCTGAGAATATAAAACTTAAAGAGTTGTTCTCTACCTTTGAGTTCTCTGCAAAAATCTGAGACAGCAAGAAAAGGTCATTTTTGCCTTCTGTTCCACAAGCATTTAATGGTGGTGTTGTTACCAAGGTTTTGTTTTTGGTTTTTCAATTACATTTTACATTCAACATTATGTTGTTTTAGCTCCCGGTGTACAGCAAAGCAGTTAGACAGTCAGTGTTACTAAGTTTTAAATGAAGTTGGACTGACTCTTGTAACTGGGAAGGGGATAGGGAAGTCCCGCCGTGGTTGCATTTGGATCCAAGAGCTCAAATGATGCAAACGGCTCTCTCCTGTGCTTGGGCTGGAGCTCAGTCTCGCTCTCTCATCTCATTCATTGTTGTTTTCACCCTTTTTCCTTTGTCTCTTACTGGATTCTGTTTCCTGATGAATATTGCCCCTATTAGAATGAAAAGGTTTTTTTGCATACGATGTAGAAAATGGTTGCCAGTAGGTGTACGTACATTGTATTCTATTTTTGCAACCAGAAATTTTAGGAAAACACACACACATGTACATCTGTTTGTCCCGTGTTAAATTCTATGTACCCCCTTTGAAATCATCAATATTCCAGGAATGCTAAGACTCGCCTAGACTGAGAAATGCACTCAACATTTGACCAGGAAGAATAGGGCCTGTGACTGGAAAATCCACTTTTACTGAACAGTGCTGTGGGGAAAGTTTTTCGAATAGTTACAAAAAGAAGAAACTTGGAAAGGATCGTTGGTAGCAAAATTACAAAAGATATCCCATGTACATAGCATGTTTTCATAATATAATTAGGTCACACTTTCCTATTCATTTACTTCTCCTTACCAAACAAATAATAGAAGGAAAATGATATTGCCTTTTTGTTGGTTGAATATTTCATATGCTGAATGAATAAAGGTTAAGTGACTGAACCAGTAAATTGATTATCTTAATTTTTTCATAGAAAGGAAAGATATTATCAAAGATAACTTATCTCAACTTTTTTTTTTTTTTTTTACATATGTGGTACCCGTTTTACATGGCCTTTGGAAGACCCATTTAAGTACTTTTTCTAAAGAGTCAATAGGAGAATAAAACAAACAAATAATATTACTAGTATTAACAGGGTTTGGACAAGAAAAAAACAAATTATGCTACTTTATTTTGTTAAGGCACAAAACTGCTTAATTACCAAGGATTATCATAGGCTAAATTTTCTATTAACTAGAAGAAATTAGGTTCTTGTCAATTACTTCTTACTTTTTTTTTTTTTTTTTTTACCAAAAAGATAATATGAGCCCTTAACAATGTAGTATAATATATCATACGTGTATATAGTACTGGAAAGTACATCAGTACACATATTATTTGAAACATTTTAAAAATTGTACTAAATGTTCCTGCCGCTCTTTATGTCACTATTTCTATTGAGATTCTCCTATTATTATACACATATATTTGCCAACTTTTTGACCAAAGTATTATATTATGTGACATACTAAGTATATTATATTATAACCTAGAAGTGGAATTTTTCCCCTGAGGGTTGAGGGTTCATCTGTATAATTTTGTTTCCACCATTGGGTTTGTTTTAGGTTTTTTTTTTCACCATAGCCTGTAGTGTGGAAGCATTGGTAACCACCTGTCCCCAAACAGAGAAACAATGTGTCAGAGAAGAAGTGAACACCTGCTGGAGTTGTTTTTGTTTTGACTAAAGAGGCACTTTGATATGCAGCTAGAGGGAGGGAGACCCAGGTGAAAGAATGTGGATGGTGGTTAAAACCACTTCTCCTTGCCTGCGGGGTTTTATCACTGTTTCTGGAGATAAAGCAAGAAGATGTGTGACCTCTGCATCCCTGGCTGCAGCGGTGGTCTCATCCGGAATGAAGACACAAGGGCCCCGTGTGTGGTGCCCATAGAACAGATATATTTTAATAGTGCAGAGCTTGATCCTATCACAAACACTGGCATTTGCCAAGTTTAACTGGAAATACAATCTAACCTTACAATTAACTGAAATAGAACAAAATGCATGAAACATCTGTTTTAAAATAATTTTAATGTCTCTAAGTTGAATGAGCCACTTCCTAACTCAATCAACTTGTCCTCATGAGTTAATGGTCTGTGGGTACAAATTTTTTTTTTTTTATACCAAACTCTATTTGAGGTAGTTCTCACAGCCTTTAGCTAGATAGTGCTTCTTTAGAAAGAAGAGTTTGCCTCCCAGAAATGTCCATTCTACCTGCTGGCTCAGAAATAGTGCATGTGATTTGACAACTGCATGAACACCTAGTCTAGCACGTTTGATAACTTGTTTGAAGGAGTATTAGTAAGTTATTATTTAGCACATGTGTAGGGGAGTCAAATGATTTTTTCCTACTATTGTAAGTTTTTGGCTGAGATTCCCCCTATAATAAAACACAGATTAACAGGAGAAAAACAAACAGAGATTAACAATATGTATACCTCCGGTACACATGGAAGATACCCAGAAATGCTGAGTAACTCCCCGAAATGGCACAAGCCATCACTTAAAATCTTAAGCTAAAGACAAACGATGTTGGGGGTTGGGAACCAGTGAGGAGAGGTTTCCAGGCAGACAGTCAAGGAGAATTAGCTTATGCAGATATAAGTCTGTCTTCTTCTCCAATGATAAGTTTCTAGAGATTCAGTCATTTCTCTCTTCCTGGTACAGCCAAGAAGACACCCTACAAATTGAGATTTCCCTTAAAAATGTAAATGTCACCTGCGAAAGGATGCTTACTCTGTTTTCAGAGCTTCTCTGTGTCTGCAGTTTTTAAAAAATAATCAGCCTAAAATAATTCTTATGCATAAGAGGCATATTTTAGGGTGATAAATTCTTCTCCCCTTCACATAACTAACACTGGGATTTGGGTGGAAAGGAGGAGCTTTTCAAAAAAAGCACTTTTTGTGTTCCAAGTGCTTGGTTTACTAAGTCTCATTTATTTACTCTTGCTATCATTTGGATGATATTATTATTATTATTATTACCCCCTCCTTTTTACAGAAAGAAAAATTAAAGTTCATGGAGAGCTTTAAGTTACTTACTATAATTTATTTAATTAAAAAGAATTTGTAAGAACTGAAATATAATCTAAAAACCATGGTGTAAATAAATTCTATCAGATAAAACTTACCCATGAAGGATCAGGATATCAAAGGCTATCAAAATGCATCCTTTCTCCAACTTTGTAGCCCCAAGTGTTTCATTTAATTGATTCACTGCTTACCACGTGGAGTCCAAAAATGCTCATTTTGTTCTGTGAAAATGATCTCAGCTCTGTGTATGACATAAAGAAAGCAAAGTTTACTACAGCCGTCTCCCCTTTTCCATGGTTTTGTTCCCACAACTTCAGTTACTGGTAGTCAACCATCAACCAAAAATATTAAATGCAAAATTCCAGAAATAATTCAAAACTTTTCAAATCTGTGCCATTCTGAGTAGCATGGTACAATCTCTAGCCATTCCTCTTTATCTGCCTGGGACGTGAATCATCTCTTTGTCCAGTGTTTCTAGGCTGTATGAACTCCTCCATATTTTATTCATTTACTAGCTGTCTCTGTTATTAGATTCACTGCTTGTGTTCAAGTAACCCTTACTTAATAATGTCCCACAGCCATTCACATACATTTTATTATAGTATATTGGTCTAAATAGTTCTATTTTATAATTGTTATTAATCTCTTACTGTATATTAGGTATGTATGCAAAGGACAAACTTAGTATATATAGGCTTTCATAGCACCTGTGGTCTCAGGCATCACCTGTAGATGAGAGAGCTACGGTGTCATTGTTTGTAGGCATCGTTGAAGGTGTCCCAGTGACCCTATCTACATTAGCCAGATAGACGAGGCACTGTTGCAGTTTCAAGTGGAGCTGCCCATTCAGGCATTTCATCTGGTGACTCAGCTATCTAGCCTGCTATGATCTTGTGTTTTGTTCACCCAAAAGCATGCCCGTAATGGTTACTGCGACAGAGGAAGAAGATTCTCAAGTATGACTTCTGTTCTCATTTCATTGTCTAGAACTATTATGCCATCTGAAGCAGCTACAACCAGACTGCGAAGGTGGAAGAGCATAGAGTTGTTCAGTAGGTAGGAAACATTTTGGCTACATCAGCCATGTAGTGTGGAAATATGTTTCTGGTTAGGAATACAACTAGTAGATCAACAGTAGTTGTAAGTTAATTTTCTCTACTTTAACAGTTTCATATTTTTTAAAAGTAATATTAGCTAAAACTCGAAGATAGAGAGTGCTATAAATGAATAAATAAAATGTTCGAGTATTTAAATAAATGGAAATAAACAAATATTTAAGTATCTAAAATATAATTTTCTCACTTATATTTAGTTCCTGGAAGGGTGGTATTTCAAAGAAGAAGCCATGTTCTATACTAATCATTAAGATGATTTACTTTTTATTTCAAAAATATCTACTAAGCACACTAAGTTTTTAACAGATACTTGTGTTGCTCAGGTTTGATTAGAGTATCTATCCAATATTTTAATTTAGTTAAGTTAAATATTTGATCTTTTCAACAAATATTGACTAATAATTTTAATTTATTTTATTATGCAATGTGAATTTTAACATGTATTAATATTTTGATTTAAATTTACATATATAATCTACTGAGTATTTCAAAGTTGAATAGATTATTTTTTTTCCAAATAATGTTAATAACCAGAGCTTCAGATAATGAATATTTTAAGATCATAAATTCCCTTCCAGTATAGTTTTCATATGGTGTATGAAGATAATCCAGTAGAGATTATTTTCTGATTCCTGATTAACCTAGTGGCAGCTATTTGGAACACACAGTGGTAAGAGAAAGAAGAAACACCAACCTGTGTTTTAAATATTGTCTCAGATAACATAAAATATTTATTATATAAAAATAGTACTAAGGTACCTTGCCCACTGTGGCTCAGTGGTTATTCGGCCTGTGCACTGAAGGCCCATAGATTTGATTCCCAGTCAAGGCCATGTACCTAGGCTTCAGGTTTGCCCCCAGACAGGGTGTATGTGGGAGGCAACCAATGGATGTCTCTCTCTCACAAAGATGTTTTTCTCTTTCTCTCTTCCCTTCCCTCCCTACTTTCTACTCTCTCTAAAAATCAATGGGAAAAATATCCTCAGGTGAGGATTAACAACAACGTAAAAATAGTACTTACGCAAAAAAACCCAAAAAACAAAACACATAGATAAACTACTGAAAAGTGATCAAATATCTTTGTGATTAGTCTACTTTAAACAAGACAAAATGATTCACTAAAAATTGAAAACCAATGTGTTATTTTCATTATTCCGAGGGAATAATTTATTTTACCAATTCATGAGATATTGTGTGTTCTGAATGATTGTGATGAAAATGATTTTTATATATAGATGTATATTACATTTTCATTGTATATGTAATAATGATGGTAATAATGAATACTCTTTATTGCAAGTTTACTTTATGTCAATTAATTTTTAAACATAGGTTTTAAATTGCATTATTCAATCTTTAAAACAATCTCATGAGTCTTCTTATTACAATCTTTTGCTTTTAAGGAAATGGAGGCATAGAGATCAAATAATGGTGTTATGATAGTGGAAAAGATTCATGTGATCTATATTAACCTAAAAACAAAAAGCTAAAGTAAAGGGCAACAAGCATTTATTTAATATTAAAAAGAATTGCAATTCTTGGAAGCTCTGATTCAGGCAGAAACTCAAGTAGTGTTCTGATTATGGAGTCAAAGACTGGTTTTTTATGAGAAGGGAAATAATCACATTAATTGAAAGGGATTTTTATTGGTGCTAATAAGCTAAGAGTTTCTTTAGCTATACCTCATGCAGCTAATTCTAAAAAATGTCCTTAATTTTCAGTCCTTGAGTCGGGATGTCTGCTTTCCTGTTAGCTTTACAAACAGTTGTTTGGAATCCAATGTTTGGCCCGGTCTGAAGGTTATTCTGCCCATTTTAAACAGTCTCAAGTTTCAAGGAGCAAGGTGTGCAAGGCCTTTCTCTGGGACAGTGACTTCAGCTCCATTCGGAAACGCTTCTGTTTATATCACTTTTCTCATCTATATTTCATTCAGGGATATATAATATTTTCTTGTAGTTTTCCACTGTTAGGGCTAAACCCTGAGCTTCTCACCTCAGGTGATGACTAGGTAACTCCATCCACAGTAAGTTGCTGTATCAACTTTGAGACTTAGAGCTGACTTCTGTGAGTCTATATTGAGACTATAAGATCAGGTTTTTGGAGAGACGAAAACACATGTGCTTTTTGTTTGTTTGTGTATTTAGTTGGTTTGGTTTAGTTTTTTTCTTTTTTTAAAAAATAAACTCCCATTTGTTTTTCCCCTATTTAGATCATCCTTAAAGATTTAAGCCATAGATATTGAATAGAAATGACAGGTAGAGATAATTCAGATTTTGACTAAAACTAAGTTCTCATTCAACAAGAAAATAAGTAGAGGAAGCACACAGATAGGGAGAGAACAGATGCGATTAGATTATGTGAGTTTTGGCTTCTCACCACTTCCAATATTTTGAGATCAATGGAGTAGTGAGTGTTCTTTTGAAGAGTGGAATAATCTGCAATCTTGTGTTGTTCATTTCACTCTAAATAAAACCTTAGTTAAGAAGATGAAAGGAGGGAGGAAAAAAGGGAAGGAAGAAGGAAGGAAGGAAGGAAGGAAGGAAGGAAGGAAGGAAAGAAGGAAGGAAGGAAGGACTGTCACCTGTCTTCCGCTACACTCGATTCTGTTCGTTCTGCTCTCTGAGATGCAAACCTTCACTGATGACCTACTACAGCCGTGTATTAAATGACTTCCCGAACCTAGAACGTATCCCACCTTATCTAAACCATGTTCCTTATAAAAATAAGGGCAGCACATATTAAAATATTTTTTTCTTTATTGATTTTAGAGGGAGTGGGAGGGAGAGGGAGAGAGAGATAAAAACATCAGGGAGAGAGAGATAGAAACACCAATGAGAGAGAACATCGATTGGCTGCCTCCTGCATGTCCCCCACTGGGGATTTGACCCACAACCTGGGCATGTGCCTTGAACAGGAATTAAATTGGCAACTTCTTGGTTTTGGGTTGATGCTCAACCACTGAGCCACACCGTCTGGGTGTGATGTTTCTTTTAAAGAAACATATCCTTGTGAATGCTGGATATAAAGGAGAAAAGGAGAATTTTAAAAATATTTTCATGGAGTCATACATTAATTTTTAGATTAACTTATTTAATCAATTGATATTTATTGAGTACCTATTATGTGTTACACTGAGTTCCAATTTCTGGGATACAGCTGAGAGTGATACAGAAAAAAATCTTTCTTTATTCCTTCATTCTAGTAAGGCAGATAGACACCAAGAAGATTCAAAAAGGACAATTTTAATTTAATAACTATATATATATATATATGAATCGAGATGCATGTCTAAAGAATGACCATAATATTTCTGATAAAGTTATTAGAATTATTTTGCCATTAAATTATAAATTCTAAGTACTGATAATGAATGTGATAAGATTTAAATTCCTGCTAGTTTTTAAATTATAATTTTAGAAGTCATTATTTTAGAATGTCTTTATAAATTTATTTTATAATATATATATTTTTAGAGTGTGTTCATTCAGAAACTCACCATGGCCACCATGAATTTACTGTTCAAGAAAACAATATTACAGATTGCTTCAAATTAGATTATGATTCAACCAAATAATGAATGATTATTCACGCATCAGTTTCCTTGGAGACTACTGGTCAACTCCCATACCAAAATACCATAGATTGAGTGGCTTATTTATTTTCTCATACTAGTTTACTTTCTCACAGTTCTAGAGGCTAAAAGTCCAAGGTGGACTGTGATCTACAACAAATAAATATTTGGTGATTCAGATGAACAAACTATATTTCGCAAATATATTTGATCTTCATCCCATTTCTGACACAGAACACTAAAAACAGCTGGAATTTCTTGAGTGACGACAGTCAGAAAGGTATCTTTTGTTATGTTAATGAGGTGACTTTTGGTCTAGCAGAAGGATAGAGACTGGTTGCTAGGAGAACCAACTGTGTAATTGGATAGACAGAACTTTTAGTCCCGCCCTCCTAAACTCTGGGAAAGGGAGAGGGGCTGGGGGGTGAGTCAGTCATGTCTCTTAAGGAAGCCCCAAGTAGGAGATTCTGAGAGCTTCTGGGTCGGTGAACATGTGGTGATTTAGGGAGAGTGGCACACCTGGAGGGGGTATGGAGGCTCCTCACTCTTTTCCCAAACATTGCCCTATAACTTTCTTCCATCTAGCAGTTCCTAAATTGTATCTGTTCACAATGAACTGGTAATCTATTAAGTAAAATGTTTCCCTAATTATTGTGAGCCACTCTCAAATTAAGCAAACACAAGAAGGGGGTTCTTGGAACCTCTGATCTATAGGGGCCAGTCAGAAGCCCAGGTGACAACCTAGACTTGTCTGGTGTCTAAATTGGGTAGGGAGGTGGGAGTCAGTCTTTAGGGACTGAGCCCTTATCCTGTGGAATCTGATGCTATCTCTGGGTAGATAGTGTCCGAATTGAATCAAATTTTTGGGTTCCCTGCTGGTGTTTGAGAATTGATTGGTGGTGTGAGAATGGCCCCCACTTCACACACATACATTGGAATTGGGTCTCGAATTGTTAGTGACATCAGCGTAATTGTGGTGAGACCTCTTACCTTGGCTTGCAGATGGCATCTTCACATAGTGGCTGCACATGGCCTTTTCTCTGCAAACACAAGCAGAGAGAATGAGAGAGAGGGCTCTTGTGGATCATCTTCTTTTAAAGCCAACAAATCCTATTGGATTAGGACCTCAGTCTTCAGTCATTGAACTTCAATTCCTCTTTAAAGGCTCTATCTCCAAAAACAGTTGCATTGGGCCTTAGGGCTTCAACATATGAATGGAGAGGGGGTGACACACAATTAAGTCTATGACATAACCATCTCATCTCATCACTTAGACGATTCATTCCTTTGGTGCCCTTTCATTACAACATCGTGGTGGTGTTTTTTTCCCGACGTATTTTCATGACTAATTAAATAAACAAGTGACATTCTATTGAAATGCAAACTGTTATACTATTTTAACTGAATTTACTAAAATATGTTGTATAACTTCAAGGTATATTCTATTATTTAGTTTAAAAATAGACACCGCATTAGCTTTCTATTTCTGCCGTTACAACAAACTGCCACAAACTCAGTGGCTTAAAAGAACCCATATTTTTTATGTTGCTGTAAGCCCGGATGCTGGCAGAGCTATGTCCCTTATGGATATTCTGGGGTGAATGTTTCCTTCCCTTTTACAGCTTTTAGAGGCCGCATCCTTCAGTATGTAGCCCCTCCCTCAATGCCCCAATATTTGATCTTCCTTTGTTCTTTCTCTCTGACCTTTACTTCCATGGTCACAACTTCTCCTCACATGGATCCTCTAGTCTCTCTCTCACCTCTCTCATAATCTGGAGAATCTAGTGTAATTTCTCCATTTCGAGATCTTTAACTTTGTTGCATCAGCAAATTCTCTTTTTCCATATAAGGTAATAGATCCAACAGGTTATGGAATTAGAGTATAAATACAGTTAGGGGGCCACCCTTCTCTCTCCCACACTGTTCATATTAGTTCTTGTGACATGGTGCTACTTTGGGAAGTATATCAACATTTTTTGCCATTGAAATTTCATAAGCTTCTGCTAAATTAATGACTCCACTCAACTATCTGACTTATTGTGGGCATTTTACCTTAAAAATTGAGTTAATTTCGCCTTTCATATCAAATGAGATAAATGCCAGATAATTCATTTGAAGTAACCAGAAACACATATTTATAATGTGCCCCTTTACAAGTTAGACTGCGCAAACCATAGATTCAGCAGAGAATTGACAGATCCTCCCCTCCATTCATTTTATTAATATGAGGTTACATTTCTGTTACACAAATGAGCTGGAGATGGCTCATTCACATAACAGTTTGGAAACTATTAGCTCGCAAGCCTGACCAATTAACTCTAATTTTATATAGCTAATTGTTATAAAATAGCCTAAATGAGAACCTGCTTGCTTTACATATGTCATAAAGCCCCACCCAGCAGCTCTTATCCACTGATAAGTTAGAGCGTTTTAGTTGTAAGTCTCCAAGTCACCGCAGCCCTTCTGTCCCAGCCCCTCAGAGTCCTCTGACCCAGAGTCTCCCGTGCTGCTGAGAAATATCACCTATATAGGAAAGCACCCTCTCCCTTGGGAGCTCCCTCGCCTTCCTCTTCTTCTGGATGGTGACTCCTCACCTAAGCCTCTGGACAATATCACACTGTGATAGACTTCACCTCTCATTCAACCTGGTCCAAGTGCCACCCTATAAAGCTCATATGTGTTAGTGCCTTTGGTGGTCATAGCTTTTCCTTGATCAGGCCTGCTAAAATATAGACTAAAGCATATTAGTATTTTTTAAGAGTTACTCAGAGCAAAAACTGATTGGAATGGGGCAGCACCGAATGAGAAGTGGTTAAGTGTGATCAAAGATAGAAACCAGGGAAAGACTTACATAGAGCTGGTGCAGAGCAAAGCAAGGAATGCGTTTGATTGACTATAGCTGAAAGCCCAGTGGGCTGTTTGTGACAGGTTGTCCTTAGGTTTTGGTTTCTTAACCTTGAGGCATTTGCGTCGTAGGCGGTGGTGTGCTCAGGTGGGCCACTGAACAGTAGGGCCACTTCCGCCTAATGGCTTCCTTGTTTAAGGAATGTCACAGCCCACACCCCTCAGACACCCTACAGTTTTCCATTTCAACAACTAAAAAGTCAACACTGTATCTCTGTCAGTAGTATCTGGTAGGAAATTGGAACCATCTCCTTACATAAATATGTATACCACTGAGAGTTGTTATTAACATTTATGTATTTATAATATTGATATTTACCATTGAATGAATTTTACCAAATAACAGACACTACAAGGCAGTTTGTAAATATCACAATTTAATTTACACAATAATAAAACAAGTAGATGCTGTCATTTACATTTTAAATAGAAGAAAAATGAGTTTTAAAAAGTTAAAGTTGCTCCAAACAAGATAAAGTGTTAAACTAGGTTGATCTGATGATAAAATATGCTTCATATTTATTTTCCTCTGTCCTACGTTGCTTCTGTGTTGGCTTTTATCATTTTTGTAATCTTTTTGGGGGGTTTGTACTGTTTTACTAATCTGAGATATGTATATCTTGCCATTTCTAATTGTCCGTTATAGTATCCACTGTTTTCCCCTCCACTTATGAAATTAAAGAAAACTCCTTGAGAATCTTGCATTGAGCCACCTGCAGAAAATAACCATCAGTTTTATTTTTGTCTCATATCCTATTTACTATAAGCTTCACAGATAACAGCCCTTAAATGGACTTTCAGTTCATCAGATTCTCAGTGATTAGCACTATAAATTATGTACACATCTGGAATAAGTAATCAATAAATATGTCACAACAAATGATGGCCTACAAATATCCTAACAGGACATCCCTTGCCAATATTATACCAGGAATGTGCTGGAGACATGTTCTTTAATATTTTTATTGATGTAACTAGGTCACTTACTTGATAGACAAGATTAGCAGTGAAATATGTCCTTTTGTAACTGATGTAGGTGAAAAGTAGCAGAACTAAATAACCAGAAACTCAGGGGCTTGCGAATCGGGGAGATCAGTGGAGAGTGAAGTGCACCTGTGAATGGTAGTCATTTGGTCCAAGGAAAGGCTAATGGAATGTGGTTCTTGAAAAGTCCAGACAAAATGTGGTCAGTATGCAGGAAAAATTGGACTCTCAGTAGTTGAACAAATCTTACCTAAAAACCTAGTTAGACTGACATACACACCAGAATGAAGATGCTATTACGTGGCTCAGAAAGTTTGTGTAACCAGGTGACAAGGGGCAAGACCCACATAATCAATAGAAGCAATATATGTATATATTATACACACACACACATTTTTTTAATCCTTACCCAAGGATACTTTTCTATTAATTTTCAGACTGAGTGGGAGAGAGAGAGAGAGAGAAACATTGATGCCAGAGAGACACATTGACTGGGTGCCTCCTGCATGACCCCAACCAGGGCCGGGACCAAACTGCAACTTAGGTACATGTCTTTGACTGGAGTCAAACCTGTGACTCTTTGATCTGCGGGCTGACGTTCTAACCGCTGAGCCAAACCAGCCAGAGCAGAAGGAATACTTTTGATTTTATATAAAAACTCAAGTACATAGAGATAGGAAATACCAAAAAATAAATAATGAGCACTTCTTGGAAAGTACATTTTAAGATAATTAAAAACTATACATTGAGCAAAAACTCAAAAAGGAAGATTTGGTTGTGCTGAATGTTAAATGGCATCAGATTAAGCTAGCTGGCCATAGACATCTGATGATGTGTACTGTCTTGTCAATAAGTGGGAATAATATTTACTGACTCTGTGATTTATATTCAGCTCTGTCCTTGTGCTAACCTGGGCATTAGCATGCAAAATATTCAAGTTCTCAAGGGTAACACATCTAACCTCTCCACTCTCAGAGCCAATGGCTAAACTAAGCAATGAAGTCAAGTGTCTCTCACTTGCTCCATGATTTCTCCTTTTAATAAAATTAGTCCATCATTTATGTATTAGCATTTGCAATGGAGTCCTACCTCCCAGGTAATTACTTCCTCCCCTTGAGTTTATACTAAGATTTAATTCTCAATGGGCAATGTTAACTTCCTCATTTCCTAGATTTCAGAGCAACTTGTCAGACTCCCTTCTCCAATGCTGACCAACCCATGGTTTGATCCAGTAAACAGTGGCAAAGTGTTTCATATAATTAATCTTCTAGGAAGTGGTAGAGATGGGAATATTTGACTCATAGACCATTTATGTCACTTATTAGATGCTGCCTTGGTAGACTTATATGAATCATATGTGCCTATTTTCTATCTTACTTATTGGGTCATAAGCTTCTTGTCATTACTCCTTTTAGTATCTCCCAGAGTCCCTAGCACATTTCATGTTTTGAGTGTACACTTTATAAAATGATTGCAAAAACGAATTGAAAATCAACTAAACCATTATTAACCATTTCCAAAAAGCTGAATAGAGAGAAAGGCATGTTCTTTTGTACATTTTTTATATATCATAAAAGCATAGATGAAATATTGTTCCAAGTTCAATGTAGGTAAGGTGATTCAGAATTCAGACAATATGAGTACGATATATACTTTGTTTTATCTTGCTACTAAAAAGGGGAAATGTCTATTACTTGGAGTTTCAGGGCATGCACAGCTTTCAAACTTTAATCTATAAAATGTTTTAGAAATACAGGTAATATTTTTGGAATATTTGTTTCCATGAAGAGTCTTGTTTCAGGTTCCCTATGTTTATATGACATTGGTTTGCAAAATACAGGAAACTGGACACCTAAAAGATTGCAATAAATGTACTATAAAGTCATAGAGATTTGTGTGTGTGTGTGTGTGTGTGTGTGTGTGTGTGTATGTGATTATTGAGAGTAACTTAGCAACAAAACATTGACAACCAAGAAGGAGACAAAGATTTAAGGTGAAAAGCCTTTGATTATGTTAACCATTAGGAGATTCGCAGAGTGAGAAGTATGATAAATGACTATCCCGTTTTATCCACAGTTGACATTGTTTATGTGATGCAAGAAAATTTTAATGAAGCTGACTCCCCAAAAGTGCAGCCTACTGCTAGAAAATGTGAATTTCATTTCCTAAAGTGTCGTTGGAACAAGGCATACCTTCATCGTTAAAGGATTTCTCACTGTTGCTGGACACATGTACGAGTGTGTTACATTCAGCAACATAACCTCTGCCGTTTCAGATCTGGTTTCAGAAACCACTATGTCCAACAACAGGAAGGGGGAATTGTATCATCTCCTCTACTTTGAGTTGCAAACCCCCAGAATCGTGTTCCACAGGGAAATCATGTCACAGAAGCTAACTACCACAGTCACAGAAAATGTAATAAAAGACCCAGGAACAGCAAGAGGGTCTCAAGGTGAGATGGTGCTATACTTTTATTAACGGAACTGTTACTGCATAATAAAACTATTACAGAGCCACAGTAAATACTGTAAATCATATCTTTTCACCTGTAAAACTTTATAATGAACTGAGTATAAATATCAATAAAATATATGAATAACAAAACTACTCAAATATATGCTGCGAAGGCAATTCTTGATACTGCAGGGTGCAGCTTATCATGCTGTTGCCAGCGGGCAAACCCCAATGATAAAACGTAACAGAAAACTGAGGGCTGGAACACAGTGAAATCTCGTTTTAGTAAGCGTGTCACTAACTTAGAGAAAACTCTTACATCAGTTATTTCTAGAATATGAGATTTATCACATTTCTTTTTGTTATTCTGAGTATTCACTGAAGAGTCACTGAAGCAGATATAGATTCATGTGTACCCAATAACCATCTCCTCTATTATTTCTTGGATATAAAACTCAGAGTTTTGCCTGGCTGGTGTGGCTCAATGGTTGAGCATCAATCCATGCACCAAGAGGTCGCCAGTTCGATTCCTGGTCAGGGCACATGCCCAGGTTGTGGGCCCGATCCCCAGTAGGGGGCATGCAGGAGGCGGCCAATCGATGTTCTCTCTCATTGGTGTTTCTATCTCTCTCTCCCTTTTTCTCTCTCTAAAATCACTAAATAAAAAAAGAAATCAGAGTTTTTTCAAGCATCTACCTCACTGGATTGAGACCCTGTTCTTCTTTCTGAGGAGAATTTCAGTGAATCTATTCAAATCATGTAATCACATTTCTCTTGCCCATGATTGGTTTAGGATGGGTATGGAATTAGATTTAGTCAATGCCATGTGAGTGCACAGTTCTTCCATGGATGACTTCTATAAATATGAGGCCTTGAATCAAGCAGTACCCTAGTCCATGGGAACCATTTCATAACCATGATTGGAACACATTTTTGGATAAAGTCAACATATGAAGTTAGCATAAAGACAAAGATAAAGAACCTAAGTCCTTGAAAATACTAGTAAATTGATAAATCAACATACCTCTGAACTTCTTTTAATGTGAGATAAATTTTCTGTGTTTGAATTAGGTAAGTCTTCATTTTCTGTTAGTTGTC
Source organism: Molossus molossus (assembly GCF_014108415.1). Classification (NCBI taxonomy): domain Eukaryota; kingdom Metazoa; phylum Chordata; class Mammalia; order Chiroptera; family Molossidae; genus Molossus; species Molossus molossus. Next base: position 22,074,447 of record NW_023425344.1, read on the forward strand.
ATTGAAATTATCCTCACTAATAAATACAAAATTTTCAGAGGGAATTTACAGTCTTTAGAAAATGTTAATTTCAAAGACAATTACTTAAGAATTGTCAATGGAATCCATGATGTTTTTATGTTACAAAGTAAGCAGAACACAGCAATAGCAGCCCTACATCATTTATTTGGACAAATAGATTAAGTTACATAGATCCCATACTATTTTCTACAGAAAGTGTATTTATAGCATACATGGTTCAAATTTTCTTTGATTCTTAATAGCTTTATAATTTGAAGAAAATTGGGAAAATGACATAGAATCTTGAGAAAATAAGTACCAAAACATTTAAAAATAGAATTTTGAGAAGACACAATTAAAAAATTTTTGTTCACACATCATTGTTAGCATTATTCTCTAAATTCTTAATTTTAATGGATTAGGTATAAGAAATATTTTGAACTTCACAGAAGTTTTGTCCAAATATAATGTTTGGATAGTGGTGGATCATTTTCTCTTACCTATGTACATTTTCAAAGCAAGACCCTTGTACAATTTTGACAAGTAAATTACCAACAGCTAGGCCATAGTTATTTTTGTATTCATGTTTAGGATAACAATAAGCCCAATAGGCAGACATTGCCTAATTATGAAGCTTCTCAGAATACTAACACGAAGTTGTCAGTTGAAGTTCATCGCCTTTGTAATCAGGAAATTACACGGGGCATGACCTGAGATGGATTCATTTTTCTTTTAGCCTATAATTTTCATCTGTTATCTACAGTGAAAATATAAAAAATGACAAAGATCTCAGAAAAAAATGTCTAATTTCTAGATGCAACAGCTTAAAACATAATTCAGAAGTTGATTTTTAAATTTTTGATTAGATGGTTTACATTAATATTATGGCAAAGATGATGACTAGTCCACAGATTTGAAAGGATATATTTTGTGTTACATAATGTACCTAGTAGTCTTAATTTAATATTTCTTCTTTTAATCTACTTAAGAGCAAATAATTGACAAACTCAATTTATTAATTTAATAATTATTTATTGAGTTTCATATATATATATCTATTGTGACCTATACCCATTATTCTATCTAACTACTCATCTATCTGTCTAAACTGGATAGCTATTTATCTGTCTTTCTCAGACACAATGCTAAGTGCTGAGAACCTAAATCTATACACTGAAAATATGAGAAGCTATGGGTATAGGTAATGAACAAGTAAGCAAACAACAACAACAAAAAAGCATTATGGAAAATGATACTATAAATAAACTACACGTTCATTTATGAAGTAACAGGGACTGGGAGCTAAGAGCAGGGTGTCCTTTGTTAGGTTGTGCAGAGAATGCCCAGTTGTGGAAATGGGATTGCTGGGACCCAGATGCTAAGAAGGAGACGATGATGCAGGAGCAGAGTGATTTGTGAACAACACTTCCAAAGTCCAGAAGCTGGAAAAGACTTTACCATTTGGACATAAAGGAGTCCAGTGTGGACGGATCATAGTTCTTAAACCTCTGTTAAATAAATCTCTCTCTCTTTTTCCCTGTCTTTCTCTTTTATTGTGGAAATAAATAAATGAAAGCCTTACCAGTCTGATTTTTATAATAATTATGGTTGAAGTGTCAAGCTTAAATGAGAATAGTGAAGAGGGCTGGACCGAGAGCATTTATCTCCTTGCATTTCCAATCAAGTTTCAAATGCATGACCTTTTTTTTATTTGAATTTCTTCCTTATGCCTGCCTTTCAATTAATCTTGCGTCCATGTTTAAATTTATAACCTGAATTATGTTTTTTCCTACTACGTTTGCCGGAGATTTTCCAAGTGCATGCCCTCAGGAAGAAAGAGTCTATCAATCGTAGAGATTTTAATCCAAAAGGAGATGCAGACAAGATTTTACCTTTGCAGTCAGACAACTAGTATTTAGCATTACCGTCTTTATTATTTCAAAGAGTGTTCAATGCACACCTTAGAGATGAGGAGATCAACCATACAGAGAAGAAAAGCCTCACAGACAGAGGAGGTAGCATTTGCAAAGGCCCTGAGGCAGGAATAAGTTTAGTGTATTTGAGGAAGTAAAAAACTATCTAGTGTCCCTGGAGCCAGAACAAAACTGAAGTTGAAGAGAAAGAGAAAGCAATACACAGTCCTCTGGGAGATACTGTGAGGTCAGACTGAGCCTGGGATTTGACCTGCAACAACACACTTCTCTGGCTGTTCTTCATCCTCTGTCTTGCTTCTCCCGTACACTTACTAATTTTTCCTAGGGACCTTTCCCTAATAAACCATTTGGCTCAAAGTAAGGTTTAGGAGATTAACAAGTCAAGCTCCCTGTCACTGCATAAAGTATAAAGATGAACAGTCAGGCAACATTATTTTTGAGGCATTACTATTAAGTGTCAGAGTACATTCCATGATTAATGAATCTTAGACTTCTTAACAAGAAGTCTTTAGTGATCTGGCTAACAGGCATAGAGTCATAGGATTTTACAGCTGAAGGAAGCACCTTTGAAATCATCTAATGCAAGCTTCTCATTTTCCCAATAAACTGAGGCTCAAGCAATTTGGGAATTCCTATCAAGAGCTTGTCAGAAAGGTCACATTTTATGACCCTGTCATCCCGTTTTTAGGGAATATAGCCTAAGTAAGTAGTCATAAACTCAAAGATTTATGCATAGAGCTTTTCATCTGACATATATAATAGCAAAACATTTGGAAACCATCTAATGTCCAAAATATGAGGAAGGTTAAACATATTGCAGGATATGTGTTGGCATATTTACTCATACAATAAAAAAACATACTGGAAAAGAAAATTTAAGAGACGAGAAAGGTTCACACGTTTAAGTGGAAGAAAAGGACATAAACAGGCACATTCACTAGAAGAAAAGAATGGAGGGAATACATGAACATATTAATAGTGGTTAGCTCGGGGTAGGTGATTCATATTTTCTTTTCTTCTTTTTTTTCATTATTCATTTTCAAAACTTTCCAGAATAAGCATACAGTGCTTTTATCAGCATTAAAACAAAACAAAACAAACAAAAAACAGGAATATAAGTTAAGTCTTACAGAATTAAAATGGCATGTTCCCAGGTCAAACAGGCACATTGCTGCAGAGCTGGAAATCCACACATTTTGATTCTTAATATCGTTTCTACTCTCTCATAAGAAGCTGATTTTTTAAAGTGGATAAGAGTAGTTCAGAAGTGAGTTATTTGGTTCACTCTTATATAGTAACTTCAGGGCATAGGGGGAGGGGGCAGTGTTAAGGATCTAATCTCTTAGTTCCTCCCTTTCTGCCTTCCTTATCTCTCCCTTTGCTTTTTCCTGTCTTATTTCTTGTTTCAGTCCCTTCCACCAGTTTTCTTCTTTACAAAGCTGATTTGTGCATCAGAACTTTTATTTTTTTTTTAAGGGAGATACCACTAGTAATTTTTCCACCTATGATGGTTATTTGTGGTCATTTTGGGAAATGAAGTAGAACTTATTTTCTTCTCTAAATTGTAGTATCAAGACCCATCTTACTAAGCAAGTGACCATTGCTTGGTAGAAATGTATAAGGAGGAACACTGGTTGCCTCTGTAAAAATATTTTCAATGTACTCCTTGAGAGGGAGGTGAATGTATTTTCACAGGGTTCAAGAAGCTAATGGAAATAAATTAAAACTTTTCTGATGTCTTGATTGTTTCAACCAAGTTTTCACTTAACATTTGTGGGTCTCAGAGTAAAAGTACAAATGGAGGCCCACTAGCACATGTCTGGACACTTAAAAGATATATCAAATCCGGCCGGTGTGGCTCAGTTGTTAAGCATCAACCCATGCACCAGGAGGTTGCCAGTTCGATTCCCGGTCAGAGCACATACCCAGGCTGTGGGCCCAATCCCCAGTGGGGGGCATGCAAGAGGCAGCCAATTGATGTTCTCTGCCATTGATGCTTCTATCTCTCTCTCCCTCTCCCTTCCTCTCTCTAAAAGAAAATTAAAAAATAAAAATTTAAAAAAAAGTTATAAATCAAGATAATAAATCTCACACCTTGATCTCTTCATCTTTGTACTGACTTGGAAGGACGGGTTTGTATCTAGAATGTTTGTGACCATTTGAGGAGAGCTAGCATACAGACTAGCCTTGCCCCTTCTGTAATTGCCATTCCAATGCCCACTCCGGAGGGTCGCACACACAGTGGAGACCTAGGCCATGTGTTTCAGTCCATCTATACATCCTCAACAGACCTTCTCTTGGCCATTGTTAGATCTGGACGTTTGACATGAATGGCATGATCTACTTTTCTGAGGATGGCCTCAGAGAGGAGACCCATAAAGGTCTTGGAAGACCGGGTTCTTTGGGAAAAGATATCTGGGATCTCAGGAATCCAGACTTTGGCCATGTCTTCTTGGCCCTGTGCTGTTCTTGACCTATGGGTGAGATGTGGACAAAAGAGGGTCAGAATGTGCCCTCTACTATGTAGAATCCAGGATAGGGTGATTTCCCCCCAGGTTTAACATTTAGTACAGCAGGCAAGTTGTCATCATTTAATACCTGAGTCCAATGGATATCCTACCTTCTTATTATTTTTTTTAAAATTGAAATTTCTACTGAGATAAGTATAGATTTACATGATGTTGAAGCAATAGTCTGGAGAGGTATTGTGTATACTTTACTCAGTTTTTCCCTATGTTAACTATTTTAAGAACTGTATTAAAATATTACAACCAAGATATTACATTGGTAGGATGATCTTAGGCAGGTTTTTTGTTTTACTTGTTTTCATTTGTGTGTGTGTATTTTATTTGATTTATTTGCTCATAGGCATAGGTTCACAACCTACCTACAACTGTAGTCGATGTATTAAACAGACCCATTATCACAAGAGTCACATTTTCTTTTAAAAAAACAGGATGGTCCAGAAAATTGTCACAAAATATTATATGATGAAGTCCTTTCTGTGGGGTGATTATCAAGGATTATGATCTATTTTTTAAACATATATTAGTTACACATCAATTACTGAATTTGAGAAAATTTTACAAGATATCATCTAAGGGCATATAGTCTGAAATTTCACTTATGCAATCAATTTCACCATCCTTAGAGTCTAGACTCAGTGTTATCTGTCTGTTTTAATTCATCTTCTGATTCAGCTAAATATAGTGAAATGTCTTCTAACAACTTTTCTCTTCTTGGCACGTAAGAGCAGAAAATAACAAATTGTGAATTTGAACTGTGTTCAGGGAAAGCTGAGAAGCAGAGCATGAATATGACGCTTCCAGTCTTATTTTATAGTTTCTTGAAAGCTGATGCTGTACTTTCTGTGATAAGAACACTTAACATTTCATTAATGACCATTTATTTCACGATTGTGTCCTTTTTCTAAGAGACTACATATGTCATTCTGCTCTCCTATTGTTTTAGCACAACTGGGGATAATTTACGAGTAAGGAGTAAATAGTAACAATAATGATTAGTAGTAATGATTAGTGGTTTAAGTAATAAATAAGATAAAATAGAAAAATAATTTAAGGTATAGCAAATAATCACTAAGATATAATGTATCATAGATGTATACAAGTTATAATAAATCCTTATGGTAATTGGAAGTTAGAATAATTTTATTTTATTCTATTTAAAACAAGTAATTATATATATATTTTTCAAAGAACTCTAGGAAAAAAATAAAATCCATGAAATATCTCTCCTTACAAATAGTTAGAATTACTCAAAAAAAAAAAAAATTAAAATCGGGCCTAATGGATCTTAATGTTATCTTGCATGTAAATGGAGATATGATTTCAACTGATTTGCAGCTGCAGAATAGAACATAGAGGACTTCACCTGGGAACTTTTAAGGGATGAGAGTGAGTAACTAATGACTTGAATTTGAGTCTGAATTACGGTTTAGAATAATAGCTTTCAAAAATTTTTTGAAGCCCAGCCAGTGTGGCTCAGTGGTTGAGCATTGACCCATGCACCAAGAGGTCACTGGTTCAATTCCCGGTCAGGGCACAATCCCAGGTTTTGGGCCTGGTCTCCAGTGAGGGGCATGCAGGAGCAGCCAATCTATGTTCTCTCTCATCGATGAATGTTTCTCTCTCTCTCTCCCTCTCCCTTCCTCTGTCTCTAAAATCAACAACAACAAAAAAAATTAAAAAACAAAACAAAAAATTTTTTGAAAAAATTTGAAAACCTTTGTAACATCCTTGAGCATTTTGATTTTTCATTCATATTTTTATCATATGTTAATAAATTTTCAAATGATGTGTTTTATGGAATATTATAAATATTGACACTTCAAATATCATGTTACTTCATTCTTTTACTCTAGCCAATAGAATATAAATGATATAGTAATTTGATTCCTACCCTATCCTTTCAGAAATATGAACAATTTTCCCTTAACATTTGGAAGTGTTACCTCTTTTTTCTCCTTTGACTATCGTATTGCCCCCATTTTCTCACAAAATGTAGTCTTAATTTTATGCTTTAAGGTCTCATTGATGATCCTTTTATACTTCTCTGCAGCTATGTATAATTAAATTTATTTTAGTAACAGTTACCCTTGTCTCCAAGTGTTATTTTATTTCCTTCTGAATACAGTAAATCTAAAAAATAAGAGTACTATTAATTCATTAAAGCAGCATAAATATAGTGCATATTTTTACAATCAAAAAATAAAATAAAATTTTTATCATGGTGACACTCTTAATGATTTGGATGGATTTGGGGATTTACATTGCCTTTATTAAACTTATAGTGAGCCCAGCTGGTGTGGCTTAATGGACTGAACATCGCCCCATGGACTGAGAGGTCCTGGTCAGGGCACATGCTGGGGTTGTGGGCTCGATCCCCAGTAGGGGTCGTGTAGGATACAGCCAGTCAGTGTTTCTCTCTCACATTGATGTCTCTATCTCCTCTCTAAAAAACAAATTAAAAAATATTAAAATTATAGTGAAATATTTCTAGGTGGGAACAGACAGTTCAAATTCATGCACATTTCAAAATATGCCCAGGGAATAATAAGGACTTTCATCTGTTTAAAGCATAAAATAAAGAGGGATAGTTTATAAGCAAAGCCTTGGTGTAACCAGAGCTGTGCTTTCTAGGGCTTACTTAATACACATATAATAAAGTGTCTGATGTCACCTCCTCAATACCAGTCACCTTCTGTAGAGAAATTACTATTTGCTTACGATTCAAGTTATATTGTTGACATGGAGAACTATGTATTAAGAAAATACCATCAGAGCACTGACCCATGCACCAAGAGGTCGCCAGTTCGATTCTCGGTCAGGGCACATGCCCAGGTTGTGGGCACAATCCCCAGTGGGGGATTGTAGGAGGAGGCAGCCAATCGATGTTCTCTCTCATCAATGTTTCTATCTCTTTCTCTCTCTCTTCCCCTCTCTATAAAATCTATAAAGAAAAAACAAACGAACTTCCCCAGCTGTGGTCAGACGCGGGTGAGACAGCAGCACATGGGTCAGGTGATTCAAGAAGCTCTGGACTGGCACATTGCTAGCTTTGAGGATGGAGGAGCAAGGCCTGAACCAAGGATTGCAGGCGGCTTTTACAAGTCAGCAAGGGCAGAGAAATAGATGGTCCCGTTAAACCTCCAGGAAGGAACGCTTCCTCCTGAGACCTTGATTTTCACATCCATGTTGTGTTCTCAACCTCCAGAACCTTAAGGTAGTAAAGTTGTGTTGTTTTAAGCCACTACATTTGTGGTAATCTGTCATAGCAGTAGTAGAAAACTATTACATTTGATATAGTGTTTTGATTGAATAATAAAATATATTTATTTTGTCTGCTATCCATTGAAACTCATTAATCTGGGGGACTCCCCAAGGAAACTGTAAGAGAAACAATATTTATTTATTTATTTAATCCTCACCCAGGGATTTTTTTTTTTTTTTTTTTTTGCATTTATCTTCAGATAGAGCGGGAGGGAGGGAGGAAGAGAGAGAGAGAAACATCAATGTGAGAGAAACACACTGAATGGCTGCCACCCTCACGACCCCAACTGGGGCCAGGGACAAAGTGTAATAGAGGTACATTCCCTAAGTAAGAACTGAACCTGGGACTCTCTGGTCTGCAGGCCGATGCTCTAACTGCTGAGCCAAACCGACCAGCGCGAGAAACAGTATTTATTTGTTTGTTTGTTTGTTTGTTTATTTATTTATTTATTTTTGGACAAGTCTTTCATTTACTGGTGCCACTTTCCTTGGTGTTCAATAGTTTCTTCATAAAAGTGTTTCATTTCTTATTGAGTGTTAAAGTTTTTTTTTCACCAAGTAAAACATTATTACTATTATAACATTATTTAACAGTATTACTATCATAATAGCATGTATTGAAAAATAATATAATTTGTTTAACAGTCATAAGAACAAAATCAACAACCTAACTTTTCAGTATCAAAAGGAAACTGAAAGAATCTGAAAAAAAGCTTTTCCGTATCTGAGAAAAATCAAATCAAGTTATGTATTAGAAAGTATAATATGCTTGTGGTTTATTTTTAATGCTTTGCATTTATGGTGAAGATTTGCTAATTTGTTTCTAAGCAAATCTCCCTGGACAGACGGAGTTGTGAAAGTGCAGACTCAAACTTTGTTAACATTTAAGAAACTTAGTCTTCCCTAACACATTTTTTACCCTCTGAATTATCATCACAAATTTTCTCTAAAATCCAAAAGTTATGTAATGAATGATTTAAATATAATATCATAAAACTGAGAAAAAAATTTAGTAACTATCATAGCTCTGCATTATTTATATATTCTTGTGTAACAAATACCCTAAATTTAGCAGCTGGAATGACAACCATTTTATTATCTCATAATCGGTGAGTCAGAAACATGGGTCGTACTTAGTGGAGGTGCCTCTGTGTTCAAGGTCTCTCATGAGGTTGTTGGCCAGGGTTGCAGTGCTATCTCAGGACTCGATGAGCTGAATGATCTGCTTCCAGTCATGTGTTGTGGGCAGGATTCAATTTCTCATGGACCACTGGATTAAGTCCTCTGTTCTTTATTTTATTTTATTTTTTTAATTGTTTTTAGAGAGATAGAGAGAGACAGAAAGATCAATGAGGGAGAACATTGATTGGCCACCTCCTGCATGCCCCCAACTGGGGATTGGGCCCACAACCTGGGCATGTGCCCTGACCGGGAATCGAACTGGCAACCTCTTGGTGCATAGGTTGACACTCAACTACTGAGCCACACCAGCTGGGCTAAGGCCTCTGTTCATCATCACTTAGGAGCTTCTTCATGGGGTTCTTCAACACATGCCAGCTTCCCCCAGAGTGAGCATTCCAAAGAGAGGGGGCAAGAGAGGACCAAAAATGGGAATCAGAGTCTTGATAATCTAGAGTTTCCATCAAACCTGCCATATTCTTTATTTTAGAGGCAAGTCACTGAATCCATGCTGCACTCTGAAGGTGGAGGTTCCACAAAAGCGTGAATACCGTGAGGCAGGAGCAATTGGAAGCCATCTAAGAGATCGCCTGCTACAAGAACCCTTCAGATTTATTGCTTTTTTCATAACTATTTATTTTTAACCAAAAAGACATTCCAATTCAAATGGTAGACACTCATTGTTTCCTTTATTGCTTAATGAGGAGTGGGGAGATTTTAAGAGTTCATGAGAAAAGTCAATATACATGACAAATATAGGACTGTAGTCTTATTCAAAATCACCCATACTAAACGGAACTGTAGTAAAGGACCTTTGAAAATCAGTTGTTTCTGAAATAAAGTTCATGTGTCTTATAGTGAATTAAATGTAGCCTGTGTATTAGTTCCCTGGCATTGCCACAATAAAACATCACAAACTGGGTAACATAAGCAATAGACATTTGTCTCCTCACCGATCTGGAGACTAGACATTTCAGATCAAGGTGTCAGTGGTGTCGTGGTCTTTTGAGAACTCTGAGGGAGAATCTGTCCCAAGTCTCTCTCCCACCTTTTGGTCACCTCAGGCATTCATATTCCAAAGCTTGTAGAAGGCATTTTCTCTGTGTCTTCCCATCATCTGCTCTCATGTGTCTGTTCCTGTGTCCAAGTGCCCCCCTTTTTGTAAGGACACCAGTCATATTGAATTAGAGCCTCTCTTGCTGACTTGACTTTAACTTACCTTTGTAAAGAACTTATCTCCTAGTAAGCTCATAATCTGAGGTTTGGGGTCAAAACATCAATTTACCTTTTTAGAGGGGCACAGTTCAACCCGTAACAGTCTGTGTTACATATTTTTATTATTACCTTTCCTACACTAGGAGACAAATCTGTTTCAAGAAGGCATATCATGCTTCACACTGTTCTATGTGTAGGCCCCAGATGGTCAAAGTCTGCATTCTGTGAGGCTGCAGAGAAACAAGAGTTGAGGGAAAAAAGCAAAGGATGAAAATGTCTTCCAGAAATCAAGAAAACCAAACTCATTGTTCAAGAATTGGCACACAAGCCTGCTCATTACCTTTGATTCAAGAAGCAGTTTGTAGTCACTGTAGCTATGCTGATACTGTGCTATAAACGTGGTCAAGAGTGAGGAAGGCCGATTTTTAATCAAGAGAATTAAAAGTTGTGGTATTCCTTTTTTATGAAATGACACCAAAACTGGCTCTTCTATTAGAAACATGCTCCATTTACTAGTATTTATTAATTCTATATTGCTATAACTCTGACATAATCAGGAAAATCACCATTTACATTCTCATTGTGAAATTAAAATATGAAATGGGTAACCATACAGGGGACGTTATTATGCTTATTTATGGCAGGTCTTAGTAAAATCTAGATTTGTCTTTTAGAATGATTATAGGACTGCTTTCATATTTTGTTGTTGTTACATTTTAAATGAAAGGCAGATGATTTATTTTGTTTCTACAGTGAAATGGCACTACTCCAAGCTTAGGTACTCAACCCAACTCTAATTTAATTATATCTATATATGTTAATCTTTTGAATAATCAATAAAATAACCACAATAACACCACTGAGAATACAAAAGGCTAAGGTGACCACTTATGTAATTATAGAAAATAGTTCATTCCATTACAAAATTGATTTCCAACAATGATACCTTAAAAAGTTTTGAATTAAATATATTGGTATGTATTTGTTTTTGTGATGATATGGTATTCTTAAATTTGGGTTGTTTGAAAGAACTATGTCAAATATTTTCAATAATACAAGCACATCTGATAAAGTGCCTGATATGTCTACTGTGTTCTATAGAAAGAAGATGGTAAGAGAGGTGTCTACTGTGTTCTATAGAAAGAAGATGGTAAGAGAGGTGTCTACTGTGTTCTATAGAAAGAAGATGGTAAGAGAGGTGTCTACTGTGTTCTATAGAAAGAAGATGGTAAGAGAGGTGTCTACTGTGTTCTATAGAAAGAAGATGGTAAGAGAGGTGTGGAATCAGTTTATGGGGAGTAGACTTGTGAAATATAAAGGAAGAATTGGATAGGAAATGCTTTCAGAATGTCTTAGAGAATCATAGAAAGGAGGAAAATAGTAGGGCTGAGCAAGGAGAATCTCCAGCTACACAGATTGTGAACTTAGCTGTGAACTCCAAGGTGAAGATTTGCCCTTAGGTGAGGCCCGCATTGGGCAGCAATGGACATGTCCTTGAGTCTACAGCATGATCAGCCATTGGCTTGTTCCAAAGGCGAGATGGATCCTCAGAGCTCTTCAGGTGGAATCTTTCACTCACAGCACTCCTTGCAACTGAATGGCCAGTCCTCTCATAGAAGAAAATTGCATTATTGCTGCCACAGTCCATGCCTTATGCAATGCAGTTCTACCTCTCTGTACATGTTTGGTATTCAGCTCCTCCATGGTTGAGATGTCCCTACCTGCCCCAAATATACTTCCGCTTATTCAATCTTATAGTTCACCCTCTTTGATCAAATATATTTAAAATCCAGTGCCATAGGTACAATCAATTTCTGTTAATACGTATTGTTAATTCATTTGGTTTAGGTGTATATATTTATGAGATATATTTTACACACCATAAAATTTACCCACTTAAAGTGCAGTTAAGTGGTTTTGAGTAGATTCATATTTGAGTATATTGTACAACCCTTACCAAATTCTAGTTTCAGAACATTTTCAACATTCCCCAAGGAAACCTTGTACCCATTACCAGCAATCCTCATTCCTCTGATCCCCAGACTCAGAGAATTATCCATCTCTCTGTCTCTGTTGAGCTCCCTATTCTAGACATTTTATATAGATGGAACCATGCAATAGATAGTCTTTTGTGCTAGACTTCTTTCATTTAACATACTGTCTGCAAGGTTCATTCATGTTGTAACATGTATCTGTACTTCATTTGTTTTTTATTGTACAATAATATCCATTATAGAATAATACATTATCTATTCACTAGTGGATAAATATTTATATTGTTTCCACTTTGGAGCTATTATGAATAATGCTGCTATGAACATTCATGTACAAGTCTTTTTGTGGACCATGTTTTTATTTATCTTGGGTATGAACATAAAAGTAGAATAATAGTGTTACGTAGTAGCTCTACGTTTAATATTTTGAGGAATTGATATATTATTTTCCCAAGTAGCCAGCAATGCATGAGGCTGTCCACATTTTTCACTACATCATCAAGACATCTTATTGCATATATTTTTTATTGTAATCTTTGTAGTGGGTTTAAATTATATCATAATTTTGGCCCTGGCCAGTTTGGCTCAGCGGTTAGAGCGATGGCCTGCGGTCCGGAGAGACCCGGGTTCGGTTCCTGCTAAGGGCACGTACTTCGGTTGCAGTTTGTCCCCGGCCCTGGTTGGTTGTGCGGGTGGCAACCACTTGATGTGTACCTTCACGTCGATGTTTTTCTCTCTCTCTCCCTTCCTCTCTCTCTCTCCCACTCTATCTGTACAAAAAATGGAAAAATATCCTCGGGTGAGGATAAAAAAAATAAAAAATAAAATTATATCATAATTTTGATTTGCATTCTAGTAATGGCCAATGTTGTTAAATATCCTTTCATGTGTTTATTGGCCATGTGTATATCTTATTTGGGGGAATATCTATTTAGATTATTTGCCATTATTTAATTGGGTAATTTGGCTTTTTATTGTTTAGGTGTAAGAGTTTGCTATATATTCTATATATTAAACACTTATCAGATACATTATTTGCAAATATGCTACCTTTATTCATTACTACACTGTCTCGATTACTTTAGCTCTACGGTAGGTTTTGAACTCAAGAATTGTGAGTATTTTCTAACTTTGCTTTTTTTTCCCCAAAATTGTTTTTAATATTCTGGGTTCCTTGTATTTCTGTATGAATTTTAATATCAACATTTCAATTTTTGAAAAAAAAATGGCAGTTGGACTTTTAATAGGGGTTACTTGTGTCTTCAACCCATGATTATTGAATGTGGTTCTAGTATTTGTATCTAGTATTCTGTAAATTCTTTAAATATTTTTTGTAGTTTCCAGTGCATAAAATGTGTACTTTTTATGTTATTATCAATGGAGTTGTTTTCTTAATTTTATTTTGGATTATTCATTGTTAATATTTAGAAATAAAATTGATTTTTGTATATTATATTCTGCCACATGGGTAAACTATTTTATTACTTATAATAATTTTTTTGGTGTTGATTCCATATATTTTTCTATATACAAGGTCATGCATGTTCAAATAGAAATAATTTTATTTCTTAAATTCTAATGTGAATGCCTTTTATATTTTACTTCTGATGCAATAAACAATAGAAATGCCTGCTTCTGATCTCATGAAAAAATAAAGTCCTTGATGCTTAATTATGATGCTAGCTATTGTTTCTCTTTGGTTGGTTGGTTGGTTTTTGTATGCCCTTGCCAAGTTGCAGAAGTTCCTTTCTGTGCCTTCACTGTTTAGTGTTTTTAATCATGAAAGAGTGCTGGATATTGTTAAGTGTTTTTCTAAGTCTATTTAGATGATCATGTGGTTTTTTATTTTTATATCATTAATGTGGTATATCATAGTGATAGATTTTTTGATGTTAAACAAAACTCGCATTCCTGACAAAAGGTGGGTGTCACTTTATTCATGGAACTTTTCTTGTTTTTCCAATATAGACATTTATAGCTTTAAATTGCCACATGAGCACTGGTTTTGCATGTCATGATTTTGGTATGCTATGTTTTTGTTTTATATTTTAATTTCCCTCATGATTTCATATTTGATCTATTTGGTTATTTAAAAATATATTAATTTTTATATACACTTGAATTTTCTTAATTACAGTCTGTTTTTGATATCCAATTTAGATTCATTGTAGTTAGAGAACATTTTTAAAAATGATTTAAATTATTTTAAATGTATTTGTATTGGGCTACGAATTTGTTTGAGCATCGACCTATACACCAGGAGGTCGCCGGTTTGATTCCCAGTCAGGGCACATGCCCAGGTTGTGGGCCAGATCCCCAGTGGGAGGCATGCAGGAGGCAGCCAATAGATGTTCTTTCTCATCGATGTTTCAATCTCTCTCTCCTTCTCCTTTCCTCTCTCTAAAAAAAAATTCAATAAAGAAAATTAAAAAATTTTTTTTAAAAAATAAAATGGGGTATTGCAGTCTCCAACTACCATTGTTAATTGTCTGTTTCTACCTTCAATTCTGTCCATGTTTGTTTATGCATTTTGGTGCTCTTTAGTTTGGTGAATATGTTTATGATTACGTCCTATTGAAGGACTGGCCCTCTCATATAATATAGCTTTTTTGGCCTCTAGTAACAAATTTTGCTTTATAGTTTATTTTGTCTGATGTTAGTATAATTAGTTTTGTTATTTCAGGTAGCTGTTTGCAAGGTATATTCTTTTCTATTATTTTAATTTTAAAGGTGTTTCTTGTAGACAGGATATAGTTGTATCAAGTGTTTTATTAACATTCTAACAGACTGTGCCATTTGATTAGGTTGTTTAATGCATTTACATTTAATATAATTCACTAATTATATTAATACTGGTTAATGCTCATAGGTATTTTGATACATAGTCACAGATATCATATGAGCTTTTCTTTTTTTCTTTCAATTCTGTTTTTCTGCATTAATTTATTTTCATTGTCCAAGTTTTCATAATTATACGAAGGACCAGGGCTCTGAATTCTTCTGTCCTCTTACCAAATAATTGACTGGTACACATTTTAGAAGCACTGAAAGCTTAAACCTAATCTAAACTCAATCATTTGTGATCAACTGGAGAGAAAAGTATTACCCTGTATGACTATTATACTATATTCCTGATGTACTCTAAGATTCCTTAGTGAATTTAACATTTAATTTTTATATTTTTGTGTAATTTTGATGTGGAACTCAATAATGGATTTATAGCAATATTAATATACAATTTTTAATATATGTGTCCTGCCTCTCTCTTACTTGAAAGCCCTGTTTATTCTAGGGCTTTGACAATTCATGCCAAGACCCAAGTGCTGACACCCACCTCACTTTGTCTGTGTTCCCACACTCTGTGTAAAGCAACTCCACTTCATAGAAGCTCACCTCATCCTACTGGGACTCTGATAACCACACTCTCTTCCTTCCTATTTAGATGTTCCTTTTCCTCAACCCAAGCTCTGTCATCCTTACCTGGGCATCTTACCCTACATAAAAACTTTACTCAACCCCACTCAAGCTCTATTGTCTTATGTTCATTTTCCCTGATGCTTAACTCTGACATCTGACACCAGACATCTAAATGGTTGTGCCTAAATGGTTGTATTCTTCACCCTGCTTGGACTCCAACACCTGACTCTGGTCTGTCCTGGTCCTTCTTTTTCCATCAGCTCCAGTGTAAAAAATAACTGATTTTATTAAGGGAATTAGTTAATCAGGACTCAGAGAGTATCCCCCACTTCTTAAGTCAGAGTGATACATATATTTGAAATGGGAAGAAGAAGAATTATGTGGTCCTAAGATGATTTAGTGCCTTCACATTGTATAATATATTTAAATAATCTCAGTTAGATTTGGAAAGCATATATATCTTATTCAACTATCACTGAGCATACAAAAGCCTTGAGAACATTCCCAGAAAAGAGTTGTGCAAGACCTTTTGAACAATTACTCTTGTATATTTACTTATGGGGTCTAATTTCTTGCTCTATAATTAAAATAAAGGAATACATTTCATAACATAATAATTAATTTTTTCTTTTCTTTCTTCATTCTCCAAAAAATATTTTTTGAGAAACCATTAAATGACAAGTATACTTTTATAGTTTACAAATGAACAAGAATTCCTGATTGTATGGAGTTGACTTTGTGATGGTGTGAACAAACATAAGAATAAGTAAAATCTATAGCATGTTTGAAAGTAACAATTTCTTTGCAGTAGACGAAAGCCAAGAAGGGGCAGAGGAGTACAGGTGGTAATCCACATTATAACTTTTTTATTTAAAAAATTGTTTCCCTTTATTGATACAGAGAGAGATGAAGGGAGAGGGAGAGAGAGAGAGGGAAATACCCATGAGAGAGAACATTGATTGGCTACCTCCTGCTCACCCCCCATTGGGGATCTGGCCCACAACCTGGGCAGGTGTCCTGACCGGGAATCGAAACAGCAACCTCTTAGTGCGTGGGTCAATGCTCAGTCATTGAGCCACATCAACCGAACCACATCATAATTTTTTCAAAATGTAGTAGGCCCTGGACAGTTTTTCTCAGTGGTTAGAGCACTGGCTCGCAGACAACAGAATCCTGGGTTTGTACCACTAAGGGCACGTACCTTGTCCCTGGCCCTGGATGGGGTTGTGTGGGTGGCAACCAATTGATGTTTCTCTCTCACATCAATGTTTCTCTCTCTCTTCTTCCCTCTCTCCCTCCTGCTCTATCTGAAGATAAATGCAAAAATGTCCTCAGGTAAGGATGAATAAAAAATAAATAAATAAGTAAATAAGTAAATAAATAAATAAATAAATAAATAAATAAATAAATGTTGTAGTAGGCTGAATAATCATTCCCATAGATATTAAGTTCTAATCGCTGGCATTTGTAAATGTTATTCTACCTTGCAAAGACTTTGCAGATGTGATTAAGGTTTCTGAGATGGGAAGACTCTCCTGATTAACTGGGTGAGTTCTAAACACATTCTCAAATATACTCGGGAAAGCAAGGCAGCCAAAACTTGAACACACACAGAGGAGAAGGCAACATGAAGATGGAGTAGAGACTTCTGAAGATGTTGACTTTGAGGACTGGAAGGACGAGGCTACCAGTCCAGGAATATTGGTAGGAATCAGAAGGTGCAAGACGCAGGGAAGGACTTCTCCACTACAGCTCCCAGAGGGAGTGTGACCCTGCTCGAACCTTGATTTTGGCCCAGAGAAACCTATTTTGGTTTTCTCTGACCTCCAAAACCATGAAAAAATAGGTTCCTATTGTTTTAGTCCATCTAGTCCATGGTGCTTTGTTACAGCAGCCACAGGAAACTACTGCTGACTGTGTCTGGGGAAGGAGCCGCTGAGCAGGGGCATCTGTATAAAGTCTGATGGTGTGAGAGGTTGAAGAATAGAGACTTCGGAAGTTGGGGTTGAGGCTGAATAGTGCAAGATTTTTTCACATATATATATTTTTTTTTATCCTCACCCGAGGACATTTTTTTCCACTTTTTGTTCAGATAGAGTGGGAGGGAGAGAGAGGAAGAGAGAGGAGAGAGAAACATCGACGTGAAGGGACACATCGAGTGGCTGCCACCCGCACGACCAACCAGGGCTGGGGACAAACTGCAACCAAGGTACGTGCCCTCAGCGGGAACCGAACCCGGGTCTCTCTGCACCGCAGGCCGACGCTCCAACCGCTGAGCCAAACCGGCCAGGGCTTTTTCAAATACTTTTATTTTCACTCTTTAATTTGGATGTACATTCAAAGGGAGGTGGCATTTGAGCTGAGTCTTGAAAAAAAAAAACAAACAGTTAAAATATTACAGGAAGAGGGAATAATATAGGTAAAGGCTTGAAAGCATGAAAAATTTAAGAATACTCTAGGATATTAAAAGATTTAATACCTTTCTGAATGCACCTCTCAATTAGAAAGAGTTAAGAGCAAAACATGTCCTTTGGTATATGATAATGTTAAGCCATAAAACATATATACAGCAGTTCCTTTTTCAACGTGGAAGTCTACTACTTACATGGAAGGAAAGTGATCTATAACCTGTACCCAGATGATTAAGTGGTGTTCTTAAAAAGGTAAGGACTCTTCTTGGCAGGAAAACTAGGAGTTATTTCATCTGATTAGGAATCATACTGAGCTGACATCTTACCACATGTTCAGCTGCATTATGATTCATTTCTATGGGATATCTGAAAAAAAAAAAATGGTAGCAGCACTTAAAGTTCCAAATTTAAAGTTCATAACAATTCAATAGAAGGTTAGACATGCATCTATCTGTTTACCTACCTGCCTGCCTACCTACTTAGTGGTTACAGTATCTCAGTGTCAGTGGATAAATGGAAGCTAAAGTTCATTGCTGTTGCTTTATGTTTTCTGTTATATATACACATTTTCATATATTGAGTTCCTTATGAATGATAGGCATATGAATTATAATAAAAATATTTACAAAGTCTTAATATATGCAAGCATTCTTCTAAGAACATCAAATGTATTATCTCATTTAATATCTGTAGCAATAAACACTATCTTCATTAGCCAGATGAGGAAATAATCTATATTTTATTTTCACAAAAGAAGCAGGATATTTAATATATTTATAACATTATCTGAAATGTCTTAATAATTAGTTTATAATAATACAAATAGAATAAAACAGCGCAGGGCTAAAAGAAACCTCAGGGTGAGTTCTTATGAAGCAACATTAGAACATTCGAATGTCAAACATGTTAGGAAAGCACAAGTTTTAGCCAAGGAGATGGAAGCATTCTGAATATTAGACCCGTTTATACCAAGAGCTAAATAGAGTATTTGTCCACCTCAGAGCTATAAGCACAAGGTAAGACCAGATACCAGCAGAGTCAAATAAACTACCACGATATTAAGACTCAGTAATCACATATAGATGATACAACTGAATTCCATTTGATTAAAACTTGTTGGTGCAAGGTCTCCCTTGGTGACAAAGTCATCAGATGCCCCAGATATTGTTCCTGGCATGAACACTATGGTCAGAAAAGTCAACGCATAGATGAAATGTGTTAATCCTAGTAGGGACAAATCTCCGTTTCTTCTAGAGTGTAAAATGTTTCATATAATCTACCCTTCACCAAGTGGCTGGCTAGTTTTCTCAGGTTAGAGAGCTTTGTGATTAGTCTCAGTGGCTGGAAAGTGAGAAAAATGAGCCCTTGCTGTTGGGTTTATTGCAAACTTCTATGCACACACTTTCATGGATCCATTGTGCCAGCAACGAGATGACCACCTCAAGTCACGTTTGCTCCTGTACAAATTAGACAATCGAGCACACCATTGGGAGCACTGACCACTGCACCTCCAATCACCATGGTACTTTAAGTCTGTGAAGCATAATTTGTCCCCTTTTGGCTGGCACCAACCTGTAACCAAACACAGTCTGTGAACCAGGCCCAAGTTTTTTCCTCTACTACTTGGCTGGAAGGAACCGTTGCCGCCAGTAGCTGCAGGTACGAGCCGAAGAAGAGTCATCGCTGTGGCAGAAAGGGTTGACAAGTCACCTGCGGTGTACTTTTGCCTTCCAGACCTGTCTCGACCTAATCCCAAATATGTAATTTTGTTGCACTGTGAATCCCCACTGAGCCCACTTAACTGTGTTGTTTTGTGGGTTTCATAATTCACAGCTCAGGACAGGCGCCTTCAGTCCCACTGTCACTCGGTGTCCCAAGTTCAGTGCCTTTGGTAGCTCTGACACCTTAGAGTAAGTTCCTGGTCTGATTATTATTATTATTTTTAATAGCAACTGCAGGCGATGACAGTTGCCTTAAATTTTGCAAAGTCTTCAAAAGTGGTCCTTGATAACCTACCTAAATTGGCAGTGAGATGCCCTTAGCTTACAATTTTCCTCTTACAAGGCTCCATAGCCAAGAAAATAAACCATTCCATTTCCAGCCCTTCCGTGAGCCCTGCCCCTGGCTTCCAAGTGATGCAGCGGCCACTTATCCCAACGCCTAGCTTCCTATCTTAATTTCATTTCCATCAACCGTAGGTCGTGCTGCCATCACACACCAAGTGTTATCCCTGCCCCACTGAGAGTGGGGCCCCAGTACCCATCACAACAGGAGAAATCAATCGCAGTCCTCAACTTTCAGGGCCTGGTTTTGAACTCGAGTTCCCAGAGAGTGGAGCGGCTTATACATTGTGCCTTTATAAAGAACTCTGATTTCACAGAGTAAAAATGACACGTGGAATGAAGCCTAGAAGGCTTATAATGTCTCTATTTTCTCTCATTCCCCTTTTCAAAGAATCTCATAATTAATTGTTTTATGCTTTCTCCCAGACTGGATGATAAGCCCCTTGAAGACAGAAGCCCTGACTTGCTCCCTGTTATATCCCAAGCACCAAGCACACAACCTCGGTTTTACTTTTAATAAATATTTAACTGAATAAATACTGGGGCTGTGCTCAAAGTTTCCAAGGAGGAGTGTCATGAAGCAGAACGGGTGCCCCCTTGTGTGGGAACAGAACCATGGGGAGGACACAGGAGATCAAAGACAGACTCAACCACAGGGGACGAAAGTTGTGGTGGAGCCAGATTTCTGGAACAAAGGAGTCACGCAAAAATCCAGCCTTCGTGCTCACTGAATGCAAAAGAGTGAGAATCACACACACTCCCTTTGTCTCCTTTCTCTCATTTCTCCAGCGAGACAGGGAGTGGTGGGTGAGCTGTCGGCAGCAACTTGAAAGCTTGCGTGTTCCTAGGGAAGGAGAAAAAAGCCAGGGGAAAAACTCGTAATTACTCTGGGAAGATGAGCCGCTGGAGCTGCTGGGCCGTTTGTTGCTAATAAAACTGTGCCCGCCAGAGCCTGCGGGGGCTGGGTTGTCTTGCAGAGAACCAAACCGCCCCCTTTACCTTGCCTTGCCGGGGAGTGGATGCTGTTTGTAGTCGTCTCATTGGAGAAACAGACCATTTCACCCTTTCTAATGTTCCCGTGGCTAAGAACGGTGGCCACCGACCTCTCTGCAAAGAGCACAAGTCAACGGGACCTTCTGCGGGGACCTGTGTCATTGCTGCCGCGTTTGCCGGTGCTGTTGGAGGACTTCAGCCTGTCGCTCTCCGTGGATAGTTTTCCGCCTCAGATGTATATTCCGGCTCACTTGACAGCCCCCGATGACACGGAGGTTTTCAAATACCCCTGCCAGTATTTACTGAAGAGACACATTGCCTTGAAAGTCTAAGTAGAAAGAGTGATATTTACTGAGTAGGCTTTGAAGCGTAATACTGTGGGGTAAAGTGAGTCACTTTTTCTGGTTTGCTGGACAAACAAATGGCTAGATCTTTCTTTTGTGAAATTTCTAGTACCTATCTCTTTACTCTTCCACCCCATCCAAACTCCCACAAACGAAATTAGGGTTTTCTGACCTCCTCTTTTCCCTCCTGCTTAGACCTTGCACACGGCCATACTGTGTTCTTCTACAGACTCTAAATTCCTTCAGGCTGGGACCTCTCTCTTATTCATCGCTGCATTTCTCATACTTAATGTGGTGTTCACTTGAACATAAAGGAACAAGTCTCCTATGTATAGAGTCCTGATCACTTTTGCACAGGCATTCAATATTAATTTTGTTTCTATCACCTTCAGAAGTTGTTTTCTATGGGTCTCCTCCAAGTTCCTCCTAATCAGTTACCTGATATAGAAGGCTTCATTCCTCTGGATTTATGATTTTAATCCATGGGATCTCTGTTCAAATGTATATTCCATTATGAGATATAATACTTTAAGCTATTGCTTTTCAAAAATTTTAATAGCAGAATCTTTTTGCTTTCAAAGGACTTCAGCTTACAAACTCCAGCTTACTCTCATACTGCTTTATAATGAATTGCCCATCCCCCGGTCACATGTATATGACCAGGAATTACATGTAAGAGGGGGTATCACACAAAGGAAGGGTGAGGAATTCCACGTTGAGAATAGGGGCAAAATAGAAGCTAACTTTTCAACTGGGTTGTGAATTGCTTTTGCTTTTCTTCCTAAGAATCTCTACCACCAGGCAAAGCTTTTTCAAAGATGAGCAATCAAGCCTGAGTTTCAGAGGAACTCAATAAACTTGGTGCTGTATTTTTTTTTTTTTTTTTTGGAGGAATCAAAAACAGAACTCGATTTATAACCATAAACTGTTCCAAAAGTTTATAGGTAACTTAAGTGTTTGAAATTCATAATGCATGTTGCCTAGAGGAATAGTTTATCTGTCCTGGTTCTGTTCTTACACGAGCCCACAGAAACCAATTTATCTTCCTAAATGCCAGAGTACAGCACTGTTCACATAACACTACAGACCCTGAGCACAAGGAAACAATTAATGCACTGCAAGGAGTCCAGCCTCTCCCTTTCCCTCCGCTTCTCTCCTCACGCTCAGGCGGGGAGGGTGACCATCTTGGTGCCACTGGGCTAATACCACGGGGTAGGGCACAGGGGGGCAGGTCTAAGACACTGCGAAGACTCTAGGGGAAATCCTGAACAGTGAGGGGCAGACTCCAGGAGCCAGACTGGCAGAGAAGGAGCAGTCAGGATTGTAGCCTCATTCCCAAAATTCTTCCAACTCTTCCAGGTCAGTTAATAACTGCTATTTTCTTCCTACTGAATACCACATGAAATGTCTAACTTCACTTGTCTGTCAGCTTTGGAAGTGTTTCTCATTGACAGACTAAGGCTAAAATTTCATCAAAATAGAAATGGAGTAGAATAATCTCTCTCCCCACCCCCCTTCCTCCCCCCCCCCTCTCCATTTCCCTCTCCCTCTCTTTTCATTAATAGTTTAGGTTACCTTAAATATATTTTATTTTTATAAGACATGGAGTAGCATTTGGAGTTCAGGAATAAAGAGTTAGAGTATAGTGCACATTTGTCAAATACCTAAGCAGATAAGTATTCAACATAAACGGGGTGTCCCTGCGGAGGTAGCATGGTGTCCTCTGGAGGCTGAGGCCTCAGGCGGGGCTGAAGAAAATTAATGGAGAGGCAGCTTATCTTCTTTTCTCACTTCATCTTGCCTCTGCCAGCCAGCCGGCCGTGATCAGGAGCTCTTTGTTTTAGTCCGATGAAGTGGTAAGACCAGAAGTTCCAGGAAAGTGTTCTCGTTGGAGCTGAGGAGATAGATCACCCCAGGCGTTGTCTTGCAGAAATAACGGAAAAGAGGCTGTTGGGGGAGGACAGCAGACTTTCCAGAAGGCCCTGGTCATTCTTGGTTGATTACTTATGTGTAATGGACAGCTAAGCCACCTACGTCAAGGACCGCCTGAATACATCCTAAAGGCAGCAATGGCCTACTTCATTAAATGCAACTTACTGTTCTTGGACTAGTGTGTCAAAATAGAAAAGTAATTGCTAGTCTTATTATCTTAAGTTGCATATGCCATGACCTGGAAGTCAGTATATAACAAGAAATGTTTTCTTAAAGAGTGAATATAATTTCCTGGAAAATTAACATTAGGAAAGTCAAAAAATTAGCAGCCAGAGTAAAAGCAAATGTTCTTCATTTTTAAACAATGTATTTGCTAAAAAAATAAAAATAAAAATAAAAATAAAATAATTTATATTTATTTTCATGAACTGGATTTATTTGTATTAAGATAAGCTTCTTATTTTACTCTGAATATTTTTTTCTAAGCAAAAAATGTACAGGGACAATGAATGTATAAAATCCTGTGTGGTCAATGTATTTAAAGTTAATACAGATTTATCTATAATTTTCTCAATTAAAGCAACATTTATTGCACATAAAAACCTTGCTTGTTGAAAATCGTGTACCATACTTAAAAAAAAATGGACAAATTATAACAGGGTCTATGTTCACAGGTATTTTAAATTAAAAAATGTTCTTGCAAACTTGATGCTTATAGTAATAAAGCCAAATTAATTTAATAATCAATCATTTGGCATTTTTGTAAAGTGCATCTTTTCCCTGTAATATAGTAATTTATGTAGAAAAAAAATCCATTTCACAAATATTCAGTTCTGATTCCCATGACTTTTATGCTTTGAAATCTTTGTGTTTTGATATATTATTAAATAGTTAAAATAAACATTTTGGTAGAATGGGTAGGTCAGCTGCTAGTCATTGGTTGGTGAATACAAGAAGGAGTGTTGTTAGAACACATATTATGAGATGAGTCTTTGGAATTTATAAGTCAAAATATCCCCCTCCCTCAATACGGTTACAGTAAAAGGTGCGGGAGCAAACCTGACAGTTTACTGGTCCAGGTTTTAAACACTGCCTTGACAATAACTCTAATTACAGTTGCCAAAGCTTTGACCTGATAAGACAGAAAACAATACTACCACTACTCTTTGTCTACCTTAGGATGCTAAGCAGCTGATGATACATAATATCTTTTGACAGCCACGTTAATTATAACCTAGCTGAATGTATTTCTATAGAGTAGACTTTTTCTAAATGAAAGAAGAGGAAATTGTAGTGAAAACTGTCAGAATATTTCTGAACGTTGCTATTAGAATGTAATAGCTAAAAAATGTTAATTTTCTTGAGATTTCCCCCTTATTTTTATAATGTGCTTAAACATATTTTCCAGTTCCACAGGAACATTCGTATAAGGACATCTGAGTTACCAAAGTAGGTCAAAGCAATGGTCAGTCTTTCCCACAAGAAACATTTCAAGGATAATCACTTCTTGATTTGGCAAAGTGGAAAGAAATACCATCCCTCTAGAAGTTAATGAGTTTAGAATTCCTCCGTTCTGGCTGCGGCATAATAGTGCCATAATGGAAACAGTGTATTTTGTAACTTATTGAGTGAAGAGTACACAGTGTGATTTCCATTATAATACCAACCTATGCCATGGCTCTGTAATGCTATTTCAAGAAAAATTTTGAATATTATCTCCCTAGCCCCCAGTGCCAACATATACATTAAGTACCATAAGTTATGTCTAAAAATAGCATTGTTCAGAATACAGAAATTTAATGTCACTGAGTATATTCCAGACAAATTATGTAAATGGCTAACTTGATCATTTTTCTTTCTGGTGAATTTTTTTAACTGGAGATAATTTATATGAAATTGTTGAAGCATCTTGGTTTTCAAGTTCTGAGTCAAGTCTAAGCCTTCTTGCCAAAGCAAAAGTTAGTAACCATTCTGTTTGTAATTATAAATGTTTTATTTATAGCTAAAAGGACTTTAAGTAAAGTTTTAGTAGTATGTATTCTCTAATTCTTTTTTCCATTAATCATCAGAATAAAGAGTGAGTTGGAAAGTATGAAAGTTACCAGAGGGAAAGGGGGGTAGGATAAAGAGGGTAAAGGGGCTCAAATATATGAGGATCGAAGTCTTGACTTTGGGTGAACACACAATGCACTCTACAGATAATGCAATATAGAATTGTATACTTGAAACTTATATAATGTTATTAACCCATGTTTCACCAGTAAGTATAATTAAAAACTAAAGAGGGAGTTGGAGTATGTATTATTTCACCTGATTCTCCACGGATCTGGCTTGAGCAGGTTTCAGTTGATTGATTCGAAAAGGAAACCAAAATGGAACATGTATTCACTAACTGCTGTATGGATGTTCCAAGCTTGGTAACGTGGTGCAATGTCTCAGCCAAGTGAGGACACAGCTAGAATATGGCCATCTACAAGCCAGAAAGAGGGCCTCATCAGAGCACAGTCATATTGCACTCTGACCGTACATTTCAGCCTGCAGAAATGTGAGAAAATAATATTTATAATATGGGTTTTTTTATTGACTTTAGAGATAGAAGAAGAGACAGGGAAAAGGGAAAGAGAGATAGAAACATCAACAGACTGCCTCCTGCATGACCCTTACTGGGAATAGTGCCTGCTCCCCAGGCATGTGCCCTGACTGAGAATCAAGCCGGCAACCTCTTGGTGCGTGGGATGATGCTCAATCCACTGAGCCACACTGGCCAGGTGAGAAAATAAATTTTTGTCGTTTATGCCAGCCAGGCTATGGTATTTTCTTATAATAGCCCACAATAATTAATACATGTGGGGAACAAATAAAATGGCCCCTGATCTCCAGGTTATATCACAGAGAAGAAGTTATATAAGTCATTTAGAAAATTCTAACTTTCTGTACTAATGTTATACTTGAGCATTAGCATTTTATAATCAAGTAATACGCAATACAGTAATTATAATAGATATTCAAGACCAAATGTAGTTTATGAAGTGTTGTAAATAGAATTTTGGACCGGGGGTCTAAATTTTATCTTTAAACCCTTTGTCTATATCCACTAATACTACAAGAATAAGATCAAGTTGCTTAAATAGTTTGAACCTATTAGATTTACCTATAAAATGATAATAATTCTTGCTACACCTAACCTATGTTTCAGTGAAGCTAAAGCTTAAAAACTTAGTATTTGCAAAATTTCTTTTTTAATTTTAAGGTCCTTGACATAGGTAGAATTCTAATATGTTCCTCAAGATTCCCTACCCCGATATACATTCTTTGAATAATCCTCAGGACTATGAGTATGATGTATTTTCTTCTGTGATTAGATTATGCTATGTGGTACAGCTGACTTGAAGAAAGGGAGATTATTCAAGAAGATCTAACCTAATCACGTGAGCCCTTTGAAATCAGAGCTTTCGCCCAACCAGTGTGGCTCAGTGGTGAGCACTGACCCATGCACCAAGAGGTCACTGTTCGATTCTCAGTCAGGGCACATGCCTAAGTTGTGGGCCAAATTCCCAGGGGAGGGCATGCAGTAGCTGGTCAATCAATGTTCTCTCTCATCAGTGTTTCTATCCCTCTCTCCCTCTCCCTTCCTCTCTCTCTAAAATCAATAAAAAATAAATTAAAATTAGAGCTTTCCCCAACTATTGACAGAAGAGGAAGTTAGAGGTTTAAAATACACAAAGGGTTCAGAAGATGGAGGAGTTCATATAGAAAGGAAATAGGACCTCAGTCCTACAACCACAAGGAATTGAATTTTGGTAACTGCAAGAATGAGGTTGGAAGTGATTTTTTTCCTAGAGCCTCAAGATAAGAACTCAGTCTGAGCTAAATTTTGATTTCAGTCTTACAGTAAAATGAAGAGAGAACCCATGCTATGCACGACTCTGAGTTACAGGACTGTGATGTAATAAGTGGGTGTTGTTTAAGAGTTTATGGTAACTTGGTAAAGCAATACAAATCTGATACAATCTGATACAACCCTATAAAAGTAAAGGCAGAGCCTATTATTACTAGAAATATTATAGTATAGTTTCATTTATAGCAAATGCAGAAGTTAATTATAAAGAGGGAAATATGGGAGGATCTCATGAAGAAGGTTATATATTAAGCCATTTACTTTTTTTTTTTTTAATGAATTTTTATTTATTTTTTTGTTACAGATATTTTAACTTTTTACTCCATTGGCACCCCCCACCCCACCCCACCTCCGCCCCGTCCCCGGCTTAGTTGTCCATGTCCATTGGTCATGCATACATGCATATAAGTTCTGTGGTTTATCTCTTCCCCCCCACCCCCCATCCCCTCTTCTGAGGGATGTCAGTCTGTGCCCTACTTCCATGTGTCTGGGTCTACTGTATTCCTCAGACTGTTATGTTCATTATATTCCGTATATAAGTGAGATCATGTGGTATTAGTCTTTTTCTGCTTAAGCCATTTACTTTTAAGTATGGTGTATATTTGTTTATCCAGCTAGCTGTGCAGAAACAAATTTCCAGTGAGTGGGGGGAGGGGGATATTGTGACCATCTCAAAGAATCAACAAGATGAAGCAAAATTTGAGTTACAGAAAAGCTAAGGTTGGGTTGTAGCTGAGAAGGCTGATAAAGACAATTTCTGACTAAATTTTGGGGAATATATGTTTATATGCTTAAACGTTCATTTAAAAAAATCAAACTTTATTAGAAAAACTAGAGATGTGGAGGGGGGCAAAGAAGAAAAGTACTATAGCAGTAGGATTGACTTCATCTTGGCAATTAATTAGATTGAGTGAGTGGGAAAGAACTGATTATGAATGCTCATTGCATCTGCTCCTACTCTCAATCTTTCTGTATCTGGCATGTTTTGTTGGTCATTATAGAAAAAGGAATGTCAGGTAGAATAAAAGCATATAGTCAGGAAAGGCTAACTGCTTTAAAAAACACACACAAAAATATCAGTGGTTCATGCTAATGAAGTTTATTTTGCACTCACATAAACAAAACAATGCTGATGTTTTGTGGGTGATTATATATGCTATAATTCAAGGATACAAGTTCATTTTATCTTGTGGCTTCTTCATCCTTCAGGGCCTTAGAGACTCTGATGGCTTCTCTGCATCTGGTTGACAGTGTGAGACAGTGAGAGAGCTGAGGACTGGGTGGAGGTTTTAAATGTGCCAAACCTAAAAGTGGTGTGTGTGTGTGTGTGTGTGTGTGTGTATGTGTGTGTGTGTGTGTGTGTGTATATATATATATATATATATATATATATATATATTTTTTTTTTTTTTTTTTCACCCATATCCCCTTGGTTAGATTTAGTCACATGGCCTATCTGTCACTAACTGCAAATTAGTCTAGGAAAAGCTATCTTGCTTGAAGAAAAGACAACAAATTTGGGGAAGTAATAAAGATTCCACAAAAGAAGAGTTAATAAAAATAGTTTCAGTTTGAAAATGTTGCTAATAAGTGGCTTATTATAGTATAACTAAGGGAAGTAAGAAATTGGAAATATGGTCCTGGAACTGTCAGGAAAGAAATCGTAACTAAATAATAGACAGCTCTTCTTTGTCATTGTCCATTTTGTAAAATTATAATAAATATTTGAAATTTTGTCTGATTTTTAAATAGTAAAAAATATGAAAAGATAGGAAGCAAGTCTATTTCTGAAAAGGGTCGCACTATGCTTTTTTTCTTTAGATGCTCTTACATTTAATGAAAGTTGCAGCTTTGCTGAATAATAATTTTAAAAGTCCAGAGGTTAAAATCAATCTTTCACATGGTTGTTGCATGGTCAGATTCCACAGGATAAACAACATAATCAATTTTGCATGTGGTCTGTCTTGTGTAATAATATTCTGTTTGCTGTTGACTTTTCTGTGCCTCTAATTATAGCTGCATGTCAAGATATATAGCCACCAATTGAAGCAATTTAGTTACAAATTTATATTCAGCTAACCAAACAAACAAACCAAAAAACCCACCACCAACAAAAAAATAAATACCTACAGAACATTGAATTGCTTCATGCAATAAAAATACAACAGGTGTTAATGTTATCTGAAATAGTTGGGGGACAGCCTCAATTCTATATCAATGATTTCTATAGGTTAGTGAGTGGGTTACAAAAATTATATAGAACCACAAAAATCTTTAGAAAGAAGCCACAACAATCTTTAGAAAGAAGAACAAATTGGAAGAATCATCATGTTACCTGATAACAAACTATACTACAAGGCCATAGTAATCAAAACAGCATGGTACTGGCATAAGAGCAGACATATAGAGCAATGGAACAGAATAGAGAGCCCGGAAATAAACCTGCACCTTTATGGTCAATTAATATTTGACAAAGGAGGCAAAAGCTTACAATGGGATAAGATGGTCTATTCAATAAATGTGTTTGGAAAATTGGGCAGATATGTGCTAGAAAAGTGAAACTAGACCACCTTCTTACACCATACACAAGAATAAACTCAAAATGGACTTAAATGTTAGACTCAAAACCATAAAAGCCTAGAAGAAAACATAGGCAGTAAACTCAGACATTTCTCGTAGCAATATTTTTTTCTGAACTATCACCTCAAACAAGGGAAATAAAAGAAAAAAATAAACAAATGGAACTACATCAAACAAAAAAGTTTTTGCACATCAAAGAAAATCATCAACAAAAGGAAAAGACAACCCCTGAATGGGAGAACATATTCACTGATAGATCTCACAAGGTCTTATTATCCAAAATGTATAACGAACTTATAAAACTCAACACCAAGAAAAACAAAACAAAAACCAGTCCAATTAAAAAAATGGGCAAATGACCTGAATGGACACTTCTCCAAAGAGGACAAGATAACCAACAGACATATGAAAAGATGCTCAGTGTCACTAATCATCAGAGAAATGTAAATTAAAACCACAATGAGATATCATCTCACACCTTTCAGAATGGCTGCCATCGATAAATCAATAAGCTGCCTTGGCTGGTTTTGCTCAGTGGTTAGAACATCAGCCCATGGACCAAAGAATCTCAGGTTCGATTCCCGGGCAATGGGCATGTACCTGGGTTGCAGGTTTGATCCTCAACCCTGGTCAGGGTCATGTGTGAGGCAACCAATCAGTGTGTCTCTCTAAAAACGATGTTTCTTGCTCTCTCTCTCTCTCTCTTCCTTCCACTCTATCAAAAAAAAAAAAATCAATGGAAAAATATCCTCAGGTGAGGATTAACAAAAAAATAAATAAATCAACAAGCAACAAGTGTTGGTGAGGATGTAGAGGAAAGGGAACCCTCATGCACTGTTGGTGGGAATGCAGATTGGTGCAGCCACTGTGGAAAGCAGTATGGCATTTCCTCCAAAAATAAAAAAATGGAACTGCCTTATGACCTAGTGATTTTACTTTAAGCAATATATCCAAAGAAACAGAAACACTGATTCAAAAAAATATATGCACCCCTTATGTATATTGCAGCATTATTTACAACAGCCAAGATTTGGAAGCAGCCCAAGTACCCATCAGTAGATGAGAGAATAACAGAGCTGTGGTACATTTACTCAATACTACTCAATACTACTCGGCCAAAAGAAAGAAGGAAATCTTACTCTCTGTGACAACATGATTGGACCTGCAGATTATGCCAAGTGAAACAAGCCAGTCATAGAAAAAAAAATCATATGATTTCACATATATGTGTATTCTAATGAACAAAATAGAAACAGACTCATAGATACAGAGAACAGACTGGAAGCTATCAGAAGGGAGAGGTTTGGGGGGTTGAATGAAAATGGTGAAGGAATTAAGCAAAAAAAAAAAAAAAAAGCTTCATAGATACAGACCACAGTATGGTGATTATCAGAGGGAAAGGGAGTTGGCGGAGGTAGAAGAGGGTAAAGGGGATGAATGGTGATGGAAGGAGACTTGACTTGGTGGTGAAAACACAATATTGTACACTTGGATCTGTATAATTTTATTTGGCATGTTTCTCTCCCACCATCTCAATTGGCCACTTCTAGGTCTTTGTCCGCACCCTCTCCACTCATGCCATTAGTCCATACTGATAATTGTATGTTCTTCGTGTGATCATCTACACATCAGTGTCCATGTCGTCCTTCTCCACCTTTCAAGTCCTTGAAAATCTAGTCACCATCTGCCGCCGTACAAAGTTATTACAATAGCATTGATTCTATATTACCAACTTCTTTTTTCTCCATAGTATTTAATATCATCTGACAAAGCATGGATTTGCTTGTTAATTTATCTACTTCTATCATTGTCTATTGTCTCACTAACATGTCAGCAACAGTTTACCTGTTTTATTTACTGATATATATGTTAGTTTCTATAAGAGTACTTGGCACAAAGTAGATACTCAATAGTATTATTTGAATGAATAATTAAAAAATTAAGGAATAAAAACTTTTACCACATGTGATTTCCAGTCCTACCATGCTTTTTAACATGAGTCATTGTGGACATTTTCCTGGCTTGCTTATAAAAATTAAGTAAACCTTTTTTCATACAGTACTAATATTACTCATATCATAGAAAATGATAAAATGCTTTGCCCTTCCCATTCTTCTATTTTCCTTTATTTCTCTTTGCATTGTTGTATTAACTTTTTAAATATAATTATAATTATTAAATATAATTTAATATATTATGATTGACTTGGGAATATTAATCTACTCAAGCAGGCTTGCGTTACTGTTTCTTTAGGGAAAAAAATGACCAATACACACACATACACACACACAATAACAGAGAGAACACAGATAATGTATAATGGTTTTTCATACATTTCTTTTTCTGGGGCAGTAGGAAAATCCTTGTCAAGAAATCAATATTTGGAATGTGCTTATATCATTATATTTGAGTGACTGCTACCTGCAAATGCACAAAACAATAGGTCTGCCAAATATAACCATGCGAAGAAAGCAGATTTTTTTTATTGGCATTACTCCACAATAAAATTTAGTAGTGTGACAAATCAGTAGATATAAGTGCTCTGTCAAGCCTTAACATGCTGTCCAAGTAATACATAAACGTATCTGTTGCAAGGAAGGCAATTGAAGCTCTAGGAATATTTCTAATATGTGTTTGCCTTGTTTTTAAATTATCTCTCCATCGGAAGCCACTGTGCTTGGGCATACGTGATGTAGGTGACACCATTTTGTATCTTTATGTTTTTACTCCCAGCAAAAGAAATGATTGATTCCTGAATGTCTTAGTTTCTTTTCCATCTTTTAATAAATATGCTGTAAGTGTTGGAAAAATAAAAACGAATGCTGCAGTAGAAAACGTACTAGTCCTAGAAAATTCTCAAAAGTGTTTGCTCTTAACAAGTAACTCACAATGGAAACAAATAGAGGGAAAGACCAATTATCTTGGGTAGCCATATTATCTCATCATCTTGTAACGTGATGGTCAGTGACTATTCTCTATATGGGAAAAGAGCGTGAAGTTAAAGACAGAGCTTAGTGACAGATAAGTGCTCAGCAACTTGGATTGAAACACTGATATCAGATTGAGATTACCTATAAATTTCTCTTGGCTTCTTGTGTCTGATTTTGGTGTAATTACTAAGAGGCAATGGTTCTTTCTATAATGTTTTTACATCCTGAACCATTTATTTCCAGAAAGCAAATATTTACTTAAAGCTTAGGTCATACTAGATTCTGTGCTGAGTACCACATATTTATGGATAAATAGAGGGTGAGCCCTTAACTTTGACCACTGTGATATTATGCAAGAGAGAATGACATGTAAACAGAAAATTACAGCAAAACTTCAAGAAAGAATGAATTCATGATATTGTGATTTATTATATTCCTTACATCACGAATGATTCCACAGATTGGAAGAAACATCAGCAAGCACTGGATTGATTTTTGCATTACAGAAGAGTGAATTTATTTTTTAGGCATCTAAACCAAAACAGAAAGAACTTGTGAATCAGAAATCTTCATTCTCTGCCATTGTGTGTCAACTAATTGAGCAGCTATTTAATTAACTTGATTCCTGAGGACTTTTGTAATCCTGCTAAATATATTGTTTAAAGTAATTTGGTAAATGGTTTGGGCTTCCATTTCTTTATTTCAAAATGAGGATGTGATAGCTCCATAGATTCTCCGGACTTCTCAAATGAGATAGTAACTCTGAGACTGGAGACTGGTGATGGTAAAATGTTGCCCTGGACCCAGGAGAACTCCCTCTGTGGCCCTGACTCATCCTGAGTAACTCGCTTGTCTCCAGGGACTCTACAACACAGAGTTCGGTTGATGGCTGCCAAGGTCACTTTTTAAAATGTATCAGCTTATTAATTTAAGATAGAATCACTATCAAATATAAGTAATTATGATCATGCAGAACATCTGTCTTGTCAGCCACTGTTTTATTTCAAAGCTAAGTGTTTCGTAGGGCGGTCTTCTCAGGCAGAGCGTAATGAAGGGATCTGCTGGTGGCTGGCCACTGTTCCAGTTTGTCTTTATGTGGTGACTCCAGTGTCTGAGAACTCAAACCAGCATGTCCCGGCTTCAAAAAAAAAAAAAAAAAAGTATTAGCAATTTCTGCAAACAACCGCCAACTTTCTTTTCCCTCCACATTCTATTAACCCGTGAGTTTCACCAATCCGCAGACACGCGGGGAGCAGGGGAGCTGGGGGCAGTGAGTCCCGAAAGCCCCCCAGAGGCTGCGCTCCCAGACCCGGGACACTGCAGCTCGCGCCTGCAGCGCCTCTTCCCAGAGCATCTGTCGTCTGCGAGGAGGCTGTGCTTCTGGGACCGGCGCCCAGACCAGGCAAGCTTCTGTGTCGTCTTAGAAAGTCGGAGAGGGGACAATAAAATCGTCATGTGCTGCCATCGTTCATGGGCAGTCATCAGTCCTGGGCCTGCAGCCACAATAGTCATATATTCTTATTTGTGGATTTTATTTTATCTTATTTATTCTTTTTTTAACCCACAGCCGAGGATATGTTTTCATTGGTTTTAGAGAGAGGGGAACATTGATATGAGAGAGAAACATGACCAGTTGTCTCCCTGACAAGCCCCACCCGGAATCAAACAGCAACCCAGGCATGTGCCCTGACGGAAATCAAACCTGCAACCTTTTAGTACAAGGGATGATGCTCCAACCAAATGAGGCAGCTGGTCAGGGTGTATTTGTGGATTTTTTTTTTCCCAAAGACTTTTCTTGTGCCGTATGTGGGGAATTTTCTGTAGTTTCTCCTCCTTCAAGCACACTCCCACCAGGTGCTCTTTCAATGCACGAAAGGATAACATCAGCATTAACAACCACCAAATGCATGACTGACATACATAGGCAATATGCATACATCAAGTAAAATTATTATATCCCCTCAGCTCCAATGAGAACCTACAATTATTAGCAGAATTTTACAGATAACATGTACATTTTATAAAAGCTTCAGCCTTACATATATACAATTAGCATTCTAATATTTGGGTATTTCTTTTAATGTGCATTAAAAAAATATCCAACACCCCAAACATCAGATTTAATACATGGTTTGCTGCTTTATGATGCAGCTCTGGTAAACAGTGACAAACTAATCTGTATTAATATGACCAAGTAAATTACAGCTGTGCTCAGAAAGTCCAGAAAGAATTCAGCCTTTAAATGAAATGTTTTACCATTATTGATTGCAAGTATGTACAGTAGGCTGCTATAAGTCAGGGGGCACGGTTTTCATATGCTAAACTGACGTGTATGATACACAGTGATTTCATCATGGTTTTGGGACTTCATCTCTATAAGTTAGTATTAAACCTGTCAATTATGTGTAAATGAATTAAGTATGAGTTGAAATTGGGTTTGTGTTCTCTTCTTCTATATAAATCTATATTGTATGTGTATGTGTTGATTTATTCTCTATTGAATTTATTTTGCATAGTTTAAAGAAGAGAATGTTAGTGCATAAAGAGTAAAAGTTAGTTAAATATATAAACAGTCAAAAAGTTAACATGATTAAAGTGCTGTAACCAATATCAGGCACAGAGTATAAATATTGAGTTGTAGCTATTAGTACGGGCACTACTATTAATATTGTTAGGTTGATTTTGATGAAATTTGCATGTATCTTCAGAGAGACACACTGATTAATCACCTCAATTTTCTGTTAGTGTTGTAGAAGTAATAGTTGCAAAATAAATATTGAAAATGTTATAAAAATATTTGAAATTTAAATTTTTATGAAACTGTAAATAAGAAACTAATTTTTGTAGGTCTGGAAATGCTTCCAAATTCTGATGTGACACTCTCTGCCATCCACCATCTCTGTGACACTCCCCAAACCTAAAACAAAGTGAAAGATGTTCAAGCATTTGCGAAACTGTTTAGCACTCTAATTGAGGGGGGGAAATACTAAAACTTTAGAATACTCATTATTTACTTTCAATGCTTATATTTATTGGAGTAATTGCATATAATGTTATCCCATCTGATGCCAAAAAGGTTTAAATAATAAGCATGGGCAGTACAAGCAAAAGAACTAGGAAGATGCTACAAAAAGAGTTTACTTTAAAATCACAGATTTAGCTAAAACCGAAAGCAGCAAATATTATCACAGCTATAACAAACTCTATCCTATTTACTCTAAATAGCTAATCCTCTGATGTGATTTTAGTTGATATTGGGTGTGTCATATGTGAGCTAAGTACTGCAACCATGGAGACCTATTCTTCCAGTCTTTGCCAACTAGTACAACTGGAGTAGAGGTTTTAAAGCATATTACTAAGTTTATGACATAGTCTGGAAGTGATTTACAGGAATAAGCACAAAGAGTACTAAAGTCACAGTTGGTGCAAAATAAGGATCGTTTCACATAGTGAAACTGTATCACAGGAAATGCACCATATCCCACACCCACTGTACTCCACCCCACACCATCCCAGATGTGCAGAAAACAGTGGCATGCATACAGTGTAAAAGCATGTCAATCATTGTAAAGAGAGGCCACTGGGCCCTTGAAATGTTTTCTAGTATTTGTTTAGAATCAGGAAATTACAAGAAATAGAGATGGTTTTATACCGAAATCTGATTTATGCTGAAAGTCTTCCCTTTTTGATTCAGGCAAAAGAAAAATTTTAGTAGTTTTTTTAATGGTTAAAACTTCTAACATGTGATGTTGTATGCATAATAAATAGAGACTGCTTCTGCATAACAGAATACTTTTCAGATCTATTCACTCAATGCACAGCCTTAATCTTCCCTTACAAAAAATCCATTTATATTAATTTCCAAATGCAAAAAAGGCAGAATTAATTGATGGCAAAATTGGAGCATCAACCATCAAGCCTTCATGTTAGTGTGTTAGATTTTAAAGATATTTTTGAAGGATAGCAAAAGTATAAGGTCTTCACATATAATTTCCAAAATTATACACCATTTTTGTTTTGCTAAGAAGTGCTTTTGTCCTGTGTTGTTGCAAAACTTATCAGATTACTTGACACATTGGAAAAAGAGCAAAATTAAAGAATACCTTAGATGAACTCTTCAACAAAAGCTTGTTATTCAAAGTAACTTACCTTATTTTGATTAACAAAAAATTTTCAGCATTGGAACTTATCACACACAAAAAAGAAATAATTTTTCCAGTTTCCAAATATATATGTTTTTCAGTTGAGGTTCTCAGAATTGGTCAATATAAAAGCAATGAGACTGTCCTATCAAACTAAGCTTCATCTTAATTTTTAATTAAGTCTTCAGAATCCAAAGCTTGATTATTGGCCAATAAAAAATATTTCATTCTACTTCTTAGAAATTTAATTTTAAGCATGTAATTTTAATTGTAATATATCAATTAAATTAATGGCTACATTGTGAATTTAATTTTTTAACATTTAATAATGTTTGATATAACGGTATTATTATAATGGTGATAAAAGCATACTTACTGCACTTTAGGCAAAAAATACTAAGTAAATAATAGTACAGCTGATAAACAAATATAGCAAAACACAGAGGCTGTATGTAAATGTCTTGATTTTGTAAACTACTACCTTAACTAAAAAATCTTAATTAGCTATAGAAGGATACATTATTATTAAGTCTCAAGCTACTGTCCATGATTTGACTGTCCATGGTAAAAAGAAATCTAATATAGCCTCTATAAAGAAGATAAAAAATCTGGATAACTAATATTATGTAGGTTCACTGAGATGTTTGTCACCAGAGACAAAATCTTTTGTGAGAAAGATCAGTTTTCTAATTCAAATTGTAAATCACATGAATCTTTGATTCTCATTGGTTAGAGATTTTATTAAAGTTATATGCAAAGAAATTATTTATATTTCAGTTGTTGCAATATTTAAAATATTGCAACACTTTGTTTCAAAACAAGTTTTATTTTTAATCCCCATGCCATTTGGGGTATAGTTGTATTCTCTGGAAGGAAAAACATATTGATTGAAGAACCTGACAAATTTCCTTAGAGATTTAGAAATACTCAGATTTCCTGGAAACAACTGTTTCAAGAATTTGAGACCAACAAGTGACTGTTGTCACATTTGGTTACTGGACAGATTTCATTAGTCAACCTACATACCCAACCTACACACCATGCTTGGCATCAAATGTCAGGGCAGGCTGTGACAATACAAGTGACCTTAGGGAGCATAAGTACTTCTTGGCACTGCAAGGCATAATCTTGCTGCTTCAACAGAAAGAAAACAGCTGAACAAACAACTACTTTTTGGGGGAAGAGAGCCTGACTCAGAGAAGCAGTTAATAGCTAGAAATACATGTGAATTTATTATCCACACTTGAGAGAAGAGAAATATCGACAGAACCAGCTGGGTAATCTACTTGCAACAGTATCCAGCATTACCTGATTATTGGTTATGGGAAGATATTGACCCTGATCATTCAAGATTCTTTCACCTCTTTCCCTGTAAACTCTCAGGCAGTATCTCATATCTCAAGCATCCGTCCCAAGGACAGCTTTTTGGCTCTGCAGACTTTACTGAGCACTCTGATTTTTAAGAGGTTCATGTGAAAAGGACAAAAGAAGAAATGATTCTGGGTTTCTAGCTTAGCAAATTTGGACATCCAAGCAAGCGTCTATGTGACCCCCTCAAACCCGATTACACATTTGTTTCTGTTTATTATAGTATGATCCAAATTTAATCAAATTGCATCACATTCATTACTTGGACAACAGTGATTTAGCAGTATTTGCTATAACTTCTTTGGTGTGATATGTGCCTGTGTATGAATCATAGACTGTAAGTATTCAGGATCCTGGAATATTAGAGTCAAAAGGGACTTCATGAATCATTTGACAGTAAAATTGCAACTCAAAAAACGTAAGTACTTTTTCCAATATTGCAATAATTAATTACTAGTATAGCTAGGTTTAAAATTCAGATCATCCAATTCCCCCAAAAAGTGTTTACCCACTTCTGAAGGGTTTTTTCTATTCCTGAGCTTAGTTTTTATTTATGCCAGAAACCTGGTCATATATTTTGTTATGTGACTAGTTAGGGGGTAATGGCATTATGTCAAAGTCATTCCACTAAAGACTTTGAACATTAGCAATAAAAGACACCGAACTGCTTGGTGCTTGATTGAAAAGATACACATTTGCGTGTGCATTTTTAAAGCTGACTATTAATATTCAGTTTCTTTACTATGTACCGAACATGGTGATAAATGCCTGACATATGATAGCTTAAACAGTAGTTGATGGAAGTGACACCGAGTTAAAGAGGGAGGGAGATGTACCGAACAGTCACTATGTGCCTGAGGTTCTAGGTCTGTTACCGTATTATGGTTCTTAACCTTCCTAATGCCGTAACCCTGTAATACAGTTCCTCATGTTGTGGTGACCCCCAATCATAAAATTACTTTTGTTGCTACTTCATAACTGTAATTTTGCTACTGTTATGTCTCAGGCAAACCCTGTGAAAGGGTCGTTCGATCCCCAAAGGGGTTGCAACCCACAGGTTGAGAACCGCTTACATTTTTTGAGTTGCAATTTTACTCTCAAATGATTCATGAGGTCCCTTTTGACTCTAATATTCCAGGATCCTGAATACTTACGGTCTGTGATTCATACACAGGCACATATCATACCAAAGGAGTTACAGCAAATACTGCTAAAGCACTGTTGTCCAAAGTTTATAAGGTCAAAACTGCTAATCCTAAAGCTATCATATTAGGGAGTGAATAGTATATGCTAGTCACTTTACAAACAAGGAAATTTGATCTCCATTAAATAATTCCGGTTTCCCCCAGAAACAAACTGTATATAAGAAACACAAGGCTCAGAAATTTTAAACGTGGTCTACTATCCAACCTCAGTTTCTCAGCAATATCCTATACCTGGGCCATGCATTCTCAGCATAGGTTTATTTTCATGATTGTTAAGCTTATTTTCTCATTCTCTGACAAATGTCTCCAGTACATGCAATGCATCTGCCTAGAACATTGTTCCCACCCTCCATGTCCAACAGGCTAAGAACACCACCGATTTCTAATTATCTTTCACATGTGTATCCGAATTTAGAGTTGGGAACACTGATGAAGTACTCTCAACAGCATGTTTTTTCAACACAAATAAGAAACACATTTTCACTTCTGGAGTTGATGAAATACACTAGTGAACAATTACTAACAAATATCCATTGGGATGTTTTAAATTATTTTCAGCTGGTCCCAGTCATTTAGGAAAAACTGTTTCACAGAAAATTTACGTTACTCTTTCTCCCAGAGTCCATCTATATTTTGGACATGGTATATCACTTACCTCTGTCCTCAGTTAGAAAAGTAGACTTCCTCCTTGGGACAGCTCTGTATCAGTCATGGCTGTCAAGAACAGAGCCAATGGGATATATGTGTAACCACAGAACAGATTTATTTTAAGGAACTGGCTCACTCGATTGTGGGGGCTGGCGGGTTTTTCAGCCAGAAATTCAGGCAAGAGCTAATGTTGCAGTCTTGAGTCCAAAATATGAAAACTCCAACAGGATTTCTATGTTACAGCCTTAAGGTGAAATTTGCCTTCAATGGGAAACCTCAGCTTCTCTCTTAAAGCATTCAACTGATTAGATGAGGTTCGCCCTGGCCAGTTTGGCTTAGCGGTTAGAACGTTGGCCCGTAGACCAGAGAGACTTGGGTTCGTTTCTGCTGAGGGCACCTACCTCGGTTGCAGTTTGCCACTGGCCCTGGGGTTGTGTGGTGGCAACCAGTCAATGTGTCTCTCTCACATTGATGTTTCTCTCTCTCTCTTCCTCCCTTTATCCCTCCCGCTCTATCTGAAGATAAATGCAAAAATGTCCTTGGGTGAGGATTAAAATAATTAATAATAATAGATGAGGCTTACCCACATTATGAAGTATAATTTTCTTTACTTAAAGTTTACTGATTATAGACGTTAACCAGATCTATAAAATACCTTCTTAGAAACATCTAGATTAGTGTTTGACCCATAACTGGACATCATGGTCTAGCCAAGTTGACATTTAATATCTTTCCATGCATTATGTAAATCCTCATTAAGTCTGACTGAAGATGGTTGAAGATGGTTTGAAATGTCATGGAAAGCCCTGTTTACTAGCAAGCCACCATATGGATGACTTACACATGGCACACTCTGAGATATAAGAAACCTGGTAAATCTTGACACTAGCCACCATCAAAAATTAGCCAGAGGGTACTGAGAGATCAATACTATCCTCACAGCCCAAGTATTTGCACAAGATTATGAGATGTAATGGAAAAATACTGGGTATTTTTCCACATCGAAATAATCGACAAAGTGTATAATTGCTAAAATTGAAGCTTGAATTGAAATTAGAAAGGAGGAAGTCTCTGAGACTTTTTGAGAAATCTGAGTACATTTAGAAAGTGTTTTCATTGAATTGCCATGTGAAAAGTGATACAGCTTTCAAAGTATTCCTGATCTTTTGAAAACTAGCTGGCATTGTTAAGTTATACCCAAGAGCTAAGGGTCTAGTATATTTCTAATTTTGTTTTTAATTTCAGACTCAATGCATAAGGCATGAAGCATGGCACTTAAACAATAATTTCTTGTGAACCACCCTGGATTTGCCACATAGAAGATGTTCATGGTGATGTCTTATCTATTTTTAAGGAATGTAATCAGATTTACCAAAAAAAGGACACTTTATAGGCAGAAAATTCAGGTTGAAGGTCCCCTACGATTGACCACTTTTGGCATATAAAAAGCAAGCCAAAATGACATGTCCTAGATAATTACTCAAGTTGATAAACTTCCTTCACACAATTATTTTATTATCAAAACTTACAATGGATGTGCTGTGATGGCCGAAGATACAGACTTTTATGGAAGGATCCATTACACAGAACTTTCTAGAAAAACACGGCATTTATGTTGATATAAATAAAAGTTAAGCATTAACATAGCATCATATAAGAAATTTATAAACTAATTGGCACAAGGTAGAGGTATGTTATAAAGGTAATCATAGGACTTCTGACCCCTATGCACTAAGGTATTCTCACCTGAATTTAACTCTAATTTAGAAAACTTCCGATATCTCAATTCAAACCAGTATTTTTTCACCATCAAAACCAATATTGTAAGGCAAATGGGAGAGTACCACATTGCGTGTATCAGTTTCCCTTCACTGCCAGGTAGCAGTGATGACTGAGAAGTCAATAGCTGTGTGACATTCTCAGTAGCATCTCCATGTCAGCGTGTTTGTGTCTGTTTTTAGTAAGCGTGCAGGAGGAAACCTCGCTTTTTTGTTTCTAGAGTCATCTGTTTTGTTTATTTTCACTATGGAGTGAAAACAACATATGGGAGAACAGTTGATGAACATTTTTTCCCCCACATGCATTAAGTGAATTATTTTTATTCACGTGGTCATTTCATATTTCAGAAAAGGGATCGTAATCAGATCTCAGGAGCACAGGTTTCAAAGTTGATGACACACTTCTGCCCCTCTCATGCTTCCAAGGAGGTGGAAAAGAATCGCTAGGCAGACTTATTAAAAGACCAGAACTGGCCCGGGCGGTGTGGCTCCGTGGGCTGAGTGTCCTCCCGTGGACTGAGAGGTCCCAGTTTGATTCCTGGTCAGGGCACATGCCCAGTTTGCAGGCTCGATCCCCAATAGGGGGCGTGCAAGAGGCAGTCAAGTGCTGTTTCTCTCTCACTTTGATGTTTCTCTCTCTCTTTTCCTTCCTCTCTCTTTAAAAAAAATCAATAAAAACATATTAAAAGTTATTTAAAATAAAAAACAGACCGGAACTGAAGAACTCTCCACACTGTTGTTGTTGCAGTGATTTGAATAAGAAATTTAGCCCACAATTTTGCATGAATAAAAATAAATCTTATTGCCCAGCCGGTGTGGCTCAGTGGTTGAGCATTGTCGACCCATGCACTAAGAGGTAGGTCACCAGTTCAATTCCTGGTTAGGGCACATGCCCAGGTTGTGGGCCCAATCCCCCATGGGGAGCATGCAGGAGGCAGACAATCGATGTTCTCTCTCATAGATGTTTCTATCTCTCTCTTCCTCTCCCTTCCTCTCTCTCTAAAATCAAGAGAGAAAATAATATTTTTTTAAATCTTATTGCAGGGCTAGTTATTACTTGGATTATTATTTTAATACTACCCTTGGAAGTTGTGGTCCTTTTAATTATTCAGCCTCTTTTTTTTCTCCCTTAATGGGTAGATTTGCAAGAAGAGTGCCCCCCCCCCCTTCCAGTTGAGAATGAATCTTTTTCTTGGAAGGCAAGATAATGGAGACTTAGTGTGCATGTTTCCTTTGAATTCCCTGTATGCATATTTTTAACCTTGCGGTGAAAATGAACCACACATACACACTCCGGAGCCTGTCTTTTTTTGCAATTTCAAATTACCAATTTGAATTACACATGTTGAGCTTGCTAGCATTGGCCACCTGCCCCAGGGAGTTATTGTTGAAAAGACAATTTAAACCATTGACTGAGTCACAGTGTCTTAGGATAGCAAACATTTATACACCACAATCTTACCTTTTTGAATTTTAGAGTGATATAGCAACAATTCTAAGACCAAGCTTTCTGAAAGTCATGCTGGTATTTGACTCATGAAACGTATTTGTTTTGTATGATCTGTGTGGAGGAAACAGTGTTTCTTTTTTTTCTTTTCTTTTCTTTTTTATTGTGTACTTGTTAATCTATTTCTAAAGGTATTATGCTAATTATAACACTTCTCTTCACATTCAGAATCCAAATTGCTCATTTTCAAGTTTTTCTTTTTTTTCCAAATTGTAATCTGTTAATTACTTGTTTAATGGAGTGTGTAATTATGTACTTTAAGTTAGGAAACTGTTTCCATTTCAAAGAGAAAAACCTATTTTAGAAATGAAAGAATATAAATGCAATCCTTTCTGATACAGAATATAACTCTTTACTTCCCTTAATGGTTCTAAGTGAGAAAATGAGATTGAAAAACAACTCATTATATTTTCTCTTGATGTCTTTGTGTGTAGTACATCAAACACAGGTGAAATTTATGACAAAGGTAACAGGTTGCCATTTAGCTACACTTCACAAAGTAATTTTACTCTCCATTCATGACATTTAAATGACTAATATCCACAGTAGAAAGAAAATCAAGTTATTAACATGATACATTTTAAAATATGTTTTCTTTTTCAAATACTTGGCCAGAGGAGCAAACTGAATCATAAAAATGATTAAGTGAGAGAACAAGATATGAGACAGTGGGACAATTTAGGAAATAAAATAATAATAAATAATGTTGAGTTTGGGGCTTATATGGTTTATATAAAAATTTCAATTTCTCAGCCACGTCAAATATAAGGAAGAGCCAGGTGCTTTTATGTCACATATGAGGAAACTGAGCTTTACAGATATTAAGCAAAATTGGCTTTTGTCACTCAACAGCGATGCAGGTTTCACACTCCAAGCCACTGACAGCAGACAAACTGCTAGTCCTATAATGCAAATAATTAGGTTTACATAATATTAGGAAAAGAAGGAGAACAGAGTCATTTCTGATATTTTGGTGATTAACA
The DNA here is from genome assembly GCF_014108415.1 of Molossus molossus. NCBI lineage: Eukaryota > Metazoa > Chordata > Mammalia > Chiroptera > Molossidae > Molossus > Molossus molossus. The sequence goes on from NW_023425344.1 coordinate 22,118,757, forward strand.
TTTATTATCTTTTTTTTTTTCCTATCCTCACCCGAAGACATTCCTTCATTTTTTGTTCAGTAGAGTGGGAGGGAGAGAGAGTCAGAGAGAGAGAGAGAAACATTGGCGTGAAAGGGACACATTGAGTGGCTGCCACCTGCACAACCCAACCAGGGCCGGGGACACACTGCAACCGAGGTTTCAGAAAACTCCTTATAGCAAAACCTCCATATTAGATAGGAAGAGAAGCAATATACCAAGGGTTAGCTTCTCACTGAAAGTGCTTTGTAATATGGCTGGGACCTAGGAGAATGCCTTGAAAACTAATGGCTAGATGGAGTTATGTGAGAAAAGAAAAAAAAAAAATGCATCACTATGAAATCAAGAAAAAAAAAATGAGAAAACTGTCTAGATTAACTTTTTCAGGCTGCTGGAAATAAACCAAAGGCTTGCAGAAGTATTGAGGAAATATATATTCAAGAAAAAAGCTAAATCTCAGTATGAGCAATGGGGTTTATCATTTTAATTGTCTGTGTCCCTACCATTCCTCTCTTCAGCTCTGTGTTAAACTTGAAAACCAGTAGACCACACACATGTGAAATCTACTATGCTGTCAACCAGCAGAAGGGGAAGAAAAGGTTTTCATCCCCAGAGAATTGTTCATTGTTGTCCAATGGTTCCCTGGAAGATTCTACTTGCAAAGATGTTCTTATTTGACCTGATCTGAAGCCTACCCAATGTGAAAAGACTTGTTCCTGGAGGTGTGGATTGAAAGCATTTTGAGGTCAGTTTACCTTCCAGAGATGTCTGAGGCAGTAAATGATCATTGGGGTCAACAATGAGTTAACAAAAATGCTTAAAATGAAATACTAGAGAATAAAATATCTATAGGTGTTATCAGTGCAATAACCTGGTTATTATTTAACAGGAAAAGAATGAAGAAAAGAACAGACAACACAGGCATGCCATTTGTAGTTTCACCAGGAAGCTTGCAATGAACACTCCAGATCTGTTCCCTGCATGGGGACTGGACAGAGGCAGCTTAGACACATGCCCAGTGAGTCCGAGTGACGTAGGAGGTGCCTACCTGTCTGTCACACCTGGGATTGAGTCAATGACCAAAACAGGCATGGCCACCGCAAGTACACAAAACTTGAATTTAATCTCTTAGACAAAGGAGCCCTTCCCTTCTGCTCTTGCTCTCTCTTGCTGCCCCTGCCGGACTGCTTGGGGGGCTCCTCACTCTACATTTTCCCACGTGGCCTGCAGCCATGTGGGACCCACACAATGGACTAATGGACGGAACTTGGACTGATCCTAATCTAGACAGCTGCACCATGGAATGGACACTTTGGATTTTTGCCTTATCTCTGATCTTGCTAAACCCACAGCTGTCCTTCTTACAAGACTGGACTGAGAGACATGGGACTTTACAACCCCAGAAGTGTAATTCCACACCAATAAAAAACATTTATTATCCTGTGTGAATCTTAGAAAATTTATTTTCTAAAGCAGTAGCAATAACCTCTTGCCCAAGAGTGTCGGAGGCATCTGGTCCTTTTATCCCTTTGGTGATGGTAGGGACTTTGAAAAACTCCAGTACATTATTATTAACCTAGCAGGACATACACAGGCATAGGGCTTTACACATGTTCAGGAAAATTTTGAAAAAGCCCTGAACTCTCAACTCTGGCTGACCTTGAGGCTCTGTGGAAGCAGGAAGAGAAGGCTAAGGTATTTTTGTCAGCTGCTCAGTAGAGGCATGCCCCAACATGCAATAGTGTCTTTCAACAAAGACTAGAGGACTTATTAAGGAAATATTTGTTCATTTGTCCAATAAATAGCAGATCACCAAGCTAACCAGAGATTTCAGTAGCCACACATAACAAAGAATAGAGATTTTAAGAAATTAGTTCAAAAATGTCAATAAAAATAATGAATAAAGATAGCAACACAACCAATTCTGGAAAAGGGAGAGAAACCAATTTCAAGAGTTGTCATTATATTATTGAAAATGTCCAGTTTGCAACAAAAATTATGAGGCACTCAAAGAAACAAGATAGTATGGCCTATACACAGGAAAAAAAAAAAAAATGATCAGTAGAAACTATCCTTGAGGAAGTCCACATGTTAGACTTCCTAGACAAAGACTTAAATCAGCTTTTAAAGATACATTTGGACAAATGAAGGGAACAAAATCTAAAGACATAAAGGAAAGTATGAGGATACCATATTACTAAGTAGAGAATATCAATAATGAGATAGACATAAAAGGGAACAAAATACAAATTCTTATATTGAAAATATAATAACTAAAACATTCAATACAGAGGTCAGTAACAGCTTTGGCATACAGAAAAATGAATCTGCAAATTTGAAGAAGTTCAGTTGAGATTATCCAGTCTGAGTAATAGAGAGGGAAAAAAAGTGAAAAGAGCCCCAGAGACTGTGGCACATCATTAAACATACCAGCATACTCAAAATGTGAGTCCAGAAGGAAAGGAGAATAAGAAAAGGATAGAAAAAATGTTTAAAAAATAAATGGCTTTAAACTTCATAAAACCAATTGAAAAAAAATAATTAAACACGCAAGAAACTCATGGAACACCGAGTAGATTAAACTAGAAGAGATCCACAGCTAAATGTTTCATAATCAAAATGTTAAATGCAAAGATAAAGACATCATCCTGAAAGCAGCAAAAAGGATGTGATTCATGACAAAAACGGAACCCTCAATAAGATTACAGTGTCTTATCAGTACCATGAACTCCAGGAAGCAGTCAAAAGCCATATTCAATGTGCTGAAATAAAAAGACTGTAAACTCAAAATTTTATATCCAGCATAATGATACTACAAAAATGAATGACAAATTCAGCATCCTAATATAAAAACTGACTCATTCACTTACAAATTAGCCATAAAAACAAACAAACAAAAAATTCTAAAGGGATTCCTTCAAACTCAAAGGAAATAGTACTAGAGAATGATGTAAAGGCAGGTGAAGAAGGAAAGAACCACATAGATAAATATAAAAGACAATGTAGAAAAATCAGATCACTCATACATTGTTTGCAGGAATAAAAGTGGTGTAGTCATTCTGGAAAATGTTTTGGCTTTGAAACGTTAAACATAGAGTTTCTATATGATCCAGCAATTCTTTTTCTAGACATATACCCAAGAGAATGGAAAACATATTGAGGAGACAGAGGCAGGTTAGGCAGTGACAGGTGGGACCATGGGAAGGAGAGGCTGAGACACGGGAGAAGTTTAAGATGACTTGGGGTTCAGTACACAATCAGGCAACCCAGTGCACAACATATCTGGAGGTTTGTTCAGACCCTACAGATCTCAAAATAAAACTAAAATCAACATAGGAGATTGTGCCTCCTAGGTCAGAACCCCACAGCCCCCATTTATAGAAATGCAAATTAGAAGCTTCAGGAAGGAGCACAGGTCAGTTACATAACAAAAAAAACCAACAAAACAAACAAAAAAAACCCCAGAAAGGCTGGTTTCAGGCAAGGGGGGAAACATTGATTGATTGTATAGTTCCTTTTTCTGGTTTAGCAAAGGAATTTTTATTTACTGTTAAAGAATGTAGTGCTAGCAATTCTGCTGGGAGCAAGGCAACAAGATTACTGAATGAGTGGAATCTGGGGAGAAATCAAAAAGAAGGATAAGGGTGCTCTGTGGGCGTTTCCCCTCCTCTGCACTGACAGTCTGGGAGAAGTGAAATTAGCATAAAAAAGAAAGCCACTAAGGCCCCTATGGATCACCTAGGGCTAAAACCCAGTCAGGTGGGAAACAGGAGCTTTAAAATGTGTGGATGTTGCTAAGGCAGAATTCCTTGAAAGGACCAATCAGAGGCTAGCAAAGTATTTATCTACCTCTGGACAACAGAGCCCCACAGACAACCCACTTAGGTCCCCTCCTGATCGGGTAGTCTGTCTATCTTTCAAATAAACTTTCTTTCTTTTTCTTACCCTTGGTCCATGAACTCCTTCTTCAGTTTCAAGAGACAATGAACCCAATCACCACTGCTAGGTTTCAACATGTTCATGCAAAAACTATTACATGAATGCTCATAGCAGCACTATATATAAATAAAAAGGGAAAATGACCCAAGTACACATTAACTGGTGAATCAATGAACAAAATGTGATGCAGTGGGGCCTCAAATAATGTCATTCTGTTCATCATCGTCTTGTCATAACGTCAACGAGAAAAAGAAAAAGGAATCCCAGCTGATTCCACTGTCTGTGTGCAGTCAGCATGTTCTCCCCGTGTGTGTGTGTGTTTTCTTTTTCTGGGTGTTGCAGTTTCCTCCCACATCCCAAAGATGTGTCCAGCGGGGTGAATTGACGTGTCTACATTGCCCTAGTCTGCATGACCGTGGGTGTGTATGCGAGTGGCTGTGCCATGGAAGGGCATTTTGTCCAGGGTTTGGTTCCCCCCTTTACCCTGAGCTGTGGGATAGGCCACCCCAGGCCCTGAATTAGAATAAGTGGGTTTTGTTATTAGATGTTTTGCTTAAAGTCACAGTTCCCAAGCAACTGTCAGCAACATTAAGTGAGGATTTATTCTATGCATAGTTATAAAAAGGGATGAAATGTCATTACATACTATAACTTGGGTAAACCTTCAAAAATTACACTAAGTGAAAACAGACACAAAAGGCCATATTTTTATTTTTATTTTTTAATGTCAGGTATATGAAATGTTTGGATTAGGAAAACACATAGAAATAGAAAGTAAAGGAGTGATTGCCTGGGATTGGAAAAAGGCAGGCACAGGGAGTAACTGCTAATGGGTATGGGGTTTCTTTTTTTAGTGATGAAAAGTTCTATAATCAGAGGTTATGACTGTACAACTTATGGATATACTAAAAACAATGGAGCTGTATTCTTTAACAGGGTCAGTTTTAGGTATGTACTTTATATGCCAATTCAGAACCCCAATAAACTAATGGTAGTTGCCCATTGCAGGACAGATGTCTTCTTTTTTACGTCACCTCTGTGAAATTAGATGCTAAACACACTGGGATGTATGCTGCGTATTAACTGGTTTTATGAAAAATTAAAAGATTTTTTTTTACTTTATTCCCTCCTGATAAAGCATATATTTTTCTTCCGGCTATATTGATTTGCTTTACTGATTTGCTTGATCAGAATTTATTATTAGAGTGATTCATCTCTTGTTTCTGCAGATATCTGCTGAATAAAAAAAGATGCAGAAGCCTTGTGTAGTTATATATAATAGGTCAGGCTATCACTTCTGATTTTAATATACTGAAGCGAAATATATAAATGGTGGAAGAAATTATTTTGATTAATAATTAGTACTCACAAAGACTTTATGAATTTCTTTTGTTGTAGCTAATCATATCTCCTGTTTTACTGTTTTACACATTTCATTGTAGATGAATATTTATAATGAATGTAGTGTTCATTGAGAATCTCAATAACTTTACACATTGTGGTTTGATTTATGTCTGATTATGAGGCACAGACACATGCTGTATTAAATAATTATGTTTTACCTTGATAATTTGTTCTGATACAGTTTTATTATATCTTGTATTTATAAATGCCTTTATTATGTACTTTCATGATTTGATCTCATCTTTTTTATGTCTTCTCTTTCTCAGCTATTGATTTTTACTTTTTCCCTTCAATATTGCATGTCACATAGAAAATAATAGCATTCATTTCTTAAAACTTTATAAATATAATAAAAAATTTTTTTTTTCTTTTTTTTTTAATCAAGCAACAGTAATTATATTTCTGTAGCAGAAGTTTAAATATATGTCACGGCTAGAAAAGTAAAATATTTGATCACATGAATTGATGTTTGACAAATATCAACATGAAAATATCACTTGATATTTTCTGATATTCACTTTGCTAAATAGCAAAGGTGTTGAATGTGCTACAGAGATATGGGTACTGCTCTACTATGCACATAATACAAAAACAATTTTTCTTTTACAGGTGAAGAGTAAACAAGGAAGAAAAGAACTGAGTGGTGAGCAGAATGAAAGGGTGAGGTGATCAGATGGTAGATCTAAGAATCTTCTAACCTGAAACCAGTCTATTGTCAGGAGGAGGAGCCATTAGGAGAGATTATATAGTGACTACAGTTTGATCAAGGTCCAAGGGCTTGAAGAAAGTTAGTAAATTTAACCAAAGTTTGGCTAACAAACCTTTTTTTCTGATTGATCAATGAAGACAGCAATTCGGTTAATTGTTTATGAGGCAAATACTGGGCATTGAAAAAATCTTTGTCTGTCCTTGTCATAGATAAACCAGGAAGGCATCTCTGAGTCTTATCTTGTCATGTGGATAAGTGTATTTCTTTTTTAGTTATTTATTTTTAGAAAGAGAGGGAGGGAGAAGGAGAGATAGAAACATCAATGAGATCAATTGGCTGCTCCTGCATGCCCCCCACTGGGGCTTTAGCCCACAACCTGGGCATGTGACCTGATGGGGAATCAAACCAGTGACCTCTTGGTGCATGGGTCGACGCTGCTCAACTACTGAGCCACACCAGCCAGGCAAGAGAAGGGTATTTCTTCGCGATAAGAATAATGGAGAAATTTCTTAACCATACTGTTTTCCAGGAGCTCAGAGCTCCAGTAAAATTCAACATTGCATAGTGGCTGCACCAGTCTGCATTCCCACCAGCAGTGTACTAGAGTCTCCTTTTCTCCACACCCTTGCCAACACTTGTTGTTTGATGATTTGTTGATGGTGGCCATTCTGACAGGTGTGAAGTGATACCAGCACTTGTTTGATGAATTGTTGATAGCAGTTATTCTAGCAGGTGTGAAGTGATAGTCATTATAATTTGCATCTCTCTGATGATTAGTGATGTTGAGCATTTTTTCATGTCTCTTGGTCATTTGTATGTCCTATTTGGAGAGGTGTTTATTTAGGTCCTCTGCCTATTTTTTAATTGAGTTCTTTGTCTTCCTTTTGTTTAGTTGTATGAGTACTCTGTATTAGTATTTAGTTAAAAAATTAAAAATTGATCTGCCATTTGACCCAGTGATCCCACTTCTAGGATTATATCGTTAAGAAGCCTGAAACACCACTCGGAAAGAATATATGTACCTCTATGTTCGTAGCAGCACTATTTATAATAGCTAAGATCTGGAAACAGCCCAAGTGTCCATCAGTTGATGAATGAATAAAAAAGCAGTGGTATATATACACAATGGAACACTATGTAGCTGTAAGAAAGAAAGATCTCGTGTCCTTTGAGATGACATGGAGGGACCTGGAGAGTATTATGCTAAGTGAAATAAGCCAATCAGAGAAAGACAAATACTACATGATCTCACTTATTTGTGGAATATAATGAAGAAAAAAGTAGTTGATGAACAAAACAGACCCAGAGACATAGAAAGGAGTATGGTTCGACTGATAAACCTCAGAGGAGGGGGGTTGGGAGGGAGGATGAGATAAACCAAAGAACTTTTATGCGTGTATGTGTAACCAATGGACATAGAAAACAATACTTGGGTGGGGTAGGAGGTGGGATAGGGAGAATGGTGTGTTTAAGGAAAAAGGAGAAACATCTGTAACAAAAATAAATTAATAAAAATTTTTTTTTAATTCAACATTGCAGTCTACTATACAACGAAAATACACACCCATTGAAATATCAATATTATAATTCTCCCCATGAACCCCTTAACATTATAAGTATATTTTAGATTCCCAAGACTTTGTTTTCTTTGGTGACAGAAATTGCAATCATCTCTCATTTTCCACTTTTATTATTATTATTTTTAAATCCTCACCTGAGGACATTTTTCCACTTATCTTCAAGTAGAGTGGCAGGTAAAAAGAGAGAGAGACATCATGTGAGAGAGAGAGAGATATCATGTGAGAGAGATACATTGATTGGTTGCCTCTCACATGACCCCGACTAGGGCCAGGGACCAAACAGCAACCATGGTATGGGCCCTTGACGGGAATTGAACCCACAACTCTTTGGTCATCAGCCAATGCTCTAACCGCTGAGTCAAACCAGCCAGGGCTGATTTGCCAGTTTTAATGGTTCTGGTCAAACTAATAACTTGGATCAAATTTTTCTGGGTTCTGCCTTTGTCTATCATGACTTAAATGCCTATGTGACTTAACAGTGTTCTCTATCAGGAAGGCATTTTACCAGGGTCTTTTTAACTATATTTTTCTTTTATTTGAACTTTCCTGTTTAATCTCTATCAGTTTTCATTATTCCAAAAGTAGAAGCCACTTGGTAAAAGCAATAGAAGAGATGTGGTTGACAATATACAGCCCCCCAAACTGTAAACATGGTACTATATTTAGGTGCATATCTTTAGTTTTTGTAGAAAAAATCCCCAAAGCCTTCAAAGATACTAAAAATATTTGATGATTCTCAAAATATGTCAACAATATGTCTTAGGTCTTATATATTATGCCAACATAAGTATTTCAGCTTGTGGGATAATTATATATTTTGTTGAAAATCAGTCAGTTGACATTTAGTATCATATATCAGTCTAATAAATAATAAGCTCAATTAACATGAGCCTGTCCCTGATTATGTAGCAAACTTTGTTACAAAAGACAAGACTGAAACACTGAATAAAAGACTTTTTGCTAAAGTCACCAAAGTAATAAATTCCTTTGGGCCTAGAACCTCCTGGCCTCAGTACATATCCCTTAGCATCACGTTTGTCGAACAAGAATTTTGTTCTTGTTATTCGGATTTCTATAGCTTACATCAATGATTTTCATCCTTTTTCATCGCATGGCATGCACAAACTAATTACTAAAATTCTGTAGCACACCAAAAACTATATTTTTTTGCCAAACTGACCCAAAAAAAGGATAATTTCCATTTATTCACACCAGATGGCTATTGTTGTTTTGGCTGTTGCCATTCTTTAATCTGACAATCTAAGGGAAAGAGATTAGTGATGCTGACTAAATAGTCAAGTGTTGCATGTTCTAGAAATTCTTGAGGCACACCGGTTGAAAATCACAGATCCACATCATAAAAAAGATGAATTTGGTGAATTTACTGTGGCATCAATAATTTGCACAAGTAAGAAGGGCAGTTGAGGGGAAAGAGCTGCAACAGCATATCATAGATAGAAATGGTCAGTTGCCAACATATCACAATTCAATGAAGAAAACTTAAGTTTACCATCAGCTGCAACTGGCCGGTTAAGAAGAGAGTATTTACATTCACCGTGAGTACAGCACGTGCAATGGTTTTGCTATATGGGACATTTACATAACTTTCCCTAAAGTAAATATTGTTGGTTTGAAATGCTTCTAGTTTTATGATTCCTTTATAAACTGAAACATCTGTGTGCCTACACCATCGCCATTCTACATTCAGAGACTAATCAAACCTAGTTCTCATGCTTTGAGGAAAGGATTTCTGTATCTATGGAAAGTCATAATGCTGGTAGTGGTAAGAAAAATGATGTTTGGGTGAAAGACTTTCCATTTGTATAGATGGAGAACCAGTCTCCTGAGTTGAATTTTATCCATAATTTTTATCTTGAATTTTAATTAGTAAGCAGAAATGCAGACTAGATCTCATTTATATATGTGTTTATATATTTTTATATGTATATATGTATTTATACATAGTTCATATATGAAATACATTTCAATGTACTGACTTTATGTAGCTCACATATTTTATACATGATAGGGTAAATTTACTATGGATGTGTGAGTATGTGAACAAGAATCTGGGCACTTAAATACATTTATAATTAAAATAACTGAAATAATACACATAAAACTGTATAACAGAAAGTTGAAGGTGGGTTGGAATTGTAAGGGGATGACCAAAAATAATTACATTTATATAATATTTTACTTTAAATAAAAAGTTATCTATAGAGTCTTTGTAGAATTATTTTACAATAGACGTGTAAGTAGATCAATATATATGGATATGTGTATAGATAGAAACAGAGATGTTTGCGTAAAGGTATTCCAGAATGTTAATAGAGTTTAAATCTGGGTGATAAAAATAGAAGGTTGTTATGGTCTGAATTGTGTCTCCATAAATTCATAAGTTGAAGTTCTAACTACAGATTGTGACTCTTTGGAGACAGGGCCTTTAAAGAAGTAATCAAGGTTAAAGGAAGTCATGTGAGTGGTTTTCATCCAACTAGACTGGTGTCCTTGTGAGAAAAGAAGACTGGGGCCCGGGGGGACATGTGGGATGTCCATATGCAGAGCAAAGGTATGTGAGGACTCAGGAAGGAGGAGGCCACATAAAAGCCAAGGACGGAGGTTTCGGGAGACACCAAACCTGCCGGTATCTTGATCTTGGACTTCCAGCCTCCGGAACCTGGATTTCTGTTGTTTAATCGCCAAGTCTATAGCATTTTGTTACGGCAGCCCTACATGCGAATACAGGTGTCTACTTTCATGTTTGAATGTTTCTGAAGGGGTCCCGGAAGCCTGTTCAGGAGTTCTATAGGGTTCATAGTGATCCCCAAACATCATTTGTCCCCCTCCCCCTTCTATTGATATTTGCTGTAATTGGTAAAAAGCAACCATGAGTAAAATTTCTGGAGCCTTCGCGTCATTCAAGATGTAAAAAGAAAGACAACATGGATGGGAAATATTATTCTAAGTGAAATAAGTCAGAGAGAGACAAATCCCATATACTTTCATTGTTATGAGGAATCTGAAAAACAAAACAGAAACAGGATTGTAGATACAGGAAACAAACTAATGGTTGCCTGAGGGGAGGAGGGTTAGGGGACCTAGTGAAAAAGGGGTTACTAAGTACAAATAGCCAGTTACAGACTAGTCATGGAGTTGTAAAGTATAGCATAGGGAATATAACCAATAATATTGTAATAAATGTGTATGATGCCAGGTGGGTACCAGACTTAGTCAGGGAATCACTTTGTAAGTTATATAAGTGTCTGTCCACTATGCTGTGCACCTGAAAATTAATAGAATATTGAATGTCAACTGTAATTGGAAAAAAACAAAACCAAAAAACTGAGTGGCACCAACTATACTAATAGCCACTGGATTCTTCAGCTTTACATGCTCACTAGAAAAACAAATATAAAAATAACCAACAATAAAATGAAGAATTTCATTCAAATTGTAACTTTATTCAATCTTGATTCTTGTTACATATCATTGTAATATTTGGTGTGACCATGCAGAAAATTTGCATAAGTCATTTTTGTTGCATACCAAAGCAAGATGAATAGCCCCAGGAAAATCACTGGCAATGTATTTGAAAGTGAACTGAAGCAGTAGTTTCTTTTTAAATATTTTTTCAATTATTATTATTATTTTAATTGAATGTATCAGGGTGACACTGGTTAGTAACATATAGGTATCACGGGTATAATTCTATAAGCCATCATCTGTACATTGTACTGAGTCAGCTGATTTCATTTCGCAGGCATTCTAGACTTGGCGTGTTATCACATATCCCGCCCCATCTAGGTTAAGGTCTTGCACAATCTATTAGGACCATAACGTAACAGTGATATCTTTCAGGCTGATGGAAGGAAATGAACTCTGTTTAATATTATGAGCTAAGTAAGATCTGCTTTTCTCCATTTTCTTTTTTGTGCTTTCCCCACTAATCTTCTGAGCTACAATTATCTATTTTTGGTTTTGGCACCACTAACCTATCTATAATTCCCATCTCAAAGATTCAGATCTTATACCTTCTCAACCAGTCTTTGTGAAATTGGGAATAGTTTTACACTCTCTCACAAAAATGCCAGTACATAGAATTGTCAAGTTAATTATTTTTGCAAATATGGTCACAGAAACAGTGTATTTTTAAACAATTTATGGGGATCATTTTTCACCAATTACTATGTTTATTTGGGTCAAAAAATAAAATATTCTACAGGTAATTAAAAGAGAAGTAGTTTTGAAAGGGAATTAAAAATTTAGAAACACAGACATACATTATAAAGCTTGGGCACAAAGGTCAGGGTTATTGCTCCTAACGTTTAGGAAATCAAGAAGTGCAAGAAATGTCAGGAACCTCTTTGGGTGACCTTGGATGTCTGCAACACCATGTAAGTGATTATTTAGACAAGGGTCAGGAGCTTTAGGAAATCCTGTGTCTAGTATCTGCTAAAGATCATGAGATGCTTATTGCTGCGACAGGAACAACGTTAGCCTTTGCTGCTCCTTTGCCCAACATATCACATGAAAGTTCTTCTCATTAAATTTAATCAGTAACTGCATGCAAGGGATTATGGGAAATGTCGTCCCTAGGCTTCCATATTCTGTATTGGAGAGTGCAGAGAGCTTGGGCATAAGGTTGATTATTGGAAAATAAAAATAATATCTAGCATATCGAGATAGCAAATATTCCAAGATAAATGTTCAATAGTTAAAATCTGAAGATAGAAAAAAAACAGTCTATGCCTTATGAGGTGTCTGGTAATAAAATAACTAGACATGTTGTAAAAAATCTTTTTTCGTGGTGATTTAAGAAGTCAGATGTCTTGGAGAAAATACAATTTCAGTAACGGAGAAAGAATATTAAGTCACAAAAGGATAGCAACAAATATAAATTACAGAAAAGGATAGCAACAGATTCACTTGTTTGTTCAAGAAAGAATTACTATGCTGGCAGTGCTGTGGGCTCTGGGAGTCACAACTGTGCCCTGCTCACAAGGAACTTACTTCTTCAGAGGAGATAAATAACAAAACAAGCAAACAAATGAACAGACAAGACAACATAGCTCATGAGTAAGCAGTCAGTCATTTGCAAAAGAGGAACAGGAAGTGTAATTTAGATAGCGAGGTGAAGGAAAGCCTCTCCTTGCACGTGGCATTGGAGCTGCGACTTGGAGTGTGAGGCAGGTTTTACACTAGTAAAGGGAGAAGATGGTTCCAGGCAGAGAGAATGAAAAGCCTCAGGCCTTGGAGAGGTGAAGAGCTGTCGTGGACAGAAACCTGAACGGAAGTTATTGTGGCTGGAACGTACTAATTGAGATGGAGAAGAGAATAACATTATGTTAGAGAGGGACACAAAGTCAGATCATGTAAGGTCTTGGCATGTGTAGTAGAGCTGAAGAAGGTCACTGCGGTGCCTGAAGTGGATGCGCAAAGAGAAGGAGGCAGATCAGGAAGACAGTAAGCAAGGTGAGCTCGGGTACACACCACGGTTCTCAGAGCTGGAAAACTTTTTAAGATCATGAGAGGCCACTGATGGATTTGTAGTATTGGTATAGAGATTGGTATTACCTGATTGAAAAGCCATTTAAAGTTTGGAAGGGACAATTTCTAAAATGACAAGAAAAAAACAAAACCCACAGAAATGTAGATTTCATGGACAAAATATTAGGGAAAACATATACTGTTATCATAAGATAAAAACAAAACAAAACAAAAACCCAGGCAGTTTACTTTTTTCCTGAGAATTTAACTAAACTTATGAAATGAGTAAGGAAGATCAAGTTTAACTAAATTCTCACTTGCCCTTTACTTAATTTAAATTGTCACTTATGATGAATTACTTACCATTGTAATTGTATTTCCTTGTTATGGCTTTAAACATTTTATTATGTTTGGCTATTTTTTATAATTGGTTGTATTCCTTTATGTAATCAGTTTTAAATTTATTTTAAATTATATTACATAATTTATTTGCTCTTTTTTTGTTGTTGTTAACTTTGTTCATTGCTAAGGTGAATCCCTCCCCCCCTTGTAGCATCTAAAAAATAATAATAATAAGTTTAAAGCACTGGAAATAAAACTTACATATAAATAGCCTGTACAAATCCTCTAAGAAAGGAATAGATGGATCATACTTTATATAGAATAAAGATTTAGATCAAAATTTAAAGAGAACCCCGCTAGCATGCACTTAAAGAATACATGGCGTGCTAGAGCCATGAAGTAATTATTTTCTAAGACTTTAGTCCAGTGAATTTACTATATTGTTCAATCTCATTATTAGTAGTAGTCATCACCACCTTAAATTATTAAACTACCTTTTTTCTGTAGGTCAGTATGTCAGGCAGTGGAAAGAAACATTTCTTCCAAAATCAGACTGGGAAGGAAACATTCCTCTAGTGGTGCAAATTACATTTACTTTGCAGGATTTTAACATCAAAGTTTTCAATTCAGAATATAAAAGGTCCAATCTAAATTACATGTGGCTCGAGGAGACACATAAGCAGATGTCAGGGAGGCACAGAGTAAAGATAAATTTCGAGAATATATTAAAATTTAAAACTTTGTATTTGTTTACACCACAGATGGGGTAGTTGAAAAATTTCTGTTTAAAAAAGTAATCTCTTAACATTTGCCTGATACTTTATAGTTTCAAAGACTTATGCTTTAATATAATTATAGTATTTCATATGAATATCAGAATAATCCCTGAGGTCGACAAAGCATGACTTTCCCAACTGTGTGAATGAAGTAGGAGCCAAGTAAATGAGAGGACTGCCTATGTCTTTCTCCTGGGTGCCTGTGTGGTCTCTCTGCTGTGCCGTGCACACTTCTTAGTATTGTCTGTCTTGAAAAATAAGGAAAAGTAAATTCAACTATTTGGACTATTAAAAGAAATTAAATGTGATTCCTGCACTTATGTATAAAGGTAAAACTCACCATGTTGTCTGGTGGTTTTTCAGTGATTGAGAAAAGACAGAGAATTTTGTTTTGTGAAAATGTGTAGAAAAGATAAAATGCTAGAAGCAATCATTTATTAAATGCTAACTATGACCCAGAGAATTTCTCCACGGATATTCTTATTTTCATTTTAAAAAGGAGGAAATCTACTCCATGTCTCTACAATGCGCAGTTTCAATCCACTCTGGCTCACGTCGGGACTTTCTGTACGACTATTAGTCCTTCTCTGTCTCCCTGGGAGGGCCAGGGACCCTGAGCACAGTGTCTGCCCCAGGGCGCCGCAGAGACCCACGCGGTTCACGTGGGAGACCACGCGGGGTGTTACCAGCTGTCCCCTGATGGGCTCCACACCCTCACCGGCAAACGAACGGTTCCTAGTACCTTCTCTTCTCTGAGTGAAGGAAACCTCACAATTGGGCATCCGATTCCTTCGGTCTAGGTCACAGGCTGGAGTCATCACTCCATCTCAGGAGGGAGTTGAAAGGAACCTGGGAAAGCAAATTCGGCCACCCCCCTCCCCGCCCCATTTTCCCTGAGAACTAGTGCTGATACAATGGTAAATTATATATATATAAAAAAAGGACTTCTGATTAAAATCATAACATACCTCCACTACATCACCATGGCGGATTTCAAAATTAGCTGAATCGTTCCTTTATATGGCTCAGGCCTTGACCACGTGAGGACTGCGCTCCTGCCATCGAAGGTCGTGCCTCCTTCCCACACCGTGAACCCAGCAGGGCCTGTGCAGAGAGCTCGGGGGCCACTGTGCTGGCTCCGGGCCCGGGCCTCATGGTCTTCTGTGCTTCTGCTGTCCCTGTAAGAGCCCTGAGCAGAGATGGGGACACTGCAAATTAACCTCCTAGAGAATGAGGAGTCGAGGAAGCAGAGGACGCTGTCCCAGTCTTGGCCCTGGCACATGACAGAGCCAAGGAGGACAGGCCAGGCGACCTGCAGTGCCTATGTGAGCTCCACTGAGCATCCAGCCGGGTCTAAAGCAGAAGAACCACCTAGCCAGCTGCGAACCATGAGTCATGCATGCTTGGCACTGTCAACCAGTGAGACTTGGGGTGGCTTATACACAGCAAAGCTCTCTGATAGACTTAAAGAAATTATTTGCACCAGGCATTCCTGTGCATGAGGGGCTCCACAGGCTGGAAATTCTTTTGGAAGGTAATTGTCGGTGAAGTGAACTTAGATCATACTGCAGACAGTTTGCATGGCTCGTTAAGTACACCCGAGGCCCTCAGCACGTAGGTGCATGTGGTTCCATGGTACACTTTAAGGGAAGCAAAAAAGGGATTTCCTCCAGAAGGTTTCAAGTGACTCTAACGCCAGTATCACTACCTTTTGATGTAAGTTGGTATATTTATTTTCCCTTCTCATTTCACTGCACATACTTTGTATTGTAGTGTTCTTTTCTTATCTGAATCACCCCTCTTTAGCTCTTTATTATAAGATTAGCCGCATAGGTACCTCCCTCTACCAGCAGAAGAAATATTTGTAAAGCCCAATTAACTGCACAGAAGAAATGTGCTTTTAAATTCAAATTATGTTTCTTAAGAATGTATTTTCCCCACATTTGTGCAGCTTGCAGCTTCATTCAACCAACCATACCCCTCATAGTCACACCAAATGAAAAGTTAGGTCTACTGATGACTCCCAGAGAGTCAAGGTAGGATGCAATATAGAAGCTGCTCTCCATCAGTTCGGGAAAATAATGCAAATGACTAGGAATCTTTTTCAATATTTCTGGTCTTTATGATGATTGTGATACTTTAAAACCTCTTTTCACCTGGCACTATTTAGACGTTAACTGCATCACATTGTTGTACTTCTAAGTTCTCAGTCCAGCTCTGTCATATCTGAGACCATGCTGAGACCAAAGAATCCACATCATTAAACCAAAGGAACTTTTAAGTTGCTATATATATTAAGTGCTTAATATGATGCCTTGGAAGTGGAAATTAGCCAATTGACATTACTTGTTATTATTATGATCACTACTACCATGAAATTCTCAAATTTTAAAGATGAAAAAAACTGAAACTTCTACTTAAAGATCGCCAGTAACGTATAACAACATCACCAATTTTCTGCCCGTTATCATTTAAAAAAAATAACAAAACTCATACGCAACATAGTTCTATTAATGAATTTATACTTGCTTTAGTGTGCAGGGCACAAGGAACCCTCGGTACCCATTCTCCGGTTTTCCCAAAAGAGAGAAACTATGTAAGGTCATCTTGTTCCCACAGTATTTCCTGAAGCACTTCATCACTACTATGTCTTCAGATGAATCTAAAGCTTTGCATCTCAAGAAAACATCTACTCTATGGAACCAAACAAGATCCTGAATAGCCACAGCAATCTTGAAAAAAAAGAACAAAGTTGGAGGGATCATATTACCAGATTTCAGGTTATACTACAAAGCCATTGTAATCAAAACAGCCTGGTATTGGCACAAGAACAGGCAGATAGATCAATGGAACAGAATAGAGAACCCAGGAATGGACCCAAGACAATATGCTCAATTAATATTTGACAAAGGGGGCAAGAGCATACAGTGGAATAAGATAGCCTCTTTAATAAATGGTGATGGGAAAATTGGACAGCTACATGCAAAAAAAGAAAACTAGACCAACTTACACCATATACAAGAATAAACTTAAAATGGATAAAAGACATAAATGTGACTCATGAATCCATAAAAATCCTAGAAGAAAATGTAGGCAACAAAATTTCAGACATCATACGCAGCAGAATTTTCAATGATATATCACCTAAGGCAACAGAAGCAAAGGAGAAAATGAACACATGGGACTCCATCAAACTCAAAAGTTTCTGCACAGAAAAAAAAACAAAAACAAACAACAACAAAAAAAAAACACCAAAATGGAAAGGCAACCCACTCTATGGGAAAGCATAATTGCCAATGACACATCAGATAAGGGGTTGATTTTCAATATATATAGAGTGCTCATACAGCTCAACAAAAGGAAGACTAAGAATCCAATTAAAAATTGGGCAGAGGAGCTGAATAGACACCTCTCCAAACAGGACATACAAATGGCCAAGAGACATATGAAGAAATGCTCAACATCACGAATCTTCAGAGAGATGCAAATTAAAACAACAATGAGGTATCACATCACACCTGTCAGAATGGCCGCCATCAACAAATCATCAAACAAGTGTTGGCGAGGCTGTGGAGAAAAGGGGACTCTAATACACTGCTGGTGGGAATGCAGACTGGTGCAACCACTATGGAAAACAATTTGGTGTTACCTCAAAAAATTAAAAATTGAACTTCCATTTAACCCAGTGATCCCACTTCTAGGAATATACCCTAAGAAGCCTGAAACACCAATCAGAAAGAATATATGTACCCCTATGTTCATAGCAGCACTATTTACAATAGCTAAGATCTGGAAATAGCCCAAATGTCCATCAGTAGACGAATGGACAAAAAAGCTGTGGTGCATATACACAATGGAGTACTATGCAGCTGTAAGAAAGAAAGATTTCTTATCCTTTGAGAAGACATGGAGGGACCTGGAGAGTATTATCCTAAGTGAAACAAGCCAAGCAGAGAAAGACAAATATCACATGATCTCACTTATTTGTGGAATATAATAAATATAACAGTCTGAGGAATGGGGTAGTCCCAGAGACAGGGAAATGGGATACAGACTGACAATCCCCAGAAGAGGGGGTGGTGGGGAGGGATAAACCACAGAACTTATATGTATGTGTGCATGAACAATGGACATGGACAACAAAGCTGGGGACAGGGCAGGAAGAGTGGGAAAGGGGGGGGATCAGTGGGGGAAAAAGGAGAAACATCTGTAACAAAAATAAATAAATTAATTAAATAAAAAGAAGAAAAAATATCTACTCTTTTCCTCTTTTATGACTGTATTCGTTCTTGTGTTTTTTTTCTTTTATATGAACAGTATCCATAGCCATATAAATTATGGAGCATCTGATGACACCCTACCTGATTATGTTGGCTAACGATACCCTTAAAAATCTACAGAGCAATGCTGAATCAGTTTCTGCTAGCAAAAGTAATTAATTTTGATGAACTGTTTTGCAACCCGGTTCTGAACTCCAGCTTTGCCATTGGTTTGTCCTGCTTATTCACAACACTTCTATGTTCTGTCTCGTTACAATTTGGCTACAGTTAGAGTAGGATTACTCCCTTCATGTACATCCAGAGAAGGAGACCTCCTGTATTTGAGACCAAGCAAACAGAAAGCAATTTTACAGCTATTCCTATTTTAAAGGTTGTTTAAAGATATAAAAGATCAGTATTAAAAAGAAATTAAAATCTAAAAATTTCATTATAAACCTCTCCTTATAAGGATGATCATTATGTATCCTTGTACAAAGTATTAAGAAGCTAAAAGGAGTATTTTCAGGTATATTGTCATAAAGTCGATGTGAAATGTTTCCCTTCATCTATGATTCATATTGAGTTTACTTGCAATCACCTTGTGTCACCACTAGATGGTAGTAAAACTAGCAAGGCATTCAGTGTGCATGGGGTAAAAAAACAATCATAGAAAGAAAACAAAGAAGTGAAGTTCAGGAATTTATTGAACATGGTATAATAAATAAATAACATATGAGAACAGGGAATTCCTGAACTTAAAATAGTGGGACATTTTCTCATTCTCCTACCTGTTTCTTAATTTGTAACTGAACCGTATACTTTTCTTTATACACTTTCTCATTTACAAACTTAATTGCCAATTGAGGTTTTAAGAAT
Source organism: Molossus molossus (assembly GCF_014108415.1). NCBI lineage: Eukaryota > Metazoa > Chordata > Mammalia > Chiroptera > Molossidae > Molossus > Molossus molossus. The sequence goes on from NW_023425344.1 coordinate 22,138,150, forward strand.
ATACTAAAATGTTATTTAAATTCTTCTCTTCTCTTTGATTAGTATAATTGCATTATAATTTTTAAAAAACAATTTCTAGAAGGTACACTTCATGGGCTATGTAATTTAACTGCCATAAATATATAAATAAATATAAATAAATAAGTATATATGAATGTGTCTTACATATCCTAAACTTAAAGATTTCAGTAATGAAATTACTTACTCTCTCTTGTATCCCCCATAGCAACTATTGCTGACATATAGACATAGCCAGTTGTATTAGTCAGGATTCTGCAAAGAAACAGAACTAATAAGATATATATAGCTATATAGAAAAAGATTTATAAGAATTGGATCATATGATTTTTGAGGCTGAGAAGTCTCATGCTCTGTTGTCTGCAAGCCGGAGGCCTAAGGAATCCAGCACTACAGTTCCAGTCCAAACCCAAAACCCCAAGAATCAGGAGCGCTTATGTCGAAGGGCAGGAGAACGTGGATGTCCCAGCTCCAGCAAAACAAGCAAACAAAAAAAATAATTCTTTCATTTTTGTATTGTTTAGGCTCTCACTAGATTGGCTGATGCCCTCTAACATCGGTGAGGGCAGTCTTCTTTACTCCGCCTACCTTATTCAAATGCATCTTTTCTGGAAACAAGCTACACACACATCCAGAAATGATCTTTTACCAGGTATGTGGGCATTCCTAAGCCTAGTTATACGGACACACAAAATTCTCCACCGCACTAGTGCTCTGTAAATGCTTGTTGCAAACATGATGCTCTGCGTGCTGTTCAGAGCTTCAGCCAGTGATGTCATCGATTTCAACAGGTCTTCTGACCTTAGGGCCTTGGGACCATTGTCCCCAGAAAATCCATAGGCAAGTGCCTCTGAGAAAATTAGTAAGGCCAGTTGTTCGAAACGATGACCTTATTATCTCCCCAATTTCCTTGTTTATTTTAATCCTTACCGAGGATACGTTTTTGGTTTTTATTTTTTCCATTGATTGGAGAGAGAGAGGAAGGGAAAGGGGTAGAGAGAGAGAATCATAATATGAGAAAGACACATCAATCATATGCGACCTGGGATGGGGAGGGGGGTGGTAGGGACTGGAACTTGAAATCTGGGTATGTGCCCTGACGGAGAATCAAACCCGTGACCCTTCAGTGCAGGAGAGGATGTGCTAACCACCAAGCAACATGGTCCAGGGCTCATTTTCTCACCAGTTTAGAGCCCAGTGTCAGAATGTGCTATGATCTCGCCAGTCTTCCTTTCGTGTCAGGTACTCCTCTCTTCCTGTGCATCCTCCTCTAGGCCTCACTGTTGGTTGTTCTGTTTTGCAGATTTGTTGCTTTTTAAAAGTGAGTTCTGCCTTTCTGGGGTGGGTGTCCTAAGCTGTGAGTAATTACTGACTCTCCCACACAGCCTTTCATCGTGTCTTCTGATATATCTCTACCATAAGTTGTTAAAGAAAGTAGGAGGTGTGTGGGTGAGCTCTTAATGAATATCATCTGCAGTCCTACAGGCTCCAGAATAATATGGAAGGAAAAGGACAGATTTTTGAGCAGCCAAATATTTAACAAAATAGCAACCTGCACTATGGTAAGCCATTGTTAACCCAGAAAGCATGAGAAAAAGCATGTTCATTTTCTTTCTTTGGTCAAACCTTCCTCTTTTATAATTCTATAAAACAGAAGTCAAAACAATGAAATACAAACATACGTGAGGCCCTACATTCTTAAAGGCAAGAATTAAAAAAATGTTATGTCTATCGTCTGTACCAGGAGTCCATAGTAAAGCCCCTTCAGGCCCAATTTGGCATGGTTCCTGTTTTTAAATAAAGTTTTATTGGCACAATCTGTGCCCATCCATTTATGTTCCGTCTGTGACTGCTTTCTGCACCAGAAGGGCAGACCGAGTTGTAAGAGACCATGTAGCCTGCAAATCCTAAAGTATTTACTCATTTCCCTCAACAGAAAGTGTTTGCCAACACAGATTGGGAGTTTTAAAAAAATGTTCATTAAATAAGTGAATTAATAGAGGGTATTATGCATATTGATGAATATCTTGACTCTAAAAAAATAATGTTTTTTTTTTTAAATATAAGTCAAGAGGTAATTCATTATTTACTGAGAACAGAAGACAAAATGCTTTACTTGATGTAATCATTTTGCAAAAATAACTGGCTAGAGTAACTTTTGTTTCTTTGTGGGTGATTTTGAAAACTGAAATGTCAAAGCGTTTTAATTACTTTAACAAATTGTTGATTCATTTTTTGTATCACATGGATGAAGTGTTCCTGAAATGTGTCATCAAAGTTATTAGCTGCATGGAAAAAATAATAATTTCTTGAACTACAAGTGTCAATACATTAAAAAAAAAGATTTTATGTTTTAAGCAGCTTTCAGTTCACTGCAAAGTAGAGCAGAAGAGACAGATTCTCCATATAGCCCCTTCCCCACATAAACACGGCCTCCTCCGCTACCATTCGACACACCCTGCCAGAGAGGTACACTTGTTAAACCTGATGAACCTACAATAACCTGCTACCCAGAACCCACAGTCAACATCAGGGTTCACTCTTGGTGTTGGACACTCTGTAGGTTCTGACAAATGTATAATGACACGTGTGCAGCCTTTTGGATCATAAAGAATAGTGTCATTGAAAATCCTCTGTGCTCTGCCTCATCGGAGGATATTTTTCCATTTTATCTTCAGGTAGAGTGGAAGAGAGAGAGAGACAGAGAGAGAAAGAAACATTGATGTGAGAGAGACACATTGACTGGGACGAAGAGCAACCAAAATATGTGCCCTTGAATGAAATTGAACCTGGGACTCTTTGGTTCACAGGCTAAGGCTCTAACCACTGAGCAAACTAGCCAGGGCTTGTGTTCTGCCTCTTTGTCCCTTCCTTCCCCTCAGGCCTGCGAACCACTAATGACTTTACTGTCTCCATAGATTTCCTTTTCCAGAATGTCATGAAATTTGAAACTCGTAATATGTAGCTTTTTCAGATGGGCTTCTTTCATTTAGTAATACGCATTTAAAATTCCTCCATGCCTTTTCATGACTTGATAACTCTTTTATTTATTTATTTATTTATTTTAGTGCTGGGTAATATTCTACCGTCTGGGTGAACCACAGCTCATTTATCCATTCACCTGCTGAAGTACATCTTGGTTGCTGCCAAGTTTTGGCAATAATGAATCAAGCGGCTATAAACATGCGTGTGCAGGTTTTTGTGTGGACATACATTTTTCACTCATTTGGATCCATATCAGGGAGTGTGGTTGCTGGACTGTATGGTAAGACTATATTTAATTTTGGAAGAAACTGCCAAACAGTCCTCCAACATGGCTGTACCACTTTGCTATTCCACCCACGGAGAATGCTAGTCCAGCATGTGGTGTTGCCAATGTTTTGGATTCTCACCATTCTAATAGTTGTGGTTTTGTTTTAACTATAAGATTTTGCATTACTTTCAAAATTTTAAAAATTGCCTCTGGATATTTGGGAGTGTGGTAGCGTATACAGCATTTCTTACAATGAATTGATCATTGTGATGTTTCACTGTGGGACGGCTTATCCAATGACTGTTGCTGGGCAGCTGCTGTTTGTGTTGTATCTCTGGTGCCTTGCAGAACACCCGACACATAGCAGCTGTCTGTGGATATTTGCTGAATAAATGAATCCTTGAGATTGGAGCACACAGGGAGATCTGGGTTGGCTGAAGTTTGAATAAATTCAGACGTAATGGGATAATCTTGGGTCTACTTGTAGAGAAAGAAGCCAACACTCATATGCAAGAAAGTTCTCATGCTTAAGCTGAAGCTATTATATGAATGCTCTCTTTTAATAAAACAGGTTAGTTAAATAGTTAATTCTAGCCCTACAATAGCAATAGACATATGAGACCAATTAAAGCGTTTTTGATGAGACCATGTATCTGGCCAACGCCTCATAATAATGCAGTATTTTTTGGCAGCCGGTAGTTGATGGCAATTTTCTTTGTCAGGACTGTTATCAAACTGTGCTATTAAAAGAGATTTATTTGGTTGGATCTGGGTGGGTCTGTAACGAATAGGCAGGCGGTCCAAACTGTTGTCTAACATACAGGAATTTGAGACTTTTCTTTATCCTCTTGGCTGAAGCCATGACTTACTATACTTTGAATGGTCGGAGCTAGCTTTCCCAAATTCATCTCATATAATTATATATGTAAGCTAACATTTTATTTTTAAAAGAATGTTTATATAACTTTGTATTTGGCTTCATGTATTCATTTAATATAAGATTTTGTTGACTTGAACAGTCTTATTCTAAATAGCAAATGTATGTTATTCTAGCTTACAGATGGGGAAACCAGGTTCTGGGGCAGGATTCAGTGCTGTTGTAACATTACAGCATGAAATAGCCTGGTGTTTATGGATCAAATATTGATCTACCTTTTAAGCCAGATTTGTCTGAGGATTGAATTATATGGTTTTTAATTTGTACATATTTTTTTAAATTCCTTATGATAATAAATATATTGTTATTAATTTCTCTGTCTGGGTCCAAAACTACTAAAATGATTTAGCTTTGTTTCTTTTCTTGTTCAAGTTATAAGAAGGTCATAGAATGACTTATTTCTACTTTGAAAAGCATTGAAAATACACCCAACGTGATAAAAAGTGATAACATTTTTGAAATTTTGCAATTGTTCATGGAATTTAAATTTCTGGGAATGCAATTTTAATTATCATATTAATACATAATGTTAGCACCTTTTCAAAATATGTTTTTTGATCAGGATAAAATTATGATTATATACATGGAGGTCATAAAAAGTCAGGATTCTTAAATATACAATATACAATATACAGTAGACATATTTAAAGTATAAAACTAATCCTATAAATAAAATTTAGTGATTTTTTACATCTTCACCCAAGGATATTTTTCCATTTATCTTCAGTAGAGTGGGGGGGGGGTGAGAGAAGGAGGAAGGGAGGGAGGGAAGGAGGGAGGAGAGAGAGAGAGAGAGAGAGAGAGAGAGAGAGAGACAGTGATATGAAAGAGACATTGATTAGTTGTCCCCTGCAGGACACCGACCAGGGCCGGGCACCAAACTGCAACCGAGGTATGTGCCCTTGACCAGAATCAAACCCATGGACTCTTTCGTTCATGGACCGACGCTCTAACTGCTGAGCCAAATTGACCAGAGCAAATTTAATAATTTTTAAATCACTTTTTTGGAAAATTTGATCTATTTTCTTAAGGAGACAATGCTATGTTGCTTGGTTTGGATTGAAGTAATTCCACAGGCTTATATGATCCCTAAAAAATAACCAGTTTCCAGGAGGAACCTGCTTAGGGGATAAGGCCAAAGAGGCAGAGATAAGTCCATTGGTGGGGAGGAGGGAGGCTTTGTTTCCCATGATCAATTTTGCAAAATAGGCTGTAGAAAAATGGGAATCACTAAAGGTATTTAGGAGACATAAACTAGTTTGACTTGGGTTTTAAAAACATGTCTGTTGAATGTAGGTAAGATCGAAGTTAGAGATGACAAAGTAGGAATCTATTTCAAAGTCCCTGAAATTTTATGAAAGCCAAAACTCTATCATAATTCAAGGTATAGACATGCTGAGAGCATCCCTAATGTTTGGGGAGAAAGAAACCAATCAAGAAGGAAGTATAATCTCACAGGAAGAAGGCAGCTGAAGAGTGCAAGAAGAGTTGATAAACAAAGCAGCTGGACAGCAGGTGGCCAGGACTGGGACGTGCATATGGGAAGGAACATAGAAAGCAGCACTTCCCTGCGAGGAAGAACAGAGAAGGAGGTATGAGGGGAGAGAGAACGTTCTCCCTTTAAAGGACCACACCAAATTGATTTTTACACAAATAAAATGTTATATGCAATTTTTTAAAAAAATCCTCATCCAAGGATATATATTTTTTTCTATTTATCTGCAGATAGAGTGGGAGGGCAGTAGAGGGAGAAAGGGAGAGAGAGAAATATCGACATGAGAGGGACACATGGACTGTTGCCTCCCACATGACCCCGGCCAGTGCCCAGGACTAACCACAACGGAAGTATGTGCCCTTGGCCAAAATCGAATAGCGACTCATTGGTCTGCAGGCCGATGCTCCACCGCCGAGCCAAACGGGCTAGGGCTATATGCAAATTTTGATACTCAACTGCTGTGGCTATGACTATAAGCCAGATTTTTGGCTTTCAAGGAGTAGATATATGCTACCTCACTAAGGAGAACTTAAAGTGATTCGGATACTTGTTGATTGAATATCCAACACCTCATATAAATACAATTTTGAAAAAAAATATAGTTACCTAGTTCTATATGTAGTTATTTTAGTTTTTGCTATATAAACTTGCTTACTTAATTGTATGGTTTTCATATATGAAAACTTTTTTAAAAATCCTCACCAGATGATACTTTTTTCCACTTTTATCTTCAGATAGAGTGGGAGGGAGGGAGGGAGAGAAAGAGAGAAACATCAATATGAGAGAGACATATCAACTGGTTGCTTCCCACACAACACCAACCAGGGCTGGGGACCAAATCACAACTGAGGTTTGTGGCCTTGACTAGAATCAAACTCATGACTTTTTGGTCCACAGGCCAACACTCTAACTGCTGAACCAAACTGGCCAGGGTCATACATAAAAAATTTATCAATTAAATTGGTAAATTCAGCAATTCTCAGAAATATGGCTTTAAGACTCATATAGGGCCCAATATTGAACTATGTCATTGTTAAGATACTTTGTGGTAGGTTTTGGATTGTGTCACATTAGATAAATTTACTGGTGCATATATATATATACACACATATACACACATATATATTTATATATGCTATGCTGATATGCTGAGCTGAAAATAATCACTTATATTCCCATCTTTTGTTCTTATTATAAAGAAAAAAACAACCCAGCTGGTGTAGCTCAGTAGATTGAGTGTCATCCCATGGACCGAGAGGTCCCGGTTCAATTCCCAGTCAGAGCAAATGTCCAAGCTGCGGGCTCAACCCCAGTAGGGGGCGTGCAGGAGGTAGCCAATCACAGTTTCTCTCTCACATGGATGTTTCTATCTCTCTCTCACACTCTCTGCCTTCTTCTCTCTCTAAAAAAATCAATAAAAATGTATTTTAAAATAAATAAATAAATAAAAAATAAAAAGAATGAAGCAAAGAAAGGTTTAAGTTACTTTCTATTGCTATATTCATTTTAGGATCTTGCTCCCTTTTATTTATCTGGACTTGTGTGCATGTGTTGGAGAAGTTTGGGGAAATTATCAAAGATGACATATACGATGACTCACATACTGAGTATCTTATCAGACCCAACCATAAATATTTGAAACTATGTGTGGAATATACTTTCTGATATATGAATTTAACTGAACAGTAAAAGAGACACAGCCCTTGATAATATACTCATAAATAAAGTGATTGTGTACTTTTATTGGCAACCGCTCACACACTGGCTCAAGCTGCAGTTAGTTTACATACTCAAATGCCAGGCTTACTGGGACTCTGAGTCTACTGGAGCTACAGCATACCTCAGTGGTTCACACAGAATATGATATGGTTTGGGGCCTAGTAACAATATAAAATCACATGCAATGATTATAACAGCAACATGGGTAATTTATACCTTGTGGAGTACCATTCATTAAATCTTTTTTATACAGTAATCACTCCTTATTCATGGTTTTACTTACTATGGTTTCAGTTACCCAACGTTAACAGCTGTTTGAAATATTAAATGGAAAATTCCAGCAATAAACAATTCATAACTTTAAAATTGTGTGCTGTTTCGAACATCATGATGAAATCTCACACCATCTCTCTCCATCCCTCCCAAGGCATGACTCACCCCATTGTCCTGTGTATCCACACTGCACACGTTACCCACCAGTTAGTCACTTAGCAACCATCTTAGTTATTACGTACATTGATTATCAGAAAGAGAGCGACATACCACATTCAAATAACTTTTTCTACAGTACACTGTTCTACTCTCTTTATGTTATTGCTGTTAATCTCTTACTATATCAAATTTATAAATTAAAATTTATCACAGGTATTATTGTATAAGAAAAAACATAGTATCTATAATATAAGGTTTGGTACTATCCATGGTTTCAAGCATCCATCTGGGGTCTTGGAAAATATCCACCGAGGATAAGGGGGAAATGTACTATTCCAAATTTTTCTTCTGGCTTTTCTAAATTAGTTTTATATTATTAGAACATTTCCTCCTCATTTTGTTTAGCAGTTGTTTTAATGATCTTTACAGCACTGTATTATTAATGTTTACTCTGAAAGACATTTACTACTATGTATAAAATTTTGACGTTAAAATCAAAATAGATACAAGAGGTTCCTAGTTAAAAAAAATGGTTTGTAGAAGTAAAGTTAAATCCTAGGAAAGAATGAAAACAGTCAAACTTGGCAGAGTGGTAGAGGGACATTTTACTTTGACATATGAAATGTAGATATGTACTTTTCAAATGAGACATTAATTATAAACATTTATGTGATAGGTGTAAAAGGAGATGTATTAGAATTTAAAAAGTTTTAAAAGACACTTCTTCACACTGACAAGAAATAAATGTGGGTAGAGGTTATTTGTATATCTAATAGATAGTAGTGTGTGTGTGTGTGTGTGTGTGTTGGAGGTTGGTGGCTATGTAGGTGTGTAGCCCCAGGACCCTCCATTTTCTGGGTAAAATCAATTTTACCCTCGCCTCCAAGTATCCTTAGCAGAGAAGATAGCTCTCAAAGGCAGGGGTTTGCTCCAGAACTGGACAAGCTCTGACAGTAAAAGGGCATCTCGGAGGCCCCTTGGTCTGGGTGAGTACAGTTCTCCACTGTCCTCTAGACCCCTGTGCAGAAGGCAGGAAGCAGAAAGTGGTCAACTTCTGAACACTGTGAATCAGACACATCATTCCCAGGAAAGAAGAAAGAGGTCATGGGATTTTCCTATTTCTACCAAGATTGACAAGTCTACTCTCAGACTTACAGCCTCTCATTATGCTTTGAATCCACCAAGATTAATCCAAACACACCATTTACCCAGTGCATTTTAGCAATCTCTAGAAGCCTGAAATCTGAGGTTATCATCATGAAGTGGACACTTACAGCTCAGTAATTATCTTAATGTTACCTTATCTCATAACACCGCCTGATTCGCAAAACTTCCCATGCATCTTCTGGGGCCATATTGTCATCTACAAAATACAATTTGAATATATTTAACATGTTTTGAGAAACAATAGTTTAAACATCTTAAAGAATTTTCTAGCCTACAAATATTCATCTTTAGGGTATAACTTCACATGATATCCAACTCTTTGAAGCAGTGTTTGTTTTGAGAGTGCTAAATTATGTCTTCTTGTTTTCACTACAGAGCTAGAGAGGGAGCCAGATTTAAATGGGAGCACAAGAACTTTAGTCTCATTTTTTCAGAAATCAAAAAACTATCAAGAATAGACCCTGCTTGATATTAAAAATGCAACTAGATCAATCATAATGTAAGAAACCAAAACCCAAACAAAGCAAAATCATTCTACATGGTCATTACAATTTAAACTGTGAACTCCTACCTTTGGAGTGCTTGGAACGCAGAGTATTTAATGCATTGATATGTAAGCATGGTAAGGAATTTGTAAAATTCCTATTTCACGGGGAAGGGGAGCACCCTTCTGAAGCATTGTCCAAGCAAGCAAAAATGTAGAAATCTGAAACAGTATCGACCTAAGAGCAGAAAGTCAAGATGCCGTAACTGGGCCATCCAACGGAATCAAGAGGATCACAAGCAAAGCATTCCCCGGAGCAATGTGGATTGCACAGCGCACAATATGATGGACTGAACACAGCAAGAGTCCACTTTTGTTCTGCAAAACAGTCTGCCAAGGTGCGCAACACAGGCAAGAGGGTATTTTATCAGTGACATTATCTTACAAAAATCATCAGTGTGCTCTCACCTGAGCTGTAAGCCTTCCTGGGGAATGCAAAGATTAGCCAATTGAGAGGCTGACATTCACTCTAGCAGCGTGTTGATGAATGAGTCAGACCAGTGCCTTCAGCAAATTCCTGCTACCTATTCAGTTATAATTAGTATTTTGAAGCTGCCGTCCATGTTTGACTCTGATGGAGAGGATTTGATGTTTTTATGCTTAAAAAAAAAAAAAAAAGGACTGCCTTTCCTTTGTCGTAGTTGAAAAGCATGTGTGCAAAAATTCTGTCACTCACAAAATCTCTGAATCTGTCAAAGGAACTTCAGGCATTTTCGGGCTGTTAATGAACCGGTATCCATATCCACATTTTGCACCTGAAGTCAGATGTCGTAGTTAATGTGCACTGAGTATTATATGTTCCAGCAGAACCTAGAAGACACACCAATAGCAGCACCCCATGGTTCCTTCAGAACCAATGAGTTTCAAGAACCTGTGGTGGTTTTCTAAGTGATTCCAACTCAACTGGCTGAAAAGTGAATAGTTCAATCAGCCCAATGTTACCTGACATTTGCTTCAGCATTGTATAAATAATATCTTAAACTAAAAATCCAGATATATTGTTCAGCAATGTTACTCAACTCTTTTAATTTTATAATCAATTTTCTATCATTTTTTGCATTTGTAAAAACACATAGATATATATATATATATCTTCAAAATAAGTAAGATTTTATGTCATTGAGCTAAGAAGCTGTTACATATTATAGTAATTTGATAAGTTTATCTCCACAATCAGTGACAACGTCTACAAAAGGGAGAAATAGTCCTTACACAGTAGCACACCATTTTGCCTATGTATCTGTGACCGTTAATTTTATGTGTCAGTTTGGCTGGGCCATTGTATCCAGATATTTGGTCAAATGTTATTCTAGATGTTTCTGTGAAGGTATTTTGGCTGAGATGAACATTTAACTAGGTGAACTTTGGGTAAAGTAGATGGCCCTCCATAATGTGGGTGGGACCAGTTGGAGGCCTTAGTGGAGCACAGACTGACCTCCCCTCCTGAAGGAATTCTGCCAGCAGACTACCTTTGGATTTGAACAACTCTTTCCTCCACCTCCAGCCTGCCAGCCGACCCTGCAGATTTTAAACTTGCCTTCACAAACATGTGAGACAATTCTTCAAATCAAATATTTCTTTTTTTTTTAATCCTCATCCGAGGACATTTTTCCATTTTTTGTGCAGACAGAGTGGGAGGGAGAGAGAGGACGAGAGAGAGGGAAACATCGATGTGAAAGGGACACATCGAGTGGCTGCCACCCGCACGACCAACCAGGGCCGGGGACAAACTGCAACCGAGGTACATGCCCTTAGCGGGAACCGAACCCGGGTCTCTCCGGACCGCAGGCCGACGTTCTAACCACTGAGCCAAACCGGCCAGGGCCAAATCAAATATTTCTCTTTGTCTCTCTCTTTCTCTCTCTCTCTCTTTCTACACACACACACACACACACACACACACACACACACACTATCGCCCTGTTTCGCTGTGTGTGTTTTTTTGTTGTTGTTAATCCTCTCCTGTGGATATTTTTTTAATTGATTTTTAGGAAGAGTTAGTGATGGGGGAGAGAGAGAAAGAGAAAGAGAAACATCCATGTGAAAGAGACACATCCATTGGTTGCCTCCAACACTTTCCCTGACTTGGGGCTGGATCAAACCTGCAACCCTGGTGCATGCACTTGACCAGGTATCGAACCCAGGAATCAAACCCCATACCTTTTGGTGCATGGGCCAATGCTCTAACCACTGAACACACCACAAGGGTGGTCCTGTTTCTCTAGAGAACATCAGTTAAAACATGCAGTGCCCAAGTATTTGAAAAATATGGCTCTGTTTGCGAATTTTAACACAATACCACGAGTGCTCACGGCACTATAGACAGACTTAAGCTGACTGTGAAATGCTGTGTTGCCAATGGCTCTAGAGTTTGTACTGAATGAGTGGAGGAGAAACATTGACATGAATATGAGACAGCAGATTATAAAGAGACCAGATGAAGAGCAAGTGGCCTAAATGTTCAGTGGGACAGAAAAAAGAAATGAGCAAGAGGAATGGGAAAGAACAAGACAATTTGAGGACCAGCTTAGAACCAATCTCAAAACCTGTGGAAGTTTGCCTAGAGCATAGTTCCATCTGCATTGGGGACAGGGTCTTGAGACTCAAAAAAGGACCATGCTGTGTCTGGTATCCTGCAGTGAATATAGAAGCAATTTTTATAAGATAGAATTATATGATTTTTCACAAAGCTGGCCAGGGAATGTGCCTGCCGGGAAAGAGAAAACAGGGAAATCTAATGGTGATCTTATCTCGTTCCATGTTTGTGATATGGACTTTACGAAAACTTTCTGTATTGGTAAGTGACTACTTGTACATAGATTGAAGTTTGAATAAGCAACTACATAAAATAAATTTTATTCTCTCTTTATTGATCAAGGTATGTCAACACTAAAAAAATAATCACTTCTCCTTGAAAAGAATTTAATAAGAAGCCCTAAAAGTTGCAGGAATTAGCAAAGGCCAGATGATCAACTTGTCCTTAGTATACCTCTTTTGAAAATAGCAATGATTATTCAAATCTGCAGATAACTCAGTTACTTTGTACTTAAAAAATTCAGCTTTACTGAAGTATGATTGACATTAAAATTATAAAATATTTAGAGTGCACACTGATGCGATTTGATACTTCTATACCTTGAAAGGATTTGCTTAGTCAGTTAACACAGCCATCACCTCACATACTTCTCTTTTTATACTGAGAACATTTCACTTTTTCTCTCCCAGCTCATTTCAACTATACAATACAGTGTTATCAACTATTTTATTATGTTTTACTTTAGATCCTCAGAATTTATTCATCTTCTAATTACACCCTTTGATCAATATCTCCCCAGTCCTCTACACCATCCACTCACTGGTAAACACCTTTCTACTCTCTATTTCTATGAGTCTGGCTTTTTAAAATTTTTTTATTCTACATGTTAAATGATGTCATATAGTATTTGTCTTTCTCTGTCAGGCTTCTCTCAGTCAACACCCCCAGGATCCATCCATGTTGTCAAAAGTGGCAGAATTTCTTTCTTTCTCATGGCTGAATAGTATTTCATTGTATATATATCTTCCTACTTATATATATACATATATATTTTTTCTTTATCCACTAATTCATTGATGAACTTGTTATTTTCATTTGAAAAGTATAAATAAAATAAAAAAAACATTCCATGGTTATAATGTTTCCATAATGTGTTTGGCTTTAAATTTGCAGTGATTAATTTAGGTAATTTACTCCTGATTAATTTATGTAATTTACTCCTGTATTGATTGATGTTCAAAAAAATGTATCCATAACTTACAGTGATATTTATGTATTTATGATCATAGGTAGTGGTTGCTGATGTATATTATTAAAATTTTCTTAAAAATATGAAATAAAAACTCTACCTTTGGTCTAATATTTTAAGAAAAATAAAACAAACAAAAAATGTAAAAGAAAGAAAAGAAGAAAATAAACCAACAACTCAGGCAATAAAAAATGCATAAACAAATAATGGGATGAATATGAGAAAAATTTTGTCCTGGATGGTTTCCTAAGATGCAATACATACACAGATCCAAAAATAACACAAATACACAGTTTGAAAGCTATTATGAGATGAAATGCTGCATGGATATCTGTATTATTGCCAATACAGTCCCTTCAGCTTCTCTGATTATTTTGCATCTTGCCAAGTTCTCTCTCCTAAATACATATAATCACTTAATGCAACCAGGAAAATTATAATTTTTCTACGGCTTGTAATAAACTAGAACATGGTCCTGAAGAAAAATTGGGGAAAAAATTCTAAAATAAAATTGTTGTAAATTTCCATTAAGAAAAAATATCACCTCACACGGAGCCTTACATGTAGTCACTCAAAATATGTCTGTTCAACGGAATTAAATTGGATTGAATTGAAGAAAATCACTTCTATTTTGCTATCTTTCAGTTGGGTTCTATTGAAAGAACTCCTGCTGGGGCTAATAGACCTTCTTTTAACTACTTGCCATTTACCAATTCCTTTTCTTCTTTTATATTTAGCACTACATTTTTTTCTTTTTTAGATAAAGATAGATTGTTGGCTGAATTTCATCTGCTTGTTTATTCTTTTATCACATTTTTAACAAAATGCAAAGATTCTTTGAAGAGCTTTAATCTGCTAAGATGAAAAATCTGTCTTAAAGACAATTTTATAGCACGGTTGTAGTTTCACTAAAAAGGACTCACAACCTTCTTTATAATCAATACAATTGTTAATTTAAGTATAGACACATAAAGTCACACAAAATAACAGTGCACACTCTTTGAATTGTCATTTTAAAAACTTACAGTTAATTTATAACGTAGATACTCAATTCACTGAGCATTCTTTACTGGAAAGAGAGACTGCGCACTGCCGTGCCAACTTTGTTATCATTGGGAACCAGTTATGCACGCACTGTTTCTTACTGCTTTTCTGTGTCATTTGGCCTGTTTGTCTATCTTGGTGCCAATGCCACTGACTTCTTAACAAGTTTCCTCTCATTCTTCTTCAAATGTGTCTTGACATTCTCGACCATTTGTAATTCCATGTAAAACTTTATATCAGCTTATTAATTTCTAAATTTGTGCACTGAATTTGCTTGGGGCTGAATGAACTCAAGACAAATTTAAGGGAGAATTGACATCTTTTCAATATTCACTCATCCAAAGCATCTAGTCCATGAACAGCTGTCTTTTCTTCTTTTATGTGGGTCATTAATCTGTCTCAGTGGAACTGTATTGTAGATTTCCAGTTTCACATATGATTGTTCCATATTTTTCTAGATATTAATTTGTTACTCTAAGTATTATCTTTTTGTTTATTTTTTAAACAAGTATGGCTAGTGTACATAGAGACACTTTAGTATTTCATATTGATATTGTATCTAGCATGTTTGGTTAACCCACTTTCTAATTTTAAAATATCAGTAGTTCTGTTGGAATTTTTACATAAACAAATATTTTATCTGCTAAAAATGAGGTTGTTGTTTCTTCCTTTCCCATCCTTATAACATCTATTTCTTTTCCTCATCATATTGCAGTGGCTAGTACCTCCTGTAAAATGTTTGATGCGATCTCAGATCATTATCAACATTTTACGATTAAGCAAATAGTTGGCAATAGCATTTTTGTTGTTTTTGTTTGTTTGTAGCCAGTTTTTGCCAAAATGAGGACGTTCCCCCTTTCTCCTAATAACAATGTTATTGTTATGAATTATTATTATTAATGGATATTGAATTTTATTCGAAGTATTGGCTTCCTGCGAAGGTACAAGAACACTATCTGTGACCCAATGACTAATGCAACCAACCCTAGTCATTCACAGGTGGAATCAGCACTCTCTGTAGGCAGGTGCTTTCTGCCTCTAATTTGCCACATTTTACAGCTGCAACACTAGGCTTTGATTTATGCCAAAGGAGGGTTTGGTGCTCCTTCAACCTCATCCACCTTGCAGAGAGGACGGGGCTGGTGCTAGGCACTCCCGTGGCATGATTCTCAAGCTGTTGCAAATTAGAGGATTGCTCTGAATGTCCTTTCCTGAAATTCCTGAAAGTAACAATCCTATATTTACTGAAAAATTATGTTTGCCTTTAGGACATGGGTGTATATATCGTGGTATTTTCAGGTTTATAGTAATAAACAAGTTTGCTTAAACCTAATTAAATAAAATTCCTAGATAGTAATAGTAATAATAAAAACAATAGCTAATGTTTCTAGTGCACCGACTTGTGACAAGCACTGTTACACGTTCTTTACAAGAAAGAAATTCTGTAATATTCTTACCTAACTTGTTAGTTATATTGTTATTATTCTCATTTTACTGATGAGAACTGTAGTCCAGAGAAGTAGAACTAGTGTTTGAATCCCACATTTTGGTTCCCAAGCTGTCACACATTTGGGGTACACTCACTATTTCTGAAAACTGTTGACATAAACGTGGATGCACAGACACGTTGCACACACACGCCAAGCGAAGAGTTGTAGTTTGGCTCTCCTAGAAAGGCAGGCCATCTGAGAGTTGCACAAGCCTCCTCTGATAAGACCAAAATCAGTTCCTCTAAATTATTCATTGGTGAGAAGGGTAAACTGAACTAACGGTCATTAACTTCCAACCCTCTCCGCGTTAGCAGTATCTTCTTGACTTTCATTTGCATAAACTACTTTAGTCACCATCCTCTCTTGGCCCCTGGGTTATATGAATCTCCTTTGAAAATGTCAGAATATCCCTCTACATATTTGCGGAAAAAACGTTACTTCTCTGTTTTCCTCACAGTACATTAGAGGCAAGTTTGCGTTTCCAAAAGGAATTTTTTCTAAATATATAAGGAGAACAAAGAGGAATGAATAATGTACAAGAGGCATTAAAACTACATGGGTTTGGGGGAAAAAAAAACAACAAAACAAAACAGGCTTCTGTTCCTGTTGCATTTAAGGAGCTTACCAGGCCAAAAGTCCCTGTTCTATTTCCCAGGAATGTTACACTCCAGCCTCAAATGGCTGCAGCCACTTTGCAGGCAATTTATCTGGCTAAAGCCTCTTTTGCCTCCTTGGCTCTCTCCTAGGGTGAGAGCCTCTTTTCTGCAGGGAGCTCGTCAATTGCCCAACGTGTTCCCTCCATAATAACTGCAAAAAGAAAACATTCCAATCCTGCAGGCTGACCTAGGATGCTCCCACTCAGTTCCAGCTTCATTGTGATTGGCAGCCCACGGCTCTCATAAGGGCCGCGCACGAGGCGGCCGCGAGAGGCTGTTCTCTGCCGTTTCTCAAGTGTGTTTGCGGGGCTGGGGGGGGCTCGCTAGGCCGTTGACTAAATCTCTATCTCAGTTCCCCAGCTACAGGAGAGGGACATTTTCTAATTCGCTAGGAACAAGCAGATCCTGGGGCACGGATATAACCAAATTAATTTCATGAGAGGCTAATTTATAAGCTTTAATGGCAATTGCATAATTTCAGCTGAGAAAAATAACTAGGTGGTCAAAATGACCCTGCAGACACAGTTCTCATCAGCAACACATTGAAAAATCACCACAAAATAAGAGACACCTTCTTCACCCTGTTCTCAGATTTTCGGGATATACACAGTTTGAAGCCCCTGACCTTCGTGGACAGACAAAATCAATCTACTCTTCCGATATGCCAAAACATTATATAGAACTCACAGTTAAAATGCATGATCAGATTTACAATATCTCTATTTCCTTTCTAGGTTATAAAAAACATATGAGGTCTTCTAATTTTTTTAGGGAAACAGATACCCTGATTTTATTTTACTAATTAGCAGTATCACAGAAAGTAAATCCACTGATTCCACTATTTCAAATCTATTTCAGGCTGCTGGCTGCAATAAAAGAATAGAGAAATTTGTCAATTATCCAACTAATTATTTCAGTGTATGGCAGGCAAACCAAATAATCCAGGTCCTCAGTGAACATTCTGAACTCAATTGTCTAGATAACGGCCATGCAGATTCAATAAAAAATTTGAGGATATAAAATTTCTGTATTTGTTTCATTAATTCATCAATGCATATACCTCCACATCCTTCATGCTGGCCATCCAGCACAATGGTCACAGTAAAAAATTAAGACCTAGCATGTACGATGTTCACTAGGAGCCAGGCAGTGTGATAAGGGCTTTCTATGAATTCTCATTGAATTTTACAACATGCCAATGAGGTAGGCACTAGGTACCTGGCAGAAAAGAGAGCCCGCAGTTCCCAAATATCTCTTTAACTTTATCTTTGTGAACAGCTTTGCACATATATTACTCAAATAAAATTTCCTATGTGTGATATGTGGGCTCTTTTTGACTCAGTGTTTTTCCTTTCTCTCAAAAGCAAATGAATCTCCTTTGAGTCATCCGTGGCATTTTTCTGATTCTCATATCCTTTCCTTTACTCTGATTGCTATCTTGAGTACAATGCCTGTCCCTGATGTTGAATGATTCTGAGAATCAGGAATTTATGTGATATTCACAATGTTGCATAAATTTTTATTCCTTTTTATTTCATGGAAATTGCTACTTCTTTTAACATTTAAGAAAGCAAACAACAAGGTATGTTAATAATGTCAAATTATGATGGATTCTGCACACCTGGATAGATAAGGGCGTGGGGCACATAGAATGTATGGCATGCTAATGGTTCCTTTAAGTGGTATTCAGTGTTGGCTAGGAATGAACCACTGAAGAATACACTTCTCTTACAAGTTAAAAACACTTAGGCACTGAGCATCCCAATTTATTAAAATTAATGAGTAACAGATGGCTGTTAAATGCCCAAACAAGTTGTTAATAGGACACTTTTAAAAATGATGCAGGGCAGGTAGCACATTTTCTTCAGCTTGTTGGAAAGTGGTTATCGTTAAGGTGTTCTTTGGTTTAATGGAAAGTCATAAACTATGAGAAAATAAACCGAGTTCGAAGCAAGCCAGCTTTGGATTCAAATCTGGATCTTCATGATTATTGGCTTTGTGACCTTGGGAAAGTATTTACTCTTGCAAAAGTTAGATAAATAATGCATCTATCTTCTGCTTAACATCTTTACTCTGTTTCAGAGAAACGGTTTGCTGCTACTGTCTTCATGGAAAACATTTTTTCTTCTTCCCAAGATACTGCATTGCTTGATTTTTCTAGTAACGTCCATCCTAAAAGTAAATTGTTTTTACAGGAACAAGTAAAGTAAATTGTTTAACAGAAACAAGATGTCTTAAATTTTCACCTTAATTGGGAAAGCCTTGAAAAGAGCGGGAGCTCAGTGGTTAGAGCATCAGCCCACAGAGGGAAAGGTTGTGAGTTTGTTTCCTGGTCAACGGCTCATACCTGGGCTGCAAATTGATCCCTGGGTCATGTGTGAGGCAACCAATTGATGTGTCACATGGATGTTTTTCTCTCTCTGCCCCCCCCCCCCGCCTCCTTTCCTCCCTTCCACTCTATCTAAAAAGTCAATGGAAAACCATCCTCGGGTGAGGATTAAAAAAAAAGAAGAAGAAGAAGACAGAAAGAGTGGGGATGGAGGAAGTCCAAGAGTAAAAATATTCATTCAGAGCCTCACACTCTACGGTCCTTACATTTTTCTTCGGTTCCGTGTCACCATTGCTGAGGTGAACAGGTAGAAGCCTTGGTACAAACACTAAAATCTACAAATTCTTAGCTAAATCTGTGAGTAAAAGAACACATCAAAGGATGAGATACTAAAAATTGGAAAACTTCGAAGTATCTTAAGCTATCAAAAAAATTACACCAAAGAAAACTGTTATGGGATCTTAGACCAAATGAGTAATATAACAAAGAGTGTGAAAATATACTCCAGTACAAAACCTCACTTTCTTTGCAGTGCAGGCTCAGCATGAATCCAATTATGTATTAGCTAGACTACTTTTATGCCCTTAGCATTGATTTAGCTACCCGAGACTGTGGACATTATATGTCATATCCCAATACTTACATCTTTTTTTTTTAATCTCCACCTGAGGATATTTTTCCATTTATCTTCAGAGAGAGGTGGTGGTGCTGGGGGGAAACATCTATGTGAGAGAGACACATCGATGGGCTGCCTCCTGCACCACCCCAACCATGCTGGGGACTGGACTGCAACTGAGGTACATGCCCTTGGCCGGAATCGAACCAGCCACTCCTTGATCCGCAGGCCAACACTCTAACCTCTGAGCCAAACTGGCCAGGGTCCAGTATTTGCATCTTAATCTCATGTTGAACTGTGACTAGACAGTATCTTTAAGGTTTTCTAGGGGGGAGGGGGACTGGAAAAGGATAGTGTTGAAGGGATTTTTCATTGTCAGAATGTATGTTCAGTAAACACTGAGAAGCCAAGAGCTTGTTGTAGAATAAAAGAGTAGAAATTTGAAGACAGAAAAAATTACTCAGGTATTAAGGAGAAAAGTTCAGGGTGAAAGGCAAATGTGGTATGGTGGATTTTTACCTTTTATAAATAAGGGTGGCTCACCCATAAATAAGTGGATGGAAAAGCTGAGCTTTCTGGTTATTTATATCTTATATTCTGGCCATTTATAAATCTTGTTTAACATGTTCTCATAAAAGATATCTCCATACTCTGTGTTTTATAACTTATTTCTCTCACCTCAAGAAGGTTTCTGGGGATCCATAATGAAAGCATTTTATCCTCTCAAGGAACATGCTAGTGTTGCTGGTAATGTCACAAAACCCAAATCTTGCAGGGGAAACAGGCCACTTTATAAGTACCCAATCACCCTGGCTGGTTTGGCTCAGTGGTAGAGCCCCAGCCTATGAACCAACGAGCTGCAGGTTCAATTCTGGCCAAGGGTACATACCTCGGTTGCGGTTGGTCCCCGACCTGGTCGTCGTGCGGGAGGTCACCAGTCGATGTGCTGCTCTCACGTCGATGTTTTTCTCTCTCCCTTTCTCTCCCTCCCTCTCTATCTGAAGATAAAAAGAAAAAATATTACCCTGGACGGTTTTGCTCAGGGGTTAGAGCATTGGCCTGCGGTCTGGAGGGACCTGGGTTCGGTTCCCGCTAAGGGCAAGAACCTCGGTTGCAGTTTGTCCCCAGCCCTGGTTGGGTCGTGTGGGTGGCAGCCACTCGATGTGTCCCTTTCATGTCGATGTTTCTCTTCCTCTCCCTCTCCCTCTCTCTCTCTCCCCCTCCCACTCTATCTGAACAAAATATTAAAAAATATCCTCTGGTGAGGATTAAAAAAAAGAAAGAAAGAAAAATATCCTCAGGGGAGGATTAAAAATAAGTAAATAAATAAATAAATAAATAAGTACCCAATCTAGACTTTCGGGTAAAAAACAAAAACAAGTGCAATAACTAAAATTCTTAACTAAGATGATATTTTCTGGTGTGTTAGTATTTTTTTCTAATATTTTTCTGATGTTTAAACATCTAAATATAAATTTATCTCATTCAGACTAAAATTATTCAAACTTCAATAAAGGATTTATTTTCACAATAAATCAAAATCTGGTAAATAATTAAAAGAAAAAATGCATATCTGCTTCAGCCTCTCTCTAGAACATATTCAGTTGGTGCCCAGCTGGAAACAGCCATTCTTGGATTATAAAACCTGAAAGTTTCTGGCATATTAGGTCTCTACACACTCAATTTTTGGAAGATAGACAAAAAAATGGTAACCGTATTATTGCTTATTCCTATTCATCTATTATGAAAATATTTATCAAGGATCTAACATACACCAGATTTTGTGTTAGGTGAGCAGTAGGAATTAAATTTAAAAAAAAAACAAAAACAGTTACTGTCTTGGTACTATGAGCTTTTTATCTGATCAAAATATAAAGATCAAGGTATTATGAGAATAAATCATAAAGTATTAAGTGGGGAAACAACCATGCATAATTTCTTCCAACAATAAAAAGAAAAAGGCAACTAAAATTTGGGAAAAACAGAAGTAAAAGAATTTGCAGAGTCCGGCCGGTGTGGCTCAGTGGTTGAGCATCAACCCATGCACCAAGAGTTCGCCAGTTTGATTCCCGGTCAGGACGCATGCCCATGTTGTGGGCCTGATCCCCAGTAAGGGGCATGCAGGATGCCTCTCTCATCAATGTTCTCTCTCATTGATAGTTCTATCTCTCTCTCCCTCTCACTTCTTCTCTCTCTAAAATCAGTAAGAAAAAAAAAAAGGAAATTGCAGAATCTGAACATGAAGCAATGTGTAATGTGATGTGATTTCAAAGCTGTATGGAATAGAGACAGCATTTGTCACATAGTAGGTGCTCAATAACTATTTAATGAAAAAAGTAATTATTATAATAGAGGAAACATGTACTTGACTTACACTTTGGGGTCATTCTTTTTGAGTAGCACAGGAATTATAAAATTAGATCCATAAAAACAATATGTACCCAAACATATAACTGAATCTGCAGTAACAATATTTACATAGTAGAAGTAATATAGTGTTCAATGTAAACAACTTTTGAATGAACCTTCAGAAGCAGCATGGACAATTATAAACCAATTATTAAAGAGAATGTCCATGTGATCACTCTTGGAAATATACTATTTAGGCAAAGATTCAAATAATTTCTGTCCCAATTACTTATTATATGTAAATATATAAGGGACAGATATTTAGAATTGGAGGTGGGGAGTGGAAGAACTGTAAGAAATAAACAAGCATTGAAATATTTAGCTTACAGAGTTCTTACTGATTACTGCTCAACATTCATAGACATAACAAATAGACTGCATAGTGATTACATTTATAAATGTAAATTTTAGAACTAAACCTAAAGGTAAATATTTTTTTTAAAATTTTACTCTATATGTGATGATTATTTAACCAAAGAGCAGTATTGATTTTAAATATATATTTAAATAAAAACAATTAAATAAAGGTGCATTGTAGAAATTTCAGAAAATATTAAAAAAATGCAGAGAAAAAGAGATTTAAAAAAAATCACTTGGTAATCCCATAAATCAAAGATTACTATTGATAACTTTTTAGTTTGTTTTCTTATAGTTAAATATATTTTGGTTTCCCAAACTAGAGACTGAACTTGTATAGAATTTTTTTAATGTCAAAATTACATCAGATATTACCTCAAAATAGTTTTCTTCTTTACTGATGTTTTGCTTTTCAATGGTAATTTAATATTATTTTATGGTATGAATAAATTTATTTAACTCTTACTCTTTTGAACATTGAGCTTGCAGCTATAGTCATTTAAAAAAAATTTTTTTCTTTATTGATTTTTTTAGAGAGAAAGGAAGTGAGAGGGAGAGAGAGACAGAAACATCAATGAGAGAGAACATCGATTGGCCACCTCCTACATGCCGCCCACTGGGGATCGGGCCCACAACCTGGGTATGTGCCCTGACCGGGAACCGAACTGGTGACCTCTCAGTGTATGGGTTGACAATTAACCACTGGGCCACATGGGCCAGGCAGAGCAATAGGAATTTTAGCATTCATTTTACAGAAGGTCAGGCTTACTGGTGGTCATGTTTATTGTCTTTATTTTACATTATACAAAGTTATCTCTTACAAAAACTAATTTATGGCAGGGAAATAAATTCTTCCCCATGTAATGGAAATAGCATGGCTTGAATTCTTGTCAAAATGCCCTGTATTTATTTGAGGATTGTATTTCTTCACCTATATATTATTCAAAACACACATTTGAGATACCACCTATTCACAAAATAAATTAATTTAGATAGTTATTGAATAGCTACACATTTCTTTCAATGCACTAAATGATTACATGAGTAAAAGTTCAATGTTGTGGTGACACAGGAACATTATATACTTTATTGATTAGCAATACATTTCCCACATTCTACCCCAAACCATCCATGTCCATTTTGAAAACTGCAACATATTAATTCCACTCTTTTTATATGATACAATTACAATTTATCATCAGGTATTGTTTTGCTTCTGGTATAAAGTCATAGTCCTCATATACAATATTAAAGTTTATACAGTTTACACTTCTCATGGATCCTCCCCCCCACCCACCCCCACCCCCGCCATGTCTATCTGAATGCGGGTTACAAAGGAAGTAGTTCAAAAGCTCTGGTGTCTTAGGAGTTTTGCAATAAACAAAGCAGTAGTTTCACAGCTGAGCTAACAAATGCACAGGTTTTTTTTATCCATTATTTCCTAAAGTATTTAAGTGGTATAATTGTTTGGTTTAAATTTTAGAAATGGAGTAAAGCTCTGAAGATATTAGAACTACCCTGCTTCAGTTAATTGAAAGGTCAGGGGTCCTTTTGTACAAAACACATCTCATTGGGGTACGTAGTTTATTAACACAATTACTCAAAGTGCAGTCAGTTTCAGCTGTTTATTCCTTTTCAGGTAAATTCTGCCTTCCTAATCAAATTTAACTTGGGAGATTTTTCCTGGATGCACAATCAACATGTAAATTAAAATGCACAGGGATCTCCAAAGAATAAAAAAGTTAATTATTTATTCTTTTTTTTTTTTTTTTTACCATCTATGCATTGGTTTGAGAATGTTTAATTAAGAGGAGAAAAGAAAAAGAAAGTAAATATATCTTTAACTTACATTTACTTATTTCGTTTGAAACGACACTATAATTAATATGAAAATGACAACATGGAATATGGAATTTATTGCCCAGTTTTCATAATAGAAATCTAAACTAACCATAAGTGTCATTTTAATTGGAAAACTTAATTGATGCTTACATAATATGTTTTCATAAAACATGGGTGATAGTTTTAGAGGATATTTTCTTTTTATATAAAAAAGACCATGCATTTATCAAGTAGTTTCCCTTTGTGAAAACTGAAAATATTATTGAGGATTAAAGAGAAAAACTGATAATTATTTGACATTTTATTAAGAAAGTTCTGGAACAGTTTTTTTGGCTTTAATTTGCCATCCATTTACAGTTTATGATGGAATGGCATAAGGTGTGATTATTGATTCTCTATCTATGCAATTTCTATCTGCATAAGACTATTGTAAATAAATTTATTTTCTAGCCTGTTTTTTCTGATATTGATATTTTTTTGCCGACTCTCAAAATGTTAAAATGTTTAGATGTTTAGTTCAGACAAATACTAGTAATCCCTAGCTTCCCTTTTCAATTTGCAAATACTGTATGATGAAAACTTTTTTTTTTTACATGAGAAGCTCTTAAGCCTTTTATTTTATTTTTGAATGTAGTTGATGTGATGAAAATTCACTTAATTTGCATTCAGTTATTCATTAGTAATGCATTCAGTTATCCCTCACTCATAAAAACAATGTTACCTTCAGAGACGTCAACCAGTAAGAATGATCCACTAACATATTAAACCCAACTTTTTAAAAACTCATCCAATGCCAGTGGTTCAGAAATATTTTCAAAGATCCCTAGAATTTTACCTCATGCCAATGCCTTTACATACTATCTCAGGAAAGTAAGATATGTATAATGTATTCATATGTGAAGAGTTCACTCCTCTCATTTGTATGTTGACACTTCCAAGTGCTCTTCAATACTAGTCAATCAGGACCCCAAGAAACAGTGATTCAATGAACATTCAAAATTTATGTGACTTGCTGTTCTGGGCAAAGTGTAAATAAAGATAAGTAAGACCTGATTTTTCCCTTGCATAACTTAAAATTAAGACATAAAAACAAAATTAGGCTACCACAAGTGGGTAGTTTTAGGATGGTGAGGTCTGAAAAAAAAAACTCAGACCTTTTTGAAATTCAGTAATATTGATTATAGATGGTAAATATTAACAAAATGGCATGGAAATGTTAGGCATAGGTGTTCCTAAACGACACAATAACCCAATTGCACATGAAACCAAGCAGTTGTGTTTGAGTTTGTTGTCTCGCAAAATCAAAGAATTAAGTGAAAGGAAAGTTTATTTGAAAGACAGACAGACTCCCTGCAGTGGGGAGGAGACCCAAGTGGGTTTCCCTGTGGGGCTCTGTTGTCTAGGGGGTAGATATATACTTTGCTAGCCTCTGGTTGGTCCTTTCAAGAAATTCTGCATTAGCAACATCCATACATTTTAAAGCTTGTGTTTCTTCCCTGACTGGGATCAACTCTAGGTCATCTATAGGGTTCTTAGTGGCGTCACCTTCTATGATAATTTCAGCTTCTCCCAGAATGTTAGTGAGGAGGAGGGGAAAACCTCTTGGAGCAACCTTGTGCTTGCTCTTGATTTCTTTTGTAAGTCCAATTTTGGTTTCCTGTAATCCTTTTAAGGTGACCTGGCTTTCTCAATAGAAACACATTCCTCTACAGTTTCCCAGCAGAACTCATTCAGCAATCCTGTTGCCTTGCTCTCAGAAATCAGTAGGTATATTAATTGGAATAGGTCAGAAGCTCCAGCATTATATTCTTTAACAGTAAATAAAATTCCATTGCAAACTCATGTGGGTCCCAGAGAAAGGAATGGATGTAATTGCTGTTCCCCTCTCGCATGAAACCAGCCTTTCTGGTTTTTTTGTAATGTAATTAAACTGTGCTCCTTCCCTGAGCTTCTAATTTGCATTTCTATAAACAGGGGCTGGAAGTTTCTGGCCTTGAAGGCAAAATTTGCCATGTTAATTTTAGTTTTATTTTGAGATCTGTAGAGTCCAAATAGATCTCCAGGTATGCTGTGCACTGGGTTGCCTGCCTGTGTGCTGGGCCCCAAGTCATCTACAACTTCCCAGGAGTTTCAGCCTCCCCTTCCCATAGTCTTGTCCTCACACAGGTAAAATGTGTACATGTATACACACACATACATACATACACACACATGTACATATAAATATATAGGTATATAATAAATATACATATGCATCTATACTAATTTTTATTTATATTTAATTCATATAAGGAGGACAAATTTTACTTTTCTTTTTTTTTTATCCTCACCCGAGGACATTTTTCCATTTTTTGCTCAGGTAGAGTGGGAGGGAGAGAGAAGAACAGAGAGAGAGAGAGAGAAACATCGACGTGAAAGGGACACATCGAGTGGCTGCCACCCGCACAACCGACCAGGGCCGGGGACAAACTGCAACCAAGCTACGCGCCCTTAGCGGGAACCGAACCCGGGTCTCTCAGGACCGCAGGCCGACGCTCTAACCGCTGAGCCAAACCGGCCAGGGCAGGAGGACAAATTTTAGTTGTGAACATTCTTAGAAGATAACATAGCACCATCATGTAATTAAATATATACATATAACTTACCAATATTTATACACTTACATTATTTATTCCCCAAAATAGCCCTATGATGTACATATGATTTGCATCTTCACTATACAAATAATAAAGCAGAGGTACAGAGAGTTTAAGTAAGTTAAGTTACTTGTGCAAGGCCATACAGATAACATGCAGAGGAATTGAGATTTGAACCTATTAGTCTGTCCACAGTTTGTATCTCAACCCCCTAGGCTAGGCTGCCTCATCACTGTTATTGTTCTCACCCAGTGGGATAAGTTTTTGGGAATTCTGGAAAGAATAGGTGCATAGAAAATAGCTGGACATAAATTTTACTAGGGAAAAAGGGAAAAAAAATAATATTCACTAATCAGTTATTTTGGATCTTGTACACTACTGGGCAGTTAATTTGTATCTAATTAAAGTATACATGTATATTTTTATTTTTTTATATTGATATTTACACTTTTTAAAAGTTTAATTGTTTTACTAATATTAACTCATAAGATCTAAGCTTTTATTTGCACAGAAAGTTAAACATATAAATTCTTCTCTGGACCAGTCAGAATATCTATTTAAGTCACTTGCAGTAAAGTTGTTCAAGAAGCCCAGAACACTGAGGGGCTACAACATTATGACTTTAACCCACCCAGGATACATTTAGATGTGTCAAATCCAGTAATAGTTAAGAAAGTAGAAGTGTCAAACAGACAGACTCATGAGTCCCGAATCTGATTGCCACATGACAATGAAGAAATAATTTGCATCTCTGCCCCTCAATTTACTCATCTGTACAATGGGGATGATGCTAACATTTATCAGTTTAGCTTAGTGGGTCTCAATTGGAGGTGATTTTGCTGTCCAGAAGACATTTGGCAATATTTGGAGACACTTTGGTTGTCATAACTGAGGCTACTCCTGTCATTTAGCAGGTTGATGCTGCTAAATACCCACAAGGCACAGGGCAGCTCTTCATAACAAAGAATTCACTTACCCAGACTTCAGTGGTGCAGAGGTTGAGAAACCCACATAGTTATTTAAGCAAAAATTAACTAATACATAAAAATTAGAATAATGTCTGGTATAAAGTTCTTGATCACTGTTAGCCACTATTTTTATTATTATAGAGGGAAATATCCCGAAACAAGATTGATGTCGTCTGGGGAAAAGTGGAGGACAGTCTTCAGTGATGGACGAGGGACATAAAATTCTCTATTGCAGGAGAGGGAATCATGAACTGCTTCCGAGCACAGGAGTGAGAAGCACCGATGGGTAGTTCAGAGCGAAAGGGCAATGTGCTGTGGAAAAATGGGTCTCTTCAGTGCTGTACACATGTAATAGAGTCACAGTGGCCTTATTTAAATATAATATAAACATTTTTACTTAGGGAGTGGTCTTTGGAACAAGAAATCAATTTTTACTGGAAAACATTAAAAAAAAGACTAAACAGGAAACAGCCTCAAAGGATGTTTGGTTTGGCAGACTAAGGGGGCCGTTGTGAATATGTCTGAAAAAAAAATGTAAGCAGACAAGCAAATGCCCTAGAAAGTATTGTGAAATTTCACATGAATGTTGAAGTATTGTGGGTTTTTTTGTTCTTGTTCATCATTTTTACTTATAAATTTTCATGACTTCCTCCAATTACACATGAAATTAGCAGGCACCATGAAAAAAAGACGCTGTACTTGTTGGTGATTGACCAAATTGAGAAGGGCTAGAGTAGAGCAGACATTTCTTAACGGGGTAGCTATTTGCAGTCTGTGCTAACAGGTATCTACATCATACATGGCCTGACAGCAACTCTTCTCTGTTCATTTCATCATTTATTTATTTATTTATTTATTTATTTATTTATTTATTTATTTTGTTTTTGTTACAGATGTTTCTCCTTTTTTACCCCATTGACACCCTCCTCCCCATCCCCCCCTGCCCCGTCCCTGGCTTTGTTGTGCATGTCCATTGGTTATGCATGCATGCATATAAGTTCTGTGGTTTATCTCTTCCCACCTCCCACCACCCCCTCTTCTGAGGGTTGTCAGTCTGTACCCTACTTCCATGTTTCTGGGTCTACCCAATTCCCCAAACTGTTATATTCATTATATTCCATATATAAGTGAGATCATGTGGTATTGTCTTTTACTGCTTGGCTTATTCACTTAGGATAATACTTTCCAGGTCCCTCCATGTCGTCTCAAAGGATAAGAGATCTTTCTTTCTTACATCTGCACAGTACTCCATTGTGTATGTGTACCACAGCTTTTTTATCCATTCATCTACTGATGGACACATCAAACTAAAAAGCTTCTGCACAGCAAAAGAAAAACAACCATCAAAATGGAAAAGCAACCCACTGTATGGGAGAATCTAATTGCCAATGATACATCAGATAAGGGCTTAATTTCCAATATATATAGAGTGCTCATACAACTCAACAAAAGGAAGACAAAGAACCCAATTAAAAAATGGGCAGAGGAGCTGAATAGACACCTCTCCAAACAGGACATACAAATGGCCAAGAGACATATGAAGAAATGCTCAACATCACTAATCATCAGAGAGATGCAAATTAAAGCAACAATGAGGTATCACATCACATCTCTCAGAATGGCTGCTATCAACAAATCATCAAACAACAAGTGTTGGCGAGGGTGTGGAGAAAAGGGGACTCTAGTGCACTGCTGATGGGAATGCAGACTGGTACAGCCACTATGGAAAACAATATGGTGTTACCTCAAAAAATTAAAAATTGAACTTCCATTTGACCCAGTGATCCCACTTCTAGGAATATACCCTAAGAAGCCTGAAACACCAATCAGGAAGAATATATGTACCCCTATGTTCATAGCAGCACTATTTACAATAGCTAAGATCTGTTTATTTCATTTTTTACAATTAGTTTTAGAGAAGGGGGTTGCTATCAGGTGGTAATCTGGCCTTAGATTTTCAGATTCACTGGTGAAGGAGTTAATTACTGAAACTTTCCAATTACATAGGAATAATACAAAAAGCCACATCTTTGCATTATTTATTCAAATAAACAACATTTTTCAGAAGCAAATATTTGGCTTTACTAATGAAAAATGTAAATCCCAGCTTCATGTGTTAGTCATGAACGTTCTGATACCACATTGTTATTTCCCAGTGTTTAGCTGGAGTGAAAGTGTCTTTGGTGATCATGTAGGATGTCGACTACAAATGTCAGAAATAATGATCTGGTTGTACTGTCATCTTTGCTGAAGGAGATTTGTATCATATTTAGAAGAACATTTGTGTTGTTGAATAATTTTTAAACTAATTATCTACTACTGCTTGTATTGCATGAAATATAATCACACAGAAGTTTATATCAATACTGCTAAGTTTAATTTTATACATCTTATTTGAGAGGCAAACTCAAATTGACACATTTGTCAAATCTACACATACTGTTATTGGAATATGGGAACCACATATAAATGTTTTCCTTGCTTTCAGAAGAAGTGAATTCAGATTCCCAAGTCACTTCATCTTACAATGATTGTGTTAGTTTCTCATGAGAAACTTGAGTGTAAACAATATAAAGTAGCAATGTTTCTTTATAACATCTTGGCTAAGCTACTGCCTCTCTCTGCTAGGCAACCTGGTTTATTTAGATTGTGGTCCATTCATAGACATGTGAACAGCAAATAAGCTGATTGGCTAAATTGAAGCCTTTAAAAAACTTGCCCAGCCTGTGTGGCTCAGTGGATTGAGTGTCGTCTCATGGACTGAGAGGTCTGGGTTCAATTTCTGGTCAGGGCACATGCCCAGTTGCAGTCTTGATCCCCAATAGGGGGCATGTAGGAGGCAGCCAATTGCTGTTGCTCTCTCACATGGATGTTTTTTATCTCTCTCTCCCTTCCCCTCTCTCTAAAAAAATCAATAAAACAACAATAATGAAATAACCTTATCATTATACTTGCTTAACGTTGTTTATCATGTCAGAGCACATACGTTCAAATACTTCTTTTCAAATAAACTAGTTGCATTGTTCTTATATTTTTTTGGAGATCTCAAAACTTAATGACTATTGTTTTCTTAGTTGTTTGGTTTTAAAAGGGTCAAACAATGAAGGAAGAAAATTCAGTGTTGGGACATGCTTTTCTTGAAAAGAGACCACACTTGGGCATGAGAATCTTCTCTTTCTTTTACCTCCCTACAAAACCAGCATGTGGTATCAGTTGAGGAAAAAATGATTTCTGTTAATGGTGGCAGGAAAACGATATTACAGTTGTACTTAAGAGAATTGGAGAGAAGGAATATGAGAAAGATGTGAATGTTTTGCCTTGAACTTATCCAAAATGAAACTGTAAACTGATGATGATAACAATAAGAATGTTCGGTGTAAGGAGCATTTCCTGTATTCCAGGAAATATGCCTTGATGCAGTGGCTGAGTTATCCAGTTTTCTCTCACTAGAGCCTCTTTGCAAAATGCCTTTCAATTACTTCTGAGAATCCAAACATATAGTATGAATAATTATAAATTAAAACATTGCAGTGCTATCCCATTCTTTTTTTCCATTTAGGGAACTCACTGACAAAGTTTAATCCCATGACTACACTGGAAGAAACCTTAATGTTGACACTGACAAACAAGAGAAAGGCAATGTGCAGGACAGAGCTCCGTCTCTGACACATGCAACTCCTCCCAGTGATCCTTGTGTCAGGGATGGCCAGTGACGTATACCTCATAACCACAGAACTGGGGAAAGGAGCACATACCCTGTAAAATCACCTGAACAGCTGTGGCAGCTCTACTTGAATTAACAGATTCACAAGTGCATCTTTTCATGGTACCATTAGTTTCATTCCTCTAAATCATGCACAGAGTTAAATGAATACTGGTGTGTGTGTGTGTGTGTGTGTGTGTGTGTGTGTGTGTGTGTGTGTGAGAGAGAGAGAGAGAGAGAGAGAGAGAGAGAGAGAGAGAGAGACAGAGGC
This sequence comes from Molossus molossus, assembly GCF_014108415.1. Lineage (NCBI taxonomy): Eukaryota > Metazoa > Chordata > Mammalia > Chiroptera > Molossidae > Molossus > Molossus molossus. The sequence continues at coordinate 22,169,821 of NW_023425344.1, forward strand.
AGAGACAGAGGCAGAAAGACATAGAGACACAGAGGCAAACAGAATAAGAGAGAGCTAAAAGTAGAGAGAGAATATGGGCAATGATTGAGAGCTTGTGTGTTTGTGTATGTGGTGAGATCATGATATTTGTCTTTCTCTGATGTACAGTATTCCATTGTATACATGTACCACAGCTTTTGTACCCACTCATCTATTGTTGGGTACTTGGGCTGTTTCCAGATCTTGGCTATTGTAAATAGTGCTGCTATGAACATTGGGTGCATAAATTTTTCTAATCGGTACTTCAGGAATTTTTAGGATATATTCCCAGAAGTGGGATCATTGTGTCAAAAGGCAGTTCTATTTTTTATTTTTTTAAGAAACTCCATACTGTTTTCCACAGTGGCTGCATCAGTCTGCATCCCCACCAACAATGCCCTAAGGTTCCCCCTTCTCCAAATCCTCCCCAGCAATTGGTGTTTCTTGATTTATTGATGGTAGTCATTCTGGTGTGAAGTGATAATCTCATTGTGGTTTTAATTTGCATCTCTCTGATAATTAGTGAGGTTAAGCATCTTTTCATATGTCTATTGGTCATCTCTATGCCTTCCTTGGAGAAGTATCTATTCAGGTCTTTTGCCCATTTTTAACTGGATTGTTTGTAAATTAACTCCTTATTGAGTGTATCATTGGCAAATATGTTCTCCCATAAAGTGGGTTCCTTTTTCGTTTTGTTGGTGGTTTCTTTTTCTGTATGTAAGCATTTTAGTTTGACATACACTGTATTTTTAGATGTTTGAAACAAACACATATCATCAGCCCATTAAACCACAGATTCCCCAACACACACACACACACACACACACACACACACACACACCACACACAGTTGTTTTTTTTTTCTGTTTCTAGTCTGCGTTTAATACGAAAAGAAGAGTCTGTTTAAATTTTAAATTAAGTATACCTATGTTTTCTATGAGGACAATAAATGTATTTATTAATCGATGCATAAATTCCCAACACGTGTCATAAATAAAACGTAGCAATTCACAATTAGTTCAGATTGTAAATATCAGAAAACAGACACAATTAAATGCATAAAGACAGAGATCTTCTTCTAACAGAAGGTCAATGAAGGGACACGCAAATATAGTCATCCTTACAGATTATTCTTTAAAAGGCCATGTTAATAAACAATCAGCATTTAGCCCTTAGATATCAGCTTTCTATCATACACTAGCAAACTCAATACTCCAGACCACGGAATCACATACTTATCTCTTAGTAGGCCTGGGAAACACAGACAGTTGATTGACTGAAATCTTCACTTTCAGTTGGATAGTTGGTATCCTAGAAATACAATGAAAGCCTGAAATTACTCTTTAGTTTATAGAAGAATATACCACAAAATAGATTTTGGACACTTAATTTTGTATTACGTATATAAGACAACTAAATTATATATGAAGTTGATAACTATAAAAATATTTTTTGCTAAGATTAGTGCTAAGTGAAATCTAACTCTTATGTAAATAGAAGAACACAATTTTCAAAAATTTTTCCAGGTTTTTTAATGCTTTGGAAACAGCAGAGCTTGACTGGTATAGCTGAAATATAGAGAATTTAAATGTTATTCTATTTTGCCCTTGTATTGTACTCCCTTAGAATATTTTCCGTAGGTGTAATAGGCTGCAGTTCATATATTTGAAGTAAATTTGCCACATTTGCAATTAAATTACATTAAATAATAGGCTCTTTCTGGAATTATTTTAAGGATACTGTTGATAATGGAATATTTAAAATCAAGGGATAAGACGTACTATTGTTTCAATGAATGCATGAGAGTTGAAAATGAATCCTTTTTTTCCTCAATGGAAAAGTACAAGGGCTCAGAGGATAACATGAAATTTACAGTTAAAAAAATTGTCCATCTGGAAAATGAGAGAGAATAGTAGAAGGATAGCTTTAATTCAACGATCATTCAAGTTTGTGTAGAGAAGAATGCATGTAAGTTTGTCAGAAATTTCCATTAAAAGCCGAATGTTTAAAAGTGCTATAAAAGCATATGATGACTGCATCAAAGAGTAAATACAGTGAATTACCCGCATTTATGGAAAATAAAACTTGCTGTATTCAATAGCACACTATTATAACATTCCATACCTTCACACATGTGCATGCACAAACACATCTGCACCATAGTGTTAACTGTAGGAGTTGGTAGTTCATTAATTCAATTCAAAGAATTTAAGCATATATTAGACATCCATTGTATACCAGAAATGCTTCAATGTCCTAGAAGTAGATAGGACTAAGAAAGTTTCCCTACCTTGAAGTGACTCCCATTGGGGTCAGGAAAAGGCACATGAAACCAACTACTATACAATGCAGCACATTTTAGAGCTCTATAATAACACGGGAGCATGAGTATTTCTGCCTGGTTCTTGTCATTACCTTAAAATGTGTTACTTGTGAGTTTACATGTGAAGACCATGATATGCCCATACCTCAAATAATTTTCACTTTCATACCCAATTCATTTCAAAACATGTGACCTATAAATTCATTGACACCTCTAGCCTTGTCTCCTCCACTGTCCTCTTCTTCCGTTCCATCTCCACATTGGTCTCTAAAAAGGTCTTTACCTGAATCGTTCTTCCTCTCTCATTATTGATTCTGAATTATTTTCACAGGAACCACTTGGGGAAACTCTAACTCTGGCTTAGTACCACCACAGAAACAGACGAATGCAGCATAAATCCATGCTTCTCATACTTAACTTAGTCCTCAATAGAGCACTCAACATTTTACCCATTGCAATAGCTTCAATTGTTGTACACATGTTTACCATTCTCAAAGCTGTATTTCCAAATGAGATTGATTGATTGATTTTGTCTTTTGGTTGCCTTCAAAACATATCTACTTCAGTCTTCCACAGACACCTCATAGTAAATAATGAAAACAGATATCATCCTTTATTTGATTCACACCAGTTGTCAGTGGTCAGGTCAGTAAAGGCAGTACTGCCAGCATGATTATTGAATACTTACACTTTTCTTTTCAGAAAAGGTTTTATAAAACAGCACATTTGAAGATGTTGCCTCCAAGACTCAAATTGCAAGCCTAACATTCCCAGATTGGAAAAAAAAATCCCATATAAATCAAGTGTAGTTTTGATTTACAATTCATAGAACATTATCAATCTTTACATTTTTCAAGATCCTCTTACCACTGTGAGTCCCAAGAAAATCCAGATCTATATATCATAAAAGAAATATTCTTTAGATTAGCCTATTTTAACAATTAAATAGTTTTCCACCAGTTTCTAGGTAGAACAGGAAAAAAATATCAGTTGACAATTCTCTTGGTCTTTATATGGTAATAATTTGGTAATTAGTGGTAATAGTTCATTTCTATTTGACATTATTTAAAATAAAACTGGCCTGGTTGATGTTGCTCAGTGATTGAACATCGACCCATGCACCAAGAGGTCACCAGTTCAATTCTCAGTCAGGGCACATGGCCAGGTTGTGGGCCCAATACCCAATGAGGGGCATGCAGGAGGTGGCCAATCGATGTTCTCTCTCATCAATGTTTCTATTTATCTCCCTTCCCCTTCTTCTCTCTCTAAAATCAATTTTAAAAAATTATGAAAAAATAAAAGAAAACTGAATTTTTCCAAACCACTTGTATGAGTGTGAGTTTTGCGTACGTGATAATTCACAGTATCACAAGCATGTGTTCAAACTGGTAAACTGATACAGGTTTAAGAAGCAACTACAAACAAAATATTGTTGAATTGTGGTCTTTATTCTTATGTTTATTCATTTTGTTTCAATCTCTCAGAATGTTAGGTCATGCAAAAACATGATCTGTTAATAGTGATATAAGAATTTAATTGTATATTTTTCAAGACCTCTGTTTTTTCCTTGTCTTAATTTTTCCAAAACTACATTGGAAATGACCATGATTAATTTACTGCATTGCTTAAGTGTGGTCACTTTGTTTAATATGCTAGATATGATATATTCTGTCGTGGCAGGAAAAGAAAGAGACCATTATTTTTAAAAATACTCTAAAAATTACATTGATGGCACCACAGGAGCAGATTCAAGTCAATATTTGTGTCTTATTGGGTTGCCTGGAGTTAATAATAATATGCAGGGGAAAGGAAAAATATTCTCTTGACTTTGGCTTTGCAAAATACTTTCTGTCATTATTTATGAAAAAGACCAATCATACAACATTAAACCTATTTTGTCTTGGCCTGAGCCACTGGTAGCAATGTTTATGCATAGTTTATTATGTGAATTACCACTTGAGAAAAGAAGATATGCTTTAAAAAAATCTAATTACATGAGTAATTATGTTCTTTAAGGAAAAAGCACAATTTGTCAACATTTAATATGTGGCCAGGGTAAATGCAGTTTAGCCACAGCAAGGTCAGCAGAGAATATGCACACATTAGAATGAATGGTTATTGGTAGAGTATCAAATGCTTTATGTAAGCAATGAAAATAAACTCACATTCAGCCCAATCCAAAGCCACAAGTAAGCTATAAAAGGTCTTTGCTCTCAAGTGAAATCAATTACAACATAGCTACAAATGCTGGTCAAGTATTTAGTTTCTTCCAGAGAGAAGGCAAAATGGTTTCATTTTCCTTCATACTGGCCAGTGGAAAATTGTTAATTTGTTCTGGTTTCATTGCTTATCAGAGATCTGTAATCTTTCAATCAATTTGAAAATTGCTATGGAAACTCTCTATGCTACTCTGTCTGCCCTTTGGATTAATATTAAGTTTGAAAACAGCATAAAATTCTATACATCACTATTTTACCCAGTCTTGGGTTAATTTACAGGTATAAAGAATCCAACATTTAGCAGATTGTATGAAATAGGTCGGGATTTCCATTTGTTTTCCGTGAATAATCCGTGTAGCTTCCATGGTACTCGACGCAAACTGTGCAAGCAAGACAAGCAAACAAAAAACACGAAGCACAAAAGAACCTTTGAAAAATAATTGCCTAAGTGAAATGTTTACTTATCTTAAAGACTCTCCAAAATAGTATGTATGTTTGTTCAATACTGAATCATGAGGGTTAGAACAGCGCCCAGTACATCTCAGGTGACACTCATTTTTAAAAAGACTGAATAAGTGACCAACGCATGTACATGAAGTAGTTCTGAGATTAAATGGGACTGTGAATTATTCCTATTTTTTATTAAATATACCTAATGTTAAGAATTAAGAGCCTGATGGCATTCCTCAAAAGGGTAAATCTGGGCAGAAAAAACAAAAACACCTTATGGTATGGATGATAATTTAAGATTCTCTTCGGTTTATAGAGTTTTTGAGGAGTTCCCAAATACTAAAGAAAATCCTTCATATTTATTATATGAATAAAAAAATATTGGAACCATTTTTCAAGTTCTTGGTTAACCTGAGTATTTAATACAATAAAGAAAACCCAGGTTTCAATGTGACTCTGGGAAAGTGATCATCAAGAAGTAGTGAGCCACTCTGAACAGTATTTTCCTAGTTCCTAGAAGTCCTGTAATTGGAAATAGACAGGAAGTCAGGGGTCATTTGCTCTAATCTAATATCTGAGGAAATGGCTCTTTCTTCAATTACAATACACACAATGTGCAATACATTTTTGTGTATCTGAATTCTCAGGAACTCAAAAGCTCAACACACTAATTTATTTTCCCACTTGACTTTTATGAGAAGGAAAGAAATGACAAATAATAGGAAAGATAATGAATAAATTTAAAGATGACTCTGGGGTATTTTAGTACCCTGAAGTATCTTTTCAGTCATCAGGAAAAAACACAATTATCTTCAGTATCATTTTAGTGCTAACGCTTTGATTTCATATCCAGGCACGGAAACCCTATTTTACATGGAGGCTCCATGCCCAGGGATTCGCCGTGGAATGTGTATTAGATAAAGAGGGAAAGAAACAAGAGAAGACAGTAAGCAGAAGCAGTGTGAACTAAGGAATACAAGAGAAACAGAAAAATCAAATTTGAAGAAGCAGCTATAGCAGGAGACAAAAGAAGGGACTAGAAAATTCCTGACCCTGTGGGTGTAATATAAATGCACTGTTACTCTTATCTCAGACTCTCTTCCCATTCTCGAGAGAATGTTCCATAACCACTGACAAGCCTTCCTGTGTTCCTTAACAATACACAGTTCACCAAGGTAACTTTACCAGGGTCTCTGTTCCTCGCAATCTAACTTATCTAATAAAAGTATGCTGACCAACGTCTAGCCCAGACAGAATTCCCACAGAACGTCTCTTGGTCTGATCACCACAACATTCCTGACGTGTGAAATTACTTGCAGCACTCGGAGTGCCTTCATGACCCAAAAGTTCTTTGTGAAAGTGCTGGAAAATGTTCTGTTCTCTCTCGAATATTAAGAGGCGTTGGTCTTTCCCCATCTTTCCTGCCCCCACATTTTCCGTCTTTTCCCTGTGCTGAGGATCACCTTCCAACATTTCCTCATGTTTTTCCTGTTCGACTTTTTCTCCCTGCCGACTCTCTGCCCCCCTCCCCTCCTCCTGCTTTCTCAATTCATAAACTGGTTAAATACAGTATTAAAGTATATAGTAAATTGTACCAGTGTGTTAAATGTTAGTTGTAGAGTGTGTCACAATAATTATTTAATACATGTAATTAATGCATTCTTAGGCAGTGATCATTACCACTTGCTAAGAAGGATCTCAAAGCAGAATAACCTTTAACACATCTGAGCAATGAAAGAGTTTGTAGTACAATTTATGAGCTTTCAAATCCCAAATCCTCATTTTGAGAAAAGAGCCTTTTGGGTGGTATTTTCTACCCTCAAAGGAAAGACTATTACTACTTCTATATTTCACTATAATTTGAATCACTGCTATAAAATGGTTACTTCAAATGAATTGGAGTAGCATAGACAATATTTTCTCTAAATTTTGCTGACTTAAATCATGCTTATGAGCCTAAGCACTTCCTATAAGTTATTACTAAATATTATGTATTAGAAACTGTGTAGGCTTTGGCTACAGCAGCAACTCTGATTTAACATTCAATGTCGCCATTTACCAACCTGTGAACTTGACTTTATCCCCTTGACTGCAATGTCCTCATCTGTAAAATTGGAACATTAAAAACTGACTTTGCAGGGTTATGGGAAGAATAAGTTGAGATATTTTTTAAATGTCTCTTAAATAATTTAACCTATTTATACATATTATGGAACCTATTATGTAGTATATAATAGTATATTAATATATAGTAATAATATAGTGATCATATTTATAAATCATACACACACAACCTGGTGTCACTGTGAACTTTGTATTACAATATACTTCTTTTTTCTTCTTATTGCCTGAAACTTGGTTTATTTGTATTCTCATTTGCATTTTTCCAGTCTGCATCTCTTCAAGCCTCTTCTTCCTTAGAATCTATCAATTCCATTGAGTCACTAGGAAGAATTTTCCTTGACATCAGAGATATTTCTTCACTTACCCCTTCAAATAGTGGTCTAATTTGACATTGAATGCCAATATATTTGTATATGTGTGTATATTTTTGCAAGACAGATATGCTGTGTCTAATATGGCATGTGTATAAATACAAAAATATTAGATAGCAAGATTTCTTCATCTGTTAAAGTTTTTCATCATTCATTCAATTGCTACTGATTTATTATTTGTGGTAAGAACTTACTGGGAAATACAGAGAAGAAGAAATAGTTTCTGCTTCTAAAAACTCAAAATTAAATCACCTGAGCTTATTTCACAATGGACTGAATTTAATAAAAGTCTGCTTAAGGACCGGAGTGTACAAGGCAATATATTGAGAGTTGTAGAAGATACAAAAATTAAGACAATAGAATGCTTCCTTCTTAGAGCTTTGTATGATTGACAAGTACACGATATATAAGTAATCAGTATATTCAAGATTGTAATTTCCAATAACAATTACGGTATTTCTAAAATACAGAGAACTTAGATTATGTCAAACACACCTCTAGGTGCCTAAGCATATTATCTCAATTTGATCATAAATATCCTCTGTGTTAGGTATCGTTATTCTAATTGTACAGAGGAGGAAACTAAAGTGCAGAAGTTAGATAATCTGTTCAAGGTCATTAGGCTACTAAGTTTTATAGCCCAGATTTGGGTACATGTAACTGGGTTCCATACCTCACCTTAACACACATATATGTATGGTAATCTACAATATTTTATATATATGTATATATATAGAAATATTAGTTGTAGGTCCTGATAGTATTTTTAAGGTGGCATACAGGTTGTACTTTGAATAAACAAGAGTCTATAAGCTGAGACAGAGGATAGGTAGAACTACTATGGGAAGAGACAGGTTCTCTTTTGAGGAATTAATATGAACAGTGGTGTCACATTTAAGATACCGCATGGGGTGGTCTATAAAACAGTGATGAATCTGTTTGGATGAAGAAGAGGCCAGATGTAGGGGAGAAGTGGAAATTAAAGATGGAAGATAAGAAGAGTGAAGGAACTGTACTGCAATGAGAACACTATAAATCTTTCAAAAGGACAATGCTCTGAAAGCATAGACCACCTGACAAGGTGTGACAGTCTAATCTTTGGGAAGCATTTGAAGAGGTCACCAGAGCTGTCTGCACCTGAGTAGCTGAGACTCTCCAGTCTCTGAAACAATCCTGCTGAGTTTCAGGCCACCAGGAAGGTTCTGCATAAATGACTGCGTGAAATCACTCTTAACACATGGGGCTCTGAAGTAATGCTGCCTGTTGTCAGATACAGTTACACCTGTCTCCACGAGCGGAGGTAAGAGCATTAACTGCACTGCACATCATGGCTTCTGTCTAGTCCTGTCACCGTCAAGATCCATCTGAAGCTACAGAACACAATGGTTGACTTGAGGACCTTCATCCCTGAGAAGGTGAAGCAGACAATGAACATCGTTTTTAAATACGTGGCAGAGAAAGGGAAAGGTGAGTTTCGAGTTTGCATTTGCACAAGTCAGTCTCATGCCCTTCTGAGAGCGGCCATCAAATGGTTGTATTAAAACTGACACATCTTTCATAGCCAAAAAAGCAAAATGATGCTTTGTAAGAAGAGAAACAATTTCAGCAGTTTGGTAGAATTATGTCCTTGGCCTTCAGAAGAACACCGAAGCCAGGACAGAAGTGTCATGTGCTCTTCTTTTCTTCCCTGTGTTCTGGGCTATTACTTGCTAAATCAATTGCAGCTGCTTACCTCGGTCCAATGCATTTAAGCCCCTTTGCACTGGAGTCTATACAGCACCCTTTGAGAATTTCACCATAACTCCTTACCAATTCCCTAAGCTGTCTTGACTTCTCTACCAGAAAATTGTTATTATATTTATAACAGCATTTGGAGAATATTTCACCAAGCTGCTAACGCCATTCTGTTTAATACAACCAATGAATTATGCCTTCAATGCCTTTTTCTCTCTGCATGAAGTGCTAGATTAATGCACTATATAATGTTTGTAAATACAACCGTGCTTCTTCTTTAGAAGTTATTAAGTGGGTTTTAATAAACATTGAAATGATCAATGTGTTCATTGGTTCCAGATAATGTTTATCAAATATTTAGGAAGAGAAAATAATGTGTGACCAATAATCTAACTCAGGAAGTAGTTTTATTGGGAAAGATATACTTAAATAGGGATAGAATTTCAACACTAAGGGCTTTTAAAAATACAATCAGGAAAAAAGAGGTAAGATTAGGTTAAGTAAAATTTAATGGGACATTAGGTTGGAAAATTTAACTGAACAAAGTCAGAAATTTAAAGCTTACCTTACAAGGATAAATCCAAATTATGTTCTTTGGTTATGTGTTATAGACCACGTGGATTTTATATTTACTAATATTATTTGTTGATAATCATGTTCTGCATTGCAAAATTGATAACCTAAAAATTATTCCTCCTAATTCGGAATCTGAGGGACTGACTAGTCATAGGCAGTAAAGTTATACAAGTCAAATTCAACACTTCTCCTAATTTTCATATCTTTAAATGAAGAAATACAGATACAGATATAAATAGAGGTAGAGGTTATCTATCAATCTGTGTGCGTGTATGTATTTCTCTGTCCTTTTTGCACTGTCCAGAAGTATTTCAAAGTGTTATGAGAAATTTACATTTCAGGCAATAGTAAAAATTATTGGGGAAAATAAGGCACATTTGATTTCTCCCTTGAATCTCTCCCTACACATGGAACAAAGGACAGTTCTGTTGAAGAATGACAGAGGTGCAGCTGTTGTTTGTGTTAAAACTCTACAGGGGAAACAAAAAAAAAAATTCAAGATCATGGGAATAATAAGAGGTTCAAGATCACCTTTTACTGTCTAAAAGTGACATAGAATTTCTATTGTTAATAAAAATGTTTATTCTCCCAAGAGAGCAGCAAAGTATTTCGGTCTCTGCAAAACACTATTGCAGTTTATTAGGAGAACTTGACTTAATCCCTCTTGAACGGTCATTTCCAACTTTGTGTCAAATTTTTTTTTTTTCTTACAGTCTAATGGAGGCAAAAATGCTAGAATTTCTGACTAATGTTTGTCCATTGCAGTCACATTTCATTGTCACATATTTTCACAAGACAATGAAACTGGCATACAACACCAGCGGCACACGCTTAGAATGGAAAATGTTTTTCAGCAAGTGTTTTTGTTCAAGAATTTAGGATTAGAGGGAACATGGAGAGCAGAATTTGCAAAGGAAGAAAATATGATTTATATGAAAAAAGTCATGAATTTTAAAAAATGTGAATTTAGCAGAATGACATAAAAGGGAATTCTGCATTTTAAGACTGGAAGCTTCATGGAATTTTAATGAAATAAATGTTCTGATGATGCAGGGAGAGAAAAAATAAGCAAAGCTGAGTAAATCAGATTTAGATATGACAGAAATTCTATATTTTATTATATAAATTATTACTGAATTTTCTTGTTAAACAAACGTATAGTGGGAGAAATATTCGTGAAAATAATATAATGTTTAGGTCACAAAAATAGTGATTATTAAGTGGAAAATCATTATTCAAGACATATTTATGTTCAATAGTATAATGTTGAAAAGTGTACCACTTAAAAATAACATTTAATATAAATTTGATTTTATGATGAAAAATAAAGCTGTTGGCATATTTATTCTTTGAGCCATGGGCAACCTAAGTCTTATGCCTACAAATATGTATTTGGGTTATCATTTGTGTTTACCTGTTTATCTTTTACTAAAAATACTGCTGAGCAACACTGCTTCTCTAATCTATTATGATTTATGCTGCATAATATTAAACAGCTTCCACAAGATGAGTAAAGAATTGAAGAAAACCTCATTTTTGCCAGAGAGCTACCTACTCACACAACATGATGCCATTTTGTAGGTTTTGTGCCATAAAATGAGGTGTATTTGATTTATTAGTTCCTCCTTCCATAAAGGAAATGGGTGAGTTTTCTGTGCCTCCTACTTTTAAGTCAATAGAGTGTAGGAAGTCAACTATCAAAAGCCTGTTGACCTATATCACCACCTCTGCCCTGTGAAAGCCAAGACCACATGAAACAATTAAAAAGGCAATAGGCAAGCAAAATAAATATTTCGTTGAAAGGTATAGCTGAAAAGAAGTGCCAAGTTTGCCAAAATTCAAGGCAGAATCCTTAGCTGAAGAGGGGCTTTGTGCAAGTTATTTACACATGTTGAGCCTCAGTGTCTTTATTTTAAATGTGGGGTTAATAATATTTATGTGTAAAAATTACAAAGGACAATCCATCTCAGGGGTTATTCTAGTGTCTGACACCATATGTACTCAATAAATACTACATTTAGGTTAGTATAAACAAATAACATGTTATTCCATGTGTATATATATGGTTTTAGTATGTATACTTAAGATATACACACACACTTTGTCTTATTTAAGAGAACCCAAACGGACTGTAAGGGCTAGCTTTTCTATTTGTGTTTATATAGGTCAATAGGAGAGCACAACTTGCCCAGTAGGTCCATCAGGACTAGTTAAAATTTAATTTAACCATAATCAAAAGGGTTTCCTTTTCTGATAGCCTGCTAAACAGAATTATTGTATCGATGATGACTGCGAGTCAACTTCAAAGTACACAAAAGATGACCTTGCATACTTCCTGTAGAAATTAGTGTTTAAAAATTGCTACACACATTTGATCTTCACAACAGTCAGTGAATAATTGTTCAAGGTCAAACAGAACTGGCAGAGTAAAGACAGGGACCCACGTTTCATTTCTAATGAATTACTGCTCACCACTCCATATTGCTGGTTCCCACTACCATTTATGTCTTGTGTACAGGCAGTGAAAGTGATATGATAGTCTCTGTGACATTTTTACATTGTAGATGGAAATGGCCGACTCACTGATAGCATGAGAAAACATCTCTGGTAACACTTGGACTTAAGGCTAAGACGGGCTGACAGACTAGAACTCAAGGTGGACTGCGGCCCAGGTGATGAGTTCAGCTGCGCTATTCTGGGCCATGGAAGGAAGAGTAGTGACCTTGAAATGCACAGGTTGTCATCCTAACTTTGTCCTAGAGATTTGCATTAATTTGGAATTTTCTTTGCTGTTATTAGTACACAAAGACTACTGATTTCCAGGGACACTGTGAGTGAAGACTAATCGTCATTTCTCATTGTTTGCCACCTAAAAGTGAACAGAATAGTCTGTTGGTCAAGTATAAATAGAGTCAGCTTTTCCCCAGAATCCACAAAAGAAAATAACAATATTAGTGTTATTATTATTGGATTTTGGGGGAGAAGTTGTTAATTAAAAAACTTAGAAAACTTTTTAGTATTAGCTATATTTTATACATATAGCCATATCCAAATGTATAAAAAGCCTTTGGAATATTTTCAGTAGTTACGCTGAATACTATAAATACTTATTGATCATACACATATTTATGAGTTAATTAATATAATATCTACTAAACTTATTATGATAATCAGTAATGAAGTTGCTTGTGAACTATAAAGCCTTCTCCATCTACATTTTATATGAAACCAAAAGAAAATAAAAGCAACAAAAACTCCATCTACTACCAAGTACTGATATATTGCCTATTTTTTAAGACACGCACACACACACGCACACACACACAGTTTATATTATTCTTTTATTTTACTTTTTTCAAATTATATATGGACATTTTTAGCAGTTAGGGAGAGTAAATTCTTCTAAAGGCACTGATGTGATCCCCAAGCATAAAACACTGATGCACAAGTTAAAAGCTTCCCCAGCTGCTAACATGCCCTCCCCAGTCATCGGCCAGTTTCGCAGCCAGAGTGTAAAGTTATCCTTTGAGAGTCTGGTGATAAAGAACTCATTTTTAATTGTTAAATATTTTTTTTCAAGAGAAAAAGAGTTATATAAATTTTGCACATTTAGATGGTTGCTAATTGGGGATGTCAGTGTCATTAAGCAAAAGAAATGCTGGAGGGAATTTATATCGTATTCGTAATTGTCTATTTCCACACTGTAGAATGCAAGATGCAATTTGTTCGTTGATTTTTGTATCATTCTTTTGGTTATTTCAAAACAAAGAGATTATATATTTGTTCAGAAACAATTGAAAAAAAATTTTTTTTAATTAGTAGTTGCATTTACCTTGGAAATAATTAAAACATTTACACCAAGACAGTTCTTTCATTTCCTACTTCAGATCTCAAGAAATTGATTCTGTCTCTGACCTTCCACCAGACCATCCAGCATACTTTACCAACTTACACTTTTAAGCTCTACTAACAGGCAACATAATATATGATAGAACATTTTCTAGTTTAATTAGTTGAACTAAATCAATCTTGATTTTCAGAATTAGTTTTTTTATATTTTTCTTGTAAATATACTTTATTTTTTAGAGCAGCTTTAGATTCACAGCGAAATTGAGCAGAAAAATGCATGTTGTCATATATCCCGTCTCTCACACAGGCATAGCCTCCCCAGATAGCAGCATCCCCCACATTTCAAGGTCTGCCACAGAATGGCACATTTGTTAACATCTTGGAACCTACAGTGACACATTAAAACCCAAAGCTGTTCATAGTATTCTTTTATGATCCTTTTGATGTCTGTGGGATTTGTAGTGATTTCTCCTCTTTCATTTTGGATATTAGTAAGTTGGTTTGTCTTTCTTTTGTATCTTAAGTAGTATGGCTAGATACTTATTGATAGAGGTAATTTCCAAGAACCTGCTTTGGGTTTTGTTGATTTCTTTTCCCCATCGATTTTTTATTTTTTATTTCATTAATGCCAGCTCTAAATTTTATTGTTACACTACTACTACTACTACTACTACTACACTACTATCATTTGTTTTCAAGTTCCCTGAAGAGGAAACTTAGATTATTGATTTAAATTTTTCTTCTTTTCTTATATATGCATTCATGCTATTTATTTCCCTCTAACTAGTTCTTCCGCTGCATCCCACAAATTTGACCAGGTGGTTTTTTATTTTTATTTAGTTCCAAAACATTTTTAAATTTCTTCTTTGATCCATGTGCTAGTCAGACATATGTTGTATAATTTCTAAGTATTTGGATATTTTTTACTAAATATTTTCTTAATAGTGTATTTTAGAACTTTTTCCTCATGAAACCCATGAATAAAATGAATTATTATTATTGAGCATATTTTGTTTCTCTATGTATTTGATATTATTGTTAAAAATATGCCTTCATTTTTCTTTGCAGATAAAAATATAGAATTTGATATAATAGCCTTAGCTAGCACAGGGTTTATGAGATATATATCTATTTAGACAGGAAATAGAACTGCACATAAAAATCTCTATGGATCTCACCCCTGGCTAGTTTGACTCAGCAGTCAGAGCATCAGCCAGTGATTCCTGGTCAAGGGCAATTACCTGGGTTGCAGGTTCGATCCCCGGCATGCAGGAGACAGCCAATTGATGTCTCTCTCTCACATGGATGTTTTTCTCTCTCTCTCCCTCCTTCCCTTTCCCCCTATCTACAGATCAATGGGAATATATCCTTGGGTGAGGCTTAACAAACAAACAAAAAATCTCTATGGATCTCATAAGAATTTTAACATGTAGCACTACACGTTCTTCATCTTCCCCCTTTGGTAATTGTAGAAGTAACCCGTAAGGAAATATTATTAATTCCATCACATGACTCAGAGAAGCACTGTTGTTAGGGTAGCACAGTTTTAGGTGAAAAAGCCAAGATTTAAACCCTGATTTTAAAACTTGTTTTATTTTGCACACTGCCTGTTAAACAGAACAAATAAATAAATATACACAATGATGAACAGATTTCTTCAATGCTCTATAAGCAAAATCAATGGTTAAATAGTAAGAAAAACAGTTTGAGTATTTTTGTAATTGATCTCTGAGCAATTCTGTGACAAAGACAGAGGCTTATGTTTTGTGATGATTTTCTTATATGTTGTAGATTAGCCTTATCCAATAGAAATACAATTCAAGTCATGCATACAATTTTACATTTTATAATTGCTTCATATAAAAGTAAAACAGAAACAAAATTAATTTTATTAACGTAGGGCTAAGAAAATACTTTTCCTTTCACCTTGTAAATTCTTCTAGCTGGGCTAACCATCAAATTAACAGACAGATTAACAGGAGAACATATACATTTACTACAAATGTACATGCCAGGGGTGTCATAAAATATGAGACCTCACAACACTTTGGGCAGTTGGGTTTATACGCCATTTGAACAAGGATAAAAGGAGCAGGCATTTGAGATTTCAAAGGAAGCAGGTAATTTATAGGGAGCTGAAGAGTGCGGCAGGCAAATTCTTGCTTCACAACAGAGAAACAACGGAGCATGCAGGGACTCCAGTGAACACTCCTGCTGGGAGCTCTTCCCTCTAGCACACCCAGGAGAGTACGTCAAGATTCCCTTCATGGAGCAGGTCTTTCTATCTGAATCTCAGTCAGGGAAGGGTGAGAGTCAGACTTTATTTCTGAGGCTTTTGATTCTTGATAACCGGCTTAAAATCAATCTCCCCAAAAAGCAGTTTTAGGGTGGCAAACTTTGGTTCCCTTGATAAAATGATGTTATATAAACCAGTATGTCCTAAATGTTATCATTCAGGAGTGGGGAACCTTTTTTCTCTCAAGGACTACTTAGATATGTATGACATCATTTGTGGGCCATACAAGATTATCAACTTAAAAATTAGCCTGCTATATTTGGTCAGGTTAATTTGGTGAGGCGTGTGATGTCTGCTGGCACTGATGTCACAGGCCTTATACGGCCTGCAGGCCGGACTTTCTCTACCCCTGAACGAGACATTTACATTATTTTTTGCACTTTGAAATCTAATGTATATTTTATACTTATAGCACATCTCAAAATTTAGATGCTAACTTTTCACCAGAAATACTTTACCTTTATTTAGATTTCATAAAATTTTCAGCTGAATATGTAAAACTGAATATCCAAGTTCTTCCAAATATAGTTTTGCAATAAAGAATTGATTATCAAAAATAATTAATATTTGCATATATTTGTCAAGGTTGGTTTATTTTTCAAAAAATAATTGTTTTGGATTTGAAACAAAAATAACAATTTTATTTTTATTTGTTAATTTTTAAATATGGCTTTATTTATTTTTAGAGAGAGAGGAAGGGAGAGTTAGAAACATCGATGTGAAGGAGAAACATCGATCGCTGCCTCCTGCATGCCCTTTACTGGAGACTGAGCCAGAAACCCAGGCATGTGCCCTGAGCAGGAGTCAAACCGGGACCTCTCAGGCTAGGGGATGATGCTCAATCCACTGAGCCACACTGGACCGGCAAAATAATATCAATTTTAAAATTACATTTATTCAATTTCAAAAATGTCTATTTTATGAGTTCCATTTATAAGCCTCATTGATATTTGGAAGTTTTTTGAGACAAAACATGACTCATCTAAAGTTAAAAATATAAATTACAATTTAAATTTTGAATCAATTGTTTTGTTGATTCAATTGATACCGTTAAAAAAAAAGGTTTTGTGTCCTACTGATTGCTTAGCGGCTTAATAAAATTTTTAAATATCTTGTAACCATTTCATAATTTTCTTTTTTAATTTTTTTTTCTTTATTGATTTTAGAGAGAAAGGAAGTAAGAGGAAGATAGAAACATGGATGAGAGAGAACATCAATTGACTGCTTCTTGCATGCCCTCCACTGGGGTTTGGGCCCAAAACCTGGGCATGTGTCCTGACCGGGAATCAAACTTGTGACCTTTTGTTTCATGGGTCGATGCTCAACCACTAAGCCACACTGGCCAGACTCATAATTTTCTTTAAAATTAACCATAACTGAAATACTAATTTTTTTACATCATCACTCTTAAAACAATTTTTATTTTACCTAAGTATTATGTATTTTATAGCTGGTCAAAAGTATGAGCTCAAATACTATTAAAATCATTAAATATTTTGGATATATAATTTTGAATTTAGGTTATTGATTTTAACCTTTTAACCACTGAGTTCAAATGTCTTAAAAATTTACCTTTGTGCTGAAAATGTCCATTGTTACTGAACACATTATTTTATACAGACATTTTTAAAATTTTGTTCTGCCATAGCAAATTACAATTGCCACTAATTGTGAAATTTGCAGCAAACCTTTCAAATTTTTTTTTTTACCCTCACCTGAGGACATTTTTCCATTTTTTTATTCAGACAGAGTGTGAGGGAGAGAGAGGAAGAGAGAGAGAGAGAAACATCGATATGAAAGGGACACATCGAGTGGCTGCCACCCGCACGACCCAACCAGGGCCAGGGGCAAACTACAACCGAAGTATGGGCTCTTAGGGGGAACCAAACCTGGGTCTCTCTGGACCACAGGCCAACACTCTAACTGCTGAGCCAAACCGACCAGGGCTCAACTTTTTTTTTGTTTTGTATTACTATTATGGCAATTTGGTACAAGCTCCAGTCTATTCTTCATTGGTACTGTGCTTTTGTATTTAATTTCTTTTTATTTTTTATCCTCACTCGAGGATATTTTTGCATTTATCTTCAGAAAGAGTGGGAGGGAGAGAGGGGGGAAGAGAGAGAGAGAAACTTTGATGTGAGAGAGATACATCGAGTGGTTGCCGCCCACAAGACCCCAACCCGCGGGGGACAAACTGCAACCGAGGTACATGCCCTTAGTGGGAACCGAACCCGGGACTTTCTGGTCAGCAGGCCAACGTTCTAACTGCTGAGCAAACCAGTGAGGGCACTTTTGTATTTAATTTTTAAGTTTGCTTGTACTTTTCTCAGTTGGGCAAACTATAATTAAAATAACCATCCTTTCCATTTAATATCCAACTACAATTTGTATAGGTATCACTGTAACTCATGCTGTCTCATAAAATGTTTAATTTTAATGTTTTTCTTAATTCCTCATCTGAGGTTATTTTTCTCTTTATCATCAGATAGAGTGGGAAGGAGGGAGAGAGAGACACACAGAGAGAGACATCGATGTGATAGAGCCACATTGACTGGTTGCCTCCCGCACAACCCAACCAGGGCTGCGGATGAACCGCAACCAAGCTACGTGCCCTTGACCAGAATTGAACCCACAACTCATTGGTCTGTGGGCCGATGCTCTAACCACTGAGCAAAACTGGCCAGGGCCCATGCAATATTTTAAAAAAATATATTATATCTGTGCATCAAAACACAATTTTACTGAATTCATTGTTGATACCAAAAAGATTGGTGATAATTATATCTGTAATACTAGAAACAATGCATGCATTCAACATAGGCACTACATACAACTATGCTGTGTTACACAGTGCAATGGTTGAAATGAAACGCAATCCTACAAAAATAGCAGTGTTATATATAATGCAAAAATATCATTCAATGTTTCAATTTTTACCTTAAATTAATATTAATTAAATTAAATTAAATTAAATTTTACTTCCTTAGTTGTGCCAGCCATATTTACCATGCTCAGAAGCTACATGTGGCTAGTGGCTACTGTGTTAGTCAGGCTAGTTCTAGACGGTTCTGTTATAGTCTATAAAATTGGAAATGTTAAAACCAAGGTCATAATTCTGTTAAATTTAGCTTTGAAGAATGGCTCTAGAAATCATTCTCTCTCAACACCCATCATAGACCTAGACTTTCCCCAGATAATCGGCAACCCCCGAGGTAGCAGAAGACAGTAGCAGGAACCTGACTGATGGTCACAAGGTCTGGACCTCCGGCAGGCTAAAGATCACATCTTGATTTAAGTTAGGTTTTAGCTCTTGAGCCCTAAGGTGCACCCAACCCCCTGGCTATTTTCCCATTAAACCAGACAGCGGGACACAGGAAAAGATCTCAGAGTTGCTTTAAAGACCCAAGAAAATGATTTATTACCTTTTCTTGAGCTCTGACCAATCAGCTCCCAGCATGACCCTGAATCCCTAATCCACAGTGTTTTATAGTTTTGCATTATGTAATCTGTAAGCTACATGCCATTGGAGAGTTGGGTCTTTTGGAACAAGAGTTTACCTGCACTCCAGATTGGCCAATTCTACGATAAACCAGAATAAGTTTCCTTTTCACCCTGCAGACTCCTGCTCTTGAATTTCAGCCAGTGCACACAGGCAGAGGGGTTCAGATAATGGGGCCCAATGTCAGTGAAACACAATGATTGCTAAAAGGTAAAAAAATACCTGTTTATTTTTTTTAACATATAGGTTCAATTCAACTGTTGATCCTACGCTCAAATCAAAAGAAACTATAAATTATATAGTTTGCTCAAAGTCTTCAAGCAAGTAGAATATTTTAAATGGCTTATTCTTTCTATACCTGGTTTCTTGTGCCTTTGTCATGTTATATTACTACACTGTTAATGCTTATTTTATACATTCTAAAATCCTCCTCACTTCTTTATTCTGTATGTTGTAATGTAATTATCTTTTTTTTTTTCTTAATTTCTTATATATCAACTTTCCCTTTTTTTTCCTTCTTTCTTTGTTTGGAAACTGCAAACACTTAAGAATTAGACATACATCTATTTAAGTGGACCATCTTGCATAAAATGTTTCCCCCAGAGTGATCAAAAGTTTTATGACACACATCCACAGGAAGCTTTCAATATACATCAACAGACTTTTCTTCTGGCATCTTTTGTCATTGCGATGTGAATTCTGTATAAGGACATCACACAAGGCTATAAGGTCAAAAGTGAAATGTATTACTCTTGAGATGAAACACTGTACTGTGTGGGCTGATCATACTTAACATCCCAAGTAAGGGTACTTCAGAATGTCACAAAATTATGTTTTTTTGATGCTCTTTCAAAATCTCTCAACTGATATGTGTGGTAGAAACACTATAAACAATTAAGGCTTTGCCTTCTTTTCTATAGATGTAATGTAGATGATTCTATGTTTTTTAAACTATCTTGAAGTAAAACTGTCTTGTAATTGCAAGTTAGTGTAGACATTTTTACTATATTCAGTTTAAGCCACATCAAATAATTTTCTATAAAATGACAAATAAAATTACATCAAAATAACACATTCTTTACTGATTTTTCTTCTTCTTCATCAGTTATGTTAAATAAGATAGGAGGAAAAAGCTCAGTCAATTGAAAATAATAAACCGTTCTTACCTATAAAAGAGACATGTGAAAGGAGGCGAAGAAACCAAAACCCAGAATCAGATGTATCAGCTAGAAAGTGTAAATGAATGTACAGTGCTGATTGCATTTCCATATGATAGTCCAATCAGGTAAGTTTCTTATTTTCAGGTATTTCAGTTCTCTTTAAGAGGTGTGTGATATCCTACAACCTGGTGATTGAGTTTTCTGTTCTTTTGAACTCATTATCTTATCACGAGAGTTCATCTATCACATTTCATCTGCTCTACCCCGTGTGTAGGACCTGGACACCTTTATTTCAAGAATATTAATCAAGGGTAAGCAAACTATAGCCCTATGGTGAAATCTGGCCCTTATGGGTTCCACCCCCATCTAAGAAAAATTTTTAAATAGTTAAGGTTGCTAAAAAAAAAAAAAAAAAAAGAGTGGTGTGAGGCAGAGATCGTAAGTGGCCTGCAAAGCCTGAGCTATTATACCATCTGGCCCTCTCCAGAAAAAGTCGGCCTATCTCTGATTGGTGGCAAAAAATCCTTCTAAATTGTCAGTATTATGTTGGGTCCAGTGTATCATGCCTACTCCTCTTAGTGAGTGCACTACTGGATCACAAACTGGGTGGATGAAGAGGGGTTGTGCACAAATTCAGTGACTGGAGGTAACCTCATGGGACCATCTGATCATAAATTCCTACCTGGGCAGGTTGTGACGGGTTGTCACTCTCCAAGCTTCTCACTTGAATTTAAGCAAGCCTTGTCCCTTGTTCTCCTACCTCTAGGTTACCACACCTTTGAACTGCCAGAGTCAGCCTCTTTTCAGACCCTTTGGAGATATAACCACCCTCAAGAGGGCACATGATCTGTTACCGATCCCACATCTTGCTTTCTCCCACCTTCATGTGATCTTTCTTACATCCCCTCTGTGAAAAGAAACTGCAAAACCAAGACCTTACTTCTGGGCACATTGTCAGTATGGCTCAAATAAAACTCTTGCAGGTTTGGACATTCTTCCATCGACAATGTCTAATATTGTTTAAATAAAAAACTATTTTATTTTGTTCTCTATGCATTCTCTACTTTAATTTTTCTTTATTGATTTTAGAGAAAGGGAGAGAAGACATAGAAACATTGGTGAGAGAGAACATCCATTGGCAGCCTCCTGCACATCCCTAACTGGGGATTTGGCCCACAACCTGGGCATGTGCCCTGACCACTGGTTCAGGAATCGAACCAGTGACCTCTTGGTGCATGACTCAACAGTCAACTACTGAGCCACACCAGCTGGTTGTCTGTGTATTCTCTTAAAGTCATCAACTGGCTGTATATTCACATGTGGTACCATCATGTTGTCATTAGTCAGATTTTGAAAAGCTTATGCTCTTTACTCCAATGAAACCAATTTCTGTCAATATTCCAGGGAACTTTTATTTATTCAATCTATTAAACTAATAGGCATTTGCTCAGACAGCATTACTGTTTGCACACAGTTCCTAAGACTATAATTGCAGTTATACCTGTTAAATAATTTCCATTTGGCTGTTTCCCTTTTAGTGTGTAAAATGTTACTTTCATTTTTTGAACTACCACTTTAATAGCGCCAGTAATCAAGGAGGTGAATCTTGCCTTTAACTCCTTAATCAGAGTGTAGATAAGCTGTGACACTTTAAAAGAAGCCAATTTGTTCTTGAAGTGTTAACGTATCCTCTGAAGGTACAGGGTCCATTATTTACTTATCACTGACGCGCATTGCCATCTGATCTTTAAGAAAGTCACTTTATAAGGAATGACAGACTTGACCTCAAAACCTCCCTTTGATCCTGCAGGTAATGCTGTTTTTTTAATCAGAAGGTATTTCATGTTTAATATATCTCATTCTTAATGTACATGACTAAAAATCCGCAATAATTAAATTCATATTTTTCATGAAATAGAAAAGTTCTATATATACTAATCTTTTATTTTAATAATAAAATAAAATGCAACTTTATTATTTCTTTCCCATAACAGAGAGTGTTGCAGATCAAAAATTCAGTGTCCACTGTGTTTAAACCTCATAAAGATTCTGAATGGACATGTTTATTTTTCTTTGTTTAAGGCAGGTTACTTGAGAATTAAACAACCTGAGGACACAGTGCTAATTACCCCAAATGATCTTGCCTAAGATGTGAGCTACTTAGAAATAGGAAGCTCATTTCTATAATCCTTCATATGCAAGCAAAGAACACTGCTAAAGTTTAAATTTCAAAAGTTCAACTTCCACGGGTCTGTGGGGGAGCTAATGATGATTTTTACATGAGAATATCATTTTTTCCCCCATTAAAAAGTGAAACGTACTGAAATCCATGAGAGCAAGTCAGGACTTCAGCCACCCAAGTTCTTCTGAAAATCTGCAGCTCTGTCGAGGTAATTCCAGGAGAGCTTGTCAGCAATGTCAATCTTTCTTTTTCTCTATTCAAATTGACATTTCCCCAGTCCCAGAGAGAAATGTAAAAATTCCATTTCAGTGCTCATTTCTTCAAGTGTTCAAAATGAATTCCCTGAAGATCTCTGATTCTTCATTCACTACTTTTAAAGATACCAGTGAAAAGATGTTAGCGATGTGCCAGAATCCTCCCCATACAATAACCTTATGTGAGATAATTATTGATATTTTTACCTTAGAAACAGAAAACGACGGCTTGAAATGATAGTCTCAAATCATATAAACTCTACAGAATTGGTATTTTTTTTCCAAATGCTTCCAACTTAATTAGCCATGAAATTGTTCACTGCTTGATACTAAAATTCATCAATGGGCGTGATCGTTGGAAAAGAAACCACATGTTTTACATCCCTGTGTCAGTTGGGGTCTTCCAAGAAGCAAATGTCAAACTGGATCAGATATGTAAAAAAAGCCTGGGGGCAATAACTGTGAAGGAAAAGGGGAAGAAGCCAGGCATGTCCTCTAGAATGATGTAAGTCCGACATCTCTGAAGAAGAGGGGGGGAAAAAGGCAAGCTGGGTGTTAGATCTCAGATGACAGCGTAATTCCAAGGAAGGCTCATTGAGGCAGATGGATGAGTGTTTCCTTGAGCCAAAGTTGCCTGACCTTGCAAGAATGACCAAGCTCAGGTTCCTGGCTGAGAGCAGCTTGAAGGAACAAGGCCTCAGCTTGAAAATGATGGGGACATCAATTACACACTTGGCAGCAGGAGACCTAAGTGATGCATTTTGATGGCTGGCAAAATCCTCAAAGAATGAATGGTCATATTTCTTAAATAAAAATTTAGGAAAATGTGGCATCTCTGAACATGCATGTGAATTATGTACTATTCATTTCCTTAAATGGTACATGTAGATGTGCAGCGGCAGGGCAGGAGGCAGAGAGTGGAGATTAATAGAGGAAGGCTGATGAAGGTATCTCAGAACAGAGGATCCAAAACCAAATGCCTGTTGTTCAGCTCTGTACGTATTAGTCCAGAAAAAGGAGATAACAAAAAAATTAGAACTCAAGGAGGTGGGAATAATTGAAAGGGAGATCTTCATTCAGGAAGTTGGAGTCCAAATGTTCTTTTAAACCACAAGAGACTTGAGACAGAAACAAATTTAAAGACACAGTTTGAAACAAGAGGATTCTCAGATTTAGGAGCAATGAGTCCACTGGAAAAGTGGAAAGAGACTGGTGAGCCTTGGAGAACTGGGCATAGAACACATCAGATTTCACAGGCCAATTGCATATAAAGAGGCAAGAATATAATGAAAAGGGAGACTCAAAAAGAGTATTTAAATTCAGATTTACTTTGGAAGAGTCTGGTATGATCTGTGTATATAACACCTTTAATGTTTGTAACTCAAGCCATCCCTTTTATGAGAGATGTTGAAATTTGAGGTTCTCTTCAACATGTTTAATAATGCTACCAGTGGGGAGAGGTCCTCATCCCTACCTGTTGCTTCTGGGAGTGGACTTCTTGCAATATCCCAAGAAAAAGAATTTTCTGAGACACAGGAGAACTGGTGATTTTTATTTCTGTGGAATTACACCCCTGAGTTTCCAAGGTCCCATTTCCCTTTTGCCCACCAAAACAGAGGTGTAGCTGGGGCTTCAATAGGGATAAAATCAAAGCCAGTTTCCAGAGTTCCGGTCCTATGTCTGCACAGTACATTACACTATCAGGCCAGCTTAGCTTGTGTTTGCCATTACAGTCTATCATCTTATCACATGTGTGGTCCGCAGGGCCACGTGACTATGGAGGAAACAGCGACAAATGCAAAGGAGCAAGAATAAGATTGCCCCACAAGCCAAGAGCAACAAGAAACCAAAGATTATTCCAGTTTTTGTGGGTTTTCCATGTCCACAGCCATTATGGCCATTGATCTCTGTTCCCAGGTGTGATCAACAGGCACATTCCCTAGTCATCCCAACTTTACTGTGCATGCATCCATCTCCCCTTTTGTTGAACCCCTTCCCCCAGTGATCTGTAGGACATGGACTGGTAGATCCCTGGGGAGTGAAAAGCTGCAGTTTCCTGGTGAAGCTGCCCAAATGACAGGCCTATAATGCCTGGCTTCCCTTTGCTCCTTTCCTATTATAAACAATCAGCTAATTACAACAGAATGAATAATATCTATATCTATATCTATTAATTTGGGGGGGCAGATACTAACTCCATCTCAACATTGTGTCTTCCTGAAGTCACTGATCTTTGCAAAACTTCATATCCCCTAAGCTAACCCTTTACCAACTGTTCTTTGACAGGGTTCTACTATTAACTAAAGTTGGAGAAATGAACAGTGTTTTTATTGATATTCTTCCTGGGGATTGCATTATATTAGGCTAATTTTGAAGTCTCAAAACACTCATTTAAGATCCAAAGAGAAGATTCTTAAAAGCAAATGAGGTGTGATTATTTATCCAATATGACTAATGTTAGAGTGTCATTATCTTTTTTTTCTTAATTTTTTTGTTACAGATGTTTCTCCTTTTTCCCCCCAAGATTTACCCCTCCCCCTCCCCTTTCACCCTCTCCCCAGTTTTCTTGTCCCTATCCATTCTTCATGCATACATGCACATAAGTTCTGTGGTTTATCTCCCCCCACCCCATCTTCTGGGAATAGTCAGTCTGTACCCCACTTCCATGTCTCTGGGACTCCCCAATCCTCAGACAGTTATGTTCATTATATTCCAGAAATAAGTGAGATCATATGATACTTATCTTTCTCTGTTTGGCTTATTTCACTAAGGATGACACTTTCCAGGTCCCACCATGTCTTCTCAAAGGATAAGAGATCTTTCATTCTTCCAGCTGCATAGTACTCCATTGTGTATATGCACCACTGCTTTTTATTCATTCGTCTACTGATGGGCATTTGGGTTGTTTCCAGATCTTCGCTATTGTAAATAGTGCTGCTACAAACATGGGGGTACATATATTCTTTTGGATTGGTATTTCAGGCTTCTTAGGGTATATTCCTAGAAGTGGGATCACTGGGTCAAATGGAAGTTCAATTTTTAATTTTTTGAGGTAACACCATATTGTTTTCCATAGTGGCTGCACCAGTCTGCATTCCCACCAGCAGTGTACTAGAGTCCCCTTTTCTCCACACCCTCGCCAACACTTGCTGTTTGATGATTTGTTGACGGTGGCCATTCTGACAGGTGTGAGGTGATACCTCATTGTTGTTTTAATTTGCATCTCTCTGATGATTAGTGATGTTGAGCATTTCTTCATATGTCTCTTGGCCATTTGTATGTCCTGTTTGGAGAGGTGTCTATTTAGTTCCTCTGCCCATTTTTTAATTGGGTTCTTTGTCTTTATTTTGTTGAGTTGTATGAGCACTCTATATATTTTGGAAGTTAACCTCTTATCCGATATATCATTGGCAATTATGCTCTCCCATACAGTGGGTAGCCTTTCCATTTTCATGATTGTATCTTTTTCTGTACAGAAGCATAAAAACCACATGATCATATCAATAGATGCCAAAAAAGCCTTCAACAAAATCCAGCATCCATTTCTGATAAAAACGCTCAGCAGTGTGGGAATAGAGGGATCATATCTAGACATAATAGTGGCCTGATATGAAAGACCTACAGCCAATATCATACTCAATGGGCAGAAACTAAAAGCATTTCCCTTAAGAAAAGGAACAATACAAGGATGCCCACTTTCGCCACTCTTATTTAACATAGTACTGGAAGTCTTAGACACAGCAATCAGACAGGAAGAAAAAATAAAAGGGATCCAAATTGGAAAGGAGGAAGTGAAACTGTCATTATTTGCAGATAACATGATACTATACGGAGAAAACCCCAAAGACTCCATCAAAAATTTACTAGACTTAATAAATAAATTTGGCAAAGTAGTAGGATACAAAATTAACATCAAGAAATTGATGGCATTCTTATACACCAAGGATGAACTCACAGAAAGAGAAACTAAGAAAACAATCCCATTTACCATTGCGGCAAAAAAATTAAGATACCTAGGAATAAACTTAACCAAAGAAATAAAGGACTTATTCGCAGAAAACTACAGGTCATTGAAAAAAGAAATAGAGGAAGATATGAAAAAGTGGAACCACATACCTTGTTCATGGATTAGAAGAATTAACATCATTAAAATGTCTATACTACCCAAAGCAATCTATAGATTCAACGCAATCCCCATAAAAATACCAACGGCATACTTCACAGAACTAGAACAAATACTTCAAAAGTTCATATGGAACCAAAAAAGACCTCGAATAGCCACAACAATCTTGGAAAAGAAGAACAAAGTTGGAGGGATCACATTACCAGATTTCAGGTTATACTACAAAGCCACTGTAATCAAAACAGCCTGGTACTGGCACAAGAATAGGCATGTAGACCAGTGGAACAGAACAGAGAACCCGGAAATGGACCCCAGGCAATACGCTCAATTAATATTTGACAAAGGTGGCAAGAGCATACAGTGGAGTAAAGACAGCCTCTTTAATAAATGGTGATGGGACAATTGGACAGCTACATGCAAAAAAATGAAACTAGAGTGTCATTATCTTGCCTTAAGTATTTTAGGGAAAAAAGTTAACTTGAAAATAAAATTTTGAGTCACATATAGGTAAACAAAGGTAAACCCACTAAAATTCATTATTTAAACTTAATTGTGATAACGGAATGCTGCTGTTACAGACACATGCTTTATCTGATTTTTGACCTTGTTCTCAGTTTGAAAGTCACTCAGTCTGCTTATTGGCCTCCACAGTGTTTTGATGTGCGCTGCTTTCAACTGCATACTCTCGTTTGCTGTCCTCTGTGTCCGAGTACAGTTCCGTTAATGTTTTACTGCTACGGTTATTTTCTTCTCTTAGACAATTGCCTAAATGTCAGGTATCATGAAAGTGTTTTCTAAAAAATTAAAATCACAAGTTCCAAATCCCAAGGGCAGAATATGAAAAGGCTTTAGGATGTGATTTATCTTTATTATCCTCTAGGTTCTTTTCCATTTCTAACTGCTGCCTACAGTTCAGAGGAGTAAGGAGGAATATCACGTGGGTTTCTCTTTTTATAGCTTTTCCTTCCCCAACCCAATCTGTTATTTAAGTCAGCAAGCCGGGGCTTTCCCCAGAAAACTTCCCCTTTTCAATTTCAATTTGGAAAGGAAGAGGGTAAAAAATCAAGCTTAACAACACGTATTTCTTAAATGTGACCTTTATACAGCGACAAGAATATGTGCCATTTTTTTCATCCTGTAAATCAAACGTAAATGTGAGCAAAGAGAACAAGTGACATTGAAAATTAGAGTGTTTGTGGCATGTGAGCAATTTGTAAAATTTCCCTGCCACTGAATATAAAGTCAGGTATATTTCGCTGATTGATCTAAATTCCACTTCTGCCTCAGTCAGATTCCCTGAATAAATGATCAACTGTCCAAGATCTATTGCTTATAGAGACGTATTTATAAGATTACATATTTTAGTCTTAAATTTGCATAAGTGCTTCATTTAAGCAATTTCATGTTCTATTTTGTAACTGTATCTTCTTTCCTCTATTAGCTGTTCATTTTTTCACCAGTTACACCGTTTTAAAATACACAAGTGTTCAGTAATCAACTCAGTCTATTAATACATTCTATTTTGATTTTTTTTCTTCTCTAAAGTAATAACAAATATAAGCTAAACTGTAATATCCTGGTACAATATAAGTCACATTATTTCAAAAGATGTATCATGCTGTCAGAAAGTAATGTCCGCTTCAAACTTTTAATGTGAACTTATATAGGACAGACAGGACACAGCTGCATTAGCCAGCCAGCTGAGCATAAACATGTCACCCTGTCTTCCACACAGTGTGCCTTTCCAGTCACACACTCATCTGCCAAAATGCAAGACTCTGAATTATGTTAACAATGTTGGTTTAGGTCAGTCACACAATGAAAACACCTGCACACAACCTGCATTTTCATTCCCGTATTGAAAGCCTCTATTCAGCAGCATAGGTACACTTAGAATGTTCAAAAGAGAAGTAAGTCTGTGGGCAGTCTTCCTTAGTTATTTTCATTTTGAGCTCACATACTGTCTGACCTATTTTACTTATGTTGCAGAAACATTGTAAGATCCTTTTAAATCCTAAAAGAGTTGTAGCCAAAAAAAAAAAAAAGAAAAGAAAAGAAAAAAATGTGTTGTATACACACACACACACAGACACACACACGCAATGGACAAAAGGATGACGTGCCAAGTATCATACATTTATTTTCCTAATTTCTAAAGTAGAAGCAAAGACAGAAAAACTATTGGCAATCCTAAAAATATCAAGGACTCCTTAGCTATTAAAAAAAGAATGTATAGTGTATGGAGTGTACTGAGTCGATTCATTGCTTTTCAACGAATTTCTATTTTGGAACATTCCTATTTTGACCCCTGAATAAATCAACTAATGGCCTAAAAGCTAAAATTGAACTGTCCTTTCCTTTGTCTAAGTATAAATTTAATTACTATAGAAATTATTAGATTCAATATTCCCTAGGTAGCCCTGGCTGATTTGGCTCAGCAGTTAGAGCGTCGGCCTACGGTCCAGAGAGACCGGGGTTCAGTTCCCACTAAGGGCACATACCTCAGTTGCAGTTTGTCCCCGGCCCTGGTTGGGTCATGTGGGTGGCAACCACTCGATGTTCCCTTTCACATTGATGTTTCTCTTTCTCTCTCTCCCTCCCACTCTATCTGAACAAAATATCAAAAAATGTCCTGGGGTGAGGATAAAAAAAAATATTCCCTAGGTATAGGGACTTCTATAGGCTGATGCCATATAAATAAATGATGTATTTACATACTTTGAAATAAGCTTAAATATTTAAAAAACTTATTCTTTTTTTTTTTAAAAAGCAAGTATTAGAAATTTTCTGCTTTTTTGGAGAAATCCCCACCTTACCTTCTTATCTTCATAGGAAGTATTTTTATTAAATTTATTACATATTACATTTTAACAGATTCAGGAAATAATCTTGTTTTATGTTTGTAGTCCCATAAATAATACAAAGTAAGTGACCCACAATAAGTTTAATAAGATTTTTATATTTAAAATCAAATCATTTTGCCATTTTAAGCTCCAACATATAAAGAGCTTTGAAGTTGTCATTCCTATTCTTTTCTTTTTTTTACTCCTCACCAGAGGATATTTTTTCTATTTATCTTCAGACAGAATGGGAGGCAGAGAGGGAGAGAAAAGCATGTGAGAGGGACACACATCGACTGATTGCCTCCCAGAAGACCCAACGAGGGCCGGCAGAACCACAACCAGGAATCAAACCCATGACTCTTTGGTCAGCAGGCCAACACTCTAATTGCTAAGCCAAACTGGCCAGGGTGTCATTCCTATGCTTAAAGTAGCAACAATCTAGCTGGACAGATAATGAATATTTTTTTCTTGTACCCATTAGAGAACTGAGGTTGCAGGACAGACTGCCGCCCTGGATCTGCAGATGCCCATCCACTGAGATGAAACCCTTGAAGGGCAACTGTGCCTGCTGCTGGCGCCGACTGTGGACTGGCCGAGGGGGAACAAACACCAGGACGTGCAGTCTTCCCCGTGTGTGTTTCACCTCCGAGAACCACATCACTTTCTCGTAATGAATATGAAAAAGATTGCCTTGTGGCATTAGCAGAGGGAAGGGGAGGGGTAATCATTGTGAAATATACTCAAAGCCTTCTCAAGATCACAAACATTACCTCCGAAGGAAAGGACTTGGCCTAGGCCTTATTCTAGCTAGGCAAAGGGAATTCCTCCCAGTCCATTCACCTCCAAAAGGAAAAAAAAAAAAGTCAACAGGGGTTAGAGTTTTAAGGAAATAGACTGGGAATATTTGAGAATTTTATACCCAGGGAAGATAACTGGGAACAGGGGGAAAAAGCTATACTACTGAAAAAACAGTTGTAGAGGTCACAGCCAGGGACACTGGCAGACTAAAAAAGTGAGATTTTAGCCCTGGCTGGTTTGGCGCAGCGGTTGGAGCGTCGGCCTGCGGTACTGAGAGACCCGGGTTCGGTTCCCGCTAAGGGCATGTACCTCGGTTGCAGTTTGTCCCCGGCCCTGGTTGGTCGTGCGGGTGGCAGCCACTCGATGTGTCCCTTCACATCGATGTTTCTCTCTCTCTTCCTCTCTCTCCCTCTCACTCTGTCTGAACAACAACAACAAAAAAAAATGGAAAAATGTCCTCGGGTGAGGATAGAAAATTAAAAAAAATTAAAAAAAAAAAAAAAGTGAGATTTTATCAGATTATAGAATGCAGCCCCTCCCCCATACCTTATCACCACATCAATAAGACTTCGGTATAATCACAGTGGGTTACATCAGAAAGGACTGCAAAGTAAAGATTCTCTCTGAGGAGTACAGAGAGAAACCCAGCGTCAGCAGGGAAAGAATCAGTAAGCCTAAATATTGAACTGGAAATTAAAATATATAATATATTTTAAAAGAGTAAGAAAGAACTGTGAACAAAATTTTAAAATTTACAATGTACAAAATTGGAATAGCAAACGCAGACGAGAAAACAAAGTAAAATAATAATTTGAAGTAATTAATGGCAAAGCATTTTTCAAAATTAATGATAGACACCAAACTGTTACCATTGTAATTACCTGGTTATTAATATTGACAGGAAGAAGCAAAAGGGAAGTCAGGCATCATAAGCATGGTCATCTGCGCAGCTTCATCAGGAAGCTGCAATTTCACTCTCTCCAGGGTACCACTGGTCAATTCCCTGCAGATCGCTGCAGGAAGGGGAGGATGGATGCTTGGGTAGTAAAGTCTGGATGACACAGGGAATATACTGAGCCTGTCAAACAAACCTGGGAGCAGATGTTATTGACTAGAAGAGTGAAGCCTCTGCAGGTACCCGAAATCCTGAAGGTTTCATTGGTTATGCTCCACGTTGAAACCCGTAGACAAAGAAATCATCTGTCTTGTCCCTCTGGTTTTGCCCCTGCTTCCTTGCATATGCCCATGTTCCTAGAGGCCCGTGGCCATACGGACCCCACACACAATGGACTGATGGACTTGCAGCTGGGAATACAAACTAAGCCAGCCTGAGGTTGGATTGGACTGTATAAATATGAAACAGAAACTTTGGGCCAGAGCTTTAATTTCTTTTCTCGTGACATCACAAAAAGCCAACTTCCGCTGGCAACTGGTGAAGACACAGAGAACACCCCAATGAAAACAAAACCACATTCAGAAAACTAAAGAGTGATAAGCAGATAAATACCCAAACAACAACACATCTAGGCATATCATATTCAAAGGCTAGAAAATTAAAGACAGAAAACCTTTCAAGAAGGCAGAGGAAAAAATACCTCACTTTTAGGAGAACAAGAAAAAGAATTGTATATGGTTGCTTGTCAGATGCCATACACACAAGAAAAGAATATAGTAAAATATTAAAAATTTTGGGAAACAACAACCATAAATTCTATAGCCAGTAAAATTTAATTTCAAATGTAGAGAGATTAAAATGAAATAAACACTAAAGAATTCATTGCTCACCGACCTCTTTCTACCAAAGTTAAAATATTTTTTTTAAACCCACCGATCATGATCATGGAAATTATTTAGTTTCTAATATGATCCCACGTGAGTAGATTGAGTCTGAAACCCCTAATATTAAGACTAGCTCTTTCTTAGGAGTGCTGTTGGCATTGTCTGTGGGGTGGGGAAGGATGAGAAGTCAGGAAGAGGGAAAGGAGCTGACATCTGGAAAAGATTCTTCCAGAGGAAGCCAAGCACTCACTAGGACTTCTTTGTTTCACACAGGGGAGCACACCTTGCTTGGATCCTCCAGAACTCCAAGGGAAATCTACGTGATTCTTTTCCCCTGACAATGTTTTTCCCACCTCACTTCTTTTCTTGAGAAATTAAAAAGATATAAAAAAGTTAAACTCTTGGCCTGGCCAGTGTGGCTCAGTTGTTGAGCACTGACCCATGCACCAAGAGGTCACCGGTTTGATTCCCAGTCAAGGCACATGCCCAGGTTGGGGCCAAATCCCCAGTGGGGGGCATGCAGGTGGCGGCCAATCAATGTTCTCTCTCATCGATGTTTCTATCTCTCTTCCTCTCCCTTCCTCTCTCTCTAAAAATCAATAAAGAAAAGAAAGGAAAAAAAATTAAACTCTCGCAGCCATACTTCCCAGAATTAATTGTTAATATTTGGTTATATTTTTTCCTTTTTTTTTTTTAATATAATGTCTTTCAGATTCCAGACATTGTCCTCTTCAACCAATCCACTTTCCGATACCTAAGAGAAATTAACTTCATGAATTGGATGTGGACCCTTCCAGTCTATTAAAAATACATACATTTTATACACTTATGTATACATAAGTAATATATATTACTACTTTCTATAAGTATTTTGTAATTTAAATAAATGACATCAAGAAGAATGACTAAAAAAATGGCCAGAAATTTAAATCTACATAAAGAAAGAAAGAGCATCCAATAAAGAGTAAATTAAGGTACAAAGAAGTCTTTTATTTTTCTTATTCTTAATTGATATAAAAATAACTTTGATTAAAGCAATAATAGTCATAGCAGTAATGTATTAGTTGACCATAACATATGAAGGCATGAAATGAAAGACATCAATGTCGCAAGGGAGGGGAGGGAAGAATGGGGACCAATTAGTATGTTACAAGGTCCAGACTACATGTGAAGAACTAGAGTGCTGTTTCAAGATGGATTCAGATTCATTACAAACATACATTGTAAGGATACAAGGAGTGCCTGAGAAACTATCACAGGATAGAAGAGCCCAAGTTAGACATAATATCTGAAAGTAATTTGTTATCTTGGATGAGATCCTGAAACAGAAAAAGGATATTAGGTGAAAACTAAGAAAATCTAATAAAATAAGGTCTTATGTTAAGAATAATATATTAATATTTTCCATTAACTATCACAAATATACCATACTAGTGTAAGATGTTACTAATACAGTCAACTGGTTGTAAGGTTTATGTGAACTACCAATGTTTTTTGTAACTTTATTGTAAATATTAAAGGATTTTAAAATAAAATATTTACTAAAAAAATACAATATGTGAAAAGTGCTTAGCATTTAATATATGATGGAAAAAAAACATTTAAAATAATTTAAATATAACACTGGTTTTACAATAAAAGTATATATAATATTCAACAAATCAGTGACTCACCAACAAACCTCTGCCTATTTTTTTTGTAAAATAAGACCAAATAAAAAAAAAAACATAAAGTATATAATTAATAAGTTAATCTTAATCATCATAAAAACATGTCCAAGAAGAAATGGTATTTTATTATTAGACTGATAGTATATCAAAAGGCTTTAAAAAATCTTTAGAATGCAAGAATATATATTTATTATTTTCATACATTTATTATTTTTAAGAAATTACTTCTCATAGAAACTTAAAATGCAATTTAAAATACATTGGGTCAACCTCCAAAATCAGAGCCAACACATAAAAACACAGAAAATATTTAAATGATCATTGTGAAGTATTTTCTGTCTTGAATTATTTGGGACATCCTTGAGACTGCCTAAATTTCAAAAACAAGTTGCTTACTTATCTTCTTTTTAAGGTCTTTAAATTTTTACTGATGGCACAAGTATGATGAATGGACTCTTCTGAGGAATATACAGGAGTGGATAAAGGAAAATTTAAGTTGCAATATAAATAAATGATACAATAATTAATAATTAATAATACAAGAATAAACACTTGTTTTGTGTACTCACAACTGTAAACCTACTTTTGCCAACACACACACACATACACACACACACACACACATTAGTCAAAGTAATGAGATAAGGTTAAAAAACAACAACAAAGGACGCTATTACATCTCTTGGGCTCCACACAAGTCTGTGAAAATGTAGGAAGGCATTAATTTTTCTTCACATACTTAACAATTTTCCTGTCTTACATGTGGCTAACTTGGTCAAAATAGTAAAATTCAAGTGAGCCTATCCAAAAGTCTTTCATTTGAATGATTTAAAATTATATTTAAAAGGGTCATTTTCCCCTTCAGATTAATTTTTAATGTTTCTTGCCTTTTAGAACATTTGAAAAATGGCCAATAAAATGGCCTATTTTAGGTTGACTTCTGAGAGCTGAAAAGAATCTTTAGATCAGTAGATCTGATGCACCCTTAAAATCCCTGGTTTTAAAAATGCCAAATTGACAAGTCACTGCAGAAGCTTCTAGATAAGGATGGATGAACATATGCAGTTCCAAACAACATAGTTATGACTAGGACCACAGGAGAAATTCTCTTTTTGGTTTTATTTGTTTTAATCTGAATTATCTTGACAGAGGAGTTGGGAGTTTTTAACACATAATCAAATCTTTACCCTTTGTCTATTACATCCCTGTTACTGATTTGTCTTTTTAACCTTATTGCTCTTTAACTTAAAAAAGAAAAAAAAAGCCCTGGCCGGTTTGGCGCAGTGGTTAGAGAGTCAGCCTGCAGTCCAGAGAGACCTGGGTTCAGTTCCCGCTAAGGGCAGGTACTCCGGTTGCAGTTTGTCCCCGGCCCTGGTTGGTCGTGCGGGTGGCAGCCAGCCAGTTGATGTGTCCCTTTTATGTCGATGTTTCTCTCTCTCTCTCTCTCTTTCTAAAAAAAAAAAAAGTTTTTTGTTTCTGGTGTTTAAACTCAATGACACAGGGATACCTGGAGTTGGAAATCATCTCCTGAGAAAAATAACAAAGTCCTATAAATCCTTAGAGCCATAGATATGAAAAGAGTAAATTACTTAGCTTTTATAAATGGTCATATTTCTCATGCACTAGTCTGAACATGTTTATAGAATTCCATTTGAGAAAATGGTGCATTCTAAGAAAGTCAAAAACTGGTGTCTTTTATGATATACTAGGCTCATATATGTTCTTTGAGGGGGAAGGGGCTGACAGAGGTGTGTGTTTGTTTATTTGCTTGTTTTAGTTGCCAAAATTTAAAAACCAGAATGCTTCCCATAAAAATCAGCATTTCCAGTTTCTTTGGAAGAACAAGCATACTGGTCAACAGCAGTCTCTGAAATACGGTGATTGAGCTTCCTGGTTCTAGTTCCATTTTATAAGACTGTTTGGGCCATTTGAAACCAGCTCCTAGAGATGATTCTGTGAAATTAATGAGTATTGATTTTCTGGAATATTTAAGTGAAAAAAGTCCATCGTTTTTGTATTTATAGCTTTAGAGAAGAATGGCACAACTATAAATCTATTGCTCATGTTAAAAATCAAGTATATTTACACAGACACATTCATTTTATCTCTTCCTTCCGTGCTTGCATCCCCATCTCTCAATTCTAAAATGTTCTTTCAGCAAATAGATAAGCATTTATGAAGCTTGACTCACAAAATGGTTAATCAGCCCTTCATTTTTCTCCTGCCAAACAGAAAAAACAATTTTATCTAACATTTAATGAGTTTTCTCATATTGACTTTCTCTTTTCTTTGAACTATGACTATATAATCACTTTTATACTATAAGCATCACATGGTTTTAAGATTCTATTCTAGAGTCACGACTTACCTATTCTTTGTAATGTGTGACTTTTAAAGTAATGTTAACATGAATTAGTGAAGCATCAAAAGCAGACACAAATATAATGATTCTTTAGTTCATAGGCCTAAAATATATAGTTAAAATTTTTAAAATTATAAACAAAATACAGTTACTAGATAAGGTCACATCCATTAATCCATATTTCACTTTAAAACATTTTTATTGATTTTTTGGATGAAGAGGAAGGGAGAGGGGGAGAGAGAGATAGAAATATCGATGAGAGAGAAACATTGATGGCTGCCTCCTGCATGCCCTATACTGAAAATTAAGCCCACCGCCTGGGCATGTGCCCTGACCAACCATAGAACCAGCAACCTCTCGGTGTATGGGACAACGCTCAACCACTGAGCCACACCTGCCAGGTCGTGTTTCATGTTTTTGCTTCTCATTATTGCCTGGCATTTTCCTGCAGTTCATGTATACAATTTGAAATTTGAGTATCAGTTTCAGCTTTACTGTTTTCCCATGAAATACACAGAGATGTTTCCCTGTGCCAGTAGACTTGTCCTAATTTAACAAACTGTAAGAATTTGTCAAAAAATTTATTCTTCACTAAATTTTTGGATTCATATGTACCAATTGGTAATGGAATTTTTTTTCTAATGTGGTCAGAACTCTAGTGTCAACATTTCCAAAATAGACATACCCAAATTTAGTGTAAGATTGCTCAAATTAACCCTTAGAATATGCTATTTAGTTGCAATGATTTAACATGTATAATAAAATAAAACAATAATATAACTGATGTGTGTGTGTTCCAATTACCACAAACTTCTAATTCAGTTTGACTATGGAAAACAATATTTGAAGGAAATCATATGTAAAATTTATTTTAAAAAGTAGACAAAACAGGGCTGTAAAAAGGTTTGAACAGAAAGTAATCATCACTTTTTCACTGTCTTCCCCTCCACACCGCCCCTCACTCGGGGCCCGCGCAAGCTCTATATAGCCAGTAGAACATGAGTTCAGTTAAGAAAAAACAAACATTGAGGTATGTGGTAGCGTTTTCTTGGGGAAAAAAGACACCACTTTATTACTGAATATGTAATAAATAGGTTATTAATTTCAATATTGTTTTGTTTTTTTTTTTTTTAATCTCACCCGAGGATATTTTTCCATTTTTTGTACAGATAGAGTGGGAGGGAGAGAGAGTAAGGGAGAGAGAGAGAGAAACATCGACGTGAAGGGACACATCGAGTGGCTGCCACCCGCATGACTAACCAGGGCCGGGGACAAACTGCAACTGAAGTACGTGCCCTTAGCAGGAACCGAACCCGGGTCTCTCCGGACCGCAGGCGGACGCTCTAACAAATGAGCCAAACTGGCCAGGGCCAATATTGCTTTTTTATAATAAAGAAGTTTTATACTATGGGGACATTGACAGCACTAGTCAAAATGCCTCAATCATAATAAAATTAATAATAGCTTCTGGTCTTTTTATGATAAATTTGCATCATTTGTAAGTCATTTTTCTAATATCTATTTAATCCCCACAAAAACTAAGTAATTTACACACACACACACACACACACACACACACACAATTTACCTACTGCAGAATTGAAAATATAGTTAATATATTATATATTAAATATAATATGCCATGTGCTTAATGTCTCATTAGAAATAAGTTTAAAAAATCTAGTGTTTTTTTGGGTGTTGGTGTTTTATTTTAACAGTTATGTATTGATCACCTGCATTTGCCAAACAGTTTTTCTGAGTTCTTGGAGGTAGAACAATGAACTAAGACACTGCCTTTGCCCTCAGTGAGGTCACAGCTTGGAAGGGGCTGATTTTCTAACTGTAGCACAGTGGGAATAGGGTGTGTACCGCATAGAGTCCCTTGCAAAGCAATGGTGCTGGGAAATGAACTGGAGGGGGGTGATGGGGTGGCAGGAGGGCCCCGAGATGCCAATTTCTATGGTGTCAGTATTCCCATCATGGCTGATTGCAAGCTCCTAATAATTTTAAAATCGGCTTGAAAATTTCTGAGTGCAGTGTTTAACGATCGGCTCTCACAGTGAATGTAGGATGGCCGCAGTTCAGCATGGTGGTAGAAGCACACGGCAGGCAGCAATGGATTCTGCCTGGAATGGGGTAGGAAAGGATTCAGAGCAGGGAAAATCTGAACGAATTCTCGACGATGAGCTAGATTATAGGGCAGAGAACAGGAAGGAGATTGGTCAATATGGAGGGAATATTATCTGCAAATTAAGAATGCTTGTTTGTGGTGTGCTGGGGCCCTGAAAGCTGAGTATTACATCTGAGCCAGACTGTTAAAAACGTTAAATGCTACACAAGGAATTTTGAGTCCTTTAGATCGTAAGTGGGAGTCTCTGAAGGAGCTCACAAAACCTATTTGAGGAACAACTAACAAAACAGCCCAAACACAGATGGGTTCTGCAGAATGCCCAGACCTTCTACAAACATGGCAACCGAGTTGTTTTTAATAGGAGTCTAATACTCTGGGCACCATCAATCTCATTCTTTCTCATGTCCCCCACTGTACTTACCTGATAAAGCAACACAATAGATAAAATCTATAGTGTGAAGCGTAGGAAAATGGAACCAGTTCTTAAAAAACACATTAAAGTGGAAAGTTAAGCAATGAACGCAAAATTTTACCAATTTAGAAGTGATTTTTAAAATTTCCTGTTATAAAATATTTCTTTATATTGAATTACCTGAGTGGTTTTTCCAATGAATGAATGGAAAGTTCTACAAGCCGACCAGACAATTTCTTAAAACACTGGATTTTAGACATAATGTTTCCTTAGCAAATCATTGATGACATGTTTTTAATGTTGGCTAAAACAAATTTTAAGACATAATTATAAGGTAACATATACAACTATCTTCAACCAAGAAATTCCGTTCAAGAACTTTACATTATTGCATTTATAAGTTAAACACGAAGCATATTTGTTCCTGTTTTACCTTATTGGTCTGTTATGTTGGGAGCTGTCTTCCAAACAACTCTTAGATTTTCTTCCCTAAGTAATCAGACTTTCTCTTTTATGTGTTTATTATTTAAATGCCAAAATATTGGTTTTGAGATATTCTGTGTCTACACTTACCTCCTAAGATATTCTCTTTGTTTAAAAAATGAGAAGTCAGTAGTTTGGGACATACAAGTCCTTTTGAGAAGAGAGCTAAATGTTTGAAATGAAATTAGGTTGAGTTTTTGATTTTCATTTTAACTTTAAATTTGGCAACTGACAACCATTTTCTTCAACTAAACACTTTAATCAAATAAATGTACCAAAAATAATGTCAGCAGTAAAAATGCTTCTAAATCTGTTCAAGTTTGAGTTCTAATCTAAATACCTGTTATTTTTTTTTAAGTCTATGACTGCTTTTATATTAAAAGTATCAGTTTATAAACTTCTGAACATTTTCATTCTTTCACTTGTTATTTCCTGCAATTTCAATAAAACCTACACAAATTACTTTTCCACTTTTCCCCTCATTTGGTAAGAGACTTATATACCAACTTTCAAACATTCACTAATATCATTTTTATAACTTTTTCCATTAATTACACTAAATATAAAAATTATAAAGTTGTGTTTAGCTCTGCGTGTGTGTATGTACAAGAGAAGGAGAGCTGGAGACAAAGACATTAAGAAAGACTGGAATGGCCCGGCTGGTGTGGCTCAGTGGTTGAGCATTGACTCATGCACCAAGAGGTCGCTGGTTTGATTCCTGGTCAGGGTACATGCCTAGGCTGTGGGTCTGATCCCCAGTGGGGGGCATGCAGGAGGTAGCCAATCGATGTTCTCTCTCATCAATGTTTCTAGCTCTCTCTCCCTCTCTTTACCTCTCTCTCTCTCAAATTAATAAAGAAAAAAAATTAAAAAAGGAAGATTGGAATAAGAAATGCATTATTTTTTAAATAAGATCAATGTTTGAAATATTAAATACAGATGTTTATCAAATCGGGCAATGTAATATATTTATTTTAAAGAATTTACCTTTATTAAGAATACTATCTCAAATTCTGCCATTCTGGACTATGTCTACATAGGCTCTTGATGAGAAACCTTAGCTGTTGAATTAGGATACCAGATAGTAACTGTCTCTTAGTGTGAGAATGCAAGGTGAAATTTGTCATAAGGTGTCGATTTTCCTCTTTTTGCCTTTTCCTTTCTCTTGTCAACTCCCATTACTTGTATCATTTTTTAGAAAACTGTTACTTCTCAAGTGTTGAGGAGTTTGATTATATGTACACAAATACTGTGAATATTTCCATATGATAAATGGTTTGGTGCTGTCAAAATATCAGTGGTTTTTGTGTTTATTTGGTAAACCCAAGAAGGTGACTTGGTGTTGTGAACCCATAAGACTTTAGAATCACATTGCGTTCAGATTTAAGCTTTATTTTTCATTAATTCAAGTTTTATAAATAAAAAATGTTTTATTTTAATATAATTTATGTATATACATATAATTGATACAGAAATAATCTATATGCAATAAATTTCACCCTTTGAAGTATTCAATTCAGTGCAACCACCACCAGTATCTAATTTTAGAACATTTTTATCATTCCCAAAGAGAAAACCCATACCTATTTGCAGTCAATCACCCTTTCCAACCCCCATCCCCACCCTTTAAATCACAAATCTATTATCTGTTTTGTCTATACTGAACATTTCACATGGATGGAATCATATTTGAGCCTTTGTGACTATCTCCATTCACGTCGTATGACACTTTCAAGGTGTATTCATGTTGTAGTATGAACCAGTACTTCTTTCCTTATGGACCAATAATATTTCATTGTGCTTTTGTTTCTATTTACTTCAAAGTATTTTCTAATGTATCTTTTGATTTCTTCTATGATATATTGGTAATTAATGAATGTACTATTTTCCACCTATTGTGAATTCACTAAATTTCATTTTAATTTAATTCCTTTGTTATCCATTTTTTAAAATAATTTAATCCTTTAACATATACTACGGTATGATTTATGGTCTAATATGTGATCTTGACTTTGCATCAGGTGACTTAAAGCCTGGTCCTTCGCCATCACTGTCACTCTGTGGCGTGGGTGCAGCTGGTAATGTTTTGGCCTCTGCTTTCCCAGCAGTGCTGGTTTCAACTTGAGTTCTAAGTTTCTATAATTAAGAACAAATATATGTTTTGTTTTCTAGAAGCCTTGTGTTTAGCTTTTAGTAGAATAGGAAAAGATCTTTTCCAAAACTGTCAAAACTACGCTTTCTTATGAGGAAACATAATTTCCCCTTCTTGCATTTTTAGATTTGATCTTGCAGTGCCCCGTATTTGTTATATGTAGTCTGTTTGACGGCATCCTCTCTGGCCAAGAATATCAAACCTCATGAAGAGTGTAGTGGTGTATTTTTAACCAAAGCATATAGATGTGTCTCCAGTAATCTATAAATATATTTAGCATGTTTTATTTTAATTACAATCAATTTAGAATTGATTGTGGCCCTTTTTTCTCTCAAAAGTGGCTTCGGCATATGCTGGGTAAAGGAAAGATTTTCCTAAATATCATCATATTTTTATCGAATGAATCTATCATTAAAACCTCTGCAAACCCCAACGACACTGAGGTTGAAAATATAACTGTAAAATCTGGTGCTATTTCTAGAAAGGTCACCTTTAAATAAAAATATTGTTTGCATATGTCTATTTCATGTGCTATTTATTTGCTTATTTCTCTTTTATACTCAATTTTACTTACAAGTTTAATTTTAGAAAAAAATGTTTCTTTTCTGTCTCTTCAGCTTTATTTAGTTTCAATTTTTCTTTCTTTTTTCTTTTTTTTTTTAGTTACTTAAATTTTAGAGAGATTGAGCAATTTTCATATAGAAGTAATATAAATGGATTCTCGCTCTACCTGAATTTTCAGACATATAGGATGAGAAGAAGCGAGGGCTAAGTAGGACTAGATAATGAAAAAATAATAAGCATCTCTAATATTGTATGGTTTGAGGATATTGATGTTAACAGCGAATTCTTCTATAAACTTAAAATGCTGCAGGTACCACTCTAAGTGCTTTATATGAATTAATCCACAAAACAACTCTAAATGCCTTTTTAAATCTTCACAACATCCCAGTGACGTGGGTAACGTTATTATACTCATTATACAAATGAGGAAGCGAAGCACATTGAAATGAAATGTTTCCCCTAAGGTCACACCGCAGACTCCAGCGATGACGCTCAGACGGCTGTAGAACAGACCAGGGCCAGAGAGGACAGGGACGAGAACACAGAACAGAGGCACCGTCTGTCCTTGGCTTGCTCTGCCATTTCCTCCCATTGCTTTAGGTTTCAGGAAAATTAATTCTCATCTTATTCAAGTATGAAATCAGGCCGATCTTCACGCTCCGGCTGCAGCGCCCAGCGCCTGCTCTCTGTCTGAGCGCAGTTTTCCTGCAAATACATTCGGTGGAAACATCTGGCTGACCGAGCTTTCCCATCAACATCCACTGCGTATTACTCGAGGCACATTTAAACTCTTGTATTATATTGTATTGTATTCCATTGATTTTCATATGACTCTCAGTTCATTGGGGGGGGGGGGTGAGGGGGGGGATGGGGGAGAGGACAAAAACAAAACAAAACAAAAAACGCAAAACGACTTTTCTCCCTGAGTGTCTTACAGTGTTACATTTCTTCCTCTAGGTGCAGTACTCGCTGCCTATTTTAGACAGACAACTACATATGACTTCTATTGGCTGAGAAAAGGAAAAGTGTGAAAATAATTCATGCAAATACTAGAATTAATTTGATGGGCTGGAACAGGCCAATTATCGGGGCATGATGACTATTTATTTATTTATTCATTTTTCCTCCCCAGAGAGTAAAACCATGGTAGAAAGTTGCAAGATGACTGGTCCTAAGGAAATCATTGTCTATCAAAATAAATAATGGAAGAACCATTTCTTGTCTTTATTGTTTAGTTATTAAATAAAGCTAAATCTGTCTGCCTTATTGAAACAATTTTGCTAGTTACTTTGCATCGGCACCTTTTGAAGTGAGAAAGCTTTCCAGCTACATTTAAAAATAATAAACCAGACACAACTGAAACACAAAACCCCTGTTTCTTAGAAGAACTAGAGCACGTTCCAGTGTATGCACACATAAGCACACGTGTGTATTTTTGTGTTGTTTGGACCTCCTAGACCAGCCACTCTGTGATCATTTGCTCTTCCTGATCCTCCATCCCAGTCAGAGCAGGGGAGGAGGTTTTGTCACTGCTCTCTACATGTTACAACTTTCTGCTGTCTTCTGGACATATTTAGCCACTAATTAATTTATTTTCAGAAACATTTTGAGTATGCATTTTATGTCAGGCATTGTACTGGATCTCTACGATAAAAAAATTCAGGTAAGGTCATATCTTCATGGATATTAATCAGATAAAATTGCAAATTAATGTATAATTTCAACTGTGATTAAGTGTGCTGAGGAAGACCAATGTATAGTGCTTTTGGAATCTAAAATACACACGATTTCATCTGGCCAGAAGGCTAGATGTGTGTAGTCTGAAAGAGGATGGAGCATAAGACTGTGAGAGCAAACAGTCTGAACCATCAAGTAGCCTACTTGAGAAGCAGAAAAATAAGCAGAGATTTGAATAAGAGTGGAGATAAGCCCTGTGTTTATCTATGGATAGAATATTCCAAATGGAAGAAAGAAGAAATCCTCTCTTTGAAGAATCTTATGCAAAGAAGTGTGCTTGGCGTGTTTGAGGAATAGCAGGAGGCCGGTGTGGGTGGCACAAGATGATAGTCAGTGTGGTGACAAAGATTCTGTCCTTCAACAACCTCCAGCCAGGCTCCTTTGAGCCATCTTCTTACTCCGCCTCTGCCTTGAACCGATACTGACATAGTTTATAACAGCTCAAAGTGGCGTCCCTAGGATGATCCTAGCTCCCTCAAAGTGCCTGCATGATAAATCTCCAGGCTGCTTTTTTTGTAATTTTTTACTTCCCGACTCTGCGTAAGCCCTGCCCTTCCTCCTCCCGTCTTCCTTTAAAGGCCCAGTCATCCCTGCACAGATTGGAATGAGGCTCTTTCGTTGTTTATTGTCAGTAGTGTTTGGAACAAAATCTGTCTCACCACTTTCATTCCGCTGCCCATGTTTACCTTTGAGAGAGGTAGGACACAAAGTCGGACAGGTATATTAGATGAGAGTCTGGTCAGGTGAAGCTTGTAATCTGTAATAAAACTCTGGATTTTACTT
This sequence comes from Molossus molossus, assembly GCF_014108415.1. Taxonomy (NCBI): domain Eukaryota; kingdom Metazoa; phylum Chordata; class Mammalia; order Chiroptera; family Molossidae; genus Molossus; species Molossus molossus. The sequence goes on from NW_023425344.1 coordinate 22,214,713, forward strand.
AGAGTAAGGTCAGAATCCATTCTAGGCATTGAGCTGAGAACGAGGACTAACACCTGTGTTTGGAGACACACCTCCAGATGAGCCAGGGCGGAGCTGGGGAGAACGGTTAGGAAGCTGTTCCAGTGATCAGCAAGAGGTGGTGGTGGGTTGGTCTAAGATAGTGGCAGTGGAGAAAAATGTGAAATGATAAATTTCCCATACACTGGAAGATAGTGTTGGTTGGATTTGCTAATGCATTGTGGGAGTTAGATTTTAATATATGACATATATTTATGCCTATCAGGAAAAGTAAAATATAATTTCACATTCTGCTCAAATATCTGTGTCAGGTTTATAAAGAATGCTGATATCTTTCCAAAACAAATCTTCCATAGAAGAAAAGATATCAGTAGCTAATTAGTAAAATAAGATAGATATATAATATGTGTTTCCCACTTACATTTTCCTGATTATTCGAAAGTGGTAACTAATCACAAAAGACAAACTCAGTGGACAAATTATCAGAGGACAATGAGTGGACAATATTGTTGAGGGCTCTTATATAAGATGTCCTATTCTGTTCCCAGAGAAATATTTGTTTTTTTCCAAGACATTAAGAAAAATAAGAATATGACTTAAAGAGAGCTTTTATTTTCAGAAATATCTTTATATGAAAAACAAATTCAATAAGCCAGTTGTATCATAAACTTGAAATTAAGTTTCGAGCTTGGTAGTCACAGCTTTGGAAGGCAGAGCAAATAAGGAGAATGTATGGGAACCTTTTCAGGGACAATTCATGTCCAAAAAAACTGCTTTCTTTAATTATTTGTAGTGAGTATCATCCAAAACTTTATGAAGTAGCACACATTTATGATTCTTTTCCAGGTACTAAGAATAATTATACATTTCTTTCGTCCATTGACGCATTGATGATTTTCCAATGACCGTGGAGATTTGCTTAACAAATTTCTCATCTTTGAGGTGGAAAAGGCATATATCTGAAACTTGAGTAGGGAATGGTTTGAAATAACATATTCTCTTTATAGTTGAATAATTGAAAAACTGTATTATTTTTATAATGTAAAATACAGAAAGGAAATGTCAAAGAATGTGGTTCAAATGCTTAATTGAAAGTCTGTGAATTCATACTAACCAAGAAGTTTCTTCAAGAAAGTTTAAGTGTAGGAGTGTGCCATTTTTATGCTTATCCAAAAAAGCAGACTTCTGAGGACTTCATATACTTGACAACAGATGGACTAAAGTTGAAATCCTGCTTTTATCATGTATAAGTTCTGTCACATTAAACATGATATGTAATTTCTCTCAACCTAGGTTTCCTCAACTCAGAAATGTGGCTCATAATTTTAATTACATGCGATTCTTGTCAGAATTTAATAAAATATAAAATTGAGTGCTTGCTAAATTTCATTGAAAGGTTGTACTTCAGTAAATACAAGAAGTATTTGGGGGAGGGCTTAAGCACTGTGTTAGTACTTTTAACAAGATAAATAATATATTACAATTTTTCTAATATCTGTATCACTGTCGGTACTGTTCGCTTACTTTCAAAACAGCCTTACATTCACATGTCACGAAAGACATAAAACTCAGTGAAATGACATCAAAAGATAAAAAATATAAATGAGTGAATTTGTTTAGCAAAGTTTATTTTCTATTGGCTTTCAGTCACTGGGCTTATTGCTAGAGAGACAATGAGGTACAGACATTAAAACATACTCGCTCCGTGCCTGTCAAGCACTGTGTGAAAGGACATTTTGACAGCACGGTAGTCTCTTTACGACTTGTGCTCTTCTATATGTTTTTTTAAAGTGCTATCCAGAAAATAAAAGTTAACAGCATTTTGAAGGACATAGTAGTGTTCTGAAGTCACATTTACTGGCCTTTTACCAGACTGATTTTCTTCACCCCAAACAGACTCATGGTGGAATGGAATTATGGATGTGTAGATAAATTCTACTGCCCTCAGATTTATGGGCAGACAGTGTGGCGTGGCTGGCTCTAAGTTCAGCGGGAGGGGACGCATCGTATTTGTATGAGCAGTCTCAAATGGATGAAGGTGTAGACAGCAGGAAGTTTTCTTCTTCATGGATGCTCCAAGTTACACCTTCTTTCCCTTAAGTTTTTAAAATTTCAAGTTACTTTCTATCATTAAACGCTCATGTGGTTAAAATCCTCATATTCTGTCTGGTTAATTTCCCTTCTTTTACCAGGCTTGAGGCTCAGCAGCTAAGAATTTCCTCTCGCCTTGCTTTCCACCTGAGCCTTGGTTCTGTCAGAGCAAGGAGACAGGTCGTGGGGAGAGAGCGTGGCGAAGCTAGGGTACCATGGAATCCCTTCCTGCTCATTGCTGTGCTTCTGCTGCGAACCCCGGTGTGCTCATGTCATCTAACAGTGCTGCGAACCCCGGTGTGCTCATGTCATCTAACAGCCAGTAATACACGAACTCTCCCATTGGACACATGGGGGCTCCTCAGAGGGCTCCGTAGGGAGCCTCTCCATTGGCCAGTTACCTAGATTCTTTTCTCTTTATTGGAGTAAAACTAGATTGTCTCCTGAAATTCAAGAAAGAGTTAACAACTAAATTTCTAGAAGTCATGATGGAACCTAAGATGTAAGTCTTTCCTTGTCTCTCATCTTCATTCTCTAGGAAAGTTGGTTTATGCTTTTTCCACATGTCATAAAATATAGTGCTGACATCTGCTGAATATTACCTTTTAAAATTCCAGTGGCAATAAAGAGAATGTGGTGACTGTTTTTGGAGTCAAAACATCCCTGGGAAAATTTTTATTGGATAGGTAAGCTCAGGTGCTTACTCCAAGTCAAATTACTGTGGTTAAAGGGTGAAGTAATGTTGTATGAAATAGAAGCTCTCATGATAATCTTGTGACATTCGTAGGGGAAGGTGGATACCACTATAGAAAGGTACAATCTATTACCAAGCAAAATCATGAATGCCAACCAGTATATACTCTTTGCTACAGCAGGCTCTTGGCCTAGATGATTTGGTATAATTAAATTAAAAAAATTGAAAGCCACTATTTCTATTACCTAAGACTGTCCTAAGATTAAGAACCTTAAAGGAGGCAGCTATCAAATTGACAAGCTAACATGTAAAGCTACGCTTTTTCTCTTAAATTAGATTTCTTTAACTTTACTTTCTCTAGGCCTATGGTTGAATGACAGTTCTTTGAATTTATGGAATAGAGGGTGGCCCTGTTTATTTAAAACAAATATATTTTTTCTTCATTGATTTTACAGAGAAAGGAAGGTAGAGGAAGAGATATAGAAACATTGATGAGAGAGAATATTGACTGGCTGCCTCCTGCATGTCCCCCATTGGGGATCAGGCCCACAACCTGGGCATGTGCCCCGACTGGGAATCAAACCAGTGACCTCTTGGTGCATGGGTCAATGCTCAACCAGTGAGTGACACCAGCTGAGCTAGGGTGGCCCTCTTTAAAACCAACATCTTCTTTCTGCACACTTTAGTCTTGCTTATCCTGGAGAGCCACAAAATACAAAATTTCTTACTTTCACTAATGTCATAAACCCTAGCAGGATACTGATGTGAAAAATGTATTTCTAGAAGCTTTTACCTACTGATAGGCATTATTCGTAACAAACGTTCGCAGTATCAGAAGACTGCTACAAGGAGTTTAATTTAAATTTGCACATAGTGTGACTACTCTACAGACACAGAAAGCTCTTACTTGGACTGAAGAGTAAGACTTTTATGGAGAGCTCACTGTTCAGTGAAAGAGTAGGGGAAGTTGTGTGTGCAGGGATTAAACTTTAAAAACACAACAAAAAGAGGTAAGAATGTCAAGTTAAATAAGGCTCTCCCTCTTGTCAAGGAGTTTGAAGTGCATATGGCTAAAATATCAAGTCACGCGTCTTCCGTGTGTGCAGCAGCTTATTAAATGCCAAAGAACCTGCACAGTCGTCAACTTTCACTGCTCATTTTCCCTCTTTCCTGAGGCTCTGTGGCAGTAAGTGAGGAGATGCCGGAGTATGGAGCACAAGTCTCGGAGTCAAAACCCGTGTGGTTTAGTTCTTGTATGTTCTACGAAGGGTCTTTAGAAATAGAAAAATTATATATATTTATAACATTTAAATATGTATATAGTGTTAACTGTATGCCAGGCATTTACATTGAACTTTCCCCAAAACTGACAATGCAGGTATTACTTTCATTCCCATTTTTCAATTAATTCAATTGATACACAGAAAATTAGGTAACTAGTGTAATGTCAAAGTCATATAGGTAGTAAATGACAGAGCTGAAATTCACACCCAGACCTCTGGAGTCCCTTCTCTTAACTGCCTTCATATATATGTAAATCCATGTATTTATCTGTATACATACATTTGCAACCAATGAAATAATTTGCATTTTCTTTTCTCATTATTCAGAAATTATTGACATGCTTTTTTTTTTTTTTAATCCTAACCCAAGGATATTTTCCATTTATCTTCAGATAGAGTGGGAAGGAGGGAGAGAGAGAGAGAAAGAAACATCGATGTGAGAGAGAGATATGGATGTGTTGCCTCGTGCACAATCCCTACTAGGGCCGGGGACCGAACTGCAAATGAGGTACGTGCCCTTGGCCAGAATCGAGCCCCGGACTCTGGCCCTCAGACCGACACTCTAACTGCTGAGCCACGTCGGCCAGGGTGACATGCCATATTTTTATTTAAGGTATGCACATTTTGTTGATTCATAATTGTTTTAAACATGTGTGCATTTTTCTCCTGCTGAAGCTTTATTTTCCAAGCCTGTACCAGAAGTTAATAGTAGGATCCCCTCTAGAGAGGTGTCACCCAAATACTCCTGATGATAAATTGGTTGAGTAATCTTTTTAAACTGTCTTTCATTGTATTTCAATAAGAAAAAATAATTATGTTTTTCTTTCATTTCCCCCAACATAGCAGGTCTATAACTCAATTTTTTTTTCTAAGATATTTAACATCAGAACTTGCAGAGCAAGCAGAAAACTGTTTAACTCCATTCTTATTCTTGTTTACCCTCATATTAGGAATACAGTTTGGGTGTTGACTAAGATCTCTCATCTAAATCTTGTTTTAATTTTTATTTATTTATTTATTGTTGAAAGTATTACAAATGCACCCCTTCTGTCCCCTCATTGACCCTCTCCTGCCTACTCCCACCCCCGTCCTGCATTCCCCAAACTATTGTCTGTGTCCACTGATTAGGCATATATGCATATAAATTCTTTAGTTTATCTCTTCCCAATCCCCTACCGCCCCTCGCCTCTGAGGTTTGTCAGTCTGTGTTCCCTACTTCCATGTCTCTGGATCTATTTTGATCGACAGCTAATTTTGTTCATGATATTCCATAAATTAATGAGATTGTGTGGCACTTGTCGGATAAGGAGTTAATATCCAAAATATATAGCGTATTCATACAACTCAACAAAACGAAGACAAGCAACCCAATTAAAAAATGGGCAGGTCAGGAGACATATGAAAAAATGCTCAACATCACTAATCATCAGAGAGATGCAAATTAAAACAACAATGAGGTATCAGTCCACACCTGTCAGATTGGTGGCCAGCATCAAATCCTCAAACAACAAGTGTCGGCGAGGGTGTGGAGAAAAGGGGACTCTAGTACACTGCTGGTGGGAATGCAGACTGGTGCAGCCACTACGGTGAACAATATGGTGTTTCCTCAAAACATTAAAAATGGAACTGCCATTCAACATCTATTTTTAAAACAGCTTTCAGAGTGATTTTCATATAATGTCACTTTCATGTACCAAATGGCACAATTTGTTTGACAAGTTGACACTCTTGAAGTTCATATTTTTCATTTTGTTAAGACTGAAGCAAAAAAAGCTTGTAAACATGATATACACGTACATATATAGTGATAAGTATTTAATTCATGCAAAAGATACTTTTAAAAAAATTATGTAACTACTTGCTCAGGCCAAAGAGTTATGTCGCAGAATTTTTTCAAATATCAATAACCTGGTAGAACTGAATATATATATTTCCATTGGCTCATTTTTCTCATAAAAGTTTATCACTCATAAATGATGCAATATTTTGGACCTAGAGTACCTCTTAAATACATAGCTCTATTAACAAATTATTCTGGTAGACTGTCAAGCGAGATAGCCATTTTAGCATAACTTTGTGTTTTGACTAAAAAGGTTCTAACTAGTATTCAAAGTTTTAAGCCAACTCGCAACTAAAGCTGTTTTATTTTGTTTTGGTTTTTGTTTATCCTCACCGGAGTATATTTTTCCATTGATTTTTAGATAGGATGGGAGGGAGAGAGAGACAGAGAGAAACATTGATGTAAGAGAGACACATCGATTGGTTGCTTCCCGCATGACCCTGACCAGGGGCCGGGGATGAAATCTGCAACCATGCTCTGTGACCAGAATCGAACCTGAGACCCTTCTGTCCTCAGGCTGACACTCTAACTGCTGAGCCAAACCGGCCAGGGCAGCAACCAAAGTTTTAAGTATATTTATGTACTTAATCTGTAGTGACAACATTGATATTTATTTAATTAGTACCTGTCTTCCGTTAGCTCCAATGACACACTGCTGAGCTCCTAAATGAGTATGAAGTCTGAGCCTACGTCAAACCTGATCAGAGCCAAGCTTGGTGCCGCTACTCCCGGTTCCAGCAATGTTCTCCCTTAGGATGAAGGGAGAATGTGAAAATGGCCCAACACTGTCTCCTCTAACACAAGTCTTTCACCTTGTCCCCACCTGCTGAACTACTCCAATGTAACCAGTCCTGTTATTTCTATATCTCCTCACATTTATCATATAATACCGAAACATTAACATATTTCATAAAAATAAATCTTATTCTGTGGTGTCATTAATTCTATTAACTTTTGACATCATGATATTTTTCTTGTCCATTTCACCCATATCTCTCTGAATATTTCATGTTCATGGGATGTCTTTCAACTTATTTGGAACTTTCATTTTTCTCAGCAATATTTTGAAATGTTCACTTTGTAAGTTTCTCACTGCTTTTATTAGATTTAGTTTTAAGTATTTTCCCCCATCTAATTGTGAATAGAGTGGAATGCTTAATTTTCTTTTTGGATTTTTCATGTCTCGTTTACATATACAATTAATTTTTTATGTTGACATTTCTCTTAATTTTCTGAAACTGCTGAGACACATAACTATAAACATGGTGGCTTAAATGACAGAGATTAATTATTTCACAGTCTGGATGCCAGAATTCTGAAAGCAAGGTCTCGGCGGACCACCCTCCCTCCGCAGTTCTCAGGAGAAAATCTGCTCCTTTCATCTCTGCGTCCAGGGGCTGCCGATCCCTTGTCACTCCTGTGTGAGGCGCGTCCCTCCATCTCTGCCTCGTCTGCACGTGGCTCCCGAGTCTCCTCTTCTCCTTGACGTCCCCGTGCATCCTCCTGCACCGATGCACAGCCCTGCACCGACGACCCACCCAGACGAGCCAGGGGAGACCCTCTTCTCACAATCTTGAAATTAATCACTTCTTTGGTAATATAAAATAATATTAACTCCTTTGCCATACAAATACCATTTATATGTTCCTTGGATTAGAATGTGAACTTATTGGGGGGGGGAGGGGGAGCTACCATTTGGCCCACAATAGTACCTGTACAGTCTATCTAAAATCTGTTATGAGTTTTCCTCCTCCTCCTCTTTTTTCTCCTCCTCCTTTTTGGAGAGTCCTTGCAATTTTCTGCATACTGGATTACATAACTTGTAAATTAAGAGTTTTACTTCTACCATGCTAATATGTCTGAATACACACACTTGAAACCAAGGGTCCCTTTGATATTAATTAAACTTAGTTTTTTTCTTTTTTTTTTTATCGTCACCTGAGGACATTTCTCCATTTTTTGTTCAAATAGAGTGGGAAGGAGAGAGAGGGAGAGAGAGAGAGAGAAACATCGACGTGAAAGGGACACATCGAGTGGCTACCTCCCGCACAACCCAACTAGGCCGTGGACAAACTGCAACCGAGGTACGTGTCCTTAGCGGGAACCAAACCCAGGTCTCTCTGGACCGCAGGCCAATGCTCTAACCACTTAACAAACCAGCCAGGGCTAAAGTTAATGTTACATCCTGGCTCTAGAAAGCTCTATCTATACTCCTCAGATACCTAGTCTTTCCCCCAGGGTAGTTACCAATACCTAAGGCAGCAGAAGAGAGTAGCCCAGACCTGAGTAATGGTCACAGGTCCAGTTAGATGTCTGGGAGACAAAAGATAACATCTTGACCTGGTACGTTTCAGCTCCTGACACTTAAGATGGAATGACCTCCCTGGCTACCATCCCATGAGACTAGAGAGAGAGACACCAGAAAAGACCTCAGAACTGTCCTGAAGACGTGAAGAAATGATTTATTGCCCTTACCTCACCTCTGAGTATTCAGCTCCCAGCACAACCCCATATCCTCTAAGCGACGGTGTCTTGTGATTTTGCCCTGTGTAATCTGTAATCTACACGCCACCGGGGAGTTCATTTTTAGGGCATGAGCTCCCCTTCTCTATATTGGCCAAATCAATATTAAACTATATTTTTTTCCTATGCTGCAAACTACTGCTCATGCATTTCTTTGCGCCTGTGTGCACAGGCAGACAGACTCAAGGAAAAAACACAGAGGTTCTGGTAACACAGATGCACCTTCGTTATTGCACTGGCTAGAACATCCAGTCCAATATGAATAGACGTGGTAACAGTTGATAACCAACCCGAACCGTAGCCTGCCACTAGCAGAGACACAGTCCTGTCCATTCTCTTGCTGCAGAGATTGCTACTTTTGCTTACAATGCATTTGGTACGATTTTTGCTTTTTGCTCCAAGTCCAGTGAGCTGTCTCCACCAGGAAAACGTGTGGTCGTCACAGCTTGTCCTTCCCAGGTGGAGTGAAAGCTCTGGCCAAGCAGGTGAGACGAGAAATCACTGGTTAAGAAGAGCACAGACTCTCACTGTTCTCACCAGAAAGTTAGCAAATTTTTAAGTAAAAACATTTGCCAGTTTGCTGTTTGTCCATTTCCAGAGTTCAGCAGTTGTTTCTGACAATTGTGTCCAGTTTTGTAGTTGCGTTATCGGGAGAGGATGTGCCAGACGTTTAATCTCATCATACTGAAACTGTCCAATTTATAACATTTCATATTTGTATCTCACTTTAAATGAGATTTATAGAAGACTGAGTATAGTTTTAAACGTCATACCTTCAAAAACAAATGTCTTCTTATTTATCGAAATAGTACTTTTCTTAAGAGAGCATTTTCTCTTGGGAAAACCGAAATAAACAGAAACAGATTTCAATGTGATGCTTTATTAGTTGAGTAATTTAGAAAAGTTCACTTAAATTTTCTGATCTAAGTTTCTTCCTTAACCATAAAAGAAAAAGAGAATAAAGATATTTATACAGTACACTAAGTTTGTTGAAGTATTAAATGACATGCAGATGCATAGTGGTCGTGAAAACATGTCATAACATGGACATAAATATGTTTAAGTATATACACATAAGTACATATGTAAAATCACTTCTTATAAATAAATGAAAAATGCATAACCCTAAAAATTCTCTACATTTTTATACAAAAGAAAGTTAAACATATATTGACACCGCAATGTCTTGATTTTATAGCATTAAGTTACTCTGCATTAAATTGAATGTAGTAGTCATTAGGGCTGGTTACAATCATCCCCTCTTCCCTTTCTCACAGAGTAAAACTGTACTCCCCCAACTACAGTGAAGTGATTTGCTACCCCCATGACTTACTTTGCCTAAGTAAACAAGAAGGAGATGAAATGTAATAATGTAATAATTTAAGGCTAAAGTTTTTTATTTAAAAATTTCTTGCCCTGGCTGGTTTGGCTCAGCGGTTAGAGCATTGGCCTGCAGTCTGGAGAGACCCGGGTTCGGTTCCCGCTTGGGGCATGTACCTCAGTTGCAGTTTGTCCCCGGCCCTGGTTGGTCGTGTGGGTGGCGGCCACTCAATGTGTCTCTTTCACATCGATGTTTCTCTCTCTCTCTCTTCCTCTCTCTCCCTCCCACTCTATCTGTGCAAAAAATGGAAAGGTGTCCTCGGGTGAGGATAAAAAAAAAAAAAAAAAAATTCGCCCTGGCCGGTTTGGCTCAGCGGTTAGAGTGTCGGCCTGCGGTCGGGAGAGACCCGGGTTCGGTTCCCACTAAGGGCACGTACTTCGGTTGCAGTTTGGCCCTGGTTGGTCATGCTGGTGGCAGCCACTCAATGTGTCCCTTTCACGTTGATGTTTCTCTCTCTCTCTCTCTCTTCCTCTCTCTCCCTCCCACTCTATCTGTAAAAAAAATGGAAAAATGTCCTCGGGTGAGGATAAAAAAAAAAAAGAAGAAAAATTTCTTTATTGATTTTAGAAAGGGAGGAAGAGAGATAGAAACGTCAATGAGAGATAACATTGATGAGAGAGAACATCGATTGGTCACCTCCTACCTGACCCCCCGGGGGATTGGGCCCACAACCTGGGCATGTGCCCTGACCAGGAATCGAACCAGGCAAACTCTTGGTGCATGGGTCGACGCTCAACTACTGAGCCACATCAGCTGGGCGAGAGACTAAAGTTTTATTTATTTATTTTTATTTATTTAATCCTCAGCCGAGCACAGTTTTGCATTTATCTTCAGACAGAGTGGGAGAGAGAGTGGGAGGAAGAGAGAGAGACACACATCGAATGGTCGCCACCCACAGGACCCCAACCGGGGTGGGGTCAAACTGCAACCGAGGTACATGCCCTTAGTGCACCCGGGTTAGAGAACCGAACCCGGGACTCTCTGGTCTGCGGGCCGATGTTCCAACCGCTGAGCCAAACCAACCAGGAGAGACTGAAGTTGTAAAAGCCAGTTATGATCGGCCCCGTCCCAGACCCTCTGTCTTGGTGATCTTCACGCGCGGGTCTATCTGCAGAGACGGCCCTGCCAACGTCCAGTGGGCCTGAGTAACGAGTGAGAAATGAGCTGTTGCCATGGGAAACCACCGCGACTGTGGGCATGCCGGGTGGTCAGGGCAGCACTGCTTGGCTTGGGCCGACTGACAGAGTTCTCCGAAAGCTAAGACTTTCTGGTTCACACCCTTTACTATAAGTAATATCCAGTAATGTGCTTTATTGGATTTATGTACCTTGAGTAGGGTTCTAACGAAAATAAAAAAGTACGCAAAAGTTTTATAAAAAATATTTTTGGAAGCCCAGTTAAAGAGCTTATGTTCCAGTGCAGACGGATTGTACAGTTACAAAATAGTGGTAAACAAAACGGTGCTTAAAATATCCAAAGTAAAACTCATTAAACTAGAATAAGTACTTGAAAATGAATATAGACGCGGATAAATACATACATGTAATCAAATATTTCTGAAGGAAGTTTTTCTAACTGGGAAATTCAGAAGCACAAAAATAAATGCAAGTAATTGGAGGGCTCTGCACTGGCATTTAAATACAACAGAAAAATGTTAATAGGATAAGTACCAGAAAGGATTAAGTGACTGGAAACACCAAAGAGGATTAGTTATTATCCTGCCTATACAGGCGCTCAGGTTTCATGTGGCCAAGTAGATACGAAATGGGAAGCCAATGCTACACAATGGGACTGTTTCCTCCCTTTTTGCAATAAGCATATATTAAAATCAGCTTTGTTATGCCACCTCACTAAACAAGTAACATAATACCTGAGCTTTCCTATGTATTAGCTAAAACATAGTATACTTTTCAATGTATTTAAGGTAATTTTGGAAATTTTTCTCATCTACAGATTGCTTCTCAAATAAGCATATGAATTTGCAATTAGACCGTAGACATACAGCTTTGGAAACCAAATTATTCATACTTATACCCTAATTTAGAGCTTTCTCCTTTTTCCACACCAATAGTAACTATAGAGATTTACTGTATTTTATTTTATTGTCTACATCTTATTATAATAAGGTGAGATATGAAATGTGTATATGTATATGCAGATATATTAGCCATTCACACACACACACACACACACACACACACTCACACACATTCTCTCTCACACCTACTTGCAACATTTTTAACATTTAAATATCTCTGAACTTGAGACGTGATCCACTGGCTGAACGCTCATCGATGCAGCTGTCCAGTCAGCTCTGATCATTTTCTATGCATTTAATTGGTTGTCATACTTTGTGGCATGACGGACAATGGCAGTCTCCTATTATTTCAGTCAACAAACCATTTCAAGATTATTTGAGAAAGGAATTAGAACCCTCGTTCTTGTATGAGAACCTTCAACTGAAGTCTTAAGTAGATTAAAAAGGTGGCAGCATTAAAAATGTATAGAAAAGGTATTAATGACTTGGAAGAAAATGTTGGAAACAATAGCAGAACACTCTCAGGAAATACTGCATCAGCGACACTCCTGAGACACATGACCAATGTCATATGTTATGATTCAGTAGCACATACCTACAACTCACAGGACATTGAGTAAATATATAGCTTCACGTTGAATGGTAGAGTCTCAACAGAACAGGACTGGACAGATCACATTATTTGGTGCATTTGGCTACTCTTTGTCTCCACATATCCTGTAATATTATTCCTAACAACTTGGTCAATTTATATCACTAGCCCAGTGTTCTCAAAACCTGCTGGGCTAGTCAATCAGTAAACAGGAAAACAGTATTACCTCTCTCCGTGTAAGGAAAACGGGATATTTGCTGATGTGTCCTTGCTAAGTACTTCTGTGCCCTTGGTGATAAAACAAAGCCTCTGGGGCTTCTGTTTCCTCATCTGTGAAATAAACAAATTAAATTCAGTAATACTTAAAATTCTTTCCAGTTCTCCAAATTTATAATTCTGCTTCAAATATGACTTCCAAATAAATTTTACAAGTTCAAGTTCTTGCCATTGCTTGCTTCGTTCATAACAAGAAAGAATAGTTTATTGATCTGTATTTATTTATATAACCGAGGTCTAGTTTCTTTTAAACAACAGTTCCTTGTAAAAGTATGTATAGTTTCATCCTTTCTGAAGCAAGCTTATTTTGGCTTTTACAGATTTATATCCTGACGGGAAAAGTAAAGCCCTTATTGAAAGCTACAATCTTAAAATTATAATCTCCCTTAGGACATATCATTTCCCCTTACATCATTTCTTTTCCTCAGCAAAATTGATTCTTTGATTTACATGGCTAATTCAGATTCTAGTTTTGGCATGTTTTTGAGTCTGATAATTTTTACTCTTCTCATCAATGGTTTATATATTTTTCATGCACACATTTTGAATTCCAGTTTTACTCCTGGCTACAGAGAGTGGTGCTGCTTATTCAACAACAACAAAATTATTAAGCCCTGGCCAGTCACTCAGTGGTTAGAGCTTTGGCCTGCGGACCAATGAGTTGCAGGTTCGATTCTGAACAAGGGCACGTACCTTGGTTGCAGTTCGTCCCCAGCCCTGGTCAAGGTCATGCAGGAGGCAACCAGTTGATGTGTCCCTCATGTTGATATTTCTCTGTCTGTCCTTCTTTCTCCTTTTCTCTCCCTCCCACTCGATCTGAAGATAAACAGAAAAATATCCTCAGGTGAGGATTAAAAAAAGAAGTATTAAAAGCATAGGCAGGTGAGTATGATTTAGGCATTTAAATTAATCAAATTTTATTTTCTGCTTTTCTTCCTATGTCTCTATTTACCCTATAATGACTTTTTTTCCCCCTCCGTAGCTTTGTTTATCCTGGGGCTGGGTCTCTTCTCCAAAAAGCCTGCCCCTCCCAATTCTCACCTACCAAATGCTCCAGCTGGTTTGGAAGGTAGGTATTGAGTTTATTTGCCCAATTAGCTTTCTCTGATGGTTTGTCTCCTCTTTCCATACTCTTAGACATTTGTTCTCAGTCCTAAAAAGATTCAAAAACAACAACATTATGTTTATTTTTGAGAGTGGAAAATGCACTAGATTTATGTTAGAAAGTATGGATTCAATTTTACCACTTATTCTAAATAAGACAAAATGAGAGTTCTTTTCTGCAAAATGGTGATGATATTGCCTCTCTAAATACCTTTATGAGTACCTGTTAATTGAAAAGTACTCGTAAAACAAATTATATTTAACTGCTACTGTTGCTCCGGGCATCTGCGTTATATTGTAAACTTGAGAGTGGAACCTCGTCTCATATTTCTGAGTGCGTCACATTTTTAACAACCTTAGTACACAAGTAAATCTTTCGGTTTTGTAAACATTACAAAATACAGAAAAATAAAAGAAACTATTTTCTCTGATATTCTTAGTCAGAGAGAAGTATTATTGACTTTTTGATGCATAGTATCTTTCTGTGTATACATATGCGTATGAATACATCTGTGCACATTTAAAAATAAAAGTGGTAATACATCTAATGAATTACATATTAAATAGTTAATGTTTAACACAAAAGAAAGCAGGTCAGAGACTAAGAATAAATTAATATGTATTCATTGTCAAAACTCCCACAGTGATTACATCCTTGCTATTGGCTCCAACGTACCATCTCAACATATTCATGAGAGCACATTATTAATAAGCCCTGAAATGGTGTCAGTGAAAATGAAATTTTCAGACTGAATTCATGGAATTAGTCAGGGTATGTGCATGCAAGCAGCATCCCACAAATTAATTATGTGTTTAAAAGTGCTAAGACTTTATGGCATAAATGTCTTTAGCAGACACAAAGTGACAATCATATGGTTGAAATTGAAGCCATGGGTTCAACATTTCAGAAGAGAGATACTTTATTATCTATAATGTAAATATAAGTGAATGGAATTTGTATCTAATCTATGGAAAGGCTGTATCTAATTGGAGATGAACCAATGCACAACCATTTAGTTGATTAACTCTTAAAAATATGAATAGCTCATCTTCAAATTTGTCACCATGTGATAATAGGGGTCTGATTATGCTCAATAAGGATCTCCTTAGAATTCACAATATTAAAGCAGTTAATTATATTCTGGTGCAGGAATCCCTGCTAGTGTCTTAATGCCATTTATAAAAGATATTTATCAAAGTGTAAATTGAGGTTATTGTTATGGTAGAGAAAACAAGACAAGCTGGAATCTGGAAAAAGTGTAGCTGGCAGACAGGCTAATAGACGTTGGTTATAGACATTTAAGGGAGTAGGCAGACTGCCACGAGGTAGCCTTGACAATATTTCAGTTTCCTACTATTATAAACAGCAAGAAAGTAAATAAATAAAATGATTTAAATCCTAGACACCTAGACAAAGATAAAGAAACAAACTATATTTGTAATCAGGGTCTCTGTCTTATTCCAGCACTCAATTTAGTTTTGAATAAAAATATACTCCTATAGATTCCACATATAAGATCACACAGCTATTTATTTTTATTTTTTTCATTTCGGTCTAGCTTATTATACTTAGCCTAATGTTTTCCAGGTTCATTCACATTGTTGCAAATGGCAGAATCTCCTTGAATACATAGAAGCAGAGAGTAGAACTAGGATGGGGATGCAGGAAAAATTGGGAGATATTGACCTAAGGATATGAAGTTGAAGTTACGCAGGATGAGTAAGTCTAGAGATCTAATGTACATAATGATGACTATAGGCAATACTGTATCAAATACCGGAAATGTATTAAGAGAGCAGATTTCTGGTGCTCTCATTCTTCACACATACACACACACGCACACGCACACACAAAATAGAGAATATATGAAAATATAATATGTTAATAATCTTGACTGTAGTAATCATTTCACTATAAATACGTATATCAAATTGTCATGTATATAATAAATATACAGTTTTTATTAAAAATAAAAGAAAAATACATACATATTTTAAATAAATTAATAATGAAGTAATCATATTACTAGATCTTTACATCTTAGCAAGAGCAAGAACTTACCTCTGTGATTCCTGGATATTATATCTAAATCTATTAAATTATAAAAGACAGGGTCATTACTATAAAATAACAGAGTAAGCACAATACTATTTTTAAGATTGATAATTTCTTCTACTATTAAAAAACTTTTCCAGGACTGAAAACTGAATGATGATAGCCCTCATCAAATTTTTTTATTTTCTTAATTAAGGCAATTATACTTTAAACACATGTTCAAGGACGAGAAAACTATATTATACTGAAAAGTGCACTGGGTGTGAAGTTAGGACAGTGGAGTTTTTTGTTTTTTTTTTTTAATTTATTTTATTTTTTTATTTTTAACTCATCTTATTGTTGACTGTATTACAGATGTCTCCCCTTTTTTTTCTCCACTGATCCCTCCACCCCAATCCCACCCCCACTCCTGCCTTCCCCACACTATTGTCAGTGTCTATTGATTATGCATGTATGCACAGTAATTCTTTGGTTTATCTCATCCCACCATCTCTCCCCCCTTCCCTTTGAGGTTCATAAGTCTAACAACCAATTTGTACTTCTTAATTACTTCATTTTTTCACCCTCCCCCCAGCCCCTACCCATCTGGCAAAGAACAAAATGTTCTCTGTATCTAGGAGTCTGTTCCTGCTCTGCTTGCTCATTTTGTTTGTAGATTCCATTGTTGATAGATATGTACTAATTGCCATTTTATTGTTCATATTTCTGTTCTTCTCCTTCAAGAAGACCCTTCAACATTTCATATAATACTGATTTGGTAGTGATGAACTCCTTTAGCTTTTTCTTGTCTGAGACACTAAATGATAACTTTGTATGTCCATCGACTCTAAATGATAACTTTGCAGGATAGAGTAATCATGGTTGTAAGTTGTTGCTTTTCATTACCTTGAATATCTCTTGCTACTCCTTTCTGGCCTGCAAAGTTTCTTTTGAGAAATCATCTGACAGTCTTAATGGAGCTCCTTTGTAGGTAACAAACTGCTTTTCTCTTGCTGCTTTTAAGATTCTTTGTATTTAACCTTTGGCATTTTGATACTGTGTCTTGGTGTGGACCTTTTTGGGTTCATCTTGTTTGGGACTTTTTGTGCTTCCTAGATGTGTATGTCTGTTTCCTTCACCAAGGAAAGTTAGGGAAGTTTTCTTTCATTCTTGTTTCAAATATGTTTTCAATTTCTTGTTCTCTCTCTTCTCCTTCTGGCACCCCTGTGATGCGAATGTTGGCATGCTTGAAGTTGTCCTAGAGGCTCCTTATAATATTGTCATTTTTATGGATTCTTTTTTCTTTTTGCTGTTCTGATTGGGTGTTTTTTTTCTTCCTTGTATTCCAATTTATGGTTTGCTCCTTGGCTTTACCTACTCTACTGTTGATTCCCTGTAAATTATTCTTTATTTCAGTTAGTGCATCCTTCATTTCTGACTGGTCCTTTTCGATGTTGTTGATTTTCTCACTAAGTTCCTTGGAGGTCTCCTTAGGTTCCTTGAAGATTTCACTAAGTCCCTTGAATGTCTCACCAAATTCCATGAGCAACCTTATAACCTGTTTTGAATTGCATCTGTTAGATTGCTTATCTCCATTTTGCTTAATTCTTTTCCTGGAGTTTGTTCTTTTCGTTCATTTGAGACATGTTTCTTTGTCTCCTCATTTTAGCTGCTTCCCTGTGACTGTTTCTATGTATTAGGTAGAGTTGCTATGTCTCCTAGGGTTTGTAGGGTAGCCTATAATTGTAGGTGTCCTATAGGATCCAGTGGCACAGCCTTCCTGATCACCCCAGCTGGGTCCCTGAGGTGCACCCCTAGTGTGGACTGTACACCCTTCTGTTGTAATTGAGTCTTGATTGCTGTTAGCACTTCAATGGGAGGGATTTAGTCATGCTAATAAGCTGCAAGGACTGGCTGTGCCCACTGACCACTGGCCTCTGACTCCCTTGGATAATCAGCTGTATAAGGGCCACCACACAGAGCAAGACTTACTTCAGCAGGGCTCTGGTACCCACTGAGTCTGCTCATTGAGTGTGTCATTTGTTGGTTCGGTGGTGATGTTTCAATGTGGTCTAAAGCTGTCCACTGTGTGTGCTGGCTCTGGGGCAAGGTCAGCCACTTCCTGTGTTCTATCCAGGGCCACCTGGCATAAGCTACAAAGTGATCTGCAGATGGCTGCTTCTGGTGCTGGGCTTGGAGGTGCCCAGGAAAAGCCAAATTGTGAACCAAGGCTGGCTGCTTCTAGTGCCGGGCCTGGGACCACTTAATGAGAGGTATGGGGCTCTCTGAGACCAGATGCTGCTTGTTTGAGAGGTTTTTGGAAACTCTGAAGCAGGATCCAAGACAGGCCAATCCTTTGGTAAAGCCTTTGGAAACAGCTTGGGTGGGCCCAAAAGTTGGGTGGGGTGGGGTTCCAGGGAATCACCAGGGCAGGGCCAACACTGTGACCCAGGTTGCTGGAATCCCAGATATGGCGGCAGCCTGCCGCCTAGGGAAGGACTCACTAAAGGGCTCACCAGCGCACTTGTCCAGGAGAAAGCCGCCTCTCCAGCCCTCGTCCCGAGGCCAAGCAGCTCAGTTCTTCCCTGTATGTCTCTGGCACCCTTCCAGCTCCCTCTCCTCCAAGCTCAGAGGGAACCAGTCCGAGTAAGTATGCATGGGGGCCCTTAAAGAGGAGCTTCCTGGGGCTCCTGCAGCCTCAGCCTCCCTCAACCTCATTTCCCACTGGTTTTACAGCGAGAAGTGATGGGGATTCTCTTCTTGGCACTGGACACCTGAGCTGTGTGCCTGGTGTGGGACGGGGACCCCTCAGTCCTCAGGGAGGACCTTCCCAGCTGAGGTGTCCTCCTGGTTTTTATCCGCCACACATGGGTGTGGGACCAGCCTGTCTGCCTCTGCCCCTCCTTCCAGTCTCAATGTAGCTGCTGCTTTAATTCCGTAGTTGTAGGCCTTCCGTTCAGCTTGACATCAGGTGGTTCTGAATGATGGTTGTTCTGTAGTTTTGTTGTAACTTTGATGTGGTTGTGGGAGGAGCAGAGACCGCGTTTACCTACTCGCCATCCTGACCAGGAGTCCAAGACAGTGGGTTTACATTTGTTTATTTGTTGATTTTTTTAATCTGGTTCTACAGACTGATAGTTATAAGACTCTGGAAAAATAACTTCATTGTCTTATACAGTAAAATGAATAGAGAGCATAGGAAAGGTCAATATTTGATTTATTCTGTAGTCCAGCCATGTGAGTTGGTGCTATGAAAGATGGTGTAGTATAGTAGCTAACAGTCAGGGCTGAGGCCAGCCAGGCCAATACCACCCAATAGGGCCCATCAGTGGGAGGCAGGACTGTGGCTGGAAGGCCACGTCTCTCCCACTCTAACCTTCTGTGGCCTCCCAAAATCATGCCTGTGGGAACTAGTGACACTGCATTGGGGGAAGAATAACAAGATCATCTTCTAAAACTGGTGATGTTTCTGATTAGCAACAACATTGAAACTGTGCATGTTGTTTACCCCTTGTGCTGAATTGGGATTTGTTTCCATACCTTTCTGGTGCGTGATATTGGAATGCTGTCTATAAAAAGCATTTCCTGATGTGTTTTTATCACATCAATTCACTTTAGCCTTATCAGAAAAAGTCAGATGAAGGGGACTATTCAATGATGAGAAACATGTGTAACTTACTGTCACACAAATGTAAGCTGCTTCTGGATGATTCACAGAAAGAATAGTGAGATCAGTGTTTTAAATCAGACCTGGCAGTATGAAAATGCTGAAGAAAAATGTGCTTCCCCTAAGAAATAATTTAGAGTTTTAAAAAATATATCATATATATATATATATTTATATATATGTTGCACCTCAGTTCTATTTTAAATATATACATGAACAGAATTTATCATTGTTTTCTCATCACTTTTTCTCTTTGGAATAAACATGTCTTTCTTTTTGAGAGGAAAATTAATAGAATATTCACCATCTATTCACCCAGTAAAATTAATACATAGAAGTGTGACCAATGGGTTAACAAGCAGAAAACATTTTTTTACCCTCAAACAGCACGAAATGCTTTTGGTTGTGTTTTTCCCAGTTGGATGGACTTTTACACAAAGTTCCTATATAAATGTTTCAAAATCAACTAATCCAACACACACACATCTTATCCCTCTTAACTTTCACCACCTTGAGATGCTAAACCCGTTTAACATTCTCTTCTCTTTGAAACAGCGCCCAATGTTCCTCTAAGTCACACGCATTCCTGCTTGTTCTTGCTTCCAGTGGAATACAGAGACGTCCATCCATGTCTTCTGGAGTATGACCTAACCAGTCAGATTCTGTTGAGAATCTACCATTAAATGAGAAGATATGTATTTGATAAAACTACCCTTGGCTGTGGGTATTTATCCCTCTCAAACTGCACTAAGAAAGGTCCTGGGGCTGAGGAACCGCCTAGCATTTTCTTAATGCTCATTCAAATCTTAATAGTATGAGAGAATATTTCTATGTTCTGTTTTTAATTCTAAACGAGACCCCCTACAAAAGAAAAGTCATATTGGGAACCAGGGACTTTGCATATATTACTTTGTACAACATTCAACGTTAAGTGAGCATCCTTAAGACAGACATTTAGAACAACTCCTTTGGAAGCGGTAAAGGAGAAATGGATCTGAAGTAGACGATGGTGTGAGCTAAAGGAACAAAAACCAAAGTGTGCAAGCTATATTTGCAATAGGAATAGTTGTTTTCTTTAGGTTACAATTTGATATATTTTAACATAAAGTTGGAATTAAATGAGGAACCATCTAGAATGCCATGTCAAGAGTGTAAATTTCTCCATCAGCAGCTAAATAAAATGGACCACACCTCCTTGGCTGTTAATTTATAATGGTGTCACCATGAAGCACAAAGGATGAAATTGTCAGGGAGGAGAGAGTGGGTGTAGGCAAAGAGTGGAATTAAGAAAAGTAATTTCATTAAAATTAAATGGGAATGTCAAAGACATAATGTGAACTACATTTTTGTGTAAGTAATATAAAGTAAGAAAAAGGTTAACATTTTCATTTTAGTCTCCAAACCCTATCAACCAACTTTTACTTTTCGTATTTGAAAAATGAAAGTCAACCCTATCTGCCTTTAGGGTACGTAACACATGTGTACGCACACACCTATGCAAACACCTTTTCTCTCCTTTCATATTTGTTATGGTTCTAACCTCAATGTACTAATTTATTCAACAGTAATTTTTTTTTCTGGGTGAGTGCCATAGACAGGTACTGTTGTAGGCATTTGGCAGACACACGTATACAAAACAGTAAAAGATACCTTCCTGCCCTGTAGCAGGGGAAAGCAAAAATA
Organism: Molossus molossus; assembly: GCF_014108415.1. Taxonomy (NCBI): domain Eukaryota; kingdom Metazoa; phylum Chordata; class Mammalia; order Chiroptera; family Molossidae; genus Molossus; species Molossus molossus. The sequence goes on from NW_023425344.1 coordinate 22,235,938, forward strand.
ACCAGTATCCTAAAACTAATGATCATAATAGATAAATATTGCTAGATTATTAATAATACACAGCTTTCTGGGATTACATATGGTCTCAATACTAAAGAAGTTCTCCAACTCTCACTCATTTGATTTCTTACCCTTTAAAAAGGTATGTACACCTTTCCAAATAGCCAACATCTAGGAAATGACATCACAGTCTTTTGTTAGTGGCAAGATACAGGTTTTTGTTCCTTCTAGTCCACTTTAAGTTTCCAATTTTCTATGCATTAAAAGTAATAAGAATGTGGTAGTAAATCTGTATTTAACAAGCTTGTTTCTGGCGTGTGAAAATGTAGAGACAGATCAGGCCGTCCAGGCCATTTGGAGACCACCAGCCTTCAGATTTAGGTCCATATAGGGACTCAAGTGCTCCGTGTAAAAATTACACATTTTTATCTTACTTTGGCGGAGTTTGTCAATATAGGTTGTTCTCCAGACCGCAGGCCGACGCTCTAACCGCTGAGCCAAACTGGCCAGGGCAATATAGGTTGTTCTTACCTGTGCCTGTGAATTCCTCCCAGACAGAAACCCTGTGATTCATCATTGAACAGTCTAACCGCCAGCAAGTGGGCAGAGGGCGCTGAGATGTAAGATGCGAGATTAACTTCTTATGGGGGTAAACTATAACTGTTGTTTAGCTTAAAGCAGCCACGCATTTTCTGTCTTTCCTATATCAGTTTATTCCATGCATTAACAATTTAACACTGGTTTTTACTTATTTATTTTGCCTATTGTTTTGTTTTCCTTCCCGCCTCTCTTCTAGTTCTCTCTGGGATCGTCCTTTTATTCTTCACAACAGTCTTCATTTTCCCTAATGAACTGGCTTGCAGAGAAGCCTTCAATTGCTCGCCTTTTATTCTCTTGTATAAATCTTACCTTTGCTACACCGACACCTTAAGTTTACCTCATGGGGCACGTCTGCCTCAGGATAAGAAAAGGAATGCTTTCCTTTTCCTCGTAAAGTAAGAGGACAAAGTACCATGGTCTGAAGTCTTAGCATGCTTGGTCGTGTGGGTTCTCCTGGGAGTTGAGGGGGCCCGGCCAGTCGCCGCACTGAACCCTGAGCTGGTTGCCATCCCACTGAGGGCTAGGGTTAGGGCCGGTTTGTATCTTTATTTTACTGAAGCTTGATGGTTCCTGTTGAAGGTAATACAGTTATAGATCTCCATTTTAGATCATCATTTTCACCATGTAAAGATAGCAAGTCTTACGAAGGCCTGGCTTCCATTTTTCTTTCCTTTCCTCTTTTTAAAGACACAACTACATGCTCTTCACCTTGGATCTTTATCATTGAATTGCTCAATCAAATCAGAGAAAAGGGATTTATTTCAAAAGCTATGCACAATCACGCACTTGAAATAATCTAGGTGTGGAAAAAATATCTTTGAAACATTTCTGTGACTGGTGGGGTTTCTGACATCAGTTCAGACAACTGACAAAAGCCTGGACTTTCCATCAATAAGCTCAGACTCTAGAATGGATCTCAGAGGTGGAGGGTGGTGCCAGTCTTGGCTTTTGGTGGTAAGTCTTAGCGGACCACTAAATCTATGTGTGTGAGTAATATACCCTGATACATTCCATAGGTAGGGAATCAATGACCGGTGTCAAAATAGGGTGGCAAAGCTTCCCAATTGGCATTAGTAAGTCTAGTTAAAGTAATTGATTTCAAAGTGTGACTGGTGTTTGATACCTAATTCTACCACATGATAATAGTGTGGCTTTGGGCAAGCAATGTACTTTTGCTGATCCTTGAGTTTTCATGTCTACACAATTAAGAGAATAAAATGGTTTTATAATTTATAAGAATCTTTCATGCAAGGGGACTTATAAATGTTTGAATACAGAAGAAATACTGCCTATAATCTAAAAATCTAGTAATAAGCAGACAAGTAATACTAACAGTAAAAATGTATCTAACTACAATAGTAATGCTTTTCTTCTCTATAGTGCTTCATCATTTACAAAAGAAATTTACAAATACTTTTTCAAATCCTTTCACAGTAAACAGCACATGGTTTATTATTTAATTTAAAGTTGAGGATTAAAAAAATCTGAAAATGTAAATAACTGTATTAGGAATCTTTAATTTGAAAGAGAAATAATTTACAATCTAACATGGCTTGAGTTAAGAGATTTTATTGGCTTATACGTAATAACAGTATGAGATTAGGGAGTTTCAAGCATAATTGAATTTAAGACTAATAGGAAAATAGTTTTACATTGTTTCTCAGCAACATCATGACTTCTTATATTTTGCTTCATTCCCAGGCATTGAATGGTATCCCCAAGCATTTCTAAACATACAGCTTATGGTATGAGTAAGATGGCAGCCACATCTCCAAGTGGGAAATTATTATCAAGAGAAATTTTTTTAGTAATGTCTGCAAAACTTCTGAGAGTAATTCTGATCTAACAGGCTTATATTACATGCCTAATCCTCAACCATAAGTGGTATAAAGACATTTGTTTGGTTGTCGGTCAAAGCCTCAATACATGGGACAGGGTACAAGGAGGTAGAACCCTCTCACTTGGACCACATGAACAAAAAGTTGTGGGTAAATGGATAACCAAATAAAAATTGAGGCTGATGCTCAAGGAGAAAAGGATGCTGTAGATGCCAAGTGAAATGTCTGTTTGTCTAGATGAACAGTTAAAGGTGTATGATGTAGGCAGCAATAGAAAGCAGGTACTATGCACACATACAAAAGAATTACTTATTTTTCCCAATAAACAAGAGACTAAGAAAAAGATAAAATATATGTACAAGTATGAAGTTATTGAAAAGTTGAAAGAAAAAAATGAATTACTAGAGTAACTATAGTTTCATGTTAAATTCTTGAATCATATTAAAAGCCCCATGGAAGGCAATCCACTGGGAGAATCACACAGGCCTCCTTTGGATTGTTCATTTGATATGTAAAATTCTAACTGAAGTTATGACCAAATGAATTCCATAGATTATATTTCTGGTACAGACATATCCAGGGAAACTATTTTTCTACTCAATGTATTTCAGGCTGCTTCATTTCATCAGACTACATGCATTAACGGGTTTAAACACTATTAAACAGTGATAGAGACATGCATTCATCTTTGAAACATGAGCGTAGCTAGTGATATTTCCTGCTGAGAAGCTATCAGCTCTATGCCTCTACTAAAGTTACAGCCCATAAATGTAGGACTGACTCCTCAGTAATTACTCTTTCTTTTGAGATCATCTGAAGGAAAATAACCTTGTGTATTCATAGCCGACTCTATTAGGTATTCAATGATTATTTGTTGATTTGTGCATTGATTTCTCATACAGGATGTTGTTATTTGAAAAAATGTGCTCGTGGGAAAAGATCTAATTGGATTTATTTTTACAGACAGCAAGGCCTTCATAAATAGCTATTTGCTGGCATTTGCAAATGTAGATTAGAGAGGAGAGGAGAGAGAGAGAACAGGGGAAGCGGAATGGAAGGATGCAAGACTGATAAATATCTACCATATTTATAAGTCTTTTATATACATTTTATATATTCATTGCTTTATACTGAATGGTAAGAAGGCTGAAAGCTTTTCCCATAAAATCAGAAACCAACCAAAGATGCCCACTCTCACCACTTTGGTTCAACATAGTATCAGATGCCCTAGTCAGAGTAATTGGACAGGAAAGAAATTAAAGGATACAAATTGAAAAGGAAGAAATAAAACTGTCACTATTTACAGATGACATGATATTACATATCAAAATTCTAAAGACACAACCCCAAAACTGTAAGAACTAAAAGATGAATTCAGTAAGGATGCATGATGCAAAATCAATATACAAAAATCTGTTGCAATTCCATATACTAAAACAAACTATCAGAGAGAATTTAGGAAAACAATCCCATTTATAATTGCATCTAAAGCATAAAACACCTAGGAATAAATTTAACTGAGGAGGTAAAAGAACTGTATACTGAAAACTATAAGATATCAATGAAATAAACTGAAAAAGATACACATAAATTAAATTATATTATTTGCTCATACATTAGAAAAATATTAAAATGTCTATACCACCCAAAGCAATCTACAGATTCAATACAATCTCTATCAAAATTCCAATGGCATTTTCTTCAGAAGTAGAACAAACAATCCTAAAATTGGTATGGAGCCACAAAATACCTTGAATAGCCAAAACGATCTTGGAAAAGAACAAAGCTAGAGGCATTACACTTCTTGATTTCAAGATTTCAAACTATATTACAAAGCCATTGCAATCAACATAGTGTGATATTAATATAAAAACAGACACATAAATCAACAGAACAGAATAAAGAGCTCAGAAATATGCCCATGCATATATATGTGCAATTAATTTACAACAAAAGAACCAAGAATATACAATGTAGAAAGGCATTCTCTTCAAAAATGGTGCTGGGCATACTGGACAGCAACATGCAACCAAAAAAGAAATAAAGGAAGGAAGAAAATGGAAAACTATCTTACACCACACACACACACAAATATTAAAGACCTAAATATAAATCCTAAAACCATGTAACCCTTAGAAGAAAACAAGTGATAAGCTCCTTGACATTGATCTTGGCAATATTTTTCTTGGATTTGACACCGAAAACAAAGGCAACAAAAGCAATAATAAACAAGAGGGAGACATCAAACTAAAAAGCTCTGCACAGCAAAGAAAACCATCAACGACATAAAAGGCAACCTACGAAATGGGAGAAAACATTTTCAAATGCAGTATTTGATAAGGGGCAAACATTCAAAATATAGAAACTTACACATCTCAGTAGGAAAGCAACACACAATCTGATTAATAAATGGGCAAAGTAGACTGAAGAGATGTGTCCAAAGAAGACATTCAAATAGCCAAAGGTACATGAAAAGGTGCTCAACATTACTAAGCATCAGGGAAATGAAAATCAAGACTATAATGAGATATCACCTCACACCGTTTAGAATGGCTGTCACAAAGATAAGATATATCAAATGTTGCAAGGAAAGAAGAGAACCCTTGTGTAGTGTTGGTGGAAATATAAATTGGTATGCCCACTAATGAAAACATTATGGAGGTTTCTCAAAAATTTAAAAATAAAACTAACATATGATATAACAATCCCACTTCTGGTAGTATGAAAATGAAAGCAAATGAAAACAAGGTATCAAATCTGCACTCTCATGTTCATTCTGCATTATTCACAATAACAAAAATATAGGAATAACCTAAGTGCCTTCAACAGTTGAATGGATAAAGAAGATGTGAGGTACACACATATACACACACGGAATATTTTTCATCCACGAGAAAGAAGGAAATCTTTCCCATTGCAACAAAATGGATAGACTGTAAGGTCATTATGCTTAGTGAAATAAGCCAGACAGAGAACGACAAATACTACATTGTATCTCATATATTTGGAATCTAAATTAAAAGCTAAACTACTAGAATCAGAGAGTAAAAAGTAGTTGCCAGATGCTGGGGAGTGTGGGGTGGGAGGAATAAGAAGAGGTTAATAAAAGTGCACAAACTTTCAGCTATAAGATCTAATGTATGAAATGTTAACTATAGTTACTAACACTGTATTCTATCATTTAAATTTGCTAAGTGAATAAAATGTAAATGATCTCAAACACACAAAAAGATAAACATATAAGGTGATGGATACATTTAAAAATGTATTGATAGTTGATCTGGAACAAAAAGTGTTGATTGACAAAAATCATGTACCTTGTCTGTGTTATATTCTCAAAGGTTAAGTGAAAGGATACTTTCTAAGTAAAGCATAAATTAATCTGGTATATACCAATAAACTTCAGCTGCAAATTCACTGAAGTATCTGGAAATAAATATTGAATGAGTGAATGCCAATATGTATTAGTTTACAATCAATGTATGCATAAATTCATTTGAAAAGGTATGAAATCCTGATTATCCAACTTATGCCTATGCAGCTAAATTAAGGTGATGCTTAAATAGCCCAAACATCAGATCTTGAAGCTAGAACTAAGATCACTGTCAAATAACAGATGGAGCATTCTCAGTATGCAATGTAAATTGGCTAAGATTTGAAAATAATTGTGGCTTCTAATACTTAGGTTACTCTTTCCCATTACTTCTGTATACACCCACTTCAGAACCAACCACTTTTATCCACAGAATTCTGTGATGTAAACAGGTCTGTTTTCAATGAAAAAATCTTATTATTAAATGACAAATGTAAGATGTTAGTAAAATGTATTGCTTCAAATGTACCAAGAATAGACATTTTAAAAGGTCAGAATAAAACTTTACATCACAGTGGATTTGATTTGGGCACTGAGTCCTGCAAATGAGGACATTTAAAAGACTTAAAATTTCTCAAACTCTGATTTACAAATTAGTGATTGGTAGCTTCTGTTACAAAGATTGAGCTACTGTATCATATGTAGTCACTTCTAAGTATTGAGAACAAACAAAAATTATTTCTAGGCAAAATAAAATAATTTACACAATGTAATATCTACAGTACAATTTTAAGTGATAATAGATTTCTATTACAGCCTTATGTTTTTATTAAAAGTGACCATTCTGCTAATGCAATTCCCAAGTGTAGGACCCTACGTATGCTTTTAATTTTAACAAATCAAGATACTAATGAATTTTAGTGAATATTTTAAACATATTTTTGCAAAATGCATTTAAGTGGGGCAACTATTTAGACTCAATGCAGTTGTACATTCTCTGGTAATCAAATGATCTTCTCTAATTTGGTCAACAGAGAAAAGTATAACCAGGAAAGATATCTCAACATAGTGTTAATAAAATAAGCACAGAATACCCACAGGATGTTTGTAAGATATTGAAAAGAGGTGGTGTACAGCTAAGGAGAATCAAAGACCATTCTCAACAATTGATCTTCACCTAATATATCACTGTATGGAGTGGGCTTTAAAGTAATTAGAATACAAGTAATCTAGGGTAGTCTTCATAAATTGATCTTTAAACCACTTAGCAAAAATTTAACTTTAAAAATCAAATTTTATATTGACTTTTTAGTTTAACCAAGAACCAAAGGAAGAGAGATACTGAATATGACATTCGATATACAGTTTAATAGTCAACTGAACGGGCACACATTTGAAATACAAGATAAAAATAATACTTAGTTGTTATGATATTAATAAACTCTTCTCTATAATATTATTTAACATTTGTCCAGGTAAAATAAGAAAAATAATTTTCTCAAGAAGTTGTAGTACAATTAGTCAGTACATAATTTTTCATTTCAAAATAAACTATTTGACTTGTGGTTATAGGAATATCATTTTATTTGCCGCAATAAGCTTCAATATAGCAAAAAGTACAGAATTTCCATTTGGTCAAGGAAGATGTTGAATGTCGATGATTGATAAAAAAGCAAATGGTCCTGGGATTGTATATTTGTCAAGGAAAACACATTATATCAAATTACTGAGAAGTTGAAATAACGTGATCATAATAGTTACTCCTTAGGGAGTTTTTACCAAGAGTTATTAGGGATTGTGCTAAATACTTTACATGATAATAGCCAGCAGACAGTGAATATCTACTGCTTGTCATAGTCTCTGCTGACCAAAATCTTTGGTTTTGAGTTAAAAGGGAGATTGAATTGATTTTTTAGCGGGTCTATTTAATTGATTAAGAACTCTTAAAAGAGGGACTAGATCATTTCTGAAGAGATCACGTATCTTGCTGGCCTTCATGTAAGCCGCTATGCTGAGCAAAGGTCTGCGAGAGTGTGTCCGGCTGAGGGTCGGAACGAAGACCGGATGTCAGTACCACAACCACAAGAAAGTGAATTCTGCTAACTACTCCGGGACCTTGGAAAAGGACCATTAGCTCCAGGAAGAAACAGCCTAGTGAACACCTACCTTTCGGCCTTAAGGGACCCTGAGCAGAGGACCCAATTAGCCTTGTCCAAATTCCTGACCCTCAGACATTATAAGATAGTAAATGGGTATTGTTTTAAGCCACAGAGTATTTGTTTATGTATTAAGGAACCCTAAGAGACTCATACTGTTACCTTGTTTAATTCTTATGAAGGTGTCTTCGTTTGTTCAGGCTGCTATAACACAGCACCTTAGATAGGGTGGCTTGCTAAGAGCAGACTTCTATTTCTCACAGTTCACCACTGGGAAGTTCAAGTTCAAGGCACTGGAGGATTTGGTGTCAGGTGGACCTGCTTTATGTATGGCTGTCTGCTCTCGGTGTCCTTACATAGTGGAGGAGGCAAGAGAGGTCTCCGGGGTCTCTTTTATAAGGACACCAATCACCTTGTAAAGGCTCATCTTCAAATACCATCACTTTGAGGGAATAGATTTCAGCATGTGAATTCTGAAGGGAGAAAGATATATTCAGCCTCTAGCAGAAGGGTTGTAAAAATAAAATGCAGAGGAAATTTTAGCATCATATAACATTTATGGGCCTCAAAGAGGTTAAGTAACTTGCTCCAAGAATATAGTTTATTATTGAGGAATCCAGAATTATCAGAGTTCAAAGAGAGACTCTCTTACTCCAGCATTACCCGTGTTTTTAACAACTTACATAGTGAATTCTGCTCATTTCAACCTTCTCAATAATCCTATAAAACCGGTTAGTATCTCACTTTACAAAGGAGAATATTGCCCCAGGGATAGTGAATAACTTGTCCAAAGCCACACTAGTACATTGTGGAAATGAGATTTAAGCATAGGATTGAACTGGTCACAAATTTGATCCTCAAAAACAACCTTTTCTACATGAGAGTTATTCTCCTGGTTCAAGGGTGGGACGAAGGCGATTTAAGACTCGGGGCTTCTGTCCACTCTCTGCTTCTCTTCTCTACTCTGAGGAGCAAGCTGCCATTGACACCCAAAGATTGTGTCTCCCTGCTGTCTTAAAAGTTGATATTTCTGCCCTGGCCAGTTTGGCTCAGCGGTTAGAGCGTCGGCCTGCGGTACAGAGAGACCCGGGTTCGGTTCCCGCTGAGGGCACGTACTTCGGTTGCAGTTTGTCCCCGGGCCTGGCTGGTCGTGCGGGTGGCAGCCACTTGATGTGTCCCTTCACATCGATGTTTCTCACTCTCTCTCCCTTCCTCTCTCTCCCTCCCATTCTATCTGTACAAAAAATGGAAAAATATCCTCGGGTGAGGATAAAAAAAAAAAAGTTGATATTTCTACAATCCCCACTCCTTTCATTATTAAACACTCTATTTTCTTCAACAAAGCATGAATATCATGTGGCAATCTGATAAGTCACATGTCGAGGTTAACTATCGGAAAAAAAATCTTCCCAGAAAGCTGTTGCTTTGGGGACAGTGCTCCAGGGAGGAGATAAGGGGCCCTTACTGACCGCAGGAACAGAGGTCTTTCCTGTTATTCACAATCACTTGAAAGGCATATAAAAAATAGAGTTCTACGCTGTTATATCAGGAAACTTCCTTTGATATAGTGATCAATAAAAACCTGGGAAAAATCAAATCAAATAATAAAGGTTTCTATTTGGGCCTTCGTAAGTCTGTTGTTTTGTTTGTGTGTGTTTTTAAACAATGGATGGCATTTTGCCGGTATTAAGAGAGTCGCGTGATTGTATAAAACACTGTCATCGCAGAACCGCTATGAACAGTGCAGCACGTCTGTTTCTTCCTAAACCACGGCGCCCGCTGCGTTGCTGTTGTCCTTGCCGTCGGTGCTCCAGAAGGGCACTGTGAGGGGCACACAGGCCTGTTGGTGTGAAATCTCAAGGGAAATGTGCGAAGCAAACAAGTCAGGGAAGAGACACAAAAAAATAAATAAATGCATAACATGAGAAAAAGTAAAATTGAACACATTTACTGCTTAATTAAGCAAATGGACACATCTCTGCTAAAATCTCCGAATTCAGCACTATGGTACTGGACTGCCCGAAGCCCAAACGTGGCTAACTGAAGGCCCCTTAGGTGAGTGGGAAGCACATCGCCGAAATTACAGCTTAGCTAACTTGTTACCACAAGTTTCCATTCAGAATCTTGCATTTCTGCTGCCTTTAATTCTTTAGTAGGCCTGTTTCATTTTATGATTTCTATTTCTCATTGATTATCTCCGAAACAACTACTGTGTTCTGCCAAATGTCTAGATTTCTAACCTCATTTCTAAGACACATCTGATACCATCAGTCTTTACAATTTGCCTTTAATGTGGAAGAATCTTTTGGACATACTCTGTTTGTTCAATATTTCACCTTTGTAGGTAAAGAAGACTGTTTCTCCAAAATAATGAATTATTTACATTTTAAACAGCCTATAAAATGACATTATTTCCCTATATAAATGACCTAGAAGTACCGCAATAATCTGCTAAAAATTTTTAAAAAGTCTTCATTTCTTGAATTTGCTAGATCAGTTTTATTTTCAAAATCTGATGGGGTCTCACGCGAAGCCATTTGGAACTGTGACGAGTGCTGCTGAAATTTACATTTAGAGATAAAATAATTGTTGGTAAATCTATATCCTGGAATATACAAGTCTTACCTTTTAACATCTCTGAGGTTTTTGCCTTTCACATATATCCTTTAACTCTTAAAGAAGGGGTGTCTCCCCAGAAAAAGGCAGTAAGTTAAAAGAACTCATATTCTTGCTATTCAGGCAGTAAGGTGATTAAGAATCTCGAGATGATTATAAAGTGTGGGAGCCATGGAACACTGACATTTCAATACACCCACTTCCCCAAACATGGGGGCACACACTCAATTCCTGCACCACTATGCATTTTTAACTCACCACTGGGCTTATATAATGGCACGTTCTTTTTACAAAAATTACATTCTTCTCCATTAAAAAAAAAAAAAAATCCTCTTTTAATCACTTAGAAATGTGTTCAGCATTGTGGCTCCTAGTTTCTAAAAGTAAAAGCTTCCATGGGAAAAACGACTGGTTGAACTCGCTAGAATATGGTAATAGTAATAAATGAAATGCAATCTGACCGTTTAAATTTAATTAGTATGCCACTGTTTTGTCTAAATAGAGCGCATAACCCTAGGTCGAGTTCTTAATTTACTCTCAGCAGCAAGAGGTGGGCAATACAGCACAAGTCGCTCACTAGCCGGGTATAGGAGGTTGTGCAATCAGGGCTCCGAACAACTCAAATGAGGCCTGAGTCAGGGACAGGACTGCTAATTTAGACCAGCAGGAGTGAGGAAGGCTCGTGGCTGCAGCACATCAAGCATGCATGGCAGGCATTTCTTGATTCCCTGAAATTTCAAGGCAATAGTTTTACGGTGATGGTAATGTTTTCAAAGCACAAGTATTTGTAATGAAAAAAAAACGTTCATTGCATGTTTGTACAAATATGGTTTGCTTCTTTTCTCTCTGAGGACTACATTTTCAAGCACTGAAAAAGGCAATGGGAAAGCTACCAATTAGGAGACAGTCCTAAGTAAAATTATCCATTTTGTTTGGACACAAAGGGAATAGAATTAAAGATGAGGCAAGCAACCTGAGATTATTTAGATTCTATTATGAGATTTACTGCAAAATGAAATGTTCATGAGGAAGTTATTTTATTTTGTGATTCAATTGCCCTTTGTAGAATCATTAGAAAACGTACTTTTTATTATATGATGAGATAAAATTTGTTCATGCCAGCACTCAGTGGTAAATCTGAATTAAAACACACACACACACACACACACACACACACACACACACACAAAACCCCAAACAAACAACGCTTGTTAGAGAATAAATGTTAGCAAAACCAAGGTGCCTCATTCCACATGGCTTTCTCTGGCAATGTTTTGCAACTTAGAAGTGAATAAGGTTACATTAAAATAGTGAGTTGGTTTAAAATTTCTAAAAAGCACTATAATTTTCAGAGGTTTCTAATTATGGAGAGACAGAGAAAACATTTGTTTGGGAAGGTTGGTAAACATTATAATAAACCAGGAGAGGTCAATTGTTCAAGCTCTCATGCAAATTTTGGATATGCAAATGAAAAATGTATAATTTCCTATGCTAATTCCCAGTTATTGACATATGGATTATGGATTTTTTATAGCAAGGTAAAAAAAATTTCCCTATTCACTAAAGCTTTAACCCAAAAGAATAAATGGTTATTAGAATCATGCTGCAATAGCATACAAATTAGGTAAATCATAGAATGCTAGTTTGTAAAAACAAGACCCTTGGTAAGGTACAATCAGAGCACAGCAGGTAGTTCTGAGGAAAAGTGAAAGAGAAGGAGAAAGCCAAGTCCAGTCCTGAAGGTGTTTCCAAATAAAGATGGAGATGCTCTATTTGATCTGAGAAGCACAATAACATACTGAATAATTTTTTTTATGTTTAACCTAACATACTCTTAAAGCATGAGATAGAATATCTAAATCTCCATTTCAGTGGTGTCTATAGCTTTCTTCACTTTTGTACCTACAGTAATATAGGCAGTTAAACTTTTAGTATGCATCATTTTTATTACTTAGCAGATGACTGTACTATGCAGAGCACTCAAGATTAAATCATTCAACAAGTATTTATTGAACATCTTTGTGTTGAGTGAAGTGAATCAGTCATATTTAACAAATATGTATTAAAAATCTACCATGCCCATACAATGCTCTTGGGACACACCAATAGGAAAAAAAAAAATGACATAAATTCCTGCATCCTTGAAGGTTATATTCTAACGTGAGAACATTAAAAAAAATAATAATAATATGTAAATATGTATGTGTTAGAGAAGGGGTCAAGGGCTGTAGATATATTTTTTTAAAGGAGCATATCAAGAGGTATGTGTATATATGTCTGTGGGATGGGTGGGTGAATTATAACAGGTCACAGTAGGCCTCCTGGAGATGGTCACACGTGAACACTGACTTGAAGGAGGAGCAATGGTTGCTGATTCAGATATCTTGGGGAATATTGCTTCTAGAATAAAGAGCACATGCATAAGCACCCTAACACAGGAGCAGGCCTGGTCTTCGGCTAGTGTGAATGGAACAGAATGAGTGAGCAAGAGAGAAAGCGACAAGAGCGTGTGGGTGGGGACAGGGCAGGCAGCCTCTTGCAGACAGATCTGAAGGCTTCACTATCATCTTATAGAGCCGTGCATAGAGAGCATTCTGGTGGTCATCATTTTAGAAATCAGAGGTTCTGACCCTCGGCCCTACTGACATGTTGTCTGGATCATCTGTTGTGCAGGGCCGACTTGCTCATTGCAGGGTGGTTGAACAGCGTAGCTGACCTGTACTGTTGGATGAAAGTAACACCCATAATACAGTGAGTCCAGATATTACGTAATTCACTCTGGAGGAAGAAGTGGGCTAAATTGCCCTGGTTGAGACCGTTGATATAAATAAAGGCACTGAGCCACAAAATGTTAAATAACGGATCCAGGATCACACAGCTAATAAATGACCCCACTCCAGATGCCATACATTTAATGACAAGATACATTTATTCCACTGCTTGGTTGTGCCATCGATTTCTTTTCTGCTTCATTTGAATCAAAGATAGTTGACTAGAGTTCTAATGCAAACTCTTGAGCAGTTTTTATCAGCATCACATAAAGTAAAAATTATCTTTAAGTAACCAGACAGGTTGGACTGTAATAAGGTCCGGGCATGTAGTCAGTACATTAGCTCAGAACCAGTTTTCAGGGCTCTCAGAGAAGCATGTTAATTGGTAACCTGGAATGGGGTGAGAGGAGAGAAAAGGCGCTGATGCAGTTTCCAGTGAAATAATAGAGCTGTGGCCGGCGGGGACCCACAGCACACGAGTGACCACGCTGGTGCCCTTGGTCTGAGCACAAGGACAGTAGCTCCCCCCATTATCCAGGGTTACTTTCTGAGGTTTTAGTTACCCGCAGTCGACTGCAGTCCAAAAATTTTAAATTTCCCCAACCATTGACTCTCTGATCCTGACATCTAAGCATCAGCATTTTCATGGCTAGATAACCCAGAGACGGATGATCCTGCTTCTGAAGTATTGTCAGAAACTCCCTAGCAGCCTCACTCTACATTCAGTGCCTATGTCATTCGTCTCATCATATGGGCATTTTGTCATCTCACATCACGAAAAGAAAGTCAAGTACGGCGCAATAATATACTTTGAGAAGAGAGATCACATGCACATAACTTTTATTGCAGTATGTTATTATAATTGTTCTATTTTATCATTAGGTAATGTTGTTAACCTTTTTCTGTGCTCAATTTACAGATTAAACTTTATTATGGGTATGTTTTTGTAGAAGAAAAACATAGTATTTATAAGATTCAGTACTATCATGATTTCAGACATCCACTGGGGGTCTTGGAATAGATCCTCTGGGGGATAAGGGGAGACTGATCTGTAAGACAAACATTCAAAAGACACCAAAAAAATAGGTCTTGGAATAAATATGGTCAAAAGGAGAACAACATAATTTAGTTGATAAAATACAACAATTATACTAGTTAGCAGGTAGCCCTGAAGGAAAAATATAGAGTATATATCATATATTAATAATACCTACTATACTTGTGGGTCTGTTCAGTATAGACATGTGGTGATAGAAGGATTGGCTGTATTTTTCCATGCCTCTGCTTTTTTTTTTTTTTTTTTTTTGTCACTAGTACAGTTCCTGTCATACACAACCATAATTTATAATTATGCAAGAATCATATTTTTCTCTATTAATTTACCTTCTTTAAGAGAGGGTCATCAGAAGCTCTACTGAATACATCACTGTAATGCCTAGCACAACTTAGATATTAAATAGTATAATTAAACACTGATTGAATGTATTAATGGTGACCAAATATGTCTTATGTTAGTTTGGATAAAATCAGAATTCTTTCAAAGGAAAACATATGTTTATTATCTCTCAAAGAATATTATAATACTAAGAGTAATGTAAATGCAAATATTTTTATGAATCAGTCAGCTTAAGGAAGTACAAGAAAGCATACAAATTTTTGAATATCTCTCCCTCGCTCGCACACACACACACACACACACACGCACACTTGAGAATCTTGGTCTTGGCCAAAGAATTAAGAAAAGGATCTAATCTAATTTTCTCTTAAAGCCTTACTTACCATAACTCAATTTATTTAAATGATAGATTTTTGAATGGTTTTAAATGAGTTTCTGTTTTTCAAGAAGGCCTATCTTGATATTTGGAAATGGAATGAGTTATGTACAAATGCAGATTTATTTTCTTACTTTTTTCTCCATAAGGTTGCAACATATGTAATAATCAATGTATTTGTTGTTAGTAATAGAATTTGTAACATGTAACCTAGAGCACATTTTATATTGTTTCATTATTCTCATTGATAACCTGAAATTTACTAAAGTATCTATTGGAGATCATATTATCTTGTCAAAAAGAAAAGATCCCCTGTCAAATGTTTCCCATCTTTATTTTTATTACCTTTATCTTTTAAAATAATACTGCAATAGAATTTTCTTTTCCAAAATCTAAAACCTAACTCATTATTTTAAACGATTCTTGAGGTATTTCATAGTATGAGTGTATCACAATTAAGTCCACCATTCCCATAGATAAACTTTAAGGTTACATCCTTATGTACCTGTTTTAGGCGACCTCACTGGGTGTGCTTTGGAAAGATAGGAAGACTAGGTTCTTCTTTACTATGCATGAGTGATTTCGCTTTTCAGAATAAATATTCGTATTTGAAAAAGTACAACAAAGTATAATTTTTTAAAACTCATTGATTAACTTGTATTATCAGTATGAATACAATTTTTAAAAAAATTTTATTTAAAAGTGTGTTACTCCTATACTTTATACTAAATAACTTATTTTAGATATACGTATTTAAGATATTACCTAATAAGCACAAATAGTTATGCCTTTATAGGACAGGCTTATATTATTTAACCGAGCGCATGGGGACTTAAATCAAGTCCGGATTTTGAAATTTCTGTTCGGTGAGCCTTATCTCCAAATGAAACTGAAAGTGCTATGTCCAAATCCCATCACATAATGTAATTAAATAACACATTTCAATAATGAGCTCAGAACAAGTATAATGCCTCTTGCTGCCGTTCTACTTCAGGCGTCCTGACCAATTTCTCCTTCACGTTATAACACATTGAAGCAGCTCATGCCCTGGACTGATGTTTGCTCCCATTTCATGCGCGAGGGAACAGGACACTTCACTGAAGCTATTACCCGTTCTTCCTCGTCTCGGAAATATGAAAGTTGTTGATTTGGGAGCCTTTAATTCTGATTCTAGTATACTGATCTGAGTGAGAAGAGAGAACAAGGGCTCAGAAAAAAATATATATTGAGAGAGAAAAGGGAATATAAGGTACTCAGATAGGAAAATGGAGAAAGGAGTAGAGAGAGAAAAATATAACTTAATACCCTGTGGACACGGTATATCATCCTCATTTTCATTTTGTGAAACTGGCAGATACAATATACGCCTGCAGCAGCTGTGCCTTTTGTTCCTAGACTCTCTGACAGCAGGACCAGTGACTCCCTGCTCAGAGCAAGTAGCTGATGTGACTGGGACAGTTGTGAAGCTAAGATTGGGAAAGACACCTGGCATCAAATCTAAGGGACTGTTTTGATCCCCAAAGATTGCTCTGTTTATTGCCAACTTTGAAGATTCCTTTTTGTTCTTTCTGGCTAAAGTGTGAAAATATCCATTACTGACCTTCCTGCCTATACAGAAATCCTCAAACAGGCGGAGTTTCAGAAGAGGGAGCACTGTTCATGGTGATAAAAGAAAGAATTGAGAGTGAGGACTGCAGTAAAAACATCAAGAGAAATTAGTTCTTAAATGTGCTAAAACTGTTCATCAAATTATCTTCCCAGTCCCCTTTAGGTTTTTCAGTTTATTTTTCTCTCCATATCTACCATGGAATTCCTATTTGCATGTCTGATAAATGCCCTGATATATAACAAAAGTTTTATTTTGACCGAAAGTTATAGTCACAACTGCACATTTCAGGAGTTTGCCTATGGCTATCTCAAAGATGATCCCTATTAAAAAAAAATAGGGTCTTCTTTGTGCATTACAGGGATTTCAAGTCAGGACCATCTAAACGGTTTTGATAAATTATATCCAATTAATTGTTTCAGTTTTCTACTTTCAAAATTAAAGAACCACTATGATGACTTCTCCCTTACCTAGGTAAGCATGGTAGAAAGGGGTGTTATGGACAGAACTGAGTCCCACCAAAATTTGCATATTGAAATCCTAATCCCAATGTGACACTATGGGCCCTATATTTGGAGATAGGGATGGAGGTAATTAAGGTTAAATGAAGTCATAAGAGTGGAGCCCTAATTCAGTACAATTGGTGTCCTTATAGAAAAAGAGAGACCAGAGGACATACTCTCTCTCCAAACAAAGTAGAGGGAAGTTCATGTGAAGGTGTAGTAATAAGGCACAAACAAGGAAGAGAGCTCTCAGCATGACCATAGACTTTCAGCCTCCGAAATAAACTGCTCAGTCTGTGATATTTTGTTACCGCAGCCTTTGCAACCTAATACCAAGGGAAAAGCAGTAATCTACAATGCAGCTGTAACTCACTGGGCATTTGCTCACATTGCTAATGAGTTCAGACAAAAGCTGGGGCTCAATATAGATTTTGTGAACTGTAGCCTTGGGCTTCTCTAGACTTATTTCCTCTGTAATATAAATGGATTGAATTCTATGATTTTTAAATCCCTTTTACTTGCAACAGTTTTGGGAGCTATGATCAAACATTTATTTTAACTTATTTTTCTGCCTTTTGAACAGAATTTTGACCAAATAAAAAGGCTTGAAATGGGGAGTCAGTGGATTTTGCAAGTATCTTTGTAACATATTTTTCTAGCTTTGTTTTACACCAGTAATATA
This sequence comes from Molossus molossus, assembly GCF_014108415.1. Lineage (NCBI taxonomy): Eukaryota > Metazoa > Chordata > Mammalia > Chiroptera > Molossidae > Molossus > Molossus molossus. The sequence continues at coordinate 22,253,795 of NW_023425344.1, forward strand.
CAAATAAAGCAAACTATCAAATTTGGGAGCTCACTCAATCAAATTGTTTCCAAGAGCCGATGTAAAAATTAACAAAAGGTGGTGGCTTAAAACAACAACAATTTATTCTCACACAGGTCGGCGGCCAGAAGACCAACATCAAGGTTATAGCTCAACTGCGCTTCCTCTGAAGCATCTAAGGGAGGACCTACTTTGCCTCTTCAAATTTCTGGTGGCCCTCGGCACTCCTTGGCTGTGGCCGCATCAGTCCCGTCTCTGCTCTGTTTCACGTGGCGTTCTTCTTTCTAGGTGCCTTCCTCTGTGCATCTCTCGTAAGGGCATCTGTCATCGGCTGTAGGGCCCGCCCTGAGAATTCAGGATGACATTATCTAGAGACCCTTAACTTAAGTATATCTGCACAGGCCCTTTTCCAGTTAAGGTCACATTTACAAATTCCAGCATGTGGACCATCTTTTGTGGCAGCATCATGCAGACCATGACACCAAGGAAAAAATTGTCAGGGGAAAAAAAAACCTTCCTCAAATAAAGAATTAAACTTAAGCCCTGACCGGTTTGGCTCAGCAGTTATAGCATAGGCCTGCGGTCCGGAGAAACCCGGGTTCGGTTCCCGCTAAGGGCATGTACCTTGGTTGCAGTTTGTCCCCGGCCCTGGTAGGTTGTGCGGGTGGCAGCCACTCGATGTGTCCCTTTCACGTCGATGTCTCTCTCTCTCTCTGTTCCTCTCTCTCCCTCCCACTCTACCTGAACAAAAAATGGAAAAAAAGTGTCCTTGGGTGAGGATAAAAAAAAAAAAAAAAGAATTAAACTTAAAAAACAAACATTCAATTTAATTCTCTATGACAATATTTTAAACCATATTAAATTGTATTTAATTTTTTTATTATTAGATAGTAAAGTAGTAAATATTTTCAAAAAAAGATCAAAACAAGTTTAAAAAGTGAATTTTTAGGTAAATAAATTTCCAGCAATAGGGGCTTTCTGAAAATCTAATAGAGTGCCTGATGTTAAAAGCAATTGAAATTCCCGTAAGTCAAAACAGATTATTTTGATATATTTTTGTTCTAGTCACAGAGTTTGCTTTTTAAAAATAATTTGCATATAGAACATTTGAGTCCGCAAATATACATCTTTGAGTGGTAGCTTTGAGATTTATTTTTTTGCCTTATTAGTTATTCATAACTAGTGAAGGACAGAGAATTTGCATTTTCCCAAATAAAATCACAGGGCTCATTCGTTAGCAGATTGAGATATTCATTATAAAACATTTGTTTGCAGTGAAGATTGATATGTACCCTACACCTTACCCTCTAATACAAAACACAAGCAACCAGAAAAACTAGACTAAGTAAAAATTTGTAGTATAAAATTCAGGTTCTTTGGTGTATATACAAACATTTATTTAATTCTGAAGTTTCTTTCATTTGAATATAAAATAATATATTTCTTAAAAAAATAATTACTCTTCATAAATATATTTTTAAGACCACTTAGTGAAGATGATGTGGGGATGGATGTATTTGATGTGAGAAGACAGATAGTATAGATTTTTATAGGCAATGATTTAAGTGATGATCAAAGTGGTGTTTGCACTTTGATCTAATTAGGATTAGATTAGGAAAAAAGAGGCCTTCTCTGGGTTCCATTCCACTCTTTTTGTTGTCCATTTTGTAGATCTTGGAACCTTACTTTATACAAATTACTTCTTTGTAAACTAGTTTCTTATTAACTATTTTTTCAGTGTATGTAGCTGACAAAATATTATTTATAGTTGTATCTTCTTAGAATCCATACTAGTCCTTAAATATATTTCTAAAAAAATGCTATAATAGTGAAGTTATTTTCTTTCTCATAACTTGTATAAATGCAAATCTCATAATAGCCCACATTTTAATTGGATTTTCCCACTTAGCCATATTTAAAGCATGTGCATTACATGTACAAAACATGATCTATATATGTATGATATGTTTATTGATCCAGTGAGCAAAAATAATTTTTTAAATGTAACCACAGAATAGTATTTAATTTAAGCTATCAGTTAGACTCTGGTATACCCTTTAAAAACATAAGAAATGATATTTTGTTAACTCTATAATCTTTTTCTTTTTTATGCCATATTAAGAGTAGTTATTTCTTTAATTAGGAATGAAAACCATCAGTTTGTTGATGGTCTTCGCCTTCTTGGCTGCCATAACAAAACACCACAGACCAAATGGCGCAAGAAATACAAATTCATTTGCTCATAGTTTTGGAGGCTGGGAAATGCAACATGAAGGTACCAGTGGATTTGGTTTCTAGTGGAAGTTCTTTTCCTTGTTAGCAAAGGGGTCGCTGCCTTCTCACTGTATCCTCACATGGAAGAGTGAGGAAGCCCTGGTGTCCCCTCTTCTTCTGATAAGGGCACTATCAGAAAAGGGACCCATTCTATGACCTCATTTAACCTTTATCACCTCAGCGCAGGACCTATTTCCACATAGGCTGAGGGCCTCAACAAATGCATTTTGAGGCAACACAAATATTCAATCCATCAATTTGTTAAGTAAAAAGTATTATACAAATCAAGTGAGAAATCAGAATATTTTCAAAACCTTGTTCCTGTTTTTAAGGAATATATGACATAGCGGGGAAAGAGATAGGGGAAATAAAAATAATTAGAGATGAAATTTATTGCACTGTGATCTTACACAGGTCATGATTATGTCTAAATTTTTTTTATAAAAGTTGGTAATTTTTATTTGGTTATTTAAAAATACAGCATCAACAATGACAAAAAACAAAAACTATAGAATGATCATTAATTAATCTGAATAGTTTATTTCAGGATTAAAGAGACAGGATAAAATAGTGGAAAACTCATTATCATGCAATTCAAAAAATTGGGTAAATTTCCCAAAGATTTTCATAGTCTCTTCATTTATAAAATAGAAATCAAAATATTTGCTCTACCTACCAAGTGTTACGACAAAAAAAAAAAAAATGCTTCAGGTGGAAATTAAAAATATATATACCTGTCTATACAAATATAAAGTTCTATATTAAAGTGCCTAATGTAAGCCTGGGCTGAATACATTTTTATTGAAACCATTATAGAGTACCTTAAAGGGTTCACATCTGATTCTAAAATTTCTGTATATCTGTCAAAAGAAAAAGTTGAGAGGAAATTCTGCGAGTACTCAACAGAGCTGCGCAACAGTGTAAGGAGTTAGAACAGACTAAATGGATTTCCCACATCCAAGGATTCATACCCATAGATACCATAGTTACAGCAGTTGATGTAATGGGGCAGGAGAGATTTCCAGGAAGATATTGTAAGGGGAAGAGAGAGGAGGATGAGAAAGAGAGATGGAGGGAGGGAAGGGGGAGGGAGAGAAAGGCTAGCAAGTTGAGGATGGAGACTTGGATCATCCATGTTTGCAGAGCATGACAAATGCAGAACCAGTGGTAAAAGTTGCTCTCCGCCTGGCTGATGTGGCTCAGTGAATTGATAGGTCCCAGTTCAATTCCCAGTCAGGGCACATGCCTGGGTTACAGGCTCCATCCCCAGTAGGGGGCGAGCATAGGGTGGCTGATCCATGTTTCTCTCTCACATTGATGTTTCTATCTTTCTCTCCCTTCCTGTCTCTAAAGAATAAATAAAAACTTTTTTTTTTTTTAAAGTCACTCTCCTAGGAGAACATTAGCAGTATGCCATGAGCCAAGGAAGACAAAAGCCTCAGGGAAGTTAGTCAACAGTTATCAAGAGTATAGACTAGTAAAAGAAATCAAGTTTGTAAAGAACTGAGTACAGGGTACAGAAAGGTTATTCCTTCATTGGATCAAGCCAAATCAATTTAAAATTATATACATTAATATGAAAGAAAATTAGTGAGATTTAAAACTGTTTTGTTATTTCAAACTAGTGCTTCTAATTAGATTTCCAACCCTTAGAACATGTTTTAGATATTCTTTATATTTATTTATATTTGTATATTATTGTTTTATTATTTTAGCCTCCTGATACATATAAAGAGAAAGGGAATGAGCTGGTGAGCCTCTGGACTGAAATGGCAGTGAAATGACAGGAAGACGAAATTAGAGGCGTGTTTTTTAGGGGGAAAAAGTGGCAATATTGGTGACATGAGATATAACATGTAGAAAAGGAAGAAGAAATATGGCTGATAATCTCATAGAAGAAAGTTATAAAAGGCACTGACAGAGAGAGAAATGAGAAACCGGAAGGAGGGGAAATGAAAAGGTCATTGATAAGCTAGTTTGGACATGTCAAATCTGAGAATAGGAAAAGTGGATAGCTCTCTGTGGGTGAATCTCTACAAGTACTGGAAAGGAGGAGAGAGTTGAGGTCTGAGGGACAATTCACTGGTTAACGGAAAGTTTTGTTATACATGGTTATGCAGGAACGGAGGACTATTTAATCTGCATAATGCTCTAGCAATTTATTTTGAGAGAACTTACTTCATATAAGTTTTAACTGAAGCAAACAGAAATATTTGCATTTATTGATGATCTATTATTATTTCTCTTTGACAAATAAGAAATTGAGGTTCTGACTGTTTAGGTTATCTCCTCAGGTTGGAAGTCCTGTTACTGACAAAATGTAAATCGAGGTATTGGTCTGTTTGCTACGAAAGCCCAAGGCTCTTCCATTGGCTGAAAGAGGAAAATGGAACATACCATGAAGAAGAGGGAGTTGAAATTTTGAGGATGATTATTGGTGGCAAGATGGGTGAAGTTAGAAAAAAAAAAAAGGTTTGTTACACATACACATGAAAACTAGCTTTTCTTTTTTGTAACTCTAAATTTAACTGAATTCCTCTTGTAGGGTCTTTTCTGTGAGTTATTCATCACAAAGGATAACTTTTTTTTTTTTTTTTATCCTCACCTGAGGACATTTTCTTGAATTTATCTTCAGAGAGAGCGGGTGGGAGAGAGAGGGGAACAGAGAGAGAGACACATCTATGTGAGAGAGACACATTGACTGGTTGCCACTCACACAACCCCAACCAGGGCCAGGGACAAACTGCAACCAAGGTACGTGCCCTTAGCAGGAACCAAACCCAGGACTCTCCTCCGGTCTGCAGGCCGACACTTTAACTGCTGAGCCAAACTGGCCAGGGCCAAAAGATAACTTTCTAATTCTATAATATGTGTATCATATTTTGGCCCCAAACAATAAATATATCAGTAAGTTTAAGCTAATCCTTGTGTTTGAGGATTTAAGACATCATCAAGAGTGAATGCACTATTTTAGTCACTTACTTGGATTTCATAGAAATTCTTGGCTTACTCTAAATTTTCAGCTTTCTTCGAGTTACAGTAATTTAGTATGGTACAATGCCATTTGTAACTGAAATTTAATAGCAAAATAGAAAAAATATTCAAAGCCACCATGACATTTTTTCACTAGAAATATAGATTGTCATACCTCTACTATGCAATTGTGGAAAATATAATTCATTTTGGAGGACATTATTGACAATGATTAAGCCTTATTTTATTTTTGGTATGCATAAAAGCATTCCTTGAGGTAAGTCTAACAGCATGATGTGAAAGCATTTTTTTATTGCTCAAAATGAGATAAAAATATAGCCGATAGCTGTAGAGTTTCTCTTTTCCTTAGATATTAACTGTATCACATAGTATTTTTCTCTTGTACCAGTTTTAGTCCGGCAGTGTGCCTTCTTATCTTTCCTGCCATACCTTAGTATCTGATCTGAAATGCTGAATTGTCAGTAATTATCAGTTTTTATTCTCATTTCCATACCCCCTCCAAAAACAAATGACTCTCTGCCAATAGAAAAATAACCAATAAAATAACTAATACTTCATAGTTTCTATATAATCATTTTTCATGGCATACAGTAATAGAGTAAGCAAGTAAACTACCTGGATTATAATTATCTCGGGTTCTATCCTCACTCCAATCTCCCCTCACTCAGATTATTTTAATTGAATTTGTTAAATGTTATCACCTCATCAAATAATCAATTACAGAAAGAAACAGTACAGGTATTATACTTTTAAACATTTTCAGTAAGTTACCTGTATCCATGTCGGCATAAATGGGTTACTTTCAATTGCAAGAAGTAGAAATTCACTTCAACTAGGCCCTAATAAAAAAAAAAGTTCTTTTTTTTTTTTTCCTTCTAGTATATTATTCGAAAATTCCTTAGAATAAGTTCTTTAGGTGCTCACTAAAAGCCAGAATCTCTCTTCTCCAAGTTTTCCCTCTGCTTTCTTCACTGTTAGACAGGTTCTTCTCATAAGAAAACAGATATGGTCACCAGAAGATTAAAACCTACAGTTTAGCAGCTGATCAAGACTACTGGAACCTTACTGTAGAACTATCCCATGACGTCCAGTAAAGATGGAGGATTAGGTAAACGTGGTATGGCCTCCTCCCACAACCACATCCAAGTTACAACTAAACTACAGCACAACCATCATTCAGAACCGCCTGACATGGAGCAGAATGGAGGTCCTACAACTACGGAATTAAAGCAGCAGCCACATGGAGACTGGTAGGAGGATACCTCAGTTGGGAAGGTCCTCTCTGAGGAGTGAGGGGTCCCCATCCCACACCAGGTGCCCAGCTCAGGGTTCCAGTGCCAGGTTCTATCTGAATCCCCAACACTTCTGGCTGAGGGAGGCTGAGGCTGCAGGAGCCCCAGGCAGATCCTCTTAAAGGGCCCGCACATGGACTTACTCAGACTGGGTCCACCTGAGCTCAGAGGGGAGGCAGCTTGACGGGCGCCAGAGACATAAAGGGAAGAACCAAGCTGTTTGGACTCAGAATGAAGACTGGAGAAATGGCTTTCTCCTGGACAGACGTGCAGGCAGAGGCTGATGTTGCTTCGGTGAGCCCTTTCTTGGAGTGTTAGACAGCCACCCTACCTAGGACTCCAGCAACCTGGCTCACACTGGTGGCCTCGCCCTGGTGATTCCCTGGGGCCCCACCCCACCCAACTTTTAGACCCACTCAAGCTGTCTCCAAAGGCTTTACAAAAGGATTGACCTGTCTTGGATCCTGCTTCAGAATTTCCTAAAATTTCTCAAACAGGCAGCATCTGGTCTCAGCGAGCCCAAACCTTTTAAGTGGCCCCAGGCCTGGCACTAAAAGCAGCCAGACTTGGTTCATAACTTGGCTCTTCCTGCACACCTCCAAGCTCAACACAAGAAGCAGCCATCTGCAGATCACTTTGTAGCTTATGCCAGGTGGCCCTGGATAGAACACAGGCAGTGGCTGACCTTGCCCCAGAGCCAGCACACCCAGTGGATAGGCTCAGACCACATTGAAACACAACCACCCAACCACTTCCACAAGTGACACACTCAATGAGCAGACTCAGTGGGTACCAGAGCCCTGATGAAGTAAGTCTTGCTCTGTGTGGTGGGCCCTGCACAGCTGATCCTCCATGGGAGTTAGAGGCCAGTGGTCAGTGGGCACAGCCAGTCCTTGCAGCTGATCAGCCTGAGTAAATCCCTCCCGTTGAAGTGCCAACAGCAATCAAGACTCAATTACAACAGAAGGGTGTATAGTTCACACTTGGGGTGCACCTCAAGGGCCCAGCTGGGGTGATCAGGGAGGCTGTGCCACTGTCTCCCTGTACTGCAGGACACCTACAACAATAGGCCACCCTATGAAGCCTAGGAGACATAGCAACTCTACCTAATACATAGAAACAATCACAGGGAAGCAGCCAAAATGAGGAGACAAAGAAACATGTCCCAAATGAAAGAAAAGAACAAAACTCCAGGAAAAGAACTAAACAATATGGGGATAAGCAATCAACATATGCAGAATTCAGAACACTGGTTATAAGGTTGCTCAAGGTACTTGGTGAGACATTCAGGGGTCTTAGTGAGACCTTCAAGGAATCTAAGGAGACCTCCAAGGAACTTAGTGAGAACATCAACAACATGAAAAAGGACTAGTCTGAAATGAAGGAGGCACTAACTGAAATAAAGAATAATTTACAGGGAAAGCCAAGAAGCAAACCATCAATTTGGAATATAAGGAAGCAAAACACACCCAGTCAGAATTGCAAAAATAATCTAAAAACTGAGCATAGTGTAAGAAGCCTCTGGGACAACTTCAAGCATGCCAACATTTGCATCACAGGGGTGCCAGAAGGAGAGGAGAGTGAGCAAGAAAATGAACACCTATTTGAAACAATAATTACAGAAAACTTCCCTAACTTGGTGAAGGAAACAGACATACAAGTCCAGGAAGCACAGAGAGTTCCAAACGAGATGAACCCAAAAGGGTCCACACCAAGACACCACATCAAAATGCCAAAGGTTAAGTACAAAGAGAGAATCTCAAAAGCAGTGAGAAAAAAACACTCCATTACCTACAAAGGAGCTCCCATAAGACTGTCAGCTGATTTGTCAAAATAATCTTTGCAGGCCAGAAAGGAGTGGCAAGAGATATTCAAGATAATGAAAAACAATGACCTACAGCCAAGATTACTCTATCCTGCAAAGCTATCATTTAGAATCAATGGACATGTAAAGAGTTTCCCAGACAAGGAAAAGCTGAAGGAGTTTATCACCAACAAACCAGTATTATATGAAATGTTGAAGGATCTTCTTGAAGGAGAAGAACAAAAATATGAATAATAAAATGGCAATTAATATATATCTATCAACAATTGAATCTACAAACAAAACGAGCAAGCAGAACAGAAAAAAACTCAGATACAGAGAACTTTTTGTTGCTTGCTGGGTGGGTTGAGACTGCAGGGATGGGTGAAAATGATGAAGGAATTAAGAAATACAAATTGGTTGTTAGACTGATGAACCTGAAAGGGAAGAAGGTAGGGAGGGCGGGATGAGATAAACCAAAGAACTTCTGTGCATATATGTATAACCAATGGACACCGACAACAGTGTGGGGAAGGCAGTAGGGGGTGGAATTTGGGAGAAGGGGGTCAATAGGAAAAAAAAGGGGGGAACATCTGTAATACTTTTAACAATAAAGATGAGTTTTTTTAAAAAAAAAGGAAAGAAAAGAAAAGTATCCCACAATCTCAGCGAAAATCTCAGGGAAGGCTCTCATTGACGTGGATTGGACTACCAAACCATCACTACAGTCATGCAAATTAACAAAAACAACAAGGTTGCAATACATTCAATTTTATTTAACTGCGATTACAAATGAAATATTATACTCTTATTTGGTTTAGTGTAATATAAATCTTTTTCCTTGCAAATACTTATGCTTGATTTTGTAAAACGACAACAAAAGTTTACATCTCACCTTAGTTGTGTCTCAGTCACAAAATTCACAGTCAAACTTAAAATACTGACCTCATTTCTCTAGGAAACATGGATTTCCTCTACTTTTTCAGATCAGTGGGTCTCAAACTTCACCTCCCATTGAGAACATCTAAGGAACTTTAAACCCTGCTTCCTAGGTTCCAGGCCCAGCTTTTCTTGTTCAATAGATCGGGAGTTTGGGCCTGGATCCGACTTATAGATACAGAGAAAAAACTGATGGAGTTCAGAGGAGAGGGTGTTGGGAGATGGAGCAAAAAAAAAGTAATGGGATTAAAAAGTAGTGCTTGTTAGTTATAGAACAGGTGATGTAAGGTAAAGCATAGGAAATACACTCAACAATACTGCAATAACTATCTACGGTGCTAGGTGGCACCTGAATTATCAGAGGGATCACTTTGTAACCTATTTGATGACTATTTGATGTGTCATACACCTTAAACCATTAAAAATAATCATTCAATAAAAACTGTAATAAAACAATAAAATTTAAATAAATAAATAAATGTACAAATAAATATTTGTTGAATAAAAACTAAATAAAAATCTCCAAATGACTCTAAAGTAAAGACAAATTTAAGAACCCCGGTTGATGTTCTGGTTGTTTTTTGTTTGTTTTTTTTATCTCAGATCCTTTAAAAATTTTTAGGAACTATTAAGTGTTGACATATTTCATTCCCCAGAAACACAATTTCTCTCCATTAGATGAGCATACATGAAGACAGTAATTTTTCTGGCTTTTCACAGAACCCTTTGCTTACCTATGTCTTAGCATTTATTATACCAGATTTCAAGTTGTTTTTCTCTCCCTTGCACCTAACTGGTAGCACTTAGAAGTGGTGCCCTGTGCTTTCTCTATTTCTAGTTCCTACGCCAGCACATTTTAGGAGGTACTTTATAAATTTTCTACCCACAAGTTATTAAGACAGCTGGGTTTTGTATTCTTGTGGTTGAGTGTATATCAAATAAGTTGTTACTTCTATAGGCTTTGTTAGAGGAAGGCAAACTCACTTTCCCTGTCCCCGATAGAATCGGTTTTATCCGGGATAATTCAAACGGACCCAAATCACATGTTGAAGGCCTTAAAAAATGCATGCTGCAAACTAAAATAAATGGGAAAATGAAAGTTCTTATATGAGCACAATTGGTAGTTAGAGGGTTTTATGCACAGAAGTTAAGTCCAGTGAAGTGTTTAGCAGGCAACTGACCAAAGCATATTGAATGTTTTATTTTGACCCTTGCCGACTTGGAACGGCGTTACTACTTAGAGCACGGTACAAATACAGTGACTTTCTTCTAACTGATGTTTGAAGTTCTATGGTACATAAAGTACTGGCTGCACTGGAATACTTTTCTTACCAACATCCTAAACCAAAGGGGGGCAGGGGACACTATGTTTTTACTTCTCTGAAACAAATTTTTTGGAATATAAGTTTAGAAATGAACTAATATATAATAAGTTTTATATATTTCTCAGCTCTGAAGAGTCATATTAATCCTGTGTTTATTCAATTCCTTGATAAATATTTAGTAGTTTGTAACCTTCCTAATGCCGCGACCTTTTAATACAGTTCCTATGTTGTCTGTGGGCGTATCTGCATGTGGGCGGACCCACCTGGAGACGGATAGAGGAGCCGTGTCTCCGTTCCTAAGACCATCTGAAATATGTGTTTTCCGATGGTCTTAGGCGACCCCCAAAGGGGTTGCAACTCACAGATTGAGAACTGCTAATTAATTGAACATATATTATATTCATGGAATTATGCTAGATAATTTTACTTTTTCTAATTAATTTCTTTTTTGTTACAGATGTTTCTCCTTTTTTTCCCATTGCCACCCTCCTCCCCTCTCCCCCTCCCCCTTCACAGTATTGTTGTTTATATCCATTGGTTATGCTTATATGCATGTAAGTTCTTCTGTTTATCTCTTCCTGGCCCGCCTCCCCAAGGTTTGTCAGCCTGATCCCTATGTCTATGTCCCTGTGTCTCTTTCGTTCATCAGCTTATTTTTTTTTGTTGTTGTTCATTATATTCTACAAATAAGTGACATCGTGTGATATTTATCTTTCTCTGACTGGCTTATTGCACTTAGCGTAGTATTCTCCAGGTCCCTCCATGTCATCTCAAAGGATCTGAGATCTTTCTTTCTTGCCAGTGCATAGTATTCCACTGTGTGCATGGACCACAGCTTTTCCCCCCTCTCATCTATTAATGGACACTTGGACTGTTTCCAGATTTTAGCGATTTTAAATTTTACTTTTTAAATTTAGTTCTTGCAACAATCCTATAAACTAGTATCATGCTGATATTACTAATACAAAAATACAAGTTAGAAGCATACAAACTAAGCAGAAGTCTGTGCTGATATCACACAGCTAGACAGTGCTCAGAAGAATTAACCCAAATATTTCTCACTCTGAAATCCATGTTCTTTCTATATCAGCACAATGTAATTCTTAGTATGCCTCTAATTGTTGTTAACTGTTAAGTCTTTTCATTCTTAATTCTTCAAGAATCCTTTCATATGTTAATTGAAATTTGTGTTTTTATTTGTATTGAGGGGAAATTAAAACACCTTGGAGAAGACAGTGCACCAGAGACTTCTGACCTGGCTCAGACCTGCCCCTGGGGCAGCCCTCCCCCCCCAAACACATGTGGCTAGGGCATATTTTGTATCACAGCAGTGTATCACCTGTAAGGACCAACAGTGAGGTGTGTGATGGAATGACGTGCTTGAATCTGACATTACAAGATTTCTTTCTGTGCTCTTAAACATGTACTGAATTTTAAAACAGCCTTTTATCACTGTTGTCTATAGTCTTAGATACAATAAGTTGATTCCTGATTATGAACTTCTATCTTCAAACAAAAGAATTTGTTTTCATTATGGCACAATCACACTTCTTTGTGAGTGACATGATAAAGTATTTTTTAAATGCACAGCATATTAATCATTGGGAATAAAATTCTCTTTAATTTTTCTAGTTGAATGGTTTCCACCAGGGTTTATATTGCCCCTAAGGGGACATTGGGCAATGTGTGGAGACCATTTTGGTTGTCACAACAGGGGAGGGATGTTACCGTGATGTAGTAAACAGCAGCAACAAAACCCAGTGGGGATTACAGTGGCCAGGAGAGCTGCAAGGCATGCTATAATACACAGAACAATCCTTACTCCAGAAATACTCACAGTCCCAAATGCCGATGCTTCCAGATTGTGAAACCTCACTCTAGATATATTTGTATCATTAAAACCAATGCTATATTCCAAGTTTATTGCCATCTTCTCTTAGCCGCTGTACATAGTGAATTAAAAAGAAGAATAAACTTTTTTGGAGTTTACATGCCTTGATAGACAACCCTGACTTAAAATATTGATGACAGATACAAGCTGGATAAGTATTTTCTTAAATGCTGAAAGCAGAGAAGAATTGAGTATTAAAAAGAGGCAGCCAGCCCGGCTGGTGTGGCTCAGTGGATTGAGAGTCATTCCACAGACTAAAAGGTCCGGGTTCGATTCCCAGTCAGGGCACATGCCCAGGTTGGGGGCTCAATCCCCAGTGACGGATGCGCAGGAGGCACCCGATCAATGTTTCTCTCTCACATTGATGCTTCTATCTCTGTCTCCCTTCCTCTCCCTCTAAAATAATGAATAAAAACACATTAACAATTTTTTTAAAATAAATAAATAAAAAGAAGCAGCCAAATTCTATGTAGGACTATGCTAATAGAGAGTCCTAGAAGTTGGCTCAAGATAAAAGATTGTTTTACCATCCTTCCATGAAAGGGTCCTGGAAGCTGACTTAATGCAGAAAGAATTCTGGTGTCCGTGTTTCACTTGGCAGCTGGACAGAAGTCAAAGCCTAGGAACTGACGTGTTTCTGATAAGAACCAATGTGACTGGGCACAGGTAACCACGCCCCACAGAAAACAACAGCAAAACTTAAACTTTCCCAACTTGTAACACTTACCACCTGGACAGATAAGTACTACACTTTGCTCTTTTAATTGTCACTTCACTGTGAAGTGACAGAGGCTTTAATGTTCCTTTTTTTTAGTCAAAAGAGATGTTTTCCACAGCGGGTGCTCTCCATTTATGTGAACTTAACATGTTTCTGCCCTGGTAGTTAAAAAAAGAGAAAAGACAGACCTGTCGAATGTCAAGATCATTGGCTGCTGCTTACCACCTGGGGGAAAAAACAACTTATTCTCTATGTTATCTAAAGTAAAAAAATAACATAAGCACTTTAAACTTAGACCGTAACGTTTGAGCAACTAACCATGTCTGTTTCTTAAGAATACACTATGATAGTATTTCTGCTATATCAGTAGGTAAAAGTTTAATATAACAGCATTGATACAGAAGCAGGTATTAAGCGCCTATCCATAAAATTCTGTCTCAAATCCCTGTTTCTATATTCAAACTCAAATCTCTTTTGAAACATTTATCTATAAGCCAATTTCAATGAGCTACAGAGACTTTTCATGTTTTACCACCATTTCTTTTAATCCTCTCTCCTTAATAACTTATTCAAGTAACACATTATCAAAGTAGAAAACAGTCTACAATGTAGAAGCTCAAAAAGAGAAAAAAATGAAATTACCTGAAGACTCATACCATCAAAGATAAGCACTATAAACACTTGAGTGCACATTCTTTTGAAATGTGACATATAAAACATTAAAAGTTTCTCGCCACCCAATTTCACTGAAATATATTGCTATCAAATAGCTAGGTCAATTAATTGACTTATACAACATCATTTTAATGGGATGTAGCACTTTTCTTAACTATAAATTATTATACTAATCCCACATTTTTAAATGTTTAATTTCTTTTAATCTTACAATGTTTTCATGAATACTCTATTTTATGTATTTGTGTATATATTTCCTGAAGACAATTTCCAACAAAATGGAAACATTGGGTAAAGTATACAATTTTATTGATTTTCACCAAATACCTACCAGAAAATGTACATAATAGTTCTATGACTTCCATTTAAGAATTTCAATACCTGCTTATCAAAACTTTATACTAGTTGGTATTATTTAAATTTTTTACTTTTATTATTGCAAGTCTAGTTTAATTTTAAATTTGTTCAGTAACTGTTATGGTAAACTTAAAAAAATTATTTTTCATTTATATTATTTTCATGATTACCCATTTGAACTATATTTTCCTACTAATTATATTTCAATCCTCTTGTTAAATTGTATGTTTTCTTTGGAATATATGAAATGTTAATTTTGTTGCAATACCTGTGACAAATCATTATTTATTATTTATTTATTCATGTATTCATTCATTTATTTATTCCACAAGCACACTGGCATTCGCTGTAAGCCACACAGTATCCTAGTGACGCAAAATGATAGGTAAGTAAACGTTAGAAAGGTTTCGCTCTCACTGAGCCTCCAACCTGGGGAGGGAGAGGTGGTTATTAATTAATTCATCCAGGAAAATGAGTGCAAAGTTGTGAATAAGACAACAGTTTGATGAGAAATATTTTTGTCTTTTGAAAATATGATTTACAGCAAAACTTAGGGTAAACAAACACAGAGAAAGGATGCTCAGGACGAGCGGACGGATGAGTTGGTGAGCAGGGAACATTGTCACGGGGGCCGCCCAGTACAAAGCTAAGGCAGCTCCCTTCGCCCACAGCTTCCTAAGCCTAATTCAAGTTGCTCTGACAGATACATATGGCAGATATCAGTGCAAAATTACCATCTAGAAAACTCCAGACTTTATCAACAGCTTTGGTGTTACTTTCCCCTAGAAACCACTATGACAAGCTAGTAATTGATGCCAATATGTAAGCCATTTTGGCACCAATCTGTAAACGGGATTTTTAAAGATCTTGCTGAAGGCATTGACAGCATTGATCTCTTTGGAAGCACAGTACTTCAGTGCAATGGGCAACAAGCCGCGCATTAGCCATCGGGAGGGCTGCATTGAACCATCTGGAGGGTTAATGTGACAGGTTTCAAACAAAAGGGTCTCTAATGCAGAAATCTTTCTGAGCAGGGAAAAGAGAGACATGAGTAACTATGGATTAGTTAAATAGCAATAAGGTATCATATTTTCCTAGATCTCATAGTTGAATGAATAGATATCATAATGATATGCTAAATTTTAACCTAACGGATATTGTTTTGACAATATTATAGTCTTAATTAGCTGACCAAAAAAACCCCCAAAGTCTTTCCTTTTCTTTATAGTTAAAATGTATTCAACTCTTAGGAATCATTTTTGCAGAGTTGGAAACCCATTCTTCCCTATTTAAGGTAGAGTCTGACTTACAGCCCCTCTGTTTTCTTTCTCCCCACAGTAATCTAAATACACCGTGGGCTTGCAGATCATCTGGGTGTGCTGGCAGACGTGTGAAAACAATCTCCAGCCAGGAGCAGGGTAAAGGCCCCAGTGTGTAGGGCTTCCAAGTTCGTGGTATAAAAGCTCTCATGGTGACCAATTTTGCACTTCCAACTTCATGCTGTTAAATCAAAGTTGGGAAGAGATACCCACACTTGGCTCCGAGCCAACGCCAGCATGCCCCTTTTTATAGTCCTGGAATTGAGGGATGCTTGTGGTATGAGTAATTTCTTCTGTTCTCACTAGCCTCTGCTAAGGTCTAGTTTTTCTACTGGGTACAGGGAATTGACTTTTGTCTTCATCATGAACATCCCTGGCTAGTGTATTTCCCCTCCTTGATCTTATGAAACAGAGAAGGCATGGTTACTCTTCTGGAAATCACACTGCCAGCCTTCTGGGTGACTCTGCCTCCAACTGGGCTCCTCCGATGGTTTTGTAGATTCTGCCATGGAATCTCTAATCCTCAAACCATTTTCACGGCAGCTGGGTTAGTGTTTGTTTCTCTCAGAGACTTGGATCCTGGACATTTTTGGACATTGTACATGTGCCATACAACTGAGGAAGATTTGAAATGCAGGGGGTCCATCTCGGTCTCCCTTTGACTAGAGGGCACATTGCCATTTCTGCTCTTCTGCAGCTAAGCTGGCCAGGACGCTCTGCATTCAGGCATCTGTTTCGGCATTCCAGATGATGAGCAGCCCAGAAGTTTTCTAGTCTTTAGATCCCAAACCTCACCGTCGACTTCAATAAATGTCACCCCTTCCCACCCACCTCATGCCAGGGTTTGGGCTCTAATTGAATTGCTGCATTATTTCTGATACAGTAGTTAATGCATATAAACTTTAGCTCTTGAGTTTCCCAGGTTTAGCTCATAGTAAGTAAATTCTGGTATATAGAGGTCCACTGAAAACAAAATGTTCTTCCTTCTCAGTCTCCTAGCTCTTGAGACTCAAACTTACACTGGGTTCCACATTATTGTTTTATGGGGATTTAAAATATGTAAACTTGTAAATCAGTGCTGAATGATGCCTTTTATTCTTCTTTCATCATAAGGCAATGAATACTGCTATATCATTGAGATGCAAGGGCTGTATGAAAGAAAAACAGGTTGAAATCCCCTATATCATGCTGAAGTACACATTTTCCTTGGAGTGAAGTACTGGGGATAAAATGATGAACAAGGTGGACAGGCCTTTGCCTTTATAGAAGTTACAGTAACAGAAGGATCCAGACCTGTTCTTAAAACAATACAGTATGCTATGCTACGTGCAAAGAAGAGCATATTGACAGAGGCCTGGCACATTCATAAGAAGCACTTCTAACTTAACCTTGTATAATTAGCAAAACGTTCTCCTGAGAACTGTAATGGGGACTCTGAGTAATAAGCCATCTCAGGGCAGTGTACCTCAGATGTCCACATTTCTGAAACACGTGCCATACAAAAAGGAAGGAGAAACTGATCTCTCTGCGATAAGAATAAGTCTTGACTACTGTGGAAAACAGATAAATAATAATAAAAAAAAAGACAAGAACTATAACTATTATAAATATTGAAAGTATGAAATCTAAACTATTGTTCACTTCTTGTTGTCTTCTAAACCCTGTCCAAAGCTACATTATAGACTTCCATGGCCAGATGAAATGCTCACATTTTCCTTGCTAGTGATTTTCAAGATCAAGGTATTAGCAAGAGATACAAATTTCAATTGTATTAACATATGGCTTCAAGGTTTCAAATACAGTCCTCAGAATGGTTGTTAAGACTTCCCTCCATAAGTGTTTCGTCTTTTGGTATCTGAAAAAAAAAGTTGCATTAACTGTTAAAGTACATATTGCCAATTCCTGAGCTGACTAATGGGCAAGACATTCCTTCATATAAAGCAATTATTGATTAGCACTGAGTGACTCTTGTTCAATGGAGGAATAAACAAAGCATAAGAAAGATCACACAGGTTATAAGATGACAGAGAAGATACTTACCGTAGGACATTTTTATTGATAATTTTGGAGAATCCCAAGGAACTTTTGTGCATTTGGGTTAAATCTCTTAGTATCACTATATTAGATAAAAACTGATACATTTGTAATACATTTATTAATTTATTTAAAACAGCAATAACAAACTTCTTAAACATGACATAAATTCGACATGACAGCAGGATTCTCTTATCTGCTTCTATAGTCACTCTTTGTGCTATTTTGTTTGGTCTGTAATATATGAAGAAAATCTGGTCCAGACAGATATTGCTCCATGGAAAAGGGAGGGATATTTTAATATTTGGTATTTGTGAATATTTGTCTTTGATACTACACCAAAGCCTGTCAAGTGGTAGTTATTTCAAGGCAAGTGGATCTGGAACCATGTCAATGAAAATTTGTTCTCTGTTATATTAAAATTAATTGATTTTCTTTCATCTTAAATGCAGGATTTTTTAACATCATGCGATGTTAAATAAGGATTCACTTATTTATGCATATCTTGCAGAATGTTCACATATTAAGTCATGCATTATCAAAATGTCACATTCATTAATACAACTACTGATATAAAAAAATCTTGAAATATTAAGAAAGTCATCGTCATGGCAGCTGATACAAGTTCTAGAAAAATGCAAATTTTTTCTTGCAAGCCCAAATTTTACCATCAAATACTGGCTGTTGCTTTTGTTGAAATTACAGGCTTATTTTTTAGAAATCATCTTCCCCAATATCTGAATAAACATAGCTCCTCTGTCAGTTGCTCTTTTACATAAAATGGCATTTCATGATAAAAGCAGCTCGTACAGCTCAAAAAATCTTGCACATGCTTCTCCTCTTATATGTTCATATACAACAGAATTGCTCTGTGTACATTTTTCATTTTGTCACACATAATATGAAAATGATGTTTGAAAACCGTTATATGAAAAGGGTTGAGATATAATCAAATTAATAATTTGTACTGCTTTATCAAGGGTGGCCTTAAGTAAAACTGGTATTTTCCCCCCTAATGCGAGCATGTGACCAGAAAGAACACGATAACCATTCATCGATGCAGTGCACCACACTCTGTTGTGCTAAGACACCAGCAGTGTTAACCATCACTTGGTGCAATCAGTGTAAATGTCAAAACTAAAAATGGCAAAAATATATTAGAGAATATTTTTTATCTCATAAACCCTTGTAAAGTGTCTTGGGTACCCCCGAGGGTCTGTGGGTCACACAATGAAAATTGCTGAGCTATAGAATTCTGACTCAGCCCTGGCCGGTTTGGCTCAGCGATTAGAGCGTCGGCCTGCGGTCCGGAGAGACCCGGGTTCGGTTCCCGCTAAGGGCACGTACTTCGGTTGCAGTTTGTCCCCGGCCCTGGTTGGTCGTGCGGGTGGCAACCACTCGATGTGTCCCTTCACGTCGATGTTTCTCTCTCTCTCTCCCTTCCTCTCTCTCCCTCCCACTCTATCTGTACAAAAAATGGAAAAATGTCCTCGGGTGAGGATAAAAAAAAAGAATTCTGACTCATCTGGCTTGTTGCTTCCTCTCTAGCGTTACCTCCTATTCTCGCTCCACTTCAGCCGCATTGACCTGACTGCGTCTTCAAATACTTCAGGCATACACTTCCTTTTAAAAGTAGTACTGGTTGTCCCCTCTGCCTAGAGCAGTCTTCAAAGATACTCAAAATTTATACTCCCCAATGGCTAATAGCTAACTCAGCCAGTGCGAACCCGTCCCTCAGCAATGGGTACTCTCCTGGCCATGTTAAGATTGCAACTCTAAGAACTCTTGACTTGACTTATCCTGTTGCATAGTTTCTTCATAGCATTTATTACATAGAATTTATTGCATCCTACTGCCACATTTATGATGTGAGGGAGATCCATAGGCTGCATGCCCCCTAATTCCCAGGCATGTGCCCTGACTGGGAATTGGACAGGGACCTCTCAGTCCAAGGGACAACGCTCAATCCACTGAGCCACACCAGCCAAGATATGATAATTTTTTTATATTCTCTCTCCTGTTATTAAAGTAGCAGTTCTGTGTAAGCGGGAAGTTTTTACACTTTTGTTTATTTTTATTTATCGCTGTATCTCAAGCACCTAAATTGAGTTTTGCCCATGGTAGGTATCAATAACCATTTGCTGGTTAAAAGGATGAATGACACCCACTTGTATATCATCTTCTTGTTTCATGAGTGTATTTTTTCATTTCTATTTCAGAGGAGGTTAACAATAAAAATATTAATAATATCTAATAACAATATAGTTTAATATTTTTTGCTCACTTTTTATCTTTTCACCTCAAAATTCCTTACTCTTGTTTTCTTCTGTCTTTCAATGTTAGAGATTTCTCAACCATCTGATGAGCTTTCTCTTCATTAATGCTTAAGAGCAAGCTACTAAAGACTGTATGTTTTCAGGGTAGGACCTCGCTTTAGATGGATCAGGTGGTGATGGATGGTTTGTCTGCGGTCTCCCAAGCAGCAGAATAAGCTGTTCTTCTCCCTTGGATTGTCAGTATCTCTATGTCTGGATACTGTACATTTGGTTACCAAGTTGGGAAAAATTTGCTAGTGATTTTACTCTTAAATGTGTAAACTTCAATTTAATCCCAAAACCTGTCAACTACTGACTGTGGACCAAATCTAGCCTTTCATAAATAAAATTATATTATAACACAGTAACAGTCATTCATTTACATATTGTCTATGATTTCATGCTACAACTGCTTAACTTGTTGTAACATAAACTATATAAACCGCAACATCTAATGTATGAACTCTCTGGCTCTTTACAGAACATGTCTTCTGACCTTTAATCCCTGTTCTGATACAGTTCCTCTCGGCCATTATCCCTGTTGCTTTGTGCCTTGTTGTACAGCAGACTGGTTTAATTTCCCAGAGGGAACACATATTCTCTTGGTGAACATGTGGGAGGTGGATTTTATGCTTACCGGATGGCAGAGGATCTGTGAGTTTGCATGCTCAAATAATCTTCCCTTTCAAGCCTCCCTACGTCTTTCTAGAACAAAGTGGAACAAGTACTCTTACTTTTTGATGCCATTGTCTGTCTAAGGCACGTTGGTATCAGCTTTTCTATTTTGAAGAGACACTTACTGTAATTCTGTTTAATTGTGTTATCCCAAGAATATGTATTAACATCTCTGGTTGCTTGATTTATTTTTTTGCCAGTTTCTGTTGTCCCCATGAATTTAAATTTTGTAAAATTCTTTTTTTTTTTTTAATTGTTTTATTTTTCTGGAGAAAGTGCAGATTAAAATTATATTTACTCCATTGTGCTTATTTTGGTCACCAGAACTATTTTTATTATTCTGGATTTAAGATATAATTGAATTTTTATTTATAGCCTAATTAATGATAATTTAAGCAATTTTTAAATGAGATTTTAGTGTTTTACCTTAAAAAAATTCTGAGGTTTGACCTGTAAGTACTGTGCATGTGTGGCTGGCTATTCTGTTAAAGACTGAAGGGGTACACAAGCTTGCTTAATATTTGCGCCAGGTGTTATTTATATGTCTCAGTGGTAAACAATTTAGTGAATAGAAATTCATGACATTTTTAACTGGACTGCACTTCAATAATAAAAACTGATTCCTGGGACCCGTTTAATGCTTGACATTTTTATTGTGCATAAAGGGAAAATAGTTCCAAAGGGCTTTTATTATAAAAGCTAGAATTCAGCTCTCTCACCTCTCTTGTCTCCCAAGAGCAGCTCTTTTAACTCATTCAGTAATTATTTTTTTATATTTATACTCTCGTATGTGTCTTATACATTATGTATAATTTATATTTATACGTTACACTTACAGTTATGTATAATTATTAGTTGTGGTAGACATAATGATCACCCCCCAAATAGGTCTATGTCCTCCACTCCCCAGAACCTGTGAGTATGATTATATACATGTCACAAGGGACAATGCAGAAGTGATTAGGGATAGGGACCTTGACTTAGGGAGATTATTTTGATATTGTGAAACAATCATATGTTTAGAAGGAAACAGAATATAGCTATAATTCATATACAGAAAAACTTGGTTTAACATAAAATTTTAATAGAACACATTAACCAAAAAAAAAAAGATAAACTGTACTACATTAAAATTAAAAACTTGCTTTATCAAAAACAACTATTAATAGAGTGAACAGGAAAACCACTTGTTTGGAGAAGATATGTATAATACATATAAACAATAAAGAACTCAGAGTCAAAATATTTAAAGTCTTACAAATGAATAAGAAAAATAAAGAACATTTAAAGATCATTACACATACATGAACATATAAAAAGTTATTAAGTCTGCCCTGGCTGGTTTGGCTCAGTGGTTAGAGTGTTGGCCTGTGGTCCAGAGAGACCTGGGTTCGGTTCCCGCTAAGGGCACGTACCTCAGTTGCAGTTTGTCCCCGGCCCTGGTTGGGTCATGCGGTTGGTGACCACTCGATGTGTCCCTTTCACGTCGATGTTTCTCTCTCTCTCCCACTCTATCTTAACATAGTATGGAAAATTGCCCTTGGGTGAGGATTTAAAAAAAAAAGTTATTAAATCTGTGCTTCATTGCTCAAAGAAATAAATGCTAAAAACACAATGTAATACCACTGCCCACCTGCCAGAACGATAAAATGAGAAAGCAAACACTCAGAGGCACCAACCAGCATAAGAAGCAACTGGCACCCTGATCTCGTTCTGGAAGTGAACGCTGATAGTGTCACTTTGGAGAATTCCGTGGAGTGCGAAAGCTAAATCAATGCTGACCATTTGAATCAGCAACTTCAATCCTAGGGAAATTACTTCAGATATTCACTGGAGGTTCTGTATTAGAATGTTCATGCCAACAAAATTTGTAATACCTGAAAACAGAGAACTATGCCATGTTCAACAACGGAATGAATAAATGCAGTTTTGTGTACTCACACAGTGAAAATTCTGTATAGCAATGCAGATAAAGTATTATACCTACAAGCAACTTCTTGGATAAGTCGCACGGAAAATATTAAGTAAAAGAAGACAGAAAAAAATAGTTTTTACTTTATGTTTTTCTTACTCTAAGGTCAGAACTAGGTAATATAAATCTATGGTTTCAGAGGTTGAGCAAGTGATTACATTTGATTGGGGTTACATACAGAAAGATGAAGTCTTCTGGGGTGCTAATATGGTTCTGTATTTTTTTCTTTGGTTCTATATCTTGATTTGTGTACTGATTGCACAGTTGTTTACTATTTCTGACAATTCACAAAGTACATGTGTACTTATCAGTACTCATAATGTACTTCACTAAAAATTTTTTATGAGAAAAACCCTCAACCCCTGCCCAGTATACTGGCCCATCAGTTTACCAGTAGGTTATACCAAACATTTAATTATATTAAAAAATAAAATATAAAGAATTCTACCATATTTATCCCCACGAAAACAAATTCAGTCCTACAACTGAGTGCTCATTAGCACTTTGTTATTTTCACTGTTAAGTACCGCGAAGCTAAATGCTAAATAGAATCTACCTGTATATTTAACACATCCTGCCTCTGCCCTATTGGAATATTTCCAATCATTAGAAGATGGGCAATGTAATCACACTTTGGAAACCACGTAAAGAAATTCATGAAAATATTTCCTACTACTTGACAACAATCACCCCTCCCCCCATTAACAAATACACTTTTTTGAATATACTACTGTTAGTTTAAAGAACTCAGGAAAAAACATGGACATGAAACATGGCACTCTTTGTGATATATTTAGAATAAACATAGATTAATTCACCATTTACTTTACAGTTAATTATTTATTGTTAAAAATTACTGTTAAATTGTTTTTCCAATTGAAGTTTGGGACATCAACTTCTGATAGATTAAAATTTTAATAATGTCACCATTTCTCATCTTTCAATGTCTTGCTAAGCATTTGTACATAAACATAAGTGATGAGAACAACCACTCTTCCATGAGGCTTATGATTTTCTAGTTCTACGTCTCCCAAGCAGGAAAAAAATCTGAGGCCACCCAGTAGAGTATTGTCTGCTATATTAATTTCTTATTGGCTGCTGTACTAAACTACCGCAGATTTAGTGAATTAGAACAGGAGACATTTGTTATCTTTGGAGTTCTGGAGGTTGACATGATGAAACGAACATCACTGGGCTAAAATCTAAGTGTGGGTGGGGATGCATTCCTTTTGGGGCTCTGGGGAAAATACCATCCTCTTTCCTTTTTTAGCTCCTAGAGGAGGCCCCCTCGAGCTTCTGCTCCCTCCTTTCCATGTAAGGTTGCTGTAATCACACTGGGCTCCGCTGGATAATCCAGGAGCCATCCCCACCTCCAGGTCAGCCACCTTAATTCCCTCTGCTCCCTCGATTTTTTACCATGTAACAAAAAGTATTCACAGGTGTCAGGGATCGGGAGGCAGCATTGCAAGGGAGCCATCCATTACTCTACCCGTCCTTCCCGCACGATTCACTCCGTGATGCTTGGGGCTTTGCTCAGAGCATTCATTAGTACCGGGCACAAAAACAGCACACACTGCTGTTTCTCAGTTCAGGCCTAATCATGATGATATCCCTGGTCACTGAAAGAAATATAGTTTGATGTTTTATTAATTTTTTTATTGAGGTATAATTGACATACAACATTACATTAGTTGTAGGTGTACAATTAACGATTTGATATATATGATTTCTTTTTTTGAAAATATTGTTTGAGACACTGGAGGAGGGACTTGAAAGAAAGTCTGTCATCTCAAGAAAATAGAACTGAGGACAAATTCAACATGTAAAACAATGAAAAAAATATGATCCATAAGTGTGTATTGTAATCATTCAGGCCATTAAATTTCATTTTTCTTACATCTATCTTTACTGAAGATGGGTAGAAAGTACACAATTTAGTATATATTCTTTTCTGAATGAAATATTCTAACTTTCAGATTGAGTGGATATGTAAATATGATATTCTTAATAGGAAAATATAAAATGTTTTGTTTCCTTTCAAATTTGATGTACAATTATCAGGAAAAAAAGATGTCTGCAAACAGAACTTAACATATAATACATATAATTTATCATTATAATATACATATAAGTCTATACTATATGTACAATATTATGTATATGGTAATATCTGTGTATATTTATATGTATATACATCACATGAACATACATATCTTATGTTTGACTGCATCAAATGTATCTTTTTCTGCTTGTATAAATCTGTATATATTTAAGTTTGGCTGTACGTAGGCCATCATTATAATATACCATACAGATAGTACATTCAGCTCTCCTAATGAACCACTCTCTGCTTCTGTGTATTCGTGTGTGATTAGTAATACTGGCAAATATTCAAAATACCTCAACTGAAGTAGAAAATAAATGGTTGGTTTCAAATTATTAAAACCTCAAAGCAAATATGCAAAATGTAGCACAGCATTCTTGTAATGGTTTAAAATACAGAGAAAATTCTTATTTGAATTAAACTGGAATTGTTCTGTGGACGATAAGGATTTATTATGTGAATAGTTAGGAGTGCTTCAGTTCAAGCAAAGCATTAAATGATAGTGTCAAATTCTTAGCCTAGAGCTTATCTGTCATCAATTTCTTTCCTTGGAAGTAGCATTAAGGATATATTAAAGAGAGGATAAAGTGCACTTAATACTATAGGGGAAAAAAAAGTTAATGATCCTAAAAGATGATCATAGCTGCTTGTCCTTGAGTATTTAAAACAATCTTTCTCACCTGGAAAGTTAGAAAAATGCTTCTAGAATAGTACTGAATTTCATATGAGATGCAAGTCCTTTGATTTCCCACGAGCCTGAAGTGGGCAAAGTCACAAAGAAGATTTGACTCGCATTGTCCTATCTGTCTGATGACTGACATCACTCACATCATCAACACTGAGGGAGGCATTTATTTCTTCTAAAGGCTTTTGCCTGTAACCTGTAGAAAGCTCTGGTTACGGCCTCAGAATCCAAACCACTTTGTTTACCCTTTGAGCCAAGTGATGCTGAGAAGCAGAATTTACATGCTTTCCCATTCAATGCTTTCTTTTAAACAAAAGTGTTTTTATTGAAACATTTAAGCTTAATTTTTGTTGTCACTTTATTGAGGTGTATTTTATATATTAAATATTGCACAGATTTAATACATAAAATTTCATGAGTTTGAAGTATGCATACAAGCTCACATTTTAACAATACTACTTTATATTTATTCTAAATGATGATATAGAATTAGAACAAACTTTAGTATCAATACAGGGGTTGGCAAATGTAGGTTTACAGTTTTGAGTACATGAAACACAGTTAACTTGTCTAGTATTATTTATAAATTATCATATTATTTTTCATATGAACCCTATAAACCTACTTTTGCCAACCGCTGTATAAACACAAGTATATCTTTTTTTTTTTCTTTTTAAGTTTCCAACCGGTATAAATATTATTTTTAACACTTTCGTCCTAATTTTAAAGAAAGTCTTGATTGCTTATACTGGCATTTTATGTTCCAGAGCTTATACACAACTCTATTTTTTTGATAGAAAAACTAAAGTTAAAGCTGAAAGTGTAAAATTGGTGTTTTATATTTCCTTGGATTAGACTTAGTCCTATTGGACCTGGAGCATATCAAGTACCACTCATCCAGACCATCCACGTTTCTAACAACCTTGCATTCCAAAGGCTGGAAGACAGGGCATTTTTTTTTTTTTTTATCCTCACCCGAGGACATTTTTCCACCCTTTGTTCAGGTAGAGCGGGAGGGGGAGAGAGGATCAAGGAGAGAGAGAGAGAGAGAAACATCGACGTGAAAGGGACACATCGAGTGACTGCCACCCACACGACTGACCAGGGCCAGGGACAAACTGCAACCGAGGCACGCGCCCTCAGCGGGAACCGAACCCGGGTCTCTCTGGACCGCAGGCCGACACTCTAACCACTGAGCCAAACGGGCCAGGGCAAGACAGGGCATTTTTGAGAGCTTTAAATCCTGACATACGCTGTGCTCCTGTTGTATTTTTTCCCCTCCCTCCCTCCCTCCCTCCCTCCCTCCCTCCCTCCCTCCCTTCCTTCCTTCCTTCCTTCCTTCCTTCCTTCCTTCCTTCCTTCCTTCCTTCCTTCCTTCCTTCCTTCCTTCCTTCCTTCCATCTTCTTCTTTATCTATCTTTCAAGTTATCAAAGACTGAATTTTTCTTAATGCTTTTTACAAAATTGATTCCAAAGTTATCCAATCAGAACTTTGACTGTTATATAATAATTTATGTTGTCACTACACAATTTCTCTCTTTACTTTGGGGTCCACTATTATTTAAAGCAAGTATCTTTGCACTGGGTTTCATTATTTCAAGCAAAACCTTTTTTATCAATAAAAAATTGTTGCCTGGTCGGTGTGGCTCAGTGGTTGAGCGTCAACCCATGCACCAAGAGGTCACTGGTTCAATTCCTGGTCAGGACACATGCCCAGGTTGTGGGCCTGATCCCCAGCGGGGGGCATGCAGGAGGTGGCCAATCGATGTTTCTATCTCTCCCTCTCTGTTCCTCTCTCTCTAAAATCAATAAAGAAAAAATATTATAAAAAATTGTCTAGCCCTGGCCGGTTTGGTTTAGTGGTTAGAGCATCAGCCTGTGGTCCAGAGAGACCCGGGTTCGGTTCCCGCTAAAGGCATGTACCTGGGTTGCAGTTTGTTCCCGGCCCTGGGTGGTCGTGCGGGTGGCGGCCACTTGATGTGTCCCTTTCATGTCCATGTTTCTCTCTCTCTCTCTCTCTTCCTCTCTCTCCCTCCCACTCTATCTGAACAAAAAAAAAACGGAAAAATGTCTTCAGGTGAGGATAAAAAAAAATTGTCTATATTTTCCGTTGACAATTTGCTTAAGATCCCATTAAGATGTTTACTGGAAAGCACTGACCTTGTTTGCCCAACAAATACACCTCACTAATCTAATTGGATGCATTTTATAAATCTTGTGTCTCACATTGTGCTTAAAACTTTCATGGAAAACCTTATCAATTAACTAATTAATTATCATTATTTTCAGAAAGTAAAGTTATGAAATATAAATTTGCGTTCATCTACACTGAATTTTTATAACATATACCTTTTTAAATGATCAACTGTTCTGCACTTCAGAGAGTGCTACAAGTCAGCTGGACACAATTTACTCCACAAAGTTAAAAGTTAAATAGTAATAGTTCTCTTTCTCTCTCTCTGTCTTTCCCTACCCACACCTTAAGGGTCCAAGTATTCTGAAAACTGGATTTAATTTCAGTATGTTTTATAATTCCAAATAAATAAAACTTTAGCCTAAAATTATATTTTCTTTGACAAAACTCTCTTTTTATAAATAGACAGGGGGGAAAAATGTATAATCAATTAACTTCTGAACCCCACAACCTCAACACATGAACAGTTTAAGGAACTGTGGTGTCCCAATATGTTTCTGAAATATTTTGTCTAGGGTTACTATACCATTTTATCTGAGATTACTCCTTCCCATTTCCATAGGATTTTGGATTTAGTGTCGCTCTTATCTGAGTTCTGCTTACTGCCAGCACAGATAGAAACTATGTCTCACTGAGTTGGCTACCCCAGGAATTGCTCTGTCTATAACAGAGTGAGTTGTCTGAATTATTTTCTAAACAGATACATAAATAGACAACACGGACTGCCCCATATTATCGCTCAAATACAATCTCTTTCAGGTTGGGGGGATGCTTTTGTTGATGATCTGAGGGGCTGGGTGAGATGAGCAAGATCTTACATAATAGATCATTTTACTTTTATTTGTGTAATTTGATGACTACAATCACCTGAAATATCCTTCATGGTTCCAAACCTGTGAATCAGCTACTCTTTGGAGTTTCCTGTTTGATCCAGTATGACTCATGCTTGTATACAAACACTCATGGAAATTAGTGATAAATCGACTAGCAGTTAATAAATTGGCTCCGAGGTACACCTGGTGGAAAATCCCCCACTAGGATTCTGCTGCCCCGACGTGTCTTTAAGAAGTCCGCTGTCATCACCCCATCCAACCCCCTTTTTGGAAAATGCTGCTTGGCTAATCCCTCTGCATTTGGACAGATATGAATCATGTTCTTGTTACTATTTGTAAATAATTTGAGTGAAGGAAGAAAAACTCTTGGGGCAAAGTAATTATGTTGAATTGCATGGTTGTATTAAACAGAACTAATTATAGTTCAATTAAATTTAATGCTCAAATAGAATTATCATTTAATTATTTTAGTAACAAATACCAGTTGAACTGTAAATGTGTAATTATTTTGTATTTAAGAAAATAGATTAGGTGTTACTTTTCAGAGATCAAATGTGACTGAAAGATACAAAGCTTACAGTATGGTTCGTCCTTCCGAGAGTTCCTGATGGTCATACTATGTAAGATTGACGAGTCAAGGAAATTGACCTATAGACAAGACTTGAATTGTGACCTATGCTAAATGTGTCTACAGAGGTTAAGATGAAGCTGTGTAGCACACACTTTGGCTCTATAAGTTCACTCAGTCTAGAAGAGTCCTGAAAATGGTATTAAATCTATCTGCAGTGAAACACAACTGGTTGTCCACTAGACCCTTGCCATTAAAAACTGCTAAATTGTGTGCTCACCTTACAACGGAGTAAGCAGATGTTGTATTATAAAGTTATACACCCAAAACGTACATAATGTTGTCAACTAATGTTACACCCAAAAAATTTAATTAAAATAAAAAAGAGAGCATCCTTAAAAAACTGTTAAATTGAACACAGTGGGTGAGACACCTGTGTTCAGCACTGCGTGAAAGGGAGACATACATGACGAGCTCTGTGTTTGCCCCGGTCTCCACCCAGGTGCCTTCCGGTACTGCTGGCAGAAATCCGGGGCATGGCACCCAAGAGGAGGAAGCAGGTCAGTGTTGAACACTGTTTGGGGTTTTCTGCAAGAACTTGGAAAGGACTGAGCTGAATAGATTCAGGGTTAGACAATGTGAAGTTTACCAAAAAGCAGTTTTTTTAGAATGAAGTGTAGATTGGATGTTCTAAAAATCAAAACGGTTCCTGTAGGTATCAGAATTCTGGCTCAGTCAGAATGGGGGGACCTCAATGGTACCAAGGAGACCAGCTGGCACACTAGACAGCCCCAAAGTCCATGCTCTAGAGTAAGGGTTATGCTAGACTAGTCTGAAAGCAATCCTGAACAGACTCACAGGGGAAACAGAGTTTGCACGCTGAGTCCTGCCAAATTAGAGGATTGGAAAGTTCCTGGGGCTTTCCGCAAACCTGCCTTCACAAAATAAAAACGCACGCCTCCACAAGTTCAAGACCGGTGAACCACCTGAACTACGACGCATAACAGAGACAGACTCATTGGTAGGGAGCGGGCAGAAAGCTCTGGGGGCGGGGGTGCTGGAGGGGAAAGTGGAGGGATTAAGCAGAAAAGAAATAAAAAGGAGAGAACTCATAGACATGGACAACAGTGTGCTGATTGTCGGGGGGGAGGGGTGGAAGAGGGATGAGAGGGGATAAATGGTGATAAAAAATAAAATTAAAGTAAAGTAAAAAATAAATAGATATATTTAAAAAAATGATTAGCCAATAATTGAACTGCCTCCTGAAACAAACTTCAGTGTTCTTCTGAGGAAACTAAGAGAAACAACCTCTGCAATGGACTAGGCACTACGACAATAATAACAATTAAAAAGTTAGTTAAAACTGGACTGAATAAGAAACAAACAGAAAAAATAAACCTTCCAAACTGTTTATTTCTCTTCCAATGATACTACTCAATTTCATCTAGCTGCAGATTAATGTCATGATGGATTTGGGGTGGCATACTAATAGATTTTTATTTTGTCAGGTCCCATTACCTTTGAGACTATTTTCAGGTGCTTGGAGACTTTTCATTGTAAAGCAAATCTACCAGAGTTTAACATTTTAGCAGATATTGGTTTATCTAAATTCCTGGGGACTACAGTTTTATAGTTGACTCCATTTCTGGTAATATTTGTAATTGAAATTTGCATATTGATTCATAAATAAGGATGGTTGGAGAACAGAATAAAAGAAGGTGAAATGATAAAAAAAAAACACACACACACACATAATGCATAGACACAGACAACAGTGTGGTGTTAGAAAGAAAGGAGGGTGGGGGCTGGACGGAGGTGGGCAGGGGGGGAAATGGGAATGGAAAGATACTTTGCTTGGGAGGGTGGGCACATGATGCAGTATGCAAATGATATTTCATTTACGTATACACTTGAAATCTATATGGTTTTGCATTCAATCCAGTTAAAATTTTGAAATAAAATGAAAATACAAATTCTAAGTAAAAACAAAACAAAACTATCAAAACTGATTTTAATATTTATGAACTAAAAATCATAAATTAACAATTTAATAAAAACAGTAAAACACGCCCTGGCCGGTTTGGCTCAGCGGTTAGAGTGTCAGCCTGTGGTCCGGAGAGACCCGGGTTCGGTTCCTGCTAAGGGCACGTACCTCGGCTGCAGTTTGTCCCCGGCCCTGGTTGGTCGTGCGAGTGGCGGCCACTCGATGTGTCCCTTTCACATCAATGTTTCTCTCTCTCTCTCCCTCCCACTCTATTAGTTCAAAAAACAGTAAAACACAGTTCTTTCTGGATAATGACCTCTAAGAAATCATTAACAAATTAACAATGGGTTTATGTTGTCATGTCTTTTCACAGTCACACAGCACTAGGACATGCTTTAAAATCTCTTTACTCTTTCATTCTCTGGAATCTGTGCTACTTCTATTGTTTTTAATTAACATAAAAGAATAGTCAGAGAAGCCATCAAATTTTTTTTTATTACTCTCTTGTTTATAGGAGTTTTCTGAGAAAGATTTCTGCTCTTTTCAAGAATGAGACTATATTAAAGAAGTTCCTGACAAAAAGGAACCTGATGCTTAAGTTTTTCCAAAAAATGCTCTTGCAAAATTGATGGTGAACCTATGTGAACACCTTTAAAGACAGAAATGTTATTTTATTACTAGAAAGCTCATTTCATCTTTGAACAACTCTCTTGGTTACAATACACGTGCACTGGAATATCTTGCCAATTGTCTAACCATCGTGGTGTCTCTGCTCATCATCTTCTGCATCACTGACTCTTCTCATCATCAGCCCATCATCTGTCTGCTTCTGCCATCTCCAACACGAATCTTGTACTATATCAGAATGCATTGTTGACTCATCAGTTGGTTCTTTATTTTTTCATTTTGCTTTATCCTTTATCAACGTTTAAAAATCACTTCCTCCCATTATTCTTGCTGCTAGAGATATTTTGATTATTCCCCCCTGTCAATAGTGAGTCCTTTGGTCTTAATATAAGATTTGATGGACATTTCCACTTTATGGTGAAAAATGCTAAGACAAATGGAATACAATTTCTGAGAAGACTTTGTGATATGCTAAATGGTGCTTATAAGTATTTTAAGATTAATATTTTCCTTTTTGTCATTCTCAGGACATTTTTTGTACAACCATGTCTCTTTAACTCTAGAAGTACCAAGGGAACACTAATAAACAAGATATATATGGTTTCTGCCATTATAGAGCTTATAATTTGGTGAGAAAAGTACACATTAAACAGAAAATCACAAAACCGATGAATTACAATTGTGATAATAAATGAGATAAGTATAATAGAGGGAGATCTATTCTATGCTGTGGTGTCACACAGTAGGATATAAATTATAAACACATATATTTATAAAATATTTGAAAGGCTGCACGACTTATATCAATTTATTTGCAAACATCTTCACAGAAAAGAATGTTGGTATTGAACTGCATTTAATTAAGTTAATTAAAAGCCTAGTTTTATTTATTTTTTTCTTCTTTTGCCTTTCTGAAACATAAGGTCTATGATAACATAAACATGAGCAAACATAATTAGTCACTTAACTAGGTAGTTCCAATATATTTATTTCTTTTGGATTTTCATGAACACATTAGTGAGTAGTAAATGAATAGTAAGTCATATAACTTGTCTTTTCATAGAAATAATAATGGTAATAGAAGTTTAGCTTATGTGGCAGTACTATGTGAAGTGTATCCTCATTCTCATTCATTCTTCCTCTTTCCTTCCCTCTTTCTCTCTTCTATTTCCTTCTCTCTCTATAATTTCATTTAATAGAAACACAATGTGTAAGCAGTATAATTTATTTCATTCAAACAGACTCACTAAAACTTTGAGACTTTGAGTAATCTGCTCAGGACAACAATTTCGGTAAGTGGCATAGGCTGCAGTTCAAAGGCAATTCTCCTGATAAAAGCCTCTACTTTTACCTGGTTGGTCATGCTTTCACATTTTTAAATGCTTCTTTGGCCTAGATATTGTTTTAGACAAGAGAGAAATGAAGATGAGACAGGCATGAGCCTTGGCCGCAGGGTGCTGTGGTGGAGAGCCATAGAAGTCATTTCTTAACAAAAAGTAAGAGCACTGCCGAATCACTAAGGCTTGGAGCCTCAAAAAGACCTCATGGGAGAGGTACCATTACGCTCCGTCTTGTAGGAAAGTCAGAATTTTCCCTTTAGAAATTAGCTGTGGACAAAAAGACATGTCAGGCAGGAAGAATAACAAATACTATAAAGTAAAACAGAGTACTCATAAGGAGCTTCATATAATTGGATTATAGGATGCATTATTCGCGCCTTTTTCTGGGAAAAAATTTGGTATCTAGAGCCAATGTTTTATAAACAATGACAGTTTTAATGTATTTAATAGCTTATTGATTCTTGATATGATTAATAATTTAACACATTCTTAACTTTGATTTTAAATATTAAGTAAGACTGGTGTCTTAATTTTTTCTTACTATGCAATTTACCTAAACCTTAATTTGGATTATTTCCTCAATTGGGAAGAAATGTACATCTGTTTTGAGGGGAGAGTAATAGATGTCTCAGAGTAATCTATTACACAAATTGTTTGAGGTTTCAGGTTTTCCTTTTCTGTCTATTTGTTTATTAAATGGCTTTGAGAGAATTTGTTTGACATGAAATCAAAAGAGGTTTGTGAAAATTGTATTATCTATTTCATGACAATGCATAATGAGCTAACGAGTGAAGGATTATTTACCCTGGTGGTTGAACACTTAAGGGGAATGTAAGTTTATTTTATTGTCAGAACACATTAACTTCGATGTTCTCTGCATATTTTGACATCCCCAAAACACTGTTTTGCTTTTGCCGCAGATAACCTCTAAATGCTATATCAAAAACCAAGGTCAGTCTTCATCCTTCTACTTGGGCATGTATTTCTATTCAAGAACATTTCGCGTATACCAAAAATTCATTTGAGTAATTGCAATAATCATTTACTCCTCCCAGTGCCCCCATCCATACTTAAATCATCAGCACTTGTTAATGAGCCAGTTATTTCCAGTGGGAGTGTTCTCCTCCTCTTTCTAGAGACCGAAACAACAGGATGGAGCAAATGCTGCATGGTCAATGGAAGACTACAAGGACAATTTAATGCTTCTGAGGACGGGCATGCACACACCCTCATAGGGACTTTAAGAAGGTAATTAAGGTTAAGTGAGGTAATAAAGGCGTGCCCCTCCTCTGCCATGTCTACTGTTCTTATAAGAAGAAGAGATGGAGAGATCCCTGTGTCTCCCTGTGCACAGAGGAACACCATGTGAGAGCACAGTGAGAAAGAAGTCAGCCATCTGCAAGCCAGGAAGAGGTCTGACCTGAAACCCACCCTGGTGGCATCTTGATCTTGGACTCCAGCCTCCAAACTGTGAGAAAATAGATTATTTTCTTTAAACCGCCTTGTCTGTGACTTCTACTGCGGCTGCCCTGGGAGCGCAATACAAACGGTAGGAAGGCATTTTCTAGGCTGTAACGACGAGGGAAACTTACCCCGTACTCTCCAAGGGCTTCAGTGGGGATTTCTCCCACAGCCCTCTGCAGGTATGTTCATAAAACACAGGATCTGTAAAGTGGGTTTGATTCTACAGAGTTCCTGTCTGCGCAGCTTCAACAGAATCTGGAGTTGGGCTACTCCGGACTTACCACTGGTGTTTACTCTCTGAATCTACCTGACGTTAGCCCCTTGCCAGTCAATTACCAGAAAATCACTCCTAGATGCAACTTATGCAACTGTTTCCTTGTTCAAGTTGCCAAATATTTCAAACAAGGGAGTGGCTTATAAAACATTTTTAAAAACTGTCATTTGTAATCGTGTCAACAATAAAAATAAAGTTAAAAAAGTTGTTTTTAAATTTAAAAAAATAGCTGTCATAGATAAGGCATCAAGCAGGATCTATACTTACTAGATTTACAGATTATTTAGTAAAATGGGTTTGGAAAAAATATATTCAAATCCTTGACTCCCCTGCCAGCCTTTTCTTTGAGAAAGGGATTGTCTAAAAAGCCTGTTTACCAACGACTTAAGCAAAATTATTACTACCTGGATATTGTGGTGTTAAATGAGAAAACTACATAAACCACTGACATACTATCTGATACCTAGTAAGAAATCCATCAATGATTGAGATGCATTATTAAGAGAAATGTACAGGAATATACATTGTAAGGTATATTTAAGGTATAATGTGGAGACACATTATTATGTTTTCTTTCATTTTTATTATACTTAGTTCTTTGTCTGTGTTGTTCTAAGAAGGATTTTACTTAAATTCACATTTCCTATTGTGACATTAAGCAAAGCACTCCTCTGGAAAATAAGTCACTAGTGCATTTAGAAAGAAAGTTAAAACACTGAAAACCCAACCAGTATGTACATGATTTCATTGTACTCCTCAAAACCCACAACATAGACTCTTTTCATTTTTGTTCTCCTTTATCCCTGCAGACACCCTCCTCCCTATCCTGCCCCCCACCAAGCACTGTTGTCTATGTCCATTGGTTACACATACATGTATATAAGGGATATATCTCATCCCTCCCCACTGCCTCTCTCCTCTGAGGTTTATCAGTCTGAACCATACTTTTTTCTATCTCTCTGGGTCTGTTTTGTTCATCAGCTTTTTTGTTCACTATATTCCACAAATAAGTGAGATCCTGTGGTATTTGTCTTCCTCTGACTGGCTTATTTTCTTAGCATAATACTCTCCAGGTCCCTCCATATTGGCTCAAAGGATAAAAGATCTTTCTTTCTTACAGCTGCATAGTACTCCATCTTGTACATGTACCACAGCTTTTTTATCCACTCATCTACTGATGGATACTTGGACTGTTTCCAGATCTTAGCTATTGTAATTAGTGCTGCTATGAACATAGGGGTGCATATATTTTTTCTGATTGGTTTCAGGCTTCTTAGGATATATTCCTAGAAGTGAGATCACGGTCAAATGGCAGGTCAATTCTTAATTTTTGAGGAAACACCATATTGATTTCCATAGTGGCTGCACCAGTATGCATTCCCACCAGTACTAAAACTCCCCTTTCTCCACACCCTTGTCAGCCCTTGTTGTTTGATGATTTTTTGATGGCAGCCATTCTGGCAGGTGTGAGGTGATACCTCATACTTGTTTTAATTTGCATTTCTCTGATGATTAGTGACGTTAACCATTTTTATATAAGTCTCTCGGCCATTTGAATCTTTTGTTTGGAGAGGTGTCTATTTAGGTCCTCTGCCCATTTTTAATTGGGTTGTCTCCTTTCGTTGAGTCGCACGAGCACTCTATATATTTTGGAAATTAACCCCTTATCTGATGTATTCTTGGCAATAATGTTCTCCCATACAGTATGTTCCCTTTCCATTTTCAAGGCTGTTTCTTTTGTCATGCAGAAGCTTTTTAGTTTGATGTAGTTCATGTATTAAATTTTTTCTTTGTTTCTCTTGCCTTAGGCATTGTATCAGTGAAAATTCTGCTGTGTGTGATATGTAAAATTTTGTTACCTATATTTTCTTCTAGGATTTTTATGGATTCACGAGTCACATTCAAGTCTTTTATCCATTTTGAGTTTATTCTTGTGTATGGTGTAAATTGGTGGTCTAGTTTCATATTTTTTTGCATGTAGCTGTCCAATTTTCCCAACACCATTTATTAAAGAGGCTATCTTTACTCTATTGTATGCTCTTGCCACCTTTGTCAAATATTAATTGAGCATAATGTCTTGGGCCAATTTCCAGGTTCTGGTCTGTTCCATTGATCTATATGCCTGTTCTTGTGCCAGTACCAGGCTATTTTGATTACAATGGCTTTGTAGTATAACCTGACATTGGTATTGTGATCCCTCCTGCTTTGTTCTGCTTTTCTAGTTTTCTGAAAATAGGTCCTGTACTTCATTGGTTAAGTTTATTCCTAGGTATCTTATTTTTTTTTTGCCGCAGTGGTAAATGGGATTGCTTTTTTAGTTCCTCTTTCTGTGAGTTCATTATTGGTATATAAGAATGCTGTCAATTTCTTGATGTTAATTTTTGTATACTGCTACCTTGCCAAATTCGTTTATTAAATCTAAAAGATTTTTGATGGAGTCTTTAAGGTTTTCTATGTACAATATCATGTCATCTACAAATAATGACAGTTTCACTTCCTCCTTTCCATTTTGGATCCCTTTTATTTTTTCTTCGTGTCTGATTGCTGTGGCTAAGACTTTCGGTACTATATTAAATAAGAATGGAGAAAGTGAGCATCCCTGTCTTGTTCCTGTTCTTAAGGGAAAAGCTTTTAGTTTTTGCCCACTGAGTATGATGTTGGCTGTAGGTTTTTAATATATGGCCTTAATTACGTCAAGATATGATTCCTCTAGTTCCATATTGCTGAACATTTTTATCAGAAATGGATGCTAGATTTTGTCGCATGCTTTTTCAATGTCTATTGATATGATCATATGGTTTTTATCTTTCATTTTGTTTATGTGGTGTATCACATTTACTGATTTGTGAATATTGTACCAGCCTTATGTCTATGGGATGAATCACACTTGGTCATGGTGAATAATTTTTTTAATGTATTGCTGGATCCGATTTACTAATATTTTGTTCAGGATTTTGGCATCTGTGTTCATCAGGGATATTGTCCTGTAGTATTCTTCCTTTGTAGTATCTTTATTTGGTTTTGGAATTAGAATTGTGCTGACCTCATAAAATGAGTTTGGAAGTTTTCCTTCTTCTTGAATTTTTTTTGAATAATTTAAGGAGAATGTGTGTTAGCTATTCTCTGAATGCTCAGTAAAATTTCCCTATTAAGTGTCCGGGCCTGGGCTTTTGTTTGCTGGGAGAGTCCTGATTACATCTCCAATTTCCTTAGTTGTTATTGGTCTGTTCAAGTTTTCTATCTCTTCTCGATTCAATTTTGGGAAACTATGTGTTTCTAGAAATTTTTCAATTTCGCCTAGATTGTCCAATTTATTGGTGTATAATTGTTCATAGCATTTCTTAACAATCCTTTGTATTTCTGTGGTGTCAGTTGTTACTTCTCTTTAATTTCTGATTTTGTTTATTTGGGTCCTCTCTCTTTGTTTCTTAGTGAGCCCAGTTAAGGGTCCATTAATCTTGTTTATCTTTTCGAAGAACCAGCTCTTTGTTTCCTTGATCCTTTGAATTGTTTTTTGTTTTGTTTTGTTTTGTTTTTTTGGTCTCTATGTCATTTATTTCTGCTCTGATCTTTACTACTTCCTTCCTTCTACTTGTTCTGGGGTTTTCTTTTTGTTTGCTTTCTAGTTCTTTAAGTTGTGAGGTTAGATAATCTATTAGAAATTTTTCTTGCTTTTTGAGGTAGGCCTGTAGTGCTATGAACTTCCCTCTCAGAACTGCTTTTGCTGCATCCCATACATTTTGTGTTGTTGTGGGTTCATTTTCATTGCTTTCCAGGAAGTTTTTAATTTCTTCCTTAATCTCCATGGTAACCCATTCATTATTCAATAACATGCTACTTAGCCTCCATGTTTTAAAATGTCTTTGCATGTTTTTGTTACAGTTGATTTCTAGTTTCATGCTATTGTGATCTGAGAAGATGCTTGATATGATTTCAATCTTCTTGAACTTGTAGAGACTTAGTTTGTGCCCTAACATGTGGTCTATCTTTGAGAATGTGCCATGTACACTTGAGAAGAATGTGAATTCTGTAGTTTGGGGTGTAATTCTCTGTAGCTATCTATTAAATCCATTTGATCTAGTGCATCATTTAGAGTCTCTTTATCCTTGTTAACTTTTTGTCTAGAGGATCTATCCAGTGATGTCAGTGGGCTCTTGAAGTCCCCTGCTATGATCCTTCATTTTGAAGTCTATTTTATCAGATATGAGTATTGCCACCCCAGCTCTTTTTTCCGTTTTATTTGCTTGGAAGATTTTTTCCATCTCTTCACTTTCAACCTATGTGAGTCTTTTGTTGTGATGTAGGTCTCTTGTAAACAACATATATATGAGTCATGCTTTTTATCCAATCAGCTACATTGTCTGTTGATAATAGTGTTTAATCCATTTACATTTAAGGTGATAATTGATATGTACTTATTTATTGCCATTTTTAAAATTGTGGTTATATTTTTTTTCTTATTTCTTCTATTGATTACAGCAGTCCTTTCAATATTTCTTGCAGTGCTGGTTTGGAACTAATATATTCTCTCAGCCTTGTTTTGTCTGGGGAGCTCTTTATTTCACCTTCTATTTTGAATGATAGCCTTGCCAAATAGAGTACTCTTGGATACAGATCTTTGTTTTTCATGACCTTTGTTACTTCATGCCATTCCCTTCTGGCCTGTAGTGTTTCTGTTGAGAAGTCAGCTAATAGCCTTATGGGGGTTCCTTTGTAGGTAATCTGTTGCTTATCTCTTTCTGTTTTTAAGATTCTTCATCTTTAATTTTTGGCATTTTAAGTACTATGTGTCTTGGTGTGGGCTTGTTTGGGTTCTTTTTACTTGGGGCTCTCTGTGCTTTTTTTTACTTGTGTACCTTCTTCCTTCACCAAGTTACTGAAGGTTTCTGTCACTACTTCTTTAAATATATTCTCTAACCCTTGCTCATTTTCTTCTTCTTCTGGAACTCCTATGACGTGGATGTTGTTACATTCCATATTGTCCCAGAGTTCGCTTAGGTTGTCTTCCTGTTTTTTAATTGTGTTTTTCTTTTTGATTCTCTGATTGGAAGATTTTTTCTACCCTGTCTTCTAGTTCACTGATCTGATCCTTGGCGTTTTCTACTCTGTTGGTCATTCCTTCCAATGTGATCGTTATTTCTGCTATGTCATTCTTCATTTCCATTTGGTTGATTTTCAATGCTTCTATATCTTTACTCATGCTGTTGAGCTTCCTCATGATTATTACCATGAACTTGTCCTCTGATATCTTGGTCCATTCCCTTTTGTTTATTTCAACTTCTGTTCAATTATCTTGTTCTTTATTTTGGGATTTGTTTCTTTGTTTCATCAATTTGGATGTTTCAGGGGGTTTTGGAACCTGCCAACTTTTCCCTGTTGGTGTTCATGTTCTGCTGGTTATTGCTCCCTCTACTGGGTTTGGATGAGTGTGGGGTGACCCACGTTAAACACCACTGTCAAGTCTTAATTTCCTGGGCAGATTTGCAAGCCCAGGAAAGGTTCAATTATCCTCTAGATTTTTGCCTGGAGACTATTAGTCTCAGTTAGTTGATTAGCCTTGGGTTGTAGCCCTCAGCTGAGTGAAAAAATCCCTCAGGTGTTCAGAGTGAGAGGATTTCCAGAGGGTGGGGCAGGTGCTTGTTGGCTGTTAATGAACCTCAATTTGCATTTCTTTGCTCTGGCCTGGTGGGGTTAATTTCTGAGGGAGGAGCTATTCCTTCTCCCTGGGGCTCTGGGAAGGGGCTCTTTGAGTAAGATAACTACTGTCCTGTGAGGGAGTGACTCAGCAATAAAACTCCTACTGCTGCCCCATCTCTCACCAGCTTTCCCAAGTTCCCAAATCTCTCCACACAGTTCCAGTCCGGCTTTGGATTTTAACCCCGCGGGAGCTGCTCACAGCTTCTGTCTGTGGGCTCCAAACCTGGCCTCTCGCACCCCCGCAGTTTCTACCAGGCTTGATTTTATGTCCTCTTTCTGACTGTGGTTATATTGGTCCTCTCCAGCTGTTTTCCTATTGTTTTTTCCCAATGATTTGTCTTTATTTTAGTTGTAATTTCAGTTTGATCCTGGCAGATGGTCTGTGTAGCTTTCATTCACTTTGCCACCATTTTGGAACCCTCCACAACATTGACTCTTATCTTGCCAAACCCCAGAACTAATAAGTACTAGTTCCTGAGATAGTATTATTACATCTTATTATATTTATATTATATTAAACTCTTAGACTCAACTGAAGATTATGGACAATTAAAATGATAAGCACATCATTCTATCAATATGACATTGATGACTTTTTTTCCCAACAGCTAGTGTGACTAACTGCAACCATAAGAGCCTTAAACTATTTACTGCTTTATCTCATTTTGTTCTTAGATTAAATTTATCATGGGAACCATCATTTCCATTTAAAAAGTGACAGACCAAAGTCTAAAAGAGTTTAAGTCTTTGCTCACATTTGTTATTGAGGCAAGATGGAGAGAAGAAATGCAGACTGTCTCATTCCAGAGCCCCTGTGCTTTTACCTGCTGTTAAACTTTTAGATTTTATGAACTGCATATCTATTCTTTTCAATATGTGCTTTTTTATTGTTTTGATTTTGTGTATTATAACTGACACTAGATTGCCCGTAAGCAGTTTCAGTTGATAACGTATCTGGAATGAAAACAAAGAATAGTCATGTTAGCTCTTAGGATGGTGAGTGCAACATTCTAATGTGTTAATATCAGCATTCTTTGTAATACACAACCATTTAAAACAAAAAATAAGTTATAACTGAGAAATCTTTTTTTTTGTTTTAAATAGACCTGGGATAGAAATTAGTGTTAGTGTTTGCAGCTCAGACAAAGCTAATATTTTTAGCATATGGAATTACATGTTATACCTAAGTAGAAGTGAACCTTGACTGAGATTATGGAGGCAAACCAGAATTAAAGAAAACGAAGAGCCATTAATTTACTAAAGACAGAAAAAACATTTTTTGGTAGACATTTTCTTCTGTTCAGATGATTATTTAAATATAATGTCAAAGATTCCAGATTTTACACACTTAGATAATTAAAGTAGGTGATGTTAACACCATTAGACTTGGATCTTTGGTGATTAAATATTAAAGTATTCTAAGAGAGTTTCTTGCTTTAATCAATGGAAGACTATACAAAACATAAATTAAGTAAGGTAGTATTTTACCTAGTTTACATGTGATTAACCTTTAAAGGAGAAGTATTTACTGAAATATGTGCTTTCAAATTAGTGAGCTTACATTTTTAAATCAAAGGAATTCTTTGTTAGCAATAAAAATGGAATATGTATTTTAAATAAAAGTTTTTCTTTGACTTTCAAAACCACCTATTAGAAAATAGATCCTAAATATATATAGAAATAAATAAAAATATATGAAACCATGGATTAGGTGAACAATTATAGAATTCCAGTAGATTGGCCAGATAAAATACAAGACACCCAGATAAATTTGAATTTCAGATAAAGAATGGATAATTGTTTAGTATATGTTATGAGCTAAATTGTACCCCCCTCCCAAATTCATACACAGGAGTCTAACCCTCAGCACCTCATCATGTGTCTGTATTTGGAGATAGGGTCTCTAAAAAGGTAATTCAGTTAAAATGATGTCATTAGGGTGAACCAACGGGA
The DNA here is from genome assembly GCF_014108415.1 of Molossus molossus. Classification (NCBI taxonomy): domain Eukaryota; kingdom Metazoa; phylum Chordata; class Mammalia; order Chiroptera; family Molossidae; genus Molossus; species Molossus molossus. The sequence goes on from NW_023425344.1 coordinate 22,296,102, forward strand.
TTGGTGTTTTATAGGAAGAGGAAATAAACGTGTACAGAAGGAAGACAGTATAAAAACACAGGGAGAACCCAGCCACTTACAAATGAAGGAGAAAGTCCTCAGAAGAAACCAGCCCTGGGGACACCTGGTCTCAGACATCTAGCTCCAGAACTGCGAGAAAATGAAGTTCTGTTATTTAAACCACCTAGTCTGTGGTACTGTGTTTTGGCAACCCTCACAAACTAACACAGTCTATTTTGGTATCTGTTAGTTACTGAGTTTGGCAATCCTAGTATGGAAAGTTGCCACCGACTGTACTGAAAACAGCACTTGCAAAGGACCAGGGGAGCACGTTAGCTTTCAATTATTGTGTTAACGTTACTTTCATGTAGGAGAGAATTCCGTGCTTCATATTTCTTATATTTTGTATTTATAACTTTTAATGTCATGGACAGGATTTACTTGAATATATAAATAAATATAGCTGTATAGTCTCTGGATATAAGATAAAACGTTTTAGGACTTTTCTAACCTCAAGCTTCTGTGATTTTATGATATGGATGTGAAGACCAGATACTCCCTTCCTTCCTTCCTTCCTTCCTTCCTTCCTTCCTTCCTTCCTTCCTTCCTTCCTTCCTTCCTTCCTTCCTCCCTCCCTCCCTCCCTCCCTCCCTCCCTCTTTCCCTTGGGGTCCTATTTTTCAGAAGACCCAGACTATCACAGGAATTATTGCTGAAGTGCTCCAAGTGTATAGGCCTACAGTCAGAAATACAGTGGTAAAGAAGGCAGACAAGGACCTTGTAAAAGTGCTCACATTCTGATTAGGAGAAGCGGGCAAGTGTATAAGGACATGTACATGTACTAAATATATTAGATAGCAACACATGCTATAGTGATATATTATGGTAAGTGACTGGGAAACTGTTACAGATAACAGCCCCCAAAGAAGGAGATTGACCAATGAGAAGCAGCCAGGGTAGTCGACCTTTTGAAGGATGGGGAAGCAGATCTTCCAGGTTGGAGATCGGCGCAAGAGCAGAGGCGGGAGAAGCCTGGCATCGTAGAGACCAGCACAAAGGTCAGTGTGGCTGCAGCGACGGGAAGCAGAGAGAAGTGAGCGGAGACATAGGCCAGATCAGGATCCAGGAAGGCCTTACAAAATAGGGTAAAATATTTGGACATAAACCAGGTTAATATGTATGAATATGGGATGGGGATCGTTGCAAAATTTTAAGGAAGGGATTGCCAGGATCTTATTTAGGTTTTAAAAGACCATGTTAGCTGAAAAGAGATGATCAGAGGCAAGAATTAAAAATAAAATAAATGTTAGAAGGCTATTCTAACAGTTCAGAAAGAAATGAAGGTGATCTGCGTGCAGCAATGGAGAAGGTGAGAAATGGCCTAGCTGAGTGTGAGTGTGGACGAGAACTTGCTGACGTCACAGACACAAGGTATGGAGAAAAGAGCAATAACATGGACAACTCCTGTATTTGGTATTTGAAAATTGAGTGGACAGAGGTTCTGCTTACAGAGATGCGGGGGTAATACGTGTATATATTTTTATACACTTTCCCCTTTTTATGCTCCAAGGAAATACCTGTGCCCTTGCACATGCTCTGTGGCAGGGTTAGTCTAATGCCCTGGTAGAAGGTAAATATCACTATCAAGACCCCCTGGCAGGAGCGTGGGTGTTTGTTCATGCCAGGACTACTAGCAGGACAGTAGTCCAGTGTCCTCTGATGCTACCAGAAGTCTCAGAACTCAAGAGCACACAGTTGGACGGGCAGAACGGATGGGCAGAACGGCCTGGCATAAAGTGCATTTGTAACAATATTATTATTGGAGATGGCCCTGCCTGTAGAGCTTGCCCCCCTCACCAGTGTAAGCCCAGAGCAAATCTTGCAACTAAGGGCTGAGTGTTGGGAAGGAGAGGGACCCCGGCACTCATCACAGCATCTCCAGATAAAGCATAACGCACACAGATGGAAGGTCTTCACAATGCAGCCTTAATAAACTGCTACCTGTATGTTAGATCCTAGAGCCCTTCTCCTAATACATTATATTTCTAAAGTAAGAATTCGCATTACAGTCAGGTTAAGATAAACGTCTCAGTTGTTACTCAGAGAAGTGGTTCATGGTACAGCGATGATGGTTATAAATGAGGCCCAGCCAGATTGTTCACCGAAGCCCATGTCTGCACACCCACCACGAGCTGTACTGAATCCCTCGCGTTGGTATCGCCACATATGCATTTTTCAGGCTTTAGATTAGTGAGACCCAATGTTACTTTAAATGTTTCCAAACAAAATTACAGCATGGTGTGGTACTGAAGAGAGTGTGGACTTCAAGAAGACTGTCACAGCCCTGGCTGGTTTGGCTCAGCGGTTGGAGATTCGGCCTGCGGTCTGGAGAGACCTGGGTTCAGTTCCTGTTAAGGGCACGTACCTCGGTTGCAGTTTGTCCCCGACCCTGGCTGGGTCGTGTGGGTGGCAGCCACTCGATGTGTCCCTTTCACGCAGATATTTCTCTCTCTCTCTCCCTCCCACTCTATCTGAACAAAGTATCAAAAAAATGTCCTCAGGTGAGGATAAAAAAAAAAGAAGAAGAAGATTGTCACAAACCAGGCCGTGCAACTAACGGCCCTAGGCATTTCTGCGTTTTTCGTAACAGATCCCAGAAAAGTCATGACTAGAAGGATATGTCGGTCAGTCTGAAAGAGTATAATTCAAATCCTGAATAGCCGTCAAAACTTCTGGATGGCTCAGCCTCTGTGGTTCAGTGGTTGAGTGTTGACCCACGCACCAGGAGGTCGCCGGTTGGATTCCTGATCAGGGCACATGCCCAGGTTGTGGGCCTGATTCCCAGTGGGGGGCATGCAGGAGGCAGGCAATCGATGTTCTCTTATCAGTGTTTCTATCTCTCCTTCTCCCTTCCTCTAATAATAAATATAGTATATTACATATATAATGTTTAGATCGATATTGGATAAGAACTATGCACACAAAATAAAACTATTACTTTGAAAAATAATATTTCCTAAAATACCTAGGATTCAAAGAAGAATCATAATTCTGGAGCTGTCTGGATCTTCTGCTAAATCCCTGTGTGTGATTTGGGGCGAATGCTTTCGTGGCTCTGACCCATTGTTTCTGAACCTATACCTCTCTCGATGGCTTCTTCACAGGTTGGTGAACGGAATTAGTGAACTCCATGCGCTGAACACATTATTCAGTCACCAAAGAGCCTCTGGATCCCTAAATAATAAATACGTCCAGTTTTCAACATTATGATAGTGGCTAGAAACTTGTGTTATTTTCTTATCGCCACTTATGTATTAAATAAAGTACTTTAAACTATAGTAATAAGTGTTTTCTGTAGGATGTCATAAAATAATTTTCTTTTTAAATTAAAAACAAGTAGTCTGTAAACTTTATTACCTTTCCTGAAAAACCACTTTGGCTAAAAGCTTTATTTTCTCTTTGTACTGCCTTTCTCATTTTATGTATTTCAAGCATTTCCATGTTCAAACATTCCTTAAAAACATGACTCTAACTGGTTCACAGTGCCCCCCTGCATGGGCGTGAAATCACATGCATAAATATTGTCTGATATTGTTGGACATTTGCTACTTTAAATTTTTACTTCTATAAATAATGCTGCAATGAATGTTGATACAGAGTACATTTATGTGTGTGTGTGTGTGTGTGTGTGTGTGTGTATTTACTTCTTGGGAAAATAAAAATGTATGTTATCACTGCATTACAAGACATTCACATTTATAATACTGCTGCTATATGTTGCTAAATTTCCAACAGAAAGTTCCTGGAACTTGATATTCCCACCAGTGGTATGGGGTGGGTGTGTCTTTCAGTGCACCCTCATCGTGCCTCTATTATTAGCTACATCACCTTAGAAACACCATTAACATTTTCTGACATTGTTCTTATTTGTAAAATGAACTATGTAGCACCGAGTCCCACACAGTCATTGGGAACATTACCGGACATAACATCATAATCCCCCTCCTCTTCTGCTCTCTGCTCCTTCCCCTTTGCAGACCTGATCTACTTTAGTGGTTTCACGCATCCCCTTTCAGTTTGCTGAGGACTCTCATCTCTCGTTGGAATTCTCTGTTTTTATTTGTATGTTCCATGGTCACATGAAACCTTAAAACCCTACCACTTCATCGGTTTTTCACCCCGGTTTCGTTTTGTCTGTCCAAATAACAGTTAAAGTCCCAGTAGGTCATGCAAATTATAAAGCCATCTTTAAATACACCTCTGATTATACCTTATGCATATTCTTTTACTCACTAAATACTTCTGATTTATCTTTTGAAATGTCTCTCACACATTCTGGCAGAGTCCCACCGTCACTGGTTTTCATGAACTCATGTTTGGATGTGGCTGCGTCCTTCTGGTGAGCGGTCATGAGGCGTTCTAGTCCCATTTACAGAGAGCGCCGTCTGTTCCTGCATTGCTGATTTTAAAATGTGTGTTGTTATCCCTCAGATAAAATAAAGCTGTAAGATATAAGTAAGGACATGTGTGAAGTAATAAATAAATAGTTTGGGTTTTATATGTACAGGGGTGAAAAGGTTTAGAGTTGTAATACAAATAAATAATACGATAATTAATAACTAATAATATAAGAATAAACTTTTTTGCACACTCACAACTGTAAACCTAATTTTGCCAACCCACATGTATATACATATATTACCCCACCCCCACCCCCGAAAATCTATGCTAAGTGAAACTTTCAGATCTGAGAACAACATTGAGCTTTGAGTTATCTCCTAGACTCAGAAATCTTCCAGTTTCGCTGTACATAGCTTCAGGACAGAAAAGTACCAGAAATGTTTTAGTAATATTTCTTTAAAGCCTTGCTTCCATTTTCCTGCTTCCCAGGGTAAAAATCGTCAATGCCTCTTCACGTATTCTACCACTGGAGTCTGAATTACCTGATTTTAAGACTCTTTATAATTTGATTTCATACAATATATCTAACTTAATATCCCACACAAAACCATTACTCAAGTTTTGCCAATTTTCCCACTCTCCCATGAGATTGCCACAGAATTTCATGCTTTTTCTTGTTTAATTTGTCATTCAATCTGCAATTCTTTTCACCTACGCTTTTTTCTTCAACTCTTTCAATTTCAACATCTTTCTAGGTTCTTCCTGAGCCTCACCATCTCTGGGGGAAAAAACAAAATACAAAAAAGCTCTATTCAAGCTCTCATTGATTCCTTTCCTCTGTTCATTAATTCATCCTTTATTTTTGAGGATCTATTTAAAATGATCTAATCCCGAAATCTATAAAAACAACAAATCAAACGTGGTTTCCACAGATCACATATTCTACTGAATATATAAATTGCGTGTGTGTATAGATACATTATAAGCCATATTCAGAAATAAAAACTAAAAAGAAGAATAGGGTGATGGCTTAGAAGATGAACATCTAGACTATTCTTAAGGGCCAGGCTTAGCTCTGACTTCCTCTCTTTCGGCACTGGCTTTTGAGCTGACTTCAGATGTGTCTCTCACCACATCTGGGCACAGTTCAGAACACGTGATAAATGCCTAACAAATATTCCCTGTTTATTTATATCATAAAACAGAAAGTACACATATTTGTTTTGTAATTTACTGAGAACATGAAAAGAAGTTTAGAACTACAACACTTGAAGTACTAGTGGTATTAGTGTTTCTGATAGGATGCGCTTCTGTGGAGTTAAATTTGGAAACTTGCATGTTAAAAAGAATGGTTCCCAGAGGAGTCGGTCGTGCGATGGAAGAATCTCACTTCGAAAGGGAAGGTATGCCTGATTTCTCAGGATTGGAAACATAGAACATATATCCCAGTTTATTTTGAATCAATTAAGATACTAGGAGAATGATAAACATATTTGTGAAGATCAAGATCTGAACTGGTTAACAGGTGACCAGAATGATTAACACATTGGAAAAATAATTTCTCCTAGAAACAACCGCGGAAGACAGGTGCACAGATAGAATTAGCAAATAGGTAAGGAGTGTACAGTCCCGAGAATGAACAATACCATTAGCATGAGGTGATAGACAAAATTGTTAAAGAATAGTACTTTAAATTAAAATAAAAAGATGGAGCCCTGATTGAGTAGCTCAGCTTGTTAGAATATCTTCCCGAGACCCGAAGGTTGTGGGTTTGATCTCTGGTCAGGGCGCATATGGGAATCAACAAATGAATACATAAATAATAGGAACAACAAATCAATATCCCCCCCTTTCTTTCTTAAAAAGAATAAATCAAAAAACAACAAAAAAATCTAAAATGAAGATAGAGATGTTTCTCAATTTATAATACCTTACACAATACAGTGAACTCTGTAAAAAAATAAAATAGCTTAGGATAACTTAATTGATGTAGAACTCTAATTAAGATAGGTTATTAAACATTATTGGTGTTCAGTTTTTGAAGAAATGACTACATTTTATAAATCCATTAATAAAATATTGTCTCTATTTGAACCTCTACTTTAAAAAGCATTCCTGATTAAGATAGCCTTGTATAGGTATTGGAAAGAGAAGCTTTTGTTAAGGATGTAATGAATGATAAAAGTAACTTAAACAATTGTACAACATATTCTGGAAAAGATTAATCCATCAACATATACTGATTAAAATATGTGTGTTTCAGAATGTGTATGATAGGAGAAGTTTGTGCCATGTTGTCAAAAGGAAATAGCTATGACCTATCTAAGGTTGAATTTTATGAAGTCTTAAGATTTGACAGTCTGGGGATAGCATTTAAAACATGTGAGCCTATATTCAAACTATATAAAAACATGTTAAAACTCAATATGTAAAAATTAAATAAAATGATTAATCAAAACCACAATGACATAATACTTAATGACAAATAGGATGGCTATAGTTAAAAAGGCTGATATTTGCACGTGTTGACAAGGAGGTAGAAAAACTGGATCCCTCATCCACCACCGGCAGGATGTAAAATGTGGCAGCCCAGTGGGAAGATACTCTGGCAGCTCTTGAAATGGTCAAACTATCTAACCCAGAAATTCCACTGCTTGGCATATACCCAGGAGAAATCAAAACACATATTCCAGCAAAAACGTGCACATAGATATTCATAGAAATATTATTAATAATAGTCAAAAAGTGAAAACAAACCAATTTTCCATACACAGTGGTATATTACTTGCCAATAGAAAGATGAAGTACTGATACACGCTACAACATGGATTAACCTTGAAAATATTATTCTTAGTGGAAAAAAAGCTAATCACAAACAACCAATTCCATTTATATGAAATGTCCAGAATAGGAGAAGCTACAGAGATAGAAGGTATCTCTGTATCTTCCCTGCAGCTGGGGAGGAAGTGTTGGAGAGTGAGAGCTAAGTAGACCCGGGTATTGGGGGGGGTGGTGGTTCATGTTAATGGTATTGTCTCTTCTCAGACTATAGTCTTTACCTACTTGCCTAATTCCATTTGTTCGCCTCTCTTTCATGTCTTTCTTGTTAATTCTGTTACTTCAAACTTGGCTGTTTCTAACTAAGACAGATATTCTTTTTTAACTTGTTAAGCATTCTGGCCACCTGTTAACTAAGTCAGGCCTTCGTCTTCACACAAAATATTCTAAATAGATTGTAGTAATGATGCACAACTTTGTGAATCTACTAAAACCACTGAAAGGGACAGTGAAAATGGGTAAGTTGTATGATATGTGAATTATATCTCTAAAAAAGTTTTTAAAGGGTGTGTTTGAAATTTCATAAAAAATAATTACATCCCATTGGATTTAACACATGAACCTTTATAATTTAGAGTAAACTTTTCACATAATGTGGCAGAAAAATGGTAATTACTAAATAACAAATGATCATACCACTCTAAATAGAAAAATAAAAGTAAAATAGTTCTGCTGTAGCCCAGTTAGTTTAATCATACGCAGATTAAGAAATCCCAGGTTCAAAGCAGTACCATACTGTATTTGAAAAAACCGCAATAGAGTGAAGCTGCAAAATTCGAAGTGTGAAGTGGCCAGGGACGACTGAATTTCAGACAGACTGAACTAGTGCAGTTTCTGAAACCTTTATTTTCAGATAGAGCAGGATGGAAAGGGGGAGGAAGAGAGAGAGAGAGAAACATGGATGTGAGAGAGACACATCAAGTGGTTGCCACCCACACGACCCCAGCTGGGGCCGGGGACAAACTGCAACCGAGGTATGTGCCCTTAGTGGGAACCGAACCTGGGACTCAATGGTCCACCGGCCAATGCTCTAACCACTGAGCAACCAGCCAGGGACCAACCATCTCATTCTTATGAGTTCTCCATGTTCTGTTAAATTGTAACTCAGTGAGTTGTGTTTGCCCAGAGTAAGGTGATTTCAGTTTTTTGTAGGGGAAATCCATACCTTGGGATTTCAGGTACATACAAATCATGGATGATGTTTTTGTAAGAAAGTAAACTAGCAGTATGCATGTAATTTTGAAATAATATTAATTCTAATTTACAAATAAAGACAATTTTAATTTTATTTATTTTTGAATTAATTTATTTCTGTTACTGATGTTTCTTCTTTTTCTCCCACTGACACTCTCCTCCTGATCCCTGCGCCCAGCATTGTTGTCTATGTCCATGGTTCTATATACGGGCATATAGGCTCTGTGGTTTATCTCCCCCACCCCACCCCCATCTTCTTCTTCTGAGGTTTGTCAGTCTGTACCCTACTTCTATGTCTCTGGGTCTATTTTGTTTATCAGCTTGTTTTGTTCATTATATTCCACAAATAAGTGAGATCATGTGGTATTTGTAAAGATAATTTAAAAATTTCAGGTTTACAGACATTTGTTTTCAAATATTTTTTAAACTTATAGTGCTTCTGCTGTGGAGAGTAATGTTCATTTTCAAGGCTGTTTTAAGCTTTTTTTGGTCTGTAATCTGTCATGTGAAAAAAATAAGAATCTTGTTAAGCATGTAATAGCATGTAGAATTCCCCACCAATTGTGAATCAGTAAAATAATACAGTTAACACGTTCGTCATACCCTAAATCACTACAAGTGACTCAATCTACTTTTGATTTTTTAAAAATTAGATGTATTCTCTGCTTGTGATTAGCATTGATTTAAGATACAAAGGATACCAGTCTTCATCGCTTCTTGAATGAATAATTCTTTTATTGGTAGCTTCCCATTAAAAAATATACATGTTTTCTTTATTCATATCCTTTTTGTTTTACTTGTGAGTTCTAGATTTCATGTGTTCCCCCCCCCCCCCCCGGGAGTTTGTTCATATTTTTAAAAAACACTAACTTTAAAAAAAAAATCTAGAATTAATCATATTTTATATCCTTTCTCTTAGAAAGTCAACAGACTTTCAAATAATTTTTTATCTCTCTGTCATCCATCAATATGTATTGATATCAGTTGTAAATTCATACACATATAGTTCACGTCTATAATTTATTATTAAAATTTGAACTTAAAAATACATTCTAAGCCTGGCTGGTGTGGTTCTGTGGTTGAGTGATGACCCATGCACCCAAGAGGTCACCGGTTCCATTTCCTGATCAGGATAAATGCCCAGGTTGTGGGCCAAATCCCCAGTGGGGGGCATGCAAGAGGCAGCCAATCCATATTCTCTCTCATTGATGTTTCTCTCTCTCTCTCTCTCTCTCTCTCTCTCTCTCTCCCTTCTTTAAAAACAATAAAGAAAAATATATATAAAAAAAATATTCTAATTATTTTCACCTTTACTATATTTTGTTTTATTTTTCTTTTGGCCATAATAGCTTTTCTCAAATAAGTTTTTATAAAGATGACTTACTCATACATATTCTTATTTTTATTATTCTAAAAATGTCTGTATTACAACTTTGTTCTTGAATGACAATTTTCTAGATGTGGAATTTCATGTATAAAGAATTCTTATGTAGCATTTTGAAAATATTTCCTCATTTCTCTTTGTATTAAATATTGCTGATAAAAATATAACACAGATGGTCTCATTTTTATTCCATTTTTGGTAATTTGTGCTTAACACTTATAGCTCTTCGAACTTTTCTGTTAGTGTAAGAACGAGGTGGAACAAGGCGGTGCAGGGTCCCCAGAAGTGCAGGTTTATTGGGAGTTAGCCTGCCGGACTTCCTCCAAGGAGAGAGTAGCAACCGGTTTGTACAGACTAAGGGTTTTCAAACTCAGCCCAGGAGACGTGTTGTCTTTGATTGGTCGGGGGCTGGGGTCTCCTGAAACTTGTTTTGCTTGTGGAGCGAACATTTGCCGTTCTGGGTGAGTTAGGGTGGTTCCATCATTCCATTCCCCCTGGAGTGGTGGGTTTGGGTTTTCTGGAGTGAGAGGTTTAGGGCAAGGTTAAAGGGTAAGAGTGATGGGTTTTGGTTTCTTGGAATGAGAGGTTTAGGGCAGTGATATGGAAGTTAAGAGCCAACAGTTAGTCTCCATGTTTTTAGGATTTACTACAGTATGTCAACATATGTAATTTTTCTTCTTTTTTTTGCCACTTCTCAAATTTCTGCTCAACACTTGCTGCATTTTCCCATATGATACTGAGGAGACGGAGGCAGGTTAGGCAGTGAGGACCACGGGAAGGGGAGGCTGAGACATGGGGGAAGTTTGAGATGATTTGGGGCTCAGCTCACAGGCAGGCAACCCAGTGCACAGCATACCTGGAGACTTTTTCTGACTCTACAGATCTCAAAATAAAACTAAAGTCAACAAGGACATTGTGCTCCCAAGACCAGAAACTCCCAGGCCCCATTTATAGACATGCAAATTAGAAGCTCCTAGAAGGGCCACAGGTCATTTACATAACAAAACACCCTAAAGAGCAGGTTTCCTGAAAGGGGAACAACAATTGTATCCATTCCTTTCTCTGCCACTCTGATGGGTTTACAAAGGAATTTTATTTACTATTCAAGAATATAGTGGTAGCAATTCTGACTTATTCCTATTAATATACCTACTGGTTTTAAGAAAGGCAACAGGATTGCTGAATGAGTTCTGTGAAACTAGAGTGTGGTCCTCTCATTGAAAGCCAGGTCACCTTAAAAAGGATTCGACTTAGAAAGCAAAGCAAGCATTGGGTCCCTCCAAGGGCATTTCCCCTCCACACTAACAGTCTGGGAGAAGTTGAAATGATCACAAAAAGGAAAGCTACTAAGTTCCCCACAGATGACCTAGGGCTCAACCCAGTCAGGTGGGAAACACAAGCTTTAAAATGTATGAATGCGGCCCTGGCCTGTTTGGCTCAGCAGTTAGAGCGTCAGCCCTCGGACCAATGAGTTTCGGGTTTGGTTTCAGTCAAGGGCATGTACCTGGGTTGTGGTTCGTCCCCTGCCCTGGTTGGGGTCCTGCGGGAGGCAGCCAGTCAATGTGTCCCTCTCACATTGCTGTTTCTCTGTCTCTCCCTCTCTCTCCCTCCTTCCCACTCTATCTAAAGATAAATAGAAAAACTTCCTCAAGTGAGGATTAAAAAAAAAATAAATAAAATGTATGGATGTTGCTAAGGCAGAATTCCTTGACAGGACCAATCAGAGGCTAGCAAAGTATATATCTAACCCTAGACAATGGAACCCCAAGGGCAACCCACTTGGATCCCTGCCCACTTTCGGGAGTCTGTCTGTCTTTCAAATAAACTTTCCTTTCCTTCACCCTTGGTCCGTGAACTCATTCATCGATTCTGGAGACCAGGAACCCGATTGCTGCCGCTTGGTTTCAATATCTTGATACTTTTAATTCCAGAAATGTTTTAATTATCAATCATTTTTTCCCCACGTTAATTCTATTCTGAAACTTTATTAGATAAATATTGTGCCTCTGGCTTGTTGGAAGGCTCTTGATTTTATCTGTCCATATATTTCAGAGAGGTAATTTCTTCCTTGGTCTTTCTGAGTCTGACGAACTTCTCCAGATTGTTCTAGTAAGTATTTTCTTTGCATTTCAGTTATTCCTTTTGTTTCCTCTTCTCTTCAGTGGCTGATCTTCAGTGTTTGTCACGTGGGACTGTGCACCCGGGCCGTCAGCGGCCCCCTGCCCTGCGGATGCTTCAGTGTCCTGAACCGGGTTCGTCCAGCGGGACACTGAGCTCCAGCCACTTCTGCCTTCTTGTAAGCAGCGCTGCATCCTTAATATTCTGATGGAAACTAGTCGAACACAGCACCCTAATACTTGGATACTTTCCACAGAATCTCCAGCTAATGGCTGTCGACACTACTTATGAGGTGCCGAGGGCTTTTTAAGATATGGAACCAAGGCTGAACACTTCCTTGGAGATTTAATAAAACAGCCAAGATATAAAGAAAAACAACTCTGCCAACAAAGCATTTCTTGCCATCCAGAGTAGATAGATTATATTCTGTTGAATGTTTTAGTTTTGTTTAGACTAAAGGGCCCCAAAAAGCACAGAGTGTCTGGCTTTCACGCATACGTTCAGTTATTAGTCACTTCACACTTGCTCCACACTGACCTCAGGGTGCACTTTTAGATGTGCCGTTGTTTCTTTTAATATTTACTTGCCCAAAATGTATGCAGCCTAATTGTTTCTTGTAAAATGCCTACACAGTTCTTTGTCTGTCAGAAGAGAATAAAGATAAGTGAAAACAACTACACAAATGGTACAGTATAAAATGCTAATTTTCCATTTTTCAAGACAAAAATTCAAAGATGTGGGATGCATTGAACAGCCACAGCATACATTATTATTTTTTTTTTTTTTAAAATCTCTAAACAGACAACACTTTGAAGTTTAAAGCACATATTAGTTCATGTAGAGTGCTGATCCTCCAACTCTCGAAATGCACAGTGTGGAGAGAAAAAATGTTTCTGCAAAGATCATTAAAGCCAATAGATTATTCTGGGTTTTAATTCTAGAACCAGCACCAAATCAAAACTTTATAGAGAAAACCAAGACACGTAACATCAACAATCAATGTGAAAATAAAACTGCATGCAAATTGAGATTACACTAAACTTTTGGCGTCACATATGGGAAAATCATTTTTTGTTAATATATTTCAAAAACTCAAAATGCATTCTAGTTTATGGCTTAGAATTCTTAGAATATCTGTCACTATCAATAAATACAAAGGTAGTTAAATGAATAAAAGACAAGATGTCAAAAAAGAGAAAGAAATAAAGTTTGACAAGCCAGAGGAAACTAAATGACTAGACTAATATAAACATATTTATAGCATTTTGGGGGGAGGCTAAATAAGCAAGGGCCCAGATTCTACTAGTAGAGACAACTTTTCCCCAAAATCAACCTCACCTCTAACTTCTATTTTATACATGAATTTTAACTTTTATTCAGTATTAGATATAAAAATATTAATAAAACAGCAATAAGCCTTAAAGATAAAAAAAGTATAATAATTTATTTAAATTGTATACACATTGAAATCTCTTTCTACTTCAGCATTGACTAAAGTTTGGTCTTATCAATTTAACTTACTTTTTCAAATTTTATTAGCTAGGTTTCTATCACTGGGAAGTATATCTAATTGTAGAAGTTTTGGGAACCTCATAGACAAGGAATCATTTGCCTTTTTCTCTCAATGCTGTTTCTGATGTTCATCCATGTAGTTGAATGAAACATTACGTTATTCATTTTTTCAAATGTATAGAATTCTTTTGATTAACTATGTAACTCTTTATTTATTATTATACTCTTGATGGTTACTTCCAGGTTGTTCCTATTCAAACAGTGGCATTGGATATTGTTATACATGTATAGGAGCTATGGTAGGTGTAAACCCAGATATGACTTGCTTCTTTAAAGAATATTTACATATTTAATTATATAAATTAATGCTAAATTGTTTCCCAAAGTGAATACTATTGACACCTATAATGAGTAAGTAGTCTTATTGTATTGTATCCTCTATAGAACATTATTATTGTAGTTTTAACTTTTTGTTAAGGTAGTGTTTGTGAAATGATTCCTATTATTTAACATCATTAATCATTTAACTCAACTCTTCTTTTTTTTTCTTTTGCCATTCCTTGTTTTCAAAAATATTTTGGTTCTGAATAATTAAGGTTATTTATTTATTTATTTTTCTCTCATTCCCTTTACTTTTTTAACTTTATTCTTTTTTTTTTTTTTTAGTGGTTACTCTAGATTTCTTAACCTGACAATTTAATACATCAAACATCAATCTCTATCGTTTATAAAAACATTATTCTCCTCCAGGCATTTCAGGACTGTTGGAACAACTTAATCACCCTCCATCTAATATATAAAATTTTGTATCATGACTTGTTTGTATTATGTTTCATAAACTCTAAGACATTATCACTTTATACAATTAATTGAATTATCAATATACTTACAATTATCTTTATCATTTTAATTTTAAGGCCTTTCGTTGAAATGAGTGCTATTTTGTCGGAATTATACACTTGGGTTTGTCTGTCTGAAAATATGTTACTTTTATGTCTTCCTCATTTTGAAAGGTATTTTATTTGTTTGTTTTTTGGTTTGTTTGTTTGTTTTTGCTAGTCATAAAATTATAACTTGAGAGTCTTTGCATGTACTGTGAGCTCATATTAACTGGAATTTTGCCAGCAAGAATTATTTCAGACCTGCTCGTGAAGTAGTTTCCTTTCACTTGCCAGTGTTATTTATATTTGCCACTTAGGACTGGGTTAGAGGCAATCCAGGATCATTTTAAGTAGAATTTGCCTTCATTTTTTTCCTCCACATCTTTCCCCCCACTTTGAATTTGATTTCAAACATAACTTATGACTATGGCCACTCAGGAAAAGGTTTTATTTTATTTTATTTTTTTCATTTAATTTTTTCTTCTCTGCCAGTAGGGCAATTGCCTGAGACAAACTTCTCTCTTCAGGGACAGGGATTCGGGGTTCAGTGAGTGACGGGGTTCCTTCTGCTTCACTCAGGCCAATAGCATAGTGCCTTAGAGGTTGTAGCCTAAGAGAAATCTAAGTTTTATCACTTGTATATTTTCTCCCAAGTGGATGTGGAAATTAAACTAAAGGTCACAACTGGGCAAATAGCCTCGCGGTAAAATCAGGTGTGTGATTTACTTACTTCTGTGAGTTCATGTAGATTGAGGCCTTAAGGTTTCCATTTCATGGCCACTTATAAAATTAAAAAAATTGAAAGATGCATACAAATTCAGAATTTTTAACTGTTTCAGTAGGAGACCTAACCAGTCATTCATTGAATCGACTGTAATTCTGACAGTGAAGATTTTTTCATAAATTTATATGCTTGGATATGACCTTTTACTTTCCAAACCTGAGTGGAAAGGAAATAGGGAAGATGAGAAGGAAAATTTTATAAAAATGTGAACTTCTTAGACTCTTGTTTATTTCTTTTCTTTTCTTCTTCTTCTTTTTTTTCATCCTTACCTGAGGACATTTTTGCATTTATCGTCAGATAGAGCAGGAGGGTGAGAGGGAGGAAGAGAGAGAGACAGAGAAACATCGATGTCAGAGAGACACATCGACTGGTTGCCACCCACATGAACCCCAACAGAAGCTGGGGATGAACTGCCACCAAGGTACGTGCCCTTAGTGGGAACTGAACCCGGGTCTCTCTGGTCCACAGGCTAACGCTCTAACCGCTGAGCCAAACCGGCCAGGGCTCTTGTTTATTTCTTATGTTAAGAATAGTGAGACACAGGCAAAGAAAGGCTGAGGAGCACATTGAAGTGCCTGATATATGTAATGTTTTCATTGCTTTTTCAGTTTGGTAATAGGGAAAAAGAAAGAATATAGAAGAATATAGAATGATATTGCAAAAAATCTCCCCAACTCAGCATTTGTATACTAGGCCAACACTATCACTAGGTCAGCACTTGGAAATAAGGGGCCCATGTGGATTGGAATTTGGAGAAACATGCAGAGAACTACTGGGAGAAATGAGGACGGACCTCAGCAAAGCCTGGAGCTCCAGAGGGGTGGGGCTCACGTGTGGCCGGAGTGGTGGGAGTCGCCGGGCCAGGACTCCCCAGGGTCTTTGTCTTTGTCTTTTACCACCGTGTTGCTGATGTCAGTGTCAGGGAAACCGGCAGATCAGTAGGGAAAGAGTTCGTCCCTCACCATCCCACGTACACGTTCCTGTTTTCTTCCACCCTAACTAGGACTTACACTTTGGGTGGAGTAAACTGCTAGCATTATTGAATTTTATCTAAATTCTAGACCTAAGTGAAATGCTGTTATTTCTGAGACACATGAGGTATTTTAATGGTAAACAACTGAAACCTCATTTTTATATCCTTAATTAGAAAGAGAAATAAGGATAAAGACAAAAAAAAAAAAGGGGGTGTTTGTGGATAATTTTATGGTGGCTTTAGAGTGTCACTGAAAATACAAGAGACCTGCAGCCAGTCAGTGGCCACTGTCCTCAGAGTCCATGCAGAAACAATTTGCTGTGTTTTGTTTGTTTGCGTAACACCTGTATGTCACAGTCCACCAATTTTAATTCTGACACTTACCAGATTGATTTTCAAGCCGCACATCTAGTTGAATAGATATAACATGTTTTCAAAACCCTACCTTTATTATCTTCTTTACAGGTAATTAGTAGAAAAAGCAAAAGCAAACACTGGGAACAAACGTTGCTGCTGTGAAATATCTCGGAGGGGAAATTTCAATGCTAAACAATTTATCTTGATGTGAAAATTTTCTTTTAACACTCAGCACTGTGAACAATAGAATTCAGCACTACTGAGATACGGGAGAAATACTGGGCAGTTTATATATCCCTCCCATTCACAGAGAAACCATTTAAATGACAGTGTGCCAGAGAGCATTCTCTGTCAGCCTGGCACCGGAGGAAACATCAGCCATGCTTCAGCGACATATTTATAAAAACACACCAGTTCAATTCTCAGACTAACTTAGGTTAGTTCTAAAAATCCAAGCGTTCTGGAAGCAATCCTAAGGCTTCTTCCCATGTCCTGACTTCCTTTCTCAGTTCTATTGACAACTCTGCTCTTTGTGTGCCTTTATTTAGAGCCTATACTGGCGTGGTACCGAAATATAAGGCACTAATAATAGATACACTCGTACTTAAATTAAATTCATATGTAGTATCAACATTTTATATTACAGAGAGGTTTGTATTGGTTTGATAAAAACGTTCTATCTCTTTCTTAATATCGGGTTTTTAATAATTTGCTTTAAATTTGTGAACCTATTTTTAGTTATTTCTAATAGAATATACTTATTTATGAAAGAAGCAGATTATACTATTGATTTGAAAAGGTCAGTCAGCATTTTGTAATAACACTCTCCAAAAATCTCTTTGATTTGACAACCATAAAGCTGTACTTTGTTGTTGTTAATCCTTACCCAAGGATATTTTCCCATTGATTTTTAATTGAGTAGGGGTGAGAGGGGGAGAGAGAGAGAGAGAGAGAGAGAGAGAGAGAGAGAGAGAGAGAGAGAAAGAGAGAGACATCTATGTGAGACACAGAGATTGGTTCCCTACCACAGACCCCACGTGCAACCCAAGTGTATTGCCCTTGCTCAGGAATCGAATCCTCAACCCTTTGGTCTGCAGGCTGACGCACTAACCGCTGAGCAAAGCTGTACTTTTCGCTGTCATTTTTCATCATTGAGATTCAGCCAATCTCTCCTCATAGTCACCTATGACATACAGCCACCATCTCTTATTCTGCTGGTCACTTCCAGAGTCAAAGAGGTTACATTACATACCAGGCCTTCCACTAACAACTCGAAAGCCATATCCAGTCACCGGGCTATATTCACTCAGACTGGCCCCGGGAGTGCATCCTAACTGGTGCCAAAAGGGGGAAAAACCAGAAACATTTGCTGGACAGCACTTAATGGCAATCACGATTTACCCTTCTGATCAGCAAGTATCTAATTCACTCTCCTTTCTGCATATAACACATACTACTGGCTTCTCAAAGGAAACAACTCATAAGCACTAACTAATTACAAGGTCCATCGAAAGCGGATGCTATTTGGGTGGTGCATGTCGGTCTTTGCCTGGGGGTGTTAACGTGAAATTCTCTATGTAAGGATAAGAAATTACTCGTCCTGATCCGTACACATAGATGGTGTCCGCCCGCACAGCCCAGTGCATAACGGACTACAAATGCCGAAAGCTGCAGCCAGCAGTCTCGTTGAGAAAGGGGAAGAGGTGACACAGACGTAGTCGTCCACAGTCCCCGAGCTCCGCGTTCACCACTGGGCCCGCTCTTCGAGGTGTCCCAACGCTGGCCACGATGCATGTTCTTCGAGTTCCCTGATTCTATTCTGTGAAGGCGGCCCTTAGTCTAGTGTTTTTCTGCCCCTTCGCACCTCTGTCAGAGAGTTTACCCTCCTTATCTCTCTTGGCCACATCTGAAGTTCAAACTGGAAAAACACAGGGTGGGCAAACGTAGCTTTACAGTTGTGAGTACGTGAAACAGAATTAATTCTTATATTTAGTCGTTATTGTATTTTCCGTACAAACAACTGTGAACCTACTTTTTTGCCTCACCTGTATAGACTCATGAGAACTGAGTAGCATTCTCAGCCTGATTCCTTTCCATAGAAAGGTCATTTTAAACCTTGGAGCGTTGGAGAGTCACAGTCACCTGTAATCCAAGTAATGGTTCTTTGGGCAGTACAACCCCCTTTTACCTTCCTGACAATTGGGGGACCATCAGTCCCATGTGCCAATACCTACAATCACAATTCTGTGTTGAACATTTCTCTTCCTTTGGATTTAATCACAAATAATTCAAGTTTATCAGCTTTAGTAGGTCTATTACACCATACAAACTTTTTCTGAAAAATTTTGTCAGCACATTAGATTGACTGGGAACAAAACGATTCTTCCAGAGGTTTTAACAATCAGTGTGATGCTTCTCTGTTTGCTTTTATCCTCCTGCAAGGTAGCCTTTGGTATTTTTGGTTTATAATATTTTTCCTTTTAATCTTTATCTTCTTAGTTTGGAGAAGCGGTAGCCACTTCCAATTTAAATGTTGACTTATTTCTGAACTATCTTTGTATACCCTTTTGTCTCTGCTTTCAAATGACCTAATCATTTACTGAAGTCACTTCTTAACCATAATACCTTGTCAAATGCAACTAATAGCATCTAGCAATGGCCACTATCATTCTGATGTCCATTCTCTTTTCTAATCACTACAACATCATTAACTCTACAGTCTGAATTTCAAACTATCTTAGGTGATTGTTTTACCCAATATTTGGCTACTGCAGAACATGGATTCCCATTTTTCAGTTTCCCCAGCTTCGAATCTCCCTCCTTCAGATACAGCCACGTGTTTGGGTCTTGTGGTTTTGTTAAAGCAGCATCTCTACTCTGGTTTGGATTTTCGTGTCACTCAGATAGGTTGACTAGGTTATGTTGCGGTAACAACTAGTCCCCAAATCTTAGTGGCTCAAGAAGCAAATATTTATATTTTGCTTACTCTACATGTCCATCATAAGTCAACAATGCTGTTAATTTGTCACTCAGAGACCAAGGTTGACAGAATACCAAACTCTCTGAATATTGTTAGTGACCACACCAGAGTGAAAATAGAGCTCTGGAGGGTTCCACACTCATGATTCAATGTGTAGCTCAGAAGTGACATTTTCATTTATGCTCACAAATCTTTGGCTAGAACTGGTCACAGGGTCCCACTCACCCACAAATGGGGCAGGAAGTGAATTCTTATTCTGAGGCAAAGAAAGTAGGAGAACTGAACACATTTGTTGAACAGCACTAATGTCAACTATATATGTGTTCTGTGATGATCATGGATGCAAAGATCACATATAGCATACAAAAAAATATTAATGAAATATGGGCAACATAGATACCACATGCAAACACTTGTTTGAAAATGGACGTTCTCCAACCCAGAAGCAAATTCATAAAGCATTTATAGTTAGATGACAAGTTGAAAGGTTCCTGTGGAGATAAAAGTCAGTGATCTAACAGATTAGGAGGTATTTTCACAACCAGATAGCTCAGCAAACCTTGCAAGTAACTGAACAGCGTTCTTTTCTACAGAATTAACACAGTGACATCACTGGTAAAAACACTAGGTACATGCTTAAAGTTGTTGGTCAAGATGAATACAACCGACATGATGTTAAAATGAAAATATAAGATAAAATAGTTAATTTGAAAGATCTGATACAACTGTAAACTATAGATTATTTAGCTTTTGGTTGCACTGTGTTTCAAACACTTGTTAGTTTCTTGGGCATACAAGTTTATGCCTTTGTTACAATTTATGCTGAAGGCATTCATACATTTAATAGATGTATTATTCTGTGTTTCAGTGATTTTGATCTGGTGGCTAGAAAACATCATACTATGGAAATAAATAAGACCCTCAGGTAATTCAAAAGCTAGTGTGGGAGTGGAAAGAAACTCAATGTGACATTCATAAATAGAATGTGAGTGGTGCAGAATGGCCTCAGTATTCAGCAGTGAGTAACACTTTGAAAGAATCAGAAAATGTTTCCTGTAGGATGGATACTTTGTAGTGAACTTGAGAAATGATGTCAAAGCATTGAGAAGAGCCTAACTATGGGGAAGAAGATCCAGGACAAGGGGACGAAGAAGAATTTCAGAGTTTAGGGAAATGTGAGTGAGTGAGCTGGGCTGAAGAGCGAAGCAAATGTAAGTAAGCACAGGTGCTTATAAAATTATGGAAAGGTCTGTCCTTCTTTTTGTTCAACATCTAAAAAAATTTTTTCTATTTGGGTAGCTTCTCTTCACTACCTAAATCCTTGCTGGTTATTCATCTCTCTTGACCACTAAACAACCCACATCACATGATTTACAATACAGTTATGAGTGGTGTTGGTTTGTACATGGGTATGTGAATATTTCATTTTTTGCCCTTCTTGATTGAAACTTTCCATAAATTTTCTTATATGCTCATGTTATACAGCATAGTATTGAGTAATAGATTAATTTCTTTAAAAAATAAGCTAAAATTGCTATATAAAATATAATTCAGGGCCCACTCTCTAGTTTTTATTTTTTTATCCTCACCCAAGGACATTTTTCCATTTTTTGTTCAGATAACAGGGAGGGGGGGAGAGAGAGAGAGAGAGAGAGAGAGAGAGAGAGAGAGAGAGAGAGAGAGAGAGAAACATTGGCGTGAAAGGGACACCACATCGAGTGGCTGCCTCCCGCACGCACGACCCAACCAGGGCCCGGGACAGACTGCAACCGAGGTACGTGCCCTTAGCGGCAACCAAACCCGGGTCTCTCTGGACCACAGGCCAATGCTCTAAATGCTGAGCCAAACTGGCCACGACACTAATAAGATCTTTAAAGCACAATATTTGGGAGAGGTTAGATCTAATCTGTACCAAAAGACAGTCATAGAAATATTCGAACATTTACTGATGAGGGATTGTATGGACAGGCCATAACTGGTATGAGTTTTGGGTTTTTTTTGCTCCAAATTATAATCTGTGTTATCATAAATAACATGTTTTCTTTAATACTTTAATATTTAATTCTATTTATATAAAAATTTTTAATGTTGATACTAAAAAACATAATTGAAGCAATAATGACTGCTAATTATTCATAGTTAATTATCACTCAGAAAAACTGGCGTTTTAGACAGTAATGTAAGTAATACAGTGAATAGTTAAGTGCATGGGCTCTAGCATGAGATAACCCTAAGCTAAAATCCTGCTTCCTTCTCTTTTTAGTTGTGTGGCCTTGAAAACTTTAAGAATACTCTGAGCTTCAGTTTATTCATGTGTGAAATGAAATTAGTACTAAGACTAGTTCATTGGTTGGTAAGTAGGTTTCAATGAGATACTGAACACTTGAGAGAGAATAAGCACTAAATAAATGTCTTGCTGTTGTTGTTGACATTGTTATGATCTCTATGTATCCACTGGAAGATTATCTCCATTGGAAGCATTATACCTGGAAAGAAATAGTGGTTGGTTAAAAAAATAAAACAATCCAAAAAAACCTCATAAAATGGCAACTTATATCAGAGTTACGCAAATAGTGAGAGAAAGTTCTTATAAATAAATTATATTACATTGAAGGTCATTTTCTTTTTATATTTATCCACCACTATCTTACTATTGCTTTTTTTTTCTCTTTAATTTTTGTCATTGGGTGTATTATTATTTTTAACTCTAAATAACACTTTTCTTTAAATACTCAGTTAAAAGCATCCAATTATGACCAAGAGAGCCTGTGAAATGTGCTATATACAAAAGATACGTCCAAACAAAACCTATTTTTTAACATAAAATGAGATTAATTTCTCCATATAGAAACTCATTAAAACATGTTATTTTCAATAACCACGTATAATGAGAACAGCATATTAAATCCTTTCACCAAATAGCAAAATGCTGTGATATAATTTCAGAAACCAAATAAAGTTAAACGAAAAAAGATATGTGCTTAAGCTGACTGATTATAGACTTCCTTACCTTGTGCCTTTGGAAGATTTGGCACAAGTGTCACGTCTATGTATTACTTGAAATTAAAAAAAAACATGAAACATCAAAAATGCTTACATTGCAATATGTCAACTTTCAACCTTCTAATCTCGAATAAAAGGCTATTACACTGAAAAAAAGTATGACCAACAGAGATACAGATTTTAACACACAGTAATTTATTCTCACAGTACATGGGTAAAGCAACACATCAGTTGGGGTGTGTGTTGTCTATGTATGTCCCTTCTTTTCGACTGCTGGGAAATTAATTGATTGGAAACATTTAGAAGATTAATTGGTGAATGCTTGTCATTCATCACAGAGACATTCAAATATGATGATTACGGTACCTTAGAACTGGGTGTCAATTCAATTTTCTTACAGGAATCACTAAATGACAAATTACATTAAAATAATCTCAAACCCCAAATTAACCTTTTTCGGTTTCCATGCCTTTGAATGCATTAATCAGAAATTTAAAAATTAGACAAGTTAGCAAACACAGAAATCCTTGTTGTATTACACAAAGGGCAGAAATAACTAACTCAGAACCGTACGATAAATATAGTGTGTGTGTGTATTTGGGGAAGGGGCAGAAATAAAGTGTCTATATAACTGATAAAGAATTGAAATTAAGCCCTGGCTAGTTTGGCTCAGTGGTTAGAGCGTCGGCCTGTGGTCCTGAGAGACCCGGGTTCGGTTCCCGCTAAGGGCACGTACCTCAGTTGCAATTTATCCCCGGCCCTGGTTGGTCGTGTGGGTGGCGGCCACTCGATGTGTCCCTTTCACGTCGATGTTTCTCTCTCTCTCTCTCTCTTCCTCTCCCTCCCTCCCACTCTATTTGAACAAAAAATGGAAAAATGTCCTCTGGTGAGGATAAAAAAAAAAAAAAAAAGAATTGAAATTAGATTCTTTGAAATATGAAGTAAACCATAGGCCAGAGTTCTTCTAAAGTGAACCTTAGTTTTATTTTAAAGACTCTCTCAGTATATCCTTATTAGACCAGAATTTTGGCATTTTAATGCAAAGACGTTGACATCAAGAAAATAAAAGATATGTGGCATTTACCACCGATAAAGATAGCAGCACTCTGTACAGTCTCTTCTGTGGACACTGGCATGACTTAGTATGATGGGCTCATTGCTGTCAGAAAAATAGGAAACAGACTTCTGGTAGGTGTAGGTAACCATGGCCGTGACTCCTCCTACAACCACATCAAAATTACAACACAACCATCATTCTGAACTACCTGACATCGAGCTGAATGGAAGTCCTACAACTACGGAATTAAAGCAGCAGCCACATGGAGACTGGTAGG
Source organism: Molossus molossus (assembly GCF_014108415.1). Taxonomy (NCBI): domain Eukaryota; kingdom Metazoa; phylum Chordata; class Mammalia; order Chiroptera; family Molossidae; genus Molossus; species Molossus molossus. Next base: position 22,319,860 of record NW_023425344.1, read on the forward strand.
ACGGGCGGAGGCAGACGGGCTGGACCCACACCCACGTATGGCGGATAAAAATCAGGAGGACACCTCGGCTGGGAACGTCCTCCCTGAGGACTGAGGGGTCCCCGTCCCACACCAGGTGCCCAGCTCAGGGTCCCAGTGCCAAGAAGAGAATCCCCATCACTTCTGGCTATAAAACCAGTGGGAACTGAGGCTGAGGGAGGCTGTGGCTGCAGAAGCCCCAGGCAGCTCCTCTTAAAGGGCCCAAAGACAGACTTACTCTGATTTGCTCCCTCTAAGCTCACAGGGGAGGCAGCTTGAGGGGCTCCAGAGACATACAGGGAAAACTGAGCTGTTTGGCCTCAGGATGAGGGCTGGAGAGCAGATTTTTCCTGGACAAATCTGCTGGTGGAAGCTGATGTTCCTCTGCTGAGTCCTTCCCTGGGGCAGCAGACAGCCGCCATATCTAGGACTCCAGCAACCTGGCTCACACTGTTGGCCCCGCCCTTGTGATTCCTTGAGGCCCCGCCCCACCCCACCCAACTTTCAGGCCCACCCAAGCTATTTCCAAAAGCTTTACCAAAGAATTGCCTGTCTTGGATCCTGCTTCAGAGTTTCCAAAAATCAATCAAACAAGCAGCATCGATCTCAGTGAGCCCCATGCCTCTCATTGAGTGGCCCCAGGCCTGGCACTAGAGCAGCCAGCCTTGGTTCACAACTTGGCTTTTCCTGGGCAACTCCAAGCCCAGCACCAGAAGCAGCCATCTGCAGATCACTTTGTAGCTTATGCCGGGTGGCCATGGATAGAACACAGGTAGTGGCTGACCGTGCCCCAGAGCCAGCACACCCAGTGGACAGCTTTAGACAACGTCAAAGTGCCACCCAACCACCTCCACAAGTGACACACTCAGTGAGTGGACTCAGTGGGTACCAGAGCCCTGATGAAGTAAGTCTTGCTCTGTGTGGTGAACCCCTACACAGCTGATCCTCCAAGGTAGTCAGAGGCCAGTGGTCAGAGGGCACAGCCAGTCCTTGCAGCTAATTAGCCTGAGTAAATCTCACCAATTAACATGCCAACAACAATCCAGATGCAATTACAATGGAAGGGTATACAGTCCACACTACTACGGGTGCTCCTTGAAGATCCAGCTGTGGTGATTAGGGAGGCTGTGCCACTGGATCCTACAGGACATCTACAAAAATAGGCCACCCTACAAACCCTAGGAGACATAGCAACTCTACCTAATACATAGAAACAGTCACAGGGAAGCAGCCCAAATGAGGAGACAAAGAAACATATCCCAAATAAAAGAAAAGAACAAAACTCCAGGAAAAGAATTAAACAAAATGGAGATAAGTAATCAATCAGATGCAGAGTTCAAAACAGTGGTTATAAGGCTGCTCAAGAAACATGTTGAGACATTCAAGGAATTTTGTGAAAACTTCAAGGAACTTAAGAAGACCTCCAAGGAACTTAGAACATCAACAACATCAAAAAGGACTAGTCAGAAATGAAGGATGCACTAACTGAAATAAAGAATAATCTATAGGGAATCAATAGAAGAGTAGGTGAAGCCAAGAAGCAAACCATCAATTTGAAATATAAGGAAGCAAAACACACCCAGTCAGAACAGCAAAAAGAAAAAGGAATCCTAAAAAATGAAGATAGTGTAAGGAACTTCTAGGACAACTTCAAACGTGCCAACATTTGCATTATAGGGATGCCAGAAGGAGAAGAGAGAGAACAAGAAATTGAAAACCTATTTTAAACCATAATGACAGAAAACTTCACTAATTTGATGAAGGAAACAGACATACGAGTCCAGGAAGCACAGAGAATCCCAAACAAGTTGAACCCAAAAAGGTCCACACCAAGACACATCATCATCAAAATGCCAAAGGTTAAATTCAAAGAGAGAATCTTAAAAACAGCAAGAGAAAAGCAGTTTGTTACCCACAAAGGAGCTCCCATAAGACTGTCAGCTGATTTCTCAAAAGATACTTTGCAGGCCAGAAATGAGTGGAAAGAGATATTCAAGATGATGAAAAGCAATGACCTACAACCAAGATTCCTTTATCCTGCAAAGCTATCATTTATATTTGATGGACATATCAAGAGTTTCACAGACAAGAAATAGCTAAAGGAATTCATCACCACCAAACCAGTATTATATAAAATGTTGAAGGATCTTCTTGAAGGAGAAGAACAAAAATATCAACAATAAAATGGCAATTAATATATATCTATCAACAATTGAATCTACAAACAAAATGAGCAAGCAGAGCAGGTATAGCCTCCTAGATACAGAGAACTTTTTGTTGCTTGCCAGATAGGTGGGGGCTGGAGGTATGGGTGAAAAAGATGAAGGAATTAAAAAGTAAAAATTTGTTGTTAGACTGATGAACCTCAAAGGAAAGGTGGGAGGGAGGGCGGGATGAGATGAACCAAAGAACTTCTATGTATATATATATATGCACAACCATTGGACACAGACAATAGTGTAGGAAAGGCTGGAGGGGGGCAAGATGGGGGAGGAGAGGGTCAATGGGGAAAAATGTGTCTTTAATACATTCAACAATAAAGATGAATTAAAAAAAAGTATAAAAAGAAAAAGAGAAAACAAAGTAGACCCCTTTACATGCTAAATGTTTGGACTAGTATTGGGCAATGTCTCTAGAACAAAGTATCTGCCATTCATTCAAAACATGAGTTGATTAAAAAATTAAATATTTATATTTTTAGAACAGGTTTAGCTTCTGATCAAAATTGAGAGGAAGAAATAGAGATTTCCCATATACCCTGGCTCTGACACATGTATATTTTACAAAGTTGATCCATGCTCTCATTTCTGGGGAAAAACTGTATAACTGCTTTTATACACTGCTGGATTTAATTTGCTAATATTTTTTGAGGATACTTATGAGTTTTTCTTTTCTTTTTTTCATGCAAATATTCCTTAGAAATATAATGCTTAAGACTCAGTTAGCCCCTATAAGGAATTTAACTGATAGCAAGGCAAAGAAAGTAAAGATACTTTGAAATGTTTAAGTCTTTATAAAATATAACAGTTTTTGTTAAATTAAAGAAAGCGAAATTTGTTTTCAACTAAAGAAGAATAGGTGATTATATGTGTGGTGATGCCCTTCCTTTTTCTTTATATTTTATTTTGCATATTTCCAGTTCGGCATATTCAAAAAAATTGCCCTTTAGTCTCTATTTATTAAAATATATACTACAATATTAGTGCTAAGATTCCAATGAAGAAATACTTTACACAGTATTTAATGCCTGCCATGCAGTAGGCAGTAAAGCCCTGTACATACATTATATCACTCACCTCTCATCATAAAATCAGGAACTGTATGTATGTGTCTATCATCATCCATCACCATCATTGTTATTATCATTGCCATTTTACAAATAAGGAATCTAATATTTAGAGAGATTAACTTCCTTAAGTTTATATAAAAAATAAATGGGAATTATCAGGATAAACATACACGTGGATAACCTAAAATACAATGGTATTACCATTGGAAAATTACCAGTGGCATTGCCATTTAAAATTTGGACTCTACAGTGAAATTTTTTAAACTGTGGGGCAATTTTTATTTGTTTCTTTCTTTCATAATATTTCATATTGCTCATGGTATATTGCTACCTGTACATATGTGCATTCAACAATGGCCTGCTAAATAGCTGTTAGAGTTTCACAGTTTTAGGATAATTTTGAATCTATATCAACCAATGTAGTAGCAATTATGCAGTTTTATTCTTTGTTAAATTAGGAGAAGTTTTGAGATACAGTTTTTATTTGGAAAAAATAATAAACTTGCTTCTTTTTTGTTGTTACTAGAATGGTATACCGACAATAGTATTTAAGAGAAACATTGCCAATATCTGCCGAAATAAGTTGGCATTTTGTCTCTCCCTTTTAAAAAAAAAATTATTTTTATTAATTTGCTTTTGTTTCAGATGTTTCTCCTTTTCGCCCCATTGACACCCTCCTCCCCATCCCCTCACCACTCCCCCAGCTTTGTTGTCTATGTCCATTGGTTATGCATACGTGCATATAAATTCTGTGTTTATCTCTTCCCCTCAACATCCCCTCTTCTGGGTTTTGTCAGTCTGTACCCTACCTCTATGTCTCTGGGTCAATTTTGTTCATCAGTTTGTTTAGTTCATTATATTCCACAAATAAGTAAAATTATGTGATATTTGTCTTTCTCTGTTTGGCTTGTTTCGCTTAGCATAATACTCTCCAGGTTTCTCCATGTCACCTCTAAGGATAAAAGATTTCTCTTAACCTTATCCTTTCTTTCTTACAGCTGCATAGTACTCCATTGTGTATATGTACCACAGCTTTTTTTTTTTATCCTCAACCGAGGACATTTCTCCATTTTTTATTCAGATAGAGTGGGAGAAAAAAAGAGGATGAGAGAGAGAGAGAAACATTGATGTGAAAGGGACACATCAAGTGACTGCCACCCGCACGACCAACCAGGGCCAGGGACAAACTGCAACCAACATACGAGCCCTTAGTGGGAACTAAACCCGGGTCTCTCTGGACCGCAGGCTGATGCTCTAACTGCTGAGCCAAACTGGCCAGGGCACCACAGCTTTTTTATCCACTCATCTACTGATGGGCACTTGGGTTGTTTCCAGATCTTAGCTATTGTAAATAGTACTGCTATATATATATATATATATATTCTTTCTGATTGGTGTTTCAGGCTTCTTAGGGTATATTCCTAGAAGTGGGATCACTGGGTCAAATAGAAGTTCAATTTTTCACTTTTTGAGGTAACACCATAGTGTTTTCTGTAGCGGCTGCACCAGTCTGCATTCCCTCCAGCAGTGTATTAGAGTCCCCTTTTCTCCACACCCTCGCCAACACTTGTTGTTTGATGATCTGTTGATGGCGGCCATTCTGACAGGTGTGAGGTGATACCTCATTGTTGTTTTAATTTGCATCTCTCTGATGATTAGTGAATTAGAGCATTTTTTTTTAAATCCTCACCTGGGGACATTTTGCCATTCTTGTTCAGATATAGTGAGAGGGAGAGAAAGAGAGAAATATTGACATGAAAGCGACACATCGAGTGGCTGCTACCCACACAACCCAACTAGTGCCGGGAACAACTGCAACTGAGGTAAGTGCCCTTAGCAGGAACCAAACCCTGGTCTCGGTGCACTGCAGGCCAATGCTCTAACTGCTGAGCCAAACTGGCCAGAGTGACGTTGAGCATTTTTTCCTATGTCTCTTGGCCATTTGTATGTCCTGTTTGGCGAGGTGTCTATTTAGATCCTCTGCCCATTTTTAAATTGGGTTCTTTGTCTTCCTTTTGTTGAGTTGTATGAGTACTCTATATATTTTGGAAATTAATCCCTTATCTGATATATCATTGGCAATTATGGTCTTCCATATGGTGGGTTCCCTTTCAATTTTGGTGATTGTTTCTTTTGCTGTGCAGAAGCTTTTGAGTTTGATGTAGTCCCATGTATTCATTTTTTCTTTTGTTTCTTTTGCCTTAGGTGTGGTAACAGTAAAAATTCTGCTGCGTATGATGTCTGAAATTTTGTCGCCTACATTTTCTTCTAGAATTTTTATGGATTCATGAGTTATATTTAAGTCTTTTATCCAATTTGAGTTTATTCTTGTGTATGGTGTAAGTTGGTGGTCTAGCTTTATTTTTTTGCAAGTAGCTGTTCAATTTTTCCAACATCATTTGTTGAAGAGACGGTCTTGACTCCACTGTATACTCTTGCCACCTTTGTCAAATATTAATTGATCAAATTGTCTTGGGTCAATTTCTGGGTTCTCTGTTCTATTCCATTGCTCTATCTGTCTGTTTTTGTGCCAGTACCAGGCTGTTTTCATTACAGTAGCTTTGTAGTATAACCTGATATCTGGTAATGTGATCCCTCCTACTTTGTTCTTCTTTTTCAAGATTGCTATGGCTATTCGGGGTCTTTTTGGTTCCATATAAACTTTTGAAGTATTTGTTCTAGTTCTGTGAAATATGTCATTGGTATTTTGATGGGGATTGCATTGAATCTATAGATTGCTTTAGGTAGTATGAACATTTTAAGGATGTTAATTCTTCCAATTTATGAACAAGGTAAACGCTTCCACTTTTTTATATCTTCCACTATTTCTTTTTCAATGACCTGTAGTTTTCTGTGAATAGATCCTTTACTTCTTTGGTTATGTTTATTCCTATGTATCTTAATTTTTTTGCTGTGATGAAATTGTTTTTTTTAGTTTCTCTTTCTGTGAGTTCATCATTGGTGTTGAAGAATGCCATCAATTTCTAGATGTTAATTTTGTTTTCTGCTACTTGGCCAAATTTATATATTAAGTCTAGTAGGTTTTTGATGGAATCTTCAGGGTTTTCTATGTACAATATCATGTCATCTGCAAATAATGACAATTTCACTTCTTCCTTTCCAATTTGGATCCCTTTTATTTTTTCTTCATGGCTAATTGCTTTGGCTAAGACTTAATGTACTATGTTAAGTATGAGTGGCAGAAGTGGGCATCTCTGTCTTGTTCCCATTCTTCAGGGGAATGCTTTTAGTTTTTTCCCATTGAGTATGATGTTGGCTGTAGGTCTTTCATATATGGTCTTTATTATGTTGAGATATGATCCCTCTATTCCCACATTGCTGATCATTTTTATCAGAAATGGGTGCTGGATTTTGTCAAATGCTTTTCAGTGTCTATTGATATGATCATGTGGCTTTTATCTTTCATTTTGTTTATGTGGTGTATCACATTTATTGATTTGCAAATATTGTACCAGCCTTGAACCCCTGGGATAAATCCCACTTGGTCGTGATGAATAATTTTTTTGAATGTATTGCTGGATCCGATTTGCTAATATTTTGTTAAAGATTTTGGCATCTATGTTCATCAGGGATATTGGCCTGTACTTTTCTTTCTTTGTAGTGTCTTTATCTGGTTTTAGAATTAGGATTATGCTGGTCTCCTAAAATGAGTTTAGAAGTATTCCATCTTCTTGGATTTTTTAGAATAGTTTGAGGAGAATGGCTATTAGATCTTCTTTGAATGTGTGGTAAAACTCCCCTGTGAAGCTACATTTTGCCTCTTTTTATGTAATCTATGGGAACAGTGATTTCACATGTCAGTGAGCAGCCTGACCCATGTAACTGCATATCGGAAACTAGAAATTGGGGCAGGGCAAGCTCTCGTTCGTAGGCACTGGGAAATGGGACTCTTCTCTCTCAGGTTTTTTTTTTTAATCCTCACCCAAGGACATTTTTCCATTTTTTGTACAGACAGAGTGGGAGGGAGAGAGAGGAAGAAAGAGAGAGGGAAGCATCAATGTGAAAGGGACACATCGAGTGGCTGCCACCCGCACGACCAACCAGGGCCGGGGACAAACTGCAACCGAGGTACGTGCCCTTAGCGGGAACCGAACCCAGGTCTCTCCGGACCGCAGGCCAACACTCCAGCCGCTGAGCCAAACCGGCCAGGGCTCTCTCAGGTTTTGATAGCAGTAGACAAGAACAGCCTGTACCACAAATGTGTACTCAAGTGGGAAGGAGACACAGACAGATAAAATTATCAAGGAGTAGTTATATAATTTTATTAAATTATTGTAAAATTACTAAAAGCAAAAACTTACATTTATCACAGTTCTTTAATATAAATGGATTCCAATAAAGAGAATATATTTTATTTAAATTTTAATTGAGTATTCTTTTCCCTATAATGATTTTTTTCCTTTCAAAAGTACAATGAAAACAAAATGAATATTTTATATATTTTCCACTAATTATGACAATGATTTCTTTGTCATATAAATATTTTATTGTGAAAAGTAATAATGATGCTGCTTCATAAAAAAGGAAAAGCACAGATATTCATAGGCAATTTAAGTCATTTGTTACAGTTCATACTTCAGTGTAGTAGCTTTTTAAATATATGTCATTTAATTATATTGTAGTCAAAATTGCTGACCAACCCATTCTGTATGATTTTGAGTTAGCTTTTTCAAAATAATCTGTTAAAGATAAATGCATGCTGAATATTGCGTATAGTTACCCCTGCCAGGAATATGTGCCTCTCCTCTAGCATGCTATAGCTCTCAGCCCTCCCCCTGAACGGGCTGCCATAGAGCAACTTTCTATGTGATCAACAATGATAACAAATAAGGTTTACCCGGCCGCTGTGGCTTAGTGGTTGAGCATTGACCCATGTACCAAGAGGTCGCTGGTTCAATTCCTGGTCAGGACACATGCTCAGGTTGTGAGCCCTATCACCAGTGTTGGGGCGTGCAGGAGGCAGCCAATTGATGTTCTCTCTCATAGATGTTTCTATCTCTGTCTCCCTCTCTCTTCCTCTCTATCTAAAAATCAATAAAGAAAAAAATAAGGTTTAAACTATGCTGTGTCTATTATAGACGAATTTTATTTCCTCTCTTCAACAACCCCATAATATGGCTATTATCTCCCTTTTACAAAAACAAAACTGAGGACATTCATAAGCAGCAGAGCCTGCATTTGAGCTCAGTATGACTTCATTGCACCAAATTGATTTGATCATATCACTAATTTTACTCTTCTAATCCAAAACAAGAGAGAAATAATGTCAATGTGAATATATCTTTAAAAATATTAATGGTCATAAGGCTCCATGTGTATTAATCATATATATATATATATATATATATATATATATATATATACATACACAAGAGAGAGAAGAGTCCTATTTCCCAGTACTTACCAACATGAGCTTGTCCTGCTCTAGTGTCTAGTTTCCAATATGCAGTTACATGGGTCAGGCCGCGCACTGACATGTGAAATCACTGTTCCCGTAGATTACATAAAAAGAGATAAAATGTCAACTTACTTGGGCTGATAATGACAATGTTTCTCTTAAATACTATTGTCAGTATACCATTCTACTAACAACAAAAGGAAGCAAGTTGTTTTTTTTTTCCAAATAAAAACTGTATCTCAAAACTTTTTTCAGCTTCATTATAATCTTTTTAAAAACATTGATTTGAGAGAGAAAGGGGGAGAGAGAGAGAGAGAGAGAAACATCTATTTATTTTCCCACTTATGTATGCATTTATTGTTGATTCCTATATGTGCCCTGATCAGCGATCAACCCACAGCCTTAGTATGTGGGAACAATGTTCTAACCAACTGAGCTACTCAGCCAGGGACTTCCTTACAATCTTATGAGACTACCATTGTGTACAGGATGGGTCTGTTGTCATGCAGAGCTTGACTCTTCTTAAACTGTGTTTGTCTAGCTCTTTTTACAACTTTAATTGTGCTGTCAAATCAATAAATAGAAGAATGGGTTCAAACTAAAACATACATTGTAAAACAAGGTGCTTCTGAGAGAATATTTCCTTAGATGACAGACAAAGTATTTGTGACTTAGAGGAAGAAGATTAAACAATGTGAGAAGACCGAGAAGCCAGCAATCAGGAAAGGTGGTAATGAAAGAGGAAACGATCATTTGGCAATATTAGTAATTATCTGGTCACAGGAGCTAAAAAAAATACACTGAGGATTTAGAAAAAATATTTCAAAATAAATGTGGATAAATAGAATTGCTTTTATAGCCCGGCCAGTGTGGCTCAGTGGCTGAGCATCGACCCATGCACCCAGAGGTCACCAGTTTGACTCCCAGTCAGGGCACATGCCCAGGTTGTGGGCCCACTCCCCAGTGGGGTCATGTAGGAGGTGACCAATGGATGTTCTCTCTCATCAATGTTTCCATCTTTTTCTCCCTCTCCCTTCCTCTCTCTCTAAAAATCAAAAAAGAAAAAAAATTTTTTAGAATTGCTTTTATAAAACATAGCCATAAACCATAAGGAATTAAAATTTCTTTTACTTATATGCTCTCAAGGAAAAATGATGGGTGGAAATTATGGTAGATCAATAGAAGACTTGAACAATAAAACTGCAGGGAGCCCCCAGGTACTCACTATACCTTCTTTTTCTCTGGGCTACTCTCTATTTATGAGTCAATATCAACAGAATTTTAATCCATATGTCTTTTGTTCATGTTTCAAATTATTAGAGGATATAGAATCTGATTGGCTTAAGTTAGTCCAGGAGTGTTTATTCAATTACCCAGCTCCAGGAGACTGAAGAAGAAATAGTTGCTGGAGGGAATATCATGAGCAAGGTAGTCATTTCCCACCTTCCCCAGGGGATGAACCATTTCTGGAAGTACTGCAACATGGGGTCGACATTCGGAATGGTCAGAGCAAAGCTACTATTCTGCCTCCCTGCTCCAAAAACCCATGTAATATGCCATCCTCAGTAGAGGACATAGCAGATATTATACTGATAAGAACAGTGATTACACTTAACCTCAACCAAGAGGCCAAGAAATGATAAAGCCGCTATTTTAAATTGTAATGCACAAAGCATTTGATGAGAAAATACTTCCAATGTATAAGCAGTATGGATGCTTCCCAGCATGAAGGTGTGTCTTACATTAGCAAGGCAGACTCAATCAGGCAGGCCAGGAGTCTGGACAAAGAGGAGAGGACAGAGCCTTCTAGGCCAGCTTGGCAGTCATCAGCTACATGATGACTACCTAACAAAGTAACTAAACCTTTTCTCTCTCTCACTTTCCATCTGGAAATTGAAGATAATCATAATACCCTACAGTTTTGTCACAGGTTGTCTCGTAATTTAATGAAATGTCTGTAAAGGCCTATTCGTGCACTGAAATAAAGGTATCATTTTCTAAAAAATGCTGAATTATTATGGAGGCAAAAGAGAGAGTACAGGATTAGCATTTCTACTCATTGCTTCATTTTGTGAAATAGGTAAGCGATGCTATTAATATTAGGCAGAAGAAATGTCAGGAGACTGCAGCAGTTTTTTGAAATCATGATGATTCACACAAGCCGAGGCTTACTGTGTCTCGGTCTGCAGAACTGGAGGTAGGGAAGACAGTTTTTCTCCCTCCATCCTTGCGTCTCTTGTATCTTATATGTTTTGGTAAAGGTAGTAATTTCTTTGCATGCAGGAATATATTTAAATAAATTGTAAGTTATACATGACAGCATACCAGTATCTAGGTCAATAGTATGTCTAACAAAATATAATTAGGTAGAATAAGTAAAGTACAGAAGGCTTTTACATAGATCTGGCCACATATTTGAGCCTTTGTAATTTGAGTCTTGCAAATTATTTTCAAAAAAGTTTGTATGAACTTGTACCAACTGTCATTATGCAGTAGTCTCTCTTAATGTGCATCTCCTCCTTTCTTCACATGTAACTAGGCTGACGGAAGGCAGGAAACCTTCCTCAGTCAGCTACCCCAGAGCACAGACGGTCATGGACACCTAAGAGGGTATCAAGTAAGTCAATTTCATTATTAAAAAATATATATCATTTCTTTTGGAATAAGTTTTAGTTCTTTGATGTCACTAACCATGTGGGCAAAAACTACGATTTTGCGACTGCCAATAATTTTCTCTCTCATTTCCTTTCTCCCGTGTAGCCTTGAGCAGTTAACATTGTGCTGTGAAATGTTACACTAGAGAGCCTGGGTGGTCTTCGCTGAAGAGCAGAATTCAATTTAGTTGATATTTTGGGACCCAGAGCTCAGTACCTAATACTTTTTCTCTAACTCATCCTCTCCAAACCGCTGTTCTTAGTTTTATATCCAAAAAGTCTTTGGGGAGAGAAGATCTAGAACTACTTGGAGCCCTGATGTGTCATCGTGTCTGAGAGTCCCTGGAAGAAGGCGAGCCCTGGGCCTGGGCCCGACAAGGGGACGCAGCTCGGAGAGCACCCCAGGGGTCCTCGGGGCACAGGGAGCAGGTCTATCTCGGGCGGGCAGATCTCACTCAGAGGACCGAGGAGAGGCAGTATTTTGAACCCGTTGCCTCTAGTTGTCACACGTCCCATCAGATAGTGTTGAGAAACCCAAAGAGATTATTTCTGGAACTCTCGACTGTTTTTATTCAGGTTTTTTTCCTTTGTATTTAAGTCTCCATCATCTAAGTTTCCCTCTTAGTGATTACTGCTAAGATTTTTAATATAAAGTGCTCTCTGACTACGTCACCACAAAAATGTACAAGAAGGCTCAAAACTCCTTACAACAAACCACATTTCTGGGTTTGAATAAATAAATGAAAGTAGTTTTCTCTTCCCAGGAGAATATGGTTATGCCCTTTCACCCCACCCATCCCAGGGTCACTGTTACTTGTTCTGAGATGTTATTTTACTAATGCTTGAAAGGTAGTCTTCTCCCAAACCCCATGTTTCTTTAGTCTGCTAATATTGTCAACTGCACTCCTTGTAGACACACGTGTCCTGTTGTAAAATACAAACGTCGTGTGTGAAATTCACACACAAATCCTTCCAAGACAAGGATTTGGTTCTACACATCTTGAGACAAAAGGAACTAAAAAATATCCTTTGTAAAAAAAAGGACTCGTTAAAGCTGGCTTTTCTGTACAAAAAACTTAAAAGCCAGTTCACATGTTAATATTTCTTTCCTCAAAGGACTCCTGAAGAAATAAGAGTTAACGAAGGCGTGGAAATGAAATGGATTTAATTTTGTAGCTGGGTATTTTGAAACAGGTCTGACGGATGACAGGGTTCTTTGGTCAGAAAACAACAAAAAAAGGGAAAAGGAAGGAGGTGGCTAAATCTTTATAACCGGAGATGAGGAGAGCCGGAGAGCGAGGAGTCAGGAAGAGGGAAATTTTCTTTGTGGTTTTCTAATGCCACCACACCAGCTGGGCTTTTCTTTACGGTTCCATTGAGTGTTGAAACTGGGCCTATGTGAAGTGAGTTATTGTTGCTTATGTCACTTTATATCTGATACTCTTTCCAACCTGTTCCCAAGGTTAAAGCGTTCGGACTGAACTATTCTCCACAGTGTCTTTAATATAAACTCACAGCATGTGCCTTCTCTCACCAAGGAAATGTAACATTATGAACTGGTAATTCCTTATTAATCATGTTTTGTTGTTATTTTGTCTACCTCATCACTGGCCCTGCTTTTCTTGTGAATTTAAGGCTTATGATATAAACTGGTTTCAGTTGGAAAAGTGCTCAGCTTTGAAAAAGCAGCAAGAAGCGTGCACTCCAGATTCACGGTTCCCCGAACCCTTGCCCATTTCACTGGACCAGGGGTATCCATGAACCCTGGGGGACCCCAGCAGAGTCCCTGCAGTACCAAGTCTGTGACCTCTCACATTCTTGGGATTTCATCCGATTAGGTGAAGTCTGACCCAACAATAGCATGATGCTGTGCATAAGGTCCCAGACACATTCATGAATCTGCATTTTACAAGTTGTCAGGGAGCAGAATGATGACTGCAACAATGTTACCGCATAGTCGGGCGCAGACAGAGTCAGATGGAAGAAACACATGTACAGACTCAGAAATAGATCCCAACCATGCCTTTGATCCAATACATTGCTACAGTAAGATGAAAAAAAACTTCATGGCCTAAAATTAGCAAGAAATAATTCAAGTTTATTTTTTCAACTATCAGTCTGCAGAGAAATGGAAAGTTATCGAAATACATAATAATACAGAAAACCCCCACACAAATCAAATAAGTTATTGAGAAACAAAGATGTCTTTTCAACACTTTAAAGTAAATAACGTAAAGAACTATTTCTCTGGACCGCAGGCCGACACTCTAACCGCTGAGCCAAACTGGCCAGGGCAAGAACTATTTCAATTCTGCCTTAAAATTCAAGAAAATAAAGACATAAAACTCTGAATCTACAAGCTTTTATAATTAAAGGGACATGTATTAAAGGATATTTCTGAGCTTAAAACCAAAAGAAAGCACTTACATCACACACACAATGTGTCCGAGGCTGACCGAAGAGCTATATGAAGAATCCAAACCCCTCCTCCCCAAGTTGCTCCTGACATTCAGGAAAGCAAGTTGATTGAAGTCTCATCTTTCATAAGGCTGCGACAGACCATTTAGAGCAGGGTCTGTTGTTCCAGAGTTAGAATGCATTCAGGTTTTTACGTGGCTATCAGCCTCCTGCTTTAGGACTTCCTATAAGTAGAGCACGTGTTAATACTAGTGACCCCTCTGCACCAGCCAGGGGCATGCTCAGGGGCAAGGATGTGCATCCTACCGTGGACATATGAATGGAAAATAATCCACTGTCATTATTTTCCAAGATAATAATGTTAGCTCTTAGGTAAAGAGTGTTTGTATGGAGTGGTGGAAGGTCTGTTTATACCTTTTGTGTGTGTGTGTGTGTGGTACATGCCCCAAACGGGAACCGAACCCAGGACTCTCTGGTCTGCAGGCTGACGCTCAACCACTGAGCCAAACTGGCCAAGGCTGTTTATACCTATTTTTTAAAGAACAGGATCAATACAGCATTTCCATGTCGACTTTCAGCTCAACGCCAGTCCTTGTAGGCACAATGTAGTAGATGCAAAGCGAGTGTTGGAGATGTGTGAGCAGGAAAGGTGATGATCCATCTTTGTCCAGACCAGGTTCTGTACTATGTTCAACTCTAGCTGGTTTAGCAAGATCGGTCAGGTCCAGAAGGTAGATATTTAGGGGAAGGGGCAGGACCCTGACTGGGACTGAGACCTAGGGACTGAGAGGGAGAGGCAGGGGAGCTGGGATCAGAACACTCCAGCCCGGGTTCCAGGAATTGGAGCTTACGAAATCCCATATCCTCATTATAAACTTTCTAAATACTCAAGAAATACACACAATGCAACTTGATTATAAGGATTGTTCCAAGTGTTATGAGACAAGAATAAAATGTCCTACACTCAGAGGATGCTTATTTTCTTCTGTGATGTCTCTGTGTTCCCTGGGATTGCTGGCTATCTGTGACCTCTTTGTGCCTCTTGAACCCGGGGCCCACACCCACTTGATTGCAAGGGAGGCCAATGTAGCTGCAGATAATCATAGAATTCAGGGGGGCGTAAAGAGCCTGTGGTTGGAAACCCAACAGAGACAAAAGCAGTTAGTCTATTCATCACCCTGTCAACTGGCCCAGGCCTCCCTCTGACCACTCCCTTCTTCCCCGACGGCCTGCCCTGCTGGGCTCCTGCAAATACCTCAGGAATTGCCTACTCCATTCTTCTGGTCCCATCTGCTTTCTATCCTCTAAGAAGCTCTCCAAAAATCTGGCCCCCTAATGGTAATCGTTCTTATTTCCTGGCACTGTTCCTGATATATATTATATTCTCTGTCATTTCAAAGGAGTTAAGATAGGAAGAGAGATGCTATACAAGTTAGGCCTGAATCCTGACTCAATCTCCCTCTCGTGTGTCTTTAATTCAATCAAAATCAAGTTGTTTTTTGTAAAAAGCTGCTAAAACGATGTGAGGTTATGGAGTTCAGGTTTTCAAATAACCCCACCACATGGAACCTCAGGCTGCACCCTCCCCGTGGGATAGCACGAACACATTTATAAACAGGTGAGGTTTGTGACTCTGGTGCTTTCTAGAAGGCAGGGACCAGGAATGCCTGGTTTAACATTACGGTAAAAAGTTGTTTCCTTCCTATGGTGTACATGATTGTATATTTGAAGGAGAAAAGAAAATCCCCTCTAACATCACGTAGCATCCTCCGTGGATGGTTTTCATTGGGCCCCGTGTGCCATTTAGATTAACATTAACGTGGGCTGCCTGGGGGACTTGACTTACTTCTCCTAAGAGATCATGACATGTTCAGATGTTTGCAGGCACTAGAAAAGGGGGCACACTAGCACCTCAAATAGGACAAACTGGTCAAATTATGAGTATAACAATGACGGATCATCAGTTCATCTGAGGTTCTTAAAGACTGGATTTGACCACGCCTACAAGAAGTTTTCACTGAAATCACTGCATGGAAGAGAAACATTGCAGTCATGTACGGTTACAGACACTGGCAAATTGTTAAAAATGACTAGCAATTAAGGAAGTAAACAAACATTTTAATTATTCATTTGTCTGAGTGCAGTTATTTCGGATAGATGTGGATGTGGGTGTGTTTTAGGGGCTGAAAATATTAAAATCGGTGCCATGTAAAACTTTTCTCCAGTCATTTTTATTTAATCTTAAAATTTACATAAATCTATAAGATTGATTTCTAACACTGATTGTCCAGTATGCTAGATCAGTTTCTTTGATTGTTTTCTTGACATTCTTAAAAAAGTTCTACAAAAGTATTTCAGAAATATTTTAGAAAGTAAAGAATTATGCTTGCAAATTCTAACAATATTAAATCTCTGCCCAGATTGAAATACTTTCCCTAATTATAGAAAGATTTCTACATTGGATTGCGGTTGATATCTATTTTGTTCTCAATTGTCTTACATCAGCTCTTCAGATTATAAAATATGTTTTTCCCCTTGAAGAGTTATTATAAGTAATTGCCCAACCAAGCCACAATACTGCTGATACGATCACATTTCTGGTGTGGGTCCTAAGAATTTGGATGACGACGTTCTAGGTCTGCATCCTTTTGAGAATGAACCTCTTGGCAGTGCTATTTAAGAGGCAGATCAAATGGGTGCTTAGGGCTTACAAAACAGAGCCATTAAACAAAACGAGAATTCTTGTGTTGGGATGTTTTAAAAAGAAGCATCGACGGAGTCAGAATGAAAAAATATAAGCACTAGGCCTTTCTGCACATTGCTATACCTTACAATAAAATATTGCTTGTATTTGAATGACCAGTGTCTCTGTCTCTCTCGTCATGTTCTTTAGTCATTATTCTCCTCAGGCATATAAAGGTAATAATCCAGCCACACCTCTGAGAGAAGTGAGCTTACTTCTCTTGTAGGCAACAGGCTGAGACAAAACCAGAAGGGAAAGGAAGATCGAGGTGTTGGGCAAGTTAATTTTGCCAGTGAGCGAGGAGACCAGAACGCTGCAAAGCAAGGGTGCTGAGGGTGCTACTCTGGCAGGGAGAAAGCAGTCGTGGGCATGAGGAGTCAAGATGGTATGGCTGCAGCTAGAGTTGTTTTCAGAACTGAAAAATAATCTGTCAAGTGAGGTGTGGAGAGTAGAGACATAAAGGCATTTTAGCATAGAAATGAAAGGTACAGACTTGTGTGCCAGACTGTCTGAAGCCAGATCCTAGCTCTACAATGTACTCACCATGAGACTACATTATTTAGTCTCTTTGAGTCTCATCTTCTTCATCCGTGAAATGGGAAGACTAATACCCATTTCATGGAGTTTTAGAAGAGATTGTGTTAATAACCATGTGAAGTACTTTGTTGTGATTTGCAATATATTCTCAAGATCTTAGACATGTCCTGCAAAAAATGGAACATAAATTTCCAAAAAAGATGCATTGGCTAGACTTAGTACCTCTCTTGTAACAAACAGAATGAGTTACCGGTGTGACTCGGGAGACTGGGTCACCAAAGACAGGGTGGCTTCTGACCTGTTCTCTGTCTTGGATCACGCACGGTGGAGGAGTCCAGCCAGCACGTGGGGAGGGTGGAGCAGCCCTTTGGAGAGGTCCACTCCACGAGGAACTGAGGTGTCCTGCCAACAACCAGAGAGAAACGGAGGCCTTGGGGCAGCAGCCCTGTGCATGAGCCCTTCTGGAAACAATTCTCTGGTTCTAGTCAGTCTTCACATAGCCTCAAACCTGGTGTTTTTTGTCTGCCTCCTCATGAGACTAAAAGTCACAACCTGATAGCTAAACCTTTCCCATGTGACTGACCTAAGGAAATTTTGAGTGATGGAACTTGGTGGTTTTAGGCCACTGTTTTGGAGAAATTTGTCACTGAGCAATAAATAATTAATACACATTTTAAGTAGTGCCTGTTTTAGCATGAGTACTATATAATTATTAATTACATTATTCTTAGAGGCCACTGTTTGAGAGCTTGGGGACAATATAATAAACCACTAGACATTTTTTTGTTATTTACCCTGAAAATATTCTAGCACAGAAGAGATCTCTGTGATCTACTTTGTGGCATTCCTATTAAATCCTGATATAGTAGGCACTTCACTGATATGCTGGTATTATTATGGACTTGTTTGTTTGTTTTCTTTATAGATTTTAGAGAGAGGAAGGGAGAGGGAGAGGGAGATATATAAACATTGATGAGAGAGATCATCGATTGGCTTCCTCCTGCATGCCCGCCACTGGGGATGTGCCCTGACTGGGAATCGAACCAGCGACTTCTGGGTGCATGGGTCGATGCTCAACCACTGAGCCACACAGGCTGGGCTATTACAAACGTTTGAATAAAGTTTTCTTGGCGAAAAAGGGAAAATAATGGTAGATAAAAGGAGATACAAGGTAAAAGTGAGAAGGAGAAGCAAAGTGATGGAACTGAGAGAAGAGAATTTTGATAGCAGAAGGGAGAAGAAGAAAAATGAGTCCCTTACTCCCCTTTTTCATATGCAGGTGGACACTTAGAACTCAGTAAACCAAAACAAACAAGCAAACAGAGAGCTAAACTGTGCTAACATCAGCTTCATAAATACTAGGTCAAAAATTGATTGTGAGAAGTTAAAAATACAAAAGGAAGGGTCTTCTCACCTGTACCTTACATCACCTGTAATGCACCTCATGCCTTTCTGTGTTTGTTGCCCACTCAATGAGACCATTTTCTTCATATCTTCAATATGGTATAAAATGAAGACCAACCAAATGGAAAAAAGCAAAGGCTACTCTTGTAAGTTGTCGCAAAGTGGGTCAGCCACCCTCACTTGCATTTTGGCAGAGACTCAAAGGCAGCAGAGACATGGGGATGCTTTATAGTGGACAGAAGGAAAGGTTTTAGGGGTGTCCTCACTGGAGCCTGGGCATGGGCGAGCTGTAGAAACCAGAATTCTACGAGTTTGAAGTTAGGAGCACATAGGTGGCTCTTTGTGTGTGGTCTTAAATAGCATCAGGGACAAAAATTAAGGATGCTGTGGGTTATGAATCACATCTTTATTATTTGAGGCCAATTGTTTAAATTCCTTGATCATCACTAGAGATTGCGGTCTGACTTTTTACAAATCAGATTTATAGCAGGCTGGCCTCCAAGGTTGTTTGTTACAGATAAAGTGTCTGTTTTCTGGGTTGATTGCTGCAGGTTAAGGGTCTAAGTTCTATTTTTATAGATGGTGTGACCATGGTTCATTCGTATATTCAGTATTTATTACTAATGCACCATCTTTTATATTGGTACACTGATTGTAATTCCCTCTTCTTCGTTTCCAGTTTTTAACACTTTTCTATCTCATTTCCATATCAAAGTGTTGATAGCATTTCTATAAACATCCTCTAGTTTCATGAAGAACTAAAATCAAGGTTTCTGCATATGAATAATAAGATAATCAAGAAGAGTATATCTTGGCAGAAGGGGTCTTTCTGCTCTAACAGCAGACCCGAGCAGGGAAAAAGAAAATGAAACAATAAGCAAAAACATAGTTTGAAAGCCAACACATTTTCATTAGAAACCAGGAGGGGAAGGAGAGGAGAAATGGCCCAAACTGATGCACGAGTCACTGTAGACACAGTTTTTTTTTTTGCTTCCTTTACGTCGTTTCAGATGTAGTATCTGATGTTATTTCTGCCAGTACCTTTCTTACAACTATATAGATTATCATATGTTTTCCATGCAGCTTTTTATTTGTTATATTACAATTCTTTCTTCCTTCCTTTCTTTCTTTCTTTCTTTCTTTCTTTCTTTCTTTCTTTCTTTCTTTCTTTCTTTCTTTCTTTCTCTCTCTCTCTCTCTCTCTCTCTCTCTCTCTCTCTCTCCCTCCCTTCCTTCCTTCCTTCCTTCCTTCCTTCCTTCCTTCCTTCCTTCCTTCCTTCCTTCCTTCCTTCTTTCTTTCTTTCTTTCTTTCTTTCTTTCTTTCTTTCATCTTTTAGAGAGAAAAAGGAAAGAAGAGGGGGAGAGAGATAGAAACATCGATGAGAGAGAACACTGATTGGCTGCCTCCTGCATGCCCCCACTGGGGGATCATGCCCACAACCTGGGCATGTGCACTGACCGGGAATTGAACCGGCAACCTCTTGGTGCATGAATCGATTCTTCAATTCCATTGTTTTTGCATTGACCCGTGGGGTCATTAGTTGTTTCCTTTTTATTAGTGATAAATAAACTGAGTTACAAAGAACCTATACAGTACGACCTTAACCGTGATTCAAACATTCAAAGGCCTACTCTGACCTAGGTGGGTATGTAGAAGCAGAAAGGCAATAGCAGTTTATTGATTTATTGATACATATTATAGAATGGCTATTTTTGCCAGGCACTGTTCAAGATACTGAAATTGATTCTGTACCAACTTTCTTAAGACTCATATCCTCCTTGGTCCTTATTTAGTGTGTACCCGCTTGATAAAGGTATGCTTACAGATTAACCTTTTCTTTCTCTGAACATAACTACTCATCAAGCCTGATGATAGATGGTAATTGACCCTGTAGTGGTGGCAGGAATCTGCAGAAGGTGTTTGGTGGGGATTCCAGTGCACTGTGCTCTCTAATGACCACAGCCAGTTACTGATATGAAGAGAGGCATATGCCAAATACTGTCAGATTGTCTTCTATGATTTTCATATTGTCTGAGAGTACAGAATTCCAAATTTCTTTCTGTGGGAACAGCTTACATTTTCTTTATGTTGTCTATTTTTTAACGTAGTAAAAATAGAATGACACATACCAACTCACTTTTTGGCTAATTTGGCACACTTGATCACAACAAAGTTAATTTGAAATTTAGATCTGGCTGGTGGTTCTCAGTGGTTAGAGCATTGGCCACACTCCAAAGTGTCATGGGTTCAATTCCCAGCCCGATGGTGTGCAGGAGGCAACAAATCAATGTGTCTCTCTCACATTGATAGCTCTCTCTCTCTCCCCTCCCTCCTTTCCACTCTCTCTAAAAATCAATGGAAAAATATCTTCGGATGAGGATTAACAAAAAATTAAAAATTTAATGCAATGCGAATTACAAACAGATCTCAAGTCTAGTAGGCATTACCAGCAATGATAACTTTAATATGTGTTTAGGTCTAAACTTGGACATACGGATATTGCCATAAATTCTTTGGTTCTGTTTATTTTCTAACACTCTGGGTACTCTAATTTATTCGTGGGTTATTTTTTCTGATCTAATTCCTTCACTTAGATATTTCCTAAGTTTATTTTTTCCCTTTGTACTTTTAAACATTAAGCTCTACCCTTTCTCCTCTCTGATCTATTCTCTCCATTGCCTCTCAAGGCATTCTAAAGCAGGAAAAAAAATTTCATTTACTGAAATCTAAATTACTCCAATTTACACACCGAACAAAATGCAAAGTCCTCCAAAGTGCACTGTAATCCAATTGCAGATTTTCCAAACGTTTTGATTGAGATATAATCGAAATATAACACTGTATAAGTTTAAGGTAGACAGTTTGCTGATTTGATACATTTATTTATTGCAATATGATTATCACCATAGACTCAGCTAATACCTCTATGATTATCAGTTCATCATTTCATTTTGCTGGGAGAACATTTAAGATCTATTCCCTTAGCACTTGAAGTGTGTAATACAGGGTTGTTGACACTAACCACAATGCTGTGTATTAGACCTTTGGAAATTATTCCTCTTCCAACAGGAAGTCTATACCCTTTGACCAACATACCCCCAATCTCCCCACCCCTGCAATGTCATTGTGCTCTCTTTTTCTATGAGTTCAACTTTTTAGATTCCACATATAAATGACACACAGATTTGTCTTTCTCTGACTTACCACACTTAGCATAATGCCATTGAGGTACATCTACATGGTCAAAAACAGAAGAATTTCTTTTTTTGCTGCGGACTAGTACTCCACTGTGTACATGTACCACCTCTGCTTTCTCCACTCGTCTGCTGGCCAACATTGTGCTAGACCCTCTTTGTGACTTATCCAGGACTGATTAATAAAGGAAGTCCTTCACTTTTTTTTTTTAATCCTTACCCAAGGACATTTTTGCATTCATCTTCAGATAGAGCGGGATGGAGAGGGGGAGGAAGAGAGAGAGAGAAACAACGATGTGAGAGAGCCATATTGGTCGGTTGCCACCCACACGACCCAAACTGGGGCCGGGGACAAACTGCAACCGAGGTACGTGCCCTTAGTGGGAACCAAACCCAGGACTCTCTGGTCCACGGGCTGATGCTCCAACTGCTGAGCCAAACTGGCCAGGGCTGCCCTTCACTGTTTTATTCAATTTTTGCTCTTACGAATTCTTTTAATTAGAAAGCATTTTTCTAAGTTTTCTGTCAAAGGTGAATTTATCTTTATTAGTTTTTACTATTATATGACATATTTTCAGGTTCCCTCACTTTTTTTTTAAATTGATTTGAGAGAGAGAGGAAGGGAGAGGGAGAGAGATAGAAACATCGATGAGAGAGACAATCGATCAGCCGCCTCCTGCATGCCCCCTACTGGGTATTGGTCCCACAACCTGGGCATGTGCCCTGATCGGGAATTGAACTGGCAACCTCTTGGTGCATGGGTTGGTGCTCAACCAATGAGCCACACGGGCTGGGCTAGGTTCCCTTATTTAAATTAAATCTGCCCACTCCTGTTTTTTATTTGCAAGTTATGAGTACTTTTTACAGGACAGTCATTCTCATATTAAAGTTCTTCGATAGCAAACTATCTCTTCAGGTACAATTCAAATTCCTAGTGACCTCTATGGGTAGATTGCTGTATAAATAATAACTAGTAATTTCTCATAATGGGCATTCAGTTGTGCTTGCTAAATTATTTTTTTAAAACTTATCTTTATTGTTGAATGTATTACAGATGTTTTTCCCTTTCTTCCCTATTGACCCCCTCCTCCCCATTCCCACCCCCTCCTGCCTTCCCTGCACTATTGTTGGTGTCCATGGTTACGCATATATGCATAGAAGTTCTTTGGTTTATCTCATCCCACCCTCCCTCCCCCTTTACCTTTGAGGTTCATCAGTCTAACAATCAATTTGTACTTCTTAATTACTTCATTTTTTTCACCCTCCCCCAAGCCCCCACCCATCTGGCAAGCTACAAAAAGTTCTCTGTATCTAGGAGTCTGTTTCTGCTCTGCTTGCTCATTTTGTTTGTAGATTCTATTGTTGATAGATATGTATTAATTGCCATTTTATTGTTCATATTTTTGTTCTTCTTTGCCTTCAAGAAGACTCTTCAACATTTCATACAATACTGGTTTGGTTGGTGGTGATGAATTCCTTTAGCTTTTTCTTGTCTGGGAAACTCATGATATGTCCATTGTTTCTAAATGATAGTTTTGCAGGATTGAGTAATCTTGGTTGTAGGTCATTACTTTTCATCATCTTGAATATCTTTTGCCACTTCTTTCTGGCCTGCAAAGTATCTTTTGAGAAATCAGCTGACAGTCTTATGGGAGCTCCTTTGTAGGTAACAGACTGCTTTTTTCTCACTGCTTTTAAGATTCTTTCTTTGTATTTAACATTTGGCATTTTGATGATGATATGTCTTGGTGTGGACCTCTTTGGGTTCAGATTGTTTGAAACTCTCTGTGCTTCCTGGACTTGTATGTCTGTTTCCTTCACCAAGTTAGGGAAGTTTTCTGTCATTATTGTTTCAAATAGTTTTTCAAATTCTTGCTCTCTCTCTTCTGTCTCAGGCACCACTGTGATGCAAATGTTGGCATGCTTGAAGTTGTCCTAGAGGCTCCTTACACTATCTTCATTTTTTTGGATTCTTTTTTCTTTTTTGCTGTTCTGGTTGGGTGTTTTCTGCTTTCTTATATTTCAAATTGATGGTTTGCTTCTTGGCTTTACCTACTCTACTATTGATTCCCTGTAAATTATTCTTTATTTCAGCTAGTGCATCCTTCATTTCTGACTGGCCCTTTTTTATGTTGTTGATGTTCTCACTAAGTTCCTCAGAGGTCTCCTTCAGTTCCTTGAAGGTCTTACTGAGTACCTTGGATGTCTCGCCAAGTTCCCTGAGCAACCTTATAACCTGTGTTCTGAACTCTGCATCTGTTAGATTGCTTATCTCCATTTTGTTTAGTTCTTTTCTTGGAGTTTTGTTCTTTTCTTTCATTTGGCACATGGTTTTTTTTGTGTTCTCCTTTTGGCTGCCTCCCTGTGACTGTTTCTATGTATTAGGCAGAGTTGCTATGCCTCCTAGGCTTTGTAGGGTGGCCTACTGTTGTAAGTTTCCTGTAGCATCCAGTGGCATAGCTTCCCTAATCACCCCAGCTGGGCCCTAGCAGTGCACCCGTAGTGTGGAGTGTGGACTGTACACTCTTCTCTTGTAATTGAGTCTTGATTGCTGTTGGCACATCAGTGGGAGGGGTTTACTCAGGCTGATCAGCTGCAAGGACTGGCTGTGCCCACTGACCACTACCTTGGAGGATCAGCTGTGCAGGGCCCACCACACAGAGCAAGACTCATTTTATCAGGGCTCTGGTACCCACTGAGTCTGCTCATTGAGTGTTTCACTTGTGCAGGTGGTTGGGTGGTGGTATTTCGATGTGGTCTGAAGCTGTCCACTGGGTATGCTGGCTCTGGGGCAAGGTCAGCCTGTTCTCTATCCAGGGCCACCTGGCATAAGCTACCAAGTGATCTGCAGGTGGCTGCTTCTTGTGCTGGGCTTGGAAATGTCCAGGAAATGCCAAGTTGTGTATCAAGGCTGGCTGCTTCTAGTGCCAGGCCTGGGCCCACTTACAGAGAGGTATGGGCTTGCTGAGACTGGCCCCCCTCGAGCCCTGGCTCTGCACCACTCTTGTGGGCCACTGGGTCACACAGGATCCTCTGGATCCCCAGCTTCCCACCACTCTTGTGGGCCACTGGGTCACACAGGACCCTCTGGATCCCCAGCTTCCCACCACCCTTGTGGGCCACTGGGTCACACAGGACCCTCTGGATCCCCAGCTTCCCACTACTATTGCGGGCTCCTGGGTCGCATAAGCCCCTCTGAATCCCTGGCTTCACACTGCTCTTGTGGGCAGCTATGTTGCACAGGGCCCTGTGGAGACCCTGTCCCAACGCTGGTGGCTGGGGAGTGCTGCTGCCCCTGGGGCTCAGCTCCTGATCAGCCTTTGCTGTAGCTTTTGGGGATGGTTCTTTGCTGCTAGTCTGTGTTTCTGTTGCCTGTGGATGGATGTCTGCTCCTCAGCCTCTGTTGCTGATGGTATATCTCGACTCTGATCGGGGTGCTACTGCGGGGGATGGTGCTTGGCTTCCAGCCATTTGAGGTTTCTGCAACCAGCACCTTGGCAGCTCCACTACTGTGCACTTGTCTGTGTTGACACAGGGTGTCCACTGGTCCGATGGTGCCAGGTGCACTGCTGGGCTCAGGTACCAGATGCTGCTTGTTTGAGAAATTTTAAGAGACTTGAAGCAGGATCCAAGACAGGCCAGTCCTGTGGTAAAGCCTTTGGAAACAGCCAGGGTGGGACTGAAAGTTGGGTGGGGCTGGGCCTCAGGGAGTCACCAGGGCAGGGCCAACTGTGAGCCAGGTTGCTGGAGTCCCAGATATGACGGCTGTCTTCCTGCCCTGTGGGGGAAGGGCTCACCAAAGGAACAATGGCCTCCACCAGCACATCTGTCCAGGAGAAAGCTGCCCCTCCAGCCCTCATCCGGAGGCCAAACAGCTCAGTTCTTTCCTGTTCTCTGGTGCCCCTCAAGCTGTGTCCCCTTGGAGCTCAGAGGGAGAGGGTCTGAGTAAGTCAGTGCACGGGCCCTTTAAGAGGAGCTGCCTGGGGCTCCAGAGCCTCAGCCTCCCTGAGCCTCAGTTCCCACTGGTTTTACAGCCAGAAGTGATGGGGATGCTCTTCCTGGCACTGAGACCCTGAGCTGGGCACCTGGTGTGGGACGGGGACCCCTCAGTCCTCAGGGAGGACCTTCCCAGCCAAGGTGTCCTCCTGATTTTTTATCCGCCACACGTGGGTGTGGGACCAGCCCTTCCGCCTCCGCCCTCCTACCAGTCTGGATGTGGCGGCTGCTTTAATTCCGTAGTTGTAGGACTTCCATTCAGCTCGATTTCAGGTGGTTCTGAATGATGGTTGTGTTGTAGTTTAGTTGTAATTTTGATGTGGTTGTGGGAGGAGGTGATATTGCGTTTACCTACGCTGCCATCCTGACCCACCTCTCTGCTAAACTGAATTTTAATTAATGCAGTTCCAGATGTGAAAATGAATCCTTTAGTATTGAGATGCATCATATTGGAAGGGATTGCGACTTGAACATTGGGAAAAGAAGTAGGCTGTGAGAAATAGTAGTGAAGATATTTGTAATTTTCTCATGAAATAGCCAATTTATTGTTCTGTCCTCTGTGCTGTCACAATTAATTTTCATAATACTCTTTTAAAACGTATTTCAATATAATTATGTGTTTATGTAACTGTATCATCCGCTAAACTATGTTACAGGCTAATAAGTATGATGTTTTATTCAGTTCTGTACTGAAAAAGCTTGCACAGTGCTTGACCCATTGTTTGTATTCAGAAAATGCTTATTAAACGATGAATGAATCAATGTACAAACAAAAGACTCAAATCTGGAATTTGAGATGCTTACATCTCTCAAAGGAAACCCAGAAATATTGTGGTGGTGTTTAAATGGGTAGCTTGAAAATCTGTAATTGTTTTATTACCATTACTCTTTTGATACTAAATAAAATGAGATAATTATTCACATTTTCCTGAATATTGTCTTCTCTTGCTGTTAAGAGACCTCTAAATCTTTGTTCCACTAATTACTTTTCTCCCAATTATTTAGAAGGATTCAGAGGATTCATGTCTTATGGACAAATCTTTAGCTACCATGTGACCTGTTTATTGCTCTTTGTCACACCATGTCCCTTTTTGGTTCACTGTGCTATTGGCATCTCTGATGTCTGCAAAGCGGAAAGAAGGTGTCTTATTGATGTCTGTGCGCAAACTGAGTTCATGGAAGAGTAACTAGCCAGGGAGACCAATGCAAAGCAAAACCATATTGACAAACTAAGAATTTCCTTAGTCAAGTCAGGAGAGCAGACCTCCTTTTTGGGGGAAATGAGGTTAAACCATCTTAGGAGTTTATTAACCCCATACAGATAAACTTCTTAAATCGTCTGCACTTGGACCATTATCTTTGTTGTTAAATATAATAGCCCCACACATTTATGCTAAACATGATTTTAAAAAATAAATAAATAAATAAAACGTCTGGCTGATTTGGCTCAGCGGTTAGAGCATCGGCCTGCGGTCCGGAGAGACCCGGGTTCGGTTCCCGCTAAGGGCATGTACTTCGGTTGTAGTTTGTCCCCGGCCCTGGTTGGTCGTGTGGGTGGCAGCCACTCGATGTGTCCCTTTCACGTCGATGTTTCTCTCTCTTTCTCTTCCTCTCTCTCCCTCCCACTGTATCTGTACAAAAATGGAAAAATGTCCTCGGGTGAGGAAAAATAAATAAATAAATAAATAAACATGATTTTAACTATTTTAGTGATTAGAAAACCTCTAAAGTTCTCTCAATGCTACGAAAAACTCATTCAGCCATTCATTTGTTTATTCAATAAATATTATAAAGTTTTTCTAAGTGCAACATGATGCTTAGCAAGTACTAAATATGAGTTAAAAACGTGAACTGTCCAACTGCAAGAGATTATCTGTATTTTATACATGGATAATGTGAATACTAAATTGCTATGGCAAAAAAATGGCAAAAAAAAAGTGGAAAAAGTGAGAACAAAGTGTCATGGGTCATGGGAGCAAAGGAAGAAGAAAATTGGTGTTACCTCTGAAATGTTAGAGAATAAAGGAAGCATGTCAAGTAGACTAAAAGCCACATTGAGGAGAAAATGGCAGCCAACAAAATCAATCAATTCCATTATTTATTTAACAAATATTTATTGATTTTCTCTTTTGTCCTACTCACTGCAGTCGGTGTTGGCCATTCATAAACGAATGCAGAATACTTTCTAGCTTAAAGAACTGAGTTAGACGTTAGACAATATTGAAGTCACCTAGGCTGCTTCTTAAAATACTCCACATCCCATCCCACAGAGTTTTAGATCTAGTGACTGAGTTATTACCCAGAAAAATATTTTTTAAACCAACAATAAACATACTTATAAGCAGGAGATAGGCAGGCCGCTCTTTGAAATAAGACAGCTTTAGTGATTATGCACAGAATTCATTTTGAGAAGAATAGTTGTAAAGGAGCTTTAAATATAAAAGTATTTCTTATTTATTAAAGAATTCTTTTAGATGTTTAAATCAAACAGTTAAATGAAATAGACTGGAATTAAATTTATGATCTTTTTTTTCATTGCATCGTTCAAGATTCTGAGTATTAACTGTTACTTGGTGTTTGAAACATACTTGAGAAAATAATTTTTTTGTTAGCCTGAAAAATAGAAAATAAAGTTGAATCATTACATTCATTATTGCAAAGAGGTTTTTTTTATGACAGATACACACTAAAATAAGAGAACTGCAAACCTAATCTGCAGAAAGAAAGGTTTGAGTTAGGTGAAACCTAAAAAAAAATTTATTTTCTATAAAGAGTAAAAAATAGTACAAGTTATGAAGTGGAGCTGAATGAACTCTGTTCCTGTGTGTGGTAAAGGTAGATGCATTAACCATCCTCTATTGCTAATTTAGGCATTGCCCACTCGATGTCAGAGTTTTGGTGTAATTAAGACATAGTTAATTCTAAGAGTGTTCTGCAGTAGGATTTTTATGCTTGCAACCACAGGTAGAAAACACCATTAAAGGCAATTCCATAAACCTGATGTCCTATACATTAATTTATAAAGTCAAGTGATCCTTCCCAGCCAATGTGGCTCAGTGGTTGAGCATTGACTCATGGACCAAGAGGTTGCCAGTTCGATTCCCAGTTGGGGTAC
The DNA here is from genome assembly GCF_014108415.1 of Molossus molossus. Taxonomy (NCBI): domain Eukaryota; kingdom Metazoa; phylum Chordata; class Mammalia; order Chiroptera; family Molossidae; genus Molossus; species Molossus molossus. The sequence continues at coordinate 22,348,647 of NW_023425344.1, forward strand.
ATATCCGGGTTGTGGGCTCAGCCCTCAGTGGGGGGCATGCAGGAGGCAGCCAATGGATGTTTCTATTTCTCTCTCCCTCTCTAAAAATCAATACAAATACAGTTTAAAAAAAAAGATTTCAAGTGATCCCAACTGGATCCCTTGGGCTCAGATAAGTCCAAGCACGCCAGCTGGGGTAGCAGACTCAAAATGTGCCCTAGAGTTTGTCAGAAAGGATGAATACAATGCTCACACATAAGGAACCCAAAGAAAAAAGTTGTTGTTATTATTTTTATTATTCTTAGTTTTTTACAACAAATAGTGTATGTGTGGTGTGTTTGGCCCATGGCCTGAGTTTCTTGACTTTTCACGAAACTCCAAATGAAAAGGGCAGTATGAACGAATTCCATTTACTAAGGCCCTGGGGAGGACTGGGGGGTAGCGGGGGTCTGAGCATCTTGCTTTCATGATTTGGTGAGAAAATGGACGCAAAGGGGAGACACGTGCCAGTCTCTTCAGGGAGGCGGGTTCTGGTTGACAGAGCGCACCTGCTCCTCCGGTGGTGTTTTAGCAGGTGGCCGTGGTGGTGCTGAGATGCCACGCGAGAGCGGCTAGCACCCAAACAGCCTGCGCATCATTCTGCGGGGAGCAGTCTTTTATGAGCACACAGATGACGCTTTCTAGTAACTTCCAGAAGTTGTTAGAATAAGTGTGTCAGGGTGGTCACAGCCCACATCGCTATGTGGGGAAAAGATAGCTAGAGAAAGCATAAGTCACACGTGGCGTTTTGAAGACAGGGTCTCGCATTCGAATAAAATGGTGATTTATGTCCATAAGACCTGGATTTATCTGTGTGAAGAGTGATTATCTGCAAGGCGAGTGTCTGTTCTTACATTGGGTTGAACAATATATTATCCAGGAAAATGGTGTGAACCCCGCTGAGGGACATCTGTTCTCCTGTGATCAAATTTTCATCAGTGTATAGCAAGTACAGTTATAGGGAAGACCAGGTCAGAAATGAATCTCATCAGTTGGATATACTGAGTGTATTAGTCAGCATCCCAGAAGGAAACAAATTCACCCGAGATGGTTCAAATATGAGGAATTACTAAGAGAGTCAGAGGCAAAGTTAAAAGAGCAAACAGGGTAACACAGGGATCCCTGAGACTATCAAGGCGGGGGGAGCTTTACTTTTACTGGGATTGAAGTTACTGGAGAGGAAACAGTGTCACCTGAGATTAGTGGTAGTAGAAATCATGAAGGAAGGTGACCTGGTGGAGGTCTAAAGAAATGCGGTTATTGCCAAAAATATGAAGTCAATGCTGAAAAGATGGAGCAAGAAACCTCTGTCTTCTCATGTCCAATGTTCTGCTGCTTTTACCACCAGCAACCAGAAGCCAGCTGGCTAGGGAACTGGAGGAGACAGTCTGAAGGGATCAGCCATGCTCCATCCCCGCCTGTTACAGTGTGTTTGGAAAAAAGAAGACGGGAAAGAGAAGGGCAGAGGATTGAGAGTAGATCCTGGAAGTGCAGACTGAGAATAACACAAAGTGAGCTAGTAGCAGTTTGGACAAAATGATTCAAAATCTTTGTTCTCAATTGCTGGGTAATTTCTGAGCTATTTCCTTTGAACAAGCTATAGCAAGGGTAGAATTTTAATGCAACTAAGCTAGATGTACTCTAATTATGCCTTTTCTATACAATTCCATAGAATTGAAAATTTAACTCTTTAAAATAGGGGAGAGTTGACTTGAAGTACATTGTATATTATTGGTGAAGTTGATTAATGAAACAGGTTTTTTTTGTTGTTTTAGTGTAAGAATATCATTTAAGAGTTCAGTACAATATAAGTAGCAGAAAGAATAAAAGAAAGAAAATGTTTTTGAGTCAAGTGTTTTACAATGACCTTGCATCCTAAGCATGTTACAAATATATGTGTTCCTATTCTAAGTGTGTGCCCTGTATTTTGTATATACAGTGTTTTCACACAATTGCTGAATTTACATCCACCTACTTTGCTCAATTAGTATCTTTTTAGATAGCTAAGTAAAACTCTTAAAACAAACCAACAACAACAACAAAACAAAAATAACATCCTGTGAAATATTTGAGTCCAAAATAGACTGTACGTGAAACCCCAAAAAAACCAAAAGAGAATTCCTACAACTCCTCAAATCTGAAACATTTGGAAATAAGCTTCAGTGGGTATAAAATATCCATCACTTTCTTATTGATGTAAGGTCACCTCTTAGGTTTGGTCTGTTGACAACTTAAACACACACATACATTCACACACACACACACCTCCATCTGTAAGGTAAGGATGTAAAAATGTATACTTGATTCAGTTATTTCTAGCTTGCACTCTAGAAACAAAATTTTGTAGAAATGTGGTGTATGTGTTTTACATTGGTTATGTAAACAATTACATTGTGCATTCGTTTAGCTAACCTATATTCTCACCAATGCAAATATCTCAGATTTTATCCACTTCTAACACGAGCCTCAAGACAGTTTACTGAGCTCTCTGTAATCAAAAAACATCTGCGTGCTGACTTCTGGGCAGACACATCTTTCTTTTGCCCCTTTGTAATTGAAATACCCATCTCTCTTTCTTCTGTTCTAAGAGGCACCTTCATAGTCAGAGGCTCATGTTGGAAACTTGTTCTGCAAAGTTAGACAGTGAGCATAGAAAGAGGAAAGATAGGCAAGGAAGGGAAAAGTGGGAGGATGAATCTAATACCAGCAGCTATCATTTACTAAATTACAATGTACTCACCTTCCCCATCTCCGGAAAGCTGTATCGGTGGTGGGCTCAGTGCATGATCCGGAAACAGTGTGTGTGAGAGAGATTCCCATCTCTATCTTCTATTAGCCATGTGATTTTGATCAAATTATGAAACTTTCCTAGACTTAGCATCGTTCAGAAAGCTAGGAAAATACAGATTAAAGTTGAAAACAACCACAACTAAGTATGTTTTCTTTTTATTAAGAATCTACTCATTGCTGGTATAGCGTGCATGCAGGTACTATCATGTGCTTATGAATATATATATATATACACACACACACACACATACATGTATATATATATATATATATATATATATATATATATATATATATATATATAGTTTTCTCCACTAGAACCTCAATTTATTTTCTACATCATCCTTGTTTATTTATTTTTACTGCTTTTTACGTTTATGTTTCAGTAAGATCTCCCTTTTTGAACATCTATGACTTACATTTCCACCTTCAGTTTTAGTTCCACTTCCTGCTTACTGATTTATCTCATTTTTATCTAATATCTAGATAACTATAGTATTTGGCAGTTTGCCTGGATGACCTGAAATTTTGCTAGTGGCTGTTACTTGCTGTTATATCTCTTTCATTATATTTGAAGACAAATTCCTTCTCAGCTTTTGTTCTTTTTCTTTTTTCTATTAATTTATTTTTGTTACAGATTTAATTTTTTTCCCCATTGACACCCTCCTCCCCATCGCCCTCACCCCATCCCCAGCTTTGCTGTCTATGTCCATCACTATGCGTACATGCATATAAGTTCTGTGGTTTATCTTTTCCCTCCCCCCCCCCCTCTTCTGAGGGTTGTCAGTCTGTACCCAACTTCCACGTCTCTGGGTCTACTCTGTTCTTCAGACTGTTATGTTCATTATATTTCACAAATAAGTGAGATTATGTGGTATTTGTCTTTCTCTGCTTGGGGGTACATATATTCTTTCTGATTGGTGTTTCAGGCTTCTTAGGGTATATTCCTAGAAGTGGGATCACTGGGTCAAATGGAAGTTCAATTTTTAATTTTTTGAGGTAACACCATAGTGTTTTCCATAGTGGCTGCACCAGTCTGCATTCCCACCAGCAGTGTACTAGAGTCCCCTTTTCTCTACACCCTCACCAACACTTGTTGTTTGATGATTTGTGGATGGTGGCCATTTTGACAGGTGAGGTAATACCTCATAGTTGTTTTACCTTGCATCTCTCTGATGTTGAGCATTTCTTCATATGTCTCTGAGTCATTTGTATGTCCTGTTTGGAGAGGTGTCTATTTAGTTTCTCTGCCCATTTTTTAATTGGGTTTTTTGTCTTCATTTTGTTGAGTTGTATGAGCACTCTATACATTTTGGAAATTAACCCCTTATCTGATTTATTGTTGGCAATAATGTTCTCCCATATAGTGGGTTGCCTTTCCATTTTGATGGTTGTTTCTTTTGCTGGGCAGAAGCTTTTGAGTTTGATGTAGTCCCATGTGTTCTATTTTTCCTTTGTTTTTGTTGCCTTACATGATGTGTCAGTGAAAATTCTGCTGTGTATGTGGCCCAAAATTGTGTTGCCTACAGTTTCTTCTAGGATTTTTATGGATTCATGAGTCACATTTAAGTCTTTTATTCATTTTGAGTTTATTATTGTGTATAGTATAAGTTGATGGTCTAGTTTCATTTTTTTGCATGTAGCTGTCCAATTTTCCCAACACCATTTATTAAAGAGGCTGTCTTTACTCTACTGTATGCTCTTGCCACCTTGGTCAAATATTAATTGAGCATAATATCTTGGGTCCATTTCTGGGTTCTCTGTTTTGTTCCACTGGTCTATATGCCTGTTCTTGTCCCAGTACCAGGCTTTTGATTACAGTAGCTTTGTAGTATAACCTGATGCCCAGGATTGTGATCCCATCTACTTTGTCCTTCTTTTTCAAGATTGCTCTGGCTATTTGGGGTCTTTTTGGTTTTATATGAACTTTTGAAGTATTTGTTATAGTTCTGTGAAATATGTCATTGGCATTTTGATGGGGATTGCATTGAATCTATAGATTGCTTTGGGTAATATGGACATTTTAAGGATGTTAATTCTTCCAATCCATGAACAAGGTATGTTCTTCCACTTTTTTATATCTTCCTCTATTTCTTTTCTCAATGTCTTGTAGTTTTCTGTAAATAGGTCCTTTACCTCTTAGTTACGTTTATTCCTAGGTATCTTAATTTTTTTGGCAAAATGGTAAATGAGATTGTGTTTTTAGTTTCTCTTTCTATGAGTTCATCATGGTGTATAAGAATGTTATTGATTTCTTGACCTTAATTAGTCTCCTGCTACGTTGCTAAATTCATTTATTAAGTCTAGTAGATTTTCGATGGAGTCTTTAGGGTTTTCTCTGTATAATATCATGTCATCTGCGAATAATGACAGTTTTACTTCATCCTTTCCAACTTGGATCCCCTTTATTTTTTCTTCATGTCTAATTGCTGTGGCTAAGACTTCCAGTACTATGTTAAATAAGAGTGGTAAAGTGGGCATCCCTGTTTTATTCCCATTCATAAAGGGAATGCTTTTTGTTTTTGCCCATTAAATAAGATGTTGGCTGTAGGTCTTTCATATATAGCCTTTATTATGTCAAGATATGATCACTATTTCCATATTGCTGAACATTTTTATCAGAAATGGGTGCTGGATTTTGTCGAATGCTTTTTCAGCATCTATTGATACAATCATGTGGTTTTTATCTTTCATTTTGTTTATGTGGTGTATCACATTTATTGATTTGCAAATATTGTACCAGCCTTGCAACCCTGGGATGAATCCCACTTGGTCATGGTGAATAATTTTTTTAATGTATTGCTGGATTCAATTTGCTACTATTTTGTTCAGGATTTTGGCATCTATGTTTATGAAGGATATTGGCCCATAGTTTTCTTTCTTTGTAGTGTCTTTTTCTGGTTTTGGAATTAGAATTATGCTGGCCTCATAGAATGAGTTTGGAAGTCTTCCTTCTTCTTGAGTTCTTTGAAATAGTTCAAGGAGAATGTGTGTTAGTTCTTCTTTGAATGTTCGGTAAAATTCCCTCATGAAGGCGTCCGGGCCTGGCCTTTTGTTTGCTGGGAGAGTCTTGATTACATCTTCAATTTCCTTAGTTGTTATTGGTCTGTGCAAGTTTTCTATCTCTTCCAGGTACAGTTTTGGGAGACTATGTGTTTCTATAAATTTATTCGTTTTGCTTAGATTGTCAGATTTGCTGCCATATAATTGTTCATAGTATTTGTTAACGATCCTTTGTATTTCTTTGGTGTCAGTTGTTACTTCTCCTCTTTCATTTCTGCTTTTGTGTATTTGGGTTCTCTCTCTTTGTTTCTTGGTGAGTCTAGCTAAGGGTCCATCAATCTTGTTTATCTTTTTGAAAAACCATCTCTTTGTTTCATTGATCCTTTGAATTGGTTTTTTGGACTCTACATCGTTTATTTCTGCTCTGATCTTTACTATTTCCTTCCTTCTACTTGCTCTGGGGTTTTCTTTTTGCTTGCTCTCTATTTCTTTAAGTTGTGAGGTTAGATAGTCTATTAGAGATTTTTCTTGTTTCTTGAGGTAGGCCTGTAGTGCTTATGAACTTCCCTCTCAGAACTGCTTTTGCTGCATCCCATAGATTTTGCGTTGTTGTGTCTTCATTTTAACATTTCTTGTAGTATTGGTTTGGTGCTAATGTATTAACTTAGCCTTTTTTTTTTTTTCCTCTGGGAAGCTCTTTACTTGACCTTCTATTTTGAATGATAGCCTTGCTGGATAGAGTAGTCTTGGATTCAGAACCTTGTTTTTCATGACTTTGATCACTTCATGTCATTCCCTTCTGGCCTGTAGTGTTTCTTTTGAGAAGTCAGTTGATAGCCTTATAGGGGTTTCTTTGTAGGTAACCTGTTGCTTATCTCTTGCTGCTTTTAGAATTCTCTCTTTGTTTTTAATTTTTTGCATTTTAATTACTATGTGTCTTGGTGTGGTCATGTTTGGGTTCTTCTTACTTGGGGCTCTCTGTACTTCTTGAACTTGAATCCCTTCTTTCTTCACCAAATTAGGGAAGTTTTCTGTCACCATTTCTTCAAATATATTCTCTAACCCTTACTCATTTTCTTCTTCTTCAGGTACTCCTATGATGCAAATATTATTATGTTTCCAGTTGTCCCACAGTTTTCTTAAGCTGTCTTCCTGTTTTTTAATCGTTTTTTCTTTTTGGTTTTCTGATTGGTTGATTTTTTTCTGCCCTGTCTTCTAATTCACTGATCTGGTTCTCAGGTTCTTCTAGTCTGCTGTTTTATCCTTCCAATGTGGTCTTTATTTCTGCTATGTCATTCTTCATTTCTTCTTGGTGGTTTTTCATTTATAACTGATTGACTTTCAACGTTTCTATGTCTTTACTCAAGGTGTTGATGTCCTTAGTTATGCTATTGTGCTTCCTCAAGAGCATGGCTCTGAATTCTACCTCTGATAACTTGCTTAACTCCATTTCATTTATCTCCTCTTCTGTAAAGTTTTCTTGTTTTTTCATATGGGATTTATTTCTTTGTTTCACCATTTTGGCTATCTCAGTGGGTTTTGGAGCCTGCCAAATTTTCCCTATGGGTGTTGTTTTTCTGCTGCTTTTGGCTCCCTCTACTGGGTTTGGAAGAGGGTGGGGGGACCCATGTTAAACACCACTGTTAAGTCTACCTTTCCTGGGTAGAGTTGCAAGCCCATGAATAATTCATTTATCCTCTAGCATTTTGCCTAGAGGCTATTAGTCGCAGTTACTTGAAGAGCCTTGGGTTCTCAGTTGAATGAAAAACTCCCTCAGATGTTCAGCGTAAGAGGATTTCCCAAGGGTGGGGCAGATACTGGTTGTTAATAAGCTTCAATTGGCATTTCAATGGCCCACCTGGGTGGGGTTGAATTTCTAAGGGAGGGGCTGCCACCTCTCTCCAGAGCCCTGGGAAGGAGTAAGATGACCACCGTCTTGTGTGGCCACAACTCAGCAAAAGCTTTGAGCGCCCTCCAAATCCTTAGTGTCCCCACACAGTTCCTTTCTAGTCCGCCCTCCCTCTGCTGGAGCCCAAGGTGAGTGAGTGTGGCTATTTTAGCACTCTTGTCTGGGCCCTCTGCTCTGTCTCAGCCCTCTGCATTGTGGAGCGGACTTGGGATTTTAACCCCAAGTGCGTTGCTTAAAGCAAAGACCACTGCTCTCCCTGGGCTTCCAGCCCCCCTCTCATGCCTCTGCAATCCTACCAGGATCAATTCAGTGTCCCTGTTTATATGGTCCTCACAAGCTGCTTTTCTGTTGCCTTTTCCTGATGATTTGTCTGTATTTTAGTTGTAATTCCAGTTTGGTCCTGGGAGATGGTCTGTGTAGCTTCCATCCACTCCACTGCCATTTTGAAATCCTCAGCTTCTGTTCTTAACCTACTGGTCCTAGTTTCTTATGCATGAGTTAGAAATTATCCTTTGATTGAAAAGCCTGATAATGAATAGCTGGTGCTTTCTAGTTTCAAACTAAAGAAAGGTGTTTTCAATACAATAAAAATAAACAAATAACAGCTTTTAAAAATTTTTACTTTCAGTGTTTGCTTATAGTTATTTTTCATGGATGGCTCTATGAGTACAAAAATTTTATAGACATGTGGTTCTTCCTGGGCATCAGCTAATCTTGTTTTGGTAAATTATTGTGAATTTAAAAGAATATTGATTGATTCGAAAGAGAGAGAAATTTGTTGTTCCACTTATTTGTGAAGTCATTTGTTGATATGTGTATATGCCCTCATTGGGGATTGAACTCACAACCTTGGCACAGTTTGGGGGCAATGCTCTAACCAATTGAACTACCTGGTGAGGGCAATAATTGTGGATTTTTGTTCACTTTTGTTTTTGCCAAATTTGTAGCAAATAGCCTAATGACTAATTTTATAGAAAACTACATATGATGTCACACAAACACACAATAAATCTAGTTTCAGCCCAATTCAAATGGATTTAAATATGCCCATGCACTTTCCATTCATATAATTGTCAAATATATGTGAAAAATACAAAGTTAGTGTTTTTAGCCATGAAATAGAATTGTATATTTTCAAATGCAGGCTTTCTAACAAATTTCTTTCAGAATATGTGTGTTACAGGAATGAAGTTCTGAGTAATGTCTCTTTTATAGCATAACGCACTGAGTATGAAATAAGCTGTGCTTCTTCAACTGGGCCTGTTGCACATACATACACACAGAGGAAACATTTTGAAGTTCAGCTACGTGTTCTGCAATATGACAAATAAGGTCCCACTGCCAAGATTTCAAATAGTCATTTTCCTTAATTGTAGCTTGATGGAGAACAAAAGAATTTGGGAAACAGTCAGCCTATTAAGTTGTGAATCAGATAACATGTTACATTTGTCTTGTTCTGCTGACTTGAACTTACCAAGACTTGAATGTACCTTTTTAATTTTATCCTGAAGCTCTGCTACACAACAGATGGGATGTCTAACATCCTCTTCTATTTAAAACATGCAAGTTCTAATCAACAGGAGGGTTTTAGAATGTTAAACCAGCCAGCCATAAGAAATATGTCATGCAGTTTCCTGTCATTCTAATTAATTAGATAGCATTATTTGTTGTCCCCAATGAACCTAAATGAGCTCAATGCTGGGATAATAGCTTCATTCTTACCAAAGGTTTGTTTTCATATTATTCGCTTGGATTAGAGCAAAAAAAAAAAAAAAAATTAAATACACAAAGATTATCTCAAGTACATGAAAACAGTGATTTATGTATACGACTTAGATGTTTATCTTTCTCTCAGGATCATATAAATATCTTAACATTTTAGGATACTTGTACTCGAAAATCATACTTTTCCTAATATAGCATTTTTACGTCAGGGTTTTTATACTCTCTTATAATTTTCAAATACATTATCAAAGCAGTTTGTTGTCAGTACTACAGCATCTTGTTGTTGTATGACATTCTTGTTGTTAAACTACTGATTAAAATACATGTCATGGAAATCGTTAATTAGTGTGCAGTCTATAAATAAAACAGAATTTATGAAATTTCTGCTTTACTGAAAAACAAATGAACACAGAATTAAAAGTAAAATACAATTAGGAGAAAAGTGAGGAGACACTCTGAGTGAAAATATTGAATCTTACTCTGAAGAATATTATGTGAGATTATAAAATGGAGGAGATATTCTAAGAAAAACAATAATGACCATAGGTAATGAAGCAAAAGTGAAAATGCTAATTCCAGGTATGATCTAGCAAGTATGTTTGGAACCTTGAACAAACATGAATATTTACTTATTATTACCACCCTTAAAATATTCATGTACCCTGAAGATCTCACTAATTTTACATATATGTATATCTCTCCCAATATTTGTGCTTTGATATTTCCTGCTATTGTATACATATAAACACATCATTTCAGTTTATTAAATTCATATTTAGAAAGTCCAAAGGCATATTTTTATGAAGAGTTTGTTAATATAAACTCTTATTTTTATAATTAAAAATGCAAATGTTGACTTTAATGGTTGATAAAATCTCTAATAAATAAGATCTAAGATATATTTGATGTTGCTCTCAGAAACGATTTGTATAATCCCTGTAACAACGTCTAGAAGTAAATGATCTCTGCGATACATTTTACAAGATGCCACACGACTCCATTACTGCCTGGAGAAATCTCCCTCCACTGCTGTGTTCTAACTGGGCATGTGTTTGAAAGAAACGAACCTTTTCTTTGCCAGAGCTTTGAAGATGACAGTGGTCTCTCTTCATCTCAGTTCTTTCCACTGAACGTCTGCTGGATTTTCAGAGTCCATATAAATTGTGCTCACAGAATTTCCCTTCATTCCCACACAATTAATTAAACTCTATCTTCTACAACATTTTCAAGCCCAGCCTCACCATTTTCCTTCTTATATTCCAGTGTCTGCAGTATACACTGAACTAGGGATGGGCAAACTGTTCCGTAGAGGCCAGATTGCAAGCACATTAAGCTTCGCAAGCCATTCAGTCTCTGGCACAACTTTCTGCTCTGTGCTTGTGGAGTGTACCAGCAGCAGCACATAATAGAGAACTTAAGGATCATGGCTGTATTTCAGGAAACAGTTAATTTACATAAAATAATGCATTTACAAAACTAGGTGGTGAAGTGGATTGGTCCACCGCTGGAGATGGCCAGCCTCGGTGCAAGGCTGTAGGCTTCCTGAGGGCAGGTACCAGGCCCTGCTGCTCCGGACTCCTACTGTCTGTCAAGGTAATTTCTCCATGGCAAGGCCTTGACAATCCGTTACTGAGTTAATGAAAAGAGCGACCTGTGACTACAGTGTAGAATTTGACAGCCAGCTGTAGAAATGGTGGGGGTTAAAAAAAGTGAAAGAGAAGAGAGTGATGCAGAGACAAGAAATAAGAAATTAAAAAGAAACAAAACAAAACCAACAACATGTATTGTCATTTTTAAATTATGTTTTCTGTGCAGAAGTTATATCAAAACCAAAAAATTAATTTTAGCATAATTGATAGTGTGAGTCATTGTTAGTGAGAATTCAAAGTTGTTTTTCACGAGGAGCCCACAGTAGATCTGGGCAGAAACACAGTATCCTAAGTGTGCTAATTAAATGGAGAGCACAGATCTACTGTAACAGAACGAAGTATGGAGTGATTCTGAGTTCCAAAGAGATGCTGACATTTTCCAAACTGAATGCATGACAAAGGGTTCTGAAGACCTATAATTTCTTTAAAAAAATGTAGATACTATTGTAAAAATGGATGAATTTCTTATGTTTTCCAAAAATACTGCTGGTAGTTAGGTCATCAAAATTTGTACTTTCTCAGAAACTGATTCCAGAATTAAATGTCTAACCAAGATTCCCGCTTTAAATAAATCAAATATATGTATATTTGTATGTAAGTAAACATACAACTGTAAATTGCTTATTTGTTCACAATGATGCAACACATTTTATAAAATATGAATATATAGTTTCAAAAACTTTTTAAAACATCATAGGTTGAGATGAGGGAAAAGCAAATAACAAAATATATTGTAGAAATAGCAGAAAATATTGATCTGGAATTTGTATGTGAAGTCAGGGCTAAACATAATGATTTTGGAGGCACAGAAAAGATCCTTTGGAATGGACACTCTGAGGAAAAGCATGCAGAGAGGTCTTAGATGTCCCTGAAATTGATATCATTGTAATTGACCCAGTTACTAATTAGCATGAAAGGAGCAAAAGAAGGGCCAATTAGATGCATGCCCAGTAAAGTCTGGGTGACTTAGGACTTGCCTTTCAGTCACACCTGGAAACAGGTCATTGGCCAGAATAGCTGTGGCCACCGCAAGCTCAGGAAGATTTGATATTTAAGCTCCTGAACAAAGGAGTTTCCTCTCTTGCTGCTCCCCCTTGACTCCTGGCTAGGGGGCGCTCATGCTTCGCACCCCCACACAGTGGACTGATGGGCTGTGACTAGCCTGATGCTACACTGGACCCAGCTCCACCCTGGAAAGGAAGCTTTACTCTGGCCTTGCTTTTAGCTCTGCCGAATCCCCAGTCGTACCTTTTCCAGGACTGGACTAAGGGAAATGGGACTTTGCAAACCCAGTGATGTAATTCCACGAAAACAAGGCTTTCTACCACATTTCACCTTCCCACAGGTGCCCTGGAAATGCTCATTTCAGTGGCACCTCAAGAACCTCACTCTCACTAGCGGTGGAGAAAGGCATTTCTCTGATGACAAACTGGGAGCAGGAGAAGGTCAACAGGACAGACATCAAACAATAGATGTCCACATTTTCATCCTGGTTTTACCGACTGTATGTGTGTGTGTGTGTGTGTGTGTGTGTGTGTGTGTATAGGGTAAATATATATATATATATATAATTTTAAATCCTCACCGAGGACATTTTTTTCATTTTTGTTCAGATAGAATGGGAAAGAGAGATAGGAAGAGAGGGAGAGAGAGAGAAACATCAATGTGAAAGGAACACATTGACTGGTTGCCTCCTGCACAACCCCAACCAGGGCTGGGACAAACCACAACCGAGGTACATGCCCTTGACCAGAATTGGACCTGAGACTCATCAGTCCTTGGACCAATGCTCTAACCGCTGAGCCAAACCAACCAGATATAAATATATATGCATATATATATATATATATATGTATATATTTTAATTTTTGACTAATTATTTGATGCTATAGATTCATTTCTGTGTCCTAAGACTGAGAGTAAATTTAAAGACCTTCAGATCTTTTCACTTATTCACGAGGCTTAGTCTAGTTTAAATGTGAGCATATGTCACATAAAATGGCATAATTGAGCTTATATTCATACTTTTACCACAATAAACCATAACTGTGTTTTCCCTTTTAGAATTTATATGGGTTTCATGCAGGTTTTATGTCTCTTAATTAAGAAAGAAGTCCAACCAGTTAAGTTTCTTTCTTCTTCTGCATTTATGTCTCCTTTAAGTAAACTTGCTCCAGGACATCTTCTATTGAGATGCTTCAAATTTTTGTAATAATTATGATATGAATATTGCTAATAATGAGGATACTATTGTTTTTCCTTGTGGAAAGCAGATTTGGTAATGGTTCATGATCAATTTTATAATTTGTTATAGGAAATTGGGAAGTAGTCTTATTTTCATACAAATATACCTATTTTTTCATATTATTGATAATTTTTGTCTAATTTTTATCATAAGTATAAGATATTTAAAACTGATTACTTTTAGTTCTTAAACAGTCGCTAATCTTTTGTACTTCAGAAGATATTAGCTGTTAGTCATAACCTACTTGTAAAATAAAAATAAAAAGTGTAATAGTAAAGAACATTAGCATCTGTCATAGCAAAACTGTAAATCAGACAAAGCCATTCCTACCAATTCACTTGAAAATAAAATTTAATCAGTCAGTGCCAAAATAAAGATGTTCCATTTAAGTGATGATAAAAAAAATTGGATACCTTTGGTAATTTTCTTGTCATTCAATAAAGAACATATATAAGCAGAAAATATGAAGGCCTGGCATAACCCGTATTTGTAGATGAAGGTAAATTTAGCATTCCCTAAGGGTAGCCCAGATTTCCTGGCATAACTGGCAGACAAAATGAGATCTTCTATAGTACTGGTGCCAACTTTGAAATAGTTATATAGACATAGATAAATTTAGACAGAGTCAGGAAATATTGAAAAACATCTGATTTGGCTTAAACCATTCTTTTCAAAGAATGTATTTACTAAAATAATCATGTTATACTACTTTTGATTATCTTTGACACCAACTGTGAATTGATTCACACTGACAATAAAACAACCTAAACTGGTTTGTGTGTCTTTACAGCCTAGCATCAGGACCAGCCTGGAGAAACACAAAGTGGGTAGACTTCCCTCATAGCTCTGTATGCATCAGACAGTGCATGCTATCATTTTCTATTGCTGCCTAACAATTTGACAACTTACCGTAATTTTAACCACAGCCCCTTATTAGCCCACCGTTCTGTAGGTTAGAAGTCTGGCATGGCATGGCTTAGTTTCCTGCTCAGGGCACCCCAAACCTGAATTCAAGATGCTGTCCAGGCTGAGTAATGGGCTGAAGGTTCCAGGGAAAAGTCCACTTCCAAGTTCATTTTTGTGGTTAGCAGATACTGTCCCTTGCAGTTGTAAGACTGAGGTACTCATGTCCCTAACAGCTGTGGGATGACTGCTCTTAGCTGCTAGAAGCTGCCTCTCTTCCTTGGCAACCAAGAACTGGGCTGTCTGCTTCCTTCCAGAGCAGCCAGACCATGTCTTTCTGACTTCCTTTCTGTGACTGGCTGGTGAAAACACTGCTTTTAAAGAGTTCGTGGAAATAGGTCAGGCCCATTCAGAGAATCTCCCTTGTTGAAGGTCAGCTGCGCTGTGTATCAGGATCTAATTATGGGAGTAAAATCCATCAAAGTCGCAGTTCCAGAGATTGTGCAGGGTGCCATTTTAGAATTCGCCTTGTGGCAAGGATTACGCACAGGACTTTGGAGACTGGGGCCTGGTCTTTACATCTCGGTTCTGCTGATTTCTAGTCACATCATCTGGAGAAAATCACTTGAGTTCGTCCTTCCTCTGTCTCATTATTTGTAAAATTGGTAAAATACTGTTGCTGTGAGGATTTTTACTGTATTGACTGCTCAATACATGCTAGCTATTTTTATTGATTTATAATATCCAGACAGGATAAGCAAAGGGTGGTGTGAACAAATGTTTCACAGTGAGCCTGTGTCTTTAAATAAGCATGAGATGAGGTAAATATGTTTGTCCTTTTCTTGGTGTATCTTAGTTTCCGTGACCCCATCAATCCCTGATGGCAGTACCTTGTAGCCTTAACATTCTAGAATTACAGATAAATATTTTTGGTACAATTTCGCACCTAAACTTTACCAAAGTAACCACTTCATCTAGTGTATCAGAAGAAATAATACTCTTTTATAATAGTGAAGGAATAATTGGCTACTGGATTTATCAAGAAAAAATACTCCAACTTCAAAGAACAACAAGAAAAGGATTTTTAAGGGCAACAGTAAGTTTATCTGAAATTTAAATTGTGCATTGCATTTATATGATCACTGAATAAGATGTGACTCCACTTGTAAATTCAAAGCGATCCAACTGTGGAAGCCAAAATTAAACAATTCAACAGCCCTGTCATTTTGGCCATATAAAAATACAGTTTCATAGCATCACCTACTGCAGTTACTATATCTTACCTCTCTTCCCTTTGGAGTCATCCCTTCCCAACTTTGTAAAACTGGCTGCTAGGCCGGATGAAACGTGCACTTTTTTTGATATCATCTATGTTTAAGGAATGCAACCTCCCCTTTCCACTCAAGTTATGTTTTATTCTCTGTGACTCATGTTTCCTACTGTGGTTACAAACCAAAGAACTTTAAAAGTCATGATATTTACATCCTGGCCAGTGTAGCTCAGTTGGTGGGAGAATTGTCCTGTACATAGAAAGGTCATGGGTTCAATTCCTGGTCAGGGCACGTACCCATGTTGCAGTTTGATCCCTGGTCGGGGCGCGTGTATGCGGGAGACAACCAATCAACATTTTACTTTCACATTGATGTTTCTCTCCCCCTCTTTCTAAAATCAATTAAACCATCTCCACAGATGAGGATAAAATAAATAAATAAAGATCTTGTGATTTGCAATTAGAGACCCTGCAGGTTTGGGTGCTGTTGTGTTCAAGTTCAAATTCCACGTACAAGATCCAGAGAGCACCAGAGCCCTGACCAGACTGGCTGGTCCATTGTCCTAGGAGCTGGGAATTTGTTGACTGTTGAGAATCAACCTTGGTGTCCATTCACAAAATCTATAAATTTGATAATAAAAACATGAGTAAATACATAATAACTGTTCTTGCATCTCCGGTTGCTACACTCTGTTTCCTGCTGGGGTGCCTCCTTTCTACCTAGTTAGTTTACATTTAACAGGGTGCTAGTTTCGTAGTGTCGGATGAGATTTCTCCTACAAACTTTGGACAAACACCTTCCCTTATCCAAGTGGCTGGTTCTCTTTCATCTTTCAGACCCTACTCATCTCTGTAGTCCCATTGTTCTTAAACAGGTCATGCCTCCCTTTGTCTGGAGAAGTGTTTAATAAATATAGCCTAATGGTACAGTTAAGTTGGAGACAAGCAATGTTGACAGCAGAGCAGATAAAAGTATGCTCTGCATTATTCTAGTCCATTGGTTAAACACTACATTTGTGTTTGCTTGATGGGGGGCTAGTAACTAAAAATTTAAACATAATTTAGGAAAACCTGTCATTGAATTCTGTTAAGGTAGACTACTATATTGCGTAGATTATATTTTCAATACTGTTGATTTTATCCTAGAGTTTTGACTAAAGAAAGCATCAGCCAACTATATAGTTTATGTTCACAACAAGAGGATCCCTGTGTTGGCACAGGACTCCTTGCCTGTAGTTCTCAATTTATTGTCCACAGACCACCTGTGGGAATACACACCTAGGTTTTTTATCTAGGTGTTATGATTTTATTTAAGGTGTTTATTATATGTAATGTTTATTCAAATGCTCAAGTTCCATTGCTTTCCTACTAAATCAGATATTTGGGTTTGGCTAGATCACCAGGTGATTTCTCTAGCTACTGTCTAGAATGTTTTTGGCAAAAATTTAAGCAGTCTTGAAATAAAATGTTGAAAATTCCAATCATATTCTTCTGTCTGACTTCCAGTCTACTAATTTGGCACTGCATATTATTAAAAAGGTGTAAGGTAAAAATTACAGCATACGAATTCCGAGTTTTCAGGAGATTCTATTATATTCAGAACAGTTATCTTTATATTGTTATGATGTCAGTCATTCAAAATAAAAAGTTTTTATATAGATCCTGTGAAAAGAAAATGAAAACATTTAGGTCTGGCTGGGGCCATGGCATAGAACTTTCTGGGATCATCAAAGTTCAAATAATCATATCCATTGGACATGACTGCCATCGGCAGTCAATCTCACACAGGGATTTCCTTTTTTAATTTTAAAATCATACATAAATGCATGTCCTGAAGCCTACGGTAGAGCTGACCCTGTCTGTGTGCATTTGTCTCTCCAGCTATAGGTAGAGATGTAATTTGAGGATGGTATCTTATTGAAGGATTCAAAAAAGATAGGATAAGAATGTGCTACATTACTAAAGGTTAGTTTATCCAGAGGCATAGAAATATATACACAGAATGAACTGTAGTGTGAGCAGTTACATAAATCATGTTGATCTAACAAGCTTCAAGCAACTGAAAGCTAGACCCCTATCTTGTCTCTAAAGACTTTCTCTGCCTTTTTGCTGAACTTCTTCTCTCCCTAGGTAGAGTTGACACCAGACTTTCCCTCCAACATCAATCTTTAATAGCTAGGTAGCAAAGGTAAGTTCCGTAAAGGCATTGTTGTCTTCCTGGGGAATTAGGCGGTAAGCCACAATGCCTATGCAGCAGAGCCGAGCAAAACAGAAATAAGAAAGAAGCGGTCACTGGACAGTCTTCCCTGACAAACACATCATCATCGAGTTGTTACAGCCATAGGGTCCCAAAGGAGGAACTGGCAAGAAAAACACAAATAAAAAAATAAAACCTATTCTCAATTTCAGTGTTTGTTGAGACAGAGTAATTACAGAGGTATCAGGCTCAATTGCAAAACACACAGAGTAAATTGCCATAAAGTATTGAGAAAGACAAATAGAGAAGCCATTTGACCAGCGTTCTTCCATTCACTGCCACCCAGCACAGGGGCCTCTTGCCTCTTGTCTGTGAAAGTCAGACAGTGCGCTCTATACTTGCACTCTTGTTCATGCTGGCTTAAACATTTGCCACAGAGAATTAACTTCTCTTCTCTTCTCTTCCCTTCCCTTCCCTTCCCTTCCCTTCCCTTCCCTTCCCTTCCCTTCCCTTCCCTTCCCTTCCCTTCCCTTCCCTTCCCTTCCCTTCCCTTCCCTTCCCTTCCCTTCCCTTCCCTTCCCTTCCCTTCCCTTCCCTTCCCTTCCCTTCCCTTTTCTTTCTTTTCTTTTTTCCTTCATTGCTTTTAGATAGAGAGGAAGTGAGAGGGAGAGAGAGGAACGTCAATGAGAGAGAATATCAATTGGCCCCTCCTGCATGCCCCCCCCTCCGACTAGGGATTGGGCCTACAACCTGGGCATGTGCCCTGACCAGGAATTGAACTGATGACTTCCTGGTGCATGGGTTGATGCTCTACCACTGATTCATACTGGCCAGAGGAGAATTAACTTTCTATGAGAGCCTGGCCGGTGTGGCTCAGTGGTTGATCATCGACCCATGCACCAAAAGGTCACTGGTTCAAACCCTGTCAGGGCACATGCCCAGGTTGTAGGCCTGATCCTCAGTGGGGGGCAGGAAGGAGGTGGCCAATCGATGTTCTCGTTCATCGATGTTTCTATCTCTCTCTCTCTCTCTCCCTTCCTCTCTCTAAAATCAATAAAGAAAAAAATTATTAAAAAAAAAACTTTTTGTCCTGGCCGGTTTGGCTCAGTGGTTGGAGCATCGGCCTGTGGTACAGAGAGACCCGGGTTCGGTTCCCGCTAAGGGCACGTACCTCGGTTGCAGTTTGTCCCCAGCCCTGGTTGGTCGTGAGGGTGGCAGCCACTCGATGTGTCCCTTCACATCGATGTTTCTCTCTCTCTCTCTCTTCCTCTCTCTCCTTCCCACTCTATCTGAACAAAAAATGGAAAAATGTCCTCAGGTCAGGATAAAAAAAAAAACAAAAAAAAACTTGTTACTCAGAAAAAGCTGATTGTTTGCCCTGTTCCCATTTCAGGGATTTCCCTGTTATCTCATAACCCCTCTCCTCTCTTTCTCTTAACATTTTGACCTGTGTAATGCACCTGTCAACTGACTTACTTCACAAATTTGCAACAACTAAATACATCTTTTAAAATACTCTGTAAATTCAAAAATGGAGAGTGATGCTAAAAGATGAATTTCAAAACTCTAGCTCCACCCCCATGCTTATATGTTATATAATTAAAAATTTATACATATGTGTATGTAATATATATATTTAATAAAATAAAAATATATACATATACAATAAACATAGAGAAATAGAATAACTAAATGTACATTAAAATATGTGTAATACATGGTATATATGTATATACACATGAACATATACAATACCCGAAAACCGGATTTGGCAGGTTCCACCCATTCTCTAACCCAACCTCTAAGTAACTTAGCAATGTTTAAAAAAAAAGTAATGAAATTTTATTGGCAGTCATTTTATTCATAACAACAAAATAATCATAGCAATAAACATCTAAATTATGATAAACACACAGGTCATAAAAAAACTCTACATACAGTATAAAAATGTGACTCTTCAATTACCTATAACTTTCTTTTCAGTCTTGAGCAGTATGATCCCACTCCTAAGTGAAGAAATAGACCAAATAAGTGGCTTTCTATAAGTTTTCAGAAAGAAATGCAGTAACAGGCATTAAAATAACTTTATATTATGTAGTACTTATAAAAATTTAAATTGTTTTGTTTAACTGTTTTATTTTTAATTACATATGGATACCCAGCATCTATCTATCATCTATCTATCTATCTATCATCTATCTATCTATCTATCTATCTATCTATCTATCTATCTATCTATCTATCATCATCTATCATCTATCTATCTATCTATCTATCTATCTATCCATCCATCCATCATCTATCTATCTATCTGTCTATCATCTATCTATCTATCATCATCTATCATCTATCTATCTAGCAAGCTTAATCTCGAATTCTTTTTTTATTTTTTTAAGTGTACTTTATTTTTATTTTATATAAAATATATGTACAACCCTGACTGGGGTGGCTCAGTAGTTATATATGGAAGGTCTATGAAAATGTTTGTAAGCTGAAGGTAAAGATGGCACTAAATAGAAGTATGTTTTAAAAATTTATTTAGTTTTTTATTGTTGAAAGTATGACAGATGTCCCCCTTTTTTTTCTGTTGACCTCTCCTTCCCGCTCTCACCCGACTCCTGCTTTCCCCAGCCTAATGTCTGTGTCCATTGGTTGTGCATATCTGCATATAAGTTTTTTGGTTCATCTCTTCCCACCTTTCCCATCTCTATCCCTCTGAGGTTTGTCACTCTGTTCCCTACTTCCATTACCCTGGATCTCTTTTGCTCGACAGCTTGTTTTGTTCAATATGTTCCATAAATAAGTGAGATCATGTGGTACTTCTTTTTCTCTGATTAGCTTATTTTGCTTAGCATAATACTCTCCAGGTCCCTTCATGTTGTCTCAAGTGATGAGATTTTTCTTTCTTACAGCTGCATAGTATTCCATTGTGTAAATGTACCACACCTAGAGAGATGCAAATTAAAATGACAATGAGGTATCGCCTCACATCTGCCACAGTGGCCGCCATCAACAAATCATCAAACAACAAGTGTTGGCGAGGGTGTGGAGAAAAGGGGACTCTAGTATACTGCTGGGGGGAATGCAGACTGGTGCAGCCACTATGAAAAACAATATAGTGTTTCCTCAAAAAATTAAAAAGTGAACTGCCATTTGACCCAGTGATCCCACCTCTTGGGCTATATCCTAAGAAACCTGAGACACCAATCAGGAAGAATATATGTACCCTGATGTTCATAGCAGCACTATTTATAATAGTCCAGATCTGGAAACAGCTCAAATTCTTTCTTTAAAGAATAACTATGTAACTATGCAGTTGACCTCCTCACCCCCATCCCATCTTCATCCTTTCTCTCTAGCCAAATGTCGCTACTTTGGGTAGTGTAATTTCTATATCTTTCTCATGTATATTTTAAAAATGAATGCATATATACATAAATATTAGTACTTCTCTGTGTGGTTTTAAAATGTACACAAATTGTAATATAATTGTCATTTTTTAATTTATGTTTTCATTGAATGTTATGTTTGTAAGCCCTATCCAAGTTTCTTTCTTTCAGCTTTATTGAAATGTAATTGACATATAACACTGTGTAAGTTTAAAATGTACAGCATGATGATATATTTGCCATAAGATAACACTTTGTTTACTTCAAATAATTGTCTTTTGTTGTTATGGTGAGAATATTAGAGCTGTACTCTCGTCGCAGCTTTCGGTTACACACATGGTGTGATTAACCAGTCTCCGCGCTGTGCACTTAGGTCACCAGAACTCACTCCTCCATAAATAGAAGTTTGTACCTTGGACAGGCATCTCCCCTTCCTCTACTCCTCAACCCCTGGGAATCCCATTCTACTGTTTCTATGTGGTCAATATTTTAAAATTCTACATTACAGTGAGATCATACAGTATTTGTCTTTCTCTGTCTGATACACTGATATATTTCACCATATACTGCCCGCAAGTTTCATCCATTTTATAGGAAATGGCGGGATTTTCTTTATTTCACTTATGGCTGAAATACACACACACACACACACACACACACACACACACACACATTTTCACAGGTTCTTTGTCCATTCCTCTGATGGTGGACACAAGTTGTTTTCATATCTTGTCTTTTGTGAAAAATGCTGCAATGAGCACGCCAATTCAGATCTCTCTTCACAATGGTGATTTTATTTCTTTTGAAAATGTACTCCAAAGTGGGATTGGGATTGATGTGTCATATAATAGTTTAACTTTTAATTGTTTGGGTAACCTTCATAGTATTTTTTGTACCAATTTATGTTTCCACTAAAAATTTACAGGGGTTCCCTTATTTCCACATCCTCACCAGCATTCCTTATTATCTTGTCTTTTTTATAATAGTCATTCTAGGAGTGAGATGGTATTTCATGGTTTTAATTTGCATTTCTCTGATGATTAGTGATTTTGAGCACCATTTTAAGTAATTGTTGACCATCTGTATGCATGTCATATTTGGGAAAATGTCTATTCAACTTTTTGCTTATTTTTAAATCAAATTATTTGTTTTTCTGCTGAGATGTGTGAGTTTCTTATATATTTTGGTATTAACCCTTATCAGATATATGGTTTGCAAATATCTTCTCCCATTCTGTAGAATACCTTTTCATTTGGTTGATTATTTCTTTTGCTTTGCAGAAGCTTTTAAAATTTCAATGTAGTCACACTTGTTTATTTTTGCTTTTGTTGCTTACACTTTTGGTGACATATATATATCCTGGTAAGTGTGGCTCAGTGGATTGAGCGTCATCTCATGAGCTGAGAGATCCTGGTTGGATTCCCAGTCAGGGCACATGCCCAGGTTGCTGGCTCGATCCCCAGTAGGGGGCGTGCAGGAGGCAGCCTGTCGAAGTTTCTATCTCTCATGGATGTTTCTATCTCTCTCGCTCTAAAATATCAATAAAAACATATTTTAAAAAATCATTGTCAGACATTTGTCCATATCATCAATGTTTTCTAAGAATGAGATCTTCATTTAGAATATCATTTTCATTAATTTCTATTTTCCCTCTATTTTACTTTATCTTTTTACTCTGTTTTCTATTCTGGGTTCTAATGTTATATTTTGGAAGCTTTTGAAAAAATAAGTAATGTAAATGATACATGTATGTAATTATTTTTAAGAATAATTTTGGGTATATCTTATAATTTATGATATCTACTATTTTTTTTTTTTGTCACTCATCTTAGAATATTTGGTAATTTCTCCTCATAATTGTATTATGATATTTTATCTGTAAATTATAACAGTGTTAATTTATTTATATCTAAATATTAGAGGAATATGACATTTAAAAATCAAATTTATTACAGTATTGTCATAGAATGTATCATACTTGATGTTGATTATTTGGAATACATTTCCCACTTCTTTCAAGGATTGATATGCTATTATCTTTTGCCAATGTTTTATATGTGCTTAAAAAATATACACTCTAATTTTTGGAAGTACTATCACTGTATATGCCTTTTAATATACATCCATTTTAATGCTAGGATTACTTACATTTACTATATCTTTTAACTTTTAACAAACTTGATCTCTCTATTTCTGAGAAAAGCATGTCAGATTTATTCAATCAGTTGTTTTTCATTCATTCAGTTACTATTTACTGGGCAACTCAAATGTGTCATATGAAATATAATCGGCGAGAAATCCATTTTCAATCACTATGCCCCCAATCATCCACACATGTCTAATTTAAAATACCAAAATGCTTACAATGACCTACAAGGCTGTTACTGTTTGAAATGAGAAATGATTGCAGAGTTTTGAGTACAGGAAGACAATAAGCTGACTTTATTTTGACAAGATCACTATCAGCTATTATGGAAATTATTTAGAATGCTGGTGAAATAGTTCTAATGAGAGATGATGGTGGCTTGGTTCAGGAGAGTAGGGAGAGAATGTTGAGGAATGATTATATTCTCTCTTCATTTTGAAGTAGTGCTGATAGCATATTCTGTTGGATTGAATGTGTGGATCAATTATATCTCCAAGTTTTTTTGTACCCATGCAACTAGAAAAATGAATTTACCCCAAATTATATTCTGTGATTGTATAGTAACCTATTAAATTACTATATCTTAATTTATGTAACTTATCCTCATTATTTCCAAAAATTTCTGTTCCATTATATTTGAAGTGTTTCTTATAACAACGTAAGTTATTTTGCTTTTTATTTTAGTCAAAGCTATAACCAGTCTTTTGAGGAAAGAGTGTAATCTAATTACACATATTTTAGTTTCTATTGTGTTTGGACTTATTTATGTTCTATATGCTATTATTTGCTTGTTTTCTTTCCTCTGTGATTATATTCAATCAACTAAGGCTTCTTCTTTTTTTCTCTCTGCTAGCTGTACACTATATTTTTTTCAAAGTTTACTTATTGTCTTTATTTACTGTATGTATTTACTGCATTTCTATAATTAACACAATAAGTCAAAGCTTAAATGTATTAATTCCATGTTCAAAGCATGGACTAAATTTGAGGTTTTTTTTTTTTTCTCTTAAGGGCAAATAGAGGCACCATTAATAGATATGGCAGAGAAAGAAAGTTGAGAAGAATACAACAGATGTAATGTTCCCTTTTATCTCACCAAAACAGTCTCATAATGATACATATATTAGATTTACCTACAAAATTCCCTTTGAGTCTGTATATTGCACCATTATATGGCTTTATTACAAAAAAAAGTAACTGCTAACAAAAACTCAGAATCTTTTCCATGTCTGGCAATGCCATTTAACTCAAACTCTTGTGAAAGACTGAAATAAACCAAAAGTGTCTTTTTATTGACAATCTATCACCCAGATGAGTTATATTAATGTATGGATTCTGTGCTTTTCATTGTCTTTGAGTTATATTTCTCTTATTTTACTGCTCTGTAAGATGTAGAAAATGAATAACAATGCAATTATTTTTTTCATGGGAATACAAAGAAGTTTGTCAGTTGGTGGTACAATTTATCACCTACTCTCCCCCAAAAAAGAAAATGTAGTTTTACATTAATGAAGCACATTTATTTTAGATTCCTGATTGTCTA
The DNA here is from genome assembly GCF_014108415.1 of Molossus molossus. Classification (NCBI taxonomy): domain Eukaryota; kingdom Metazoa; phylum Chordata; class Mammalia; order Chiroptera; family Molossidae; genus Molossus; species Molossus molossus. Next base: position 22,373,434 of record NW_023425344.1, read on the forward strand.
TACACGTATCTGCATTTTGGACTCACCTTGAACCAGTGTTTACATCTTATTGGTTTCTTCATTAATTAATTAAAGAAATATTTTAAATGTGTTAAATTTATATTTGTATTAGAATTATAATACACCATTAAAGTTTATTATTTAATCATTTATATTTAAGTTAGGGGATTGGGTATAAAGCTAAAAGAGTTTCATTTTTGTCTTTTTTACATTAATTTAAAGACATCGATCTGTTGCTGTTTTTTAGCACATTGTATTGCAGTAGAAATTCTGTTCAGATGTTTATTCTTTATATATAGATTTTTATTCTTTATTTGGAAGTTCTTATTATTTTGTAATAAAGAAAGAGATCGTATAATTTACAATCTATTCTTTTCAGCATATGGTGGGTTCTTTATATGTGAAACCTCAGTTTTCCCAGCAAATCAGAGGACTGTTATTCTAGCACTATTTCATGTGTTAGTTTGTGTCATTCTCTACCTGTTCTAAGCTGTATAGCTTTTATATTCGTTGGCATGTTTTTTTTCCTCTTTCTTTCTATTCAAGTGCATTGCTACTTGTTGAAGTTTATACATGGTCAAAAGTGACAGAACTTGAATTTATCATCTAGAATTTCATCCCTTAACATCAAAACATTTAGGTTATTTTCTCTATTGACTTATGGCACCCAGAGCTATAGACGGGAAGTGTGTAGTGGTTAGTAGACTCTGAAGTCAGCTATTCATCCTACTTTGCCAAGGCTGTAGAGATAAGAAATCTGAGGAAAATGAAATTTCTTGTCCCACTAAATCCACACTTTCACATTTTATTTTTTGGAAAAAGAAACTACAGTGTGATCATATAAGTCTCCCTAAAATAGCGCCTAACAAAGGGTTATCTTTGAGAAATTTCAAATGGTCTGTCCCCTGTACTTAAAATATATAACTACCAAGAAAACCAAAACCTAAAACCAAAAAAACAGACAAACAAAACACAAATTCAGACACAGAGTTCTCCAATTGGAGAGAAAGTACAGGTAAATCAGGCATTAATATGGTATATTGGAGGGAATTTATCAGAAATTGATAAAAGCTCTTTTATTAAAAGCTATTATTTGAACAACTGCATAAACAAGAATAAAACAGGGTACTTTGAGTGCTGATGCAAAACATCCATGGAAAAATATAGGGCACAGTATTTGGAGAATAAGAAAAATATTACCAACTAGATCAGAACCATTTCCTTAGCTATGTTGGTTATCTCTGGATACCTAGTGAGAGAAAAACTAGTATCTATAATGAGAATCATGTGTACATCCTTCATATTTTGTGTGTAAAATCTGTGAACTGCACTTGACATTGTCCCTCTTATAAATGTCAGCCTAGTTATTCCTCTGGTAGTCTCGGAAAGCTCTTAATAGAGAAAGAAAACCCAAGCCTACTAATTTAGGATTGCAAGTACGTAGCTCTCTATGTAGTTAAACCCAAAGAGGCCGACCCCACATGACACTCAAGTCAAGATCCCGCTGCCTAGAGCAGACAAGAGTCGGGAAGCAGTGGAATGATCTTGGAGACATTTTTGTTAGACTCTGTCACATCCACCTCTTTGTGTAGACATTGGATTGACATAGGAAAAAAATTTAAATGTAACTACTATGCTTTTTATGATCAGTTGGTAACGAATATGTGATTTATCTTTACACATGGCCACCAGCAACTTTCTTAATCTCTTTGCACTGCAGCAAACATGTATGTAGTAAGTAGATTTTGATGACGTCAACTCAGAATTTGTCCTAAGAGTAAAGGAATAAAAAAGTAAATTCGTAATATGCACTGTGAAGCATTAATGTTAACTTACTAAAAATTTCCGGGGGAAGTCTAATATGTTTTTTTAATGGGTGTCTAATTTTTACAGCTGGGTTTAAAATCATCTGTGCCAAAGTTTGTTGGTAACTTTAAATTATTGATAACTGCTTCTGATTTTTGTCAATTTGGATTTTTCTAGTTCTTTCCTTTTCCTCTACCCTTTTCTTCCCTTAACTCTGTTAGCTCCTTCTCAAGGACTGAAGCAGAAGGTAAATGTTCTGTCTTGGTTTAACTAGCCCCTCAGGAGTGCTTCGGAGGGGAGAGAAAGAGCATACGACTCAGTGAAGGACAAAGGGAAAACGGACAGCGCATGGTGAAATCAACTGATGATTCCCTGTCCCCTGTGATACATTAGAACACCTTCCTGAAGACTGATAGGGCATGTTCCGAAAGTTTCATTTGAAAGTTTTTACTAAGTCAAAATTCAGTTCTTAAAGATACTGATAATGTACCATGTAGAAAAGACACAATCTTTCCATAATTTTGGCACTTGTTGGGATGTGGGTCATTACTTCCTACTAGTTAAGACTTAGTTAGAATCTCAGCAGTCGGCCCGGTATTAGAAGTCTAGTGGAAGGGAACAGAATTTGCATCAACAACTTTATTTTAAAAAAAATATTCAGGCAACTGTCCAATTTTTTTAGTTCAGTGAGGAATTTTATTAGAAACGCCCATAATAAATGTGGACAGATAGTAATATTTAGCAAATGTATTTAATTTATTTAAAATGTTCACTCACCAGATATTTGTGAACCTACTATGTATTAGATTATATAGATAAAATTAATCTTTTCATTTAGTATACATAATCTAATAAGGGATTTTTTATTCTCTTTCTCTCTCTTATCTCCCACTCTCTATTCACACTCACACACACACACACACACACACACACACACACATTATTCTAGGTTGAATGAGAAAAATATATTTGAAAAAAAAAAAGAGAATATTTTGACATAATTTGAAGGAAGTGATTTCAAGGTGAACATTAAAACCTTTATTGAGGAGGTGATCCTTAATCTCCACTGAAGTTTAAGGGACAATTAAGGAAAAAACCTTGCACTGTTACAGATCAGCAGAACAGAAACTCTATCTCTGTTTCAGAGATTTTTTAAAAAGTTGTACGAGCCCAGCCAGTGTGGCTCAGTGGTTGAGCATCGACCCATGCACCCAAGAGGTCGCTGGTGTGATTCCCGGTCAGGGCACACGCCCAGGTTGTGGCCGGATCCGAGTAGGGAGCATGCAGGAAGCAGTCATTCAATGTTCTCTCTCATTGATGTCTTTATCTCTCTTCCTCTCCTTTCCTCTCTCTCTAAAATCAATAAAAATATTTAAATAATAATAATAATAAAATGTAAAAGTTGTACACTATTTTTAAAATAAGACACACTGTGAAAAAGATTTTGACAATAAAATCTTCAAGAAAGTTAAAATCATAGCAAGAGTCATTTGATATAGCAACTGCCCAAAGATGAGTGATTTCAGTAGATACATCACGTCCAGGATCAATGTACTATGACATATTTTTTATTGTTAATCAGTATAATTTAACTTTCTATCAAAAGAAATATCAATCATAGTTTCTTTCAACTACTTGTTCCAAGTTCAAACCAACTAATAAAAATGCACATGGCATTTTAATAGGTGAGTACATTAATGTCATAGAGCATTGGAATATTAAATTAGAGTACACATTGAACCAAACTTTCCCTAATATGTGGATGTGAAATGCAGGCAGAACAAGGCTATGTGTCTAGTGCAAAGTTCTTAAGTAATTTAGTCTATGACCTGCCCTCAAAACATGTTTTCCAAATCTCAACCTATTGTGATTTTCAATAAGTGATTAGAACACCACAAAAAAGAAACATTTCCATTTCCAAATATGTGTCTATCAACAAACTTAAAGAGAGAGAGATTGTAATGGGATTATATTATGTTTTTATGACAATCTCATTCACAAAATCTACAACCTCAAAGGATCAAACAAGCAGATACAGTTTATTCTGGTAACGGCTGAGTGGGTGCACATTTGCCTAGGGAAAGAGGACTGATGGAGTCTAGACGAAGTCATTGTGCTCTCTCCTTTATTGGTTGTGACCTCCTGCTTTCTGCTACGTTGCATTCTGATTTTAGAAATCTACTCCACTGCTGCAACTGTCCTACACAGGACGGCTGCCTCTTCCAACTCCACCGCCAGTGGGTCATTTTCAGCGCTGATCCAGCGTACTGCATGCTGTGCCGACTGCCTTCCGCTCTAACCTCTCCAAGCTCAGGCACTTCACTTATCCTATCTGTGCATCCAGTTTTTCTTCTCTGTAATAAAGATTAAATAACACAACCTACACAAAGTTATTTTTAATTGTTAAAGAAATTGGGGGGGGGGCGGCGGCCAGTGTGGCTCACTGGTTGACAGTCAACCCATGCACCAAGAGGTCACCAGTTCGATTCTCGTGATCAGAGCACATGCCCAGGTTGTGGGCTCAATCCCTAGAGCGGGGCATGCAGGAGGCAGCCAATAGATGTTCTCTCTCATGGATGTTTTTATCTCTCTCTCTAAAAATCAATAAAGAAAAAAAAAGTCTAAAAAAATAAATTAATACATATATAGTACTTACAGCACCTGGTATATTACTAATCATTCAGTGAATTTTATCGATTAATCTCCTAGGCAATTGCTCATTACTGACTCTCCTAACATCTCTTTGACCACTCTCTGGCTGATCTGCATTCATATGACAAGAAAAAAGTAGTGAAAGCTGAGGTCATGTTTGTACTCTTGTCTATATTTTGTTTTATTTGTATCTGTCTCCCTAAGTGAATTCCTTTATTTTCAATGCTTTCCTTTTCCCACATGTTGTTGGTTGCCATGGACACAACTCCTCCACTTCCCATTCCACATATTCAAGCCTCTCATACTCTTAATCTCTATTTCCAATCGATTTTTTCATACATATGCCTGTTTATCCCATGTGAATCGTACATAATGTGTCTAAAATCATCATTTCTTGATACAAACTCACTCTTTCATTTTATTAATTTGCCATTTAATGATAGAGTAATTTAAGTCATAATATTTCATAACATTCAGTTATTCCTGTTTAAACATACCATATTAACAATGATAATTATAGCTAACATAGATTGAGTGTTAACTCTAGAGTAAGTACTGGGTGAAATACTCACAATGGTCCAAGGAGTTACACATTATACATACCAGCTTTTATTTTTTCACATCCTAAAAATACCTAACTCCTAGGTTACCTGCAAATAATATCTTTAGTGTTAGTTTCTGCCATCAACTCTTCCTTTGAACCTTTCTCTCAAGTTCGTTCTATATACACTTCTTCCTAGATTTGTATTTCTAAAATATACGCTTGGCCATATCATTTCACCACATAAAATTCTTCAATCACCTCATCCCATAACTCCCATCATAAAGTTATTATGCCCAGTAAATAGTCCTTTACTTATGGTCCCTGCTTATCTTTCTAATTTCATTCTTTCTATTCTTTATTGCTCTCAAATTCTTGCCAACCAAAGTAATTTCTGTTTCTCTGAGTGTATTAAACACTTTTCCACATCTGTGCTTTCCCTGTGAGGTTTCTCCTGCATAGGAAATCTTTCTCTTTCTCACATAATAGTCCTCATCATTATAGCCAACATTCATCAAGGCTTATATTGAGTCTCACTGCTCTAAGCTCTTTACATTGATTAATGCATTTGTCCTAAAAACAATGCTATAAGCTTGGAGCTATTGTTAGTTCTACTTTATAGCTGGAGAAACTCAGGCAGAGGAAGATTAAATAAATTTCCAAAGTTAAAAAGCTACAATGTGACAGAATTTATGATCTCGATCACTCTATCTTTCTTGGATATTGCTTCAGTCTCACTTCCATGACATTCCAAGTTTTAAGTTCTTCCACCTATGGTTTGTTTCTTTTCATTGTGTTTAAGATACACACACACATATAAATGTTATTGATTAATATACACACACACACATCTATACACTACACACACACACATTCCTATTGTATTTATATAATGTTCACCTTACCCTTTAAACTCTCAACAACATGAAGTTGTGGAATATGTCTTTTAAATGGAGAAAATACTCTAGATATAGATGGGAGTCTAAACCAGAAAGTACACAACCCAGGGAAAATGTAAGGCAACTACAAATTAGAAGAAAGGATGCAGTGTCCGTAGAGTGTGTTCAGTTTTTAAACATACAGGCTTAGGCATTATGTGTGGTCCTACCTCTTAGCTATGTGAAACTTGGCGAGATAGCTAACTTTTCTCACCTGTAAAACAGAGAAATTCATAGACACCTCCATATTGCGATGTTACAAGGATTAATTAATATATGACCTTAAAAGACTTAGTGTGCGTTTGATAGAGAAGCAATGGTCAGTAAATGGTAGTTTATATTGTTGTTTTTTATTTTTTGAATGATTCACTAATTTTTTGTAAATTTAGGTTAACATTGTGTGTGTGTGTGTGTATGTGTGAGTGCATGTGCACAGAGAAATGCATTTAAGTGGAAGGTCTTGAATGTACTGAACATATTTTTATTGCTTCTTCCACATTAGACAGAGATATAGGAATATTTTTCTTATTTTTCATTTTTTTTTACAAAATTATTTTGTTTGGTCATCTTTTTACATTATTTCCAAGATCAAAAAGCTAGGAGCACTACAGCAAACCAAAATGTGTTTTGGAGTCTTTGTATGATCACCACTGAGAACTCAAGGTTCTTGCCAGATCATGCAGACATGGTGATTTATTTACTCTGGCAACTTTAACACTGAATAACTATGAGATCAGGAGATACAATAACTGCATATCCATCTTCTCTTTGGGGGAGAGGAAAGATAGCATGTTTTATGAAATCTTTATATACAGGTATTCAGAAAGTCATCCAGAAGAATCAAATATAAAACTTAAAAATAAGTCACAAAACTAAAAGGTAATATGCAAGAAATACTAATTTACACAGCAATTTAAAAGAACAAGATCAGGACATTTTTCAATGTTGCAAGAAATTTCCCTTGTATATCTGTATGATTATTATTAAAATAATATTAAAACATTGAATTCATTGCTCAACATTTATAACCTATTAACCATTACAGTATAAAAACTTGAGGTCTTAGTATAACTATATAATTGATATTCAGATTTAAGGACATAATTCTGGCATTTCCAATGTGAATATATTTTTGCTACATAATTATAAGATATAAAAAACCATGTGGGTAACCACTCAAACTTTGAGATAATCCATATTTAGGAAAATGCCAACTAGCTAGACTAAAGGAGAAAGAATAGTAAGAGAGGAGAAAGCTTGGATTCCTTTGAAAATTATTTATGATTTTTTTTAGTATAATAAATAAAAATATGCTTGTAATCTGTTATTTCAAAGCAAAACTAAATAATTGTGAAGATGCAAAGGACAAAGCACATATAATTTTTTTATAAAATGCTAAATTATAATTTGTATTACTGGAGATAGAGATAAAATGTAAATTGTAAACCCAAGTAAAAGTTATCTGCATGTAAGCCCATTTGAATGGTGATAACAAGGTTTTGCTGCATGTTCACTGAACTCTAGTAATTGTTCCCTTGATAAATAAATGATATAATTGTTTGAAATCTGCATTTTCCCTTTAAATTTTTAGCACACAGATGATATTTCATGAGTTGTACACTTGAAACCTATATTGTTTTGCAAATCAATGACCCCAATGAATTTAAGAAAAAAGAAAAAGTGTTGTAGAAAAAAAATTGAGTACATATATTTGACTAAATTTAGTGTGCATTGGAGGAGTGACCACTGTTTTATTTTCCTACAAATTACCAGAACCTAAGACAACAAAATAAAATATGATTAATGCATATTTTTTAATATTATGGGTCATAATCATGTCATCAGGAGAAAATATTTAGAATACATTTTTAAGCAAAGAGACATATAATAAACCAAAATGAAAATAATGATAACTTTTAGGTATGATAAAAAATGTTGGCAATTTCACTCAAATGTGGAATCTAATTAACGAAATGAGCTAACAAGCAAAATAGAGACAGACTCACAGATAAAGAGCAGGCTGAGAGCGGTTGGGGGGTGGTGAAGGGGTCGTGAAGGGATTGAGAAAAAAAAGAGACAGAACTCATGGACCCCGACAGCAGTGTGGTGATGTCAGGCGGAGGGGGTTTTTGAGGAGGGGGAGGCGGGTCTAGGGGAGGTAAATGGTGATGGAGGAAAATGGACTTGAGGTGATGAACTCGCAACACCGTGTACAGATGATGTGTGTAGAACTGTGCACCTGAATCCTGTGTAATTTTTTAAACTAGATTCACCCCAATAAATGTAATAAAAAGAAAAATGTTGGTAAGTGAATGTTCTCATTTGTGCTTTCCAAGTACCTTCCAGTATTCTGCCTTGCTTTTATAGTAAAAAGAAAAATTAAATAAAATTTACTATTAATTTTATGTTTAGGTTTATTTAGGAGAAGACACTAGTCTAGGTCATGTGAAGAGAACAAAGTTGGTTAATGTAGAGCAGGCTAATCTTCATGCTAGGGAATTTAAATCTTAAAAATGAGTCAAGTATAATTTAAAAAGCAAATAAATTAACTTTATGTACAAATATTATATACTCACACACTTTAGTTTTTCAGAAGACCTGCACAATGATTATATTAATTATCCCTACATTTTGCTCTTTGTATTTTCCTCAGAGTTTTCTTACCAGCTAAAATTTTGTTGTTTGTTTGTTTGTTAGTGTCCTTAGCCTGGGACACCTTCCTAGGTACAGTGGTTGTATTTGTCTAATTCACTATACTCTCTACACTCGTATAGAATGTGTATAGATCCGCTTATAGCATATAATAAGTGCTCAATAAATATTTATTGAATGAATAAATTCTTTTTTAAAAAGTGTTAAACATGCTATCTATATGAAGCTCTTAATACAGTGTGTTAACAGAGTTATCCCTTATAATTATGACCAATTTATTGGTGTTGTTATTGTTTAAAAATCACTCAGAATATTATAATCAAGAAAAGTTCAAAGGCAAAAGTGGCACTTGAGCTTCTTAATATTTCAGTGACTGGAGAGAGGGGACATTGTAGGCAAAGGATATGGCAGGAAGAATTAGGAGCAGACTGCGGGACAGCATTTCTGGAATGAGGGTGACAATGTAAATAATGTCCATGTTAAAATTCAAGTAAACAGGACTTGTTTAAATATAAGTGCAACAATTTGGATTTGATCCTAGAGGAGCAAAGAGCTACAAACTTGTAAAATCCTTAAAGGAAATTATATGACCTTTTATTCTTAATATCAATGATCAGGATTTAGTTCTGCCTTGGAAACAGCAGGCTGGCTGGCTGGCTGATTAAACTCATGAAAAAAAAATGTTGAGAAACATAGAGGCAATATCAAAATTATATCAGGGTTATGAATCGAGTGATGAAGTGCAAGATTCAGTTAATAAAAAGAGATCAAAGAACAGTTAACTAAATAGGAAGATTGTTTAAATAATTCAGGCATAAGATAACAAGGACTTAATGTAAAGAATGACATTGTGAATAAAAGAGAGAAATAATGTAAGTATAATTGTGAATAAAGAAATAGTCATATGTGCCCTATGAAACCATATGGTTTCAGTGTATCACGTGACTATAACAGTATTTTATTTGTTTTATCCATTTTTCATTACTTTCCATTAACTTATTTTTACACTTTGATCACTGGTGTGGTTTTCTTTGTTGTTTGGTAGTTTTATTTATTTTTTAGACATGTAAAAATTTGTTCCTTATTAAAAGCATATGTATAATTATATTTTATAAAATTCTATTTAGTATATATATATTACATATATAATATGTATTGGACCTTAATTCTTTAGCAGAAAACATTATTATCTGGTCTTCTAAAATTTTGAAGCTAAATATTTTTATTATTCAATGCTAAAGAGGGGCCATGTGTACTCATCCTTGAAACATATTTATCTTATTGACATGCAGGATCAAGAAGAAGGGAAATTCAGATTGGAGGATGATAACTGGATATTTTTTAAAGGCAATGAAAAGACAATGGTGGTTTTTAGAATCACATTTCTTTACGTGTAAAACACCAAGGGTCTCATAAAATTAAAAAGCCATTAAAGCTCTACCTAAAAATTGGCTGCAAGCATTTGACAGCAGTCCGCTGTCTGTAATTAATGAGTCCCCCCCACTCCCAGCTGCTCGAGTCATAACTGAGTATAAAGCGAGATAAGCTGATTTGGTCTGAACAGGAGGTCACCAAAGCAAGACAAGGGGAATTATACAGTCAAGGCCCCTGTGCTGCTGGAAAAAGCTATCATTTTAATAAAGGAGAAGAGCACATTCTTCAAGTACCCACAGGCCTTTCCGCTACCCCTTCTTAGCTGGTGTCCTCATTATTCTGCAGATCAAAAAGCGTCCAAAATGCAATGCGAGGACCTGAGAGGGAGAGAGACAGGGGCCATGGAATAAATGATGAAGTCTGTGGTAAAGTTTCCGACTCCATAAACTTTCGTTTTCTTTCTCTCCTGCTCTCTGTGTCTCTCTCACTTGGTTGCTCTTTTTTTTTCTTTTTCTTTTTCCATTCAAACTTGATTTGAATGTTTCTGTCTGTAAAAAGAGAGGAGACATTTTTAGTTTTTAGACAAAAAGAGGGTATCAAACCACCCTGCCTATGTCCATTATAAATTCTCTCTCTCTCTCTTCAGCAGGTTTCTGCTAAACTTTATTATTTTTTTTAAGGCAGGGTATTTATTTATATTTTTTTTAAGAGAGAGAGAAAGGGAAGAGAGATAGAAACATCCATGTGAAAGAGAAACATCCATCGGCTGCCTCCTGCACGCCCCCTACTGGGGATTGCTCTGCAACCCGGGCGTGTGCCCTGAGCAGGAGTCAAACCGGGACCTCTCAGTCCAGGGGCGGATGCTCACTCCACTGAGCCACACCGGCCAGACCATTTCTTCCAGTCTTGTACACACTTTATTTTATTTCTAATCCATAGTATTTGTTTTCCACATATTTTTCAAAATCTCTAGAACTCGTCTACATTTGAAAATTTATAGCCATGTCATTTGTGATCATTTTCACATTCATCTGCCAACCCCACTGCATTCGCACTGTAGTGAGAAACATACCCTCACTTGCTCACGCTGGGGAACCAAAGACTCCCCCAACTCTGCTATACCTCGAACTACTTTTCTCCCCCTCCTCTTCTTTCACTCTCAGTGTTTCTAATAAAAGTGTGCATTAATGAACTAAAAGCTAATGTTTATTGAGCTCTTCTTATGGACCTGGGATGATCCTAATAACTTTTACATGTGTCATTCAGATTGATCCTCATTACAAAACTCTACATTTGGTACTAGCACAGCTAATCTACATGTTGGAAACTGAGGCACAGAGGAGGTAAATACGTATTTTACAGTTGTACTCTCAGTTGTGCTGGTGCTAGGATTCGAACCAAAATCTGATTCTGGAGGTGAGCGATGGCCCTGGCCGATAAAACTTTCACCAGGGTTATGACCATGGCGTTCCTTTTGTTGGATCTGCCTTTAGGCAGATAAGGGAGTACAGAGGAAGCTCCTCCCTGCATTTATCATTTTTCAAGTTTTTACATGATCAAAATAATCAATATGCCAAAGAAGCATATTGTAGGGTGGCATGTCCTGAACCCCTGCCGTCATAGTTTGGAGTGGCATAACCTGCTACCCTTCACCAGTAAATGCTTCAGACACATCAGTGACATTTCCCTGTTGTCTATATTCTTGATCAAAGTGTTCAACCCTGGTATCATGTTTCACTGATACTTCTGGTAATATTAAGTATGTTGCTACTAAATATTCTTGTGAGTATTCTTTTTCCCCTGCTCAGATTTCTCCTTTTCTTTCTACTCACTTCTCTTATCCAGGCCACACTTGAGTACACCCCCATCATTCTGTATGCATTCTACCTTGAGATTTCATCTACATTCCTGGTTTCAAAATTATGTATATTGTGGTAGTTCTCTAATTGATTTCTCCAGCTCTTAAACATGTGGTAAGCCCTATTTTTTTGTTTTGTTTGTTTTTTGTTTGTTTTTAGCTCTGTTGACCACCTAAGATGTATAGTGTATCTGAGAGTTTGCTAAGTGCATCAAGCTCGCTCTTGACTGTTTGCCTTTTCCTTGGGCTCAACCACCCTTCTCTTCCATTCTTGCTTACCTGGCTAATTTCATAGTATTTTTAAGACTAAACGTTAAAAGAGTGTCTACCACTAGGAATTCTCTCACACCTCGCTCTCCATGTCAAGACCTCTAGTAGTCCTATAATATTTCCTCTTGATCTTTCCTTCTAAAAGTCTTGATTTTCCTGTGTGCAAATGCTTCCTAGAATAAAGAGTGCATTTCCCAATTTCTTTTCAGGTCAGGAGAGGGCATCAGATGATATTCAAGAAAAAGAATGCAAGCAGACATGACTCATATCTGTTCTTCAAGGTTTCCTTCATTTTTTTACCACCAAACTTTGAATACGACAGGACCTTTTCAGTACATGTATCCCTCTGGTTGACTAGAATGCAGATGTGAAGGCAGGAACTAAGCAGCAATATTGGATCATGAGGCAGCACGCATGGCAGGAAACAACATTCCACCATATTCTCTCTATTGTTTCACATGCTTTATCTCCTTAATTTTTAACATCATCTAACATACTGAATCAGAGAGGTCATGCCTGTGATGCTGACACAAAGTGACCTCATTGTAAATGAGTTTCTTAAACAAAATAAAATTTATTTTTTACCCCAAATATAATTAATGATAACAGTTCAGATTCAGGGAAAACTCTATATTCAGTGGGCAACCTTGGGGTATACCTAGGATATGATCTAAAGCACACTGATATGTGCCAGTGTAACCAATTAATTCATAAGCACATCCGTCTCCAGGTTTTTCTGCTTACTGTGATTCTTGCAAAATGTGTCACATAGCTATACTCAGCATCAAAGAGAGCTTGGAAATGCAGGGTAGACATATGTTCAAGAAGAAGAAGGGTGGATTTAAGAAACCAATTAGTACCCTGTGGACTGTGTGCTATACCCTTTTACTTATTTATTTTGTTATTTGTCTGAATTTGACCAAGAACTGCTACACAGACAGAGATTGAGTTCTGTTCTTTTCAATGGGGTATCCCCCAATGCCTAGGAGAGGACCAGGTACATAGTAGTTACTCTGTTCTTATTGGTTAAATAAATTAAAAAATTAATTAATACACTGTCTGGATTGTGCAGACAGTCTTGGCCCCTCCATAACAACATTCACATATAGTACAATAACACTGCAATGAACACGGGGGCTGCATATATTCTTTCGAACTAGTGTTTCACGTTTCTTTTTTTTTTTTTTTTTTCATTTTTTTTTTTTTTTAATCCTCACCCGAGGACATTTCTCCATTTTTTGTACAGATAGAGTGGGAGGGAGAGAGAGGAAGAGAGAGAGAGAGAGAAACATCGATGTGAAAGGGACACATCGAGTGGCTGCCACCTGCACAATCCAACCAGGGCCGGGGACAAACTGCAACCGAAGTACGTGCCCTTAGCGGGAACCGAACCCGGGTCTCTCCGGACCGCAGGCGGACGCTCTAACCGCTGAGCCAAACCGGCCAGGGCTCACGTTTCTTTATATGTGTTCCCAGAAGTGGAAAGTCTGGGTCATAAGGCAGCTTCAATTTAATTGTTTTTTTGTTTTTTTTTAGGAAACCTATATAATTTTATTAATCATTGTCACCCAGTACATTTAATAAAAAAATTTTTTTAAAGGAGGGGAAAAAAGACAAATCCATTTATAGAGGAAATCGATAAATGAACACAAAGAGTTAAAAAAAATATTTATATATAGTATGTTCCTGTTTTAGAGTCTAAGGAAATGGATGACCTCAATCAAAGACATTGTAGACATCTTAGATTTAGAAGCATTTTCATGTTATGAACCTCGTTTTGTGTGGTACATTATATAACTAATCCTCTTCTTTAGAACACCCTGAACACTTTGATAGCATTAAAATTCAGGTGCTTTGTTATATCCATTATAAGCAGCCTTTTAAATTGCATTATAACCCTCTGGAAACATATTGTAATTGAATGAAAAATGTTTCATTGTGTTCTTAATTTATATTATCCACAAAAAATGTTTCGACATTAAACTGCTAATGATTTGTTTCCCAGAATTGCTATTATTATTTATTATCAGAGTAGACCCTCAGTAATTTAAACTAATAACTGAGAGACTCACTTGAGATTACTGAATTTGGCAGATTAGTTAGTGAACAAATAAATATGAAAAACATCAACACTGCTGTAACACAAAATGTGCTTTATTCATTATTTTGATAAGTGTAGTTTAATTATAATCATCTATGGTAATGTTTCACAGTATGCTAATAAACACATTGCCATATTCTATGAAATTAATGAAGTCTTAGAAAAAAAGTGTTTTCTAAGTTTGTCCCAGTTTTGGGGGAGAAATATTAATCAGTGATTTAGTATGCTTTGCATTGCTTTCTTTGGCACTACTTTTAGCCCAGAAAACTAGATCTCATATTATGTGGCATTATTTCACTCATTCTATGCTTATTGTCTACATTACCTACTAGAAAATAAGGTTCATGAGAACACATTTACCTCATTTCACACATTTTACATGCAAGGCAGATGTATGTATTTGAGTTTATGTTGTATAGGTATATAATACTTTGCAAATAGAAAGATTTTAAATACCTATGAAATTTAAATATACATTTTAATCTCTGTCCCTGATATCCTATGCTTTTAAGGCCCCATTCTGTCTATCTTCACTGTTAGTAACCCCTATTCGCTTCCTTTGTGTCTATCTTCACTGTTAGTAACCCCTATTCGCTTCCTTTTTAATGTCAAAATACCATATATAGAGATACTTATAATCATTGCCAAATTATTAAAGTTATTCAAAGAGACCAAAAAGTTGTGCTGTTTGTTTTATTTTTCTTGTGGAGTAATCAAAAGGTACCAATAGCTTTTAATCACACCTGAAGACTTCTATATTAAAAAGGGCGAATTTTTCTAACCTGGATTTATTTATTTATTTTTATTAATTTGAGAGAGAGAGAGAGAGAGAGAGAGAGAGAGAGAGAGAAACATTGTTCCGTTGCCTCCTGTGTGCACCACGACCAGAGATGGAATCCGCAACCTAGGTATGTGCCCTGATCAGGAATCGAATTCACGACCCTTTGGTGTACAAGGACAATTCTCCAACCAACTGAGCCACAGCAGCCAGGGCATAACCTGGAATTATTGATTCATTAATTCTTTCAAACATTTAAGAGATCATCCACTGAGTTCCTGTTCTTTGTGATAAGAAAGCAGAAGAATAGAAAGTAGAATCTTTGCTCTCATAGAGCATGTTTCCTGCATGGGGGGACAAATGCGGAATGACATACACAGTTAACATAATTACTGGTTGTAGAATGACATACACAGTTAACATAACTTCTGGTTGTAGAGTACCACGTGATGAGGAGAAAAATAAAGCGAGGAAGAAAAGAAGTTGTGCTGAGTGCAGTTTCAGGAAAGGATGCCAGCGAGGTGATGTGAGAGAGGGCCTGAAGGAAGAGAGGGGTCCAGCTGTGCTTCCGTTGGAAAGGAGAGCCTTTAGCCGGGCTGTGCAGGGGCAGGAGCCGGCCTCGGAGGGGTGGAGGCCAGGATGTGTGTAAGAGAATGAGCAGGAGATAAGTCAGTGAGATGACAGGAGCCGGAGTGCCTGGTTACAGACCTCGTTCTCCCTTAGAGTACCATCCTGAAACATAGTTCTCAAATTTCTAAGCCACTGTGCTGTCTGTATGGTATTAATTTTTTTAGATGTTTCTGGAATTAGCCGTGTTTACCTTATGCAGACAAAAAAAACAGAAATACAAAGTCTATTATGTTCAAGAAATAGAATTATTCTGAAAAAAATGACTTCACTTAATACTTCCTCAATTTTACAATCAGTTAAAATAAATAGTATTATCTTGTTGTATTTTCACATTATATACTTCATAAATCTAAGTTCGAGGAGAAAAAATCATTTTTAACCAAATTCCCAAACCCAGATTATGTGACATAAAATAATGATTTGATTATATAAAAATTAAGATTTTTGTTTTCCAAAGAAATCATTAACAAAGTAAGAGAAGACAAAAAAAATAAGAGACGACATTTACAATCTCCAAAATCTTCAATGTGCTATTGTGTACAATGTATCAACAATAATAGACACCAAAACCCACAGAAAATTTTACAAAAAATAAGGACACCATAATTTATGCAAGTAAAGCAATCTGTGGGAGAAGAAAAAAATTTAACATGATTCTGAAGAAATGCTTAAAATTCTTAAAAATCAGAGGCATGAAATTTAAGTTTTGAAGTTATGAGGCAAAAAAACTGTTAGATTACCAGTAGCAAAAATTAGGAAGCTGGATAGCTAGCATCAAGCGTTGTTGGGAGAGTACATATAGCTGAAGGCTCATGTCCTGTTGGATGGGAGAACTGTGAAGAAATTTTGAATAGTATGGCACGGAATACTCAGGTTCAGTATTCATACTGCATAAAAGGACAGGTAGAAAGGTTTTTATTGCAGTAGTAATTTGGTTAGTCACACCTCACAGCCGTTCACCATCAAATGCATATGATGGAGTACCATGCACAAGATAGAAGCAGCCGCTGAGATGTATGCATAACAACATGAATAAATGATTTCAAAAATGATACAAAATAAAAAGTACAGTAACATATATGTGAATTACAAATTATGTGCATTCAAAATGATAACATTTTTCAAGAACACATGTACATGAGAAAGAAGAACATGACAGTGAAATACGAAATTAGAAGAGAATTTTTTAAATTACTATTTTATTTTCTCTGCCTGCTAAAACTACCAAAAAGATAATTAGTTAAGAAAGTGGGAGACCAACTAGCAATGCATGATTACAAAGTTGTTTGATACAGAGGGCTTATTTTAATGATTTGCTTTTACTTATGCACATGTATGTACACACACAATTTAAGCATCTAAACGTCTGCTGACATTTTATTACATTAAAGAAAATTATCACCATAATATAATAAAGGAGGTAAATTAACTGTTTTTGTAGCAATAAGATCAGATTAAAAATATTCTAATATTGATAAATACTGTATACAAGAAACTTATAGAAGATATAATACTTTTATGTTTTCCCCTCATTATCATCCCAGGAACAATATAAGATGCCTTCCTAAATGACTGCTCTTCATAATTTTACCAGTAATCATACTCAGTGCAATAAGACAAGAAATTAAATACGAGAATGTAATCATTTGATTTCTAAATTAGTGGATACCTACGGTACTCAATTAGCAACTCGTTTTCCCATTTTGGCTCCTGAAAACATTGAGAAAGGAACAGAGCTATAACAGATGAGAGACAGTAAAGCTGATACTGGTAGTTTTAATTGGAGTGAATGTCTTTGCTTTTATAGAAACTCAGAAATAGAATTCTGCACCTTGTCAAAAATCATGCCGAGTAACCATAAAGCTTCCTCAGGGCAGGGCCCATACCCTATATTTACTACGTGGTCAGGTGCAATGAAGAGAAATTCTCCTGTATTTTTTAATCCCACAAGAAAGAAGCTTATATATGATACACATTCCCCCTGTCCCCACCAAACTTATCACACATTAAGTTACTTTTACCCTGCTACCGAGTGACTGGAGGTCAGAGCAAGGGCAGGAGCTGGTCTTGGCGAGCTACTTCTAAATGGAAGGACTTCAGAGAAAAATAAATATATGTTTTTAAACTGTCTGTGATGTTGAATTTTTTTGTAATATCTATTATTGTGACAATGAATTAATACATTATAGAAAGTGAAGAATGTGTTTGTGTGTGTGTGTATGCACTTTACTTAGAGAATAAAGATTGCTTTCTAAGCCAAAAATAAAAACAAAACCAAGACAAAAAAAAAAAAAATCCAATACTTTTTCTCATACAGATATTAAGTATCAATGAAATGAAATAAATAACAAGTTAAAAGGGTGAAATAGACTATGAAAAATTATGTAGCTCATATTGCTATGAATTGGTATAAAATCCAAAGCCCTATATCCAAAGAGAATAATAACAGTAAAAAAAAAAAGTGCTCAAAATATTAAGAACAAATTCACAGAATTATTAGAAGAAAAATATATTAATTATTCTCATCTGATGCATACTGCATATTCAATAAGAATCAGTAATATTATTAATCAATATGTTTTGCTCCAAATAAGTCTAAGAGAAGATGTTTAAAAAATTGTTATTCATGAACATGAGCTTAGATAAAAGCTTAAAATGTTATTTTTGCTATTAAAACAGTTTCAAAGTTGATTTATACATTAAATGTGATGACAAAAAATTTTTTTCAAGGCTTTTTTTTTTGGTAAAATTGGCAAGTTAATCCTGAAATTTGTGTAGAAATGCAAATGATTTGGAATAGCCCAACGACTGAGAAACTAGGTTAATGATGGAGGACTCAGATCATCCAATGCTAATTCATATTATAAAACTGCTGTATTGGGGCATAATGACAGACAAATACATGAAGCAGAATAGAGTCCAAAAATAGATTGGTAATTGATTTTTGACAAAAGTGCAAAGGAAATGAAGTGAATTGAATGGAGAAAAGATAGTGTTCAAACAAGGGTGCTAAAACAATAGAATAGTCATAAACAAAAAACAAAACAAAAACCAAACACAAAACCCCAACTCAATCTATACCTTGTATCGTATAAACACAAAAAGCCAGGACCCCCAAAACTTAAAACTATCATAACGAGCCCATTTGTAATCTTCATTGTGAAGTTCTAACTAGTATGATGGGAAAAAAACGAGAGAGAGAGAGAGAGAGAGAGAGAGAGAGAGAGAGAGAGAGAGAGAGAAGCAAAATACCCCACAGTTTTATTTTATTTTTATTATTTTTTTTTAATGAATCCTGAGAGAAGCAATAGCTTCAGAAATTCAGAGCAGTGCCCAGATTCTTCCAGCGCTGGTGTGTAGAGTAAGTGGCTTCCACTGTGTGAGCCATACCAAAGATTATTAAGGGAGTCCTTGAACCTATAAAAGTAATTAAGCTTGAATATCAAAAGCTATTCTCAGTTATAACTAAGACACAGTAGGGAACATAGCTGACTGATTACACGGCCACGTAGTGGGAACCCTTCTGTCATAAGAACCCAGTTATAAAAGCTGGTATTTAAATTTTTTTAACTTGGAAGGTGCAGCAGAGTTGGAAAAAGCAATCAAGTTCCCAAATGAGAGTTGAGTACACTCTCTGCTAAAGAATGCCAGTCAGCAGTTTGAACTTTCAACTTCTATGAGGTGGAAACTGCAAGCAACTCTGTGAAGTAAAGACATCTAAACAGGTGTCAAGTGCATGATCCAAGCTGCCAGCCCCGTGGTGGGCACGTCTCTGCCAGGCTGTGAGTGTCACCTCCCAGGCAGGGAGAGGCCTCAGGCACCATCGTAAGTTCAAGGAAAAGACGCAGAATTTAGTGTTTCAGAAAAGAATTCTAAGGAGGTGCACTGCAGAGAAAAACAATTTACATCATGAAGAAGTTTCTACAATAAGACTTGAAGGATGTTTGATCTGTAGATCCATTGAAAAATATTTTCTGTAGGTTTTGTTATATTTTTTTATTACATGAGCAATGGAAGGAACTAATAGTAGGATGCTTTGTTGTTGTGGTTGCCTGAGCACTCCTTAAACTCCATATGCTCTAAGAAAACCAACATTTTTTGATTCCGTTAACAGCGACCGTCAACCGTTGTGTGGCACATTGGCTGAAAATCGCTGCCCTGTGCTGTATGCATTAAACCAGTGGTTCTCAACCTTCCCAATGCCACAACCCTTTAATACAGCGGCTCATGCTGTATGTGGGCATATCTGCATGTGGGCGGACCCGCCTGGAGACGGATAGAGGAGCGGTGTCTTGGTTCCTGAGACCATCGGAAATACGTGTTTTCCGATGGTCTTAGGCGACCCCCATGAAAGGGTTGTTCGACCCCCAAAGAAGTCGCAGCCCACAGGTTGAGAACCGCTGCATTAAACACTCAGAAAGTGCTTCATTTCTACTCATATTTTACCTCTGTGTTCACACTTATTTGTAGCACTAACAGCATTTCAGCAGTAAGGTCATTCTTACTGAAAAACACTTCAAAAAACATAATAAAATATGAAAATAATAAAAGTAAAGCAAAAAATGTTAATTGTTCCTGAATTTTTAAATTCTTAGACAGAAAATAATGTGTATTTTAGTGTCAGCTTTGTTCAAATACTTTCAAAGTTAATAATTACATTTGATGCCATTGCTCCAACCATCCTTGCCACTGTCTTCCAACCTGCAAGTCACTTCTGTGTTTGCTTAAAATCCTCTGGTACCTGGTTCTGTGGTCTTCCTTATTATCTCAGCCCTTGTCATCATTCTGGACAGAATTTAGGATTTATTTTTATTGAATCTTAGAGAGAGAGAAAGAGAGAGAGACAGAAACATCGATGAGAGAGAACATCAGCTGGCCGCCTTCTGCATGCCCCCCACTGGGGATGTGGCCCACAACCTGGGCATGTGTCCTGACCAGGTATCGAACCAGTGACCTCTTGGTGCATGGGTCGACGCTTAACCACTGAGCCAAACCAGCGGGGGCAATTGTTGTTTTCTGAATCTTTGTTTATCTATCTTACTTTTATTTTTGATTTTATTTTATTTTATTTTATTTTATCCTCACCCGAGGATATTTTCATTTTCCCTTTTTTTGTTCAGGTAGAGTGGGAGGGAGAGAGAGGAACAGAGAGAGAGAGAGAGACATTGATGTGAAAGGAACACATCGAGTGGCTGCCACCCGCACAACCGACCAGGGCCGGGGACAAACTGCAACTGAGGTACGTGTCCTTAGCGGGAACCGAACCTGGGTCTCTCAGGACCGCAGGCCGACGCTCTAACCGCTGAGCCAAACCGGCCAGGGCTATCTATCTTACTTTTAAAAACTGAAAATTGAGCATCAAATTCAATGACACTCTTCTGTTTTTCTCCCTTTCTAATGTATTGGTCCTAGTACTGCTTTGGTATAGTGGAAATCTGTGTACCTTGGCTTCTCTACTTTATCCATTTTTATCACTCTTATTACTCCCTTGCTTATCCTCCAAGTCCTTTGCTCCATTGTTCTTGAGTTTCAATTAGACCATGGGCATTTACCCAGGGTTCACTTCCCGCCACCTCTGCTCCTGTGCTTGGCATCCCGATACAACCAGCACAAGATAATCATGTAACCTGGAATTCAAACACATTCCTTGTCTCCTGTGTCACCTGAGCCCTAAAATCTATTTAGGAATGATTCCGTATTTCCCCACTCAACAGAGCTCTTTCAAACCTTCTCCACTCTCCTCGAATTCCTCACCCCATCAAACCATGCCTAATCTCAGTAATAAAATAGTCATAATTTTCCAAGCACTCAATATGCTGCACAACCTACAAGCCCTCTCACCTCGTTTTATCCTCTCAACAGCCTGCAGAAGAGGTTTCATTATTCTCATTTACTGAAGTAAACTGAAGGTGGGCATGAGAAGAGTAATGTCAAGGTTTTATAACGAATACTAGTTAAAGCTTGAATTTGAACTTGTCAACTTGTGATCGAAAATGCCTCCTCCAGGAGAAAAGAGAAACAAACAGGTGCCCCTTTGTTACTGAGAACTGAGACTCCATTAGATGAGAATTGCCTTCTCGCCTGCATTTTCGTTTTAAATGCATTGTGTCCTGTTTCTCATTTTCTTCCTATTGTCTAAGTTGTTCTAGTTCCTGAGTTTATGAGCACCTAATGTTACTTTCATCCGCCTACATGAATTCTTCTCCTTTGGATAATCCATTTTCTCTTCTAGAGCTTTGATTTGTCCTCTGGATCCTCTCCACTAGTATCAAACAATAACAATACGCATGATAATCATCAAGTTCCATATAAAACATGAAAGGGGACTGATCACACTCCACACAACTCTAGGTTTCTGGTCCTTACATAGTGAAGCTTTTGAGGGTGGCTTATAGTCAATATTCACTCCTCTTCTGTCACTTTTTGTTCCTTATATTGAAAAATCTGAGTTTCACCCATCTCTCCACTGAAACGGCCTTCCTGTGTATCACCAACAAACTTGCCGGTAAGTCCAAGGTAAACTTTTTGTTTCTTGCTTCTTCAATACTTTGGAATATTCCTATGCTAATTATATATTTCCTTTTAACAAATTACCAACACTTAGGAAAATACATTTTTAAAAAATTTTCAAGCAGTATGCAGTTCTGTAGGTCATGAATCACAGTTTGAAGGTCATGAATCGGGCTGTGGTGTCTCTGGCCACACTACTCAGCATTCCACAGGCGTGGAATCAAAGTGTTGGTAGGACTGTGCTCTCATCTTCAGTCCTGGATCCTCTTTCAAGTTCCTTCAGGTTGAAGGACAGAGTTCCTTGGATTCTAATGCTCCTGGATGATGGATGCATTCATGTTCTAGCCCTTTGGCCTTTCTTACAACATAGTAGCTTTCTTTTTCAAAGCAGAAGGAGAATCTTCTACCAGCCTGTTATAAAAAAATATTATATAAAAATTATTGCCATCAGCTTTTCCATAGTTTCATCTAATCAGGAATAGGATAGGCTATTCCATCATATTCTCAGGTCCTGCCCACACTCAAGGGGAGGAGATCCATCTAATCATTTATACCACTGGGATCTTGGGGGATATCTTAGAATTCTGCTTACCATATTTTCCTCCTCTGAGAGGTTCCTCTGACACCGCACTTTCAAAGATTTTTTCCTTCTTCAAACTTGTCTTCAAGTTACCATTTTTTTTATGCCCTGCCCTTAAAATATTTAATATTGTCCATCTCCAAGATCTAACCTCACATCTATAATCTGATGCTAGTCAAATTTATATCTCCATTCTTAAAATCTTGTTTTTCAAAAGCATGCATCTAACTACTTTCTGTCTATGGCAATCTCTACTTGGGTGACCAAAGGAATATCAACATATAAATTAACTTATTATTACTACCCCCCCTCTAGTGAATAAAAAAAAAAAATTATTCAAATAGTAGCCCATACAAGAATTCAGCTATATTCTTCAGTTGCTCTTTCACACTTGCCCAGCAAGCTCAATTAATCATGAAACACTTTTACTTTCACCTCTTATTAACTCTGATCTATCGACTTTGAACTGTCAATATATTTTAGCCAATTAGACAAGTATTTCCAAATTAATTTTTTCTTTCTATATTAATTACAGAAGCATGTTTCTAATTGTTCAGACTTCTCCTTCTTAAACTCTTTAATGCCCTCTCTTTGATCTTGTAAACACCTTGCAATGACATTCAAAGACCTTTTAAGAGTAGGGTCCAGCTTAGTTCTTCCAGTTTCATCATTAGATTTTATCAACACCCAGAAATTTTTCTCCAAGTCTATTAAATTGTTTGCAGATCTATAAACATTTATTTATTTATTCTACCTGTGGGGTGCATCTTTGAACATGTTATTTTCTTGATTGACTAGAATATTCTTTTTCTCCTTTTTACCCGATTGACTTCTATTTATCTTTGTGGTCACAATTTAGATTTCATCTTTGATGGGTAGCCTTCTCTTGCCATTCTTTACAAAATGTGCTGAGAAGATTGTCTTATAAGTTTATTCCTAATAAATCAATTATAATTGCTATTTAAGTTGCATTTTTTATTGATTGTTTCAATAGAAGTAAACAGATTAAACAATACCATAAATTTATTGAATGAGTCTTAAAGGACAAGTTATAAGCAAGATACAAGGTGACAGAAAGTATATATACAGGAAAATAAAACATTAAAATGACAAAAAAATGCATTGTCTTTGGGATACTCAAGTATTTCAGTAATTTACAGTATGACGTATAAATGTCAAAGGGTATTTAAGAATGCTGGAGAGAGAGTTCACAATGAAAAGAATCATTAATGACTATACTTAATCTTGTGGTCAGTGAGAAGCCACTGAATGTTTGTAAGCAACATGACATAACTCTCCTTTCCTTTTAAATCTATTGCAAATGACTAGATAAAAGATTGATTAACGGTGGCAATCCTGTAGGAAGATAGATTAGAAGATTATTGTTATAATCAAGGTGAGAGATGAGTAGAATATAAAAAAAAAAAAAATTCAGGTTGGAAATGAAAGAACAAATTTGAGAATAGGAGGCTAGAGTTTAAAATATTAAAAGGCAACTGTTTATCTCATCCTATTCTTTGGTCAAAATTATATACATACACATACACAGATACGCACAGATATACTCAAGAAATAGCACAGAGATATTCACTACATTTCTCCCATCATTCACTAATAAATTTGAAAACTTCTTGATAACAGGAACCATTATTTTTTAATTGCATAACACCTACTGTGAATTTTTAATTTTAGTTACATATACACACACACAAATACAAATATGCAAAAATGTGTGCTTCAAACAGTAGAATACTAGGGTCTAAACAACTAGTTTATTAAGTAAATCCACAATCTTTTATTTGTTTTGCATATTCTAACTTCAGTTTCTGAAAATTCCATCCAGATAATATATTTGATCCATATTGAACCATAATTTATACACTACTGAAATTCTTCAGGACTTCTCTTTGTTTGAATATTGATATCATCTAAGCCAGGACTGTCCAATAAAACTTTTGTATTGATGGTTATGTTCTATTCTTGTGCTGTTTAAATATAGTGGCTATTAACTACATGTGGCTATTGAGACTTTGCAATGTGGTTCATGTGACTGAGGAACTAAGTTTTTAATTTTGTTTTATTTTAATTAATTTAAGATTAAATGGCACGCATCTCAGCTTTTAAACACCAGACTTCTAATGGTTGGAAATCACTGGAACTTGACTTTCTGTAATTTGATTCAACTAAACTAAAATTAAAAATAAATTTATCAAAATCCTCCTTTGAGTCCTCAACATTGTGCTAACCACCGCAAAACAAAGATGTAAAGTCAAGTATGTTTAGGAATATCTTTTAATTTTTCATCTTGCAAACTCTTTCATCTCTATGCATCAAAATTTGCTTTTGTAATGTTGTGTTTTTAAAATGTATCATTATTAGTATCATCTGACTTCACTTTGTAGTATATTATTATTGAATAAATTATGTAATTGAACTTATAGCATAGGGTGAACATAGAATGTAAAATGGTCAAGAAATGGATATAAAAATAAATAAGAAATCCAACATTTATTTTTGATGTTTTGCTCTATATGTATAATATCAGTGTGTTAAAAATGCCACATACATGGCAACATTGATACATTTTTAAAGCAATATCAGAATTCTTGAAAGTTTCAAAAATAGATATTTTATTTATAACTATCAAGAGTTCAGTTGTGAGAGAAAACCTACTTTTGTATCATGGATGACCCTTACATGCACTATTAACAGAGTTGCATTTTCTTATAACTTAATTTAGGATATTTAAATGTGATATTTATTATAAACATAGATTTCAACTTTTTGGAGTGATGATTGCACAAAACTCATTGCAGAAAGTTTAATGATCTGAGTCTAAAAAATTTATAGATGTATTCTGTTCTTGGTTTCCACAGCACATGGACACATTAAGGTTCTGGTGACTGAAGTCGTGCAGGAAAGAAAACTGTTACACTTTCTTTCATACAACATGGCTTAAATTTATTTGGCTAAAAACACTATTTTGTTGTTCTCTAAATGACAGTAATATTTATAATTTGGAGCTATTATTACACCAAATATAATTTTGGATATGCTTTTCTAATATGTGGTTGGTGTTTTTAGCCTTTTCCTTTTGAATGAAAATATTTCCAATTCTTTGAATTTGCTTTTGAGGTTCATTGACTCAGTTAGTTCTACCATAAATAGTAATTGTCTTACCTTATTCTAGCCTCAATGGTAGGTTTAGTCCTCTTGGCTTATAATATGCACTAATGCTTTAAACAAAGGCTTCTCTGTCTTACTATAGTAAGTTTTTCTGAATTCCAAGATAGATATTAAAGACCAAGATTTTCAAAAGGTTAGAAGACTTAGTTGTTTGTTTGTTTTTTATCCTCACCTGAGGATATTTTTCCACTTTTGTTCAGATAGAGTGGGAGGGAGAAAGAGAAAGAGAGAGAGAGAGAAACAGAGAGAAAGAGAGAGAGACATCGATGTTAAAGGGACACATCGAGTGGCTGTCATCCACACGACCCAAGCAGTGCCGGGGACAAACTGCAACTGAGGTACATGCCCTTAGTGGGAACCGAACCCGGGACTCTCTGGACCGCAGGTCGACTCTCTAACCACTGAGCCAAACTGGCCAGGGCAAGACTTAGTTTTTTATTTTATTTTTAATAATATTTGTATGTGGATACTTGCTTAAGTAGATTATTTAAAAAATATTTTAAAGTTTGTACTTTGATATAAAAGGCAGAGACTTCATATATAGATAAAGATATATAGATATATCTATATCTATATATAGGTTTTCTTCAACTAATAACGTTATATAAGATTCAAGTGTACAATTCTATGATACATAATCAGTGTATTGCATTGGGTGCCCATCACCCAAAGTAAAATAATCTTTCATCACCATATATTTGACCACCTTTATCCTTTACTAGTCCCCAATTACCCTTCCCTCTGATAACTACCGTGCTGTTGTCTCTGTCTCTAAGTTGTTTGTTTTTCTTGTTTATTCATTTGTTGCTTTCAGTTTTATATCTTAAATATGAATGAAATCATATGGTTCTTAACTTTCTATCTGACTTATTTCACTTTGCATGATATTCTCAAGGTCTATCCATGTTGTCACAAATGGCAGTATTTCATCTTTTTAATGGCTGAGTAGTAATCCATTGTACGTATATACCACACCTTTTTATCCAATCATCTATCAAAGGACACTTCAGTTGTTTCGATGTCTTGGCCATCATGAATAATATTGCAGTGAACATAGGGGTGCATATGTCTTTGCAAATAAATATTTCCAAATATTTTAGATAGATATCCAAAAGAAGGTTTGGTGGATCATATGGTAAATGTATTCTCACTTTTTCGAGGAATCGCCAGACTGTTTTCCACAGTGGCTGTACCAGTCTACATTACCACTAACAGTGAACGAAGGTTCCTTTCTCTCCACAACCTCTCCGATATTTGTGATTACTTGTCTTGATATTAGCCATTCTAACAGGTATGAGGTGGTTTCTCATTGTAGTTTTGATTTGCATTTCCCTGATAGCTAGTGAAGTTTGAGCATTAAACAAAATGGTAAGCCTGGCCAGTGTGGCTCAGTTGAGCATGGACCCATGCACCAAGAGGTCGCCAGTTCAATTCCCGGTCAGGGCACATGCCCAGGCTGTGGGCCAGATCCCCAGTAGGGGGCATGCAGGAGGCGGCCAATCAATGTTCTCTCTCATCAATGTTTCTATCTCTCTCTCCCTCTAACTCCCCACCCCTAGTATCAATAAAGAAAACAACAACAACAACAAAAAGAAATGTTAATACATCAAGGTTGGTCCTAATACTAACTCATTTTCCTCTTTTCCTTCCCGTTCCTTACCGTTGGTCTAACCAGGTCTGACTAAATTTTCTTTTTACATTTCCAACATAGGTTTATGCAAAATTCTACTAGAAAGTGTGTGAATTCATTTAATTCCCTTGCTGCAGAGTAAATAGAGTGTTGGTCTAATTTTATTTATAATAAAAGTAAATTTTTGATTTGAGATATTTGTATTGGCTTTACATCAAAATGTTGCTAAATATGTAATGAGATTATATAGAAATCACTTGTATCTATGCTGAAGTTGTAACGATAGTATTTTAAAAAATAGATACATCATTGCACTTACATTCTGAATACATTCTAAACATATGCCTTCCTATCTCATCATGCTCACCTAGCCTTTGTGGTAGATGCTTTAGTCAGAATAAAAGCTGACATCTTACCGTAATCGTATGGCCTTTCCTCACATTTTAGGGTTTTTACCTTTGTAACGATGAAGTGTTTGATTTTAAAAAATATTTTGTGAATATCAGTTACCATGTTAATAGGCCATAAATGTTCTAGATACTACATTCAAGGAAGCATTGGTCTGTATAGCGCTGATGAGTGATTGTTAAAATTTGACAATAAGTATTATCAAAATCTCATTAACTTAGTCATAAAGTGTAAATATACAAAGTTTAACTATGGGAAGTAACGCATTATATCATACGTGTGTGTGTACTAATAGCAACATGTTTGTTATTATTGTAATACTAGTTAGGGATTTATATTAATGCAATTACATGATATTGGCAGCAAGAAAGCTTTATTTATGTATGTATTGGTTTATTTATTCAGACTTTGGTTTTAGGATATTTGGAGGGAAGATCTAGTATAGTTATATACTCAAGTCTGCCCAAGATTTTTTTACCTTTGTTAATTTTAAGATTTCTAGTGCATAATTGTACATATCTACAATTTTATCTTCTATTAACTAATGATTTTATTAATTTTTTGCAGAGTATCAATAATCTCCTGGGAAACTTTTTAGTCTTAAATTGACATGTGCTAAATTACTGATCTATACCGAGCAGGCTTTTTAGAAGTACTAATTGACACTTGAAAGGTGATCCATTATCTAAAGAAAATTTGACTAAGTCCAGATAAGACATTAGAAATAGAATGCACTTTAATATGTCTAACACAAATGCCTGTTTTATTGGCTGAACAAGAGAGATAAGGGTAAATTTAGTAAATAAATGCAACTGGAAGTTATCTTCCCTTTCTTTTTCATTCCAATTTAATATGCCATTTTATGTAATTATTTATTGCTAGCTGTTTGCATTTTTAAAGGTTCCAAATTTCCAGGATCTTCTAAGTCAAAATTATTTAAAACTGCATTGCAAGTATTAAGATTATGAAAATTTCTGAAGTGTCTTAAAAATAATGACTACTTTTCCACTTGTAAAATGACATTTTTTATATTTATTACTGATGCTACATTAGCATTATTTGTGTGTGGTTGGCCACTAACTTATGGGGAAACAAATAAAATATTTTTAAAAGAATTGTATTGAATTATAACTAATATGACTAATGCTATTCTAATATAACTATTTTCCAGTTATTTTTTATAATGTGTTTATGATATTGTTTGATTTTTAAATATTTTTAATCGCATGAAAAAAATTTACCAGAAATCTTGAGAGATCTTAACCTCTATGGAAGAACAATCTTAAATATGTAAAGTGATTGTGATAGAATTTTTTCTTGTGTTCATTTGAAAAGAATAGAAAGAACTCCTTGTTCCTTAAAATTTTTAGGCGAATAATAGAATTGAAAGATGAGCTTTGGAGCCAAAATAAAGTAAAAAAAAATATGTATGTGTGTGTGAAAATACCAATCAGACTCTAGTTATTTGACTTGGACAATATCTGTGGGTCCCAGTTTCATTATTGATAAAATAAAAATAATTATTTCTGCCAAAGAGATGTACTATGAAATTTAATAGGGATACCTTTTGCAGAAATGTATTCCACACAAGCATATAATGACCTTTTAAACTATTAAGTGATATTAGACTTGGTACTACTCTTGAACGTGATATTACCCAGTACTTTAGCCTGTGACCCATTCTCTCAGTTTTAATAATTAATTGTCAATAATTTATATCCATGGTTGTATACAGTATAGGTCCATGTAGTAAGGAAGTTCATATATTCACTGATCAGAGTATGTTTGACTATTATCTATCATCCCACTGAGTAAACCATTATTTAGGATTTTTAAAAGCTTATTTATGTATCAAAAATTGACCTCTATCATAGTTTTTTTTTAAAAAAAAATAATGTCTTTTTACTAGAGTAAAATGCTGGTTTGTTAAAGATCACGTCTGTCATTCTATCTCTTATACCATCTCAGATCCTGGCACACAATACATGCTTGTTAAATTAAATAAATTCATAAATGTATTCCATAAAAATGTATATGCATTCATATTAATGTTATACATAAATACATTACTAATATTAGTATATCTATATATGTTATTAATTGTAATAATGATGATTGATATATTTATTTACATATAATATACATTTTATTTATAAATATTTGATAAATAAATGCATTATAGATTTACATACTTTTCTTGGAGTGGCAGAAGTAGGTTTACAGTTATGAATACACAAAAGTTTATTTTTCTATTATTTATGTATTAATTACTGTATTTTTTTCCATATGAACAACTGCAAACCTATTTTTGCTCTATTCTATACATACCTAGAGTATATATGTAAAATGTAAGGAATAGTTAAGTTTTTTTTAGGAAAAATTCTAATAAAATGTATTAAGATACTGTTGATCTATCCTAAAAGACAATGTTAAAAGAGAATATTTCTCTATGGGACCAGTTACAAATTCTTTCTCATCCTACAGGTCTAAGACTCATGGTTTACTGATTTTCTAGCTACAATGTATTGTTATACAGCAAGAATCCAGGATCTCATGAGATCCGCATAGCACCTTAATGAATTTTTCACCAATTTTTATTAGTGCTCCTGTGCCAAAATTTTCCAGGACATAAAAGTTCATCAGTGCACTTATATTTATTCTCTACAATATCTTCAGACTTTTGTAATAATATAATTTCAAAGTATCTGCTTAGCAATTTTAATAATAAATATCGTATTAATGATTTTTAAATGCAGGTAGGAGAAAAATGGACATTAACAGGCTTAAACGTTTGTATATAATGTGTACCATGCATTCTATTTGCTTGTTTTTTATGCTGGATATATTGCTTATGTTGTGGAATAAAATTTGTAGTTTGCTTAGCAAAACAGAAAGCAATCTAACATAAATTGATAGAATATTGTTAAAAAAAAAATCTAGCTGGGTAAAACTTCAAGAACAACATATTACCCAAACTGGTATATGACCAAAACACTAGGATTTAATGGCTCTATATCATTTCTGTGTTTGTTTCTGTGAAAATTGCCTGAGGTTCTGTAGCTATTCCTATTTCACATTTGAAATATGGCTCCATTCTCCATCAGATGAGGCAAAGGATGCAGACTTATGTAATGAACCATGAAGTAAAGGCAAAGAAAGAAAGTTCCCTGAGATATAGCAGAGAGAATCTCTTATTTGTTTCATATAAAAATTCTGTTACTGAAAGTAATGTTATTGAATGAAGAAAGAGTGAATCTCAGAGGATTTTCCTTAATATAATAGGGCAGTTTTAGGAATTTCCCAAGCAAAAAACACAAGGTTACTTTAATCTTTATTTCTTTTTGTTGTTGCTGTTGTTTTCTTTTCTTCTTCTTCTTTTTTTTTTTTTTTTTAGTGAAAAGTATAATCTACCCTAGAAAATTGCACTTTAAATTTCTAAATATAGCAACAGTTTTACTTCAGTGCTGTCAGAGACACCATGTAAATCAAATATATATACACACCCCCAAACATATACCACACACACACACACGCCACCCCCCCCCCCCCCCCACACACACACACACACATAGCCGGCTGGTGTGGCTCAGTGCACTGAGCATCCTCTCATGGACTGACAGGTCCCAGTGCAATTCCTGGTCAGGGCACATGCCCAGGTTTCCAGCTCGACCCCCAGTAGGGGCGTGCAGGAGGCAGCTGATCAATGTTTCTGTCTCACATAGATGTTTCTATCTCCCTCTCCCTTCCTCTCTTTATAAAAAAAAAAAAAAAAAAAAATTAAAAAGAAAAAAAAAAAAAGAAATTCCAATGGCTCATTGTTAGGACTTTTACTTGAGGGTTTGTTGGGAACCTAGAGTGGTTATTAAGGAAGTATAATTCTAGGATGACAAGAGGGTCAAGAGAAAGGAAGCAAACCCTGCCTGTTCTAGAGTAGATACCACAGGTGACGCTGAGCAGATATTTAAGTAAAGAAAGACACCCAATGACTGTCTTAAACTATTTCTTCTTCCTTTTTTAAAGAAAATAGATCATTTACCAACATTCTTCTATATATGTAAAACACAGACAAGAAAAAAGAGAGAGAGAAAGGAAGAGTCCATAGAATCTGCACAATGACACTGGAGAAGGAAGGGATAGATACATAAATTAGACAATATCCCAAAGTTATGCATCATCAAGGAGGAGATTGAGT
The DNA here is from genome assembly GCF_014108415.1 of Molossus molossus. Classification (NCBI taxonomy): domain Eukaryota; kingdom Metazoa; phylum Chordata; class Mammalia; order Chiroptera; family Molossidae; genus Molossus; species Molossus molossus. Next base: position 22,405,540 of record NW_023425344.1, read on the forward strand.
TGTGTTTACTCCCAGAATAATGATAAATATCAGTCACTGAACTAAACACAGTGATATAAAACATTGAATGATAAATTAGAGGTTAAATGCTTACATCCTATTGATCTATTCCTTCAGGTTAAGACTATTCTACCTGTATGTAGACTTTTTTATTTTTTCCTTTCTTCATACAAATAACATTTCTGAAACATTGAGGCATCTTCATTTGATGCATGCTGAATGTCATGGAAGTCACTTTTCTTCAGCTCATCTTTAATGAACAATTTCAATGCAGCAATGTTGTCAAGAGTATCAGTGTTAGATGTACCTGTATTGGAACCTTGTCTTGGATTTTTCTATGTACTGACTATATGACCTTCAGCAAGTAATTCAACCTCTGAAAACCACGGTTTCTACCAAAAAATGAAGACTTTAACATTGGTGTCCCTGATTTAAAATATTTTTAGATAAAATTAACCTCTAAAAAACAGTGTCTATGTTAGTTCAGATTAAGTGCCAGTCAGTTGCAATCATGATGGTTATTGCTGTTTCTTTTTATTCCTTCTTATTTTCTAGATTAAAACATTTCTTGGAGAATTTTTTTAATCATCAGCAAAGACCTTTCTGATTAGATCTCCAATGCTGAAATGTTGTTACTGAGGGACTGACAATTGCTCTTTATGAACCACAGTATTCTTGCTGCATTAGTTTGTGTGGATATATAGTCTGGCTTCATGCGGAGGGGGAACCCAACCCATTCACAATCAAAAAATGCTTTTAAATTACCACAATTTATTCTGATTCAGAAGGAAGAACAGTAGGCACTGAACCCTACTTTGTATCTAGGACTTCATTAACTTTAGCCTTCCATATTATTTTCCAGATTAGGACCACAACAAAGGTGACCTGGCACAAATAAAGGGAAACATATTCCGTTAAATCCTAGTAAAAGAGTATTAAGAAAATTCAAAGTCCAGAATATTATTCTACAGTATTTTCCAAAATATCTTTGACCTATCAAACCTTACATTATTAGTCCCATTAACACTTTTTTTAATCCTCATCCGAGGATACTTTTCCATCAATCTTGAGAGAGAGAGAGAGAGAGAGAGAAAACATCGATGTGAGAGAGACACATCGATTGGGCACAACCCCAGCTAGGGCCGGGGACCGAACCACAACTGAGGTACCTGCCCTTCAATGAATCAAACCCATGACTCTTTGGTCTGTGGGTTGATGCTCTCACCACTGAGCCAAACAGGTCAGGGCTGCCCATTAACACTTTCATATGAGGAATATTAAGTGGCATTTAGTTTTCTTCTCTATAACTCTTTTCAAGAAAATATTTTTTACATTCTATTAATACATTGCCTTCACTGCTTGTCCCCTTTGTTCATGTATGTGGTGTGTGTGTTTGTGCCGTGTGTGTGGGAGACCTATTATTATCAAAAGGCCAGTAGCACTAAGGGATTGAATCGGTGACCTGAAGGTTAAATTCCACAGCAGTAATCACTAAGCTGTGCTCTATTATAGTCGCACTAAAAAGATTGGAACTGCTGACATCTGGTACCTCCCCATCTAAAACCTTTCAAGCCACTTGGAGAAAAAAAAAAAGCTTTTATTTAGGAAGTGAACAAAACTCTAGGTGTGTGTCACTTAAAGATCTGGAAATTTCCCGTAAGATACACTGTTCAAAAAAGGTCAGAACACTGTTGTACTGGAATGAAATGTTAAGCCACACTTTACTTTTACACAACTTTTCTTGACCTATATAGAAGAACATAAATAGTGCATGCACAGAACAATTGTTTTACACTATTTTGAAGTTTTTCTCATAAATAAACATATTTCACTGTCATTGTCGTCATCCTAACTCAAAATGACAAAAAAAAAGGTATATTAATTTATAAGCATAAATTTTAAAATGTTTCTTTTTGTTATATGTATAAATAATTTAAATAAATTATTCCTGGTATCTTATGCACTTAATTAAAAAATTTGTTTTTACTAAAACTAAATTTATTAAGTGAATTTGCAAGAACTAGGAAGAGTTACTAGCAAACAATAAATAATCGGTCAAGATAAAAATACATTTTACTGAGAATTAATTCAGTATTTCATTATCAATATTCTATGATGTTATACAGATTTGTAATTTTTAGAAAATTTTAGAAAAGTTTTATAAATTTATAGTAATAAGTTATAATTCTGGAGATACATTTCCTCTAGATCATAATTTTTCAGCTTTCAAAGATTCTTCTTTTCCTCAAGAGAGGTTAACAATGTGTGCACATTCTCATTCCTGTGTTGTGAAATAACAAAATAGATATCCAAAACACGTAATAAAAAACAACAAAGAATGACTTCTTTCCCTTGATGGACATACTAGGACTTTGTAGACAAAGACTATGCACGCACAAATTACTTAGGACCACTAAGCGAAACAAATACTGGGAAAATGCCAAGTAGAATATGACCAAATGGAGAAAATGAATGCAGCTATCTGCTATTTGTGGAGCTATATTTAAATGATATGAGTAGGTTGAGTCCTATTTATTTCTTTACTCATTTATTTTTTATTGAACAGTGATTACATAGAAGTTTGCACTGTATCCACAAATATCAATTTTTCCCTAAAAGGGTTTTTAACAAAGAGTTAAAGAAAGTTCATTTAATTTGGTCCTAAAAGATCAGTTTAATTCTTGGTTTTGCTACTTAATCATGTGTGGTCTGCCAAATGGACCAATCTTCTAGGCTAAAACTAATCAGATTAGTATAACAACCTCTCCCTCACAGGGTTGCTGTAGATGTAGAATGAGATGTATATAAAATGCTCTTATAAACAGAAGCATCCTGTATATTTAGAGTGATTATTGTTCTTGATATGAATAATTACATTGTAAAGTAAGATGCTTTAAAAGAGACATAGTAACAGTGCAATGTTGAAATAGTCAGAGAGACAAACGCTTTCCATCAAAGAAGAAAAGTAAATTTTATCCACAGAGAAGGAGCATTTGAGCTCTGCCCTGAAAGATTTCTATTTACATTTAGCTTCAGAGAATGTCCGCCATTAGGAAGATTATTCTAGAAGAAAGTTGTTCAAATGGAATTTTGAATGAGATAAAGAATTATGGCCTATTTCATATAAGGAGCACAAAATTAGATTTGAAATAATATCATATTCAAAGGCTTGAGAGAGAATCTAACACGTCCTGGGTAGGGAAGGGCATGAAAATGTGCATGGTTGCATATAAAGGAGACTTATACATCTTCAGAAATGAATTGAGTCTGAAAAATATAAAAATTTATTCATACTATTTTAGAAGTTTTGTTCTATTTTTCTCTGTGGAGCCATTTGACAAGCATTTGGGAAAAAAATCAAAGGTAATAATAGAGTAAAATATCATATTCATCATTTGCTTTACTAGAGATATTTAGGAGTCTCAGCATAGTTGGGAAATGTTTTATAGGTATAATTAATGAGGAAATTCATGAATTCTATACTGTGTACATGATACAGAGAGGAGCAGAACTCAGAAGAGGAACAAAGAAAATAGGGATCACATAAATGTAGACCTTTCAAACTTTTTCTTCGGGAAACAATAGATGATCGCAGTGTTGCCTGTTCTAGTGGCCAATTCATAGCGCTTACCCCCGTTCCATTAAATTTACTGAGTTGTTTGGGTTGGAAGGCGTGAGTTGCCTCTTACCCTAGGCACAATTAGACGGGTGGATGATTTTCAGTATCAGTCTCGTATTAATACTTCTCTCTCTCAAACACAGTCATTTACTTCCAGCTGCCAGTAGAGAAAAGATTGTGTCTTATGTTTTAGCACATGGATTTTTAACCTTTCATCTCATGGCACACATGAACTAATTCCTAAAATTCTGCAGCACACCAAAGAATATATTTTTTGCTGATCCGAAAATAAATAGGTATTTTTTTAAAAAATGTTTTTTCTTTATTGATTTTTAGAGAGAGAGGAAGGTAGAGGGAGAGAGAGATAGAAAAATGGATAAGAGAACATCGATTGGCTGCCTCCCGCATGCCCCCCACTGGGGATCGTGCCCATAACCTGGGCATGTGCCCTGACCGGGGATTCCTTGGTGCATGGGTCAAAGCTCAACCACTGAGCCACACCTGCGGGCAAAAATAGGTATAATTTTGATTCAATCACCCTGAATGGCTATTGTTGTATTAGCTGTTGTCATTTTTCTATTTGAAGATCTAAGGGAAAAGAGGTCAGTGCCCCTGACTGAATAGTCAGGAATTGCTGTTATAAAACTTCTTGCGACACACCGGTTGGAACTGCTGCTTTGGCAGGTGCAGGGCCGTGTCGTCCGCAGCGCCTCTTTGTGGCAGGCTCGAAGCCAAGGCTGGTCTCCTTTCATCAGCTGCGAGGAGGGCAGTCAGCCCCCACTAGCCACTGCTGGCTTCCAGGACGTACGAATTGTCTGGGCTGAGGCCACTCACATTTTCTCCTGCAACCCCCAGGCAACGGCTGAATACATCGGGACACGAAGATCTGGTCATTTCTGCCCTCCGTGACTCCTTCACAGGAAATCATTCTGCTGAAGCTCCTTGAGCTCGTCAAGAACCTGTCAGAGCAGCTTCACAGAAGGGGACTCTTCCAGGTCATCTCCCTCTCCTCCCCTCTGCACAGGTGCCCTGGCACCGTGGTGAAGGACTGTCCTGCCACCCCCGCCCCTCTTCTGCCTTCTGTGGGCAGTTCCCTCAATAAATAGCATGCAATTCGACTTCCATGTTAGCACCTGAAGACCCAGCGGACACTCAGGATTTCTAATTCCAGGAAGTTACTTTAAGGTATTTATGGAATAAATGGATGAGTGGATGGATGGATGGATTGATGGATGGATGGACGGACGGACGAACTAGGAGAATAGCTACAGGTAAGTATCAAGTTGTGTTTATTTCTAATTGAGATGTTTTTATTGAGACATATTTCATCCTATGCATTTCAGGTACACAACATAATGACCCCATCCATGCACATGTGTGAAGTGATCACTGCCCTAAGTCTAGTTAACATCACCACACACAGTTCCAATTTTTTTCCTGTTATGAGAACTTTTAAGATCTACTCTCTAAGCAACTTTCAAATATTCAAATTTATTTATGCTATTTATTCCATCTCCAGGAATTATTAATTTTATAACTGAAAAATTGTATCTTTTGACCCCCTTCACCCATGTACCCTGACCCCACACACCCCAGCCTCTGCCTCTGGCCACCAACCTTCTGTTTTCTGTATCTATGAGCTGTTTTTTGGAATTTTGTTTGTTTGTTTTTCCATATAAGATCATATCATATTTGTTTTTCTCTGTCTGACTTATTTCATTAAAGGTAAAGTTTTTAACATGAAGGAAGAAGTAAAAATATCAACTTTATGTACTTGCTCAGCTTGAATAATAATTACTCTGGCTATTAAAAATACCCCAGCCCGTTAGTGGGACACTGTCACCTGTTTTCGACAGAGAGGTTGGGAAATGATTCATGATCTGACATATCATGAAGAAAATTATATATGTACACATATATTACCTATAAATATATAATTTCCCCATACCTCCTGTAATTGATAGTTTCTATATATACATGTGATATAATGTAATCCACACAACAAATCTAGGGGGAAAAAATCCCTTAAATTCAAAATGTTTAAGTATCAAGCCAAATGAACACAGCTCCTGAGTCGTAATGATGGAACTTCTCCCTCCTTTTGTTTGATCCCAAAGATTTAAGGGCGAGTCTTTTAAAGGTACATTTCCATGCATTATGGTCTAGGTTAGAAATTAATCACAGTAGAGAGATTAGGGTTTAATTATATATACATGTGTTGACTTTCATTCACCAGACTATAGAGCTCTTATCTTTGAAACAGTTGTTGGGAAAAGTGATCTTATTTTCCTTTTCTGCCTGCAGGAACACTTTAGAGCCATTTTCATTCAGTACTAGGATATTTTTTGTGTTTTTCTTCCCTACTTATATTGTTTCTGTAATGGGACAAATGCTGATTTTATCACATTTCCACTTCAAATACCCCAAGATATAATTTTTAAAAGTAACACCCCAACACTTGTTTTGGAATTCCGACTGCATCACCAGAACAAACACTAACAAATTAACGGACAACGTGATGGATGGTGATTGTCTCTAAGTAAAAGAGTCTCAGAGATAATGTGATTACACAAATGCTCATTTTATGACATCCTGTATTCTGAATTTTTAAACTCATGCAACAAATGCTCAATTACTTCGGTGACTGGTAACACCAAGCAGTGACCAGGAGCGAACATGGACTGTGGCTCCTTCGATGGAACTTTGCCTTCAAGCTGAAAGTAAAGGCAGTGGTCTCGCCCTATTTACCATTTGTCAATGAATCATATGCTAATTGCCCGGGAAGAAATGTGTTCGCTGTCTAACTCGTTTAGAAGGCTCTCCCCGAGCTGCAGTGAAACCGAGTGCCCTCCCTCATCACGCACATGCTTGATAAATCAATAAGTCTGTAAGCACAGCCTTGCTGATGAAATAATTGTGACAATTTTTTCCATGTTGTTTTAGACAGACAGTTAAAATCTGGGGAGATCAATTGGTTTCAGAATGCACTGGTGTGTTCATTTTTAGAAGCAACTCCTTTTTTTCTGCCTCTGATTGTATTTGACTTTAAAAACAGCAAAAGTCTATTGAGTGCCTGATAATGAAGGGGTGTTTGCTGATTACAAACAAGGGATACTGGCTTGGGCTCTGTCTCTGTGGGTAGCACAGTACTGTTTATCTCTACATGCCCCCCTTAAATTGGAGAATTTTCTATTTCACCAAAATAGTCACTGATGGTGGCAGGTAATTACGTGATAGTAGGTTTTCCTGAGGAATGTCCCGGAATGCCAAACCTTACCTACTGACTCACTGAGTGATTCACCTTGAAGGACCGTTTTATTTGATGCTCTGAAACCCAGGGCCTTGACATGGCTGTAATTCCCAGAGAGTCTCGCGGCACCGGGAATCCGTCACTCACGGCTGCAGTAGGCTGGCTTGTACTGTATTAAATCTCTCTCTCTCTCATTTATTCAATGAGGGAAGAATATCACTGAGCTCAGAAGAAAGGTACTTACAAGCTTGATTTTTACCTAGTTATAACATCTATATATTTTAAGAAAGTTATGATTAAAACCAATGTTAAAATAATTCATTGTCAGCAGGATCATTTTGATAAGGGAAGAATAATATCAAAATTGACAATATAAATATGGCATGCTTTAATGTGGCTGTCTGGAGTGTGCATGCAAAACCACGCTCACTAGCGGTGTCTCTGTTCACAGCAACAGTTTCATTTTCATGTACAATTATAAGGAGCCACTTTGCGTTTTAAAGTGATGGGACAAATTGATTAACCCAAAGGAGAAACGGAAGTACCTTTTGGAAAAAGAGTTAAGCATTTCCCAAGTAGTTTATGATAGATGCATTTTAAAAGCCTAAAACCAGCCTGGCTGGTGTGGCTCTGTGGATTGATTATCACCCATGTGCCAAAGGTCGCTGGTTCGATTGCTGGCCGGGGTACATGCTCCGATTGCAGCTCAATCCCAATGGGGGCTGTGTAGAAGGGAGCCATTGATGTTTCTCTTTCATCCATGTTTCTATCTCTCCCTTACTCTCTCTCTGAAACCAATTAAAAAATAATAAAATAAAAGACTAAAATCATTTACTTAATTAAGCACACTATTATTGCACTTTCTGCTGAGTGTTAAGTAATGCTTTTTGTCTCTCTTAAACATAAAATCTGGATGCAGAAACAACATTTACATGAGACTACCAAAAACAACATAAAATAAATTTAGTTAACCTGATTGAGTCACTCTGTTTTGAGTTTTACAGGGAAGGCTTTAAAGACAGGGTAGGAGGTGGATAGAGAAGATAAAATAGGCGTGTTCCAGTGGTAATCCACAGGCTAAATCTAGCATGCAGATAGATGTAAAACATTGGTGCAATGTGTATATATGAATACACATACATGAATAAAAATGGATTTAGTAGACCAGGTAGAAAATATAAAGTTGCTCTAAAAAAAAAAAATCGAAATTTGGATCCTCTTTCCTGGCTGATTGGTGCCCTATTATAGTGTAGAACCAATGCTACCACACCGATTTCTTACATCTCCTACAATCAGGCCATATCTCATCTGTAGGCCACTATTTCGTTATCTTTCATTTGTTCCTCTATTTTGCCCTTAAGAAATGATTTAATAATGACTATTCTTATAAATATTCTAACATGCAGGCCAGCCAGTGTGGCTCAATGGTTGCGGGTCGACCCATGCACCAAGAGGTTGCTGGTTCGATTTCCCATCAGGGCACATGTCCAGGTTGTGGGCTGGGGGCATGCAGGAGACAGCCAGTCGACATTCTTGTGCATCAATGTTTCTATCTCTCTCTCTCCCTCTCCCTTCCTCTCTCTCTTTCTCTCTCTAAAGTCAATAAAGAAAAATTAAATTAAAATAACAAATTTTAACTTGCAGTAAAATTTGACTTTCAATATTTGCAAGACTGATTAACTGGAGATACTGATGATTCAGGCTGTTTCTCTTTCATCGAAGTCTTTATCTATCTCTCCCTTCCTCTCTTTCTAAAATTGATTTTTAAAAAATAGTAAAAGGAGCCCACAGTAAATGGCGGGTTGGTTTCGATGAGAAGGAGCACGGACAGTGAGTAAGGGAATGGACTTGGGAGCCAGAGAGCCTGGGTTCCACCTCATCTGAGTTCTATTCTACTCATCCTAGATTTGTGACCTTGAAACATTTATTTAATCTATTTTTTCTTATGCACAGTGGGGATACCGACAGCAGTTCTCATAGGTTTAAAGTCTAAATGGGTTAATATTGCAAAAGAGTTGGTATAGTGTCTGGATCAACCATATACCTGATTCTGAATGTCCCAGACTCTTTATGCCTACATGGATGTTATACATCTCCACCAGAAGGATGGGGTGTGCACTATTTCTTAAACTTGGTTGTGTGTGTAGTGTAATTTGCATTACTAGCCCATGAATCACAAGTGTGCTATTGTAGAAGGGTGGAAATACTAAGTGAGGAGACAAACAAAGTTTACTTCTTGGTTTTCTTCCAAAGCCGACATTCTAGAAATCCGTGAGAAAGAAGATGACCAAAATAGCAAAGGAGACAATTTTGAGGCAATGTAATCAAATATCAAATAAGTGGCAACAGATGGGGCCAGATGCTATAACTTTCAGCACTAGTATCAATTTTCTATTTCTAATTTGTGAGTTTTTAAAAAATTTCAATTAAGACCTCTTGACAACACAAGTTTTTCAGCAGACTTACTTATCAAGGTCCAATGATCAGATTATCAACTAGAACGTTATCTCGGACAAGTTAAAACTTCTAGGTATTTGGTCACCCCAGTCTCTACCATTATCTGTGTTTCCCTCGCATGTTACTTGGCACAAAGTAGTTTACAGTATGAGTGTATAATGAGTGGTTAGTATTTACTCATAAAGCTCATTGTGTACATACTATATATATTGTCCTACTAGTAAAAGAGCAATCATTAAGGGGCACAGATAGTTTGAGCAGTGAAGCACGTAGGAAAGAGAAGTGTTTCTTCAAATGAGTTTATTCCATGATAATTTGGTGGAGGCAGCACTGTTCTGGAATCTCAGTTTTGAAGAGACAAGGAAAGTTTAGTGGATAACAGATTAGCTGAGTTTTGCAGGAGGGGAGGTACAATACAGGGAGGCAAAATAAAAACGAGGACTGAGTGCTTTGAAGAGAAGCAAATGACAAAGGTGGAAAAAGTAGGAGGTGTGAGAAAGTATCTGTAGACAAGTCGTCCTGAGTAGAAGGAGTGTTAGTATAGACTTGTAGATAAAGTTGGTGCCATGAGAAGGGTCAGACAGAGTATAGATTCAGCATTAACATGTATTTGTTTGCTAAATCTTTTTAGTTTTGGGCATCTGTTGTGTGAAAGACACTAGGCTGGAAATTTTATGAAACACACTCATCAGGTGTTTGAAATGCAAGCAAGTTGTGTTTGTTTGCACAGCCCTTAAAAACACAAATAATTCACAGCAAATTTACCTTGATTTGGAAAAATCAGACTCATTATTGGTACTGTATTTCAGATCATTACTGTCTAATGTTCTAATTAGGTTCGGTTTATGGATGTGAGAAACATTACAATAGAAAAAATTTAAAAGTGAATCAAGATGGCCATATATTTTATTTAGACAATCTTTGGTCAAGGTTTCAGTGACATATAATCTTCCCTCTTCATCAATGTCAACTCCATTTTCTTCATGTTCTCTGGTGACAACAGTCATATTTCATTGTTACACTGACCTTTGGAACAGTGTGTGTTCACCAGGCATCACTCTGAAAGTGAGATCGTCTTACGTCTTATTCTTTGAGGTTGGCACCAGGGTCTCAATTTGTTGACTACTTTTTCAAAGGGTGCCCAAAAGTCTAAATGGTGAGAAAGGGCAAAGAATGTGTTCACGTGTTAACGTTGTTCTACTCGGCTCTTTTCTCCCTTCTAGTAATTTAAATGCCATTGGCAACATGGCCATTGTTCCATTTGGGGTAATGGGATTCAACGATAACTTAAAATATTTATTTATTTTTCATTTATTATTAATTTTAGTTCTGTTATCAGGTAAACTTTATTCCTATGTTGCATGTTTCTGCCAAGGCTTCCCAGTAACCACATTATCATTCGGAATATCTTATTAAGTTTTTTTTTTTTTTTTTTTTTCTCATGGGCCACATATATAGGTAGAGTAAGATAAAGATATATTTCTCTCTCCCTTGATAATTGGAAAGGCATATTTATTAGACCCAGTGGAAACATAAGCCTTGGTAATATTAGGACAAGGAGATTTCATACTGATACAAAATAAGATTGTGTTCCCCTTTGAGAGTGGAGTGCAGAGGAAAAAATGTAGAGGACAACAAAGGCTATTATTTATATTGGTAGGGGATAAGTTTCTGTTAATTAATTGGCACATGGTAGTTTTACCTAAACATTATTTCATAACATACAACGGCCATTAAAGCTGGTCAAATAAGTCATTACTTTGTTTGACAGTCCATGGCTCTGCTGTGTTGTCTGTGGTGGGTGAGCAGCCACTCAGACCCTGTCACTTGGGTTATTAAAATTTATGCTCTTCTAGCAAAGAGAATGTTTTCAGTGTAAAGCTGAGAGCTACTGGCTTTCATGGCCCATCCTTCATTTCTACATCTAATGTAAGAACTGAAAAAGATGTTAAGAAATCCAGATAAAAAAATAAATACACTATGTTAGGTGCCAAGTGATTTAATATTAACTTATACTTTGTCATTAACCAGATTTGTGACCTTGGCAGTATACTTTAACCACACTGAACTTTGGTGCTCTTACTTATCAGTCAAATAAATGACAAAGATTATAATTTTAAAATCTAAAAGTACACGCTATGTCTGTTGTAGACTGTACTGGAACTGAAGAACCAAGCGATGTAACGTAGTTGGGAGCACAGAGAGTCACAGCGGCTCCTGCACCCCATGTGCTTTCTGGAAATAAGTTCATGTGCATGTTGCCAGTCTATTTATCCAGGAATTCTTACACTCCCAAAGATGTCTCCAAACTAGCAATTGCTTGGAACGTATAAATCTTAGATTAGAGCAAACACTAGATCCTGAAACAAACCATGAAAAAGCTGAGAAGATAATTATTTTCTTAATAAATGTTCACTTTCTAAAGCACACAGAACAAATGGAAAATTACAATACACTTTCAGAGAACTATAAACGAGAATTAGGTGAAAATTAAGGTTTTTAATCCATGTACAGTAAACATTCTTCTTATAGAGAAAGGTTGCTGCTTGAATTAAGGTATTATATTTCTGTTTAAAATACCAAGGATGAGAAAAATAAATAAAATAAGGGAAGGAAGGAAAGAAGGAAGGAGCCAGACTAAGAAGATAGAAAAGGAAAAGAGAGAGAGAGAGAGAGAGAGAGAGAGAGAGAGAGAGATCTAATCTGTTTAAAAGAAATCTTATTTGAAAATTTTACCCTACATATTAATGGGAAAAAAAGTTGATCTCTTTTTGAAAACACTAACATTTTATCCATATAATTTAGAATGAATTATATCATATTTTACTTTCTAGTAAATATTTGCTTAAGTAAAACATATCAATTAAGCTATATTACCCTCTGCTGTCTTCAGAACACTGTAAAAGGCAGAGTGCTGTAATGTTCAAAGATTACTGTGGTGTGTTGCATTCTGCATTCCCAAGATAGTATTTTTTTCCACAAATGCCCCTTTTAAGCACAGTATGTACTCTGAGGGGCCCCTGTAAGAATTTAAATGAGAATTCTTCAGAAGAAATAGTATTGCAGAGTCTTAACATTGAAACCTCTACTAATCCCTGAATAGCACCAAATATATTTTCTTTTGAATTAGGGGACTGTATTATGCTCAAAGAAAACAAAAAGGAACAAGTTGCTTGGACAGCATAAATAAAAAGCATTTGGGTAATTATAGATTTCTAGTCATGTTTCCACAACGGTTAGTCCAGTTGTAGGATTTTTGTTATAAACTTCGATTTTCCTATGGCATATAACTTGAAAACGACTTCTTTTTTACCAAATGGGCTGGAAACTGTCATAAAGCAACTTAGTTAATACAATATGTATAATTAATTTCTACTTTGTTTTGGAGAGGACACTAATTCTTAAAATTATGTTTTTAGCCATTTAATGAAAATGAATTACTAAAGATCTAATACCTTGCAGTGTTTGCCCTTTTCCTAGAACTCAGAATGGATTTATTTTTAAAATACAACTTAATACAAAAAAATAGAAGTGAAATGGTCTTATTTAATAAAGTTCACTTGGAACTTCTTATTTTTTAGCACACAGTAAACAATTTACATCATTAAATGTTCTTGAAATTAGCCATTTAGAATATGACTTTAATGCAGTCCCTTCTCCCCCCACTTAATATACTATGGTCCAGAGGGAACTTTCTCTTATCAATATTTAAAAAAAATTTTTTTTCCCTTTATTAATTTGAGAGAGAGAGGAAGGGAGAAGGAAAGAGAGATAGAAACGTCGATGAGAGAGAACATTGTTTGATTGCCTCCTGCATTCCCCCAACTGGGGATCTGGCCCACAACCTGGGCATGTGCCCTGACCAGGAATCAAACCAGTGACCTATTGGTGCATGGGCCGATGCTTAACCACTGAGCCACACAGGCTGGGCTCTCCCATAAATATTTTGATTTCATTTTTTGTTGCAGATATACCTTGAGATTTGATGAAGTACTAAGAAACAGTTCACATATTTATGTTTCATTTGTTTCAATGTCATCATATTTGATATCCTACTGTCAAGAGAAAATGTTACCATGTAGAAATATACAACTTCATGTAATCCTCATGCCATAGAAACAGAAAATACAAGCAGCCATTTCTGTATTCGGCAATGACACCATCATGGAGATAAAATTCAAAGTGAATGCTATAACCAGAGTTGAAAGTTTTACAATGCTTCCTGAAATAAATGTCACAATATTTGATATATGCAACTCATACTACTCATATGTAAATTGGCATATGGGGAATGTATGTGAATCACTGTTTCTGACATTTATTTCATGATGCTCGATAAAATCTTTCAACTCTGCTTATTGTTCTTTTTTATTTCCTTCAAATGAACAAATCTTTTTCAATTATAGGGAAAGTTTCCATTAAAAATGCTGACACACTGGGTACTTCATGTATTTGAAGTGTTCTTAAAAGACTGCCCTCACTATCATTTGAATAATTCTATATCTCTATTTAAATAATTTGAACTTTTGACTTTATTGTCACTTTTAACTCCCTTTGTTATTTCAATATATAATGTATCATTTTGTTTACTCCCTAGAATCCCACTTCAAGAAGAAATATTCATTCTTTGTTTTGACCTTAATTATCTCACCATTTCTTACACATTATTGCTGACATTTTATTCAATTCATTAAAGTTATAGTCCAAAAAATTTTTGTGACCTACTTCTACACCTGACACCTTATGTTATGGGACAGAGAAGTCTTTTTTTCTTTTTCTTTTCTAATCCTCACCTGAGAATATTTTTTCATTTATCTTCAGGTAGATGGAGAGGGAGAGAGAGAGAGAATCGACATAAGAGGGAAACATTGACTGGTTGCCTCCCACATGACCCCCACCAGGGCGTGGGACGAACTGCAACCTAGGTCCATGCCCTCAGCTGGAATTGAACCCAGGACTCATTGGTCCGCAGGCTGATGCTCTACCACTGAGCCAAACCGGTCAGGGCCAGAGAAGTGTTATATAGAGAGGCAGGACATTCTTTTTCTCAAGGATCTTAAGATCATTTATAAGAAATTATACAAATATTTAAAGAATTAGAAACAAGAAAGAATACCATCTTTTCCCCATGATTATTATGATGAATTAAGTCTAAAAAGGAGTTATTACAAAAGAACTTGAAAAATGAATAGCATTTTGATTGTGTGTTCCTTTTGTTCTAAAATATAAGAAAAATGTCATTGAGATAGCAATATTCTGGAAAAAGAAAATAAAATGAAAAATAATAGATGATAAATTATGCCATGTATGTATAAACAACTTTAAAAATAAATCTTAAATAATATAGACTGTACTATATATATATATATATATATTTTTTTTGGTTAACCACATCTTTTAATTATGACCATTTCTAATGAATGAGATTTTGAAACAATGAAGAAAAGTTGTTCTAAGAAAAATGTAAGCAATGTTGAGAATGCAGGGAATGTGTTTAGAAAAGAATAGTTAGGATATTTTGTGCAAATTAAGTGTTTGTAAGATATGAATTGAAAAGAAGTTAAGGCCATATTTTGGGGTGTCATAAATGTGCTACATATAAAATTATATTCAATACAGGTAGAGAGATTTTGAGTAGAATATAAGATTAGCAAAACAGTATAATTTTGGAAAATTAACATGGCAATGGTTTTAAGATTTATTTGTCCTCCTGAAAAGCATGAGAGGTTAGGCATCTTTCAAAAGTCCAGTTTATGTTAATGCATTTGCCCTATGTTAAAATTTTTTTCTTCAAATTGTCATTTTTGTTTAATTTTTAAGGCATTCTTTTGGAAATTGATTAGTTTACTAGATAAGCATTCAGTTTTATGATACTTCCCTTTTTACAAATGTTTAGAAAGGCTTTTGCAAGGTTGGTATTAAACGATTGTTTTATGATACATTAATTTTTATGAGTTCACAGATTATTTTGGTTTATTGAAATTTGCATTTAATTCTCAAATTTAGCAAAATTTATTTTTCTAATTTTTTCATGAATCAAAAATAAATTTTATTTAGAATGTAAGTGCAATTTATTTAAAACATCTGCATATAAATTAGCTATTAAGATTTTTTTGTGTTCAAATAAAGATGTATATGTGTTTACATAAAATGACTCATGTAAAAGATTCAATTATCCTTAATACCTCAGGGTGTTTTTTATACATGTCTTATAGCACACATGGGATGCCATATTGTTGGTGGGGCTAGCTGACTTTCAGAAGGGTAAGTTAGACTTAAATCTAGCTGATAATGTTATTTGTTTAATATCTTGACTTATATGTCTTATTGCCATCACTCTTACCCACAATTGTATACACTATAACATACTGTTTGGAAACCCAAACTGGAAAAATGAATTAGAGTCAACTCTCTTTATGTAAGGGGTAGATCTATAAATTTAAGAAAAGAACTGTTTGCTTATAGATTAAACAATACATTAGACATGTACTGTATATAACAGAGGTTAAAACAGGGAGTCATTTGGGGGTCTGGAACAAATTAATTCAATTATGTTATTAGTAATGGAAAAAAATATGAATTGACTTTCAAGCAAATTGCTTCTCAAAAAGCCTTCAAGAATGAATTAACTAGGAGAACTGAGGTCCCACTGTATTTAATACACATAACATGCAAAGTATGTGTTAATCGCCTGCTTATGTTCGCGATAAAGCTTTCGGTCAGCAGTGGGCTGTTAGCTGTTAGTGGTTACATTTGGGGAAGTCAAAATTCTATGTGGATTTTTGACTGCAAAAGGTTTGGTGCTCCTAACCCACATGTTGTTCAAGGATCAACTGTACTTTCTTTGAAAAACTTATAGTCCAGCCAGTGTGGCTCAGTGGTAGAACATCCACCCATGCAGCAAGAGGTCGCCGGTTTGATTCCCGGTCAGGACACATGTCCAGGTTGTGGGCCCAAATCCCCAGTGGGGGGCGTGCAGGAGGCGGCCAATCGATGTTCTCCCTGATAGATGTTTCTATCTCTCTCTCCCTCTCACTTTCTTTCTCTCTCAAATCAATTCAGGGAAAAAAGAAATTCAAAACAAAACAAAACTCATTTATAGAGGTAATAGAACAGCATATGTATAAAAACAGACTATTTATTGCCCTAGGGTAGTTTATATGTTTGAATTATTAACAACATAACTTAAAATAAAAGGCTATATGGTGTTTGTGTTAAGAAATGGTGCTACCATAAATTAATATAATATAAAACATACCACCACATTTAATAGGTGAATATATATTAACTTCTGTATGCTTCTCTGAAATCACGTTTTTCAAATATCCCTAATCAAAATGTGTTAATATTGTTCATTTTTAACTGAAGGGGAAAATGGGTATCTTGTAAAATCTGCTGTTATTGTTTAATTTAAATCATAAACAGATAATATTGATAATCACCAATTATAAGACACAAAGTGGGAACTACATTACATTTGTTCAATTAAAATATGTGTGCATCCTAGTTTCAAAGGGATGATCAAGCACAGTCTGAGTACATTAGAGAGAACAACTGGCCTGAAAAATTCAATATGCTTTAACTTTATTACCAAATTTGTATGTGCTTATTGTTTGAGGACTACCTGTATGCCTGGAGCACAGCGCCTGGAAATTACACCAAGAGCCATGTCTGTGTAGTCATAATGTATGTTTACGGAAGGGAGAGGTTCTTAAGAGATTCATGAAGCTTCAGGAATTTAGCACGAAAGTGTCCCTGATGGTCGAAATGTGCTCTTCCTAACTGAGGACTGTGAATGGGTGAAGCAGTCCATCAACACAGATCAATAACCGGCATGATGCACTGTCTCATGGCAAACTTTCTCTTCTGAGCACAACATAAGTTGGATCAATAGGAAAAATAATTCCAGCAAGAAGGCACTGGCAAATAATTATATTTGAATTATTTCCATTGATATTTCCCCCTCTGGTATTTCAGTTCAATTTAAACACACAGAAAAAGACAGAGAAATAAAATTTAATCAGGCAGTGGAGAATTTGGAATATGCTTGACCTATTTCCAATGGAAATACAAACTGGCCAATTATTTTGTGGAGATGTTCCCTCTCTCACTCTTGATAACTGTATTTTCTTTTTAGTTGGTGCCAACTATAGAGCCAGAACAACCCGATGGAATCTATTTCCCTTTTCAATTCTGCTCCGTTATGCAGTAAGCATCCACAGAGGCCCTCCTATGCTTCAGACTCAAAGTGAGGCGCTGAGGACACAAATGTATCGGAGATGGATGTCACTGCTTTGAAGTTGTGGTCGCTCTAGGGGAGAAACGCCTGTGGCAGGTGCAGCTTACCTGCTTCTAGGCGTTAAGAATGGCTTTGGAAAGAAAGCAAAGTCTAAGGTGGTATCACAAGGGGAATGAGATATTCATCTCAGATGTGTCTGAGAAATGATGGCAAACAGAGGAGAAAACAGTGACAAACTCACGTGGGTGGCAGACAACTAGCTATGTTGTAGATACTTCATGTGTGTGCATGAGAGGCTCGCCAAACCAAGGAACCCCTTCTTAATAAAGCTCAGACAGGAGGTCCTACAAGTCTCAGAGGCAGATATTAGCCACATCTTAGTCTTGAAAAGATCATCAGAGCCTATTAATTTTACTTGCTTAATTGTATGGTATAACATGATTGGCTGCCCAGCATCTACATACCACCCCCTTCCATGTTTGGATACCTCTCCACCGTATGGGTCTTTTGGGGGAGCAGAATTCACCTGTCATGATAGTAGCTCTCTCAGCCAAACCTTCAGTTTGGTGTGTAAGCACAGGGCGTGACTCAGCCGATCTGACACGTTTACTGAGAATGTTTATTCAATAACTACTGACACAAGAATAAGGATGGTAGGAAATCTATTGTGTTGGTAGCTGGGGAAGGGGTAGCAGTATTCAGTTCCCAGGGGTACTATGCAAATGATGCTGGCCAGTACTGGCGGCGTGTGCATGCAGGCGGTGGTATGTGCGATCCAGGTGGTTTTCACTCAGTAGTTCTCGCTAGGCTGGTTTGTCCAAGGCAGTTACCTTCTTGGCCATGTTCTACATGTGCACAATTTTCCAGTCCTGGTTCTCTACCATTGTTATTGATGCTGTGAACTGCCCCAAGTCCTTTCAATAAAGTCCTTTACTCCTTCAAATGATCAAAGTAAAGATAAATACTTATAACTAACAATCTGACTGATCCATGCACATCACAGTGTGTCTGCTAACACAATGCTCACCGCTTGACGTGCAATTTGATTGACCTGTAGTGTAAATCACACACACACACACAGGCTTTATGCAAATGCTTAATCCCATCCAAAAGTTCTCATCTGGCCGGCTTCATACTGGTTATCAAATAACACCACACGCGATACATAAAGCTGTCCTCGTTTACTTATTATTCTCTGTCATATTATTGGAAAAGAGACAAATGCACACTAGGGATCTGTGAAAGTAACAAAAGTGGATGAAAGCCATTGCATACAATAAAGTCAATTGGATTTTCAACCCAACAGGTCATTATGCTTGGTGAATCATGGGAGATGAGCCAGCAAAGAAAGCAAGGGTCAGATCGTGGGACTTTGCCTTTATTTTGAATGAGATGAGAAATTATCCAGACAGCCTTGATAAGGTACACTTGATTAGTTGTCATGCAATGGAATCATGGATGCTCACCTCTGATGCCCATGAGGCTAAGTAGAGAGTTTGTCTTGAGATAAAATATGTTATGTCATTCCTGGCAAGTTTGGCTCAACAGTTGGGGATTTGGCCTGCAGACCAAAGAGTTGTGGGTTCTGTTCTGGTCAAGGGCATGAACCTCAGTTGCAGTTTGGTCCCCGGCCCTGGTCTGGATCATGCGGGAGGCAACCAATTAATGTATCTCTGTCACATTGATGTTTCTCTCTCCCCCTTCCACTTATTTTATCTGAAGATAAAATGAAAAAATATCCTCAGGTGAAGATTAAAAAAAGAAGAAGAAAAAGAAATGTGTCATATGTCACTTCATGACAGAGAGGAGAGAGAGGATGTATGAATACAGATGCAAGTAGGTTGATAAATAAAATCAATGAGAACATGTGGACACTTTCTTCTGATAGATCTCCTTTTCTCAGTAAAATAGAAAACAGCATTACTATTGAGTGTGAGGTTTCTACCTGAGACTATGTTACAGAGTTGAGGAGAGAGGAAGAGGTTAAAATTCTCACTAAGAGAAATAAGTGAGCATGCAGACTAGGGGCACCCAGTAATCTTGTGGGGAGCACTCTAGGTAATTTGAAATCATGAATGTGAAATGGGGACTGTTAGAATTTTTGTGATTCTTTACCCAGCAAACTCAGCTCTACTACATTTACAAGCACAGAGTAGGCAAAGAACTAAATGTAACCAGAGCAAATTTTCCCCCCAGGTGAGGTAAATGACTCAGAGATTTGAACATACATAAAATTTACTTTTTAATATAATAATCCACCCTGGCAAGTTTGGCTCTGTGGTAGAGCATCGGCCTGGGGTCCAGTGAGACCCAGGTTCAGTTCCCACTAAGGGCACGTACCTAGGTTGCAGTTTGTCCCCGGCCCTGGTTGGGTTGTGCAGGTGGCAGCCACTCGATGTGTCCCTTTCACGTTGATGTTTCTTTCTCTCTCTTCCTCCCACTCTATCTGAACAAACAATAGAAAAATGTCCACGGGTGAGGATAAAAATAAATAAATAAATAAATAAATAAATAAATAAATAAATAATCAATCCTTGGAATCTTCCAAGTTGGGTGCATAAGAAAGAAAGCTGCCATGAAGCTGCGTGGCAGAGAAAACGAGGTGGAATCCATACACTCTAGGTGCTGATGGGCAAAAACACTGTAGGATTTAGGACTGAAAATGTCAAACTGGAACTGTTTGAGGTATTGGCTTAAGATGTTGCTGCTTGAATATTAAATTGCAAAGGTATGACTAATTGGTAGCTGGGGTAGAGTAGAGGACACAACCATATGAGGAGAAAACTTCAAGATCATGCGTGGCCAGGGTAGTTGAGGAATCACCTGTGTGGGTGAAGAAATCAACAGGAGTAATGGCGGGAGTGATGTTGGACTGGGAGACACTGACCCAGAAGCCACAATCTACAAGGAACGAAGGAGGATGACCTAGTCTCCAGAAAATGGCAATCTGGAGGGACACACATTGCAAATGGACCAACAACATGTACACAGCCACATGGCCCCACCTTATTTGAAATGCTTAAGGCAATTTGAATGATAACTATTATAAAATGTCACGCCTTTGAAAATGAGGGTTTGGATGCCTTCTGTAAATCTTTCTAGCCAGTAAGTAGCAACCACAGAAAATATGTTTATGCTTGTGGGGTGGGTTTGCAAAGGGAAGGGTAACATTTGGACACTTTAATGGCTTTTATGTTTTATGAAAATAGTTGGGTATTAAATAATTCCCATAGTCGTGGTTTGATTTTTCTTAAAGAAATCAATCAATGGCATTTCTCTAATGATTGTTTCAGTAGAGATAATATTCAGATAGAAAATTGATTAAGAAAGAACGAAGAAAGGTGAAGATGGAAGATTGGAGAAAGAGGAAGAAAGGTGATAAAATAAAGATAATTGAAGGAAGGAGCATAAGAGAGAAGCTAAGATGACAATGAGGAAGAAGAAAACGTCAAAGGTAGACACGGAAATCCAGAAGAAGGTGAAGGGAGCAGAAGACATGCTTTTCACAGGGAATTAGGCAACACGAGAGGAGACCAGGAGAGGAGGGGTGAATTCGTGTGCAGTCCTAGGAGACCTTAGGGTTTCCCGGGGCGGGAAGCAGAGGGGTGCACACCATGTATGTGAAGCCAGGACAGGCACACCCTGGGGAAGGGTCACTCAGCCTGACGGCTCTTTACACATGGCATCGCCCGCACAGCTGGCCCAGCACAGCTGCATCGCCAGGGTGTCTGCTGGGGTGTGGCAGGAGGACACCAGGCTAGGCTAAGGGTAGACGCACCATCAGGACTGGACTGCGCGGAACTTTGACAAATCAGGTCTTTGTGACTTCCTCAAGGGGATTGTATGGTTGAAAGCCTAATGTTATTTTTCATCAGTGTTCATGAAGTTGAAAAGAAAACAAAAGAATCTAACGGGACAAAAACGACTCTAAAACTGTTTCCTTTTTTCTTATCTTTGAATTATATACATTTGAAAGAATTGTTATACAACAATGCCATACTCATCTATGATGTTGTCCTTCAAAGATATTTTAAATTGTTTTTGACATCATCAGTGTCCGTAAAGTGTATTTAAGTGACGCAGAAAGACGGAAGGGAATACATTGAGTAAGCATTGCTAAATATGCAAGAAATAAAGGTAACAACATTTAGCTAAATAATCACTGAAATGATTAAGACTAAAATAATTTAGAAAAAAAAAAGAATGGATTGAACCACAGAAAAATTATTTGGGAAACATATCAACTGGGGTTCTTGTTTGCAAGTTTCAGATAACTGATTGAGCTTTGTCTAAGCAAAAAGAATATTGGGCAGTTTGTAAAAAGGGCGCAGAGCGGAAGAACCAGGCTTACAAAGAGCAGGAGCTGGGATGCTTTTGGTGGCCTACACTACATCCCCCGAGCTAATCTGTGATTCCTGTCACAGTGGTGCATGCTGACAGCGGGACTCCACGACTGTCTTCCCTTTTTTGCCTCGGGGCTTTCTCTGAAGACTTGGGAGTCCGCTGTGCCTGTGGGTGTAGCCGAAGTTGGCAGGGAAGTTAATGGCCCAAGGGCAGCCCTCAACCAGTGGGGAATAGCTGCAAAGGATACAGGTCTAAGGCATTCGGTATACCTTCCTCTTGCCTGTTCCGGTGCCTAATTCAGGAACATGCATTAAACGTCTTTTACTGTCTCTTTCTCCTTCCCTGTTTTAATCTCCCTGCCTCCATTCTATTCTATGCAGTCAAATTCTGTTTTAAATTTTTTTCTTTATTAATTTTAGAGAGAGAGGAAGAAAGGTGATGAGAAAGAACATCAATAGGCTGCCTCCTGCATGCCCCCAACTAGGGATCAGGCCCGCAACCTGGGCATATGCCCTGGCCAGGAATCCAACCCGTGAACTCTTGGTGCAGGGTTGATGCTCAACTACTGAGCCACACCGGCTGGGTTATGCAGTCAGATTCTTATTTCATGATCTGTTTTTGGAGAAACCCAAATCAAAGTAACGGGAAATAGAAAAATGCTGTTAATTCCTCTAGAAGTGACGCACTTTCTTCAGAGCATTCTCACAGATTTAATCATTGGCAGCCCTGAACCACGCTTTCAATTGTCCAAGGAGCAGTGTCCTTTTGTGTAGCTTGGGTCATGGGTCTGCTGATCACCTATCAGAGGGCTGGATTTGTTTTCTTTTGCTACTGGGACAATTACCATAAACAGTGGCTTAGAACAAGGCAAATATATTACTTTATAATTCTGGAGGTCAAAGTCTGAAATGAACCTTACTGGGTTAAAATCAATGTGTCAGCACGTCTTCATGACTTCTGTAGATGCTTCTATAGGGCTACCTTTCTTCTTCGGCTCATGGGCTTGACCTCCATCCTCGGAGCCTTTGCTTCCTTCATCATATCTCCTTTGCTGATTACGATTTTCTTGTATCTTTTTCATAAGGCCTGGTGTGATTACATGGGCTCGCTCTGATAATACAAAATGATTTTCTCATCATCAAGTCCTCAA
Organism: Molossus molossus; assembly: GCF_014108415.1. Classification (NCBI taxonomy): domain Eukaryota; kingdom Metazoa; phylum Chordata; class Mammalia; order Chiroptera; family Molossidae; genus Molossus; species Molossus molossus. The sequence goes on from NW_023425344.1 coordinate 22,428,599, forward strand.
CGTAATCATGTCTGCAAGGTGCCTTTGCCGTTCAAGGGAATGTATTTATGGACGCTGGGACTGTAGAGAGGGACATCATCACAAGAGACATTTATTTGTCTACAGGAGGAGAGCACCCTGAGTAGTGGTTACAACATATTTTATCAGTAAGGGGAAGATATGTACCCTAGAATAAATGGGAAGTGCTGATAATTGAACATGTATTAAGAGATGCCAGAAATCACAAGCAACAAATGTCATTACAAAAACAAACAAAAAAATCCACTATATGTAGTTAATTTTTTCTCCAACCATTTTCTGAAAATACCAATTAACACTAGTGATATAATTAATTACATGTGTAAGTTCATTATGTATTGTAACCCTTAAGCGTACACATTTTTAACTGGACATTCTCTGAGATCAACTCTAACACATTGTCTGGCAAAATACAGAGTTGCAATAATGATTTTCATAAACTGCACAGAGATGAAGATAGTTAACACAACAGATAAAATGTGGTCAGATTACAAAACATTTAGGAATTACGCTGTTTATAAAGCAGCAAAGCAAGCAGGGTTGCAGTTTCAAAACTATTAATCTGCAAAGGATGTAACAGAGAAAAGAAGAAAAATTGGAATTAGAAGTGAGATTCTAATATAATCCAGGGGAGGGAAAGTAAAGGGCAGAATTAACAGTATTACTAGAAAAATGATATATTGCCAACTTTAAGACCAGCTTTCCATGTAAACTTTCACAAACTACACTTATTCTTGAAAATATTTACTTAGGTCAACTTGTCTAAGAAAAATGTTAGCCCAGCATATGGAGGAAGAGAAAAATGCTCTCCAGATGTTAGTCTGCACAGCAGCAGCCAAAGAATCTATCTGCAGTTACTATGTTTAATTCTTCTTCATAGGACTCCAATTACATTTTCAAATTGTTTAATCTACTCTAATTTTATGAATTTACTTTAAAGCTTTTTTCTTTTTTTTTTTTCCCTGGGAGTTCTCTAAGCAGTCTCATGTAGTCTTCTGAGCTAATGAGCGATAACAAATTCATTTGTTGTTATAGGAGACAGGACTGTTTTTGCAACATATTGTTAGTCCAGTGATGTTACCACATTTTGATTATTTGATTCCACTTGGTCTCTGTAATTGTTACCCTGGAGAAAGAAAAACATATGTTGATTGGCTAGAAAAGTATGAAGGAGAACATAGTTTCTTCCCATTTTTGTTCTTCAGCTTGAAAGTGATAGAAATCGTTCTTAGGACTTGTGTCATATCTCATTTTTAACACTTCACTAAGTAAATGTATTTGTTCCTACACCATCTCTGGAAAGGAGGTATTTTCTATGTTTTGAAAATTATGTTTCTGTGTTTTTTGGTTTTTTTTTTATAGTTTAATCAAGTGTTAACTGAACTAGTGCTAGAGAAAAAAATGTTTTAAACTTAGAAACAATGCTCTTTCTAAAATAAGGATGGGTTATATTTTGAAATTTATAGAAAATATAACTGGATATTATGGCAAAGTATTTTTAATGGATATATATTTTCCACTATGATGGCAATACTAAATTTGCTTGTCAGTTAGGTTAAACCTTGCTCAAATTTCTCTTGCATAAAATATCAACTATTACAAAAAGCATAGTAAAAATTAATTCAGGAAAGATCATGACTTGTTGCTAAACATTAAGCCAAAGATTGTTACACAGACTATTTACATAGCTTCAAATCATCACCTCACAGATTAATAATTCTCTACAAAGGGACAGTGTACATCTTTATGGCACAACAATCAGGCAGACAACACTTTAATTAAGTGATGAAACTTAACGTCAGCAATAATGAAACATTTTGACATCACATGCCTCAGGATGTGATACTCTGGGAATAATTACTTGGAAGATATTTCTGTAAAAAAAAAATAGTAACTTGAATCTAATTATGAGCAAACAATCAAGCAAGCCAAATTGAGGAACATTTTGAAACAAATTACTTGGAACATTAAAAATATAGTAATGTTATGAACAAAATATAAAATGAATACATCAGGCTGATAAACTGTTCTGGATTCAACAGACTCAGAACACAGGACATCAAGTGGGTACTGGTTTGTATAAAGAAAAGAGTTTAAAAGACCTTATTTGGCTAATCGGGAACTTGGAATATGGGCTCTATGTGGAATAATTACATTGTTTCAATATTAAGTTTATTTAAGTGTAGCCAGTATAGTCAGAAATGAGTGTGAACTTAAATACAAAGAGACATTCTCTTGGTCTTGTATTTACTTCTAGTTACTACCTTACTTCTCAGCTTCACTCCATTCCAAGTCTCTACAAAGTTGCAGAGATAATTGTAACTCATACCTTCCTCTTATGTCACAACACACCAAAGTTCCATTTTCAACGCTGCCACTGAGTGAGACGGTCCCTGTCATTGATTATTAATCCACTGGAATTATTTCAGTGTTTCTCATTTCTCTCTTCCACATTTAACACTTCCCTCAAATGTCCTATGTTCTTTTTTGAGTTAATTTTTAAAATTAATTTATTTTTGTTACAAATGTTTCTCCTTTTTTTCCCACTGATTACTCCCCCCCCCCCCCGCCCTGTCCTCATCTTTGTTGTCCATGTCTATTGTTCATGCACACATGCATATAAGTTCTGTGGTTTATCTCTCCCCCACCACCCCCATTTCTGGGGATTGTCAGTCTGTACCCTACTTCCATGTCTTTGGGACTACCCCATTCCTCAGACTATTATGTTCATTATATTCCAAAAATAAGTGAGATCATATGATACTTGGCTTGTTTCGCTTAGGATAACACTCTTCAGGTCCCTCCATGTCGTCTCAAAGGATAAGAGATCTTTTGTTCTTACACCTGCATAGTACTCCATTGTGTATATGTACCACTGCTTTTTTATCCATTCGTCTACTGATGGACACTTGGGCTGTTTCCAGATCTTAGCTATTGTAAATAGTGCTGCTACAAACATGGGGGTACATATATTCTTTCTGATTGGTGTTTCAGGCTTCTTAGGGTATATTCCTAGAAGTGGGATCACTGGATCAAATGGAAGTTCAATTTTTAATTTTTTGAGGTAATACCATAGTGTTTTCCATAGTGGCTGCACCAGTCTGCATTCCCACCAGCAGTGTACTAGAGTCCCCTTTTCTCCACACCCTCGCCAACACTTGTTGTTTGATGATTTGTTGATGGCAGCCATTCTGACAGGTGTGAGGTGATACCTCATTATGTCCTATGTTCTAAACTTCTGGGATTTATCACCATTTCTTCTCTTTCTGCTTCTTAGTTGTTTCTGTCTTATTAGTTTCTTTTTGTTCACTTCACAAAAGTGAATATTTCCAAGGCTTTTGTCTTCATCCGATGTTTCTTCTTACTTTATACATTCTTCATGTTATTTTCATTTAGTTCTAACATTTCTACTCTCACTTTTGTAAAAATGGTTCTCAACCCACATCGCTACCTCAAACCTACCTTCTGATCTACGCATCCAAACACCATCAGCAATCTCTAACCGGAGACCCCGAAGAGTCCCTTAGTTTAAGAAATCCAATATTGAGCTTATTATTTTATTCCCAAATCTACTCACCTTCGTTTAGTTTTTATTCTTGTAAATATCTTTCTTATTTACTCAGTCTTTAAATTTATCATCCTTTTAAAAATCAATATTTATTAAACTTTGAGTTCCTGCCAGATTTTTCCAACTCACTTTTCATTCGCTTTGAATTAATATCTAAATCCTACAATTACAGCTTAATAATATTACACAAACTCTGCTCTCTTGCTCATCATCATTGACATTGTCCAAGTAATTCACTACCATTTTTTCGATGAGACTAATAATTTCCCTTTGTCAAAACCCACTTGCTCTTTTGTAGTCCCAAGTCCACCACCTGAGTGATTGATCTTTCTTATATGCATATGAAATATCTATATCTATATCTACATGTAAAGATATAGATATTGATATCTTATTTATTTGCCCCTCCCCCTATAGCCTTCAGAACACATTTTAAATTTCTATGTATCACATACGATACGTTTCTTTATCTGGTTTGTGAATACTAATCCAAATCTTCTCCACCTGCTTCATCATTCTTTATACTTCAGTAATCATCATGTTTCTTTGAATAAGCTGTGATTTTTCACATTCCAAGCCTTTGCCTTTGTAGTTCCTAATGTCTGCAAGCTCTTTCCCTGGGTGTTCATCTGATAAAGTCTCTCAAACTTTGGGACGGATGCTACCTCATGTGAGAAACCAGTCCCGGCTTCCGTGGGCCCGTTCCAGCTCTAGTGCATTCAACACCATTCGGCTTTACCTGTAATCCTTTCATCTCAGACAAAATGTATTCCTGGGCTGTACTGGTTATTTTACCTATACTTCTTAGCTGAAAACAATTTTATGTGCATAAAAACAACAGTCTCTTCTTCCTGTATTCTTAAGACTGTGTTTGTCAGTTGTTGGCAACACAAAACAACTAAGTAAAAAAAAATAAATGCATTAAGCATTAGTCTTCAACCTGGCATAATTGTATAATTAGAAATCAGGTAGTTTAAAGCAGTTTTTCCACGATTTAATCAGTTATAGCAATAGTATTTGTTAAGACTAATATGAACTTACTGGGGTCTTCTGGAGACATGCAATGGATCTAACCTGACAGGGAACATATGTGCAAAGATACTGTGCCTTGATGTTGTTATTCATTTTTCATATGAGCACAGATAAATTTATCGGACATTGTTTAATCTCTCTTTTATTCATTTCTTTGATCAAATATTATCTGCCATGTTGCAGATACAGAATCAGAAGAACAGAAAAACATATACAAAGTCATAAATTACCTTTAATCATTTAGAATCAGTACACAAATCAGTACAGTTGTGAGAATAAAATGTTCTACTTCAATGTGTCTCTAAATCTCAATTGCTTCTCATCTTATCTGTTAAAAGCAACTTATAGAGAAAGATTCTATTGGTCAGTTTGACAGTCCACTTAATTTGCTTAAACGGTGTTATTAATAAAGTGTGTATTTATGATGATGGTAATTCATGCCAAACGTAGAAATTTCACTAAAATATTTTATGCAGAAAGGTGAGCTGAATGTTAATTCAACATTTTGCTGTACTTTCCCAATTTTTTCCTTCAAGATCCTATAAGGCAGTGGCAAAATAAAAAGGCCTTGTGGTCAAAACTGGATATTGACCCTGGATCCTGCCACATGACACTGAGTGAGTTGTGTCGCTATTTCGTGACTTGGGTTTCCTATCTATAAAATGGTAAGAATACTTATGCATCATAGGTTTATTTTGAAGATTAAACAAAATTATGCATGTAAGATGCTTAAGAGAGAGTGTAGAATTATATAAACAACCAATAAATACTGGCAATTTTTTGCATAATGTTATTAATTTTGTGGTCATGATCCAAATATATTATTTTATAAAGTGATTTATCCATTTTATGTAATAACTTAGGATTTTTTATGTGCCATGAGCATTTTCCAGATTTTTCATACATTTAATTATTTTTTAAAGTATTTTTTATTGATTGATTTTTTTAGAGAGGAAAGGAGAGAGAGAGAAGCATTGATGAGAGAGAACATCGATTGGCAGCCTCCAGCATGCCCCCCACTGGGGATCAGGCCCACAACCTGGGTATGTGCCCTGACCAGGAATTGAACCAGCGATCAATTAGTACATGGGTTGACACTCAACCAGTGAGCTATACTGGCCAGGTAGATTTTTAATACATTTAAAGAATTATATCTTATAAAAATAAAGTATATCTTACTCCTGAAAACTCTCCCTCTACAGTCGTTAAGATTCACATTTTACACAAAAATACTGTATCCATATAAAGACACATACACCTATTTTTGAATGTTAAGCCCTTTTACACTAAAAATTTAAAACAGTTCAGGTACAAAAGAACTTCATTGTAGATTAAAAGTTTACATTTTTTAGGTAGATGCTTGGCAAAATAATCAACACAAAACAGCACATAGTAACTAGAAATAGTCATAGTGAGCGATTTACTTTATATTTCTATCTACTTCCCTTAATTGCAAAATCACCTTAACATTTTGTATCACAGAAAACTGAGATGTATTGTCTGTGACAGGCTTACTGGACCATAAAAACCACACTTTTGTAGTTTTAGGATTGAACTGCAGTGTATAATGTAATTAGCCACAATCTTATAGAAATCTAGTCTTGAAATAGTTCAATTATTATTCCTACAGATCATTAGATAGACTCATTTTTCTGTCAATGGCTGCCTTATTCTTGATCTAGGTCTTAGGATGGTTGCCTTAGGAAAGTATGAAGGTACATCTAGTTCTTGTCTTTATATCTATCTCCCCAGATCAATGTAGTATATATGATATTTGGTAGTATATCCTATGGCTATGATCCTGTCCTTAAGTTTTGCCACCTAATACATATTGATCTGAAAAGAAACTTCATAGCGTGGATTGCAAAAATCTCTTTCATATGTCACCTGAAGTAGCTTGCTGTCTGGTTTTATTTATTTATCTTCACTCTATCTAAACACACACACACATAGGCTCACACACACAAATACAAATACGAGCGTGTGTGTATGCATATTGTGTGTTCCAAATAGCATGTAGCATGCTCAGTGCTACGAAGATGAGTTTACAAAGATTCCTGGCTGGGAGTGTGGAGCCCTGAAGAAGGCAGGAGAGTTTGGAGCTTTCCCACACCACACTCTGTATCTGGTCTACCTGGCCCAGCGTTATGTTATTTTATAGCACATCGGCAGTGTGCTAAGTAAGGTGTTTCTCTGTGTTCGTGAACAACTTTAGCAAATTACGTGATTGCAAGGAGGAGATGGTGGGAACCTTTAACCTGTAGTCTGTTTGTAAAAGCACAGCTAACAACCTGGATTTGTGATTGGCATCTGAGGGGGAGTGGGGGAGTCCTGTGCAGCCGACCCCTTAACCGATGGAATCTGATGCTATCTCCAGGTAGAGTGTTAGGATTGTGTTGAATGATAGGATACCCAATAGATGTCCTGAGAACTGATTGGCTTTGTGTGGAAAGCTTCTCCTGCCCGCCACCCCTCCCCCCCACACACACACATTGAAATTTGCACAGGAACCCGAAGAAGTGGTGTCAGAGAGCAGGGGTGTGCAACCAAAACCCTGGCTGGAGGCAGCTCGTGGTTTGGGAAGAGAAAGGATGCCAGTGTGAGGGAGGAGGAACTCTGATTCTAGGTGACACGTGATCATCCCTGGTGCGGAGCTGCAGCGCTGTTGCAATCAGTTGCTAAAGATGGACAACTCCCAGAACGGGGAGAAGCCTGACCAGCAACCTCTTGGGGCAATGGTTAGGCAATCAACTGAATTAAAGACTGACAGAGGGCAGGGGCCCTTGGCTCAGCCTCTCACTGAGAACTCAAAGCCTTTTTGCACACCAGCGGATACAATGGTCAGGGGTGGAGAAGAGATGTGTCCTGCCTCTTCGATACAGGAGCCCATGAGCACAATACCACAACCTGTTGACTGTAGTTAGAAATGCAGGGCTTGATCAAAATAAGGTAAAAGTTTATAAGAGAATCGGATGTCTGAATAGGCTGTATGTGAAGTGGTTGTATCTTTTTCATCTGACGGTATTATGGGGATGGACACTGTGTCTAGCTGGGGAATGTCTCCCCTACCAAACAGTTTTAAAAAGAGGGCTTTTCAATTTACCCTTCTAGCAATGTTAATCGATATGCTAAATGGGAGTTAGTAAAATGGCCCAAACCTACACAGTGTAGGATAGGAGCTGGCGTGCTGGGAGGACAAATTCTCTGTGCATTAGACCAGGGCTTACGGCAAAAACCTGGGAGCACCTTCCAGCAGTGACTGCTGGGACTTTGGACTAGAAACTTCAGTTTGAGAGGCATTCACTACCTTGTTATTTGGACATTCTCTGAAGTTACCCCTATGACTAAAGGTCATAGACAGATCTTAAAACCTGAAATATCCACAGTGTCTTGGGTGATGTCAGAGAAACTCTAACGGAGATGACAGCCCAGAAGAGTTTCACATGAAATGGGAAGAGTTCATACAGGATCATCCACCTAGGGAAGGCAAGGAGAGCCCTTTTTACCCTGGTTCTGACTCTTGAACTGTGTGAGGAGTTGCTGGATTATATCCCTATAAACAGCTTATGACAAAGAGCTTCTTGGTTTATAGACGGCAGTTTCAAGATGAATGGACAACACCTGCTTGGAAGGCTACTCCCCGATGGAAGAAGGTGAAAACTCAGCTTAGTCTGGCCCGTGAGGCTCAGTGTCCTGAGCATCATCCCATGGACTGAGAGGTTCTGGTTTGATTCCCAGTCAGGGCAAGTGCCCAGGTTTCAGGCTTGATCCCCTGTAGGGGGTGTGCAGGAGGCAGGCGATCAATGTTTGTCTCTCACATTGATGTTACTATCTCTCTCTCTCTAAAAAAATAATAAATAATATTGAAAAAACTCAGCTTAGTGGGCTGAACGGCATGCTGTTTTCATAGCGGTGATAGGACTGAATAGCGATAAAAAGCCTCTAAGTTTGGGATTTAGTGACTGATGGCAGTAGCTAATGGCCTGGCCATATGGTTGGGCAGGAGGGCAGTGGGAACTTGGCCTATGACAAGCATGTCCATATGGGCCTGGTCCTATGGGAATTTGATGGGTGCATTGAAGTAGAACATTGATGCCCATCGGAGGAACGTCCTTCCAGGCTTCGAAGGTGATTGGCATCGACAAGCAGATACCTCACTTGCTGGCTTAAGGTGTCTACCTGGGCCCGTGATATAGATGGACACAGAGTGTCTGAAGCCATGCAGAGATGGGCTGAATCTAGATATATTCTTCTCGCACCCTCTGGGGCACAAATCCCAGTAAGAACTGTCTGTCAGCAAAAAAGACAGAGCCTGCAATGGCCATGTGGCAGACCCTCTGGGGGGAAGGTGCCAAGCTGCTGGCGGGTCAGACGGTGCTAATGGTTCTGGGGGCTGCGAAGGGGTCTGGATGAGAGCCGATTCCAGACTGAGCTCCGTACCTGGTGGTGGATGCCCATGTTCTGAGCCATAAATAAACCAGACAGAAGCTATAAACCCAATCGGGACAGCTCAGCACCATTTCTGCAGAACAAGAAACGTACTTGACAGGCGGCAATGTCCAACAAGGGGCAGAGAGGTGTCTTCCTCAGGCTACTAGTCTGACAGAGACTGGATGAGGCTATGAAAACATTGATTGTCTAAAACAGGGAGAGACAGAAGCATGAGAGTGACCTACATGCATTGACAAGTGTGTGCTCACACTCAGCGTGAACAAGTGAGGCTAGGGGAGTGTCCCACTGGGTGGATTTCTCTGTTTTCCTGTTGGATCTGGGGTGACAGGGTGGGGAGGTGCTGGTGTACCTTTGCTTTGTCCTATCACCACGGCATCGTTTTCTCCCTACCTGAGGCAGTGGTCACAGAACCAGGGTTGCAAATAAAAGGGCTGGAAGCTGAGGAGATTTATTAGCAAGAAACTGCGTGTGTGTGTGTGTGTTATTGTTTTTTTATTTTTTAAATCTTTATTGTTGAGAGTATTACAGATGTCCCCCGTTGTTTCCCCCATCGCCCCCTTCCTCCAGGTTCCCGCCCTACCCCAGTAACTGTGTGTGTAACCTGTATGTCACAGTCCCCGAGCGCCTGATGAGACAGGACTTGCCTTCATCCCATCTGCCACTGGGGTTAACGGTGAACTTAGCTGTATTTCCTGAGGGCAGAGAGAGCCCTTGGTTGCTCCTGTGTGACCTTACTCCACGTGAACAGGACAGCGCGGTGGCCACACATACATCCTTCCGAAGGTGGAAACGTTGGGTGAATGTGGCATGAGGATGAATAAAGGGAACCTCATTTAAAGTGGAGCTTGGAAGCCCTCCAGGGGAAACCCTTACAAATGTACAGCTTGTGGCAGCCCCTATACCAGCAGGAGGAAGGACAATAGGGATTATTTTGACAAGGATTGATACTTTTCACATAGGAATTTTATCTCTTTTAAGAAAAGGAAGAAAGTTCCCTCCTTGCCCCAGTAACAACCCGCTCACCGCTGCTTATAGTCAATGATAAACCACCACAACCTCGAACTCTTGTTCTTCTCCAACAAACTTTTGTTTGAAACCATCCTCCCAATTTTCTCCTAAAACCTAATAGGAACAAACCTTCCCTCTGTCTCTTCAGAATTACTATGATTTGCCGCAGCCTACTTGTGCCACATTGCAATGCTTTCTGTTGCAAAGTAAATGCGTTTTTCTAGTCAAAAGGCTACTTCTTCTTCTTGCCCTGGCCAGTTTGGCTCAGCGGTTGGAGCGTCGGCCTGTGGTCCGGAGAGACCTGGGTTCGGTTCCCGCTAAGGGCACTTACTTCTGTTGCAGTTTGTCCCCGGCCCTGGTTGGTCGTGCGGGTGGCAACCACTCGATGTGTCCCTTCACGTCGATGTTTCTCTCTCTCTCTTCCTCTTTCTCCCTCCCACTCTATCTGTACAAAAAATTGAAAAATATCCTCGGGTGAGGATAAAAAAGAAACAACAAAAAAACAAAAGGCTACTTCTTATTTCTGAGGCAGACCATGGAGAAAAGGAAAAATAGCTTTGATGGTAAGGACATAAATAAATGGGTTACATACTGAGAAAAATTTAATATTCCATTAACAACTCAAAAGAGGCACAGAGCAAGAGATGAGAATTATACCAATGCCTGAGAGGGTGAAGCCACGGATCACTGATGCCACTCCCTGTCTGGGAACCTGACGACTTGCGTGGAAACCTGCAAACCTAGTGTCCTTAGCCTGGGCGACACTTTCACATGGTCTGATGATGATCTGCATAGTTATCAGTGACGGAAAGGATTCTTGTAACGTGCAATGTCCTTTGATTTTTATGACTGCTTTGCTAAAAAGGATATGTGTTTAAGGATCAGGGGTGGACTGTGATCTTGGCATCTATAAGAAATGTGGATTTGGTCTTCATTCCCATTTCTGGTACCGAACGCCTGGAAACCCTAGGGATTTCTCAGTGAGATGAGCCATACAGGCATCTTTTGTTAGGTTAATGAGATGACTTTTGGGCTACACCAAAGGATGGGGGCTGGTCACCAGTAGAACCAACCATATGACTAGAGAGTTGGGACTTTATTTCCAGCCTCCTGACCTCCAAGCAGGAGGTAAGGGCTGGGGGATGAATCAGATGTCAAGGACTAATGAGTTAATTAATCATACTCATGTAATAAAGCTTCCATATGAAGCCCAAGGACAGGGTTCAGAGAGTTCCAGGTTGGTGCACATGAGGAGGTGCTGGGAGAGGAACCCACCTGGGCAGGGCAGGGAACGCCACGCCTTCGCCCTCCCGACCCTTGCACTTGGCCATTGCTGAGTCACATCTTTTCATACTAAACCAGTAATCTAGTAATAAAAATAAAGAAGGAATATACGGTCCCTGCCATCCAAAATATTCACAGTCTAGTGGGATGTTGATGTCTATCAATAGCAGCAACAAAAATAAATATTATGTACCATGTTCTACACGTTTTTCTAAATCTTTATGTGTATTATATAATGTCATTTAAAAACTAAAGCTCTTTTTTTTTATGAATTTTTATTTATTTTTTTGTTACAGATATTTTACCTTTTTACCCCATTGGCACCCCCCACCCCACCCCCCCTCCACCCTGTCCCCGGCTTAGTTGTCCATGTCCATTGGTCATGCATACATGCATATAAGTTCTGTGGTTTATCTCTTCCAACCCCCCCACCCCCCATCCCCTCTTCTGAGGGATGTCAGTCTGTGCCCTACTTCCATGTGTCTGGGTCTACTGTATTCCTCAGACTGTTATGTTCATTATATTCTGTATATAAGTGAGATCATGTGGTATTTGTCTTTTTCTGCTTGGCTTCTTTTGCTTAGGATAATACTTTCCAGGTCCCTCCATGTCGTCTCAAAGGATAAGAGATCTTTCTTTCTTACCGCTGCATAGTACTCCATTGTGTATATGTACCACAGCTTTTTTATCCATTTGTCTACTGGTGGACACTTGGGCTGTTTCCAGATCTTAGCTATTGTAAATAGTGCTGCTATGAACATGGGGGTACATATATTCTTCCTGATTGGTGTTTCAGGCTTCCTAGGGTATATTCCCAGCAGTGGGATCACTGGGTCAAATGGAAGTTCAATTTTTAATTTTTTGAGGTAGCACCATATTGTTTTCCATAGCGGCTGCACCAGTCTGCATTCCCACCAGCAGTGTATTAGAGTCCCCTTTTCTCCACACCCTCGCCAACACTTGTTGTTTGATGATTTGTTGATGGCGGCCATTCTGACAGGTGTGAGGTGATACCTCATTGTTGTTTTAATTTGCATCTCTCTGATGATTAGTGATGTTGAGCATTTCTTCATATGTCTCTTGGCCATTTGTATGTCCTGTTTGGAGAGGTGTCTATTCAGCTCCTCTGCCCATTTTTTAATTGGGTTCTTTGTCTTCCTTTTGTGGAGTTGTATGAGCACTCTATATATATTGGAAATTAACCCCTTATCTGATACATCATTGGCAATGATGTTCTCCCATACAGTGGGTAGCCTTTCCATTTTGATGATTGTTTCTTTTGCTGTGCAGAAGCTTTTGAGTTTGATGTAGTCCCATGTGTTCATTTTCTCCTTTATTTCTGTTGCCTTAGGTGATGTATCAGTGAAAATTCTGCTCCGTATGATGTCCAAAATTTTGTTGCTTACATTTTCTTCTAGAATTTTTATGGTTTCACGGGTCACATTTAAGTCTTTTATCCATTTTGAGTTTATTTTTGTGTATGGTGTAAGTTGATGGTCTAGTTTCATTTTTTTGCATGTAGCTGTCCAATTTTCCCAACACCATTTATTAAAGAGGCCGTCCTTAGTCCACTGTATGCTCTTGCCACCTTTGTCAAATATTAATTGAGCATATTGCCTTGGGTCCATTTCTGGGTTTTCAGTTCTGTTCCACTGGTCTATATGCCTGTTCTTGTGCCAGTACCAGGCTGTTTTGGTTACAGTCGCTTTGTAGTATAACCTGATATCTGGTATTGTGATCCCACCTACTTTGTTCTTCTTTTTCAAGATTGCTGTGGCTATTCGAGGTCTTTTTTGGTTCCATATGAACTTCTGAAGTATTTGTTCTAGTTCTATGAAATATGTCGTTGGTATTTTGATGGGGATTGCATTGAATCTACAGATTGCTTTGGGTAGTATGGACATTTTAATGATGTTAATTCTTCCAATCCATGAACAGGGTATGTGCTTCCACTTTTTTATATCTTCTTCTATTTCTTTTTTCAATGACCTGTAGTTTTCTGCAAATAGGTCCTCTACTTCTTTGGTTAAGTTTATTCCTAAGTATCGTAATTTTTTTGGAGCGATGGTAAATGGGATTGTTTTTTCAGTTTCCCTTTCTGTAAGTTCATCATTGATGTACAAGAATGCCATCGATTTCTTGACGTTAATTTTGTATCCTACTACTTTGCCAAATTCATTTATTAATTCTAATAGATTTTTGATGGAGTCTTTAGGGTTTTCTATGTACAATATCATGTCATCTGCAAATAATGACAGTTTTACTTCCTCCTTTCCAATTTGGATCCCTTTTATTTTTTCTTCATGTCTGATTGCTGTTGCTAAGACTTCCAGTACAATGTTAAATAAGAGTGGCGAAAGTGGACATCCCTGTCTTGTTCCTGTTCTTAATGGAAATGTTTTTAGTTTCTGTCCATTATGATGTTGGCTGTAGGTCTTTCATATATGGCCTTTATTATGTCGAGAAATGATCCCTCTATTCCTACATTGCTGAGCGTTTTTATCAGAAATGGATGCTGGATTTTGTCGAATGCTTTTTCAGCATCTATTGATATGATCATGTGGTTTTTATTCTTCATTTTGCTTATGTGGTGTATCACGTTTATTGATTTGCAAATATTATACCAGCCTTGCATCCCTGGAATGAATCCAACTTGGTCATGGTGAATAATTTTTTTGATGTATTTCTGGATCCGATTTGCTAATATTTTGTTCAGGATTTTGGCGTCTATGTTCATCAGGGATATTGGCCTGTAGTTTTCTTTCTTCGTAGTGTCTTTTTCTGGTTTTGGAATTAGAATTATGCTGGCCTCATAGAACGTGTTTGGAAGCCTTCCTTCTTCTGGAATTTTTTGAAATAGTTTGAGGAGAATGGGTGTTAGTTCTTTTTTGAATGTTCGGTAAAACTCCCCCGTGAAACCATCTGGGCCTGGGCTTTTGTTTGCTGGGAGAGTCTTGATTACCTCTTCAATTTCCTTAGTTGTTATTGGTCTGTTCAAGTTTTCTATCTCTTCCGGGAATAGTTTTGGCAGACTGTGTGTTTCTAGAAATTTGTCCATTTCGCTGAGATTGTCGAATTTGTTGCCATATAGTTGTTCATAGTAGTTGTTAACGATCTTTTGTATTTCCATGGTGTTGGTTGTTACTTCTCCTCTTTCATTTCTGATTTTGTGTATTTGGGTTCTCTCTCTTTGTTTCTTGGTGAGTCTAGCTAAGGGTCCATCAATCTTGTTTATCTTTTCGAAAAACCAGCTTTTTGTTTCATTGATCCTTTGAATTGTTTTTTTGGTCTCTATGTCATTTATTTCTGCTCTGATCTTTACTATTTCCTTCCTTCTACTTGCTCTGGGGTTTTCTTTTTGTTTGCTTTCTAATTCTTTAAGTTGTGAGGTTAGACAGACAATTAGAAATTTTTCTTGTTTTTTGAGGTAGGCCTGTAGTGCTATGAACTTCCCTCTCAGAACTGCTTTCGCTCCATCCCATAGATATTGTGTTGTTGTGTGTTCCTTTTCATTGGTTTCCAGGAAGTTTTTAATTTCTTCCTTGATCTCCTCGGTGACCCATTCATTGTTTAATAACATGCTATTTAGCCTCCATGTGTTGAAATGTCTTTGCATGTTCTTGTTGCAATTGATTTCTAGTTTCATGCCATTGTGATCTGAGAAGATGCTTGATATGATTTCAATCTTCTTGAACTTGTAGAGATTTAGTTTGTGTCCTAGCATGTGGTCTATCTTTGAGAATGTCCCATGTGCACTTGAGAAGAATGTGTATTCTGTAGTTTTGGGGTGTAATTCTCTGTAGATATCTATTAAATCCATTTGGTCTAGTGCTTCATTTAGAGTCTCTGTTTCCTTGCTAATTTTTTGCCTAGAGGATCTATCCAGTGCTGTCAACGGGGTGTTGAAGTCCCCTGCTATGATTGTATTGTTGTCGATTTCTCCTTGGAAGTCCTTCAGAAGATTTTTAATATATTTTGGTGCTCCTATATTGGGTGCATATATGTTTATCAAGGTTATATCTTCCTGTTGGATAGATCCTTTCAATATTATGTAGTGGCCAATCAGCTACTCTGTGTCTCTTTATGGGAGCATTCAATCCATTTACGTTCAAGGTGATTATTGATATGTACTTATTTATTGCCATTTTTGTTTAGTGTGGTTCTATTTTTCTTCCCATTTCTACTGCTAATTACAGCAGTCCTTTTAACATTTCTTGCAGTGCTGGTTTGGTGCTAATGTATTCCCTTAGCCTTTTTTTTTTTGTCTGGGAAGCTCTTTATTTGATCTTCTATTTTGAATGATAGCCTTGCTGGGTAGAGTAGTCTTGGATTCAGATTCTTGTTTTTCATGACTTTGATTATTTCATGCCATTCTCTTCTGGCCTGTAGTGTTTCTTGTGAGAAGTCAGCTGAGAGCCTTATGGGGTTCCCTTTGTAGGTAACCTGTTGCTTATCTCTTGCTGCTTTTAGGATTCTCTCTTTGTCTTTAATTTTTGGCATTTTAATTACTATGTGTCTTGGTGTGGGCCTATTTGGGTTCTTCTTACTTGGGACTCTCTGTGCTTCTTGAACTTGAATGCCTTCTTCCTTCACCAAATTAGGGAAGTTTTCTCTCACTATTTTTTTAAATATATTCTCTATCCCTTGCTCATTTTCTTCTTCTTCGGGGACTCCTATGATGCGAATATTATTACGTTTCCAGTTGTTCCATAGTTCTCTTAAGCTGTCTTCCTGTTTTTTAATAGTTTTTTCCTTTTGTTTTTCTGATTGGTTGATTTTTTCTACCCTGTCTTCTAATTCACTGATCCGGTCCTCAGCTTTCCCTACTCTGCTTTTTAAACCTTCCAGTGTGTTTTTCATTTTGGATATGTCATTTTTTATCTCTTCTTGTTGGTTTTTAATTTCCAATTGGCTTATTTTCAGTGTCTCTATGTCCTTACTCATGCTGTTCAGCTTCCTCAAGATCACGGCTCTGAATTCTAGCTCTGTTAACATGCCTAATTGCTCCACATTGGTCTCATCTTCGGTGGAGGTGTCTTGCTCTTTTATTTGGCTTCTGTTTCTGTGTTTCACCATTTTGGCTATCACTGTGGGCTTTGGAGCCTGTCAAGTTTTCCCTGTGGGTGTTGGTGTTCTGCTGTTTGTGGCTCCCTCTCCTGTGTTTAGATGAGCGAGGGAGGACCCACGTTGAACACCACTGTCAAGTCTTACTTTCCTGGTTAAAGTTGCCAGCCCAGGAAAAGTACTGTTATCCTCTAGCTTTTTGCCTGGAGGCTAGCAGTCTAGGTTAATTGATGAGTTTTGGGTTGTCAGTTGATTGAAAAACTCCCTCTGGTGCTCAGCCAAGGGGCTTTCACGAGGGTGGGGCAGATGCCAGTTGTTAGTGAACCTCAATTAGCACTACAATGGCCCACAGGGTGGGGTTGGATCTCCGAGGGAGGGGCTGCTGCCTCTCCTCAGAGCTCTGGGAAGGAGCAATGTGGCCACCGTCCTGAGTGGCTGCACTCAGCCAAAGCTCTGAGCGCCCTCCAAACCCCGAGTGTCCCCCACAGTTCCAGTCCAGTCCGCCCTCCCTCCGCCGGAGCCCAAGGTGAGTGGCTGTGGCTGTTTCAGCCTCTGTCCCGGCTGCGCTGTGGGGCCGCCTGGGAGTGTGACCCGAGGGCGCCGCTTACAGCTGAGGCCGCTGCCGAGCTGCCGACCGTGGGCTCCCAGCCCCGTCTCGCGCCTTCGCAAGCCTCCCGGGATGGAGTCAGTGTCCCTCGTTGTATGGTCCTCCAGGCTGCTTTTCTGTTGGTTTTTCCCGTCGATTTGTCTGTGTTATAGTTGTAATTCCAGTTTGGTTCTGGGAGATGGTCTGTGTAGCTCCGTTCACTCCGCCGCCATTTTTCGGTTCCAAAACTAAAGCTCTTAATGAACTGATATTATTATCCTTACTTTATCAAATAGGAAACTGAGTAACAAAATAACTTGTATATTGTTGCACAGCTTAGAAACCGGTTACATGGGACAAAAGAATGCCATCAAGGGAGCTTTGGCAGCCCTTTGGTTGGTGGACAGAGGTCTGGACCAGAGGTGTGTTTTGTTGCCAGGGAACACCGAGAAGGCTGCATCCAACCACTGTGGAGAAAATTAGGAAATCTTCATGTATGTGGTAACTTTTGAGAGGATAATAAAAGAGTTGTAGCTCGCTAGGAGACAAAAATGAGAAAATGTATTCCAGGGAGGTTCTTGCTCATAAATTCAATTTGGAGAATTGTTATATACTTTGGTTTCCTAAGAAAAGATTTAGTAAACAGCATAAAGAAACTTCTGGTAATCTAAAACCAAATGAGAATTTCTTGCTAAGGAATTTTCAGCATTTCAGCTCATGTGATATGTAAAAACAGAGCATCTATCCAAACAAAGTCAAGTGTAGGAGCAAGGTAATCATTTAGACAAATTAAACAGAATCATATCTTTATGTGCCTACTGTCTGGTTTCACTGGCCTGCACTAGCTTGAGAAGTATATATCTGTCTAACTTCCTCTATACGCATGACTTTTCCTAATGAGACTCTGGTCACAAGAGATTCACTTTTCTATATTTGGTTCTCTCCACAGAGAAATAAAACTATGTAATAAAATATGTTGTACCTGATCTTTAGAGAGGACATCTGTTTAACATAAACATTTTTCTGGACTGGTTTTGTATGTTAAATTAGTAATCACACATGTTTTATGGCCAAGTTGGTGTAATAAATCTCTCGGATGCCAATACCATCTGGCCATCCGTGACCACTTGCGAATTCCATGTGTCATTTTGTACCTAGCTCTGTACACGTGCTGTTCAGCATCTGCCCTGGGCTAAACACTTCCTTTACAAATCACAATTAATGAGAACATCCTGAGTTGTGAGTGAAGAATTTGTGGGGGGAAAAAATTGCCACACATCCCAAAATATAGCCTGCGATGTCACTGAACAGATGTCGAACTAAAATATGTGTGATAATCTAAAGAAACAAAAGTACTGTATCTTGCTGATTTGACTATGCTGATTTTATTTCAATTCCCTCTTTCTTCGATAACTGCGTAAGAACATCTTTTGCACAATGTGATCAAGAAAATGATAGCGACCTGAAAAGTTTACAGCGGCAGTGTGAAAGCATAATTGAAACACAATTCCATTTATTTTCTAAATTATGAAAAAAAAAATTGGAATCGCTGGCTTACATAGTCCTTTTTCCTTGCTTTGGTAGCCTATAGAGACATTTGTTGAGCCCTTCAAAAAAGTGAAATATTTTCATTGAACTCGAAAGCTGACATTTCCACTTCTAACGTGTTAGGTAGTGACTCAGAAGTCAGAACCATGTTAATCAGTACCCTCTGTATACAAAGCATGTTCATGAGTTCTAAAAGTGTAAAATACAAACACGTCTTGCAGCGCCTACAAAATGTAAGTTCTCTACCCTGGAAAGCGGTGGCCCTCGTGTAAGCTCTTCCAATGGTGGCTACTGGGTGGGTGGCTGTCATGTTTCTCCGTGGACACCCGTCTTATGCTGCACCGACCAAGGCACGTTGGCTCTTGCAGAAAAACGTGAATCTAACCTTGGAGAAACCTCACAAAGCCAAACTGAAGAACATGCTACAAAATAGGTGACCAGTACCCTCCAAGAGTGCCAAGGGCACGTACAGAAAAGGAAGCGTGTAGGTGGCTAAGGAGACATAACTAAATGCAATTTGGATCCTGGACTAAAAAGAGACAGTCTTTGGAAATCGGTCTATTTTAATAAGTTAAATAGATTACTTACGGTATTTTGTCAATGCTTTTTTGCTGATATTGATAACTGTATGTGATTATGTAAGATGTTCATCTTTGGGAGAGCAACGTAAACGTTTGTGAATTATTTGTACTACTTTTGATATGGATAATAAGCATGAAATTATTTCAAAATAAAAGGTTAGCCCTGGTCGGTTTGGCTCAGCAGTAGAGTGTTGGCACGTGGACAAATAAGTGGTGGGTTTGATTCCAGCCAAGGGCACAGACCTCAGTTGTAGTTTGTCCCCGACCCTGGTTGGTCGTGCGGGTGGCAGCCACTCGATGTGTCCCTTTCACATCCATGTTTCCCTTTCACATCCATGTTTCTCTCTCTCTTCCTCTCTCTCCCTCCTGCTCTATCTGAATAAAAAATGGAAAAATGTACTCGGGTGAGGATAAAAAAAAAGAAAAGAAAAAAAAAAGAAATGAAAGGTTAAATTAAAAGGAAAACATTAAAATCACAAGTGAAACATTTCATGCTATATAAATTTAAAATCTAAACAAAAACACTTTAAACAAATATTGAGCTCTACTTAATAAATTACATGTCAAAAGATACAGGGAAATTATATTGATATCTGCTACTTACCTTGACATGTACCTCCCCCTCCAAAAAATCAAATTAAGTGTTTTAATAGATAGAGGAATGGACAGATGGCTATATGTTAATAAATCAAATATAATAAAATATAAGTGGTAGAATCTACATAGTTGGTAAAAAGTTTTTCACCATAAAAGGTTGTAAACTTTGCTATATTTTTTTACATTATTTTAATAAATAGGGAAAAGTGTAAGTTATAATACTGATCATCTCAATTCCAAAATTGGTAGATAGGTTATCCATGCAAAGAAAACCATTAATTTTATTTCCCTGCATTTTTCAAAGATTTTTTTCTTTGTTTTATTTGGTTTTTGGCACTCGGTGGACACATCTATTGTAGTCATGTGCTACTTAATGATAGGGATTCATTCTGAAAAATGTGTCCTCAGGTGATTTGGTCATTGTGTGAACACCACAGAGTGCAGTTAAACAAGCCTACGTGTGTAGCCTACAGCACATCTAGCTACAAGGTATACTACTGTCCTATACGAGATCTGTCATTGACTGAAACATTGTTATATGGCACATGACTCTAGTTCACCCTCAAATAAATATCTTCATAGATGCAACAGCTCATCTGTTTTGGTCTATATAAATTGCTGGAATTTCATTTTCCATATTTTTCTTTATTCATCCTTCCACATGCTGATATACTTCAGAAATATTTTCTTATCCCCCAGAAATTGTGTAGTACCTGAACACAATACTCGCACAAATGTGCTTGTGGAGTAATGAATGTATGATTATCTCGAGCAAATCTTTCTTTCCCCATTAAAAACAGAATTGTAGACAAGTATGAAAGTTGTAAAATAGTCTAAGTGTTTAGACAGCTCTAGGAAACTGGCCATCTCAAAGAGAATAGTTTCTAATATGAGATTTTATACATTTCTTCTTGACAAACTATTTAAAGGTTTATATTATAAAACTGTTTATTATTTTCTGATTACAAAGTGATATTTAATCACTTTTGAAACCGTGAAGGATTTGCAAAAGGATACAGAGAAAATGGAAAGAATAAATATTACACTTAAGATTAAGATCACTATGCCGAGAAAATCACATTTACAATTTCATATTTAAAAAATAAATTAACTTTGTGTTATAAGAGTTTCTCAAGTCACTATTCTTAAAAATATAATTTTAAATGGCTACATACTTACCCACATTTTATTCACAATATTTCTTTTGATAGAATTTAGTTTTTTTCCCCCTGAGACTCTTATTCTAAAATATTTTGAGGGGAAGATTTAGGCATGGGTGAGTAGATAAGTATATTTCTAACTTATGAGTACATGTTTTTGGTTAGACTTAAGCTGAATTTATATATTCTAAAACATTCTAGAATGTGTGTGTGTTTATATGAATCCTTCTTTCTATAAGATTTAGTATAATTACCCTCTCCTACACATGGCTTTTGTTTGAACATGTAATTTTTACATTGTTACTGCACTTGGTAGCTTTTCTTTCAAATGATCCCGGGAAGCTCTTCACTGCTCTTCTTCAGACACAGAACTCGCCCTGTCTGCGCCTGTTTCTTGGGACTTCCTCAAGAGGTCAACTGTTTTGTTTTATTCTGTTTTTCTTTGTGGGTATCAATTACTTTCTTTTCATTTAGGAATGCATATCAAACCATGCATTGCAGAGCGAGTCAATACATTTTAAACTGTGAGTTATTTTTCTCAGAATCACGCAATTAAATGTTTAAATTATTTTTGCCAGCATTTCAAGCAACAAGCTAATAGTAGTAGTTATTGCTTCATCTCTAAAAATCTCTCTTAAAACCAATTAATTTCATTTACTTGCATATTAAATTCTTATTGCATACATTAAACCATTGTATAAAATAATTTAATTATAAATACACAAGTTACTAAAAGACTACATAGAGAAAATAATCTGAGGAAAATTGCAATATATTATGTAAACAAATTGTTTCTTTATTTTTTCAATCCCCACCTCAGGATATTTTGCTATTTATCATCAAATAGAGTGGGAGGGAGGGAGGAAGGGGGGGTAGAGAGAGAGAGAGAGAGAAACATCGATGTGAGAGAGAGACACATCGACTGGCTGTCTCCCGCATGACCCCAACCAGGGCCAGGAACGAACTGCAACAGAGGTATGTGCCCTTCCAATCAAACCCATGACTCATTGGTCTTTGAGGCTGATGTTCTAACCTCTGAGCTAAACTGACCAGGGCACTAAAGAAGTGTTTAAAAGGGATTTTTCAAGACTGACCCTGGGATGATGATTTTGTTTAAGATTGTTTCATGAGTTATATCCCTTTTAATAATTTAATTGACATTCATAATCTAAATCTTACAATAATGCTTACATAATTCATCTGGACATGCTTCTTTGTCTAACCATTTCCAAGACTTTGAAATAATAGTATAAGCTTATATTTATGTAGGCTTAAACATACCTAGCCCTATTCTAAGAGCATTAGTGACTTTTTTCTTTATTATTATTATTCTCCCTTAACAGAAATCAGAATTCCATGAACTTCTCCAAGTTCCTAGAACCATCATTTAGCAGAACCAGAATTTTATGCCAAGTCAGTATGACCTGTAAATTCTTAACTTCTCTTTAAGATCTTTAGTCTGACCTAGTCAGTTTTCTCAGTGGTTAGAGCATAGGCCCATGGGCCAAAGAATCAAGGTGTTTGATTTTCAATGAGGGGCAGGTACCTCGGTTGCAGGTTTGAACAGGTGCAGTCAGGAGCTCCTTCCTTCCCACTCCATCTAAAAAACCAATAGAAAAATATCCCCAGATGAAGATTAAAGGTAAACATTTTTTTAAAAAGTTGTTAGTTCTTTAAACCATAACTTTAATTTTTTTTTATTGATATTAGAGAGAGAGAGAGGAAAAGAGAGAGAGAAACATGGATGAGAGAGAACATCGACTGGCTGCCTCCTGCATGACCCCCACTGGAGATCAGGCCCACAACCTGGGCATGTGCCCTGGACAGGAATTGTACCAGCGACTTCTTGGTGCACGGGTCACGCTCAACCACTGAGCCACACCAGCTGGGCTAAACCATAACTTTCCCATTTTTTCTAAAACTTTCCCATGTAAGAGATTTCCATTGTGATTCATCTTTTTGCAGAATGATGTTTTCAGATAGTCATACCAGCAAGGGTAAATGGGCAATGTGTCTTAAGAATTTTTTATATTTGATAATATTGCTCTATTGTTTTTCCATCTGAAAAGCTACTTGATCGTTATTACAATAATACTAGAATTGGATCCTACTATTAGTATAACAATAAGCAATTGTCCTGTCTGAAATCAGTGTTTCATCTACAGATGATAAAACTAATACCCACTTAACTCTTAGGATTGTTTTTGAGGATTTAATATATATCCTTCATAAAAGAGACACAAAATCAACTATTGATTATAACAATTATTTTTTAATGTATTGTTTTTATTTGTATCCATAAAAGTAACATGGCTATTGTTGTTGTCATTATTTTCAATAACATTTTGGTAGAGAATTCCTTAGTTATCCCTTAAAACTCTCAAACATTTCTTCATATGCTTCAGATAATTTAAATAAGAGAAATATGAGTCCACCTTTATTTTGTTTTTGTTTTTTTTTAAGATAACCTTTTCCCCTTCCTGTGTTCCCTGCGTAATTCTTGTAGAAATGTTTTTCCTCCCCACCACTCTGATGCATTTGGGTATGGCTTATCTATAATTATTGTATTGCTCTTCTTTATAGCACATACAAAAAACTATTACTTATTTTTAGTTACAGAAAATTTAATTGTTATAAATATTGTGATTGCTTCTATTTTATTTGCTATGGACACTTTCCATAAAATTTTTTCATAGACTGAATTTTAAATCTCTTATTTGAGTATCTGGTATCTGACTCTTATAATTATGTATTCACTTTTTTTTCATAATTTTGAGAATTCTTTACAAACATGAATTGTACCACAATAATAAAATTATCTAGTCAATTTTATTTTTAAATAAATTTATATTTCACAGGTCATAATCTTTTATCACAGTGTTTGAAGTATTTATATATCTCATATTTCTATTCTTTAACATTGATATACATTACATCTGATTTTATTTATATCTGATGTATTTTTATTTAATTTTTACGCATGACTATTAAAATGTATTAGAATTTTTTTATTGATTGTTTCTATGTTTTAGTAAGTGCAGGCAATATAATAGATTGTTTTACATACGTTGATTTAATTCTCAATGTATTCTTAAAATATAAAAATATTATTTCAATTTTACACAGTAAAAATATTGTTTTCATCTCTTTTTCAGACTTTTCCAGGTCTCAAAACTATAATGAAAGAGCTGAAATTTAGGTTGGTCTTGTTCTACATGCTTTAATCATGCCTCTCTAGCACATCCCATTACGAAAGAAGACAATTCCTCCAATTTGATAGAAGCTATGATTTATTTTCCACAAAGTAAACCAGCTCTTTTTAAAAATCTGTTCAGTAGAATGTAATCTCTTTGAAAGTAGGGGCTAGGTTTTTGTTCTCCTTAATATTTCTAGTGTCCAGAACAAGTGTCTCATGCACACTAACTTTGTTAATATATTTTGAATTATTTTAAAAAATTAAGTGTACTTTGTCTTGCTACATAAAGTAGTTTCTAGTAATTTGCTTTTCATTTTGAATCTTTAGGAACTAATATTCAGGAATACAGTAGAGTTATTTAAAAGAGGCTTGTTTTTACTTGTGTTCTTTCTTTAGCAATTAAAATAACTGCTTCACTTGTATAACGCTTATTACATGCTAGGCAGTATTCTAATTATTTTCTCTATATTAATCAATTTTATCATCTTGTAAGAAATTGTAGATAAAGACCTTGTGTTTATCAGTATGCCAGCTATGTGAAATGCCATTGTTCCATTTTAATGTCCACTTTGCTTCTGATAAAATGTGCTATGATGCCAACTTCATAATTAGACTATAACCGGTAGATTATTCCTATTTGCTGAGGTTTGTTTGTACTAATTTAGACTTCCTTCTCCCCTTACAAATTAATTCAGTAATAAAAAATAGACTTTGTTATTTTCTTTTCTTAAACATTCTAATTTGCAATTAATGTTGACACAGAAAAGTTGCTAAAATAGTACAGAAACTTCTTGTGTACCCCTCTTCACAGCCTCCCCTAACATCAGCACCTTACAAAACTACTTCAGTGATCAAGACCGGGAATTTAACATTGGTTCAATATAATGAACTTTACTGAAATGGTACCAGTGTTCACAAATAATTCATTTTCTGTTCCATGACCTTATGCATTCAGTTGTTCACTCTCCTTATAAGGATATTCTCATTTTCTCCATCACAGAGCTGCCCTCCCCATTCCCCACACACTTCGTGCTGTATGCATTGTGAAACCAAAGTCATATTTTCAGAAAGGGCGAAGACAGAGTGGCTCTGGCGGTGCGAGGAGGCGTGGGAGGAACTGTGTATGCCAATGGCACCCAATCTGTTACACACAAGAATCCCACTTGGAGAATGTTTGAATCTGGGATCCTCTGCACATTACATGGATATCCAGATTCATTTCATCTGGGTCCAGATCTAAGCCCCTCTGCTATATGAAACTATAATAGCGTAAGAAGAAAAATACCATCATTGTAGGGTGAACGAGAGAATAATGAGGAGAGGCCTCTGGTTTCCTGGCTGGTTCAATGCTTTAATTCTTATATCGTGTCAAAAGGTTGCATGTGACTGAAAGAATGAGAGGCGATTTCTCTGTAAATCCTATTACTTTCCTTGATTTGGGCACTAATCTTCTGTCCCATTTTTAATAGATAATTTAATTGGTAGACTCTATAGGATTTGAATTTTATTTTATTGACCAGAAGGGCAGCATAAGAGATGAAATGTCACTGTTAGTCAAGATAAAAGTCCTCTGGGAGAAAAAATAGAGCTTTATAAAAGCCCATATAAATCGTTCGTTGTTTTTGAGGATAGTAAAAATAAATCTCATAATGAATGATGAGCTTTTGTATTCCAAATTATAGTTTCCTATAACTACAATAAGTAATCATTTGAAATCTCATTATAACAATACAGAATCCACCCAGATAAAACAAAGTATGGTTTCTTCAAATCTGGGTCAGAAATTCTGTTTGTCTAGGTCGTAGGTATAGTATTAGAACTAACTGCTTCAAGAAAATCAGAAAAATTTAGAGAGAAGAAGAAGATAATTAAAACTAAGGGAAAGACATATTTTTGAGTCAAAAAAGGTTCAGACTGATAGAGTTCAGTAATCTTATATTCTGGAGAATTAGGATAGACTGATTTATTAAAATATGTGCTATAATTTTAGTGTAAAAATTCATTTTTTTCCCTTTTTAACACACACGTATACAGACATACATGAACATACAAATTCTTCTATTCAGTGTTTCAAAATGAGAAATTATTCCTTAATTCTCAGCCTGTGTGGAGCTGAATTAAGCAATGAAAACAAAGTAATAATTCAATTTAATATTTTTATTTACAAAATTGAATTTTAAAGTATGTATGTTCTATAATTCAATAAAAATGATACAAATGTTTTTATCATCATGTGAATTATTGTTGGATATAAATATCAATGTATAAAATATTACAAGAATAATGTTATGAAATATAACATTTTACGGAGTAGCAATGGATACAATGCATATTTTTCTTATACATCTGCCAATTATTTTTACTATTTCCTAATTTGTTATTGCATTTCCAGATTTTTTCCTCTCTTTTGAACTAGGTAACCTCATTTTTTTATATCACTTTTAATCATATATTTAATATAGTATCAAATGTAGGATTAAGATATTACAAAATGATTTTTTAGTAAAAGCTGTAAAATATTACAGTATATAAAATACACCTGTCCTCTTCACTTCCTATACTATAATGCCATTGTTTTAATCTTAATGAAACATCTGCCATAATACAGAAATTATCCTGCTGGCTCCTAAATAGCCTCATTTTGGGATGGGGAGACAGTCACTGATGTTTTTTTTTTTTTTTTTTTTTCCATTTGCTCCAGTTTGTCCCTGAATCATTATTGGATTTTAGTGATTAGCCCTATTGAGCTCTTCTCCTTTTATAAAAAGGAATCCTGGAAGATACAACGGATCGCATGTTCTATACCCTTTATCTTGACGCTCCCTGTGTATTTTGAATTCTTTTTTTTTTTAATCCTCACCCTAGGACAGTTTTTGATATTCTGTTCAGATAGAGTGGGAGGGAGAGGGAGAGAGAGAGAGAAACATCGACGTGAAAGGGACACATCAAGTAGTTGCCACCCTCACAATCCAACCAGGGCCGGAGACAAACTGCAACCGAGGTACGTGCCCTTAGCGGGAACCGAACCAGGGTCTCTGGGGACCGCAGGCCGACGCTCTAACCGCTGAGGCAAACTGCCAGGGCGTATTTTGAATTCTTACTTCGGATTTCTCTTAGTAAAAAATCAGTCACATGGAGAATAACTGCCTTCATTCTGACAGAATTGGTTTAGGTCTCAGTATAATCACTCATTGCTGTATAACTGGGTGCAAAGTAAGTATTTCTATGACCATTTCTCTTTGCAATTAAAAGATTTATGATAATTAATTGAGATCGGCCATAGTGAGTGTTCTATAAGCATTAATTTATTTTCCAGTTCATCTCAGCAACTAACTAAAGAGCTTAAAAGTGCTGTGAACATGCTGGATACAACGATGGACATGAAAACACAGAGCAGAACCAACATATGTAGTGCCCAATCATCGTGGCACGGAAGAAAGCAATGCCAACAAGCCGTCCAAAATTGTGTGCACGATGTGAAACACATGCTGACCAGCCCTGGAAATGTTGCACCCGTCTGTGCCGAGCCAAGAAAATCAGTAAGCTTCACACAGCTTGGCTACAGGAACAAATCCCAAGAACACAACTGATTCACTTCAAAATATGTAACTTTTTTGCATAATGTACTTTTTAGAAGTATGAATATATAAAGTATAGTGTGTAAACTAAAGGAAAGCATTTCAATGACTGAACTCAACAATATTTATTGAACTCTTAAAATATAAAAAACACCATCAAACTAGAAACCTGAACATAGAGCCAATCTTAGCAAAATTAATATGTAATCTAATCTGGATTATCTGCCACTCTCCTCCAATAAATCTATGTTTGGTTTGTTTTATTTTGCCTTTAACATCATTTGCTCTATATTTATTTAACTTCTATTGCTTTTGCTTAAACTATTTAACTTGCCCTTCCTCCGCAGTTGTTGGGAGAAATTCTGTCATTCTTTAAATTTCAACTCAAATACCTCTTCCTACCACTGGAAACCTCATCATGTTCGGGAAAGAATAAATTGCCTAGTCCATTGTATTCTGCTAGTCCTTTGCACATGTCTCACCTTGCTATGATAGGTTTACAATGATGTAGGGTGTCTCTCTGATATAGTGAGTTTCTTGAGAGCAGTGGATACTGAGATTATTCTTTATGACCTTCATGCCCCCAAACAGGTTACTGAACAGGGTCAGATCATAGGAGAACAATATAACATTGTACGCAAGATAACTCTGTTTCCAACAATCGATTTCTATGCTGTAATAAATGGTGAAGTGGAACCAAGCCTTCCATTGGATTTTACTTACTATGCACAGTACATTATCCTTGTCTAAAACCTCCCTCCTCTCGTCTTTCCCTTTTTTATTCTGTCCTCTTTTTCTTTATTGTCCTCTATGTTTTCCTTTTTTATATCTAAATATTATGTAAGAATAATGGAGGGCTTTTATATAACCACAGTATGATAGAACTGATCATTTAAAATTCAAGATACAATGGTTCTTAATGTGTTTTCAAGAGCAAGAATAAATTTTCAAAATATGAAACTTCTGATATACTTTTGCTTCTGAAGACATCAAGAAATGTTCCAGATGAGGGAAAGCAAAGAATAAAAGAGGCAAGGGCAAATAAAAAAAAGACCTAAATGTATAAGAATGTGTGTGTGTGTGTGTGTGTGTGTGTGTGATACAAACAAATAACTGGGAAAATGCAAAACAAGGAATAGTAGTAATAAAAATATACATAGGCAATTACTTAAAAATTAATGCCACAGTAAAGCATATGTATAAAATTTTTTGCTTTAGTTTCTCAATGTGTGAATAAATAAAAATGATTAATTTTATACATCCACAGATTTATAGTAATAGTTTATACATGGGAATTGACTAAGTTAATATTCTCTAAGTAATGAGTGTTATTAAATATCCTAGCAGTCATAGAATACATTTAATTTTTAGAATTTTAGAAATGTTCATTCACATAGCACCTTCTTTATATTCAGTTCATTTTGTTTAGTGGGCCAATGTGTCTTCAAATCAAATTGTTTTGGTCATGTTAGCTGATAATTTTATAAAGAAAGAACCAGTGAATTTTATACATTTTCAAATAATATAAACACAAAAAATGTTGCATGTGCAATAACAAAACTCTGTGTTGTCCTTAGTTTTTAAAGGAAGATCTTACAATTAAACCTTCTTAAGCATTTTGCCAGTTATACATTTCTTTGGTTTTAAGTGTATTGCAGCTCTATCTATATCTATGAGTTTTGAAGTTGGTTTTAACAAGGAAATAAACTCATGTTTAAAATGTTGTGACATCTTGTGATTTCTGAAAACTGATGTTGCTCTCTTTTATTCTGTTATATCTTTACTTTGCTCAGATAAATCTGATTAAGAAGTTTAGTCCTTTTACCTATTATTTTGCCCCCAAAAGTCAATTTGTACAAAGCATTTTATTGTTTTACTTGTGAGGAATATTATTTAGCTGAGAAAGGTACTATATTTTTAGTGTTTTATGTCAAATGCTATATCAAAAAAAGTTAAACTAAGGTTTACAAAGAATAAAACGGACTTTTAATTATTTTCTCACTAAAATAACCATTTATTAGTATAAGTATTTCCTGAATTCAAAGATGTTTCTGTACCAACTAAATTATAAAATTTATTAAATTCATAAAATATATTATTTTAAATATATTTATTTATTTTTTAAAACTCTTATTTTATGTATTCCATAAGATACACCTCAAATCCTTCCTTAATTTTGGGACATTTCCTGACAAAAATAATGTGCTATGTTTGTTTTTTCACAAACTAGCCCCCTATATGGAGACCAAAACAAGACCAAAACAGGAGTCAGACCACTCCAGATTGGTAGGCGGTAGGTTTAATAGCAAGGAAACTTATATACAAGGCTATCTTAGGTAGCCAAGAGACCAGTACATCTCTGACTCTATCTGCTAAAATCTTAAAAGTTCTTATAGAAACCTTAATTGGGTTCAGTCCATGTATTCAATTTAACTGGTCTACACAATACCTTATTCACTCAAGACTGTGTCGTTGAAACAACTCCTAGTGTGGGAAGATGGGTGCAACTTACATTCCCGGGACACGGTAGGAAGTGAGGGGCCTCTCTGCTGCACCAGGTCAACTAACTGGCAATCGTGTGCTCCCGACAACCTCCTTCAACAATGTTTTAAAGACATAAAATAAAACGCATAGGTTCTCACTTGGTGGACAAGAATTCATGAATATTCAGGAGAGGAGACAGAGATGTATTAAAGTTCAACAGATACAACCCATTTATGCATCTACAAGTCCTTGAGTTTTCAAAGTTCAGTGATGGCAAGTGATAGAAAATGACACAGGAAAACATTCTAAACTTGGATTACTAGCAATAACATTTTAAAGGCATGACTGAGTGCTACATGTTATTCGGTAAGAGACTGGAATAATTGAAAGATTTTAAGTGTTGACATAAGTATGATTTTACCTGTGTTTTACAAACAATACTGTTAGTTTGGAGGACATAATTGACAGAGGTATGTAGAAAATTGAGATGAAACACATATATTTTGGAGTACAGCTAACAGATATTATTTCAGTATACTTATGAGATTTCTCCACATCCTTTATTTATTTTTATTTTATTTTTAAAATATGTTTATATTGATTTTTTTAGAGAGAGAGGGAGAGAAATAGAAACACCGATGTGAGAAACATCAATCACCTGTCTCCCGCATACTGCCTACCGGGGATCGAACTGGAAACCCGTGTCCTGCCTGGAAATCGAACAGGATTTCTCAGTCCATGGGACAATGTTTAACCCACTGAGCCACACTAGCTGGACTACATCCCTTCTTTAAAAGGCACTTCTACCAACAGTCTTTGAAGTTCTATGAAAATGTTTATGGGCCTTATATGTGACAAATGTGTCCCCTGCCATTCATGGCTACATTTTGGAGAACACCAAAGCTAGGAAAGTATAGATACTGTGACACATTTTCTAGAGCAAATCAATGGAAACCAGGATTTGGAAAAATGTAGTTTCTGCTACCAAGCTTTAAAGGATTGCCTTATGCTTCCTTTTGGTCCTACAGCATCAATGTTTTTATGCTACTAAACCAGCTTCTATATTACCTTGAAGTCAAATCGTTTTAATAAACAGCCAGAAAAAATTGTGAGAAGTAAGAAAAGAAATAAAGAAGAATGAAACCCTGGGTAATCTCAACTTTCTAGTTGTGGATGGCAGAGGGGTTTTCTGTAAAGGGGAGAACTACACATTGTCTGAATATATCAGGAAAAGAAGACAATAATATTCTGCTTGCAGTGAATCAGTGACATGACATAGGCGGCTGTTTTTCTAGACTATATATTTGTCTTTAGGTTGAAATATTATAGGATATTGCATTTTAGTTCAAAAACAAGAAGAAAAAAATACTTGATCAACTGCTTGGGCTATGTGGAGGGCCGTATACTGTAATGAAGGCATACACTACGTGAAAACACAGCACGTGCCCAGGGAGTCATTGCTAGGTCTCTCACTACAAATTCTAGCTCAGCAGAACTATAGTCATGATTCTGATCTCCTTATTTTAACTGTGAATTTGGATGTACACCTGTTCCTTGTCATCTTTGGAATGTCCCTTCCTGGTGTTGTGACCCTCTATGTTCTCACTGAATCAGGTTAAATGAAACAAGTTTCCATTCACTGGGGGCCAGGGTGTTCTAGTTATGAAGCTATCTGCAAGGTTATCAGTTTTTCCCCATTCCCCGACTTTTCAGCTGACATGTTTAATCAACACTGCTGACTGCTTTGTGAATGGCAGCTCAAAATTCTCTGAAGGAAAGACACCCCTCCACTCAATGCATCCCAATATAGCACATGCTCACAAAGCTAATCTTGCCCATCACAGTGAATTCTTTAGGTTACTAAGCTCATAATTAAAAGTCTTCACTAATGACATGGTAATTGTTTTAATGGATTTCCAATGAAGTGTGAAGTTTCCTGCTGATATGTCAACAAAATATAAAGCATTGTGAGAAAACGATGTAAAGCTTCATAGAATTTATAGTTAGAGGAGACCTTAAAGTTAGCTAGGGTAACCCTTTTATATTAGAAAAGAGAACACCAGCCCCAGCAAAGTGAAGTGTGTTACTGAAGGTCACTACACTCAGTGGATATTAAAAGTGTCCTGACTTTAGTACAGTGATTTGTTTTCATTTAAGTGCATATTAATAATTTTTTTTTTTGGTTAGTCCTCACCCCAGAATATTTTTCCATGGATTTTTTTTTAGATAGAGTGGAAGGGAGAGAGAAAGACATTGATTAGATGCCTCCTGTATGACCCTGACCAGGGTTGGGGATGGAACCTGCAACCCAGGTATGTGCCCTTAATTGGGATTTGAACCCACGAAGCTTCAGGCTGACATTCTAACTGCTGAGCCAAACAGGCCAGGATATAAGTGCTTATTACTTTTGATCTACTTTGTATTTATATAGTCCCTATAGCAAGAAGCATTTGTACTTTATTTTATTATTGGGTATATTTATTTATTCTATCAATAAAAGGGTTCATCTGAAAATAATTTTTAAAAACATGTTTTTATTATTATTTTTTTAGATAGAGAGGAAGGGAGAAGGAGAGAGATAGAAATACTGATGAGAGAGAAACATCAATCAGCTGCTTCCTGCATGCCCCCTACTCAAGATTGAGCCAGAAACCTGGGCATGTGCCCTGACAAGGAATCTAACGAATGACTTCTGGGTACATGGGGCATTGCTCAATCCACTGGGGCACACTGGCCAGGCTGAAAATAATTTTTATTAAATTAGTTTTATGGGAAGATTGCAAAGGTGACTTTGAATATGAAAATCTACAGAACTGCCCAGCTGGTGTCGTTCAGGGGATTGAGCATCATCCACAGACTGAGAGGTCCCAGTTTGATTTCCAGTCAGGGCACATGCCTGAGTGGCTGGCTTGATCCCCAGTAGGGGGTGTGCAGGAGGCAGCCGATTGATGTTTCTTTCTTACTTCGATGTTTCTATCTCTCTAAAAAGAAGAAAAGAAAATCTACAGAACTGAGAATTTCTTGATTAGGTGCCTCTCGAGAAGAGATCTTGTGTAGTCAATGAATCATGAGAGTTATGAGGAAATCTTGGAGTGATTACATAATTTAAAATATGGTATAAAAAGTAACTAAAATTGTTTATATTTATAAAATATTAAAATGTTTAAAACTTGGAGCAAAACCCAACCTAAATTTCTCACGCTACTTGTAAGCCATGTAAAATGACATGGGTGCAGACATTTTGCAGACCCCGCTTGAAACCTAGTTTTAATTCATAATCATTAGTGAAAGAATAAGTGAGAATTTATTCAATGTGAAATCAGATTACATTTCTTAGAATTCTAAGCAAAGACTATGAGCAATTTGGAGGGATCGATTTATTTATTTTTCTGCTCTGTCTTAAGTTGCCAAAGAACATTTTTCATCGTTGACTCAGAAATGCTTCCACAACAGGAAATAGTTTTAGTACTTTTTATAAACCTTTTAGAATTTCAAAATTATAAAGTCAAGTGAAAGTTTACTCATTCATCTAGTTCCAAAGTAGGTTAAAACATATATTCTCAAGGAATTTACAGATATTGTGAGTTTCATTTCAAAACAAGGATAATATTCTTTTTGCCTCTCTTCATTTAAGAAGCATTCTAGAAGTGGGAATTGTCATTGAAACAAAAGGTTTCTACAAAGTAAGACACCATTTAAATGCAAAATACTCTTATTATCACTGTGTCAGTACCCTGGCTCATGTATAGAGTAAGCAATGTTACTGCCTCCTCACTTATATCTAGCCTTCAATGGTGTCTCATGCTGTTAAGTTAACCGATAGGCTTTCATTTTCCCACTTGATGAGAGAAAGTGATGTTAATTTTAATTGGATTGCTGTATTTCATTACTTTGTTAATTCTACTCTTTCCATTTCTTTTCTGATAGATTTCATCAGAAATCAGCTCCAAAATAGAGTTTGTAGTGGAGATTTTTTTTACAATTTGCCAAAATATGATATTCACTTTTTAACTTGAAGGGTCTGTTGAGGTCTTTGAATGAAAGAAAAGAATTGCAATTTGAGTGAACAGATTATTATTATATTAACTAGAAATTTCCCAGGACTATAGTTTAGTTATCAGTGGGTTGGCCTCTGTGTTCCCACCTGTTGCTGGTAGAAGTGGGCTTCTTGGGGTGCTGCAGGAATAAGAATTTCCTGAGGCCTCCACGGGAGGATGAGGTACTGTGGAAAGCTTTATTTCTGTTGAATTAAGCCCCTGAGTTTCCAGGGTCCCATCTCCCTCCATTCTACAGTGGAACGAGTTCCATCTTGTTCAGAAAAGCTAGAATCAAAGCCATTGCCCAGAGTGTTCACTTCATATTTGCACATCCAATCCTGCTGCAGTTCATTGTGTGTAGGGTCTGCACTGTCCACAGGGCTATGGAAGTGTTATAACCCGTAATTCTCCATCTGCTAGAAGAAGGAACCTCTCCTGGGTTCCTTGAGCCCGAGTTGTTTTTGCAAAAATTCTTGAAGAGGAAGGTATGCATCAGCCATGACCACGAGGGTATTGACCATGAGCTTAACTAATCAGGAGATGCCAGGCTGGGCAATGAGACATTCAAGGCTAGGGTCTAGTAAATGTTAAGAAATATAAAATAAACAACTTGTACAGCTACTAACTGCTGATATCTGCTTCTGTACACATAGCTTGCTTGCTCTGCTAAACTCTTGAGTAACCCCTGTCCTATATAAGCAACCCTCCCCCTGAGCTCGGGGCTGCAGTTCTCCTCTGTGTAGGTTGGCTGCAGTCACTGCGCAGGTAATAAAGCTCCTAATATTCAAAATTACTTTGTGTCCGAGTGAGGTTGATTCTCCTGGGTTACAACAGAAGGAACACGAGTGAGTGCAAAGAAGCAGGAGTGCAGCAAGAGAAACGAGAAAGAGAGAATTGCTTTATCTGGGGATTATGTGCTCCCAAATTTCTTTGGGTCTGCAGTGGCTCCACCCCTCTCGTCAATCCATGGTTCCCCAGTCTAGACTGACAGGCAAGCACCTTCCCTCGGTCACCATGGCTTCACTGCACATGTGCCCGTGTTCCCTTTGTTAGACCCTTCTCCCCAGTCATCTGCAGGGAATGGACAGAGGCTCCCTGGGCAGAGTGAAGTTGCATCTTCCTAGTGAAGCTGCCCAGATGACCATGCTTATAATGTCTGGTCTTCACTTTGCTCCTTTCCTGTTACAAATATTAGCTAGTTAGTTCCAACAGTAACAATTTAATTCCGTTTGCACCAGTGACTTCATGGGAGTATCTAATAATGAATGACTAGTGTTCAGAGCCCAGGTCCTACGTTTCCTCCGAACAATGTTCTCTCTATGAATCTAATTCCTTCACTGGAAATACCAATAAATGCTTGGGCCTTTTGTAGTACTGGGCTATCAATTGGCACAGCTTTTGTACTAAAGTAAAACCAGGAAAAATAAAAAATTCTCATCCCTGTTATATTGTAGTGCTTAGTTTTCATTCATTTTGATATAATTGTTCCAGATTATGTGCCTAAAATGAATAGCTTATTTTATTGGTGGGGTAAGAGGAGAAAAAATACTACAATTTGTTATTTAGGAATTTTTAAAATAAGTTAAGTTAATCATTAAACCCTCTAAATGGCCACCCATTCAGTTCATGAATTTATAGAAAAAAAAATTTCCTGAAAAAGGCTGTTATCATTAATTATAATAAGTTATTAATCAATATAATTATATTGAATGCAATCATTTTTAAAGTGTGGAAGTCATCACTCCTAAAAACAAGAAAAAAGCTGAACAAACTAAGAACAACTCTTTTTACTCTAGGAGTTTTTCTTGTTTTATTTTTTCTCTCTTTGTAATCCTCTAGAAACTTCATTTTTTAAATATGACCTTTCTTCTTTGTTTCCTTTTGATTCCAACTGGCCTCATCTGGCACCCTGACTCGCCTGCCTCTTCCCTTGCAAGGCCACGCCCTTAATCACTAAGCCCTCGGGACCATAAGGTTCTGATCAGCATCAAACAATCTTAGGAACAAAGTCCAGAGTTTGTTGACCCCACAGAGAGTTTTGGTCAAACTAGAGAAAACATCTTGGCCTCGCTTGTGTTTCAGCTTCAGGACCAGAAAAGTGGTGAAACCAGATGAAGTGAAACCAAGGCGGACATCAGGACCAGATGCACCGATCAACTACCCACAACCCTAGCACCAATCATTCAGTAGAGACTGTGACTCTGACCATGACCCTAATTCCCTCAGTCACCATGATTAATGATTTTTTCTTTATATAACCCACCCCCTGAAAGCCTTCAGGAAGCCAGGTCTTTGTGCATTAGCTAACCTATCTCCGCGCATGGGTCACTTCCTAAAAATAAACCTCTACTTTCTTTGCTGCAAACTCCTGCTCACGTCATATTGGACGTTGATGCCTGTAAATAACAGGCCCCTGTAGCTTGGTAACATCTCCCTTCTCTCTCCTCTATTTTTTTCTTCCTTGCTTTTTCTTCCTACCTTGCTTCCTTCCTTTCTTAATCATAAAAGCCCTGTATCCTGGCACTCAGGGAAGCCAATTACATGGACAAATTGGGGGAAAATTATTGGTAGAGTTTGAAAGCCCAGATGATTTCTTTATCTTATTTATGGTACTTTGGTGGACAAACACTTATTTATTTTAATAGAATTATTAATAATATTTAATCAAGTTTAAACATATGTAGATAATTTGAAGCACCATTGTGTTTGATATAATTGATGAAAGATATTGTTTTATGACAAAATATATTATTTTATATTTTTTAAGAAGATAAATTTCCTTTTCCTCTGTTTCCCTAAAAGAGGTTTTATTGGGCGGGGGGTGCTGATGAAAGAGTATTTGAAAACATTCGCAAAGGGCAGCTTGTTCTTCTTCTTTTCCTCTTCTGTAGAAATAAACTTTCCAATGGAAATAGGATCACTTGAGCTGGCTCACTCTCTCTTACCAGTTATGCTGAGTAACTAAGAGAGAAAAACACTTAGTAGTCCCTGCACTCTCTAGTAGTTCAGCCAGGCTTTCTGTGAGAAAGGAAAAATCCAAATTCCTTTTCATGAAACAATCATGGGAATGATGCCTTTGTTCCCAACTGACAAAACTAGAACCACTCGAAAAGGAGCAGGATCATTAACTCAGTGTGAGTTCATTGAATCACCAAAGTAAAAATGTGTGTCACTAAGACTACACTTATTTCACATAAAAATAAAAATAAAATAACTTCCACTGGTGGGAAGACAGTAAGAATTGGGTCACTTGATTAGATCTCATCCTTGGAAGTACGGATTCTCTGTTGAGTCCAAAAGAATTGAGAAGGCAGTGTGCACAGTCATGTGGCCCGTCTGAAGAATTGCTCAAAGTAACAGAAACGCAGGAAAAGTCACGATGGAAGACTTCCTCCAGTGGGGAGTGTTAGAGGTTTTCTCAAGAAAGGCTGTGAGGAAAAGGTGCCGAAAGGCTTGGAAAGAGGATTCTCTGTGGGTGGGAGATACTAGAGAAAAGAGACAAAGGTCAGGATTGTGCTGCCTAGTGGGGATTCTGTCACCACCGAAGCTTAAAACGAGAGATCCCATGATCTGCAGGGCAGTGGAATGGGCTGCATTACCAGTGCCTTTATGCCTTGTTCCTAATCATACCTTTATGATGCCTTGACCTTTCTGTAAATCACATTTTTAATAATATATGTTCAACCTAATCTGGAGCATAAAGTCCCATGAAAGTTGTTGTGTCAAGTAAGAAGTGGGAGATGAGCTAACGCCTCAAATTTCCAGGAAATCTGATGAAAATGAAAGAAATAAAATACGTTTACCTCTTTTGATCGACTATAACTTGGCATATTCCACTGTCCTTTTGAATGACAGAAAAATTAACAGTCTGGGAAACTACTGAAATCAATCTTTCAGAGTTTGTAAATATATTGATAGCCACACTCTTGCCTACTGCAAAATTCACAAGGATCCTTCTGGACAGGAAAAGTAATTTGCTCCTGCACAACCAGATTGTCATGGTGACCACCCAAGTATTTGCGAGTGAACAGGCACGTGCTGCTCTGCTGCAGCCTCCCGCCCCCCACGCCATCGCCATCTCCAGGTGGATGCCTTGGACAACAATAAGATTCATTTCCTTTTTTTTGCTCTAGAAAAATACCTCTTACCTTTCCATGAACAAAGTCAACACAGAAATGTAAAATTACAAACATCACACTTATTATTATTGAATGTACTTTTAACAACATTCTGTCGATGAACATTTAAGACTAGCAGAATACAACTTGCTTTTCAAATTTGAGAATTTACTGTGTGCTATTAATCTAATAGTTCAATTTTATTTTAAGATCTAGTGTATATTTCACACAGAACTATGAACATTGGCAGATAGAATTTTATATAAAAATGAGTGATGTCTATAGTGAGGCAGGTTAAATAATGTGTATCATAGCATTTTCTAAATTAACATTAATTGTTTATACTTTATAATTAACCTTTGTACCAAATATTCATAGTATTTCTTATAATACATTAACTTTTTTGAAAATTCTTTTGTAATTTATTTGTACCATGAATGTTGCATGTTTAGTGTAAATGTTTAGAAAAGTCTCTGGTCTTAAAATTTTGGGAAATAACACTTTAAATAGATATGGTCTTTCTTTCTCCTATGGTTTTCTTCTATACAAATCTTCATTTTAAATCTTTAGATCAATTAATTTTAGTGTTTTGAAGTCCAAAAGTACTAGTAATTACTCAATAATTTTAGATTACATAAAACAATGTTTCTGTAACATTTTATTAAATACAGTTATCTCTTTAATATTGCAGCTACATTTATTTATCTCATTCTAAGGGAAGTTATATTTCTCTCTGTTTGTGTATGTGTGTGTGATCAGGCAGTTAGAGTTTAATTAATTATGTGTATTTCTTAAAGAACCAGCCCATAGTTTTATTTACTTATTTTATAGGACTTGTTTTTTCAGGTTCCTTTCTAATTTATGTTTTTTGTATTTACCTTCATTTTTTTTCAGTATCCTACTTAATAAGTTGAGAGATTTACTAATCTCTTAATTTATATACTTCCAATATTAATTCTGTTAATCTTGGCTTAACAGTAATGTACTTAAAACTATATATTTTGCCTGGTTAGTGTGGCTCAGTGGTTGAGCGTCAACCCATGCATCAAGAGTCCCCATTTGATTCCTGGTCAGGGCACATGCCCGGGTTGTGGGCCTGATCCCCAGTGGGGGGCATGCAGGAGGTGGCCAATCGAAGTTCTCTCCCATTGATGCTTCTATATCTCTCTACCTCTCTCTCTCTCTAATATTAATAAAGAAAAAAAAGAAATAAAATAAAATTATACATTTTATTTGACTGGAACTTTGGTCATGTACCATGAGTTTTAACATATAATATTTTAACTTTAATTAATGTCTAAACTACTCAAAATTAATTTTGTATTTCCTTTATAACTTAAATGATATTTAGATGATTATTAAAATGTTTTCAAGCTGTTATATTTCTTATAGTAATTATTTGTATTAATTTCTACTTTTAATACTTTTTTGTTAGAGCAAATTCATATAATTTTTATACTTTTTGGCACTGAAAAATATTAACTTGTTAGATAATGTATGCCAGTGTCTCTAAATGTTTATATATTATTAAGATAAAAGTGTTTTATATGTGTGGGTTTTTTTTGTTTTGTTTTGTTTTGTTTTTTGTTTCTTTGCATTGTTGGGTCTGGGATAGACCTGGAAAATTAAAGGGGCACTTACTATTTTGGGGGATGTAGGGGCGAAGAATAACCTGACCATACTCTTGATTTTTCTATTTTTACTAAGCATTGAATTTAGTAGACAGCTATGAGAATGAATTAATAAACTAAATGGTAATTTACAAATATAATTAGAATTTGATCATATGGCACTGACATAGAAAGCCTGCCCAAATTAGAGTCATGTGAAAATAGGCAGTGGCTGGTGGTTCATCATCCCTGCATTCTCTGGTCCTGTCAGACATGTGTCTGCCGCAGATCCACTTATTAAATAATGTCCAAGGCACGCTGAAGACAGCCCTTTTATTTACTAGCAAGGCTAATCCTTTCCTAGAGTGCCCACAGTAGAGTTCTACTTAGATGTCATTGGCCAGAGTCACGGTACACACCTATTCTTATCTTAAAATATTTTACTTTTTCAGCCTAAATATTAAAATTGTCAAGGAAGAAAGGAGTTATGAATAGGAATTATCTAACCAATAGGCTATAGGTTGGGATTCTTTTAAATTGTGTGCTTCATTACACCAAAATTAAACTGATATTCTAGTTATACGTGTTTCTGAAGTGTATTCTACCTTGGAGAAATAAAGGCAAAATGAAGACAAATTGTCACTTTAATAAAATTCAATAAAAACTTGTTTAACATCCAGTATACTCTATGTACTACATAAATATTTATTTCTGTTCAGGCAAAAGATAGATAGCTAAAACAATTTTCTTAGTTCAATTCTCCTAAATTCCCGTTCTTTTGCAAGTGATTTTGCAAGAGTCATTCTCTGCCATAAGTGAGAATAAAGAAAGTTTTTCACCCCATTTTGTCTCTATTTCTCTCAAGCAGGTTAGCAAAGTAGAGTTCATAATACAGTTATCTTACTGAAATAGAAAGAAGTATGAGATATTAATGCAACATGAATGCTTAACTTCACTTTGGTTGAAAATGTACCTCACAACTCTTCTGCCTCATTCATGTTTGAAGTCTGGAAAAATTTGCAATAATACTTTTCACAACCTGCTGATTGCTTAGTATAATATATTCATCAAACAAGTGCATACTTGACTCACCGCCAAATGACAAAATGAGATTAAAAGGAGATATTGGAAGGTCTCTTTAAATATACATCTTTATCAATGGTACATATGGCTTCTCCTGTTCTCTAGTTTACTATCCTGATGAATTACTATAAATATACATCCATGGATACACCCAAGACCAGTGGGTTAACTATGTCTCTATAATTGTATTTGTGTGTGTGTGAGTAATGAGAGAGAGAGAGAGAGAGAGAGAGAGAGAAAGAGAGAGAGAGAGAGAGAGAGAGAGTTATCAGGGTTTTTAATTCATTAAATTCATTAAAGAAGCATCCATTGAGTATTTTTTATATCTTCAGAAATATGCTAGCATCTAAAGATAAATAAGACATTGATACTATTTTCAGGATCTACAAATTTATGTAAAACCATGAGTTTGAAACCAAGGGACTGGTTTGATAAGGATGATACCCGGTGCTTATTTGATACTTGATTTGTCAAGTGGCTAAACTACTCGGTAGATTAGTGACTTAAAGGCAGTTTTGTGCATTCTGAAAAGAGATGTATTTGCAAGGAATACAAAGGATCCAGTGTTTTAGTTTTATCCTTTTAGCCCTTCCATTTATTTCACATATTTAGAGTATGTAAAAGTCAGAGACAAGACTTAAATGATATGGTTTCTTCATTTTCTTTATGTGTATATGTTTATAATATCAAAAGAGGTCTCTGTAATGCTCTTAAATTGCAAATTCTTATTTACCCACCTCAATATCCATTTAAGCTGTATTCTAGACTAACCAGTTATTAACATTGTGTTACCTAGGGTATTTGTGTCACTGACTGTAATTGTTGTTATTGCTGAATTAAGAAAAAACACTGACCTGAAGTTATTGTCAGCCATAAAATTCAATTTTTTTTAAGAATTGAAGAAAATCTATTTAGTAAACACAAATTAGCATTTTAATTCTTAGTTTACTACAAAGAAAAGAAAGCTGCAAAAGTACTAAACAACATTTGACAGGCTAGGATTGGAGGATTTCCTCCGAGGGGTCACCAAACACTGGTTTCCACATCCTTTCACTTAGCAACATGAAAAGAACAAAGCATGTCCCCTGATTATCCCCACGGATTCTGGTACTAAAACCAGGCAGCACCTTCTTCAATTCAAGAAACCTAGGGTAGACACATGAATTCTTTCCAAAAGAAACAATCATTCATATAAATGTGTTTAAACTGGTGTGTTCACTTAAATTAAAGAAAGGCTTTCAGCTGATCGGGCAACTGTGCTTGTTGATATGTTTGATTGCTCTCGTGTAGGCCATTACATGGCCACAGGAAGTACATAGAGTCTGATTTCCAATCACGGCTGACTGAGGGCATGCTCAGGCATGATGGAGGGAATCTGGAACGAGAGACTGCAAGAGTAAACCACAAAAGAAAATAGTAATCGTGGTATTTAGAAATACACACACACACACATACACACACACATACACACACACACACAGAGAAAGGCAAGGAGCAAGGAATGCCGACTAGAACAGGAAACATTAATTTGATTTTTCATAGAACCCTAGTAACTGTGTCAGTCTTCTTTCTACATGTAAATTTCTGTGTTTTCTATCTTTATTTCCTCTTTGTTCTTACTTGTCTACATCCAATGCCTTTACCACGATAGAGCTAAATGAGCTGCTGAAGTTTAAGATAAACATGATATGAAAAAAAAGGTTTTTCGTCCAATTGCTTTTATCACATTCCATTAAAATAATAAAAATTGGGCCTACTTGGCAGCTTTTCTTTTGTATATATATTGTTTATTTGATTTTACTTTGAGGTTGATATTACACAAATTACAACCTGATAGGTTGTAAAAAAAAAAAATAAGGATGAGGCATCTCTCAGTATTTTATTTGTAATTTGAACTTCTGAAATATTTTGTCTCTATACAAATAAAATTATTTATAGCACTTTGCAGAAGGAAATCCTGTCTTAGATCCTCAATTATGTTATAAATATCCCATGTTTTTGAATTTTCAATATATGTTGTTGTTTTGCTTACATGATGTCTGTATATATTTCCTTAATGTGATATAATAATTCCTACATTTCAGTAGATACTGATATTTCCCATGTTAACTTTAATGAAGAAAACCCCCATTTCAAGAATCAGGAAAAGTAAAAGATTACTGGTAAAATGTAAAATATGCAATTAAACAGAATTTACTTTCACCCTACTACATAACTTATTTTATTAGAATGAAAATTAGTCGTTATTATCAACATCACTTTGAAATTAGACTCTTGTCTGGTTAAACACCAATTATTGAGAACAGGTGGACAGTAATTGCGATAAAATTTTCCACATCTCTGTTGTGCTAGGAAAAATTTTTGAGGTACTTCTCTAAATTTTATTTCTCATGTTCACTTCTGTGCTGGACTTGGATCAGAGGATATCAAAAATAGAATGAGGAGAATTTAATATTTTTCCAAAATAATCTTGTGGTTAAATCAAAAGTTAAAATATAAAGTAAATTTTGAGGTTTTATAAATGGCTGAAACTATAATAATCCCATCACAGGCAGGAGGTGAAGTGTTCGTGCAAACAAGGGTTGAAAGGTAACAGGTGCAGGGGTTTCTGAAGGCATGCTATGTCTGGCCGTACATGGAACCATCAAAGTGACGGGAGCCACCTGGGTCAGCTTCAGTTTACTGGTCATGCCACTTTTGGGAGTTGTCGCTCATCATGAACTGACATTTTCCATCATTTGCAACTGACAGGAAAAAACCCCACAAAAACCAGAAATGACCTCAATATGTTGGTTTGTAGAACCACAGACTATGAAGATCCCAGCTGGTGCTGATCTGAACCAGTGAATATGATACAGATAAGTGCTCTATTTCAACTTTAATAGGATTTTTG
The DNA here is from genome assembly GCF_014108415.1 of Molossus molossus. NCBI lineage: Eukaryota > Metazoa > Chordata > Mammalia > Chiroptera > Molossidae > Molossus > Molossus molossus. Next base: position 22,472,496 of record NW_023425344.1, read on the forward strand.
CCATATGTAGAAGAAACAGTTGTAAAGTTTTCAACAAAAGCAAGATGAGAAATAAGGAGACAGAAAGGTGAGGTTTCCATGGAAATCACACTCCAAGTACAGCCGTGCCCAGCAGTCCCCCTGCAGTGTGCCTCACTTGACCATACTTTCCATGTAGATACTTGGGGGGGGCATTTTCAAATGGGGGATTTAAAGTGGAAAACATCAGAATTAACAGCACTCATTTAATAAAGGCATAGAAAAAATGGTTACGCTACCATTTGAGATGTCCAATTCATCTCTGATTATTCCGGAGAGGTAAATATATATCTCAGAGTCCAAAAATTTCCTAGACATAGCTTGTTCTAACATCTTTCTGTAACCCATTTTACCACGTAGAAAACAAAGGCAGAGAGAAATTACTGTGCAAAATATATCTAATGAGATAATTATTGACAGGTCAACTGAGACCAATTTCCAAATGCCATAAATTCTCAGCCAGAAGTTTGGTATTGCAACTTGCTGCTTTTCAGAATATATGCCTAATATAATATTTATAGGAAGCTAGCAAGAATGCAGAGTCTTCTGATATACTATAAATAATAAGAGCCACAATGCGATTTTAAATAGAAGGACATTTAAATACATTATCTAGTTACTACTGTAAAACTTCATATCACAGAAATTGTGTCCAAATTTTTATCACTAATAATTCCTATAGGCATGTTTATTTCCATCTCATTACTATCGTCATGGTTTCTATGTTTTCCCACAGAACATTCTGATTTTGATTAATGGATTTTAGTGCTTATTAATATTATCATGCCTGATTTCAGGTTTGAGTCTATTATTCATTCTTATGACTAAAATTATATTATTTTATCTGTTTGACCTTGATTTTTTTTGGTAGGACAGTATTTTATAGAATGGTTTGAGTATTAACATATATTCTTGGCATTATTCAGCAACATATTATTTTCATGTTAAGGCTGTATGAAATTTCAACTACTCATACGTCTAGACAAGGCTTCCTATAGTAGAGAAGTTACAACAATGTCTTAAGGAACTTAGGTATAGGGTGGGAATTCAGAGACCCTCATACTTCACCATATTATAGATTAAGGGAAAAAGGTTTCTGACAAGTTTGAATAGAAATTAAAGGAAAAAGCTATTAAATTATTTTAAATTAGAAGAATGCTTTTTTTGCATTTCTATGCAGTTTTATAAATTGAAGACCTGTTGAGATTGAATAAAACATGATAACAAAGAAATCACTTTAACACTTGCTATGAAAATAAAATATGTTCTCTTATTTTGAAATTGTCTCGATATGTTTCTTTATGGTGCCGCCCAGTATACAAAAAATAAAAAACTTACAAAAAGTTGTAAAGCAGATGTACTTTTCTTCAAGTGCTCTCACTATCACTGATTTTGGCTTCACAAAATGCCTCTTTTTGGGCACCTGCTGAAACATCTCAACTCAAGACCTGTTACTGACACATTCTATTCAATTGCCCTTTCCTGGTTCTTCATCCATATCAGAATGACACATTTTCCCCCTTTGGTATATTGGGCAATAAACAAGCAAACCATAAAAAACAAACACCCAAAGGCCTATTTCAGTATTGTACCTGAAAAATCTGAAATTAAATATTTACTTCCAAATCTCCTAGATATGAGATGTTGAGTTAACTATTTCACCTAGTCTCGATTTCCTCATCTTTGAAATGGGGGTAAAAATCACTGGCAGGCAATGTTGTTGTGATAACTAATGTATAATATGGTGGTTATGTATCACTATATGTAGCACTGGATTGATATGATTCCAAAATCCGAAATCTTTTCAATATACATGAGTGGCACCCATGGCAGATGGCTGTCAACTTCCTGACTGGGAGCTTGATACTGGTTTTTTTGGTGAATGTTACTGTGACACTTGCATCCTTTTCTGTCACTGTGGATAAGAGTTGTCACAAGAAAAAAAAGTAAACAAAAAAACAACAAGAATAAACATGTTTATACATGCAGAGTGCCATGTCAACTTCCTCCCAAGTTTCCTCATCACTTTCTACATAAAACATAAAATTTCTTTTATAAGGAAGAAATTGTGAAGCCAAAGAACCTTGCTTGAACTTTTCAATTATTCCCCTCTCTTCCTAAACAAATTTTTTATTCCAAATTTTGTAGAGCTCAAGAATCCTTATTGCTACGTGTTTTGTGTTTATTGTTATGCATTAGTCAGAACTCTTGGTAATTTATTTCCAACCAATTTAGGGGAAAAAAATAAATGTGTTTTTTTGTTTTGTTTTGTTTTGTTTTTATGATATAGCAATTGGGTGAATACAGTCGAGGTGGCTCCATGCAACTCTTACCTTCTCCCACTCTCTTCACTTTGGGAGTTCTCATGGGTGTTCCTCCTTAGCCACAAAGATGTTTCCAGAGAGCTTCAGGCTGTTATAACTTTTAAGGTCCATAACCTCTGTAATATATAGATTGTCCTTTTCTCTAGCATCCTGTAATTGCCTAGAAAGGGAAATTTTAGGTCCTCATTTAGTTCACAAGACCACAGCTGGACTAATCCCTGTGTGTAGGAGGACACGGTCTTTCTGCGCCTGCTCGTCACTCACGGCTGATCCTAAGAGTGACACAGAGGCAGTTTACCAGCACCCCTCTGAAAAAAGGGGTTCATGGTAAAGCAACAGAAGGAAAAGGTTACCCCTTCTAAGTCTTTGCTTTAAAATGTTGCTAATTATTTTACAAAAAAAATAGGAATTTTTATCATTTAAAACTAAGTAAAGGGCAGCACTGGGAAAACAAAACTTTGTCAACCATTTATTCTTCCAGTTTAACTGTGACTATGTCCCTTTTCAAAATGTGCAAATCTCCACTGTGGAATGGTCTAGCTGTCATAATATTTACCCTTTCCTGTACTTCAGAAAGAGTCTGGACAGGACTGGAACCAAACCCAAAAGGTACTCATTAATATATAAGTATACAAGTTGAAACTTCCACATCTTTTAAAGACTAAATATGCTTGTGAATATAGAAAAACATAATACACAAATATTCAAAATACACTCCTCCTTATCTGAAAGAATTGAAAACAAAGACAATAAGTAAGTACCCTTTGGTTTAGGTTTCTCTCGAGATGCTCGAGTTCTCATAAATAATACTCCTGTATTTGTCTCCAATGTTCAGAACCACATTAGAGACAGCACAAAGGGTCAGGACAATGAAAATCAAAATACCATGTTCCTTGCTGATACAATGACTTGAGAATGGGACTTAGGTCCATAGGCAAACGGGCCTTAGTTAGAGACACCGAAGTTTCTGGTCACAGGCAGTACTGGTCAGCTGCTGACCTTCATTTACAGGAACAGAGCCAGCTCGGACCATTTTGGTGCAAGTAGGAGAGAACAGGACCTCTCTGCTTCCCCTGTACATTCATGGCCAGAGCCTCCTCCAGAACACACCAGTCAGGTAAGCCCCTCTCTTTGTCTGGAGATGCATTATTATTCTGGTGCAGGTTTTACTACCTGGAAATAGAATGCCAATAAAAAGTAGGTTCCCTGCAAATATTCTCATTTACAAAGCAAAAAATTATAGACCTGAAAAGGAAGTTAGTTGCTAGCTAGTTAAAAACTTGTATTATGTAACTTAGAAGTCTAAAGTCCATAGACATTCAGGGCTGATGTTAAGGTGTCAAAGCTAATAAAGGACTTGAACCAAGATTTGAGTATTTTCTCACTACTTTTATTCACTTATTTACTTATTAAATATATGTAAATGCTAAGAAATCAAACGAAACCCCATGGACAAAATATTGGTGAAGGCAGACAGTGCCCCAACTTTACAAATCTTACAGTTTAGTAGGGGGTACTGCCAAGCACATAGGCAATTATACTATTTTCTTATACTGTTGTGATAAAGAAAGTTCATTCGAGATTAAAAACACAAAACTGGTTTCAGAGAACACTGCTGAAACAGCTGTCTCAAAGACTGGAGGACACACCGAGTGAAGCGGAGTGGAATGGGATTGGGGTTGGGGACAGTGTCAAGAGAACATGACACATGTAAGACAAATGAGTGAATTTTGTTTCTAGCAGAGAGAGACAGGAAGTAGATAATGTGTGACAAGAAGGTAGAGAAGTTGAAAATATACTTATCATCCATTAATTGTTGAGCCCGTCAGATGGTTTTTCTAGAGAACTTTTACTGGAAAATATAAAACAAAAATATCAATAGGACATAGGAGCATATTCTGGAAATTAATGACATTTCATCTAAGTGGACAGAAGCAAAAAATAAATTGATGAAGAAAAAACATTCAAGGGGAATGGTGAAGTGGTTTTTTTAATCAGGAAAAGAGGTAAATGCCAAGGTAATAAAGGAAAGGAAAGAAAGAGTAAGTGAAAGAGATTGAAAAAAAAAGAGATAAAAAATAAATTATTATGTCTATATAAGCCAATATATGGTCTCAGATAAATGGAACTAATAGTTCTAAACAAAATTTCTGACGTTAATTTTTCTCTGCAATATTTATTTGCTGCGTGGTCTTAACTGACAATAAACACCAGTATATGGTTTCTTGGGAAAGTTGTCATTTTTCTTTTTATTTGAATGAGAGGTCAATCTTTCAATATTCCTATTGTGTAATAATCAAGAGGGTGGATGCAGGCTCACTTTGATTAATGGGTTTTAACAACATAGTAATTACATTGTCTAACTTGAAACTTGGTCTCATCATTCAGCCAGGTATTGCAGATCACACTGTTAAAATAGAATTTGAGGGTTGGAACGGGTTAGATGAAGGACAGTGAGAAATACATTTATATCTTCTTTATGAATCTGACATCATTTCTGATTAATGATAACTAAGGTCAGATTCTAATGGTTGTGAAGTGGCGTGTGAGTCCTACCTGACCTCTAGCACGGGGCCGGAAGAACACACCGCACAGGGCCCTGGGTGAGCTGAACACAGGTATGTTTCAGAGAAGATGTCTCTGAACAGAGTCTGAGGCCGGTGGGAGAAGCAGGAAGATCTATGCTGAACTCACAGCGCATCTCAGGCTCTGGGCTCTAATTCTGTGCAGAAGCGTATTCTCCTAAGATGATCCTTACCTCCTCCACGCTGAGTTTACTCTTTCTTCCTTTCTGTTTCCACAACACACAGAACATAAATATTTTTTTTTCTTAATACTCATAACATGTAGTTTTAAAAAATACACACATTACAGAAAGCTCATTGAGGATATGTACTTTGGTTGAGTATATTTGTATATTCAGCATCCGACTTGGAGAGTTTAGGGAATTATCCCACACTTCGGGTCTGATTCTTGTAGATGGAATGAATGAATAAACTAATGAATGAATGAATGAATGAATGAATGAATGAATGAATGAATAAAATAAAAGGAATATGTAGCCAGAGTTTAAAATATCAGACTGCAAGCTGGAGGAGTGTGAGGTGATGGTCAGACTGCAAATCTGCACGTGTATATTACATGTAGGACTACAGCCCTGGAGATCTGCTGTTCCCAGAGAGCTGAGTTGAAAGTAATCAGAGTAGAAGAGGTCAATTATTTGCAAGATTAAGATGTCTTTGTGGATATTATACTCACGTTTAATGATAGCAGCACATGTAGATGTGAGAAAACTGTGAACCTCAGTCTATGTTCCTTTGATTAATCATACAGAATAAAAAGAAAATAATTTAGAAACAAATCAGTGACAAAATGAAGAGAAATAGCTTTACATTTCCTCACTTACATAAGTACCTTCCTTCAAAGACTACGACCCCAAGTGGATGTTCATCTTGCCTGCAGCGTGCACTCTCCCACAGGTGGCTAATCGATGCACAGGTTCAACAATTCCTTTATGGAGCTTACACAAGAACATGGCTTAGTTTAAAATCCAACTGACATTTTGGAACCCTGTTAGGAATTTAATAACAGACTCTCTGGATTCATTTTTCCTTGAAATATAATAATTACTCAAGTCTACCAATGGGCAGATAAAGCTAAACTACTAAATCTTTTCTCACATGCTGTAAATTGTGCTTCCTTGCATTTTTTGTCTCAAAACAAAACAAAACAAAACAGGCACTCTAAGAAGGCAGGGGCAATATAAAACTATAATTTATGAACTACTCTACTGGAAACTTCAGTCCCAAATATTATAGCACATTTTACAGACCTTTCTGCCTTTGCCTAAGAAGCACTGTGACTTAGGTATTCTACTGAATATCTCTGCAAGTCTTTGTTAATTATCTACCAGCAAGAATAACCCTATATATTTACTCAACTTTTTAAAGAACATATAAATTAATGTTTTATCATTATAAAAAAATACAATTTCATTCTAAAAAGTCTTGCAAATGCACACATCCCCACCATCTTAAAAGATGATTTCAACATCCCCAAGGGTATCATAAGCCTCACAATTTGTCCATCTCTTCTGATGTGTCCCATCATCAAAGCTCCACTTGAGTAACACTAAATCCAGCTACTTTGTGACACCCACATAAACTCCCATCACTGACCTCAAGTCTATCAACCTTGTCATGTAATAAATATGAAATAAATAGCAGATGTAGTTACTTATGCATTCATTTACTTAACTTCTTGCTTCCTCAGTAACAATAAAAGGAGAAGAAACCGGTATGGTGATTTTTCATAAAAAGTGTTGCAATACAATTTCATTGTTACATCAATAATAATTTCCTCTTTTGGGGTACATGTACTGGGGTTCATCCTGTTTGTTTCCCTTCACTCACGGAAAACAATTTTGTTCTGACTACTATCAAATGTCTGCAAACAGTCGTTTCATACAGTTTATCCAGTTGTTGTCCACAGTGATAGGACTCATTTAGTGCTCGTTACTCCATTCCAGCAAGAACTGGAAATTCCACCTGCCATGGTTTCTCCTCTGCTGGGAATATCCTGCTTTTACTCTCTCCTCTCTTTGACTATCTTTCGTTGGCTTCTCAAAAAGTATAAACTCAAGTATTGATTTCTATGTGAAAACGTGGAAAACTATCCCCGTGAAATAGCTGCTTTCTCTTCAGATTTTCTCAGAAATTTATTCACTTCTATAAATTTAACATTACATAATTATCAATTCACCTCTCTCTAATCTCCCATCACACTGCGGGTATGAGCTGGCTAGGGCAGTAACCACGTGTCTACCTTTCTGTGTCTCCCAGCTCCTGGTTCATGATCAGCACAAGGAAGAAATGGGCTGAATCTTCTCTCTCCTCAAGCAGTCTGCGTTGTGCCTCTTCCCTGACATGTTTGCAGCTGTCACCAGTTTCAAATAAGAACATAAATCCAAGCTGATAACCCCAACAGCAAACATCTATGTGTTATACTAGTTTTTAAAAAGAAACAAATTAATTGCGTTTTATAAAATAACATTAATAATAATACATGTGTAATAGTTCACATATATATATGAGTGCGTGTGTGTGTATGTGTGTGTGTGTGTATATATATGTGTGTGTGTGTGAGGGAAAGAGAATGAGAGACAATTTCTTTGCCAGACAGTTCTTTTCCAAGATGGCCTATATACAGATTATTTATATACAGATTCTTGTAGATCCGTAAATGTGCTCCATTCTCTATGTTTACAGGCCTTTTTGTCCCCTTTTAAGACTCTACACAGGTTGAGTCTCATTTCACTTGGAAACCATCAAACACACACACACACAGACACACTCCTGTCTTCCTCACCATCAAGTATATTAACTCTCTGAGAATGCCTTCTAAACCAGACTATATGGATATTTGATACTTCTCATACTGCATTATATTGGTTATTTTACTTTCTTGTCTTTACCGCTGGTGTCTGAAGTCCTGGGGAAAATAAGTTGTCTTCTAATGCTGTGATTCCAAGGCGGCAGTACAGTGCCTGGCATACAGTAGGCGAACGACAACCTCAAATGTTTGGTTAATAAGTAATCTTTACTAATTTAGCATATTTTATGGCTTTTTTTCTATTACTTACTATATCCCTGCTCCATGTCTGTCTTCCAAGGGTTTTTAATTTTATTTAAGAATTCTTTACCATTTATTTGTATATTTATTTCAAGAATTATTTTCTTCTTTCATCTGTCTTTTCCCTTTCAGTATTAATATTCATATGTATTCCATGTAACTCAAGATTACGTTTTTGAAATATGATTTTTTTTATTACCCCACTGCCCTTTTTCTATTAAATCTTCTAGGGCCTTCTATGCGGGTTTGCCTCAGGGAAAATACATCAAAGAATAGAGAATAGAAAATGGGAGTTCATTCCTGAACTTTAATTTTACTAACGCCTGGACACCTAAAGCAACGTAAAGGAGTCAGAAGAGACAACATGTTCTTCAGAAAACAGAATGAATGAAAGTGATACTTCAGGACTGGAAAAAGAATCTTCTAGGCTTGAGAAATCAAAGAAATTCTGTGTGAAAACCTGAAGACGCATAGCCAGTGTGGCTCAGTGGTTGAGCGTTGACCCATGCACCAAGAGGTCACCGGTTCAGTTCCCCGTCAGGGCACATGCCCAGTTTGTGGGCCGGATCCCCAGAGGGGGGCATGCAGGAGGCGGCCAATCGATGTTCTCTCTCATCGATGTTTCTATCTCTCTCTCCCTCTCCCTTTCTCTCTCTCTAAAAATAAATAAAGAAAATAAATAATAAAACAAACAAACCTGAAAGAATAAGATTCCAGGGAAAGAGGGTGTACAACCACTTCTGACAGCATCGAGGGATTTCAGAGATAAAGATGATTTTCCATGACTGTGCAGATCCTGCAGGCGAGTGGTGACCACACTCAGAATCGTCTGCATGCGTGTGTAGGCAGGCTTGGCTTTAAACAGTATTTTCTATTTAGTAGCATAGGATGGGAGTTACAATGACTCAAACATAGCCACTAGGGGCAAGACGGTGATCCTGGCACCTTCAAAACCTAGAATAGTTAAATATGGGATTGGAGAAGATCTCCGTAGCTTTCGTGTGAATCAATGGCCAATTACTGGAGATTACTATGAACATCTTGGTGGAAATAGTACAGTGTGGATATCTGACTTAGTGTACAAGGTTTACTGTCTCCCCTTACTGACTCAGGACCACGTCTGATCACCCAGAACTAAGGCTGAGAGAAAAGGTGACGCCGAGTTCAATTTTTATTTCCACCGCGGCAGCAGAGTGAGCATTAGAAATGACTTTTTTTTTTTTTTATCCTCACCCGAGGACATCTTTCCATTTTTTGTTGTTGTTGTTGTTGTTCAGATAGAGCGGGAGGGAGAGAGAGGGAGAGAGAGAGAGAGAGAAACATCAATGTGAAGGGACACATCGAGTGGCTGCCACCCGCACGACCAACCAGGGCCGGGGACAAACTGCAACCGAGGCACGTGCCCTTAGCGGGAACCGAACCCGGGTCTCTCTGTACCACAGGCCAATGTTCTAACAGCTGAGCCAAACCGGCCAGGGCTAGAAATGACTTTTGAAGTAAGATTTATACTCAACAAATATACTAATTATTTTTTGCAACTTAACGAAATGAGGTATTAAAATGAAAGAACATGGATGTGTTGTTTCACTTCACATAAATAGATAAAAGTATATATTCAAAACAAAGATATGGGGGCCTCTTGAGAATGGTATGTTTGGCAGTTTGTGTTTAAATCTGAAGTGTTGGGCATCACTACATATGTTATAGTCATAATAATTGCTAAAACTTGCCTGGTTGGTTTCAGATTTTCTCATTGTAAGACATTGACTAGAACGAAAGATTTAATTCTGAAGATATGAGTTTTGAAAAGAGGTGTTTAAGGAATTCACTGTTTCAGTGAAATAATTTACTAGCCAAGGTTCTCTAAGAATAATTTTGTCCTACTATGTAATTCTAGATATTGCAATTTTGTTCTAATCAAATTGGCCTACATAAACTTGTTACATATAATTATCCCAAATGCCCCCAAGTACCATGAAAATTGCAGATGGCAACATAGTTATATCACATCCAAGGTTGTGTTTGCCTTTGTTGCTCTCTTATATGACTAAACAAAGTAAGGGCATTGGTTCAGTTAATTTTGTGTCTAGGAGACAGTGTTATATGCACTCTTGAATAAACTTAAATGGTTCCCAGGCACCATTTTCATTGCTAAGCTCTGGCAAGCCAAGGTGGCATTTGAAACAACTGCATTTTTCTGTTGACCCAATATTCTGTTGACTCAATATACCCTTTGCCCTTGCTTTTGCTAAAATTAAGCTCTGCTATGAGACTTGCTGTCTCCTGACCCTCAGGTCCCATGTTTGAGGCTACTGATTAGCCTCGTTTTTGAGAAAATATAATTCGTGTTCTTACTCTGTCTTCATAGTTTTGGCCTAGTGTCTGATCTTTGAATCTACACTGACCAGCACATATGCCTCTGTATTTCTAAACACCATTTATGGAGCTGATTTAAATTACTTTTTTTTTTTTTTTATCTTCACCTGAGGACATTTTTCCATTTTTTGTTCAGGTAGAGTGGGAGGGGGAGAGAGAGAGAGAGAGAGAGAGAAACATCGATTGAAAGGGACACAATGAGTGGCTGCCACCCGCATGACCAGCCAGGGCCGGGGACAAACTGCAACCGAGGTACGTGCCCTTAGCGGGAACCAAACCAGAGTCTCTTTGTACCGCAGGCCGATGCTCTTACCTCTGAGCCAAACTGGCCAGGGCTAAATTACTTTTTTCTTGTGGAGGCTGTTCAGCTACTATGAGTTTCAACTAATATATACTGTAAGGGCAAAGAGGAAACAACAATCAACAGAAGGTGAATTATTATGAATCCTTGCTCTAGTAAGCTAATGAACCCTATTGTGTGATTCAATTGTGTCCTGTTAAAAAATATAAATCATCATTATAAATATAATCCCCTCTAATTTAATTTATTTCACCTCTGTTAAAAACAACTAGTCAAATAATATAGCATTAAAACTGATAGTTGAAAGACGGAGAACATAAAGAATGAGAATTGATAAGTACCATGTATATATCATTCAATGATTAAAAATAACTTCATCTCCACATCTTGAAATGTTCGCTAATGTAATTAATTTACATATTTGGATCTTGTATATGTTGGAGTCCTGCAAGAAAAAGAGATTACTTGAGTAGACCACTTATTATCAATCAATAGAATAAAGGCATTTACTGCAAAGAAGTCTTTACAGGGGACAATTTAAACTGATTTTAGAGTGCATAAGAAATACACACATGTACACACTTTAGTGTGTCTTTAAAATCTGTTTGAGAATTTTCAGATGTTTTGGTTTTGTATCTGACATTTGTGTGACCAATTTGTTACAAACTAGCATTAGCCAGAAACAAGTGAAAATTTGAATTTCCTTAATAGTTTTTCAAGATTTATCCTTCCTATTTCTTTGGCTTTCTCAGGATGTTGGTTACTTTTAACATATATTCTGCAATATTATTTCTGCAACTTTTCTGTAAAATTCACTTAATCTTAGCTGTTTGCTATGACCATGTTCTTAGCTTGTAACCTGTATCTGACCCCTAACTACTGCTAAAAGACCTTAATGCTCCAACATTATGATGACATAGAGTTAACTATTAGTGAATGTTATATTTTGAGAACCGTAAGAGAAAAAAAGAAAACATTTTCTCCTAAAGCAATACTCTTCTAGGACAACAGTAGTTAATATTCATATATACTATATGTAAGTAGTTCCGACTCAGTACATTTAGCATTTATTTACATAATCATACATATAATATTATTTTCATTATATTTAAAATTATCTGCACCCCACAGCTTAAATAGTTTAATACATTCAATATTGTTACTACTGTTTGTAGAGTAACATATTTTTTATGTTAATTAACAATTTAATAATCCTATTTATTTATGTTTCTACTCATAATTTTCAAATATTATAAGCTGCTCTTTTATTCAAAATGTTCTATTTTTAATAAAAATAAATAGTGTTTTTTTGTTTTGTTTGTTTGTTTATTTTTGTACATCAGTCACAAAGATTTGAACATCTTTCACATTAGAAAATACTGCGTTAATTCTGGGTACCAGAAGAGAAGACTGGATCTCAACCCCCTTCCCCACCCTTCAACCCTCCCTCACCCCACCTTGCCCCAACTTTTAGTAAACTTAAAAGGCACTGCATTGGAGGAGTTCGTTTGCCTTGGGACCTACTGCATAGATCTTAGATGCTGAGGTCACTTTTCCATTCATGATCTTACCACTCAAGGAACTCACAAGTGATTTTTTGTCACAGCGCAGCATTACACTGTAAGGTGTAATGATCATTTCTTCCCCAGGAAGCACTCATTGTCTTCAGCAGTTTATGCTAAACAAAGTGTTGTGCTCCAGTCACACGAAATGAAGGATTTGCCATTGACTTTCCCCAAAGGCAGGTCTACACATTGTCCTTAGCACTATGAAATTCTTTAAGTCTTTTCCCACTGAAATTTTTGAAAGATTCAAGCCTTCTAAATTGCTATAAACGTGTTATAGGTAAAAGACAGATTATTTTACATTCCAAATGCAATAGATTTCATTGACTTTCCTAGGCTCAAGATGAGAAAACTATTCTGGACCAAATTCCTTTTATACTGTTAGGAGGTGAAAAGTACAAACAAGTACCTGAATCCAGAACATTTATTTTTTTCCTTTTATTTCATTTATAAAATTCCATATTTTAAAATGTAAATTTGCGCTTTAGACCCACAAGACTTCTCTTAAACCAAAAGAATAATGATTTTTGTAAATGAAGTAAACTAAGGATAAACTATGACTGGGTCAGCTTCAAGAACTTGTTCCATGAACCATAGCTTCAGATTCGCCCAGTCACATAGTACAGGTGTTTTTGGCCGTTTCTCAGGTAAGGGAAATCAGCTGGTTGAATTCACAAACAGGAGTCCCACCCACATCATGGCAAATGCACTGGCAAAGGTGCTTGCAGCTGTACTGTTGAGCAAAGCGATACGGACGGACAGCGGGGCGCCTCTGCTCTCTTTACCAGCCCTACTTCTCACCACCTTCTCGCTGTGCCGCAGCAGTAAGTCAAAAGCCACACTCACTGGGTCACTTTAGCAATTATGAAATACACATATCAAGATCTAGATTGCATTATTTTATGACCTGCTCAGAATTTTTCTTTTTGGTTTAGTTTTAGCCATAAATTATTTTTGATCTATCAAGTAAAAACATATTCTAATGGCTATTAGATAATTATTTATAGATTTCGTAAAATATTGTATTTCAAGGCAGACTGGCTGGTAGACTATTAGAAACAAATTTGAAATTTTATTTAAACAAAACAATATTAGGACTAAGGTTTCTTGCTGTACTGAGAAAAAAGGGATTATTTTAAATAACTGAAGGTTGATGGGTACGCATGCATATAAGGAAATCATCATCTATATGTGTCAGTGATGCTGGCTCAGGTGTAACTGAAATGTGACATACACTAAAAACTATCTGCCAAAAATTCGAGAATGTTCTAGCCAAAAAAAGAAGTTTCTAGGATATTATTCAATGATTCAGTCAATGCATATGATAAGAATAATAATCTATTTTACTAGAGTATAATATAATAACAAAAAAAGTCATGACTCAAGGCAAAACTAGATAAATAAATGTGTTGCATTGATAGATAATGATTGTATGTGCTCCAGAAAGATAAACTAACTATGATTTTGACATGTATTGAGTTTAGAACAGTATGGATTTTAAAATCCATATCATCTTCAAAATTTTCACTCATTCTAAGTAGAAATGATATTATGGAAATAATTTTCTAAGACTAAAATAAATCTAATTGGGTGAATTATTTCAGAATTTAAAATGATTTTTGGCTTCCTTCCTTGTAATGAATGTCATATATATATATGCATATGCAATTTCAGTACTTTTAGTTACATTGCACAAAGTATTCATACATAGAGTAGTTATAAAATATAACTTTCTTTTTAAATATAAATTAAATATGAATCTTTCTAACTAAATTGTTACAAGACAATATGTTTATTCTTTATTCCATAATTTAATACACATTCTTGGTTTATTTGAATATAGTCACCATCACTAGACTATAGGTTTCATGAACCAAAAATAGTATGTACACTGCAGTGATGGCCACTCAAACATTACAAAGGTGGTAAAATTGCTGTGCTTTCAAAATGTTTTACTCTAGGTGGAGAGGTCAGAGAAAACAACCACAACAAGTAACCCAAAAATCTCAGAAAATATATTTATGTTTGTTAGAATGTTATCGAGGGATATGTAGTGATGTTTTCAAATGGCCTCGAGTTCTTTGACCATCCTTTCATCTAGAAGTTAGGATGTCATTGCTGTCCTGTGAATCTCCACTGGCCTCAGATGACACTTGGAGCATAAGTTGTGAAACGAGACAGAACATACCATGCAGTTTCTACAATCACTCTTGGAGTCCTGAGTTACAATGTAAAGTCTGATGATCCAGAAAACAGCATGTATGAGGAAGTCCCAGACACACAAAGTGCTCATGTGTCCACGCTTAAGTCAACAGCCTCAGCTGAACCCTATATTTGAGCCTTATAGCTCAGGCTGTGGACATGTAAATAAAGTCATGTCCAAACAATTCCAACCCCAGTCTTATAAATCATTTCCAGCCATCCAAGCTTCTGCCATGAAGCCCAAGACATTAAGAGATAGAGCTAAGTCATATATACATTGTGTTTTGTCCTAATTCTTGACTCACAAAACCCATGAACACGATATTACTTTTTTTCCCTATAGGTATGTAGATGTTTTTTATGCCTTAATAGGTACCTGGAAAAAGGATCCGAATAAACAAGAGATACTATGTAGTTTGAAATTATGGAAGACTTCATTAATACAGTTACCTAAATGTGTCACCTGTAGTTACAACTGAAGAATTTTTAGTAGTAGAAACAGAAAACGATAAATGCATTTGGACAGAACCTGTTTGCCCAAACAGCGGCCACCCAGTCTGGCAGGCACATGTAGACAGTAGTGGAAAATCAGATCAGAATAGTAAATTGAGACAAAGTTATGAAGGACTTTGATTACGGAAGTGTCTGGATGCAATATTGTAGGCAGAAGATATGTAAGCTGTAAAGATACAAAATATACACCCATATATTCGCAGGTATCTACATATCGATATATTCAACAAAATATATATGTATATATGGTACGTTTAAGTGGCAAATACATATGCACACACACATATATAAAAACACACATATACAAATATGCATCACATTGAGGAGATAGAGGCAGGTTAGGCAGTGAGGGACAGGACCATGGGTAGGGGAGGCTGAGACATGGGGGAAGTTTGAGATGACCTGGAGTTCAGCAAAGAGGCAGGCAACCCAGTGCACAGCATATCTGGAGGTTTATTCAGACTCTACAGATCTCAAAATAAAACTAAAATTAACATGGCAAATTCTGCACCAAGACCAGAAACTTCCAGTCCCCATTTATAGCAATGCAAATGAGAAGCTCCTGGAAGGAGCACAGGTCAATTACATAACAAAAACAACAAACCCCCTCTCCCCCCAGAAAGGCTGGTTTCAAGCAAGGCAACAGGATTGCTGAATGAGTTCTGCTGGGAAACTATAAAGTGTAGCCCTGATGCAGAAAGTCAGGTCACCTTAAAGGGATTATAGGGGCCCCGCCAGTGTGGCTCAGTAGATTGAGTGGCATCCCATGGACTGAGAGGTCCCAGTTGGATTCCCACTCAGGTTGCATGCCCATGTTTTGGGCTCGATCCCCAGTAGGGATTGTGCCGGAATGAGCTGATGGATGTTTCTCTCATCGACATATCCATCTCTTTCTCCCTTCCTCTCTCTAAAACACAGTAAAACCTTATTTAAAAAAATAAATAAAAATAACATACAATTAAAAAAAATGATTATAGGGAACCAAGATAGAATTTTGATGGGGAAACCAAAAGCAAGCATAGGGTTTCCTCTCCTAACTAATAGTCTGGGAGAAGTTGAAATTATCATAAAAAAGAGATGCCACTAAACCTCCTATAGATGACCTAGGGCTGAATCCAGTCAGGTGGCAAACACAAGCTTTAAAATATACGGATGTTGCTAAGGCAGAATTCCTTGAAAGGACCAATCTGTGGCTAGCAAAGTATATATCTACCCCTAGACAACAGAGCCCCATGGGCAACCTACTTGGGTCCCCTCCCTGCTGTGGGGAGTCTATCTTTCAAATAACCTTTCCTTTCATTTACCATTGGTCTGTGAACTCAAACCTGAACACTGCTGCTTGGATTCAACATTAAATAAAACTAAGAAAAACAGAAAGGTAATTCATATTTTAAAATTTCAATTAAAACCCATCAAAACAGAAAGGGATCCCACTGTATGGGAGACCATAATCGCCAATGATGCATTAGATAGGGGGTTAATTTCCAAAATATATAGAGTGCTCATACAACTCAACAAAAGGAAGACAAAGAACCCAATTAAAAAATGAGCAGAGGACCTAAATAGACACCTCTCCAAACAGGACATACAAATGGTCAAGAGACATATGAAAAAATGTTCAAGGTCACTAATTGTCAGAGAGATGCAAATTAAAACAACAATGAGGTATCACCTCACACCTGTCAGAATGGCTGCCATCAACAAATCATCAAACAACAAGTGTTGGCGAGGGTGTGGAGAAAAGGGGACTCTAATACACTGCTGGTGGGAATGCAGACTGGTGCAGCTACTATGGAAAACAATATGGTGTTACCTCAAAAAGTTAAAAATTGAACTGCCGTTGACCCAGTGATCCTACTTCTAGGAATATATTCTAAGAAGCCTGAAACACCACTCAGAAAGAATATATGTACCACTATGTCTACTATTTACAATAGCTAAGATCTGGAAACAACCCAAGTATCCATCAGTAGATGAGTGAATAAAAAAGCTGTGGTACATGTACACAATGGAATACTATGTAGCTGTAAGAAAGAAAGATCTCTTATCCTTTGAGATGGCATGAAAGGATCTGGTGAGTATTAAGCTAAGAGAAACAAGCCAAGCAGAGAGAGACAAATATCACATGATCTCACTTATTTATGGAATATAATGAACTAAACAAACTGATTAACAAAATTAACCCAGAGACATAGAAGTGGGGTACAGACTGATAAGCCCCAGAGGAGGGGGTTGGGGGAGAAGAGATAAACCACAGAATTTACATGCATGTATGCATGACCGATGAACATAGACAACAAAGCTGGGGATGGGGGGGGGAAGGGGAGGAAGATATCATTGGGAAAAAAAGGAGAAATATCTGTAACAAAAAGAAATTAATAAATATAATAAAATAAAATTTTAGAGTGCTTTATTATATAAAATTCACTGTGCTTGAAATATTACATTTTCAATCAATATGTTTTTTGTCTTTTAACTTCATCGTTGCAAGCATTAAAATTGATTTAGTATTTTAATCAATATTTTATAGCTGATAGATAAAATAAATATGCAATAATGATTTTATATTTTGCTACATTATTCTAAGTATTTTCTTTACTACTCTAAAATATCATACATTTACATGTGTCTTTAAAAATATGGGGCATAGATTCAGGCACCTGAATCAATACCTGAGGTTACATAGATATTGGTGTTCATCTGCTCCTTTACCTTCCTCTACATAAGTAATTGCAAAGCATTACTAAAATGACTCTAAAGAATAAAAATTTAAGAAAAGCTAACAGATCATTCAGTCATTTTATCATATAAGCAAAAGGTAAGCCTGACAGGAATCGTTATTAGTGTCTCAAGAGCCAATGATTTCTTTTTCTTTTCTTTTAAATATGTTTTTATTGATTTTTTAGAGAGAAGAAGGCAAAGAGAAACAGAAACATCGATGTGAGAGAGATACATTGATCAGCTGCCTCCTGCACGCCCCCTATTGGGACCAAGCCTACAACTCAGGCATGTGTCCTGACCGGGAATCAAACCAGGACCTCTCAGTCCAAGGGATGATGCTCAGTCCATTGAACCACACCAACTGGGCCAATGATTTTTTTTTTTCAATGTTTATGGGAAGTAAAAGTATTTGTTTTTTCTTTCTAGATTTATTCCACCATCTCTGAAGCATTAAATAAAACAAAAGGAAATGCAGTCCTGTTTGTAATTATACTATAAAAGTACATGATAACAATAATATAGGAAGGTATTTGATATAAAACATCTATAAGGGATATAGTTTAAAAAAAAAACATTTAGGTTTAATAGGACTTACTAAATAATCTTCATAATTTTTATTTTATCTACTTTCATAAATGGTTCATAACATTGATAAGTAATAGCATTCATCATGCTAGATTAAAAAATGTTGTTTGTTTAATTTCTCTCTCCATCTGATATTAGACAATAAACTTGTTATAGACAGCAATTTTGTCATCTTCAGTTTTATATCCTCAGTACCTATAACTCTGCTCCTTATATCTTCTTAATTACAAGTAGTTGAGTGGATATAAGAAAACAGCAAATTCTGCTTATTACAAGTATATAAAGAGAAGTAGATGGCTGAGAAGACTGGCAACCATATTACACTGTTAATAAAGTTACAGACAAGTATCAAGTACTAAATTTCCAGTGTAATGTGATACTATAGGTTCTGAGATAACCTTCCATTTCTGCAGTCCTCTGTGACTTTCCTTCTATGGCTGAAATTTCAGGAATCTTAATTTGTTTTAAGTCTTTAATATAGGTTAAAACCAAAATAGTTTATGATCTTCATGAGGACAGAGATGGTTTCACTCCTATGTTTTAATTTCCAATGTATAGGGCGGTGACTGATAACTGTTAATTAATATTTGTTGCACAACACATGAATGAATAAATGAATGAAAGATTTCATAATTTTACTCATCATTCTGCCACATTGACTATAAAAAGATTTTTCATAACCATGCACCGCACATTAAATTATCAGAAAACCATGACATTATGACAATGGTGCATTGATAGGAAAATACAGTATGCTGACATTGAGTATAGGTTAGTTTTAAGTATAATGATGCTGTTATAACAAATACAAGGAAAAACTGATCAGTATTCACTGATGACTAAGTACCTGGTAAGGCGCTTGTTAGTTTTAAAAGACTGCTGCGACATTATGTGGTAAATGATACATTACTATTCTATAGGTAAGAAAATGTTAATAAAGCCAGGATTTCTTTTATGTTTCTAAGACACAGGTCTGTGATAAAACACATATTATTTTACATATTTTGAATTTTAAAAATTACTATTCCAGAGAAACACTTGTTATTATTTTTGTCAAAGTGATGATGGGATGCCCAGGAAAACATTTCTGTAGCTGTGTGTATTGAGTCTACCAGATGGACACATTACTGATCCACAACCATCTTTATTATCTCAAACACTAAATCTTTAACTCCTTAGTTCTCTGATATTGTATTCTATTTCAATTCTACTGTTTTTCAAAACTGGTCTTGGTTTTCGAAATTTTTTTTTCTTTATTGATTTTAGAGAGAGAGAAAGGGAGAGGGAGAGAGAGAAACATCGATGAGTGAGAACATCGACTGGCCGCCTCCTTCATGTCCCCCACTGGGAATTGGGCCCACAACCTGGACATGTGCCCTGACCAGGAATTGAACCGGTGACCTCTTGGTGCATGGGTCGATGCTCAACCACTGAGCCACACCGGCCGGGTGGAAAACTGGTCTTGTAAACTTAATTAATTTATTTAGATAATCAACTATTCGATCTATAGAAAATTAAGAGCAAGTAAGACACTTATTCTAGAAAATACAGTAGTTAAGCAAGCTAGTAGGGAAATGATTTAGTATTTTAAAAATATCTATTATACAAAATTAAAATTTTAATTAAAATATAACCACTTATATTTAGATAAATTATACTTTAAACTTAATTGAAAATTAATATATTTTAAGTTTGTCCAAATTAATATGAAAAAAATAATTTTATTATTAAATAACATAAAAGAAAAAACTTACAGCACACAGTTACTTTAAAATAATTCCTTTAAAAAGAATCATGAGAGTATAAGGACATTTCTAAAAAGTAAGCTAAAAAATTGAGTGGACATTTTCACCACAATTTTGCCTGAACAGCCACAGAATTGGATTTTGCTGAAAGACAGAAATAGTGGGACAGTCATTTATCTCCAGATACTTTCAGGGTTTTAGGAATGTAATATGTCATTTGAAATCTTAAAATTTACTGTTAAAATCAATTATATCTTGGCTTATGTAAATATATTTATAAGTATCAGGAGAAATAGCAATATTTAGATTTAAAACAATCTATTTTCTGAATAGAACAAATGAAGAAAAGCCCTACTGAAATTTTAAAAAAAATACTTAAATAAGTATTAAACACATCAGTAAGATTGATACAAATAGCACTGGTTAAATTTTACCAATAAACAATAGCAAAAGTTAGATATCACTATATTATTCTAAATATAGCTTTTAGATCTTACACTGCAAACTTTATTTTCTACCTATTTCAGAATAAGAATGATTAAATTAGAGATATAGAATAACATTTCTTTTGACTTGAAAAGATATTAGTTTGGAAAGGAAGACTAGATCTGAAGATAAGAAAAACAGATAAATATGGTACTTGAAAATTTGAAAAATATTGTTGCTAATAAAAAAGTGAGCAAACAGACCCACCCAAAAGAGGTAAAAAATTATGTTAAAATCAGTTTGTCAGGAGATACAGAAGTCCCCGTTATCCTTGGGGGATATGTTCCAAGACCCCCAGTGGATGCCTGAAACCATGGATAGTATTGAACCCTATATGTACTATGTTTTTCTTGTACATACATACCCATGATAAAATTTAAATTATAAATTAGGCATAGTAAGAGATTAGCAACAATAACAAATGATAAATAGGACAGTTATAATAATATACTGTAATACATGTTAGGTTTATGAGGTCTCTCTCACAGTATCTTATTGTTCTGTACAGCATGGATACGCTGGAGAAAAGGATGATTCACATCCAGGGTGGGACAGGGCAGGATGTCATCACACTGCTCAGAACAGCACACAATTTAATACTTATAAATAGTTTCTTTCTGGAATTTTTCATTTAATATTTTTGGACCACTGTTGACTCTGGGTAACTGAGACTATGTACAGTGAAACCAAGGATAAACAGAGACCACTGCAAGGGTAAAGTAAGTAGCATGTGTACTGAATGCTAATTTATAGTTCATTCAAAGAAGTTAAAGGTATAGAGAGCTCAATGGAAGAGCTCTGAAAATCTAAAGAACCCAATTATAAACTGTTAAAGCAATTCCTGGTAGGACAAAATCCTAGAAAAGTTGTCACGTTTAAATAGAACATTTTAATTTTGCAAAGTTCTTAGAAACAAAAACTAATAATAAGACCTAAGTGAATATTAGTTTTGTGAGTTTAGCTCAAATTTAATTCAATAACTGATAATATATCAAGCATCACTTACTAATATGTAGATTTCTTTGATACCTATATGAAGCCTTCTTTATTAAAGAAAAACTATTATATTTTTAATTGAGAAGGTTTTAGAAATTACTCAGGGAAGTTATATTATTTTTTTCATTAAAGAGTCAATCATTGTTCTGTTCATAGTTATCAAGAATTAAAATTTTTACAAAATCCCATTATGTAGAAATAATCATTGGTAACTTTGGGTGGACATCAAGTCTTTTATTTCTCAAAGTATATTTACAGAAAGAAAAAGATAGATAAGCAAGGAACAGAGAGCTTCAAATAAATTTAGAAAATGACATTGCCACACATGCTGACATCATGTAAATTAATTCATTGAATTTTCAGTTTAATCAACAATGAACTAGGATTCCAAAATGTCGGTAGAGTGAATGGAAGCTACACAGACCATCTCCCAGGACCAAACGAATTACAACTAAAATAAAGACAAATCATTAGGGGAAAGCAACAGAAAAGCATCTTGCGAGGACCATATAACCAGGGACACTGACTCAATCCTGGTAGGGTTGTGGAGGCATGAGAGGGGGGCTGGGAGCCCACAGACTGCAGCAGTATTAGCTGTAAGGAGTGCTTTGGGGGTTAAACTCCAAGCCTGTTCTACAACACAGAGGGCTGGGACAGAGCACTAAAATAGCCACAGCCAATCACCTTGGGCTCCAGCAGAGGGAGGGCGGACTGAACTGGAACTGTGTGGGGACACTTGGGATTTGGAGGGCGCTCAGAGCTTTTTCAGAGTTGAGGTCATGCAGGATGGTGGTCACCTTACTCCTTCCCAGGGCTCTGGGGAGAAGTGGCAGCCCCTCCCTCAGAGATTCAACCTCACCCAGTAGGCCACTGAAATGCAAATTGAGACTCATTAACAACCAGCATCTACCCCACCCTTGGGAAATCCCCTTATGCTGTACACCTGAGGGAGTTTTTCATTCAACTGAGAACCCAAGGATTTTCAAGTAACCTTGACTAATAGCCTCTAAGCAAAAAGCAAGAGGATAACTGAACCATTCTGGGGCTTGGAAACCTACCCAGGAAAGTAAGACTTCACAGTGGTGTTTAACGTGGGTCCTCCCATGTTCATTCAAACCCAGCAGAGGGAACCACAAACAGCAGAACACCAACACTCACAGGGAAAATTTGGCAGGCTCCAAAGCTCCCTGAGATAGCCAAAATGGTGAAACAAAGAAACAAATCCCAAACGAAAGAACAAGAGACCTCTAACAAAGATGAGATAAATAAAATGAAGTTAAACAAATTAACAGAGCTAGAATTCAGAGCCATGATCTTGAGGAAGCTCAACAGTATGAGTAAGAACATCAACATTATGATTAAAGACATAGAAACATTGAAAATTAATCAATTGAAAGTTAAAAATCACCAAGAGGAAATGAAGAATGACATAGCAGAAATAAAGAACACATTGAAACGATGAAAAGTAGAGTAGAGGAAGCTGAGGACCGGATCAATGAATTAGAAGACAGGGTAGAAAAAAATCAAACAATCAGAAAACCAAAAGGAACAAACAATTAAAAAACAGGAAGACAGCTTAAGAGAACTGTGGGACAACTGGAAATATAATAATATTCTCATCATAGGAATCCCCAAAGAAGAAGAAAATGAGCAAGGGTCAGAGAATATATTTGAAGAAATAATGACAGAAAACTTTCCTAATTTGGTGAAGGATGAAGGCATCCAAGTTCAAGAAACACAGAGAGCCCCAACTAAGAAGAACCCAAACAGGCCCACACCAAGAAACATAGTAATTAAAATGCCAAAAATCAAAGACAAAGAGAGAATCCTAAAAGCAGCAAGAGATAAGCAACAGGTTACCTACAAAGGAAACTCCATAAGGCTCTCAGCTGACTTCTCACAAGAAACACTACAGGCCAGAGGGAATGGCATGAAGTAATCAAGGTCATGAAAAACAAGGATCTGAATCCAAGACTACTCTACCCAGCAATGCTATTATTCAAAATAGAAGGTCAAATAAAGAGCTTCCCAGACAAAAAAAAAAAAGGCTAAGGGAATACATTAGCACCAAACCAGCACTGCAAGAAATGGTAAAAGGACTGCTAAAATTAGTAGAAAAAACAGGATGAAAAATATAACCACACTAAAAAAAATGGCAATAAATAAGTACATATCAATAATCACTTTAAAGGTAAATGGATTGAATGTTCTCATAAAAAGACACAGAGTAGCTGATAAGATAAGAAAGCATGACTCATCTATATGTTGTTTACAAGAGACCCACCTCAAAACAAAAGACTCACATAGGTTGAAAGTGAAGGGATGGAAAATAATCTTTCAAGCAAACAGAAAGGAAAAAAAAGTTGGGGTAGCAATACTCATATCTGATAAAATAGATTTTAAAATGAAGGCCAAAGCTAGAGACAAAGAAGGACACTATATAATATTGAAATGATCTATCCAACAGGAAGATATAACCTTGGTAAATATATATGCACCCAATATAGGAGCACCAGCCTATATTAAAAATCTTCTGGAGGACTTCAAAGGAGAAGTCAACAGCAATACAATCATAGCAAGGACATCACTGGATAGATCCACTAGACAAAAAATTAACAAGGAAACAAAGACTCTAAATGAAGCAGTAGACCAAGTGGATTTAATAGATATCTACAGAGAATTACACCCCAAAACTATAGAATTCACATTTTTCTCAAGTGCATATGGGACATTCTCAAAGATAGATCACATGTTAGGGCTCAAACTAAGTCTCTACTAGTTCAAGAAGATTGAAATCATATCAAGTATCTTCTCAGATCACAATGGCATGAAACTAGAAATCAATTGCAACAAAATCATGCAAAGACATTTGAAAACATGGAGGCTAAATAGCATGTTATTGAACAATGAATGGGTTACCATGGAAATCTAGGAAGAAATTAAAAACTTCCTGGAAACCAGTGAAAATGAACACACAACAACATGAAATCTATAGGATGTAGCAAAAGCAGTTCTGAGAGTGAAGTTCATAGATAGCACTACAGGCCTACCTCAAGAACCAAGAAAAAGTTCTAATAGACTATCTAACCTCACCACTTAAATAACTAGAAAGCAATCAAAAAGAAACAAGAAAAATTTCTAATAGACTATTTAACCTCACAACTTAAATAACTAGAAAGCAATAAAAAAGACAGCCCCAAATCAAGTAGAAGGAAGGAAATAGTAAAGATCAAAGAAGAAATAAGTGACATAGAGACTAAAAAAACAATTCAAAGGATCAATGAAACAAAGAGCTAGTTTTTGAAAAGATAAACAAGATTGATGGACCCTTATGGCAGTAAGAAATTTAGCTTCCATTATCTTTAACACATTTAATTATTTTGTTCAATTAATGTATATTTTTTTCAATGAAAACAGTCTCTCCTATCAACTATCTCTATGTCTCCACCTTTCCCATTACTGCACATCTTTGGACTCTGAAACCCCAGGGTTTTCTAATTCTTTGTATTTAAATGAGTTGTTTTGAATGCTTCTCTGGCTGTTTACTGAAAACTTACTAACTTACTAGAACTTTTGTATAGGCATTATATCTGAATGATGAGTTTGCCTGATAGCATTGTTAAGTATTTATGGAAGTCTAAGAAAACAAATTAAATATGTGCAATTAATCTTGTTTTTATATTTATATTTATATTTATAAAATTTATGACATATAACTGAGTATTTTGTACATACTAGACACTATGTTAATCACTTTATTTTGCTCTTTCATTTAATTGCCATAAATATTTTGCAAAGGGACCAGCCACTAGTAGAGTTGTGATTAGTACTGAATTTAGATAATAATAGATTTAAATAGCAGCTCCAGTACTTTTTAGTTGAGGCATATTGTCATTTAACCTATTCTGTATTTCAATTTACACACACACACACACACACACACACAAAACACATACACAAAACACATACACACACCCATCTCGTAATTAAGAGAATTGAATGATTCAATGCTTAGCAGAATTCCTGTCACATTTAAACACTTTAGAAATGTTGACCATAATTATTTGTAAAAGAGAAAATTAAAGCTCAGGAGGGCTAACTACCTTTTTCAAAGTCACATTTCTAAGTAAGTATTGGGTCAGGGAAGCTAATGCAGGTCAAAACTAGTTATTGGTATATATCTTATAAGCAAATATTTTATAATTAAAATGGGCATGTAAAAGATACTTTGAAATTTTACTACTGGAAATATCGTGAAGATTCTCATCACTTTTCAGACCTTAGATGTCAAATAAATGTTGATATATTCAAGGGATTTAGTGATTGAAAGTCTTTATTTCATTATTAGTCTTTCTTGAAAGCAAGTCTATATATTTTTATACTATTATACACCCAACAAATGTTACAGTATCTGTCACTCTCTTTCTATGTGTTATATCAGCCCAACAAATAATTTTGAGTGAATAAATGGATTCATATTTTTGTGCTTCAGTTAGTATGATCTTTTAGGTGTCCAGGTACATCTTAATTACTTCTTAATGATGGTTAGCTTCAAATGAACTCTTCATAACTTGGCATCAATTTTTTATTTTTTGTTTGTTTGTTTGCTTTTAAATATATAATACAAAGTTTAGGAAAAAACTGGAAGATAAATATAAAATTTATATGTTGAGCAATGGAATTAGAAAAAACATTAAACTAATTGAAGAGTAGAGTGAGTACATTTTAGAAAACTCCCCCCACTTCCTTCAAACATTGTAAGAAATGCAATGGTATAAAATTAATTGTGAATAAGATTATTGTTATGCAATGAAATCGGACTTACAGTGATATAAATAAATAAAGTAGGGGTCATTGGAGAAATTAATGTGTTTGCCATGCTTTAGCTGCCCCATGCAGTCATCTGTGACACAAACACTTTCTATTTTCCTACTTCTCTGTCATTAATGTGGAGATTGTGGTCCTTTTTCTCTTGCTGACGCATCATAATCACAATATATGTTCCATGTCTTTAGTCGTTCACATCTGAATTCAGGCATAAAGAATGAGTAAAAACATTTTTTTCCCCCAGGAAGCCTTGATTTATTTGCCTTATCTCTCTATCTATATTTATCTATGTATTGATTTATTATCTTAGAATCAGAAAAAACAAGCAAAAGACGACAGTATCATAGCTCATAGGAGTTGAAATTGGTCACTTAAGATCAATAGAAAATAAAATAAATGAGGTTGTCAAACTATTACTGAACAGTCATGGTTTACCCACTGTAGAGGAGCTAACACTCCCGAAAATTAATAAATGCCACCCACTCTTTTTTTTTTTTTTTTTTTGTCTCTATTGATTTTAGAGAGAGAGGAAAGAAAGGGAGAGAGAGAAATATTGATGAGAGAGAACATCAATTGGCCGCCTCCTGCCTGCCCGCCATGGGAGATTTGGCCCACAACCTGGGCATGTTCCTTGACCAGGAATCAATCCGGCGACCTCTTGGTGCATGGGCCGATGCTCAACCACTGAGCTACACCGACTGGGCTCCATCCAGTCTTAAAGCAAACTATGATTTTATATATAAAAAAAATAGGGTGGAAAGTAAGTATTGGTAAGACAAAAGGTAATGTATATTATGACTACCTAACAGTTTGGAAAAATAAATATATTTTAATGTATTTAGACAAACAAAATAAAAATTTAGCAGTGACTTAAAAAGCATTGAAAATGTGTGTTTTAAATAATATTTTATTGTGGAATTTTATTGTCAAAAGTTTTGTGTCTCCCTCATAGCAGCATCTTATAAAAATATTAAAAAGAACAAATTACCTTTAAAAATAGACATTATTAACACTAGGCATTATTATAAAGTGGATAGTCATGTCCCTAAAACATCTTCATGTTGAAACCTAATCCCGAGTGTGATGGTGTGTGAAATGGGGCCTTTGAGAGCAACGACTTTACAAATGGGATTAGCGCCCCGATAGAAAGACCCCAGAGAGCTCCCGCACCTCTCCTCCAGGCGGGTGAAGGGGACACGATGGCTCTCCATGAACCAGGAGCAGGTCCGCATCAGAATGAAATCTGCCAGAGCCTTGATCTCGGACTTTCCAGCTTCAGAGCTGTGAGAAATACATTTCTGTTCGCCTACAGGCTCCCACTCCATGGTTTCTGTGAGAGCAGCCCCGCCGACTGAGACAGGCATGATGAAAAATAAGCAACCAACTCTAAATAAAGAAATTCCTGTCTAATTGGTGGATCGGATAGAGAAAAAAACAACACCATGATTTAATTAGTACACCAAATACTTTATTTTTATTCACATCTATACAGCTTTATGAATTGTAATTTTCAGCTGGGACTGCCATTAAACTAACTATTAAAATAAATTTATATTAGATTTTGAGTTATTATATTCCAAAACATTATAATAAGATTTTAAATAATAATGAGACAGACCAATTCAACCAAAATGATTCTTTAAAATGTATTAAAATACTAATAAATAATTATACACTTTCAATATTATGATAAAAATATTGCAAGAAAGATTTTGCTTTATTAAAAGTGTTATAAGACAGCATTGACTTGATTGTAGAAAAGCACATTACATGGCACTGGTTATTAATTTCAACCTTAGCTAAAAGAAAAAAAACGTATCTGAAGTCAGAAGTATATTGAAACATAGTTAATATTTAATGACTAATCTTAAATGAAGAAGAAGCAGTTGAACAAGTGCCTGAAAGACAAAAGCAGAACCATACTTTACATACTATTAGCTATAGAAGTAACATTATTTTTTCTACATTATAGGAAGAATTTTCCTAAATCACTTGAAAAAAAAAAAGAGTTTAAAAAAACTATTAGTTCATTATTGTGTTGACTTGTTACCCTGAGTCTCAAATGAATCTTTTAAAAAATTACATTCATTAAAAGGATTATTTTGGAGACATTTCCAATTAAATTATAACCTGTGATATTTTAAAAATTATTTTTTACTAATGAACTATGAGCTCATTTACTTATTATTAATGTAGTCTATTAATATTTTAAAAAACAATTTAGGTCTTAGAATATTAATTTTAAAATAAAGTGTAGAATCTCAGTTTGATACATAACATATGTCATTTATTTTTTTCCTTAAATATTTCAATATATTGTCACAATAGTATATGTGATATTTCTGTTGAAAGTACACTTTTATTTTGAATAATTGATCATTTTTTTCTGATGAAATGTAAAACCAAAGGTCTAAATTAACCCACCAAACTAAAAAATTAGCACCTTTCATTTAATAAAATAAATCAAATCAGAAAAGCAATAAAACAAATTGCATGATTAATAAAATTAAGATGATCTGAGTTCTTTTTTTTCCTTTAAGAACTATATCACAGTCACTTAATTATTTTTTTCCAGGGTTAGTAATTATAAACATCATGGAAAAGGCATCAGATTATTTCCCTATAAAGAAGCTGATAACTAAACTTCTAGAAATAAGCTGATATTAATTTGCTATAACAAGGATTCTCAAAGTAGTTGTGCACCTCTATGGCTTTATCCAACAAATTGAGAAGGTCCACGAAGTTAAAACAATTTTTATTAAAATATGAAGGTGTTACAGTGTTTGTCTTTTTCACTATGTTGACACTTGTACTTCTGGGCCAGAAATAACATTGGTTAAATTACTAGCACCTCGGCATGGATAAAGTCAGTGGCATCAAACTCAGTTAGCAGCCATTGTATTTTATACTGCTATGAACTGAGAGAGAAAATAAATTCAGTTGCATTTAACAATGTTTTTGCTGAATGTAAAGGTTAAGCTTTATTTGTCAACTTTGCTAGCCTATGATGCCAAAGGCATACACCTTGGTCAAACACTAGTCTAGATGTTAATATGAAGATATTTTGTAGATGTGATTAACATCTACAGTCAGTTGACTTTGAATAAAGGAGATTACCTTAATAACAAAATAAGTGAACCTTATTCAATCAGATAAAGCCTTAGGAGAGTAACTGAGGTTTCCCAGAGAAGAAGGAATATTGAATCAATACTGTTACAGAAATTCTGTGTGAATGTCTAGACTGCTGGATTGCGTTATGGACTTTTAACTTAAAAATGAAAACATCACTTCTTGTCTGAGTTTTCAGCCTCCCGACCTTCTGTACACATTTGGGACTTGCTAGCACCCATAAATGTGTGAGCCAGTTTCTATAGATGATAGATAGATAGATACATAGATGATAGATATTTTGTTTCTCTGGAGAACATTGACTATTACAGGTTTTGGTACCGAGAATGGTTCTAGAAGAACAGAGGCTTACATAATTTTTCTGAATTAGTTCTGGGAATTATGGAAATGCTTCAATGATACAGTTTAGCAAAGGGCACTAATTAGTTCTAATGGTAAAGAGAACACTGATTATCCATGACATAATGTGGCAATAGAGATACACAACTTTTCATTGTTGGATGCTCTTAATCAATACTTAGAAAAGGCAAGGCTTTGACTAAATATGTATTTGCCATCTTAGAACATTTTTGTCAAATTAATGACTATAATGAGATTGGCTGGTTGCGGCTAACTGTGCTGGACAAAATACAAAAATAAATATTTTAATTAAAAAAAATATGTAAAGGATGAGTTTAGAGCTCCAAATTTCCTGCCTGAATGACCTAAAAGCTTCTGCGCCTGCCTTGAATGGAACCTTCATCTGTATCCATAGAGACGAGATTTCTGAAACAAAACCCAGAGGCTCATCCTGGGGGTGGTTAGATTGCAACACGAATTGCACTTCCAACCTAAGAGGCTGTCTGCTGTTGAAGTGACTGATTGATTAGGAAGGGATGTTATCCTGAAAATAGAAATGGGTTCATATGAGCAGAGTCTGGTATAGCTGAGGACTCTGAGCCTACAAATTCTGTCAACTTCTTCTCTGAGGAGGTTATATTGCAGCATCAAGGAACCTTGAATGGCTTCCTTTTAGGTAGTTAGCTTTCAAGACACTTTGATTCTTTTCAGCACCCACCATTTCTACTCCACATTGCTTCTAGACCTATAATGATACTCATGTTCTAGTAGGGCATGAAAGATGAAGTACAAAGTGGGACCCGTGTGTTTGCATACGTTTCCCACTTTATACAGACAGAAATCCTATAAATTGGTATGACAATGGACATTAAGACTGTAGGATAATGGTGGAAGGAACATAAGTGTATATCCAACCAAATTTGGTGATATGCACCACTGAAAAGAGATTCTGAATTCAGTGTTGCATCTTGAAGTGTTCAAGTGTTTCTAGCAGTTTGCCTTATTAACATGCTGAAACATAGACCCAAAAGTGGCCTACACTAAATTATGTTGAAATGCAATGATTACCATAGTATACTATAGAAGGAGGTATCCAAGCGAAGGGAGATTGGAATGTTAGGGTGGATTTAGCATGTAAGACCTGTACACCCATTTGTGAGGGGAGACTTAGCATCCCTGAAGAGCAGCTCTGCGGGTGCTTTTTCTACAGGTCAGAAGTCACAGTGGAAACTGCGGCCACCAAACTGAAATGCTCAAATGCAATGAGAATAATTAGATGCCAAGGTGGAAGAGGTCAAGTGGCAGCTGTTAATCGCAAAAGACAAGGTGGAGGTGGTTACTGAAATGAACAAGAAGCAGAGTCAAAGCAGTAATCAGAATGGGCTGTCTTGAAGAAACCTATGGTACTGGCCAGTTGATCATGGTATCCCTAGAGAAAAATAGGTGGGCAGTGTAATTACTCTTGCTTGACCTATGTAAGTGGAAGACTTCTTGTTCAAGTAAACAGAAGTTTGACTTGAATCACCAAAGCAGAGAGTGGTGTTTTCTCAATCAATTCCCAGACTGAGCCTGCTTACAGACCAGGAATCCCTTGAATAAAAGGAGGTCAGGTCTCTTAGAGGAAGGACCCCAACACACAGCAAAAATGTATACCATTAATGCGTTTCTCAACCTTCCCCAGTGGGACCAACATTGTTTTGCCAGGTGCTGTGCTTTGGGGAAAAGAAGTGAGTCTTTCAGGGTATTGCCGGACACTTACTCTGAACTGACACTTATTCCAGAAGATTTGAAATATTACTGTGGTTCACCAGTCAGAGAAAAGATTAAGGGGATCAGGGATCAATACAGTTTTAGCTCAGGTTCATTTCACAGTAGTTCAATGGGTCCCCAAGTCTACTTGTTGGTTATTTACCCAGTTCTAAAATGCACAATTGAAATATACCTACTCAGAACCTGGCAGAATCTCAGCACTGGGTCCCTGACCTGTGAAGTGAGGGTTTTTATAGGGGAAAAGGCCAAGTGGAAGCCACTAGAACTGCCTTTGGCTAGAAAAACAGTAAACCAAAAGCAATATCATGTTCCTGGAGGGATGGCTGATCAGTGCTGCCATCAAAGAACTGAAAGATGCAGGGGTGGTGATTCCTATCCTATCTCCATGTGATATATTTATTTGGCCTGTGCAATGGATAGTTGTATAAAAAAAGAGACGGAAATAAAGTAGAAGTTCGTTGGGAAAATACTATGAGTGTATAATTTTCTATTGCTGCATGTCAAACTACAACCAATTTAGCAACTTAAAACAACATATATTTATTATTTCAGTTTCCATGTACCATGAGGTTAGCACATTTTCACTGGATCCTCTGATTAGGGTGTCACCACTCTGAAATCAAGGTGTAAGCCAGGGCTGTGATGTCATCTGAGGCACAAAGTCCTTTTCAATGTTCAATGGCTATTGACAGAATTAAATTACTTTTAGAGTAGGACAGAGGGTTGTGCTTCCTCGCTAGCTGTGAAATGGGTTGTTCGGAGCTCCTACAAACATCTAAGCATTGCTGCCGCTTGTCCCCCTCCACAAAATCATGGCAGGTGGCCCTTCAAGGCTCACTTCAATTCTTGCTGACTTTTTTAAAGGGTTCACCCAGGACAATATCTATTTTTAATGCACTCAAAGTCAACTGATTAGGGATGTTAATTGTTTCTGCATAATCCCTCTGTCATATAAGGTGCTACAATTATGCTAGTGATGTGCCATCATATTCACAAGTCAAATTTGTAACCAACAGGAGGAAATTGTACAGAGCATTTACAACATGAGATATGAAGTACACGGCGTCCTGAAATGCTCTTCAACACAGAGACTTCAAGTGCTGGGCTGAGTACTTGAAACAATATGTGTCACTAATAACACTCAATTTACCTTTTAAGAATAAATAGGAATAGAATAAAAACAGAGAGAGAGTACTTTAGCACTTTTTTAAAGACAGATTTGGAAGTGTGGGATACCTGCAGCATTCAGTTCAAATTGATAAATTAAGAAATTATTGATTAAAAAATATTTTTAAAATGAAGTAATTGTGACCTGAATTGTGATTACTTACCTTAGAAATAATATAAATTAATTAAGGAATTTGAATAACATTGATAATGAGGGGTATGCATAAAGAAAAACAATACAAGATAAATAAGTTAGCTAAGTCTGATTGCCTGAGAACATGCAATACGAAAGAAAATTCTAGTTTTGAATAATGATTAGTTTTCTTTTTAAAAAATTAATTTATTTATTTTTGTTACAGATGTTTCTCCTTTTTCCCCCACTGATTTCCCCCCTCCCTCCCAGCCCTGTCCCCAGCTTTGTTGTCCATGTCCATTGTTCATGCATACATGCATATAAGTTCTGTGGTTTATCTCTTCCCCACCACTCCCTCTTCTGGGGATTGTCAGTCTGTACCCCACTTCCACGTCTCTGGGACTACCCCATTCCTCAGACTGTTATGTTCATTATATTCCATAAATATGTGAGATCATATGATACTTGTCTTTCTCTGTTTGGCTTGTTTCGCTTAGGATAATACTCCCCAGGTCCCTCCATGGCATCTCAAAGGATAAGAGATCTTTCTTACAGCTGCATAGTACTCCATTATGTATATGTACCACTGCTTTTTTATCCATTCGTCTACTGATGGGCACTTGGGCTGTTTCTAGATCTTAGCTATTGTAAATAGTGCTGCTATGAACATGAAGGTACATATATTCTTTCTGATTGGTGTTTCAGGCTTCTCAGGGTACATTCCTAGGAGTGGGATCACTGGGTCAAATGGCAATTCAATTTTTAATTTTTTGAGGTAACACCATATTGTTTTCCATAGTGGTGGCACCAGTCTGCATTCCCACCAGCAGTGTACTAGAGTCCCCTTTTCTCCACACCCTCGCCAACACTTGTTGTTTGATGATTTGTTGATGGTGGCCATTCTGACAGATGTGAGGTGATACCTCATTGTTGTTTTAATTTGCATTTCTCTGATGATTAGTGATGTTGAGCATTTCTTCATATGTCTCTTAACCATTTGTATGTCCTATTTGGAAAGGTGTCTAGTTCCTCTGCCCATTTTTTAATTGGGTTCTTTGTCTTCCTTTTGTTGAGTTGTATGAGCACTCTATATATATTGGAAATTAACCCCTTGTCTGATATATCATTGGCAACTATGCTCTCCCATAAGTGGGTAGCCTTTCCATTTTGATTATTGTATCCTTTGCTGTATAAAAGCATTTGAGTTTAATGTAGTCCCATGTGTTCATTTTCTCCTTTGTTTCTGTTGCCTTAGGTGATGTATCAGTGAAGATTCTGATATGTATGATGTCTGAAATTTTGTTGCCTACATTTTCTTTTAGGATTTTTATGGATTCATGAGTCACATTTAAGTCTTTTATCCATTTTGAGTTTATTCTTGTGTATGGTGTAAGTTGATGGTCTAGTTTAATTTTTTTTTTTTTTTGCATGTAGCTGTCCAATTTTCCCAACACCATTTATTAAAGAGGCTGTCTTTACTCCAGTCTATGTTCTTGGCACCTTTGTCAAATATTAATTGAGCATATTGTCCTGGGTTTATTTCTGGGTTCTCTGTTTTGTTCCACTGGTCTATCTGCCTGTTCTTGTGCCAGTACCAGGTTACTTTGATTACAGTGGCTTTGTAGTATAACCTAAAATCTGGTAATGTAATCCCTCCAACTTTGTTCTTCTTTTTCAAGATTGCTGTGGCTATTCAAGGTCTCTTTTGGTTCCATATGAACTTTTGAAATATTTGTTCGAGTTCTGTGAAGTATGTTGTTGGTATTTTAATGAGGATTGCCTTGAATCTATAGCTTGCTTTGGGTAGTGTGGACATTTTAATGATGTTAATTATTCCAGTCCATGAACAAGGTATGTGCTTCCACTTTTTATATATTCCTCCATTTCTTTTTTCAATAACCTGTAGTTTTCTGTGAATAGGTCCTTTATTTCTTTGGTTAAGTTTATTCCTAGGTATCTTAATTTTTTTCCTGCGATGATAAATGGGATTGTCTTTTTAGTTTCTCTTTCTGTGACTTCATCATTGATGTATAAGAATGCCATCGATTTCTTGACGTTAATTTTGTATCCTGATACATTGCCAAATTAATTTTTTTTAATAAATTTTTTATTTATATTTTTGTTACAGATATTTTACCTTTTTTACCCCATTGGCAACCCCACCCCACCCCACCTCCGCCCCATCCCTGGCTTAGTTGTCCATGTCCATTGGTCATACAGACATGCATATAAGTTCTGTGGTTTATCTCTTCCCCCCCAACCCCCCTCTTCTGAGGGATGTCAGTCTGTGCCCTACTTCCATGTTTCTGGGTCTACTGTATTCCTCAGACTGTTATGTTCATTATATTCCGTATATAAGTGAGATCATGTGGTATTTGTCTTTTTCTGCTTGGCTTCTTTCACTTAGGATAATACTTTCCGGGTCCCTCCATGTCGTCTCAAAGGATAAGAGATCTTTCTTTCTTACAGCTGCATAGTACTCCATTGTGTATATGTACCAAGCTTTTTTATCCATTCGTCTACTGATGGACATTTGGGCTGTTTCCAGATCTTAGCTATTGTAAATAGTGCTGCTATGAACATGGGGGTACATATATACTTCCTGATTGGTGTTTCAGGCTTCTTAGGATATATTCCTAGAAGTGGGATCACTGGGTCAAATGGAAGTTCAATTTTTAATTTTTTGAGGTAACACCATATTGTTTTCCATAGCGGCTGCACCAGTCTGCATTCCCACCAGCAGTGTATTAGTGTCCCCTTTTCTCCACACCCTCACCAACACTTGTTGTTTGATGATGCCAAATTAATTTATTAAGACTAGTAAATTTTTGATGGAGTCTTTGGGGTGTTCTATGTATAGTATCATGTCATCTGCAAATAATGACAATTTCACTTCCTCCTTTCCAATTTGGATCCCTTTTATTTTTTTCTTCCTCTCTGATTGCTGCGGCTAAGATTGCTCCAGTACTATGTTAAATAAGAGTGGCGAAAGTGGGCATCCTTGTCTTGTTCCTGTTCTTAAGGGAAATGCTTTTAGTTTTTGCCCATTGAGTATGATGTTGGCTGTAGGTCTTTCATATATGGACTTTATTATGTCGAGATATGATCCCTCTATTTCCAGATTGCTGAGTGTTTTTATCAGAAATGGATGCTGGATTTTGTCTAATGCTTTTTCAGCATCTACTGTTATGATCATATGATTTTTATGTTTCATTTTGTTTATGTGGTGTATTACATTTCTTGATTTGTGAATATTGTACCAGCGTTGCATCCCTGGAATGAATCCCACTTAGTCATGGTGAATAATTTTTTTGATGTATTGCTGGATTCGATTTGCTAGTATTTTGTTCAGGATTTTGGCATCTATGTTCATCAGGGATATTGTCCTGTAGTTTTCTTTCTTTGTAGTGTCTTTTTCTGGTTTTGAAATTAGAATTATGCTGGCCTCATAAAACAAGTTTGGAAGTTTTCCTTCTTTTTGAATTTTTTGAAATAGTTTGAGGAGAATGGGTATCAGTTTTTCTTTGAATGTTCGGTAAAATTCCCCCATGAAGCTGTCCAGCCCTGGGCTTTTGTTTGCTGGGAGAGTCTTGATTCATCTTTAATTTCTTTTGTTGTTATTGATCTGTTCAAGTATTCTATCACCTCCCGGTCCAGTTTTGGGAGACTAAGTATCTCTAGAAATTTGTGCATTTCGCTTAGATTGTCAAATTTTTTGCTGTATAATTGTTCATTATATTTTTAACAATCCTTTGTATTTCTGTAAGGTCAGTTATTATTTCTCCGTTTTCATTTCTGATTTTGTGTATTTGGGTTCTCCTTCTTTGTTTCTTGGTGAGTTTAGCTAAGGGTACATCAATCCTGTTTATCTTTTCAAAGAACCAGCTCTTTGTTTCATTGATCCTTTGAATTGTTTTGTTTTTTGGTCTCCATATAATTTATTTCTGCTCTGATCTTTACTATTTCCTTCCTTCTACTTGCTGTGGGGTTTTCTTTTTGTTTGCTTCCTAGTTCTTTAAGATGTGAGGTTAGATAATATATTAAAATTTTTTCTTGATTCTTGAGGTAGGCCTGTAGTGCTGGGGACTTCCCTCTCAGAACTGCTTTCCCACAGATTTTATGTTGTTGTGTGTTCATTTTAATTGGTTTCCAGGAAGTTTTTAATTTCTTCCTAGATCTCCATGGTAACCCATTCATTGTTCAATAACATTCTACTTAGCCTCCATGTTTAAAAATGTCTTTGCATGTTCTTGTTGCAATTGATTTCTAGTTGCATGCCATTGTGATCTGAGAAGATGCTTGACATGATTTCAATCTTCTTGATCTTGTAGAAACTTAGTTTGTACCCTAACATGTAGTCTATCTATGAGAATGTCCCATGTGCACTTGAGAAGAATGTGATTTCTGCAGTTTTGGGGTGTAATTCTCTGTAGATATCTATTAAATTCATTTGACCTAGTGCTTCATTTAGAGTCTGTGTTTTCTTTTTAATTTTTTGTCTAGCCGATCTATCCAGTGATGTCAGCAGGGTGTTGAAGTCCCCTGCTATGATTGTATTGTTGTTGATTTCTCCTTTGACGTCCTGCAGAAGATTTTTAATATAGGTTGGTGCTCCTATATTGGATGCATATATGTTTACCAAGGTTATATCTTCCTGTTGGATAGATCCTTTCAATAATATATAGTGTCCTTCTTTGTCTCTAGTTATGGTCTTCATTTTGAAATCTATTTTATCATAGGTATGAGTATTGCTACCCCAACTCTTTTTTCCTTTCTGTTTGCTTGGAAGATTATTTTCCATCCCTTCACTTTCAACCTACGTGAGTCTTTTGTTGTGAGGTGGGTCTCTTGTAAACAACATATAGATGAGTCATGCTTTCTTATCCAGTCAGCTACTCTGTGTCTTTTTAGCAAAGCATTCAAACTATTTACCTTTAAAGTGATTATTGATATGTACTTATTTATAGCCATTTTTTTTTAGTGTGGTTATATATTTCTTTCTGTTTCTTCTACTAATTACAGCAGTCCTTTTAACATTTCTTGCAGTGCTGGTTTGGTGCTAATGTATTCCCTTAGCCTTTTTTTGTCTGGGAAGCTCTTTATTTGACCTTCTACTTTGAATGATAGCCTTGCTGGGTAGAGTAGTCTTGGATTCAGATCCTTGTTTTTCATGACCTTGATTACTTCATGCCATTCCCTTCTGGCCTGTAATGTTTCTTGTGAGAAGTCAGCTGAGAGCCTTATGAGGTTTCCTTTGTAGGTAACCTGTTGCTTATCTCTTGCTGCTTTTAGGATTGTCTCTTTATGTTTAATTTTTGGCATTTTAATTACTATGTGTTTTGGTGTGGGCCTGTTTGGGTTCTTCTTAGTTGGGCTCTCTGTGCTTCTTGAACTTGAATGCCTTCTTCCTTCATCAAGTTAGGAAAGTTTTCTGTCATTTTTTTCAAATATATTCTCTAACCCTTGCCCATTTTCTTATTCTTTGGGCATTTCTATGATGCGAATGTTATTACGTTTCCAGTTGTCCCACAGTTCTCTTAAGCTGTCTTCCTGTTTTTTAATTGTTTTTTCCTTTTGGTTTTCTGATTGTTTGATTTTTTTCTACCCTGTCTTCTAATTCTCTGATCCAATCCTCAGCTCCCTCTACTCTACTTTTCAACCTTCCAAAATGTTCTTAATTTCTGCTATGTCATTCTTCATTTCAACTTGGTTGGTTTTCAAAGTTTCTACATCTTTATTCATGGTGCTGATGTCCTTACTCATGTTGTTGACCTTTCTCAAGATCATGGCTCTGAACTCTACCTCTGATAATTTGCTTAACCGCATTTCATTTATCTCATCTTTGATAGAGTTCTCTTGTGCTTTCATTTAGTATTTGTTTCTTTTTTTCACCATTTTGGCTATCTCAGTGGGTTTTGGAGCCTGCCAAATTTTCCCTGTGGGTGTTGGTGTTCTGCTTTTTGTGGCTCCCTCTACTGGGTTTGGATGGGCCTGGGTGGGCCCACGTTAAACACCAATGCCAAGTCTTACTTTCGTGGGTAGATTTGCAAGCCCAGGAAAGGTTCAGTTGTCCTCTAGCTTTTTCCTGGAGGCTAGTAGTCTCAGTTACTCAGTGCCTTGGAATGTAGCCCTGGTGTTCTGCATAAGAGGGTTTCCAGAGTGTGAGATAGATGCTGCTTGTTAATGAGCCTCATTTTGCATTTCTTTGCCTCACCTGGGAAAGACTGAATCTCTGAGGTGGGGGGGGGGGGCTGCTGCTTTTCCCTACAGCTCTGGGAATGTGCACACTGGCCACAGTCCTTTGTGGCCACAACTCAGCAAGAACTCTGAGTGCCCTCCAATTCTTGGGTGTCCCCTCAGAGTTTCAGCCCAGTCTGCCCTCCCTCTGCCGTAGCCCTCAGGTGAGTGGTTGTGGCTATTTTAGTGCTCTGTCCCTGCTCTCTGCGCTGTGGAGCAGGCTTGGTTTTTATTCCCCAAGGGTGCTGCTCACAGCTAAATCTACTACTGTTCGTGGGCTCCAACCTGCCACCCTCTTGAGCCTCTGCAGATCCTACCAGTGTCCCTGGTTATATGGTTCTGTCCTGCTGCTTTACTGTTGCTTTTTTCTGAGGATTTGTCTTTATTTTAATTGTAATTCCCGTCTGGTCCTGGGAAATCATCTGTGTAGCTTCCATTCACCCCACCTCCATTTTCACATCCTCTATGCCTATCTTCTGTGCAGCTGGGTTATACAGGCCTCTCTGGTGTCCCCATACCCTGCATGTCCCGCAGGTAACTGGATCACACATTCCCTTTGGAGACCTGGCTCTATGCCTATCTATGAGCTACTAGGTTGCACAGGCCTCTCTGATGCTTTAGCACCCACAGGTCCCACAAGTAACTAAATAGCACAGTTCCTGCTGAATCGCAAAGGCTTCTCTGGTGCTTCAGCACTCTGCAGGTCCCATGGGTAACTGAATCGCACAGTCCCTGCTGGGTCACACAGGCCTCTCTGGTGCCCCTGCACCCTGCAGGTCCCGTGGGCAGGCAGCTAGATCTCACCAGTCCCTCTCAGGCTCAGGCTTCCCACTTTTCTTGTGAGCTGCTGGACCGCACAGGTCTCTGTGGAGCCCCTGGTTCAGCTGCTGGCAGCTAGGGAGTACTGCTGCCCCTGGGGCTCAACTCCTGCTCAGCTTTTGCTGTAGTTTTGGGGGATGGGTTTCAGCTGCTGGTCTGTGTTTCTGTTGCCTGGGGATGGATTCTGCTCCCCAGCCTCTGTTGCTGGGGGTATATCTTGACTCTGATTGGGCTGCTACTGTGGGGGATGGTGCTGGGCTCTGGGCTGTCTGTGGCTTCCCTGATCGGCACCTTGGCAGCTCCACTACTGTGCACTGGTCTGTGTTGACACAGAGTGTCCACTGGTCTGATGGTGTCAGGTGTGCTGGTGGGCTCAGGTTGCTGGGCCCTAACAGCTCCCACTGCCTCCTCCCAGGAAAGACCCAGGATCTACCAAAATGGTGAGACCTCTCCACAGCACAGGGAGAAGCGACCTGAGGAATTGCTTACCGCGGTAGCCGGCTGCTCTGTCCGCAGCACAGGAATCTTCTGCTCTGCATCTCTGCACCACACGAGTTTGGTCGTCCATCTTCACATCCACTCACACTCTCTTACACACTTGCTCACTCTCTCACACACTCAGCCTCCCTCTGGTCCTGCCCGCAGCCATCTTCTCCCCGAATGATGAGTAGTTTTTTATTGATGATTTAAACATTATCATAAAAGTAGGGATTGAAACAATAAATTTACAATGTCATAGGTTCTGAAGGTCAAAAGTTTAAAATAGGTCTTACTAGGCTAATCTCCATACCTCATCATGGATATATTCTATCTGGAGGCTCAAAGGGAGAATCTGTGGTCTTGTGTTTTCCAATTTCTATAGGTGCCCATATCCCTTGGTTTAAAACTCTTCATCCATCTTCAAAACCAATGAATGGTAGCTTGAGATCTTACATCTATTCATTCTTACCTCTCTGCTTCCCTCTTTCAATTCAAAGGACCCTTAACACTACACTGAACCACTTGACTATTTACAGGTAATCTCATTATAAACTCAGCTGTTTAATAATCCTAACACCATCTGCAACCTTAATTCCCTTTTGCCATAAAAGACAACGTTGACAGCTTCACAACATTAGGATGTAGACATTTCCCCGGTCCATTATTCTGTTCCCACACATGAATAGGAGAGAAGCCATTCAAATAATAAATATTTTGGTTTATTATATTTATTTTAGTGATGCAAGTTTATCTCCATGGCACTATGAACTTTATTGCCACTCATCTTAATCTGTACTAGTCTGCCTGACTTGTTTTGCTTCTTTTTAAGAGATCCAATGTACTTATCCTAGACAAAACTTTATATCAGTTCTTTAATATTAAAAACAAATGTAGAAGGTCTCATTATCAAGTGCTGAACAGATAATGAAATTCAACTAAATCATTAAATGTCCTTCACCATATGATCTGATTTGTTTAGTTATTCTCACAGAACCCTTACATTAATACAAAAATTGTAATAAATTTTATATCAAATTTATAATTTTTTCATTAACTTTTTAAAATAAATGAGGTATGGGACCTACAAGTTTCTATTTTGGCAACATAGGATTATAATTGAGAGTAAAGTGGTGAACTCTTGTATAAGGTCTGTGGACACCACAGATGTTAGCCTGTAAATTTTTAATGTTTTTTTGCGTGTGAACAACTCTACACACAAAAAAAATAAGAGTGCCTCATTAACATTTATTGTTTTGCAAGGTTAAAAGAGAACACAGTCAAATCTAATTATAACTATTGTAGTTTAGATGTGATATGTTACTAAAAAAATTCTAACATCCTCAAGTTTATTTTCATAGAAAATGAGAAAATGTACATATATCCAAAAGCATCAAATTTTAAAAATTTGACAAATCGATGGGTGGCATTCATTTTAAAAGAAGAATGAGAACAATTTTTTTTGTTACCAAAATGACATTGATATTATTATTATTGAACTAGAGAAAAACATTCTATGGTAGACTGCACGGTACTTATTTTTTTCATGAAGTGCTTTTCTTGTGTGTATCAATCCAGTTTTGAAATGGTTGGAAACATGTGGTTTATTGTAGTTATATATAGGGGTCTCTTAGAGAATTTATTAGGAATCCAGGAAGATCAACAACCAAGAATCTTAGAGACAAAAACTAAAAGAGCTTCAGAGATGAGTTAATCTCATATACTTCTCCTCATACCCATATGTTGCTATTTTCTTTCCTTCCTGTTCTCTTTTCTCTTTTAACTCTTCCTGCTTTTCTCTCTTTCCTTCTTTCCTTCTGCAAGTCATACAAGCTCAACTTCTTAACTCCATCCAAAATCCTTATAGCGTTATTTTTCACATGGTCCACAGTAGCTCCAGACTGACTCATAACTTACTTTGTTTTTTTATCCTCACCCGAGAACATTTTTCCATTTTTATTTTTGTTCAGATAGAGTGGAAGGGACAGGGAGGAAAAGAGAAACATCGATGTGAAAAGGACACATCGAGTGGCTGCCACCTGCATGATCCAACCAGGGCCGGGGACAAACTGCAACAGAGGTACCTGCCCTTTGCGGGAACCGAACCCTGGTCTCTTGGGACTGCAGGCTGACGCTCTAACCGCTGAGCCAAACCGGCCAGGGCCATAACTTACTTTGAACATATTAATGTAATATTCTTATTCACCTATATATAATACTCTTGTCATTATTGAGGGTTTTAGTATAAATCAATGAAGCAAGAATAGATTCCTCTTTTCATGAATCTTATACAGTATTCCAATGAAGAGAGACGGGCAGTAAACAATGAAGAATAAATTATATACTATCTAAGGAAGTAATGAACATTGTAAAAATGTTAGAAAAAAATACCCTGCTCTATTTCAAATTTATTTTATTCTCTTGACAGTCAATATTCTTTATATTAATCATTTCATTTTGTCCAAGAGAAATGTCATGTCCATGATTATTGATGCACAGCCTAAACACAGCATGCCCAATTATTTCATGAATCTCGGTAACTATGAAGGAATTGGATTCAGACACAAGCTTTAACATTCCAGTCTTTGTCTGAGCTGTTAAGTGGATTATATTTCTTTCCATTTTTCTACTTTTTAATTGAAATTTTGTGGGAACATCCCTATAACCCACTTTATTTCTTCTTTTTAATATAAAAAAAGTGTTCTTTAAATGAGTACCCTATATTGGGTTCATTTCTGCCCAGTCATCAAGGCTTATTTGTATGATAGTACAGCAAATCCATTGGCCAGAGCCCAAGAGTCTGTAAAAATCCAAATGATCCCCTAAAATGGGAGCATGATTTTATGCCATTATTAAATAAATAGCTTGTATCTCTGCCCAATGCACAGACTTGCCTTAACATTCTTCCATCAAGTTTTATTGCATGTAGTCATAATGATGCTGATTTCAAAGGAACAACCTGGTCTTCAATCTGGACACTCCCATCTGTGAACCAGGCAGCCTATTTTGTCTTGAATGGGAGAGAATCATAGAATTCAGACCACACAGCAATGGCCTTGGGGGTGTACTTGGAAGGCTCTATGGTTGGCATCCATGGGCAGTGAATCTACCTTCTGATGAATGCAGTGTGCTACTCACTGAAATTGATTATTTTACATCCTCTAGAATATGTCATTTCAACATAATGGGTGAGCTTTGGTGTGCTGCACCTTGACTACCTGAATGTTTCTCTGTGGTTACCCAAGATTGGGTGTGTCTGTGCTGAGAATTATCCAATGCTCTCCAGAAGTGTGGACAGTTTTGACCAGCGCTCAATAATAAACTAGTAATGATCTTTCAAATGGCCAATTCTAAATCCAAAATCCAAGAGTAGAATTATTTTTCGAAAAGTTCCCATCTGCATATATTTTGAATGCAGATCCTTGTACTACTATCTGAGCTGTTGAGCCACAAGTTCCTAGTGGGACTGCCTGTACCCCCCTCTGTAAATTATTTAATGCTTGCCTCTGCCCCACTCAAATTCTGATTACTTTCTAATGACTTTGGGAATGGGATCCAACAGGATTTCTATTTAAGGAAGATGAAAATGGAAGAAATCTGCTAACCTCTGAGCTTGATTATTGAGAGTCTGTCTAAGACAGTAACATATTACTCACAATTTGAGGACTATCTCTGATTACTCAAGACCAACTAATTTCCAGGCATTTCATAAATTGGGTTGGGCATTGAATTTACCTGATGTCCTCAGCAGGCCTCCATTTATCATAGGGGCAACTAAGCTACTTAGCTTTTCCTGAGCTTCTTCCTCTAAGAAGGCAATTACCATGATATCATCAATGTAGTATAATAATTTGTATTAATGATTATCAAGACCCAGTCCTGCTTCTATAGGTTATGAAAATATGCTGGTAAATTCAAATTCTGTAGCAAAACAATGAATGCATAATGATTTTCATTCAACAATGCAAACTCTGATTGGTTACGCAAAAAGGCTAAGATTTTCTTTTTAATTACAGTTTGTTTTATATTATTTTATATTAGTTTCAGGTGTACAGCATGGTGATTAGGAAATCATATATT
This sequence comes from Molossus molossus, assembly GCF_014108415.1. Classification (NCBI taxonomy): domain Eukaryota; kingdom Metazoa; phylum Chordata; class Mammalia; order Chiroptera; family Molossidae; genus Molossus; species Molossus molossus. The sequence goes on from NW_023425344.1 coordinate 22,516,937, forward strand.
TTACAAAGTGTCTTCCCTGAGATTTTTTTTTTTAAAGGCCTTGAATCCAAGTGTATGATATCTACAATTATTTGAATTTTAACTCCACTCTGCCTTCTTTTAAAGAGAGTAATCTGACTTTCAACAGCAGAAGAGGAGTTTCAAAGTATGTTTCCTAAAATAGAGGAGCCAAAGAAAAGCCTCTACAAGAGTACAAAATAAAAGAAAAAGAAAATTTTTTCACTCCATAGAGATATAAACCAGGGGGATTTTTAAGAAAACATATATCTTTAATAAAAAGTGCATAGATTTCTGTAAATCTAGGACCTAGCATGGTATCTTACATACATTTAATACTCACAGAATTTTTAAAATTATTTGAACAAAAATAATTATTTTAACAAGCTAATTTTGGAATTACCTTTTGGTAGGGTGGGGGAAAGAAAAAGCAGAAATTGCAAAATGTATTCCACTTTAACATCTACATTTTATAGAAGATTTCTACTTAACTACTCTTCCTCTCACAAACACCTATCCATGGCTCCTTCTGTTCTGAGTACAACAGTGGTTGAAGGATTAATAAAGATATGCTGAGCTGCATAAAACCTATGTTGAGCTGTCAAAATGAAGAGCACTTGCCAACTGCTCTCTCCTGTGTACTCAAGGTTTCAACTATGTTCTGTGCACAGCAAAACAGTCTCCAAAAATATATATATTACCATGCTGGAGGCAACATTACATTTCTAACATGCAATGCCTTTCATTATTGAGACAAAGCCTTCACATATTCTTTTTTTAAAAAAAGCTAATGTTTTGAAGACATCTGAAATGGTGAAGTGTAATTTTGAAAATCATCTGCTCTAAACTTAGCAGAAATCCATCATTTATAGTTGTCATAAAGCTGATATTAAATTGTGTGAATGTATTAATGGTGTCCTGGAAATAATAAATAAAATTCATCTAATGTTATATTAAATCTAATATAAGAAATCTCGGCAGGCACCAAATTAATTTACTACATGATCGTAGGTTAATATAAGTGACACCCATTATTTCTATACTGGCACATATACAATGTCCAACTGTCCTCTGAAAGGAGTTTTTTTTCAAACTTCCACCTTCCTTCTTTCATGGTCTCTCAAAGTCAGAACTGCATTACTATTATCTGTGTTTGGTGCTGCTGTTCCTGCCCCTGCGAATCACCGCAGCAAAGCGCAGGGCTGTGGGAGCGAAGGCGAGAGGAGGAGCTTCCCCGGCCGCTAGCAGAGCCGAGAGGGGAAGAAGCTTGAAATTGACTTAGAAAGTTAAGCTTTGATGTTAAACTTGTGTGTAAGTTTGTCTTGTTTCTTATTTTTAAATGATTCTGTTAAAGAACAGTTTTAGACTTCTTTTAAAAAATGAGAAAATAGCACAGAGAGCTCCTGTATCTCTCACACCCAAGTTTAGGCTATTATTAAAATCTTATATTAGCATGTTGCATTTGCTACTCAATGGATCAATAGTGATACATTATTACTAACTGAAATCCATACTTTAGGGAGATATCCTTGGTTTTACCTCCTTTCCTTTTTTTTTTTTTTTCTTCTCCCTTATGTGACCATCATGTCTCCTTAGAGACATTTGTTGTATCTTATTTTCTTCTTTTTGATGACCTTGATATTTTTGAGAAGTACTAGTCTGTTTTGTTTTGGTTGCCTGTTTTTTTTAAGAATGCTTCTACAAAATAATTTTCTTTTTTTCTTTTTTGGCATGGTTACAATTGGGTTATGAGTTTTAGAGAGGAAAACCACAAGGGTATAGTGCCATTTTAATCATATGATATATTGGGTAAATGCTATCACCATGATTAATCTCATTTGATGTTGACCTTGATCCCTTGAGTGATGTAGTGTTTGTCAGCTTTATTTTTCACACTTTCCATGTACACTTTGGAAGGAAGCCACTATGCACAGCCTACACTTAAGAAGAGGAAATTATGTTCCCCCTCCTTGAGGGCAAAATATTTACATACATTATTCATGATGCTTCTGCGTAGAAGTGTTTTCTGGTCTCACTCCTGTATCTATTCAGTCATTTGTTTATATTAATACAGACTCATGGATATTTATTTTATATTCTGGCATATAATCCAATACAACTTCATGTATTTCCCCCCCCCTTTATTGATTTTAGAGAGAGATAGAAATATCAATGAGAGAGAACATGGATTGGCCGCCTCCTGCATACCCCTTCACTGGGGACTGGGCCCACAACCTGGGCATGTGCTCTGACCGGGAACCGAACTGGCGACCTCTCAGTGCACGGGTGGACACTCAACCACTGAGCCACACCGGTTGGGCTGGTTTTTTTTTTTTATTTGCTAAAATTTTTCCAGTTGTAGTCATTGGGAATTTTTTTGTTTGGTTCCTGTGTCCCTTTGACATTCCTCCACCTTTATGGTGCTTGTTTTCTGTACTTTTCTGCTTTTTCTCCTAGCTCTGCTTTCTGACACTTCCAGATGGTCCAGGCTCATCCAGGATACTGCATAACCCAGCTATAGAATCGTCTATTTCTTCAAGGAACTCTGACTCCTTTCATTGAAGAATGGAAGTAGAAACCAAGATATTAGTGCCATGTGTTCTTGTTGCTAGTGGGCAGCCTTTGATTTTAGGGATTCTCAGCTGGCATGGCAAGGAAATATGTGGGTGTAAACAAACCTGTGGATATACACATATACCTAAATATTTTTAATGTGACCATCTGTACTTTTCTTAAGCTAAATATGAGTTCACACTGATGTCTCCAACTTGAGTCCGTTAGCACACGGATCATCGTAGCCTCCTCCCCTTGCTTATCTACAGATTTCCACTCCAACAATAAAAAAAGTTGCTACCACCAACCACTTCCACTTATTTCATTTTCTAATTTTTGTATACATGTATAACTGCATTAGAAATATTAATCTCTATTCTCATGGAGAAGACTTTATGAGTTAGAATACAGTACTCACATATACCTCAGTTTTCCTTTAGTATTACAAACATTTCTAATACTATAAGTTAGCACCACTACCTCTATCTGCTTCAACAAAGTTGCTATATGCATTTGTGACACAGTTAGATGCTATGTCATAGTCTGCATACTCTCCTACTTTCCCACAATTCCTATCAGAATTTTAGTAAAATGCATTTTTGAAACATACACCAAGGTTTATTTCCTGTGTGATCAACTTCTTTGGGTTTTGACAGATGTTTAATATTATGTAGCCACCATTAAAGCATCATATAGAATACTTTCACCAACCTAAAAACTTCCCTGCACCTTATTTATCTCACCTTACTTATATCCCCAACACCGGTGATAACTAATCACTGATCTGATTACTGTACTTATAGTTTTGATGATTCCAAAATGTACTATATTTGGAATTATATTGGCTTTTTTTCACTTATCAATATTTGTTTAAGGTCCATTAATGTTTATTCATTTTAGTTTAAACAATGTTTTTCTTTATTGATGTTAGAGAGAAGGAGAGAGAGGTAGAAACATCGACGAGAGAGAACGTGGACTGGCCGCCTCCTGCAAGTCCCTGACTGGGAACCGGGCCCACAACCTGGGCATGTGCCGTGGCTGGGAATGGAACTGGTGACCTCTTGGGGCCTGGGAGGGCACACAATCCACTGAGCCACACTGGCCGGGCTGTTTATTCATTTTTAATAGTTTATTTCTTTTATTACTGAAAACATTCCATTATGTAAAAATACCATAGGTATTTTATTCGTTCACCTATTGGATGACTTCTTATTTACTTTCATTCACATGCAGATTTTTGGGTGAACATAGATTTTCACATCAGTTGGGTAAATACTCAGAAGCACTACTCTTGGATCATATGGTAAGACTATGTTTAGCTTGGCGAAAGGCTATTAAATTACCTTCCAAAGTGAACCATATCATTTTTCATCCCCACCAGCAATGAGAGTTACTGTCGTTCTGCATCCTTCCTAGCTGTTGGTGTTGTTATTGTCGGTTCTTTTTTATTTTCGTTTCTTTTATCCATTCTAATAGGTTTGCGGTTGTATTTCATTGTCCTCTGATGGGATCTCCTGGAGGCTCTAACTCTCCGAGATGTCCACACACAGCCTCGGGCAATTCCATTACAGTTCAGGTGTGCCCACCGCTGGCCCTGGCTCGCACCGTGATTCCACTCGGGACTCGGCCGTGTTTCTCCGTCCGCGTCTCTCATCTTAACGGCAGTGATTTGCCCTGTGCACTCACCTCTCTGAAGGATGCAAGAAGAGTTGATTTTAAATTCTGTTCCGCTTTTGATTTGTTGTTAGGATGGACTGGGGATTTCCAAGCTCCTTACATGTGGAACTGGAAACCAGAAATGTTTTTCTCATTTTTAAATGTAATTTTTTTGAAGCATAGTTGCAGAATTTTCGAAAGATTTTTTTTTTTTGCTCATCTGGTTATAAACAGGGGTTGGTCTTTTTCAAGTATTTTATTTTATTTGATTTATCTTAATTTGAGGGATCTAGTGATAATTTTTAATTCAAGTTGTTACTTAATATTCTTAATAAATTATCCCCAAATGTCCTTCTAATTATTTAACTATAAATATGTTCTATCTCTTGGAGTTGTTTTGTGGCTTATTTCCTCTTGCTCTCCTTCTCTCCTCTCCATTCTCTTTCGTGTGATCATTTAAATTTGTTTCTCTTCCTTTTAAACTATATAAGACTTTCTTTAGATTGACTTTACGTGATAACTTGAATAGCCTTTAAGGAATTACTCTCTCTTTATATTATTGTTAGATAATTGCAATATATTTGCAGGTTTTGATATCCATATTCTCTATGTTCATTTCAAATACTTCAAACATGAATGTTTTCATGCAGTAGTTTTGTTTTAATCTGATGTATTTTGTCTTCAAGGCTGCATATCCTTGTTTTATATGTCCTGTGTCCAGTTGCTTAGGTCATTTATATACAGAGAGGTAATTCATAGAAGGAGATTTTATTCTTATTCCTCTGTGTGGCTCATTATGTTGAAATGTATAATGTCTTCATACTTCTCAGGTTTACTACTGTTGGTTCAGTTTATCTTTTTTGGCTGTTTTCTCATTCATGTGGCAAAAGACTGTTTGTGTAATTTCTCCTCATAATGAATATTAACCTGGGTTTTAGCAATGGTCTCCTGAGTGCCATTTATGCCTGACTGAGAAAAAAAGCAAAGATTTAGGTTTGTTTTAAAAGCCATCTGAGCCTTGGCCGATTTTGCTCAGCAGTTAGAGCGTCAGCCCGCGGACAAGAAAGACCCAGGTTCAGTTCCTGCTAAGGGTACCTCGGTTGCAGTTTGTCCCGGGCCCTGGCTGGGGTCGTGTGGGTGGCAACCACTCGATGTGTCTCTCTCACATCAATGTTTCTCTCTCTCTTCCTCCCTTTCTCCCTACTCTATCTGAAGATAGATGCAAAAATGTCCTTGGGTGAGGATAAAAAAAATCCATCTGATATCATTTTTAGTTAATATTTATTAAAAATCGAATCATCAAAATAAGTAGAAACATATGACAAAAATATATGAATAACAAAACACACATTATTTACTTGTTATAATAATACATATGATTTAATGCTTAGAAAATACCTAGTACTTAGCTGTAAAGTATCAAAAATATGCTTGATGTCTCCATGAAAAGGTTTTAGTATTTCCAAAATTTATGAACATACACCCCCCAAAATTTTAGAAGTACAATAGAAAATGTGTTGTGTGTAATTTAATAAAATTGAAAAGTACAATAAACATAGAATAACCTTAATTAAAATGGTATAATACTGAATCAATAGTAATTGATGAAATATAACAAATTAATCCTAGAATAAATATGAGTTGAATATATGCTAAATAAACTTCTCACATAAGTAGACAATATATTGTATATTAATGATTTTCTGAAAATAAACTGATCAACATATGATCACTTAAAATATATACCAGTTGAACTAAAGAGTTGAGTGTAAAATTAAGAGCTTAAGACAACTAGAATCAAATTCTAATTATTAGTTATGTCAGACTAAAAAAGTATGCTGTTAAGTATGAAAGGCATAAAATATCCTACAAAAGAAGTAAACACATTATTGTCATTTTAAATATTAATAAAAATTCAAAGAAATAAATGTGACATACTATTTTGAACAATTAAGAGGTCAAAATGTGAATTTTGTATTTGAAAACTTTAAATGGATGCTAAACATTGATTGAAAAACTGGAAAATTAAAATAAATAAGCATTTCACACACAAAAAAATGTAAATAAAAAATAATAATATTGAGGAGATGGAGGCAGGTTAGGCAGTGAGGGAGGGACTATGGGAAGGGGAGGCTGAGACTCCTGGGAAGTTTGAGATGACTCGGGGCTCAGCTCACAGGCAGACGACCCAGTGCACAGCATATCTGGGTTTTTTTGCGGGGACCCTACAGAGCTCAAAATAAAAACTAAAATCAACTTGGGAGATTGTGCCCCCAAGGCCAGAAACTCCCAGCCCCATGTACAGAAGTGCATGGAGGGAGCACAGGCCAATTACAAAAAATCCAGAAAGGCTGGTTTCAGGCAAGGGAGGAGCAGCAATTGATTGTATAGTTCCTTTTTTAAAGGAATTTTATTTACTGTTAAAGAATATTGTGCTGGTGATTCTGACCTATTTCAATTACTATACCTACTGGTTTCTGGGAACAAGGCAACAGGATTGCTTAATGACTGCATTTAGGGGAGAAACCAAAAGCAAGCATAGGGTTACTCCAAGGGTCTTTCATCTCCTCCTCACTAACAGTCTGGGAGAAGTTGAAATTATCATAAAATGGGAAGCCACTAAGGCCCCTATAGATGACCTAGGGCTGAACCCAGTCAGGTGGGAAACACAAGCTTCAAAATGTATACATGTTGCTTAGGCAGAACTCCTTGAAAGGACCAATCAGAAGCAAGCAAAGTATGTATCTACCCTTAGACAATGGAGCCCCACAGCAACCCCCTTGGGTCCCCTCCCAATCGAGGAGACTGTCTGTTCTTCAAATAAACTTTCCTATTGGTTACCGTTGGTTCCTGAACTCATTCTTCCATTTTGCAAGACAATGAACCCAAACACTGTCACGTGGTATCAATATAAATGATTAGAAGATGAATAGTTAAATGGTAAACATTTTCACAAGAAATTTGCTAAATAGATCTAAGTTGATAATCTTAAAGCTGAAAGGTTGTGATTAGATACATCGCCATAATGAAAATATTATATCTATAAGGGGATTTTAAATTTTCATAGGAAAATTAAAGATATTTATTTCTGTTTAAACACCAACATAAATAACTAGAAACAAAATAACAAACAAAAATTATGGTATAATGATGATAGTGTAGATTTTAAAGATCCCATTTACAAAAGTAAACGTACTAGCATAGGATAAAGGCTGATGATATGTGAAAATATCAGGATACAGCTCCATATAATTTATTATCAACATTTTTGCAGGAAAAAGAAATAATAATATATACAAAAGTTTTTTATGTGTATTTTAAAAAAGAAACCACTCTGATCATAATAAGTTATGGATAAGTACTAGAAAATAAAAACAAAAAGTTAATGGAGATGTACTTCTATTATTTTTAGGATTTTTGAGGGCACACACAAAAAATGAAATTACTAACTAATCATTCCATATTTCACAAAGTCACTAATCAATAAAATGCAGATATGAGTAATTACATATTTGATCAACTTAGCAAAGTTCTAAAAAATAGCATATTTCAGATAAGGATATTGAACAGGGTGTCTCTTCAAATGCTGCTTAAATTGTAGTTTAAAATAATTTTATACTATTTATCAAGAATCTTACAAATCCTCTTGTTTCATGATATAATAAGTCTCTTCTGGAATTCTGGTGTAAAGTAATTTCTTATGTATACCACAGATTTATTTAGAATAATTAAACATTAGCAACCTTAGATATATCAAAAATAAATTTCTAAGTATATAGTAATTGTTAGATTTTTTTTAAAGCTTGATAAATAACTCATCTTCTTTCCCACCAGAATTTGAAACCAATTGAGAAATAGAAAAGGAGACAGTCTAATGAACATCAAAATGTTGTCTTCATTAAAAATAAAGTTGTTTGGACAACAGAGCTCAGATCCAGGAAACAAATTATACAAATTTATCCATTCAAGCAGTGACTTAACTTTTTTGGCTTTTTCTGAAAAGGAGTGGGTTTTTTTATTGCATGAGAATGAGAAAATTACAGATATAATATGTAAAGACAGGTAGATATAAAAAAAAATCCCATAAGTTACTGAGCCACACTGGTCCTGTTATTTTTTAATCTCAAATTTATGAAGTTTTGGGAGCAGTAAGTGAAGAAAGGTAGCATAATAGAGATTCCTACTAACAAGGAACATAAACCCAGGGGATAACAGGACATTCCCCAAATAATAACACATCATGGAATAAAACATAAGTCATAATTACATGTATGGAATATATTTTTTAAATATTTTCTTTATTGATGTTTTAGAGAGAAAGAAAGGGAGAGGGAGAGAGAGATAGAAACATCAATGAGAGAGAATATCAATCGGCTGCCTCCTCCATGCCCCCTAGTGGGGATCAGCCCACAACCTGATTATGCGTCCTGACGGGGAATTGAACCCACGACCTCTTGGTGCATGGGTCAACACTCAAACAACAGAGCTACACTGGCCAGGCTATGCAACATTTTAACACCATATTAGTATAATGCACAGTAAAAAGTGAGAGTATTAAATTGAAGCTATAATTTGAATTTAGCTTTGTAAACATTATTTACAAAGAAATTATTTATAACTACCCAAAACACTAACACTTATTTTTCTTTGTGATAAAGTTGACTTGAATTTTGCTCATTTATTTAAATTTTAATTATTAAAAATCAAATACATATACAGTTGAAAGCCCAACAATATTTTGGATAACCTAACAAAACATAAGAAATAAGGTTTATTTATTTTTCTCTGAGCCATTTTCTATGCTTATAAAACTACATTTGTTAATTATTTTAATTCATTTATATAGTACTGTGCTTTTAAAATTATTCATTGCGTTATAAAAAAACTTTTTTATTTATGTTGTTCCAACTGACCATGACAAAATGAAATATTGAAAAAAATTTACTTCTTGATCAAAATGTGTACCAGAGTCTCCTAAAAGTCTAAACCCCAAAGCATGGTCAAAGAGGGCAGTAGTTAAATAGCTCTTTGTAAAGCACATCAAAATCCAGAATAATCTCTGTAATTCTAGTATATAAAGCAAAATTTAAAAAGTATAGAAAAGCAAGAAACTTCTTGAAAAAAAGTAATTCTTGTTTTCCAGACTAGATTGGGGACAGTAAGAAACTTTTAACCTAACAAGAAAAGCTGTTGGCTGCTCTGACTCTTCAGTGTAGAAGACCAAAAGTGAAAAGAAATTAATTCAATGTAAACAGACTGCCTGGGCAAGGTGATTTTTGGACTAAATCCATGATCAGCCCAGAGACAACTCAGAAAAACCAAATTAGCCACCTCCATAGATCTCAGCATTCTGTGTTGTAGAATGATGTTTTTAACCTGATAACATCTAAACACTTATCCACCTTTAAAATTCTTTTTCTGGCATTTTGTCACATCCAAGGAAAGGATTCTCATTATTTTTTCTTCTCTCTCTCTCTTTGTCTTGTACAACTTGTCATATAATTCTTCAATAAATCTAGGGTGATGTAATACAAAAATTCATATATTAGTTTAACCCATTTCATGCAACTAGAATCAGCTACTGAAACTTAAGAAAGTCGTACACACAAATGAAAAGGAAAGTGATTTTCCTAACAAGAATATTAATTTAAAGAAAGTGTCATTGCCTTCTTGTGTTATAAGTGTGAGTTAATTTTGAAAAATGTAGTAATTTTAGTAATAATTTATAAATATAAGTTAAAGAGTAAATCAACAAGGTCAGTTCTTATGTTCAACATCTTGTTAACACATGCAACCACTCAGTTAATACTAGGCATTCATTCTTTGATAGACCATAAACTACGTAATGAATGAAGACATACGCATTGCCCTTAGAGAGTGTTGTTTAGATGACATTAATCTGAGGAATTCTTGTCTAGGATTATTGTCTCTAAATGATATTGAATTATTTGAATTGTCTTCTTCTATATTTTAAATTTAAATAGTTCACAAGCTTTGAAAATATGTCAACTCAGTAAAGAATACTCGATTATCAATAAATGTTTAAGTATAATTCCTAAGAAATTAAGTATCATCATATGCTAGAATTGTGATTGTTTTCTATGGTAGCAACAGAAAATGCTTAGAATAAAAATTTTAACTCTCTGGGAAAAGTTGCAAACATTATAGAACAAAAAATAATAAAATATTCAGTATTTTAATTATTGTAAATATATTAAAATACTCACCAATTGTTAACTATACAAATATAACATTCATCTAACAGGAGCACAATTTTATTCATTTTAATAATCTAGGCAATGGATATTTGTTACCCAGTTATAAGGCTGATATGCAATTTTTTTGCTCATATACTCAACTATAGAAAACAATCATTGGTGATATCAGGAGAAAAACCATAAATTGTCATTAACATAAGAAAAAGTAACTATAAGAGAATATTACTCCTTAAAGAAAAGTCTGGTATTATTTGGTCTCTCCCTCTTTTAAAAATTTATTGAGGAAAAAAAGTGAATTTTTGTAAATATACACAGACTTAGAAAAAATGTCAAAGATATTTTTTAACACATCTTTATTGTTGAATGTATTACAGCTTTTCCTCCCATTTTCTTCCCCATTGACTCCCTCCTCCCCAATCCTGCCCCCTCCAGCCTTCACACTATTGTCAGTGTCCATTGTTTATGCATAGAACTTCTTTATCTCATCCTGCCCTCCCTTCCTCTTTCCCTTTGAGGTTCATCAGTCTAACAACCAATTTTAACTTCTTAATTCCTTCATCTTTTTCACCCATCCCTTCAGCCCTCGCCCATCTGGCAAATAACAAAAAGTTGTCTGTTTCTGTCCTGCTTGCTCGTTTTGTTTGTAGATCCAAATTCTTGATAGATAATTATCAATTACCATTTTATTGTTCATATTTTTGTTTTTCTTCTCCTTCAAGAAGATCCTTCAACATTTCATATAATATTGGTTTGGTGGTGATGAACTCCTTTAGCTTTTTCTTCTTGTCTGTGAAACTCTTGATACATCCATTGATTCTAAATGATAGCTTTGCAGGATAAAGTAGTCTTGGTTGTAGGTCGGTACTTTTCATCACCTTAAATATCTCTTGCCACTCCTGTCTGGCCTGAAAAGTTTCTTTTGAGAAATCAACTGACAGTCTTATCAGAACTCCTTTGTAGGTAATGAACTGCTTTTCTCTTGCTGCTTTTAAGATTCTCTCTTTGTCTTTAACCTTTTGCATTTTGATGATGATGTGTCTTGGTGTGATCCTCTTTAGGTTCATCTTGTTTGGGACTCTCTGTGCTTTCTGGACTTGTATGTCTGTTTCCTTCACCTAGTTAGGAAAGTTTTCTGTCATTATTGTTTCAAATAGGTTTTCAATTTTTTGTGTTCTCTCTTCTCCTTCTGGCACCCCTATAATGCAAATGTTGGCATGCTTAAAGTTGTCCCAAAGGCTCCTTACACTATCCTCAGTTTTTTGGAATCTTTTTTCTTTTTGTTGTTCTAATTTGGTGTTTTTTGCTTCCTTATATTTCAAATCGATGGTTTGCTTCTTGGCTTTACCTCCTCTACTATTGTTTCCCTGTAAATTATTCTTTATTTCAGTTAGTGCCTCCTTCATTTCTGACTGGTCCTTTTTGATGTTGTTGATGTTCTCACTGAGTTCCTTGGAGGTCTCAAGTTCCTTGAAGGTCTCACTAAGTTCCTTGAATGTCTCACCAAGCTCCCTGAGCAACCTTATAACCTGTGTTTTGAACTCTTCATCTGATCAATTGCTTATCTCCATTTTGTTTAATTCTTTTCCTGGAGTTTTGTTCTTTTCTTTCATTTGGGATATGTTTCTTTGTCTCCTCATTTTGGCTGCTTCCCTGTGATTGTTTCTATGTATTAGGTAGAGTTGCTGTGTCTCTTAGGCTTGGTAGGGTGGCATATTGTTGTAGGTGTCCTGTAGGACTCAATGACACAGCCTCCCTGATCACTCTAGCTGGGCCCTCAAGATGCACCCTGAGTGTGGACTGTATACCCTTCTGTTGTAATTGAATCTTGATTGCTGTTGGCAGATCAATGGGAGGGATTTACTCAGGCTAATCAGCTGCAAGGACTGGGTGTGCCCACTGACCACTGGCCTCTGACTACCCTAGAGGATCAGCTGTGTAGGGGCCCACCACACAGAGCTAGACTTACTTCAGCAGGGCTCTGGTACCCACTGAGTCCGTTCATTGAGTGTGTCACTTGTGGAGGTGGTTGGGTAGTGGTGTTTCGATGTGGTCTGAGCTTATCCACTGGGTGTGCTGGCTCTCGGGCAAGGTCAGTCACTGCCTGTGTTCTACCCCAGGGCCACCCGGCATAAGCTTCAAAGTGATCTGCTGATGGCTACTTCTTGTGCTGGGCTTGGAGGTGCCCAGGAAAAGCTAAGTTGTGAACCAAGGCTTGCTGCTTCTAGTGCCAGGCCTGGGGTCACTTAACAAGAGTTACGGGGCTTGATAAGAACAGATGTTGCTTGTTTGAGAGATTTTAGGAAACTCTGAAACAGGATCCAAGACAGGCCAATCCTTATGGCGGCCATCTGCCACCCCAGGGAAGGGCTTACCAAAGAAACATCAGCCTCTGCCAGCATGTCTGTCCAGGAGAAAGCCGCCTCACCAGCACTCATCCTGATGCCAAACAGCTCAGTTCTTCCCTGTATGTCTCTGGTGCCCCTCCATCTGCCTCCCCTCCAAGCTAAGATGGAGCAAGTCCGAGTAAGTCCATGTGGGCCCTTTAAGAGGAGCTGCCTGAAGCTCCCGCAGCCTCCGCCTCCCTTAGCCTCAGTTCCCGCTGGTTTTACAGCCAGAAGTGATGGGGATTCTCTTCCTGGCACTGAGACCTTGAGCTGGGCACCTGGTGTGGATGGGGACCCCTCACTCCTCAGGTAGGACCTTCCCAGCCAAGATGTCCTCCTGATTTTCATCCACCACATGTGGGTGTCGAACTAGCCCAACCAAGCCTCCACCCTTCCTACCAGTCTTCGTGTGGCTCCTGCTTTAATCTTGTAGTTGTAGGACTTCCATTCAGCTCAATGTTAGGTGGTTCTGAAGGATGGTTGTGTTGTAGTTTAGTTGTAATTTTGATGTAGTTTTGGGAGGAGGTGATATCGTATTTACCTACACTGCCATCTTGACCGAAAGTCCCTCAAACATATTTTTTTAAATGTTTTTGTTAAAGAAGTTATATATATATATACATACATATATATATATATATATACATACATATATATATTCTTTCTTTGATTTTAGAGAGAAAGGAAGGGAGAGATAAAAACATTGATGAGAGAGAACCTCGATTGGCTGCCTCCCACATGCCCCACTGGAGATTAAGCCCATAACTTGGGCATGTGCCCTGACCAGGAATTGAACTGGTGACCTCTTGGTGCATGGGTCAACACTCAACCACTGAGCCACACTGACCAGGCTAAAGAAGGTATACTGACGTAAGCTATCTGACAAGAGTAAAGGTGTTCCCTAAGGTATGTATTGAAAGATGAGGTGATATTATTTCCTCATGATGCTGATAGTATCAGCAAAGACAAATTGTTTTTATTTTAAATGACTTGCTAAAGTGATGCCAATGAGTGATATATTCATTTTCCAGAATCACCCCAATCTGTTATTTCAGAGTCATATTATCATGAATTTTAATGTTCAGAATAAGATTTCTTAGGGAGATAGAACCTCTTAAAAAGTATCTTTTGCCACACAGCTTGATTGCTTACAGCTTGATTCTGACAGTCCTAATATTTTATTTTCTTTCTTTTTTCAGATAAAAAAATATCAAAGGCATTTCATAGGGAGCATTTAGAACACCATATCCAAATTCTTCAGCTGGACAGGACAAAGTGCTCCTCCAAGTCAGGTACAGACAAAGACTGCATTAGAAATCCACTCATGGATGCTCCCAAGCTGAAATAGTCAGTTTTCTAACTTTTGATTATGACATACTTATTGATGTATCATCAGCCAAACTATATACTAAACACATCAGTGTGAAGTCTTACTAAAACTTCTGGATCTATATTCAATCTGAATACATGAAATTACTCAATACCACCAAATGCTTGCTGTTAATTTAATTGAGCACTAAACTTTTCTAATTTAGCAGGTAGGAGGAAATTGATTACATGTAGAATTTGACCTATAAGTAATGTTAGATGTAATTAATTTGAATATAAATATTCTGACAGATTGGGTGATGTGGGAAGGAGTTAGACTACAAAAGATTTTGAAGGCAAAACACTTGTGACTGGTAAAGGGGAGAGAGGAGGAGTGGGCAGTCTTTAGAGCAAGGTGCACGTATGCAACTTACGTACAGACATGGAAGAAAAGAGGATTTAGTGCAAAGCCTCAGACTGCAATTCATCTAGAGAATTTCCCAGCTAGTTCAGTGGAGGACCTCAGGGAGGAGATTGCCCATTAGCGGAGCCCACCCCAGTTGGATGGAAGTGACCTGGAGTCTGGCACATGCATCGTCAGTGAAAATTTCACACGTGCGTGGCCTTGGTGTGGACGCTGCAATTTGGGGCAAGTTCTTTCTTGAAGGAAGATTTTGTAGCACAATGTCACAGATACCTTGGTTAAAATGCAAAATTATTATTTTTTCAATACTATTCACATTATTTTATATGGGATAATTTGTGCTTATTTGACATTGTAAATTGTGATTTTTTTTTTAACATTGTTACTCTAGTCATTGAGCAGTCTTTAGATTTTTAAATAGTTTTTAACTTTAACTTAACACATATTAGCAATTATTAGGGCTGTCCCATGAACAGTAAGTTCCCTAGGGATATGATTAATGCTTTTCATATGAAAAAATGACTCAGCAGTCTCACAATCAAATATGAGTGGTTGGTACATTCAGTATGATTGTTTTCATACTATCAGAACTGAAGGAAACAAAGGTCAACCTTGCCAATTGTAAAAGACGAAAGGAAAATCACTCAGTTGTGCCTCCTTTTGTGCACTTTTTGTCACCCTCGCCGTATATATGTAGACATTCATATTGTAATAGTTTGGGTTCTCCAGAAGCAGAAGATGAAAAATCAAGTAAGAATGATTAATTAAAAAGCGTTTTCAGGAAAATTCTGGAAGAGCAGTGAAGAAATGGGGCAGGAGAGCAAGGTAGATGAAGTAAATAGTCACCAGCAAAGAAGTTCTACAAAGGGTAGTTTTGGCCCCGTCCTGCATGGAGAGGAGCACACTGCAGACCCTCCGCCTCACACCTCAGGGCTGATTATGGTAGGGGGTGAGGGTCAGCCATCGTTCGCCAGGGGCTAGCCTGGAGGGTCTTACTTGCCAGGGTCTCAGCTTCTATTTGAAGACAGACAGAGCAGGCTCTGGGAGCCTGGTAATGGCCCCCCTATGATGAGACTCAGAGACCAGCTCTTGGGAGCAAAATATTGGGGAGGGAGAGTGCAAGACCCACCTGACAGGCATGCAAATTGTTAGCAGTTCAAGATGTGCAGCACTGAGGGTGTCTGCCACGATGTTCCTCTTGGGATGGAGTCATAGAGGTGTTGGCTTTATTTTCTATCTCTGTCCCTGGCTTGAGATGGATTTCTTCAATGATCTTACTCTTTCAATAATGTTATTTGTTCTTTCTTTGGCTACAAACATTTTTAATGGCCTTAATTTCTTCTCTGTGAGACAGTAGAGAGGTGTTTTTTTTTTTTTTTTTGGAGGGGGTTTGTTTGTTGTATTTAAGGGAAAGGCTCAAAAGTCACAGTCACTTAAAAAATTAATAACTGTGTCACTTTGAGCAAAATAGTCTGACCTTTGAACCTCAGTTTACTAATTTCTGAAATGCAAGAAATGATACTTGTCTCATAACAGAATTAATATTAGTCAGATAACTTTTTTTTTTTTTTTTGGTGGTACATGCCCCTAGTGGGAACCGAACCCAGGACTCTCTGGTCTGCAGGTCGACACTCAACTGCTGAGCCAAACTGGCCATGCTTAATCAGATAACTTTAACCATGTAAAATCCTTGGTCCAGTATTCGGCCTATTGTGAGCATTAAATAGATGGTAGCTATTAGTAATATGACTAATATTAGTCTTAGTGCTTACTCAAGAGGTTTTTTTCAGGACTATGGGTTTTTAAAAATAAATTTCACACTATTTTGAATAGTTTATACAGTAACTATATATTTAAACTATATTGAGTAAATGAGTTATTAAAATGTAAGATTCATGTGGGAGAATTTTTTTTAAAGATGGTATATCAGTGTTTATTAGAATGCTGTGGTAAACACCAAAAAATATAAAGTTAGCTATGGAATTGGGTAGTGCATAAAAGCTATACAGTTTTTCAGGTGAAAAACAGGAAAAGCCCAAATGTTTAAAATAGATTATTGGAGCCCAGCCAGTGTGGATCTGTGGACTGAGTGAGTGTCATCCCATGGACTGAGAGGTCCCAGTTCACTTCCCAGTCAGGGCACATGCCCAGGTTGCAGGCTCTGTCCCTAGAACGGGGCACGCAGGGGGCAGCTGATCGACATTTCTCTCTCACATAGATGTTTCTATCTCTCTCTTCCTTCCCCTCTCTCTAAAAAATCAATAAAAGCATATTTAAAAGAATAAAAATATAAGTAAATAAAATAGATTATTAGAGAAATATTGACGTTAGATGTCTTTCTGGTGAGGTCAAGTAATAGAAGGTAATGCCAAACAGTACTGGACACTGTGGGAAAGAAAATTCTTGGTAGAGAACTTGCTTAGATTATGTGCTAGTTTTGAATGAAAAAAAGAATTTATAAATGATGAACTTGAATATTTGGCTGAGGAAATTATCAAACAATGTATGAACTGCAACCTGGTTTCCCTTTACTGCTTATAGTAAAGGGGGAGAGGAAAGAGCTAAATTGAGGAATAAATCAACAAATTTGAACCAGCATTTGATGATTTGAAAAATTTTCAGCCTATCCATATTACAAAAAATTAGGAAGCACACTCTGAAGAGAAAACCATGATTATGGCTGGACAATTGTTTGCAAAGAGATTAGGTGTGTGACTATCGGATCTCAGCAGAAGATAGGAATAGAAAGGCAGTCACCCAGAAAAGAATTGGAGAATATCCTCTTCTCTGAATACTTGGAATCTAATGAATTGCACAAGAGCAGAGAAAGTTTTGAGAATTTTATACCAATAGAAACACTACTATCCTGGAGTGAAAGAGACAGAGATGGAGTAAAGGAAAGAAGAGTGACTTTGACGGCAGAGCTGTTTATGAAGAAGCCTGATCCAATGTTGGACCCCAGAGAGTCAGACTTTCAGCCTGGTGGTCCCAAAGGGCAAGGCTGCCATCCCCACAGTCCCAGAGGACAGCTACAGATGATTATTCTATGGCGCCAACATCTAATGGAACTTGTTTGAGTTGTCATTTTGCTTGGGACCCATGACACCTTTATTCCTTCTAATTTATCTCCTTTGGGACGGGAATACCTTTCCTATAGATGCTCCACCATTGTATTTTGGGAGCAAATTACTTATTGTCTTTTGACAAAGATAAATTCATACCCTGAGTCTCACCTACTACTGATATAGATAATTTAGATGATAATATTTGGGACTTTTTGAATTGATGCCATTTGGTTAAAATTTTAGACTTAGACTTGATGCTAGAATTCATACTGTTGCAATTTAACATGAAATGAGCAAAGGGAAAGCCAAATATAGTGAAGATTTGCCAAGAAGCTGCAGTTTAACACTCCCCAAGGGAAGAATAGATGAGTGCTCAGTAAAGTCTGGGTGATATAGGGATGGTATTTGCCTGTCAGTCACACCCAGAAACAGGTCATTGGCCAGAGTAGGCTTGTCCACCACAAGCATGGGACGATTTAACCTTTTAAACAAAGAAGTTCACTCTCTTGGCTCCTGGCACTTTGGGGACTCTTGTTGCAGGGGTGTGCTCCTTCAGCTCCCCTGCGCTCTCCCAGCCATGTGGACCCCACACACAATGGACTGGTGGACTGCAATTAGCTTAATGCTAAACTAGACCTGACTGCAATATAAATAGAAACTGGACAATGGTTTTGCTTGTAGCTCTGGTGAATCCTCTGTTGCACCTCTTCCAGGACTGGATTAAGGGAAACAGGACTTTAGAAACCCAAGGATATAATTCCATGTAAATAAAAATCACTCATCCTCCTGTGTTAGTCTCAGAAAATCATTTTTCTCAAGATGTCATAAGGACCTCACTCCCACTAGCAACAGAAAAAGACCATCCACAGATTTCTCTGAAAACAAGATGGGTTATGACTTTGGGGGATACCATGATTAACTTCATGTATTTTGCACACAGGATGGATATGAATTTGTGGGCCATAGAATAGCTATTAGAGATGGAAATGTGTCACCTGAAGTGATATGTTGAAATCTAAATTCCCAGTACTGGTGAATGTGACCCTATTTGGAAATAGGGTCTTAGTGAGGTTCTCAAACTAAGATGAAGTCACACAGAATTAAGATGGACTTTATCCAATATGATTGGTGTCCTTATTAGATGAGAAGAGAGAGAGACACAAGAAGAGATAACACCGTGTGATGACAGTGTGGGAACTTCAAGCCAAGAGCCACCAAAGATTGCTGCAAACCATTGGAAACTAGTGAGAAGAAGGAAAAGATTCACCCCTCTAGGTTTAGAGGGAGCGTGGCCCTTACATCACCTGAATTTGGGACTTTTAGCTTCCAGAACAGCAATAGAATATAGTTGTTACTTAAGCCCCCCACCCAGTTTGTGACACATTATTATACCAGCTAAAAAAGAAATACAAATATTTAGTACAAAGTAGATAAAAAATAAAATTCACTGAATGAAGAAATTATTGAAAGAAATACTCTTTTCTTAAAACAGTGGTATCATACACCTGGAAACTACACCTTTTATTGCAGTAAGCAAAAAATAAATATTTGTTTATTAAAAGGAGAATGGATGATTTAATAAATACTGTGATTGTCCAAATATCTCTTATAAGTGAATGGCTTTCCTGAAAGTCATTTTGATAAACTAATGAATCTCTACAGTCTACCAGAAGTCGTTTACACACTAGATGAATATTCCTTCTAATAAATATGTTACAGAATAAATGTTATAGAATATTTTTATTAATAAAATTTATATCAAATATTAATGTGGTCACAGAAAGCTCTTATTATTTGTGTATTTATTATATAAATGCTAAAAATGGTTTCCTCCTATCTCCTGGGAGTCTGTATTCATTATTTTTGCTTTTACTTTAAAAAGAAGTGCATCAACATGAAAAGATTAAGAACCATTAATATTGGAGGTCACAAGATAACATGTGGAATACAAAAATGGCAAATATTATTCTTTGACTCTTTGGACCACATGAGAATCTCTTTATGGTTCACACTGAAGAATCCTTGATTTAAAGTAACATCTGTTTTTGACTCAGATAATAGCTGGAAAAATGCACCCACGAGTAGTTGTTTAAAAAATAAATTTTTTAGATAAGACTTGTTAGACTATTATATTTAAACACTGAGGAACCTCTAGCTAAAACAGGAATAATTTCAGTTGCATTTTAAGCATACCCAGGCTCATAATAATAAAAGCATATTATTTTATAATAAAAACATATTATAAAACATAAAAAAAGAAAGAAAGGAATATGTTTTGCCATTTGCCACATTAAGTGTATAAATACATCTAAATAATTAAAATTTTTAAATTTGGATATATGATAAGTCATAAGTTAATTTGCATAGAAGATTAAGGGGTAATATTCTTTTGAATTATAAGAGGTCAGTTCTTTTTATACACTACCTTTCAGGACAATAAATAATCTGAGATTCATTGATTTATGTTGGATTAACAGTGTGAGATTAGATGCTATCAAATCTTTTTTGTAATGCTGTAAGTCGTACAAAATTTTAATGACAGTAAATATAAAAGAATAACCCAAAGCAAAAGAGTTAAATAGAATTAGGGATAAAATCAACTACCTGTGAACCAAATAATGGACCTAAATGTGTTTTATTTTGTCTGTATATTCTGCAAAAATTTTTTCAATGCCTTCTGGGGAATATTCATCCTGCCCCCCCACCCCCACACCCTGCCAGAATGCCAAAGGCTTCGTCACTCTTTATTTTATAAATTCTTAGTCTTTTGATATGTTTCTGATTCTTTTTTTTTTTTAATCTTTATTGTTGGATGTAAAATGTATTACAGATGTTCCTCATTTTTCCCCCATTGACCCCCTCCTCCCCACTCCCGCCCCCTCCCGCCTTTTCCCACACTGTTGTCTGTGTCCATTGGTTATGCATACAAGTTCTTTGGTTTATTTCTTACCCCCCCCCCCAACACCTTTCCCTTTGAGATTTGTCAGTCTAGCAATGAATTTGTACTTCTTAATCCCTTCACCTTTTTCACCCATTCCCCCAACCCCACTCCCACCTGGCAACCAACAAGCTGTTTTCTGTATCTATGAGAATGTTTCTGTTCTACCTGTTCATTTTGTTTGTAGATTCCATTGTTGATAGATATGTATTCATTGCCATTTTGTTTGTTCATATATTTTATCTTTTTCTTCAAAAAGACCCTTCATCATTTCATATAATAACGGTTTGGTGGTGATGAACTCCTTTAACTTTTTCTTGTCTGGGAAAGTGTTTATATGGCCATCGATTCTAAATGACAGCTTTGCAGGATAGAGTAATCTTGGTTGTAGGTTGTTGCTTTTCATCACTCTGAATATTTCTTGCCACTCCCTTCTGGCCTGCAAAGTTCCTTTTGAGAAATCAGCTGACAGCCTTATGGGAACTCCCTTGTAGGTAACTAGCTGCCTTTCTCTTGCTACTTTTAAGATTCTCTCTTTGTCTTGAACCTTTTGCATTTTGATGATGATGTGTCTTCGTGTGGGCCTCTTGGGGTTCATCTTATTTGGGACTCTCTGTGCTTCCTGGACTTGTATGTCTGTTTCCTTCACCAATTTAGGGAAGTGTTCTGCCATTATTGTTCAAACAGGTTTTCGATTTCTTGTTCTCTCTCTTCTCCCTCTGGCACCCCCAAGATGCGAATGTTGGCACACTTGAAGTTGACCCAGAGGCTCCTTACACTATCCTCATTGTTTTGGATTCTTTTTTCTTTTTGCTGTTCTGATTGGGCATTGTTTGCTTCCTTATATTCCAAATTGATGGTTTGCTTCTTGGATTTACGTACTCTACTATTGAATCTGTGTAAATTATTCTTTATTTCAGTTAATGTCTCCTTCATTTCTGACTGTGCATTCATAATTTCTGACTGGTCCTTTTTTATGCTCTTGAGGCCCTCCCTAAGTTCACTGAAGTTCTCACTAAGTTCATTGAGCATCCTTATAAGCAGTATTTTGAACTCAGCATCTGTTAGGTTGCTTATCTCCATTTCGCTTAGTTCTTTTCTTGGGGTTTTGTTCTGTTCTTTCTTTTGAGACCTGTTTCTTTGTCTCCTCATTTTGGCTACCTCCCTGTGTTTGTTTCTGTGTATTACTTAAGGAGCGGTATGGGGCTAGCTGAGACCAGATGCTGCTTGTTTGAAAGAATTTAGGAAAAACCTGAAGCAGGACCCAAGACAGGCCAATCCTATGGTTAAGCAAGTGGCAACAGCTTGGGTGGGCTTGAAAGTTGGGTGGGACAGGGCCTCAGGGAGTCACCAGGGCGGGGCTACCAGTGTGAGCCAGGTCGCTGTAGTCCAGATATTGCTTCTGTCTGTCGCCCCCCGGGAAGGGCTCACCAAAGGAACAAAGGCCTCTGACAACAGTTTGTCCAGGAGAAAGCCCCCTCTCCAGTCCTTGCTCCAGTGCCAAACAGCTCAGTTCTTCCTTGTATGTCTCTGGCGCCCCTCGAGCTGCCTCCCCTCTGAGCTTAGAGGGGGAGAGTCCGATAAGTCCGTGCGCGGGCCCTTTAAGGAGCTGCCTGGGGCTCCAGCCGCCTCAGCTTCCCTGAGCCTCAGTTCCTGCTGGTTTTTCCAGCCAGAAGTTATGGGGACTCTCTTCCTGGCATCGGAACCCTGAGCGGGGCACCTGGTGTGGGACGGGGACCCCCTCAGTCCTCAGGGAGGACCTTCCCAGCCCAGGTGTCCTCCTGATTTTTATCCGCCACACGTGGGTGTGGGACCAGCCCGTCCACTCGGCCCCTCCTACCTGTCTTGATATGGCTGCTGCTTTAATTCTGTAGTCGTAGGACTTCCATTCAGCTGAATTTCAGGTGGTTTTGAGTGATGGTTGTTCTGTAGTTTAGTTGTAACTTTGATGTGGTTGTGGGAGCACATGATATGGCGTTTACCTACCTGCCATCTTGACCGGAAGTCTGTTTCTGATTCTTGTACAAAATAATCCTTGTTTAGCATTCAGAAATAAACATGAATGCTAAATAAGTATATAATTCAAAAACCTCCTTGTGCAGATATTTTATTTGGGGGAATAATATACTGGAAATTGCCTTTGTTGTTATCTCAAACATGAAATTGAAGCTAAAAAAATCAATTTCAACACAATGCTGTTTAAAATATATTGTTTATAAAAGTGTTTAATCTGAAAATATTGAATATCTTTCTCTGAAGAAATATTAAAATATTATCTCTTGAACTTGGCCAGTTTATTAGTATTGGTTTATAACTTACAGGCAGTCTTGTTCAAACGAAGATACAAAGGCAAGTCTCCAAGAGTAGGGCCAGTTTCAAGCCTCCTGCTCTAAAGAATATATTTGAAGTACTGTGGTCTTATGGGTATTTTCCTGAAATCTACTGCTGTAAAGAGGACAAGACCAGGGACCAGACCTCTCTGAACACAATGAGGGCAGCAGCAGAAACATGGAGTGATAGAGCCACAAAGTGGAGTCTGCTGCTATTATCTTGGCCCTACTGATAGCTCATGATGCCTCACAGATGAGGGGCTTTGGACATCATGTGCCCACATTTCATGACCAAAGGTGACCAGACTATTATCTTGGCAGTGGAACTATCAATGTAGAGAGATTTTTTAAATATGACTACTTGTCCCCATCACTTCTGTTAGCTTTGGGATAGTAGACCTCCACCATAAACTGTAATTTACTGTCGCTCTCTCTTGACCACACAGCAGACGGTCTCAGGTGCTGCCTCAGCCCTGTGTGTCCACCCAAGGCCTGAATGTCTCTATATGGTGAGTGTCAGCTTGGTTTGTGATTCATCTTCCACCGCTTGCTGCTGAACATCACCATTAGCTTGTGTATTTAGTGTCCACCTCACGGTTTTTGCAACATAAAGTCGTGACTCAAGATGGAAAATTCATAGTAAGTGATTTTCAACTAAGATATTCTTAAATTTTCTTTCTCTGATATATCCTTTCTTTGTTAAATACATAGCAATGATTAAAAAAACAAAAACAAACAAACAAAAAAACCTATCAAACTGTAGGCCAAATCCTTCAAGTGATACTGAGCACACAGACGAACACGTTTATGAGTGACGATGGAACGGCCCTGGGAGGAGGGAAGGAGCGCCGAAGCCGAGTAACTGCCAGGTGTGGGTTCAGGAGCAGGAGGTGGGAGCTCAGCATCCAGCGTTTGCAGCATAAAGGAACTAAAACCCCTTCTGATGAGAAATAAAAACAAAATGACTGTGTCCAATTACCTGATACTACGGATTTTAGCAAGCTGTTGGCCGTGTGAAGCAGGCGGACCCACGCATAGCCACGCTCAGGAAGGAAACCACGCTGCCCACTGGCTTTTTAATTGGGTTTCTATTACCCCCAAAGCCACGGCAGGCAGGGCTGTGGAAAGCCACCTGGAATGACAGGGAAGAGCACAGGAGTGATGGGAGCAACCATGAAATACTGGCCATGAAAAGGTGATCCTACAAGGAGAGAAAAAGAAGTGAAGAAAAAAAAGAAATAAGGTTTGGAAATATCACTGAGGATTTGGAGATTGGGGCCATTACTGAAATAGTGTGAGTGATGATAGAATTACTCTGTGGCTAGGATGTTTGTTTTTTTTTGTTTTTTTTAGCCTCACCTGAGGATATTTTTCCATTTTTTGTACAGATAGAGTGGGAGGGAGAGAGAGGAAGGGAGCGCGAGAGAGAAACATCCACGTGAAGGGACACATCGAGTGGCTGCCACCCGCACGACCAACCAGGGCCGGGGACAAACTGCAACCAAAGTACGTGCCCTTAGCGGGAACCGAACCCAGGTCTCTCCGGACCGCAGGCCGACGCTCTAACCGCTGACCCAAACTGGCCAGGACTAGCTAGGATGTTTTAAACAGGTCCCAAACATCAAAGAATTGGCCAGATTAAATGACTGCCCTCAAACTATTGCAACAAATATTATTCCAGAAAGTAATTTCAAAACATGAAAAATTATATTGTTTAAGAAAATAGTCAATAATCTTGACAATTTGAACATAAAATTATTCCTCATGAAGTGATATTTACGAGACATTTTCAGAGTCTGGAAAAAGTATATTTAAGATATTCAAAAATATAAATGAAGGGATAACTCCACCAATAAAATAGAGTAAATTATAAAACAGACAAAATGGACAGACATTTTTTAAAAACAATAGAACATCAATTAGATTAAGAGGTACAGTCAAAGACATAAAAGTTCATTTAGAAGGAACCTTGACGACCAAACACTAAGACAGTATTTGTGGCAGAATATTGCTGAAGAATTTACCAAGAAGTAAACATGTAGCAAAGAGATACAAAAGTATAAATGAGTATTTATAATCAATACAAATAAATAAGAAATGCACAAATAAATAACCCATTCCTTTTTAAAAGTTTATCCAAATGTCACATAAAAATGATTTTTTGATGACACATTTACCACGCTACTGAAACACTGTACTCAAAGAAGTCGATTGTTCCAGGAAGAACAGGACAAGGACTTTCTTTCCCTTAATTCTGATCCATCTCCTGGAAAGTGTAAAGTAAGCAAGAGGGGAGAAGTGTTATTTTTTCCCGGGAATTGAGGGGAGCCAAGATTTTATATTCCCTATATACCACAGTTTGATATGGTTAGAAGGGTGGGGACATGTATATGCTTGACTACCAATTGATCTATTTGTTTATTTTTTCCTTTGATTCTCTTTCCCTAAGTGCTATGTCTGCTTCATGAGATGTCTGAGATTATACTGCCTATGGTTTCTTCTAGGATTTTTATGGTTTCATGACTTACATTTAAGTCTTTTATGCATTTTGAGTTTATTCTTATGTATAGTGTAACTTGGTGGTCTAGTTTATATATATATATATATGCATGTACCTGTCCAATTTTCCTAACACCATTTATTGAAGAGACCATATTTACTCCATTGTGTGCTCTTACCTCCTTTCGTCAAATATTAATTGAGATAATGGCTTGGGTCAATTCCGGTCTCTCTGTTCTGTTCCATTGATCTATATGCCTGTTCTTGTGCCAGTACCAGGCTGTTTTGATTACAGTGGCTTTGTAGTATAATTTGATATCCAGTATGTGATCCCTTATACTTTGTTCTTCTTTCTCAAAATTTTTGTTTTTGTGTTTTGGTTCAATGTACATTTTTGAAGTATTTGTTCTAGATCTGTGAAATAAGTCATTGGTGTTTTAATAGGGCTTGCATTGAATCTATATATTGCTTTTAGTAGTATGGATATTTTAATGATTTTTGCCAAATGCTTTTTCTGCATCTATTGAGATGATCGTATGATTTTTATCTTTTTGTTTTGTTTATGTGATATATCATGTTTGTTGACTTGCAAACATTGTACCAGCCTTGCAACCTTGGGATAACTCCCACTTGGTCATAGTGAATAATCTCTTTAAAATATTCTAGGATCCAATTTGATAATATTTTGTTGAGCATTTTGGCATCTATGTTCATCTGTGATATTGGCCTATAATTTACTTTCTTTGTAGTGTCTTTATCTGAACTTGGAATTAGAATAACATTGGTCTCATAAAAAGAACTTAGAAGTCTTCCTTCCTCTTGATTTTTTTTGGAATAGTTTGAGGAGGATAGGTGTTCGTTCATCTTTGGATGTTTGGTAAAACTCCCCTGTGAAGCCAAACTCCTAACAAACAAAAGTCCTGGATCAATTGAATCTAATATTGCATCTAATATTGGCAGCATTGATACTGCTTTTTAAAGATGCAAATATAACCCAAACTTAGAGGACTATATTTTATATCAATGTCTTTCAATTATACCATAGTTCAGAATCAGCTGGAGATGACGGTTACTTTTTAAAACTGTGTGGGTCCCACAGTGTAAGTGATCAATTCAGTGCCATTGCTGAGAGGCTGGAGGATAGGTAATGCTGGTCCTGCTCAGTTCCAGGGACCACATTTTTTAAAACCACTGCTCTGTGCAGTCACCTAAACTTAGTAAATTCAGTGTTTAGTCTTTTGGAAATAATGTAGGTGTCCACATTCTCCCATAATTAACTCATTAGGTGATGCTTTCTTTAATTTATCTGTATTGTAAATATAGGGATCACTTGAGAGTGTTTGTGTTATGTATGGAGTTGGTAATTCAGTTAGTTGTTAAGTTCAATGAATTTTAACAAGAGTAGTTCAATTTACTTTCTCTCCTTCCTCAAACTTTATTCATTTCACACAGACCCTAAGTGTGTGTGCATATCCCTGAAAAACTATTGTAAAGGGTTTAAGATTTATTTGCAGGGCACAATATAAATTACCTTTAAGAGTCTTGAAAACTTAAAATTTTTATCTCACACATGTCTTGCATTTTTGCTGTTCTTTCTTGGTTAACTTGACTTTCTTCAAATATCTGGAAAACTGTCAAGTTTTTTTTTGTTTGTTTGTTTTTTTTTGACCTAAAGGAATGGAAGTCACAAGGAATAAATACTTTTTCAAAAAAAGAAAGATTAGAATGTATCACTTAGGATTTACTGAGTTTCTATCCTTGAAATGGTATGAAGTTAGAATACTCTGTGCATAGGAAGTTTAGAAATGATATCAAAAATCAAAACAGTGGTCAGGTTAAATAAGCTTTGCCCTCAAAGAATCCTCTAAAGGAAGTTTTCAATGTTATCTACTTAAGCATGCCAGAAAGCTTCCCACAATTTTTAAAAGAATTAAATCACCTACTGGAAGTTGAAAACAAAAAAACAATAACCTAAAAGTTGTTTAAAACTATGACATTATTAGTAAATGACCTATATGTTCCTCTGAAACCAAGTGTCTGTAACCATAATGAGCATAAAAAATTAGTTACTTTCAGGTCGAAAGATTAGAGACACTTTTGCCAAACAAAATAGATGATTTTTTTGTATACCAGGTGTTTAATAGTACTGGAGTCTTTAAAAAAATGTATTGTCCTCCCATAACAACAACAAAAAATCAATACCATTTCTTTTTCTATGAAATCCCAGTAAAGAAATATAGAAAGGCTGAGCTATTGTTTTTACATTGTATCAGAAGTACATTCCCAACTAACAAACAGTACCACAGTATTAGATTAGTACATAGTATTAAGTCACTCATGTACTCTCTTGCTGTAGATATAACATTTGAAATGTCATAATTTGGACAACGAAAAGAGGAGAGAATAACACTTTAATTGAGCAAAGTCACAGAAGATACACACATACAAACAAAGGACCCTGTCAACATATCAGGGAACAGAATTCTTCCAGCTTCCAAAGAAACTTTAAATAAAGTTGGGTATATTTAATACATCTTACATGCTTTAATTACAGAGGTTGTGCAATTCTAACCTTATTCGAACAATAGCAAACAGTCTTTGAAAATTTATCACAGATTTGTAAAATGGGAATGCTGTCCTAAATTACATATACAGGGCATATGTGTAAAAATGTCTTATCATTACCCTTCATGTACTTGGATAACTTAGTTTTCTATAACAGTGTAAATCAAGAAAACATGGATTTCTCTACATATTTCAAATAGAGGAAATTGAATACATGGATTGATTGGGCATGTCTTGAAATGTTGAGACAACAAAATGTGAAAATCATCTGTAGGTTCCCGATAGGGTTTTCAGAAAGATTGTACTCTAGCTCATCCCACCTTGACGTCTCTTTTTGTTGCTGTGTGCTTAATGCCACACAGCAAGGATTTTCACCAGACGATCTACGCAGGTATTCTACTCTCTGATCCTGCATTTCTGCAAGTATTTTTTTTCTGACCTAAAGGAGAATGCTTTCTTGGCTCTTTATAGAATTATTATAACATTTCAAATGGCCAAGGGTCTGGAAATGCAGCAACGATTTGTGAGACCACATTCTGATCAGATTCTGCTTTCACTCTTAAAAAAAAAACACTGAACTTTCCTTCTGTTCTTAGCTCATGCATTTGTCAAAAACCTGGAACTCAGTACCTGTTTTGTTGAGCTCTGTTTACAGACCTAACTGTTGTCTGTGTTGCAGCGCAGAAAGGCAAAATGTGACTCTTGAGCATGCGTGGTGAAACGATCACCTGACATTACACAGAAGGCAGAATAGGAAGTGGGAAGAGATTAGTAAGGAGCTGAGTATCCAGGGAAACCAAATAATTATAAATGTTGAACACAAAGAAAAAGAATGAGCCCTGTCTGGTTTGGCTCAGCAGTTAGAGCATCAGCCTGTGGATCAAGGAGCTGCAGGTTCAATTCCAGCCAAGGGCACGTACCTCAGTTGGGGTTTGTCTGTGGTCCTGGTCAGGGTTGTGCAGGAGGCAATCAGTTGATGTGTCCCTCTCATGTCGATATTTCTTTCTCTCTCTCCCTCCCTCCTTCCCACTGTATCTGCAGATAAATGGGAAAAAATATATCCTCGCTGAGGATTTAAAAGAAAAAGAGAAGGAATGAGATAGCCACACTCTTACCGTAGAACTTGAACATGGACTTGGGGATAGAAAGCAAATGTGAACAGAAAGAGAAAGAAGCAGAATAAAAGAAGACTGTGCTAAAGATGACCAGTGAGAAATGTCTGGTTATAGTGTAGCTGAAAAAATATGTAAATAAAAATTTATGTTTGAAGGGAAGACATCTCAATCTTTTCTTTATCCTCTGTAATTCTATATTCTTGTTTTGGTGGTTTTGGGGGGAATAAAGAAATAAAGAAGATTTTGATGTAAGTACTATAGGAAAGAGAATTGCAAACATCAAGTAAATATTCCACAAACTGAATATATTCAATAGAAGTAACTTGGAGTCAGAGAGAATTTGAATAAATTTAAGCATACCTCTATTCTTCGTATACACCTGATTACCAGTGACACATTTTGAGATATTGGAAAGAACTTTGTGTTTCTTAATCTACTTAGAATTAAATTTTTGTTCAAATTTTATTTGCTTTTAAAAAGCAGAGGAATCTGAATGATATATTTATGTATTTATCTACAACTACTTTATAAATACCTAAATTAATATCTATGTTTATAAAGAAGCATGTATTCTAACTTTCTTGGTATATATTGACACAAATATTTAGAATACTTTCAAAATATTTGAAATGTCAGCATCTGTGACTAAACTACTTTCAATCAATCATAGTAAATATAATTGATTATTTTTATTTGTGTGGAATTATATCCCTGGGTTTGCAAAGTCCCATTTCCCTTTATCCAGTCTTGGAAGATGTGTAACTGGGGATTCAGTAGAGCAAGAAGCAGCCATTGTCCAGAGTTTCTGAGCCATGTTGGAACTGGGTTCAGTACATTAGGCTAGTCGCAGTCGATTTATCCACTGTGTGGTGTCCACATGGCCATGAGCCATGTGGGCGAATGCAGAGAAGCCAAGAGAGTTTTCCCCTTGCAACAAGAATCTCACACCTGCTCTGCCCAACGACATGTTCCCAGGTGTGGCAGGCAAGTCCTTTCCCTATGTCACCCAGACTTTACTGGGCACTAATCTATTCTTCCCTTGGGGAGTGATCTGTGGGGAATAGACCTGGGGAGTGTTAAACTGCAGCTTCCTGGCAAAGCTGCACAAAGGGCAAACCTGTACTATGTAGCCTTCCCCTTGCTTCTTTCCAGTTATTCATATCTAAGTTACTTACAGCATTATCAGTACTACTCATGTGTTACTCTCTGAAACACATCAAGGGATTACATTATCAGAAAATAAGTAGAAAAACAAAAGAGTGTAATACCTTCCCTTGTTTAAAAAATTGTGGGAAATATGTAAAATATAAATACATAAAAGATTAAGGGAACATCATAAACAATTATCAAATAAAATGGAGTTACCATATTCAAATAGAAAAAAAAAAAATTCTATGAGAACAGAGTACATAAGCCCATTATGGGGATTACTTTCATACTCAAAGTTGTTTGGTCAGGATATAGTGAAACTAATCTGTAAAAGTTCTGTGAGGTCTAATAAAGCACCAGGTGCCTTGAAGATGGAAAGACATTTGAGATGGTAACTCTGTGGGAGGTCACTTGTCACACATTCTTTAGCTTTACAAAAATGCAGAACTAATTATCCCCCTGATTCTCATGCCCAGAGATGAAGCAGGATAATTTTCTGTGACTCCTTTGAAACTCTGTTTTAGAGTGAGCCATATTCCACATGCCCAGCAGAGTCATCGCATAGTAGACTGTAAATTAATACTGAGTGAATGCCCACACAAGTAATTTACTTAAGAAAAAGGTAAACAAAGGCAAATAACAAGTTGTATGCTTGATGGTTGAGTACATTAAACTGATAAAGAAAGCAATTACGATAGGTTAAATTGATTAAACAATTATTGAGGACACAAGCAAGATGCTGTGGGTACCATTTCTTTGTTTTAATCACAGCCTGATAGCATCGTAATCCAAATACTATTGACTGATTATGTACTTTTCATTTAATAACTATATAATGAGCATTTCCTATGTGCTGGGCTCTTAGCTGTCATTCAGTAAATTTTTGCCAAATTTGAATTTGTTAATAAAATGGCCATGGGTCGGATTTTTGGTGATCTGGATTCTGATCTCAACAGCATGAAATATTTTTTATAAATCATGAAATAGTATCTTCAATCTGTGTTTTGCCTGCCACACACACAAAAAATTGCTCTAATAAGAAAAAATAATAAAACATAGCATTTTCATTGCTCAAAATATTAGTATAATCTAGAATAAACTAATGAAATACTCCCCTACCCACACATATTTACCATATTAAAATAATGAGTCAAAATAATAATATTAAGAAATCATATCATTTAAATACATTTTTATTCAATTTATTGGGGTGATGTTTCATAAAACCACATAGGTTTTAAGTGTACTACCATTTCAAAATGAAGTGAAACATAAACCTTTGTGTACACATTTTCTTGAAGTGCACAGCTTCCCTAGAAACAAAGCCTGTGATAAGGATTTTTTAAATCTATTTGCACCAGGAGTTTGCACAATTGGAAACTAGTTTCCACCTGATCTTAGGGGGTGCCCAAGACCACAATTTGTACCCCAGAGCTAGTCTCACCAGGAGTTAAGGAGACAGATTTCTCTACCTCCTTCCTTCATTTCTCTAGCCAGATTCTTTGAGAGGAAAGTATCCCTGGCAGAGATGGAGGTGGGTGGGGAAGGAGGTGGTGTCGTTTCCAGTGAGGCAGCTCCCATTGTCCAAAGGCACCAATAGTAATCATCACACAGACAGTGAAAATTAACCACCTTTGTCTCGAAAGAGGAAAGCAGAGATCTGCATTCTTTTTCGGTTCTGAACTATCCTGAGGACAAGGCTCCAGGCAACATCATCAGGGTGGCTCCTATGTCCTGGCTCAAAGGAATGAAATGTATAGAAGTTAGCTCTCCTGTCATAAACAGAAATAACTTTTTAGGGAAAAAGTCCATTCAAAGCAAAGAATCTAAGAATAGAGTTTAGAGGACATGCTGTTGAATCTCATGAAATTGAAAATAAATCATCAGAAAGTTTTAGATTCTTTTGTGTATTGATAAAGTCTATGTAAATAGAATACATTATGATTATTATTAACTACAATTGGTAGAAAAGTGATTATTAGATAAGGCTGATATATTAGAAAGAGTCCTACATTGACATCAGAGAAAAGGGTGGATTTTAGTTCTAGAAATTTCATCACACCACGCTAATTTATTGAAAACTGCCAACCTTGTCCATCTATACATGAAGAAGGTGTTGGATTCAATCATCCCAAAAAGTATGGTTCTAAATTTAAAATAATTTATAAATTACCTACCTGAGAAATGTTCATGAATTTTGTATTATATGATATATAACGCTGATTCCTGAGATCTAGACTCTGCATATAAAATACACAGATCGGAAAACAGAAATAATTTCAAGATCATCTAAATTCTTTGTGTGCATTTTCTTCTCCATGACTTTTTCTTACAGAGCAGATATCTCTGAACCTCTCGCATTTCAAGATCTTCCATTCCCCTGTCGTAACTTCATCACTCAAACCTTCCCTTATTACTTGCTCCCTACTCTTTGTTTTATGTTATAAACGTTGAAGTAACTAGTTTGAGAACATAAGAAATACCACAGAAAGAAGAGGATTAGAAGAAAGTAGATTTGGGGAGTGCTGAGTATTCCAAAATAGAATTTCCATTTGACGATGAGGGAGAGAGATGTTAAGAGTACTCATACCTTAATGTGTATCCCAAATAAATTTGCTATTTTCAAGTTAAGAATAAGCAAAACAGAACATTTTGACTAAGACTGATCAGGAAAATAATTTAAGCAATAGAAGATATTATTTAAATTAACTAATAATTTCCTAACATATAAGATTAAATGCCTAATGGTCACTTTTTTATTTTATTTTACTTTTCTTTTATTCTGGAGGGAAAAAAGTATAGGGAGATTTTATTTATATAGCTTGAGAAACAGAAATAGCCTGGATAAATAGCTAAGAAACTAGAAGTTCTGCTTTTCATGATAAATTATAATATATGTTTATATATACATATTCAATTGATATTTTTTAAGTTATTGTATGAGTAGGGGGAAACTGGGAATAGAGATATGAATGCTCCTACTCTATAAAATTTAAATTTTAATCAACCTAAAAGCATTAACTGCTTTTATTTTATTGTTTGTGTTCTTGAATGAGTAGGTGAGTATAGGAAATGAACTCATAATGATTAACGGAAGAATGTGAAGTGAAAAAAAAGTTGTTTGAAATTACTATGGGTAGTATGGGATTTTATTTTATTTTTTCATTAAATTTATTGGTTCATATTGATTAATAATATTATATAGGTTTCCAGTGTACAATTCTATGATACATGACGTGCGTATGGCACTGTGTGCCCACCACCCAAAGTCAATTCACGTTACATCACCATATATCTGATCCCTTTCCTTTTACTATCCCCCTTTCCTTTGGTGACCATCATACTGCTGCTTGTATCTATTAGTTTTTGTTTGTTTT
Organism: Molossus molossus; assembly: GCF_014108415.1. NCBI lineage: Eukaryota > Metazoa > Chordata > Mammalia > Chiroptera > Molossidae > Molossus > Molossus molossus. The sequence continues at coordinate 22,550,515 of NW_023425344.1, forward strand.
TCTTGTTTTTTCCTTTGTTGCTGTTAATTTTATAGCCCATATATGTATGAAATCCTATGGTTCTTAACTTTTTCTGTCTAACTTATTTCACTTAGCATAATATTCTCAAGGTCCATCCATGTCACTGTAAATGGCAGAATTTCGTCTTTTCTTATGGCTGAGAAGTATTCCACTGTATATAAGAACCACATTTTCCTTATCTAATCCTCTATTGAAGGACAGTTTGGTTGTTTCCCTGCCTTGGTTCCTGTGAATGATGTTGCAAGGCACAAGGAGTGCATATGCTTTATGAATAAATGTTTTCATTTTGGGGGGTAGACACCCAGAACCAATGTTATTGGGTCATACGTAACTCTGTTATTATTTGTATGAGAAAATTTCCAGACTGTTTTCCTTAGTGGCTGTACTAATTTACAGTGAATGAGGGTTCCCTTTTCTCCACACCCTCTCCAACACTTGTTATTACTGGTCTTGTTGATAACAGCCATTTAACAGGTAGGAGGTGGTATGTTATTGTAGTTTTGATTTTTATTTCCTTACTAACTAGTGAAGTTGAGCATCTTTACATACCTGTTGGCCATTTGTATGGATGATGTAAAATGTTTTACTTCAAGCTGAAGACAGCATAATATTAAAAACCTGGGCTAGACTATTACAATTTTATATATGATTTATTTATGATTAAATATTCTTAAAGATGCTTATTTTGGTGTTTTGAGTTGTAGTATAATTGTTGTCTTTTATTTCACAGGTGGTGATTTAAAGGAGTGTACTTTTCTGAGGAGAAACCAGTTGTGGGATGCAGATAAGCTTGGCGATACTATCACAGAGTAGAGGAAGCAGATAATAACTTGGCTGCTAAGGACTTTTGATCATTTAGCCTAAATAGAAGTCTATATATTGTTGCACCCTCTTCTGGTGGACATGAACTTGGTCCTGCCATGAAGGGATTCCTCAGGAGCTGAACTCAACACACTAGGCCTTCAGGTTCTGAACACAAAATATTCTAGAAGTTCACCTATCATGTCCATCTGTTATCTATGAATATTTAGGAAAATCTTGTTAAAGCTGCAGCCTACTCTGCTGTAGAGACATATGGTACGGGCTGCCTGCATGTTAGCGATACACTGGAAAAGAATGTGGAGAGAAGTGAAGCCAACCAGAAAACAGCGGCATCAACCTGAGAAATCCATCAGTCATACGCACGAGCTGATCACCAGTGTGGGATCCAGATATCACAGCAATTGTGACAGGTGCCCAGAGACAGAGCAGGAAAAGAGTCACATCTGTGGAACTATTACTAATATATGCAGAAAGAAATCATGTGGGACTCAGGACATTATAATAAATTGGTGTCAGGGAAACTCAGAGTCTGTAGACGACACATCAAAGGTAACTTGGATAATGTCTGTTTTGTACATTACTGCAACTCGGTAACTAGAATGACGCCTGATGTGTAAGAGAAATTAAATTAATATTTGTGAATTTTCTGACGGTGTGGCTCAGTGGATTGAGCGCCATCTCATGGACTGAGAGGTCCCGCTTCAACTCCCGGTCAGGCAGGTGCCTGGGCTGTGGTCTTGATCCCCAGGGGGCGTGCAGGAGGTGGCTGATAGATGTTTCTCTCTCACATCAATGTTTCTATCTCTCTCTCCCAAACTTTCTCTCTAGAAAATCAATAAAAACATAGGAAAAAATAAAATAAATCTATATTTATGAATGAATTTTCAAGAGAATAAAAAATAATAATTAAGCTGTGGAAAGAAATTTTAGCCACATGCTGGTGTGAGAGAAAATAAACATGATGCTATATAAGAAAACTTCAGTTTTCATAGGATGTTTTGTTTTCTCTGCAGCTGAACAAAATTCTATGTGAATAATATTGGATTCTGCTAAAAATTGCTTCAGCTAAATAAATGGATAATGGAGTCTGTTGGAGATATTGACATACAAATAGAGTCATTTCTATTTTATTGGAAATCTTTTATAGCAGTAAAGTCTATCATTATACCTTCTGCAAAGTTATATGTATTATTCTGGATTTAAATATTATGATGTTTCTCAGAAGATTTAAACTGATGTCTCCGTTTAAACTTTTGTTTGATGCCTTATCAAAAGGGTGCCTCATTATAGATTAAATGTATGTATTTGTCTTTTTCTGTAACAGTGACAAAATTCACTTCTAATCATAGATAGGGTCAACATGGTTGAGTGAACATAGGGTTCCCCAAGGTCAGGTTGGCATTTATACAAGAAACATAATTGGCCTTGGAAAAGGAATACAACAACCAGAAAAGTGTTATATATATTAAAAATATAAACTGATCCCCTATTCAAATTCTGACCCCAGGAAAAACTTATGTACTTAATGGTGCTGGAATCCTATGTTTGATGATGCTAGAACCAATTCCAATTTATTTCTCTTCCATTTGATTGGTGTTTCTAGAAGGAGCTTAAATTGCAAGTGATTTTAACACCAAGCATTATAAACTGTGAGCTTGGGAATTCATTGGAAGGACAATCTAATTCGAGTTCATCACTACAGAAGTTGGATATTCTGCTTGAACAAATATGGTGGTGTGGACAAGAGTTTCACAGTGATGAGCACAATCTGTAGAACTGTTTGAGTTTTAGCTTTGGGACTGAGAATGTGTATCAGTGGTCAGTGTCATCCACAGCAGTTATACTGTACTTTGAATCAAATTCTCTCCATTGGGGTGGGGAAAGAAAGAATAACCCATTTTATATCACAAAAGTATATGAGATTAATAAATATTTAAAATTGGTAGAACACAAGAAATACTGTATGTACTTCCTGATAATATGAAATAGGGATTTTTGACTAATATAAATATATCTTCTTTAAAAAATTTGTTTTTATTTATTGATTTGAGAAAGAGAGGAAGGGAGAAGGAGAGATAGAAACATCAATGAGAGAGAACATTGACTGGCCACCTCCTACATGCCTCACACTGGGGATTGGGCCCACACTTGGGCATGTGCCCTGACCAGGAATCAAACTGGCAACCTCTTGAAGCATGAGTCGACACTCAACCACTGAGCCACACCAGCCAGGCTAATATAAATATATCTTTTGTTCTAGGATTTTCTTATATTTGGTGATGATTTTGACCTTGAATGTTGATAATAAAATTATCTTCAATTTAAATGTGAGAAATCTTCATTAAGTATATAATAATTTACTGTTTATAAGATTAATCACATATAAATATATAATAATTTTGTAAATGTGCATCACACAATTCACTCAACATTTTTTTCATAATGAAATGTATATTTGATAATTACATAAGTGGATGAAATAAAATGTACACTACAGTGTACTATTTTTTGTGAAAGTCGGAGACAAATTACAAAATTTAATTAAAAAAATATGTTTATGTTTACATTTCAGGTGAGATGTAGCTATCATATAAGGTGTTCAATACAAATAATGTAATAAAAGCTATGAAAAAATATACCTTACTACTACTACTTCTGTAATAAGAATAAGTGACTTATTAAAATAATGAATTTTCTCATTGCATGGATTGGAGACATTTGAAAGGATACTAACATTTTCAGGTGATCATAGCACTACGACCCATCAACTCAGTCTATCCTGAACAATTCTCCTGTAGATTCAATATTTGGAATTCTCATCCTCATAGATACCAATACATATATACATATATGTATGTGTATGTATATATGTATAATGATAACTTTTGAAGCTGTTTGCTCATTAAGAAGGTCAGTCATTTCTGTGATTCATCCTCCACCTCCTTCCCAACATTTCCAAGTATGGGATGAGTATGGTGTTCAAATGTGTCCTAAAATCTTATGATCTCAGGATACTTTCACATGAAGGAAGATGCAGAGGAAGAGGGAAGGTTCTTATTACAGTCCAGCTAACTAGAGGATGAAGGAGGATGCTCACGGCCCTTAAAAGCAATCATGGAGAACACCAAAGACAGCCGCCAGTGGTTCTTGGAAATGTTGGTTCAACTACTGAGTTTAGTTTGGGTGCCACAGTTTTTGTTTGTTTTTTAATTACTCCAAGATATTAAAAATATAAGGAATTTGAACTATATAAACATGTTTGTAGTTAATATATTTAATTATGCCTGATAGTTATTCTCCTGTCATAAATCTGTCCCAGTAAAGGTACATTTAATCTAATCCATTTAAATCAAAATTAATACCTGTGTAAAAACTACAAATGGAGGCCTTAAAGAGATGCTGCTTATTTACTTTCTTATTCTTTGTCTATATATAAATTTACATGTTAAAATACACCGGCAAATGCAGCTAGTGGATTGAGTGTCATCCCATGGACTGAGAGGTCCTGGTTCGATTCCCGGTCAGGGCACATGCCTGGGTTGTGGTTTTGATCCCCTGTATGGAGCATGCAGGAGGCAGCCAATTGATGTCTCTCTCTCATATTGATGTTTCTATCTCTCTTTCCCTTCCCCCTCTCTAAAAAAATTAATAAAAAGTTATTTAGAAAAAAAAGACATCATTATCTATCAAAATACATTAAAAGTTATCTAAATTATAAATGTCCTAAAATATTAAAGAAAATATTAGTATATGAGTAATAAGTATGATGGAGAGTAAAGGACTTCACACACACGATGGATACTTGTTAATATTATTGGATAGAAGGAAACAGAATGAAAAAATAAACAAATGATTGGGTAGAATTTGCTTATGTTTTTATTATTATTTTTCCAAGATCTCATATATGTGGAAAACTCCATAAAAAAAAATGTATATGTGATGTCAGTTTTTGGAAAAAAATTTTAATACTCACTCCTGTTTATTCTTAGTCGCCTCATTCTAACTATATAGTTCAACATGTGTAACATTATTTCCACTATTTTTTGTGAATCCGTTAAAAATTATAGTCTAGAAGATTACTGGCTTTCAAAAAGCAGTTGCAGCAACATTAATATAAATTTCCCTAAGAACCAAGATCATTTAGTGTTATTCTTTCACCGTGAAGCAGTCAAGTTCTTTTTCAGGTGAGCGGGCTATTGCCTAGTAACATAGGGAAGGGAAGCTAAATTATAAATTGTAGCGTACATTATCACTTGTAAAAGTGCAAAATAGAAGTCACAGTGAATTGGAATTAATGACTACTGAAATATATGTTTTAAAAAATGTTGGAAGTTAAGCAGCCTGGCCAGTCACTGCCTGCAATCCCATCACACTTGGTAGCACAGTAGCACAAGTTATAGGTTTGGTAAGTTTGTGTAGAAGAATTATGTTGATATACATAAGTTTGAGCCATTAGTGAAGCATTATGTCTATAGTTTTCAAACTTCCTCAAAGAATGAATGACATTTTAAGATATATTTACATCCATAATTTTAACATTAAAACAATTGATAACTCAAAATGTGAGCTCTCAGAAATTGAAAATAGTAGTACTATCAGTGATGCTGTTATGATGATTATTCACTGGGTATTACCTTTGCCTTTTTCATGCTTAATCTCCAATATCTGACTTTCCCATTGTTGGCATTTCTCAAATCTCTGCAGCATTTGACTGACTGATCGTACCTACAAATGACACACTGAAAAGCTGACCAAGTCTCTGTGGCAGGGGCAGGACTGTGGACAGGGTTGCTACTCTCTTGTTTTTTCTGACAAGACTGATTCATTGGGGGACCCTTAAAAATCAATGTTTATATATCTGTTTCTGATTGCTTAAATCCAGTTCCAATATTCTTATTTATTTATTTATTTTTATTTTTAAAAATTATTTTTATTAATTTATTTTTGTTACAGATGTTTCTCCTTTCCCCCCCATTGACACCCTCCTCTCCATCCCCCCTCCACCCCGTCCCCAGCTTTGTTGTGTATGTCCATTGGTTATGCGTACATGCATATACGTTCTGTGGTTTATCTCTTCCTTCTGTTTTGTTTTAAAATGGAGGGAGTTTGAACCTTTTTCTTGGTGTTAAGATTGGTTGTTCCTAGCGGTTCTATTCACCAAGCAACTAAATTTTCACTCTTAATAAATAATAAAGCAGCACTAAATTTGTGGCTGGACTGCTGCTGTTTCTTGTTCATTCTCTTGACAGCAGTAGGGCTCAGTCTTGAGTACCTGATATTGGTGGTTTTCTTTAGTCTTTCTTTCTTTCTTCTTTCTTTCTTTCTTTCTTTATTTCTTTCTTTCTTTCTTTCTTTCTTTCTTTCTTTCTTTCTTTCTTCTTCTTTTCTTCTTTTCTTTCTTTCTTTCTTTCTTTCATTTTATTTATTTCTTATTTTTTTATTTTTATTATTTAATTAATTTATTTATTTTTGTTATAGATGTTTCTCCTTTTCCCCCCACTAATCCCCCCCGTCCCTGCCCTGTCCCCAGCTTTGTTGTCCATGTCCATTGTTCATGCACACATGCATATAAGTTCTGTGGTTCATCTCTCCCCTACCACTCCCTCTTCTGGGTCTTGTCAGTCTGTACCCCATTCCTCAGACTGTGATGTTCATTATATTCCACAAATAAGTGAGATAATATGATACTTGTCTTTCCCTGTTTGGCTTGTTTCGCTTAGGATGATACTTTCCAGGTCCCTCCATGTTGCCTCAAAGGATAAGAGATCTTTCTTTCTTACAGCTGCTTAATACTCCATTGTGTATATGTACCACTGCTTTTTTATCCATTCGTCTACTGATGGACACTTGGGCTATTTCCAGATCTTAGGTATTGTAAATAGTGCTGCTACAAACATTGGGGTTCATATACAGTTCCAATATTCTTAGAGCAAAGTTGGAGAAGTAGTTCAGGAGGGGTATCTCTTGCTTTTTTATGTAGATATATTAATTTCTTCTTTTGTTGGTTTGCATTTTTACTCTTGTTCTGGAGTCCAGAGTCCTTATTTCTACCTCTGCAGAAAAAGAGTCACATTAATCATTTAATTTCTCCAAAGTCAGCTTGCATATTATCAATATTCCTAAAATGTAGTCTATGCCCTGCATAGATGTCTAAATATAAGTTGTTATAAAAGCTTTTAAATGGAAGCAGAGAATGGAGTAGTAACAGAGTTTGAGGGCACTTTGCAAAGAAAATTCAACATGCAATAACCACAATTTTGTTCCTAGTCTTTTGTTGTTATTGTTATAGTCTTTGCAAATACAAATGAGGCAATGGTAGACTGGACATGCTCGATGAATGGTCATGAAAGCAGCCCTGAACTAGTGATTGACAGGAGAAGGGGCATAAGCAACCCAGTTCACTCCGGGCAAATCTGGGGTGAAGGTTTTACACTGCTCATATAGAATGGTAGCTATGTCAATATTACAAACTTCAGTAACTGTTCCCCTAAATTTTTAGCCCCTATTCATGTTCTATTACCCCTCCCCCCAATTACTTTATTTAATATTTTTGTTTCAGGCTCTTTTCTAGAGACCTCCAAACTAAAACATTACTCTATCTTGTCCCCTTCCAACCTCAATCCAATCATTTCCTATTTCTATAACAAGTAGAAGCATCTTTTAACTTTTTAAAATATCAAATCCATAGTTGTAACTTAAACCAAGTTGCTAAAGCATCTGGTGTATTTGCATTAACAGCCACTATACGGTAGACATGAAAACCCTGCAGCATATGTAATTAAACTGATGGATTTCAGTCTATATTAAAATATTTTATTTATATTACTAGTTTAACTTACTTTCCTGTGAGAACATACTTTCTGGGTTTTCTCCATTGATGGGTAAAGCACTGAAATATAAAAATTCAGGAAAACTTGTATGCCTCCTTAGTATTTTGTTATTCTGTAAATAAAACTCATAGGATTTAAGAAATTAACAAAGATGTTTCCTCAACTTAGAAGAATCTTTGTCAGTTCCTCATTTGATTTTGTAGAAGTGAACACGAATACAGCATTTTACAGTATGCTTTATTCCTATATCTGAAAGAATATTTTTGAAATTTTATTATGTCAATTATGAAGATGGGAACCAAAATGATATGTCAAAGATATATAACATGTTAATGAATTATTTTACAGAAATAATTAATGTGTCACAAGATGAAAGCTTTTCTTAATTATTTTAAAAAACACTTTCTTAGTATTTATAATAGTATATTTGAAATCCAATAAGATTAATACCAAAAGAGATTAATTTATCTAATCTGTTATTCAGCAATTCACTTTGAAGTGATTAAGGATTATTAGGAGATGCAACCATTTCTGTTTATGTCTTTCAAGCTGTGGAATTCACTCAACATATATTTATCAAATAGGTGCTTTGAATCAAACACTTTCTGAGTCTTAGAATATTTATTCAGTTTTTACTAATTGCTATAATAAACTATGCACCTTTGAGTTTCATTGTGTTAAATACAAAGGCATTTGTTTATCAAATGTTCAGGGATAATTCTCAGTGTTGGCATGGGTGCAGGAAAAAAATCTTCATATCACGTTTGAAGTATAAATTGGTTCAAGATTTGAAAGTGAAATATAAAAACATATCCAAACCTTGATAAATTCTTTACAACCTTTAGCACAGAACTTCCTTTATCACAACAAGCAAATACTCACAAACATATATATATTTACTACAAAAGACATTTTGAATCGTTATAACATTAAAAAAAAAATGAGTAGTCCAAAGTCTGATCATTGACTATGTGTAAATAATATTGATAATAGTAAGCCATTCTGTAGTTATCAAAAAATCTATTTTTGGAATATTTATGATGAGAACATTAAGGTGCAAGGAGAAGAAAATATTCCAGATTGTTCAGAAAATGTCATCGCCAACCAGTGTGGCTCAGTAGTTGAGCGTCAATCCATGTACCAAGAGTTTGCAGTTTGATTCCCGGTCAAGGCACATGCCCAGGTTGTGGGCCCAATCCCCAGTGGGGGGCATGCAGGAGGTGGCCAATCAATGCTCTCTCTCATCAATGTTTCCATCTCTCCCTCTCCCTTCTTCTTGCTCTAAAAAACAATTAAAAATAAATAAATGAATAAATAAGAAAATGTCATCACATAAAAGTATTTTATTAAATAGAAGATAAACACCAAATTGGCAATAGGGTTTCTTTCTGAGTACTATTTGAAAGTTTACTTCTTAAAATGCACTTTGAGAGCTTTTGGACAGGTCAAATGCTTCATGGTGAGTTTTATTATTTTTAAAATCAAATTTAATGTTATGTGAAATAATATATATGCAATATAAGTTGTTCAAATTTAAAGACAATTTGTTGAACTTTGCGATGTAATAGCAGTAACAAATATTATGAGTTTACTGGGGACAAATAACTTCATTAATAAAATTTTCATATTAGATCATTAATCTTTACAATAATCCCATGAAGAAGAATGTCATGATCTTATTCTTTTTGTTGTTGTTGTTACAAATGAGAAATCTGAGGCTTAGAGATGTTAAGTGCTTAAGTCTATCTGACTTCAAAGATCATTAGTTTGATTGGCCCCAAACAAATATATTTTCACCGCTGTGGTTATACTTAACTAACAAGTCTCAACTTTTGTTCAACCATAATTCTAAAATAACCATAAGCATCTATTTTGAATTTTCACTTTAATTATTCTTTCTTCTTATGCATCTAATCTGCACTTTAAGCCATTCTAATTTTAATTATGAAGTTATCTGAAGTCTATTTCTGCCTGCTAACTTTTGTTCACGGTGGATTTTTTCTTTTCCATTGTCTACTTTCAGATTCTGAGCCCATAGTTCACTAGTCTTTATCTATGAGAATGCTGAGCTGTTTGTATTGGAGATTGTTGAGGAAACCAGACTACATATGGAAAGATATACTTTTTAATATTTTTATGAATATGGTTCTATTTGTTTACTAAATCTCTGACGGGAGGAAGAAATGACAGCAGCAGCCACCAGCCAGAAGTCAGGTGTCTCCTTCGCCTTGGTTGTTCACACACTAGTTTCATGGCTTCTCTTCACTTCATGATAATAAAGTGAGATTTGTATCTCTGCCCGTCCCTGTACTGCACGCACTTCACCCTTCCCAATTTGCGGTGTTCCAAGATTCTTAGATCATCAAGTAAACAAACTTATCAAGTTTATTTGAATAGCAATTCAATGCATATTTAGAAGCTAAGGACATTTAACTTATGTACCTAAACATAAATTAAGATGTATTTTGGAAAGAAAAGGAGTTATACATTTATTTAAAATAGTTAAATTAGAATGATATTGATGGGATAAAGTATTAAGTTTGTTTGCTTTTTTTCAACAGATTAATGATTTTCCTCATTATTCCTTCCATGTGTATATGTATATATGAATCTATACATATTACATATGTGTGTGTGTGTAGGGCATGACAATGCCTGTCTAGGGAGTGTGATTGTTCACCACGACTAGAAGAGACGACTGAAGGAAGTACAGAAGGTCATTGGTAGGAAAAGATCTTTCTGCTCACTACCAGCCAACAGCAGTCCTAAACGATGCAAGAACGGACGCTTGCTGCAGTCAATGCTAGCCCAGGGAACTGTTGGCTTGTAGCACTAATCCTAAATATTTGTTTCCACATAGCTCTTCAGACTTTATTGTGGTTTTCATTAGTCAGTTGTAAATGCTATGATGTTTCCCTCTTCTACTTTCCAGTTTAGCTGCCAGAGAGCTGTGAAAAGCACCGTTTCCTCCAGGCGTCCAGGGATTGACATGCCCTGTGGGATTTGCAGAAGAGCAGGCTCACCTTGTCTTCATGGCGGCGTCGACATGGTTGTTCCAGGCAGTTCTTTTTATTTATATAAACAAATTTTCTTTAACGTTGGCAGCCTGGCAGCTCACATTTAAAGAAATATTCAATGAAGAGCGCAACAGTGATTTTAGCTATTAGGTTTAATCTATCATGAGATTTGTTTCTCCTTATCACTGTATCTGCAGCTTACATTTATTATGACAACTGGAGATTACTTTAGCTATAGGCAGCCTGCTTTCTTATTGCTATTTTTTGGCAATTTCCTTCTCCTTTACTATTAATAGGAAAGCTACTTACATCCTGTGTATGAAGATGGGACCCACAGAACCATGAGGTTTTTGTTTGTTTGTTTGTTTGTTTTTTTGTTATTGTTGATTCCTTAATTTTAATTGGAGAATGATGACTGTCTTGGAACATTTCCCCAGTTTCAAGTTATAAACATTACCTATTTATGTAATAGGTAATTGGCTAATTCTTAGGATAAGTAAAGCTATTTCTCTGACTAACTATAGAACTTGATGAGATTCTAAGATAAATTAATTCTAAACCATTGAAGTTTTTTTTTTTTTAAACTGTATGCTTTATTACTAAGATCATATAACTCTTCACAAAACAAAATTATATCCAATAGAGGTTTTGACGTTTTTGATTGACTTGAGATCGCCACATAGTGATTCATTCTATTAGACACTTCTTGACTGTGGAATTGCCAGATGTACTTATATTTAGTTTCTCTTTCCTCATTGATACAATAAATGAGCCGAGGATATTGGAATTATTGAATAATTCAACAGAAATACATTGAACTTGGTTACCTTCTCTAAGATTTTGTTAACTTTTTCTGTTTGTGTTTTTATGTACTTAAGATTTTTCGGATATAGTGTATGTCAATCAACTTTTCCCAGTTGTCCCCTTTGGATGTTCACATTGTCTCAACTTTGGCCAGTAGAAGCTTTCTTTTTAATGACTCCTGTGTCCTTTAAACATGATCCTATTAATCTTTAAAAGTTTCTTTGCTTGATGGTACAGCAAAATGTTATAGATTTACCTTTTACTTTTCAGACCCACAGACTAAATTAGCTATCTTTCATTTCAAAGGACTGCTTCCTTCTAGTGGGAAAGTAGGATCCGAGACCAGAATCTATGCATCAGAATGATTGTATGCATGTATTTATTATCAGACCATTTCTGTAAACAGAGATAGAAAAACATATAATTTTAATTGGCATATTTTCTAAATGCATGAATTCATATTAATATTTCTAAATCGGTTCTAATAGTACTCTGAGTGTAAAAACCTTTACCTATGTTTGTTTCTTTGTTTTGTATTGAAAATCTAGCTTGCTAAAAAATGAATATAATTTTTTAATAAATTAGGAAAATAGTAAAAATAGTAGAATATTATATCAAACAATATAATTACTGAATAATGCTCAAAGTTTTCTGGTATTTTCTTTTGTTTTATACTGAATTTGAATAAGATTTGTACGATGGTTATTTATTTTTAATCTGTGTACGTATGTGTAAAATTAACTGCTAGATAATTTGGTCTATTGATTCAGTTTAATTTCAACTTGAGGACATTCTAAATGTTTATAGTTTTAAGTTACTAGAAGATAAAGGCTTGACTCTTTTAATCTTCTTGAAGAAAATTGTCAGACAAAAAGAGAAACATTTTCTCTATCTTGAAATCACAGAAACAACTTAATTTTCAAAATTACTTAAAATAATTTAATTTTAATAATTTAACCAACATCTAGTCTATCTGTGATGACTTAATGTGTACTTAGAAGAACAGGATTTATATATGTTTTTCTAGCTAAATAGATCAATTATTGTCCATTGATTTATTTTTAGCAATACTAGAATGTATGTCCTTTTTCTATAGCTAATTATTTTATGTTAATTGTACTGAAGCCTGTCTTTCCAAGCTTTGTATTACATCTCACTTCGGTTTTAAAACTGCAGGTTCTTTGTTTCTGATATAGGACATTCTCAACACAGGATAGCAAGCAATGTCTTGCTATGCCAAAGTTTGAAGATAAATTATTCTCCCAGTTAATATTATCTTGACTTAATACTCATCAAATTTTTAAAATGTTCTGCAGGGAACCAAGAAAATACCAGTTTATTAGAATTCTGTATTTTGATTAAAAAAAAAAAAAACTACGTATTTATATAGAGACATTTGACCTTTTCCCCAAAATCTATATTAGACTTCTTGTTTATTTTCCTGCCAGTGTCGCTCAGTGGATTGAGCATCATCCAATGGACTGAGAGGTCCTGGTTTGATTCCTATAGGACACATGCCTGGGTTACAGGATCGATCCCCAGTAGGGAGCGTGCAGGAGACAGCTGATGGATGCTTCTCTCTCACATCAATGTTTCTATTTCTCTCACTTAAAAAAAACAAATCAGTAAAAAACAAACAAACAAAAAAACATAGCTTAGTGGGCTGAACAGCATGCTGTTTTCATAGCAGTGATAGAACTGAATAGCGATAAAAAGTCTCTGTGTTTGGGATTTAGTGACTAATGGAAGTAGCCAATGTCCTGGCCATATGGTTGGGCAGGAGGGCAGTGGGAACTTGGCCTATTACACACATGTCCATATGAGCCTAGGCCAGCAAATTAAAATATTTTAAATAATCCCATTTTAGCATCAAATTTCTCTTTATAAAGTTGAATTCACCTTTAAAAGTGAAAATATAGCTTCTTGTTATTATATATTTAAATGTAGTATTCTTTACTGCCTCTTGCTAGACTAAAAGTTTTATGTATGTATGTATGTATGTATGTATTTATATCCAAATGGTCCTTTATTATCTAAGTTAGTCTTAGGAAAGGAAGTTATCATAATCTATTTTCAACATAGTATTCAGATATTAATAGGTTTTTATCAGTAAAATGGTCTTTCCTTGTAAAGGATCTATTTTATCCACTTAATGAAGATAATTACCAATGGCCATGATTTCTACAACATGGTTCCCAAAAGTTTCTGAATAAAGTAAGAATAAATTTGATAGCTTAATTTTACATTATGACAATTTCATAAATATTTCCTTGCATCTTACAAGAAAATAAACATAAAAACTCATCAGAAATTGATGCAAGATGTGCATTTTTTGAATAGCAGTACAATCTCAATGTTACTGTAGCATGTTGGTATTGTCAGTGTTCTGATGGACAGTATTTTTATTTTTATTTTTTTTCAATAGCTTTAATTTTCCTATGTGTTTGAGGGGAAAGCTTAGGGCCTGCAACACCCCTAAAGGTATTGATGTAAATAAGATATGCAAAAAAGAAAATAAGTTTACACGTTTTATAAAATAATTTATATACTAGTATTTTGTTCATATAGGCTTTTAATACTTTTTTTTAAGAGTAGAAGATCTGAGAACAACTCAGAACAAGCCCTAAAGTACAGTCAGTGATCACTCATCTGAAAATATTAACTGGAAAAATTCCAGAAGTAAACAGTTCATAAGTGTTAAATCATGAGCTGTTGAAAAGGTATGTATGTATAAAAAACATAGTAATTATATGGTTTGTCACTATCCCTGGTTTCAGGCATCTATTAAGGGTCTTGGAATGTATCCCCTGAAGATAAGGACTACTGCAGTTGGAAATTTTGTTTATGGTAGGCCTTTCACTGTGAGACTTTGATTAGAATGAGTAAGGATGACATAATAGTTCAGGATTAAGGGAAACAGTGGGGCAAGGATTTGAGATGAATAACTCAAAGACTCTTATGGTGCAAACTCTTTTGATGCTTTTTACTGAAGAGATGATGGGTCTTTCAGATCGTGTAATGAACAACCAAATCATTGGCCTGGACAGAAGTTTTCTGAAAAAGCAAAAGTATGCTAATGAAAAGAACAGAATAGCAGCTGATGTTAATTAGACAATGAGGTATTCTCTGCATTTTCAGCCGCCAGCCAGGTGTGGGGGTGCTCAGTTTGGGTTCTGAGAACTCCGAGGTGTAGCACAAAAGCAGCCACAGGCAGTATGTTATCAAATCAGAGAAACTGTGCGGTCGTAATACTGAAATTTGAATTTCATAGCCAAATAATTTTCAAGTCATGAATATCATTCTTCCTTTGATCATTTGCAAACATTTAAAAATGCAATAACCGTCCTTAACTTGCAGACTGTACATCAGGTGAATAGAGAGAGGGGCACAGGTTGTCAAACCTGATTAGAAGGCCAAAGGAAGGAGAGTATGTATGGAGCAGAGTATTTAAAGTGTTTGTTTTTTTCAAGTTCAATTTTAAATTTAGAAACTACGATGTTAAAGTCTTCTGATGTGCAGGGGGAAGTTCCATCTTTTGATTAGTGAGAGGAAAGGGTTGCAGTTTTCCAGAGACATCTTTTGTTTGTCCAGTCAGTTCCAATCACTGTAAACATAAGACCCCTTACAGAGATTATTGCTCTCTTTGTTGACCCTCAGACCAACCACATGGCATAAGTTTGCACCTGTGAGTATAGGCGTCTGCTTACAAAGTCTAAAGGGAGTTATTTATTTTTAAAACTGGTATACCTTCTGAGACCAGGTACATCACTAATATTTTTGTGGCTGGGGTGAGAATACAGATGTAGATCTCTGGCCCAGTGGGTTCTGACAGAGAAGAACCTTGCCATTTCATCATATCATCAACAGAACAGTGTAGCACGGCCCTCTTAAGTTCCATTACCCAACCCCACCTACAGGCCTGTGACCAGCCAAGCTCCCCTTGTCCAAACTGCAAGCCTAGATTGAGAAAAGGTTCGTGAAAGACCCTGAATGCAGCCTATTACTATTGGGCAGGGAACTCGAGGGTCCTGACATCAGAATGTTATCTAGTCCTGGCTGGTTTGGCTCAGCGGTTGGAGCGTTGGACTATAGACCAGAGAGTCCTGAGTTTGGTTCCCACTAGGGGCACGTAACAACAACAAAAAGAATGTTATCTAGAGTGGCATGGACTCTTGGTCATGTAAACTTCTTGCCCAAGGGCTAGAATATCATTCTTTTTTTGGGGGGGGGTGGTATGTGCCCCTAGCGGGAACTGAACTCTGGACTCTCTGGTCCGCAGGCCAACACTCCAACTGCTGAGCCAAACCGGCCAGGGCTAGAATATCGTTCTTTAAAGTATGGGCCCAGGGAAGGAGACAGTGATGTAGGATCATTACTGGCTGACACAGTTTACCAGGTTGTCTCCTTTTGTGTGAGGCGAAGTGCACCTAGCTTGCCTTCACCCCTAGGACATAACTTCTGAGGGTCTTATTTCTATGTAATGGTCCAATCCTCATCATAAATGGAACTTACACATTTCTTCTGTCTCCAATATCTGCATTTTCAAGGCTCAAGACTTCAGATATTGGTAAATGCTTCTGGGGTTTGAGTACTAAGTTACCATTGATTTTAAGCACATCCTTTTGGCAAAAAAAAATTCTTTGCACCTTTTTTTTTTAAAGCTATGCATTTAATAGAATATATGTTTTTATCTATTCAGAAAATGTGGATATATTTCAGAGAAATTAAAATTTTGTTTTTCCAAAATATCGAGTCTATTAGACCACTAAAGGTGAAATTCCCAATTTCCTGTTCAGGACATTTATTATTATTATTATTTGTATGTGCCCTTAGTGGGAACCGAACCAGGACTCTCTGGTCTATAGTCCAATGCTCCAACTGATGAGCCAAACTGGCCAGGGCAAGCCATTTTATTTATTTATTTTTTATTGTTGTTGTTAATCCTCACCTCAGGATAATTTTTCATTGATTTTTGAATAGCGTGGAGAGGAGGGAGGAAGAGAGAGAGAAAAACATTGATGTGAGAGAGACACATCATTTGGTTGCCTCCTGCACCACCCCGAACAAGGCCAGGGATTGAACCTACAACCAACGTACTTACCCTTGACCAGGAAACAAACCCGCGACCCTTTGGTCCCCAGGCTGATGCTCTAACTGCTGAGCCAAACCAGCCAGGGCTCAAACCACTTTTGATATCCATGATATAAAGTGTATAGACCCATGCCTTTGTTCTGTTCTGACTTTACATTTTCTCTTTCCCATCTGATTTTCAAGTAAAGAGATACTGTTTTGGAGGCAAAGTAATAATGGCTCTAACTCAATATTTTCATTCTTGTTTGGTAGGAGATTATTTTTAATATTGATAATATTTCCAAATAATTAAATACAATAACTTATCTTCTTCTTCTATGTCTGCTTTTAGTTCAATAATATTTATTTTCAGTGTCTTTATCCCAGTCATGTCTTCCTGTGAGAGGAAATTAGATTGCAGTATATTTTTTATAAGAGAAAATTGGAGTTCTTCTAATTTCCAGTTTACAAGGATTAACGTTTTATTTTATTTTTCTCATAAAGATTGAAATTCTAAGTTTGTCTGGTTTATGTAGCAAAGGTAATTATACCAAATATATTGCTTAGAAAAAATAGCTTTACAATAACTCTCAGTTAAGATATTTTAATGTCTCTGTTTCACAGCAAGGAACTCTTTTCATTTTAGGGTTTGTAGTGGCTATGTAAAAGCATGTGAATTTCATCGTTACAAAGAAATCATTTGAAAAATAAAGACATGCTTTTAAAACAGCTGGAAATGCGCAGCTCTGTGTAGATATAGCAACTGTTTGCAGACACCCTGTATTCTTACAGTATACACATATTTTTTAAACTGAACAAAAGACAAACAAACTGGAAGTCCTCTTGCAAATGGATAGAATTTTTAACTTGGAGTCAGTTTTAAATTGTAGATAAAAAATTTTGAATAAAGTGAGCCATATACTTTTAGGGGATAATTTTTTGTTGAATTTATTGGGATTACAGTGGTTAACAGCATTATATAGATTTTCGGTGTACAGTTCTATAATGCATCATCTGTATATTGACAAGTCAAGTCTCTTTCCATCACCATTTATCCCCCCCATACCTTCTTCTACCTCCCCGCTAACCCTGTTTTTCCCTCGTAATAACCATATTATTGTCTGTGTCTATGAGTTGTTGTTTTTTTCCCTTGCTTAATCCTTTCACCTTGTTTTGCCTGTTCCCTCAGCCCCTGCCCCTATGTCAGCTGTCAGTCTCTTCTCTACCTATGAGCCTGTTTCTAGCGTTGTTGGCTACATCGCAACTTAATAAGACTCACAGAAGCAAGGAAAAACTTGCACGCTCAGCTATTCTATGTTCTTACATTACTTGAAAAATTAAGTCCTTTATAACAATTAATTTACTATAAAATATTCTAAACAAAACTATTGCTGGATTCACTCCTTAAAGCTTGCAATTTGGGGAATTTAAATAAGTAACTGTGATTCATTCTTTATTCATATTTAGATACCTTTTTCTGAATTTTATTTGATGTAGATCTAATAATACAGTAACACTTGTGTAAAATTTGATCAGTCAATATCTATATAGTTATAAACGAATCCTGCTTTGTTTTGTTTTTTAAATACTCACCCGAGGGTATTTTAAAATGTATCTTCAGATGGCGGAGAGAGAGGGACAGAGACGGACATCGATGTGAGAGAGACGTGTTGACTGGTTTCCTCCCGCAGGACCCTGACCATTGCCCAGGACCAAACCACAACCCAGGTAAATGCTTTTGACCAGAATTGAACTGGGACTTTGGTCCATGAACCAAGGCTCTAACCGCTGAACCAAGCCAGCCAGGGCCTAATCCTGTTGTTTGAATCTACAACAACGCAATTTTGGTCTAGTCCTGTCTCATCATTCCTGACTCTCTACCTTGATCTTTTAGGCTCCAATCATACAAAAATCTGCACATTCTGTGTGGATTCTTGCTATTGTTCTCACCATCTCCATTGCTTGTGAAACCACGTGGCAGTGTTTGGGTTTGTTGTCTCACAAAATTGAAGAATGAGTTTTTGGACTATAAGGGTAAATGATAGGAGAGTTTCTTTGAAAGACAGACTCCCTATAGTGGGGAGGGGACCCAAGTGGGTTGCCCTGTGGGGCTCTGTTGTCTAGGGGTAGATATATACTTTGCTAGCCTCTGATTGGTCCTTTCAGGGAATTCTGCCTTAGCAACATCCATACATTTTAAAGCTTGTGTTTCCCACCTGACTGGGTTCAGCCCTAGGTGACCTTTAGGGGCCTTGGTGGTTTCCCTTTTTATGATAATTTCAACTTCTCCAGGATATTAGTGAGGAGGAGGGGAAACACCCCTGGAGCAAGCCTATGCTTGCTGTTGGGTTTTTTTTGTTTGCTTTTTTCTTTAGTCCAATTTTGGTTTTCTATAATCCTTTTTAAGCTGACCTGGCTTAAAACTGGACAGTGTCACAGAACTCATTCAGCAATCCTGTTACCTTGCTTGAAACCAGACTTTCTGGGTTTTTGTTATGTAATTGACCTGTGTTCCTTCCAGGAGCTTCTAATTTGCATTTCTATAAATGGGGCTGGGAGTTTCTGGCCTTGGGGGCAGAATTTGCCATGGTGGTTTTAGTTTTATCTTGAGCTCTGTAGAGTCCCCAAAACCTCCATATATGTTGTGCACTGGGTCGCCTGCCTGTGTGCTGAGCCCCGAGTCATCACAAAGTTCTCACAAGTCTCAGCCCCCCCTTCCCGTGGTCCCTCCCTCACTGCCTAGCCTGCCTCTGTCTTCTCCTTTGTTTTGTTCATGCTTTCTTCATTCTCTTTCCTTGTCTATATGTCACTTTTCTCTGCTCTCAAGTTACATTAGGGCCTTTTTTTGTTGTGCCACATAATATATTAAAACAAACTACTATTTAAAGGTGAGATGACATTTATTTCAATGACTTTTGGTTATGGATGGAGGGGCAATGGCGGAATCAATCTTGGTGACACCTAGGGTTGTGATTATGACAAAAAAAAAATTATTTTCTCTTCCCAGACCCCCAAGTTTCCTAATGTGGTAGCTAATTACCAGCTCCCAGAAAAAGAGAGAAAGGGAGAGAAGAAAATACAGAAGAATAACAAGAGCTCTGAGATATGTATCTATAATAATATCAAAGAGTTGTGTTTTATTGGGGCTATAATCTCAAAACAAGTAGTCTTTAAAAAAATTTTTTTTCTTTCATTGATTTTAGACAGAGAGAAAGAAAGAGGGAGAGAGAGATAGAAACATCAATGAGAAACAACATAGATCAACTGTCTCCTGCATGCCCCCAGTGGGGGATTGGGCCCACAGCCTGGGCATGGGCCCTGACTGGGAATCAAACTGGTGACCTCTTGGTGCACGGGTCAACGCTCAACCACTGAGCCACACTGGCATTATTTGCCAGTATAATTCAAGTTGAATATATAATAATGAAATATAATATTTCATAGAATCCATTATATATATATATATATAAGATATTTAAACTTACATAATAAAAGGAGCCGTCACAGTGTTTCCAAGTTAAAATCCTAATTCACCTGATATTCGTCGCCATTTGAGTTTGAAGATAGCTTCTTCAGGAGGAACACCATCGGGAAGAAGGGAGAGAAGGAAAGCAACAGCCTTAGAATTAACTGCTTTCTGAACCTTCTGTCACTGAATAATAATTCTACTGTCACCTACTTCGGGTCTCTTTTCCAAATCTCGAGAAGAGAAGAAATGGAGTCATGGGAAAGGGAAACACAGCCTAGAACAGAAGAAATACTTGGCTGTGATGCAGCCACAAAAATATGAGATGGACCCCCTCCCCCTGTTGACTTGTTCCAGTTTGATTCTGTTTGCTTGCTTAAGTGTACAAGGTAAATGCATCATAGTTTGGAAACAAATTTTTAAAATTTCTGATTGGTGACAATGACTGAAAAGAATTCAGATTATGATGAGAAAATAACTAATACAATTTGCTTGTAGTTAATCCTTTTACGCAAGCTTGTGGAATGTAAACAAATACTGAATCTATCAAATTAATATATGTTGGTATACATATTAAAATTATGTATGTTTATATATACATATATATAAGTAAGGATATTTTAATAATGTAATTATTAATATGATTACTAAAATTAAACACCTGTTGTGGCAGAAATTTGGTCTGCAGGAAGACACAGACTGCACGCACTCAGAGGATTAGAAAAAGACTGTTTAATGTGTACCTGTGCTGTCCCGGCAGCGTCACCTCCAAAGGCTGAGCCCCGAGCTGGGTTCCAGCCACCTTTTATACACCATAAGCCTCTGGGTATCTGGGGCTTTCTAGTTCCCTGTAGTTTGGGCAGTTGGCAGATGCACGGGAATTACAAAGGCAGGGGCGGAGTCTCTGCACTGCCTAAGGGGCTGCACCTGGCTTGCCTTCTCACACTAAATGTTTACCAATACACATGAAATGAAATCATCATATCTAATATTAATGAAGAGTAATAAATGATATAGAAAAAATATTTTCTGAAATCTTTTTAGTAATACAGTTCTTACAATAATCTTTATGGTATTATATATGGTATCATATGTTTAGTAACAAAAAATCAGAATTGTTAAAGCAATAGATTAGTAAATTCTGGGGTTTGTTCAATTTAATTTTATAGAACACAAAAAGAAAAGTGATCATTCGGAATACAATTGTACTTCAAATTAATCCTCAAATTCCTTGGAACTATAAACAATATAACAGGACCGCATGCAAAGCCTGCATGATCTATATTCAGGCAGATAAGCAATTAGGTGCAAAATTACATTTTAACAAACATTTTTACACTGTTGTCACTGAATCATGTGCCCATTATGTTAACATATTCTAACATATTTTATCTGGACCAATTTTTTTATCTAGATTATTTTTTCACAACTTCTGTAGGATGTAATGAACTAGAGCAGCCTAGTAGAATTTATGTGGCAATGACAGTTTCTCTGAGCGAAGAATTCCATGTATGTGCAAAGGTACTAGATAAATAAATCTCCACACTTTAAAAAGGAAATAGATAATGTAGCTAATATTAGAAGACAGAAATTTAATAATAACAAGAGAAGTTGAACTAATATTCTTTTTTATGAAATCAAGTGTATATGTATAAAAACAAGTAGATACTGAGTCAGTTTCCTTGTAAAAAATATTTTTTTAGATGAATTCTCATTTCTTTTCATAGATCTTCAAAAGTACAATTCACATTTTGTGGTAGTTTATGTGTCATGGGTACATAAACCTATTTATATCTCACATGTCTTGCTGAATATTTTTTATGACACAATTCTTTTCTCCCTTATTGTTCAATAGCAACAAGTTATCTTATTTTTCTGGGTGAGCTTATGCTCATGGGATCTTGCTTCAGGAGAACAATAAAAGTTTTCTTTTCATTTTGTAATGCTCCAGAGGTATCTTAAAAACTATAAAGAGTAGTCCAGTTAGGCTATAATTTCATATTCCTTATATATTTTAGGAAGATTTCCCTTCAGAGTATTTTTCACCTGTGGTGCCGCAGATTTGTTCAGATAAATACAGAATAAAATGCTAACTTTAATAGAACCATTATCCAAGAACATGTATAGTATAGAATTCAATAATTAGAAAACAACTTACAACAATTATACTGGATAGTGTATCAGAGTCAATATTTGCTCATCAAACCACTTATCTTTCTATTTATCTATTTAATTATTTATCTATCATCTACATCTACAATTGCAACAGGTACTTCCATGTATCATAACATGCATTGATATTTTAAAATTCTAACTCCCGTGAGTACTAGAAGTGTGTTTAACAGGAATTTTATTGATGATGAGGTGGCTTTGTTGTTGTTACTAGAAGAATTACTTACATAAATGGAAATGAAATGCACAGATCATAAGAATCCAGCTGTGTTTATATGAGTATTGTCTCTTTGAGATGGTCCCCATGACTGAAAATACACTGATGTTAAAAATATTATCTATTTTTCACCCTGGCCGGTTTGGCTCAGCAGTTAGAGCATTGGCCCGGGAGCAATGAGTCGCGGTTCAGTTTTGGTCAAGGGCACATATCAAGGTTGTTATTCGTCTCTGGCCCTGGTTGGGGTCATACAGGAGGCAGCCACTCCATGTGTCCCTTTCACCTCAATGTTTTTTTGGTTTTTTTTTTCTCTCTCTCTCTCCTTTCCTCTCTCTCTCCCACCCTATCTGAACAAAAATGGAAAAATGTCCTCTGGTAAGGATAAAAATATATATATATGTAGTCTATTTTTGACTCTTGATTGAATTCCATTGATCTTTTTCCTTACCTTTATGCTAAAGTCATACTATACTCATTAATATAACTTAAGTGTTGGGTTTACATTTTATCACATTTGGGGAATTCACCTCTTTTTTTTTTTTTTTCATTTTAATTTTTTTTTTCTTTATTGATTTTAGACAGAGAAAGTGAGAGGGAGAGAGAGAGATAGAAACATCAATGAGAGACAACATTGATTGGCCACCTCCTGCATGCCCCATGCTGAGGATCAGGCCCACAACCTGGGCATGTGCCCTGACCAGGAATCAAACTGGTGACCTCTTGGTGCATGGGTCAACACTCAACCACAGAGCCACACCGGCCAGATGGAATTCACCTCTTATCTTTAAGTAGGTTTCTGCTCCAATCTCCTTCCATCTTCATCAAATGCTTCGACTACAGTTATATTAATCTGCTTAATATTATTCAACTGCACTCTGCTTTTTTTTATATATTTGTTCTCTCTGTGCTTTATTTTATGTAGTTGCTGCTTTGAGTGTTAGATAATGCATTTCATTATTTTTAATATTGTTCATGCCTACTACCAATTTGTCTGTGTTTTCTTTTAAATATTTGAATATATTTGTAACAGTTGTTATAAACAGCTTATCTAATAATTTTATTATCTTTGTCATTTCATAGTCTGTTTTAGTTAACTTTTTTCTCAGTTATGGGTCACATTTTTGTTTCTTTGCATGTCTAGTAATTTTTATTGGGTAGTAGATATATTTTATTATGTTATTAATTCACTGGACACTGTTGTCACTCTTTAAATATTTATTTAAGCATGGTAGTTAATTTACATCTGGGTCAACTAAAGTCTTTGCAAGTATTTTAAGATGTTTTAACTAGACAAACTTTTTTTTATTATTATTAGCAAGAGGGAGAGAGGGAAGAAGAGAGAGAAACATTGATGTGAGAAAGACACATAGACTGACTGCCACCCACACAACCCCAACCGGGGCTGGGGACAAACCGCAACGGAAGTACTTGCCCTTAGTGGGAACCAAACCTGGGCCTCTATGGACCGCAGGCCAAGGCTCTAACCACTGAACAAGTAAGCCAGGGCTAGACAAACATTTTTAAAGCATTTCTGAATTCATTACTGAATGCTTGGGTTAATCAAACACAGTCATTGATTCTAGCTTAAAACTACAACATCACTGCCCCTGTTTTTTTTTTTGTTTGTTTTTTTTTTGTTTTTTTTTTTTTTTTTAAACTTCTCTGTATTGTTGACTGTATTACAGATGTCACCCATTTTTGGCCTCATTGACCCCCTCCTCCCTGCTCCCACACTACTGTCTTCCCTTCCCCACACTATTGTCTGTGTCCATTGGTACGCATATATGCATAGAAGTTCTTTGGTTTATCTCTTCCTGCCCCCCTCCCCCTTTCCCTTAGAAGTTCTTCCGTCTAACAACCAATTTGTACTTCTTAATCCCTTCACCTTTTTCACCCATCCCCTCCATACCTACTTATGTCTGGCAACCAACAAAAAGTTCTTTGTATCTATGAGTCTGTTTCTATTCTGCTTGTCCATCTGGTTTGTAGATTCAATTGTTGATAGATATATCTTTATTGCCATTTTATTGTTCATATTTTTTATCTTCTTCTTCAAGAAGACCCTTCAACATTTAATATAATACTGGTTTTCTAGTGATGAACTCCTTTAGCTTTTTCTTGTCTGGGAAACTCTTTATATGTCCATCGATTCTAAATGATAGCTTTGCAGGATAGTGTAATCTTGGTTGTAGGTCCTTGCTTTTTATCACTTAGAATATCTCTTGCCACTCCTTTCTGGCCTGCAAAGTTTCTTTTGAGAAATCAGCTGATCATCTTATGGGAGCTCTCTTGTTTTCATTTGTTTCTTTCATGGTAGTTGTCCTTTGTCTATGTGTGGTTTCTTGTCTTGCACGTATGCAGAATTATGCAGAGACAAGACTCAAGATGACAGTTTTTTTAGAGTTCTAAGGCTTTTCCTCTGCACACCTCCCTTCTCTTTATTATAAAACTACCTCAGTGGCCTTATACCTCATGACTTTCTCTACAGCTCAACAAAAGCATGTTGTTTTGCTTGAGATTCCTGTCTGTGCCATCATCTCAAGAGTGACTCTAGGCAGAATGGTGAGCAGTTTACCTGTCTAAAAGATCACAGTCTATTGCTGCTATTTTCCTGTAGCTTAACAGTTGTTTTATTTCTTTTGTCAAACTTGATCACTGTACACAGAGCAGGACTGGTTTAATACCAATTATTACATCAAAGAATAAGCAGATTTTGGGGTGTTATTTAATGTTACTTTCAAGTTTCAATTTCTGTTGAAAATAACATTACAAAGAAGAATGCCAAAATTATTTGTATTTAAAATCCTCTTGTGTTTCTCTTTAAAAAGAGAATATGTAAATTTTCTTAGTTATAAATAAAATTTCATTAACTCAAAGGATCAAATATTTTCTGTTACCCCTGGGGGAAAAATGTAGATGGAATGTTCTGGTAAACTACGTCCTTGCCTATTAAAATACTCTCCCTCTTATAAACTCAACTTACAAAACACTGTTCATATAAAGAATTCCTTACATTTTTTGGCTTTTAGAATTTACTGTGACTCCTATATTGCTGATATATTTTACAGCACAATGACCATTACCAGTTTTCTTTATTTTTTATCTAAGTTCTCTCCCACTATTTTAAAGTACTTTGAAGTATTTGAAGCAATACTAGATTATTAAAAAATAAAAATAAAAGATATCTTGTGTATAAAGAAATGAACATAATCTACACATTTATCTAGGATGGACTATTTTACTAAGATCCTCAGGATGATGAAGGAAGAAGAATTTGTAGCTGCAACTAGTTTATATCTAGTAATTCATTAAAGACTCTGGACAGGATTATTTTCTATACGTTTGAACATAATGGGGAGCCTAGAGATGCAAGTAATATACAAAAGAGATATTTAAATAATTTTGTTTCCTATACCTTTTTTTTTTTTACAATAGTGAATACAAATAAAAATATAGTGATTAAAAATGAAGTTAGATGGAAAAATGGAGACCAAAATACCCTTTAAAAATTAGATTTAAGTACATCAAATATCTATTGTTAAGTGAGAAACTGAAGTTCATTTTCAAAAATCCAATAAATGAAAAAAACTGAGGTTGATATAAATTCATGAATTTAGAGGCAGCAAATGAATAAAATGCTGAGTTGAATTGCTGAGCCTACAGTTCATTCACTTATTGTGGCCCACTGATCACTGAAAACTTCACTAGACTATTGAATCAAGAAAAATTTACCAAATATTGAATACTAAATTGTGCCACCTCTTACCCCCAAAAATTTATGGCTGAAGCTAATTTCCATTGAGACTCTATTTATTACATTGTCTTTAATAATGCCTTTCAAGAAGCTAATCAAGGTCAAATGTGCTCATAAGGAAGGGTTCTAATTCAATAGGACTAGTCTTCCTCTCAAGAGGAAGAAGAGGCACCAGGAGAGAGAACACAGGGAGAAGAGGCCATGCGAAAACACAGGGAGAAAATTGCCACCTGCAATCCCAGAACTTAGGTCTCACTGAAAATACCTCTGCCAGCATGCTGCTATCGGACTTCTAGACTTCTGAATACTACACATGCAGTCTCTAGTATTCTACCATGGCAGCCCAGTTCACTAATACACCAAGTACTGTTTGCTCTTTGATTTGCACACTCTGTTCCATGGGAAAATAGGTATTAACTTCTAATAGCTCCTTGAATCTTCAGATAGTTTACTGTCCTCTGACTTTATACATAGTTCTCAATGTATGGAACTCCATATTAAAATATTCTCTATTTATACAAAATATTATAACCAAGTTGCATTATCACCTTATTTGTTGAATAAGTTGATACTGAAGAACAAGCAATTACTTTAAAAAAGTTTTCGAAGTGTGGGACAACAATTATTATCAGTTAAAGTAATAATTGTTGTTAAAGTAATAATTGTTGTCCCACACTTCGAAATCAATGACAGATTTCTAAAAGTAATTGCTTGTTCTTCAGTATCACTTATTCAACAAATGTGCAATTAAACTAAATATATGAGATTTTTAAAGTCCTCAAGGAATTTTTAAAAGGCACACTATATAAGGTCTTCATTTTTTTGATTATGTAAACATTAGTGTGTTTAAATTATCTAGGTAAGAATTCTTGCCTTTATAAAATGAAAGAAGTCACTTTGATTTTACTTAGATGCAAATGATGTCTCCAAAGTGATTATAGGTAAAAAAAAATTGTCTCTTGCAGCTATTAAACTTTCCCTCTTTACAAAGACAGAGAAGCAATTAATTAAGGTCATTTTACCAATGATTTTCCATATGCTACTTACTTTCATTGACAATAACCAATTTAATAAGGTATATATTTCAATATTATATTGGGAACAAAAAATGCCGAATCCCAAATCATATAGCTACTGGCAGGATACTTTCTTAATATTACTTTCTCAATATAAGGTTATATAGTTGTATGACTTTTGTTTCCAATTGCCTATTCTCTAGAGCATTGAAATGAAAATTGTTCTTTCTCGTTTTGGTTCATTGGGCTCTGAGTCAAAGTCGATGAATTAATCCTGCTGTTTCTGGAATTTACAGCCAAAGAAGTTCCTCAAAAATATTTTTTATTACTGAAGATAAAGTGACAACTGTAAATTTTCTCCAGAGTAACCCCCCCCCCCCTAAAATAAACCTCTACCAAAAGTGTAGTTATTCCTTAGAGACCATATGTCTGCTATGTTATCTTAAAAATGCAGCATAGCATTCACTCTTTAGTGTACCTGGACATCTTATTATCTGTCATGTTGTTGCTACTACTATAAAGAGTGGCTGATTACTTTCTGTTCAGTTCATTCCTTGGGACTTAGCTAAACAATCCCTCTTTTAAATATAGTTGACTGTTGAACAACACAAAATTGAACTGTGCAGGTCCACTTACACATGAAAAACAATTTTTTTTCTTCCAGTAAATGTCCATACTATTTTTGATCCATATCTAGGAATCTGCAGATGCCAGAAGGCCAGCCATATGCATTGATCTGCACCGTGTTATATTGCTGACTGTGTATGTGCTGATTTGGGTATCTGTGGCAAGTCCTGAAACCAAGCTCCACGGATATGAAGGGACAACTAACTTATTGCAGAATCAGATGTTTTACAGGGAATTTTGACTGCCCAGAGGTCATACTCTCCTTAGCCCCCACATTGTTATTTAAGGTCAACTATTTTCTTCACTGACTCTCTGACTTCCTGTCCCTAATTTATATATCCTTGGTACAACTCTGCTCAAGCATCTAGTACTTGTCAATTTATAGGCAAATTTACAACAAACTTCTAATATAAATATACATTTTTTCCCTTCATACTACAACTTCTTCCTATCCTTGTTTCTGGTGTCTTCTATTCCAACTCAGAACAAGTGTTTTTCTTCTAAGATTGGCGATAACCTACGTGTTACTAATTTCAAGTATTGCACTTTGGTAATAAACTTCCTAGAACACTTGGGAGCATATGGCATAGTTAATGCTCCTCAACATCTTAAAACACTTTTATCTCGTAGTTTCTGGGACACCAAATATTCCAGACTTTCCCTCTGACAAGCTGACATATTCTTTGTTGAATTTAGACAGGGACCGTTTTTACTTCTCTTCTTTCTCTCATCCTCTCATTTTATTGGTGAACCCATCTATTTTGTTTGCTTTAAATAGGATTTAAAGATTAACTCACAGATGTATATCTCATGATGTACATTTTCTCTGCTAGGCTGCAGGCACATTTATCTAACTGCTTTCTTCTCAATTCCACTTCAGTCTCTTTCTTTCAATTCTCCACAGAGTAAGAAGCCTAATTGTTTATAAAGTATTCATCACAACTTATAATTCCCATCCTTTAAAACCTTCAGTAACTTCTCCCTGCAACTCAGATAAAACTCGTTTGGAAGATACCCTTGGTGAGCCTGCTCTTGCCCCACCCCACCCTACCCTCCCAAGTCTATCCACAGCATTCTTCTCTTCGTTCTTTAAAGGGAATCCGTTCTTTCATGTCAGATTTTTCTTATGTGCACTCCCCTCTACCTTAAATTTTTCTCTTTGCTCTTCATATAGTGTAAAAGTTAATGTTTATATTAAGCTGTTCCTCACCTCTCTAAAGCAAATCTTTCTGTTCACTACCTTTATATTATATATCTCATTTTTAAATCCTCAACTAAGGATATTTTTCCATTGATTTTCAGATAAAGTGAGAGGGAGGAAGAGAGAGAGAGAAACATCTGTATGGGAGAGACACATTAATTGGTTGTCTCCCGCATGACCCCAACCAGAGCCAGGGATTGAACTGCAACTGAGGTACATGCCCTTGACCAGACTCAAGGTCTTTTTGGTCTGTGGGTTGATGCTCTGACCACTGAATCAAACTGACCAGGGCCATATCTCAACATTTATTTATTTATTTATTTTGTTTTGACTTATTTTTATTCTTTTTTGTTTTTGTTGTTTGGATAGAGTGAGAGAGAGAGAGAGAGAGAGAGAGAGAGAGAGAGAGAGACCGAGAGAGAGAGAGGGAAACATTGACATGAAAGGGAACATTGAGTGGTCTCCCACTCGCACAACCAAACCAGGGCCAGGGACAAACTGCAACCAAGGTACATGCCCTTAGCGGAAACCGAACCCGGGTCTCTCTGGACTGCAGGCCGACACTCTAACCGCTGAGCCAAACTAGCCAGGGCTACTTTTATTCTTGAATGTATTACAGATGTCTCCCCTTTTTTCCCCATTGATCCTCCTCCTCCCCAATGCCACTCCACTTCTGCCTTCTCATACTATTGTCAGTGTCCATTGGTTATGCATATATGCATAGAATTTCTTTGGTTTATCTCATCCCTCCCTCCCTCTCCCATTTCCTTTGAGGTTCATCAGTCTCACAACAAAATTTTACTTCTTAATCCTTCTTTTATACCCATCCCTCAACCTTCACCCATCTGGCAAGCAGCAAAAAGTTCTCTGTATCTATGAGTCTGTTTCTGTTCTGCTTGCTCATTTTGTTTGCAGATTCAATTGTTGATAAATATGTATTAATTGCCATTTTATTGTTCATATTTTTGTTTTTCTCCTTCAAGAAGACTCTTCAATATTTCATGTAATACTGGTTTGGTGGTGATGAACTCCTTTAGCTTTTTCTTGTGTGTGTGAAAGTCTTTATATGTCTATCAACTCTAAATGATAGCCTTGCAGGATAGAGCAATCTTGGTTGTAGGTCATTGCTTTTCATCACCTTGAATACCTCTTGCCACTCCTCTCGGACTCGCAAAGTTTCTTTTGAGAAATCGACTGACAGTCTTATAGGAGCTCCTTTGTAGGTAACAAACTGCTTTTCTCTTGCTGCTTTTAAGATTCTCTCGTTGTCTTTAACCTTTGGCACTTTGATGATGATGTGTCTTGGTAAGGACCTCTTTGGGTTTGTCTTGTTTGAGACTCTCTGTGTTTCTTGGACTTGTATGTCTGTTTCCTTCACCAAGTTAGGGAAGTGTTCTGTCATTATTGTTTCAAATAGGTTTTCAATTTCTTGCTCTCTCTCTTCTCCTTCTGGCACCCCTATGATGCGAATATTGGCATGCTTGAAGTGGTCCCAGAGGCTCCTTACACTATCCTCACTTTTTTTGATTTATTTTCTTTTTGCTATTCTAATTGGGTGTTTTTCATTTCCTTATATTCCCAATCGATGGTTTGCTTCTTGGCTTTATCTACTCTACTATTGATTCTCTTTAAATTATTCTTTATTTTAGTTAGTGCATCCTTCGTTTCTGACTGGTCTTTTTTATCTTTTTGTTGTTCTCACTAAGTTCCTCAGAGGTTTCCTTAAGTTCCTTGAAGGTCTCACTAAGTCCCTTGAATGTCACACCAAGTTCCTTGAGCAACCTTATAACCTGTTTTCTGAACTCTGCATCTGATGAATTGCTTATCTCCATTTTGTAAATCAGAATTTGTATGTACTTGTTTTCATCTACCTGGGACGCTGAAACAGGTAGCAGGGATCTAGTTCACTGGTAAGCAGGCTCATTCACACACTCCAGGAGACTGCAGCCAAGCAGCCTTAATCCTCCAAATGGATAGGAAAACCTTCCCCAGGGTATTAAAAGGAGGGGAGGAAATTCCTCTGTTTTCCATATCTCAGCTTTTAAGTATAAAAATTCTATTTACTTATTTGGAAGTTAATTCTTGGTTTTCTTGCCTGGCTGGTGTGGCTCAGTGGATTGAGTGGCATCCCATGGCCCCAGTTTGATTCCTGGTCAGGGCACATGCCCGAGTTTTGGGCTCCATCCCCAATAGGGGGAGTGCAGGAGGTGGCCAATCAATGTTTCTCTCTCACATCGATGTTTCTCTCTCTCTCCCTTTCTCTCTCTCTAAAATAATCAATACTAATAATAATAAATTTAATTCTGGGTTTTCTCATTAGGTTGTCATCTACCTTTTAAGAAAGCAAGCACTATATCTTTGTTCTCAAGTGTTTGTCACGTTGCCTGATACATAATGGATACACAATCAGTGTTAGTCCAATGAGGAAATGATATGAGGAAAATAATCTAATAGGGCTGAAACTGAAAAGTGTCTAATACACTTCTGCTGGTCACCAATATGGAGCTGTGCTGCTTGATAACTTGAATAAGAGTTAAACCAATGTCACCACTAAGAGACCTTGGAAAGGGATTAGATATTTAAGGGAAGGCTAAATACTATCATAATTCCATTACTGATATAAACTCAAATATTTATAAAGCATCTACTCATGCATTGGAGATAAAACTATAAATAGAACAGAGGTCCTGCCCTCAGTTTAATATGAATCACACTAAAGTAAGCACTTACTTACTTAATGTAGCACTTACTTCCATTACAAAGTTCATATATGAGAACTTTTGCATAAGGCCAGTGAGAATCACATAAGTTTGACTAACATAGATGAAAGGATCCAGTGAAGTATATTCAAAAAAGTAGTAGATGCATCTGATAGGCAAATAGGGGAAGAGTATTTATATAGAAATAAGAGATACAGACAAATCAAGAAATATGAGAAATTAGGATGAACTGTGAGAACATTGAGTAATTGGGATTTTTTGGTAAAATATAGGCTTTGTGTGTATGTGTATGAGTGTCATGAGTGTGTGTGTGTGTGTGTGTGTGTGTGTTCTGAAGTGGTGGATGGTAGTGATGGACTGTATCCTGAGGGTCCTGAATGGTCTGTGAGGCTTGTTAAAGACCTTGGACTTTGCAGCATAGACAATGGTAAGGCATACAGGTTATTTTAAACCTGCTCAGCTTAATGTGGTTTAACCATTGAAAAGAAACAAACAAATAAACAAAAAATACAACTGTGCCTCATTTTTCAGATATAGAAACACTGCCAGATAGAATGTTGGTTAAGAAAAAGTCCTTACCTAGAAATAAATGCCACACTTACTCTAACAAGATCTTCCACTAACTTATCCAGGGTTCTCCCAAAACCAGAGAGCAAATCAAAGGCAGGTCACCTCGTTTGTTAATAAAGCTACTCTATCTGGTAAGAACAAGAAACAAGGGAACAAAAAAGTTGTATGCAGCGAATTACTGAGTCACCACCTGCATGTGCCCAGTGCTCAGTCTCACAGGAAGGTCTGAAAAGCATTTCTGAGGATGTATTTTTCCATTCGCTTCTGTGCCCAACTGGTCAAAGGTGGTCCCTCAGGTGTTAACACTGAGGGACTCTGCAGATGATCCACGTGGCAGTATCAGAGAAACTGCCCAGGACAGGAAGGCAGGCTTTGGAAGAGGCAAAATGAAGTCTCAGCTACTTGCAACTGGCCAAAGCTGCTGAGAGCAGGGACCAACAAGATGCCTCCTCCGTTCCCACATGCTGACAGTCACCTTAAAAGGCAATTTTTAAAAGTCTCTTCATTTCCACAGTAGCAGGATGCCTGGTAGAAATTGCACTAGTAAAACAACTTCGTGACTGAATGTTTCACTTTGCCGGCAGTTGCTGACTCAGCGTCACCTACACCCAGGTTCTGTCTTGTAAGCATGCTGTCACAGCAAGTTGGGCACAGATTGCAACTTGCTGGCAAGGTGAAAGTCATGCTGTCTCTTCCCATCTCAGGACTGACTTGACCTCACCAGGGGCTTTGGATGGAAAAAAAGCTGGTGTTCCTGAAGTGCCTTTCCACTGTGGACTTCACCTCAACGGCAGATCTTCCGCCAGCACCGGAGCAATTTGTTTCTCTCCTCTTCCCTCTGATGCATTTTCATTTTAACCTTTTTGCAAGAGTCATCGATATGTCTGCCAGTCGGTGTTGGAGGAAATGTTTGTCAAGATCTCTAAAGTTATTACTTTTTTTTTTTTCCCTTTTCATTTCAAAGGAAAAGGACAATTTTTTTGGAATATCAGAAAAAGAGAAGAGTGCTCCTTCGGCAGCACATCCACTGCAATTGGAACGATACGGAGAAGATTAGCGTGGCCCCTGCGCGAGGATGACACGCGAGTTCGTGAAGCGTTCCATGTATTTTATTTTATTTTTTTAAAGAGAAGATTTGTGAAGGGTAATTCCTGTGAGAGCTGATGAGACTAATCTTCCTTGAATGATCATGACTCCTTATAACAAGGACTAAAACCATTCTCTTTTCAAATGGATTTTTTTTTTTTTATTGAAATAGCTTGTTCAGTGGGATGGCAATTTAGATGCATGTAACTTTCTTGATTGTCAAGTTTATAGTGAACCCCATTTATCCTTGAATCATTTCCATTTCCTCATGCATGACAGAGAGAGAGAAACTGCAAGAAGATTTTGTAAAAAAAAAAAAAAGTAAATTTACCTCCATTGTTTATTCACAGATTGAAAATAAAATTGAACAATAGGTGGTCTGATTATGTATTTCTATTTTCAGTATCCATAACAGAAATAATAGCAATAGTGAAAAAATAATAACTGCCATTTGCTTGCTGTCTGGAAAGCATGCCAAGTCAGAGGACAGCCGCCAGAGCAAATCTTACTTTAAGACGATTTCACTCATTAAAGAAATTCATAAAATTTGTTACACCCCGTGCACTGAAGGCTGGATTGCTTACACCATTTGTGAAATGGTGCAAAAAAAAAAAAAAAAAAAATAGCAAGTGCATTTTATACTTGACTGCCATTAAACCACTGCCAGACCATCCGTTGTGCACTATTTATAACTTTTAATGCAATAGATTTAATGCAGCGCAACCCCAGTCATTTCTGGAGCACATGCCATGTTCAGTATAACACACTCGTTTTTTTCTCCCTCCTTTTTTCCTACTTCTCAGAAAGGATCAGAGTACGAGTGCATTCAAGAAGAGCTTTTGGAATGTCTCACCGTAAAACCTGTGACTCAGGTGTAACCTCTGATTTCATTTCACTGCCGCGGCGCAGAAACGGAGTCTTCTTATTCTTCAGCGGGATTCTAACAGCCCTCCTTAGCTTTGATTCTCTGTGCTTGCACTGACAGAGCAAACAAAAAGCAGAAACCCTCTGATATCCAGTGGAAAGTACATACTAAAGATGAGAAGAACAATGAATAAACTTAGTACTATATTTTGATCAGTAAAAGGGATAGCATTGCTTTTCCTCTAGTAGAAATAATCATTTTATATGTAAGTTTAAATATAAAACCTTATATCTTCATGAGAATCTACTTATAAATTCCTTGGGAGCTAAGTAGAGGTAACAGTAGCCTACGCTAGTTCTCTATTGCGGTAAAGAGATAAGTTGCACGTAAACATCTCTGGATGAAGTGACTGCGTGGCCATTATTTGCTTCAGTTTGCTCATCAGCCCAATTCAGTTGAATAATTTAGGGATCAGAATAAATGTTTAAACATGAGCTACTCTTTCTGCAAGTATATAGCCTGATCACAATTTTTTTTTAATTTTGCATTTTCAAATGTCTAGCATGGTATTAATAATAAAAAATTAAATAATGTTTTTGAATTTTTACTTTGTGCCAAGCACTGCTACAGCAGATGAAATAGACAATTACAGTAGATTAAGGATATAAACTGCAGGTCTTTGCCAATGTGCTACCGTTCCACATCCACTCTTGGAAAGGAATAATTCTTTGCATCTACCGTTTAGGTTTATGTTAAAAGCTTTAGAATCGATTCATCTGAGTTAAAGTTTTGAATCTCCAATTTGCTAGCCCAATTTTCCTGAGCATACTACTCAAATCCTCTGAATCCCTCCCTTCGTTTGTAAAATGTAGTTACAGGACTATGTGTCTGACGTCGCCTTCACAGACTCATTACAGAATTAGGTCAGTGAATGTATTTAATGTCCCACGTACAGAGCTTGCTAGGTAGTTAGTCTGCCAATAATTGAAGCTACTATTAGTACTTATTTTCATTCATTGTTTTACTTGTTATTCATTATTTTAAGGTGTTGTTTTTACTTAAAGGATATTTTCTTTCTTCCAATCTCACATTTTTAAAATTGATGTATAGTTTTTTGAAATCCTTGTCATTTGGGAGGGAAAATCATGCACATTTTTACAGTGGTTATTTATCAGCAGTGTTTAAATAAGCTGTTTGTTGCCTGCTAGTGGGAAGAATATCTACTGCTGTTCTCATCTCCTGCTTTTACAATGTCACTCCTTTTGCGGAATGGAATCCCTAATTTCTTCCTACTTTCCCCCCTCTTCTCATTGTTGGAGGCTATTCCACTGCAGTTAACCATACAGTCAGTCACCCACACAACCAGCCACCTTCTCTCTTGTGCTTCTTCTTCTTTTAAAAAAAAATAATTTAATTATTTACTTATTTATTTTGTTACAGATGTCCCTCCTTTTTCCCAAATTCGCACCCTCCTCCTCGCTCCTACCCCACTCCCACCTTCACAGTAGTGTTGTCTGTGTCTATTGGTTGTGCAT
The DNA here is from genome assembly GCF_014108415.1 of Molossus molossus. Classification (NCBI taxonomy): domain Eukaryota; kingdom Metazoa; phylum Chordata; class Mammalia; order Chiroptera; family Molossidae; genus Molossus; species Molossus molossus. The sequence continues at coordinate 22,586,308 of NW_023425344.1, forward strand.
ATACGCATATAAATTCTCTGGTTTATTCTATTCCGGTCCTCTCCAACTCCCCCTTGCTCTGAGGTTTGTCTGTCTGTCCCCGACTTCCATGTCTCTGGCTCTATTTTGTTCATGAGCTTCTTTTTAACTGACAATAACTATTTTGAAGTATCATTGTTATGCCAGCAGAGACCTGGATTCTAGAATTCAAGTTTTAAACACACTATCTGAAATTATAATATTAAACATAGTTTTGATATGTGTTATAGAAGTTTCTGGAGGAAGTCACTCATGTTTGTGGAGATAACTTAAGATTCTCAGTGTTGAACAACTGATTTAGAATTCCAAATATCTTCAGCTATTCAAAATATTTAAGCTCTGTCACACACTTTGATTTATATTAAAAATTAAAAAGCTAACACTTTTAATGTAGCCCAAATGTTTTAAGTAGGATTATTTCAATATATTTGGGGACTGATAATAAAATAAATATTTTTTCAGTAAGAAAAAGGAGAGAGAGAGATTTTGTGGCACTGTGAAAACACAGTTTTATAATATTTCAGAGTTGAATCATTCTGTTGGAACTTATCAAAAATAGATTGTAGATTAAAGGTTAGAATTTATGCAGAGGCAGTAATGGTGTATAAACCTAAGCATTAATATTTACTCTCTTATTAATGCTGTTCTAACAATTATAGCATAAAAAGTATTGTCTACCTCTTTGTTTATTCTCAAAATTCATGAGATAACATATAAGAAACATGTATAAAAGCAATAAATATTTTTGCTTTTAATATTTGAAATTTTTCAGTTGCAAATATATAGAGTGGCACAATATTTTTTATGATTTCATTAATTTATTTTATATGATAAACTATTTGTTTCTTTCTCTTTTAAATACATTCCTATGCTTGCCAAGGAGTGTTAAGTAACTTAATTTTTATTACATTATATTTCATAGGTATCTTCCTTTTCCCAATTTGGATGTTTTTAATTCTATGCTAAATATCAAGCAAATACTTAAAGGTCAAGTTAAAATTCATAGTCTTTATGGATGCATTTGATTCACTTTTGGCCCTCAATTATTTTGAATGCTTATTCAAATTGATAAATATACTTATAAAATATTTAGAAACATTCTTAAAATCCTCAAATTTCATGTTTGAAAAATTAATGAAAGTTCCCACGTGGAACAATTAAAACACACCAATAATCTGCCTTAGAATTTTAGGACATACAGTTGAGCTAAACAACTCCCCTGCAAGAACACAATAATACTTTGCAGAGAAAGAGATGCATTTCAAAATGCGTACAATACACAATTGAATGAAATAAGAATTATTGTTGCTACTCTAACAAAAATACAATGAAAATGAAGAGAAATGAGATGGGTAATTTTGGCCAAGAAAATTGACATGTGCATTGCATCTCAAGGATAGAAATGACTTCAAAAATAACAACAATGAAACAGTCAAGTAGAAAACACCCCGGGTAGACTAGGGAAAGCAATCTGGCTGTGTCAAGAGTTTGCTAATTTGTACAGTACTCTAGCTGCTCTCACCTAGAGGAGTTGGCTTGTAACAAGAATTTAGAATGATTTTACAGACTGTAGATTATATTTTTAAAAATCAATGTTGTTTGTGAATAAAAGTGACATTGATGGTATTATGCTCTGTGAAGGCAAATTAACGCAAGAGTAAGTAATATAGGTATGAGAAAAGAGAAAACAGCAAAGGCACTGATCCATAAGCAATAAATTATTTTTTAGCAGAGTAAATAATTAGAAGTGTGGAAGAAGGATGGATACTGTTAGTATTCTGAGAATTAGAGTAACTAGTAGCAATGAGATTGCATCATACAGAAAGTGGTTTTATACTTCAATGTTGTTTTTATGCCCCCGTCATTTTGCTTAAAGATGACTTGCTTTTGACACTTTTGAAAATACTTAATCCACAAGTACCAGTCCTGTCAGTGTGTCCACCAAAGGTGCTACTCTGTAGAAACATATTTTTCACCTTTAGGATTTACATTTTGCTTTCTTATATTTGGGCCTATGTGTTTCCATGGCATTATGCTTACTCAAGGATTGGTGGGACCCTTGGCAACAGTGGCAATAGCCAGAGGTGCCCGGTGATACCAAGTTTAAGAAAAGCATCTTGCAGATTTTTTCTTATGACATCTGTGAAATTGAAGTGCAGAGAAGTCTCCTTTCTGACAGACTTGCCACATTGGCTCCATATGTCTCTGTACATTTAGGGACACCTGCTCATGCTGGTGTGCCAAAAGATTTAGAAATTCAAAAAAAGAAACACACACACACACACACACACACACACACACACACACACAGAAACGGACTCTTCTCAATTTATGGCCCTATCTCCATATCCAAATACCAATCAGTGATACAGTCACTTGGTGAATCAAATATTTTCTGTATTATATATATGTTATTTCAGACAAATCAGGATTTACATAATTGTTATAATAAAATATTTCAGGTCGTTTCCAGGGAGCTCAGTTGATTGGGGCATTGTCCTGATATGCCAAGGTTGCAGGTACAATCCCCAGTCTGGCCACATACAAGAATCAACCAACAAATGAATGCACAAGTAAGTGGAACAACAAAAATCACTGCTTCTCTCTCTCCCTCCCTCCCTCTTCCTTTCCTCTTTCTCTCTAAAATAAATATTTCAGGTAATCAACTGTATTTAAATGTGTGTGTACAAATCTCAAAATCTTTCTTTTCTATACATATATCTTAATATAATTTGTACACTAACATGTGACAAAATCCTTAAGCTGGTAAAACAAAACAAAACAAAACAACAACAACAACAAACATGAGATACACATATATTCTCCATTTCAAGAACATACTCTCACAGTAAATTAATGAGATTGAATTAATGCAAATTAATTGAGAAGTTGAATCTGGAAATACCTCTTACTTAAGATATTGTTTAGCTTTATTTTCTATTATATCAATATTATGAATAATTAGCCAAATGAGTAATTGCATAGTAAGTTTTTAATATAAATAATATTTTGTCTTATTAAAACATACTTTTTGGAGTATATTCACCATGATATTTCAAAACATTAAGGATGAGCTTTCTAGTAATTACACAGTCTAGGAATTGAGAGCATATTGGAATAAACATGGTCATGGACAAAATTTAGCATTTTTTAAAGATCAAAATATCAGTGGGTTGCTGTTTTTAGCCTTGAGTCTGAGGAATTTTTTGCAAAGTCTCTGTGTAAGTGATAACTTGCATTTAACCAAACCATTAATAGGAGAAATCTAATTCAATGTCACTAACTGCAGATAATCTTCAAATCATGTTAAAATGCATAGATGAATTTATGTTTCATTCTATAATCCCTCAAATAATTTACTTTATTTTTTACTCTGTGTTAGGTCCTAGGATCACAAAGATGAACACAATAGGATTCTCACCCTTAAGGAGCTCTGGCTTAGTAGGCAAGGCAGATACATCAACACATATGCATTTTTAATGTGAAGTAGACGTGGATTATGGGTAGTGGATTTATCCTGCATAGAGTAGGATCTCAGAAAGGTTTTGTTAAGTGAAATAGTAGATTATATCTATGTTTTAAGAAAACAGTACTAGTGAGAGTGTGGATGGTGACTGAAGGAGTGATTTATTGCGAGGACAAATTGAAGCTTATTTTAACAACTAGCGACGGTTTGGAAATTTCTGTATATTAAGAATCTTAAGTTGCCTTTTAGGTCAGGAAAAGCTTTCAGTGACAGTTTCACTGAAAAATATGTTTTTTTTTAAAAAATTATTAAATGAAAAGAGAGAAGAACATGGATTTTGACTGAAATATAAGTTTTAGAGTTGTTTAAAAAAGCCCTGGCTGGTTTGGCTCAGCGGTTAGAGCGTCAGCCTGCGGTCCAGAGAGACCCGGGTTCGGTTCCTGCTAAGGGCACGTACCTCGGTTGCAGTTTGTCCCAGCTCTGGTTGGGTCATGTAGGAGGTAGCCACTCGATGTGTCCCTTTCGCATCGATGTTTCTCTCTCTCTCTCTCCCTCCCACTCTATCTGAACAAAAACTGTAAAAAATGTTCTCGGGTGAGGATAAAAAAAAAAAAAAAGTTAGATATCATATAAGCCAATACCCTTATTTTGTAGGTGCTAAACAGAGGCCCAGAAAGGCGAAAGAAAATGCCTATTAAAAAACCTAAGGAATAACTAAGCCATGGTTTTAGTCCAGTTAGAGTGACTACTTCTCACAAGAAACCTAGTTACTCAGTCTAGTCATAGATACACACCTGTAATCATGAAAGAAAAGCAACCACAAAACATTTAGGGACTCGAATTAAAAATACAGGAAGAGGAATTTGTTTAAGGGTTCTAGTGCTCAGTTCCAAATGACGAGATAAGGACTTTGCACCCTTGTTGTAATTGCACTACAGAGGTGTAGTCATTCAGAATTAATGCAAATTTCCTGAAGATTTTAGGTGCAGAAATAAACAAAGGCCGCCCAGGGAAGAACAAGCAGAGCGTGTACTCAGAGTTTGCTGGATCAGAAGAGCCAGCCGTCATCAGGTGAAGGTGCTGGCAGGGGAGGAAGCTTTCCAGTTGTGCTGGGGTGGAAGTCCTTGGCGTGGAGAAGCTGGAATCATGCCAACGAGAAGCACGAGGCATCCTATGTGATAAGGTCGGAGAGCATATTTGGTTTACAGTGGCTAGGAAATGCATTCACAATTGGCGTTCTCTTGCTTTTGTCCATACATATAACAGGACTGCCAACCAAATCCGTTCCTGTCGAAAACTCATTGAATGTTTAAGAGAAAAAAAGTAAATGGGCAGAGGTTGCTTGTATTTCTTTTTTCCGTTTTTTTCAATGAAATCACATGCTCTTGGATAAATGTTGGTTTCACTTTCTCACTCAAATGTCTGTCTTTTCTTTGAGTTTACTCATACTGAGTAAGCCATGTTCTTTTACAAATAATTTTAGCTAAAAATGATCCTTTTCTTCTATCCGTGGCTGACAATCATATGCAAAATGATGGGTTTTATAACTTACAAGGTATATGATATCTCTCCTGCTTAAATAAAAGTGATAGATGATAACCACAAATCAACATTTAACATTTCTTTTTTTTAAAATCCTCACCCGAGGACATTTTTTTATTTTCTTTTATTCATACAGAACAGAAGGGAGAGAGAGGAAGCAAGAGAGAGAGAAACATCGACGTGAAAGGGACATATCAAGTGGCTGCCACCCTCACAACCCCAACCAGGGCCTGGACAACCGAGGTACGTGCCCTTAGCGGGAACTGAACCCCGGTCTCTCTGGACCGCAGGCCGACGCTCTAACCACTGAGCCAAACCAGCCAGGGCTAACATTTCTTTTTCTCCTTTATCTCAATATACTTCTTTAAAGACAGGACAGAGAATGGTTTCTTTATATTCAGTGATGCATGCTATACACACACAGACCATACTTTTGAATAATTATCATAGTTAAAAACCCTTATCACCTTGTCACTCTTTAACTGCACATCGTCCTGTTATTTATGTTATTTACACACAGCCGTAATTAAAGTATGCTGGCAGAAAGCCATGCAGCTGGGAGGAGTCATACTCAGTCCGCAGGATTGGTCCTTCGCTAATTGCCTGCTTGAAAGTTGTGGGTTATTGTTAAGCTAATTTAACTTTTAATTCAAATTATTTTCTATGTTCAAAATGTGTTTAGATTAATTCTAAATGCAAAGTTTAACTCCCACTCCTTTGAAATGCTTTGAGGTAGTGTGCGAGAACATGGCTTTAAGTCAACAAGTAACGATCCGTCTGTGCCAACTCTACACTCTCATTTAGGTTATTCGTGTCAGAAATGCTTCTGTGTTTCATATGTACATATTTCATTCAGAAGCACCTTTGTCACTTTATCTAGAAATGCTCATCACTGGTCTCCTTCTACTTGACTATGTGTGGTAAAAATAAGGGAATAGTTTCTAAATGAAGTTGCTTATGATAAAGCCCCAGGAGACCAAACCTAGACTTAATTACAATGTCAGCTCTCCCAGAAAATGGACTCTTGAAGCTTTTAATCAGTAATCACCAGACCAGCACTAGTTAGATCATCTCCCTGGTAGGCCCCCGCCATGTCCTAAAGAAAATGGTCACAAGCTCCAATCCACTTGTTTTTGCCTATTCTAGCTCCCTTGTCCCTGTTCCTTTCTGCCTAGAAAGCTTTCAATTTGTGCAGCCTTTTTCTTTTTTTAATCCTCACCTGAGGATACTTTTCCATTTATCTTCAGATAGAGTGGGAGGGAGGGAGAGAGAGAGAAGCATCATCGTGAGAGGGACACATTGACTGGCTGCCTCCTGCACAACCCGACCAGGGCTGGGGATGAACCATAACCGAGGTATGTGCCCTTGACCGGAATCGAACCCGTGACTCTGGTCCACGGGCCTACACTCTAACCATGGAGCAAACTGACCAAGGAGAATCTTTCATTTTGTATAGCTTTTTTTTCTTTTTTGCTCACGTAAACTGTTAAACATTTTAATATACCTCAGTTTATCTTTTAACAGATGCCATAGTCTTAGTAAGCAATGATAGAAAATGATTGAGATTAATGTACTTTGAAATAAAAATGTTTTGGCATAAATTTGCCTTGCTTCAAAGGATACAAAATTCTTCTCGTGAACCTAAGTGATTTTGATTTATAACTAAATACCTACTCAATGATATCTTTAGCTTACTACTTTCTAAGTTTAATTTATATTTTGGAACCATCTCCTTGCTGACATGTTTAGAGACCAACATACTTAAAACCCCTAATTATCTTGTCTTAAGACAGTTAACGTCAAGTTCTTAACCTTTCCTTGAAACTTACTTTGCGTATCTCTCTTCTTCAAAGAACTGCCACAAGTTGGGGCAATAGCTCACCTGACACTAAGTCGTATCACATTTCTGGATAACCAATCTTCACGTATTAAAACTTATTTTCACTAAACTACTCACCCATTGGATGCACCTTTGCTCTCAAGGTTGGAAACACAAAGATTGTTTTATTCTTGCTAATGTCACACTCAATACCCATTTCAGAAAATTGCTGGTGTCCAAAGAGGACTGAAATATTACGTTCTCCAACACTGGTGGTGGGAAGTGAGTGTTTTAACTGCCCAATCAAAACCTCCTTAGATTATGCACAAAAGCACCCTGCATTTCGGATTTGAGACTGGGTTTTGAACTCCCAGTTTTAAAGTAGTATTTGATGGGCAAAGGCCCTTAAGAACTACATGATTCTCAGAGGCCAGGGGTAGCTATATAATGTTAATGTGTCTTTATAATGATGTCTTTATATTTATCATGTCACACTATCATAAGTGAGCTTTAAAACATTTTTCTTAAGAAATGTTGTTGGTATATTTGTATGTCTACCACTTAGACATCTGATTCTTCATTTAACATTTTTTTGTGCTAGGGATCAAAACAGAGAGATAGTAAGATATTAATTGATAAGACTTCTGTTTGAACTATAATAAATCAAAATGTGTAAGCCAGACATTTTTACATAACTTAGTATGTTTTTTAGGTATGAGTCTAGAACTTTAGAACAGAGGTAATCATATGCTCAGTTGTGTGTCTGTCTACAAACATAAAGATAGACGACACATTAGAAAAAGATATGTTTACTTTTTGGAGATGTGGTTAAGTAAAATAGGGGAAAAAATCAAAAATAAGTTATATTTAAGTAAATGATATGAAAAGTTGAAGGGTCAAATTGGAGTAACTAGAAAAGGGATTTTGCTAATTTCAAATAATTTTTTTTTAAGTTTCAGTGATATTACTATAATATAAATCTTAAATGTTATTCAATGTATATTGCATAGCAAATTAAGTAGAATTAAAAATGCAATTTAACCATATAGTATAATCTTTTGCTGCATATTTTGCATTGGTTTGCATATATTATATTAAGTGAGCTCCAACCCAAAGTATGAAATAGCCTTTAGATGTTGTTTTCCATAGTGATAAGTATATGTGATTACAGATATATAATAAGAATTTAAAAATGTATTCCTGAGGAACAGAGGATTATGTACACAATGGTAAAATAAACTATATACTAAACCTTCTAAACGTATTTTCACAACTTCTACTTGTAAAAAAAGATCATTAGTAGTCAGAAAACCCTAATAGTACCAATTAAAAAAATAAATTTCCACCTCACTGTATTTTTCAAAGTAGTGAGAAAATGCTAGATTGTGCCTTGGGGAACAAAATATATAACAGGCATGAAAAATGTTTCATTTTTGATGCTGCTTTCAAATGACAGCATAATATGTTATGGATCATTTGATTTTTCTGTATAAAAACGCAATTCAGCACCCAAAAAGGCATATGCTGCTAACGGCATGTGTTGCAGTCCTTTGTACGACAGCTGGCAACAAGCAAATGCCAGTCAAAACACAAAATGTCAAGCAGAAAATTCCCCCAATAAAAGTAGCAAAAAAATCATTCATAAATAAGCTTCATTAAATGCCTTGTATTAATTTCAAACATCATTAATCAAAAAAATCTGCAAATTATAACCTAGAAGACTAGAAGGAGCTCAGAAAAATGGAGCATGGTTTCTTGTTTATCTTATGAGATTAGGTTAGTCCTTTTCATCATCTCCCAGGTCACTGATGAAAGCCCTATTTTAAATAAGCCTGCTTTTGGGACTACTTCGACCTTCTTGTCTGCAAACACAAATGAACACTATTAACAACTACACATCTTATTCCATTCTTTCCTACGTTTAAAGAAAAATGGCTTTAAGCTTATTTTTCAGTCTTCTTCCATGGAGAAATGTTTAAAGTAAATATTTATTGACATTTATTATGGCTCAATTGTTTGGCTTTACGGAGCTGAGTTTCGCTGTAACGTCACAGACTGGTTCACGGTCAGGCATGAAGATTCATGGCTACGCCGGAGTTTTATCGTTTATTAGAGCCAAAGCGACAGAAAATTTCACCTCCTAAGTGAGATCATTACTGCTTTTTACTTCTACCTCAGCACCTTTCCCCCCTAACTCATTTAATTAAAAAGAACAAGGGAGTTGAAAGGGAAGCATTACAATGAGCAAAGATATAATAATAATAATCAGCTAACCAAGAAAGCATATTTCCTAGTCATCATTATCTTCTCTAGTGTGAGAAAACTATTCCTGTCGAGGTTCAGAGCCATTCAGCAAAGGGAGCTAAATGCAGCTGGTGAGATATGACGACTCCATCCTGTTAGCCCCGAACTTATTGCAGAGGTTATACATTCCCCTTGGTTACATATGGATTTATTTCCTGCCTCTCCAGCTCCTTCTCTCGCCACCTATGTGTGTGTGTGTGTGTGCATTTGTGTTTTCATTTATATATAGATAAGTAATTTTGCACGTTAAATAATTTCTATAGTATTTATGCATTTTATGTAATGTATTTATATTATATTTATTATGATAGTGTCATATACACTATAATTATAATATATTTACATATATTATTTATATGCATTTGATATGTATTATGATATGTATAAATAACTTGAGGAAATACCAGAGGTGAGAAAAGTTAAGATATTTAGCATCAACTAGATTTTTTTATTGAATGTACTTACGATTTATTATGCAATATATAAAACAAAATCATAACATTTAGACATAAAAAGACCCTAGTGCAAAACAAACAAACGAACAAAAAATGATGTTAATTAAAAACGTGGTGACGGCTTTCGGATGTTCACACTTGACCTTGCTGGTGTTGCTCCGGTGAACGGCGGGGCTTGCACAGGGGTGGGGTCCCCGCTGTGATGTAGCCTCAGCCGCACACGTGGCCTTGGGAGGCCCAGCTCGGAACCGAAGGGAAGTTCTTCTGCCGTATTTTATCCGCCAGGGCAACTCACAACGCCAGCCCAGGTTCCAGGGACAGGGAAACAGACTTGGCCTTTTAAATTAGGAGAAACTACTCTCAGCATGCGGAGGATGAAAATCCAGGAAGGAGTGAAGACCTGGAACCATGCACGCGACTTACCACAGCAGATTCGGTCGCCTGCTCTTCCCTGTTATAAAACACTACAGGGACGTCCTCCAAAGCCCAAACTGCGCAAAAAGGGGCCAGAGGACTGTACTACATTTTATTTTTATAGAAACACAGACTTCTGAAATTAATCCTATCCATTTTTCTAACAGGAAAAATGTAAGAATGTGAAACACTTCTAAAATATACTAGCTTTGTTTCCAGCTATAAAGCAGTGGTGAATATTTCATAGATTAATTAAAGTGATTTTTCAGATTATAAAAGTAAATGTCATGAAATATAGAATAAAATATATTATTTTACTATAAATGCATGACAAAGACAATAAATAAAGATGAGTTTGATATTTATGTGAGACATCAATTCTAAATGCTTAATTTATTTTAGTGGAGTGCAAAAAAATGCATAACAAATTGAGCATTATTTTATTTATCTAATAGCATCATAAATGTACATGACACACAAAGATCAGTCTTAGACAAATAGCAATTCCCGTTCACAGAAATTATGAGTATACATAAATATCTCTGATAAAGGAGAAATAAACACATTTTAATGGAGGTAAATATATGTCTGAATTTTGAGAATATTTTTAAAGTGGATAAAGTTAGAAATATTATGAATAACAATGAATATATTATGCATTGATATAAATAAGTGACCCACATTTTTACATATTTTCCAAAATTTTATTCTAAAAAATAACCACCCTACACAAAATGAGGCAGTATAGAGTAATCATGTATACCTCTTACCTAAGATTTACCGGTTGTTAGCATGGCCACCTTGCGTTACCTCTTCCATCCTGTAGTCTCCCTCCTCCTCGCTCTCTCTGCTGCCCAACTCCTTCTCCTTCCACTCTCCCTGTTTTCTTTTCACTGAAATATTTGAAATCCTTCAGTACTTAGCTCCTAAGAATAATAACAACCTGCTGGATGACTATAATAGTATTACACATAAAAGGAATTTAATTAATTTTGATATCATAATATTCTCAATATATATAGTACACTTTCAGAATCTCCCATTTGTACCCCAGATGTTCATGATGTCTGCTTTTGCCCTAACCCAGAATGCTATCAGAGGCCACACACTGCACTTCATTGCTATGTATCCTCAATCTTATTAAGTCTAGGAGAGTTCTCAAAGACTTAATCTCTAATGATATGAATAACATTGAAGAATTTGAATCATTTGGCTTATAGAATTTCCAACAATTTAGCTGTACTTGACTGTTAAGTTTGGATAAATTCAGGCTAAAAATTTCTGGTAGAAATATCAAGAAGTCGCCTTCTATGAACTCTCTATTCTAAGAAAACTATTTCTCTTTTGAAAAGTAAGATCATTAATAAGTTCAAAGCAATATAAATATTGTTTTCCCAAACCTATGAATATATTGATTTTTAGAATCAACCCTTGATAGGTGCCTAAATTGTTTAATATGTTAAGTAAAAGAATTATCTAAATTTAACTTATATTTTTCTTTAAAGAAAAACATTCCTTCTTCCTTCCTAATTTTGTGAATTATTATGTACTTCTTGATATCTTCTATAGACTTTATTGTTATTATTCTTTTGGATGCTCACATTCTATAGAATTTGGTCAGAGTGCCATTTTCACTGGGGTCTATACCCTACTGACATATCCTCAGTAGTGTTGGATCACTTTGTTTCCTTGCTTTCTGGCTTAGTGAATGTTTATGGTCACATTTTTTACTCCACTCCTGATATAGAATCAGCCATTTCTCATCAGTCTATTTTGGAGAAGAATAGCACTGTTTAGGTACCCCTGACCCCCAGCTTTTCAAAGCTACATATGTCTGGACACACACACACACACACACACACACACACACACGCATCTATATTGATTTTCAAAGCCCTATGGTGTCAACATACTCAGTAACCCACTTGGGGAATTCTTTCATGCATGCATCTTTTTGATAGGCTTTTATAGCCATATTATCTTTGGAGGTATCAAGAAAAAAGGGGTGTCCTGGCATATAGTAAGTTCACTGTAGTACTACATCTGATTAGAAAATTTAACAATTATTATTTATAAAATAGTAGCACATAAGGAGAAATTTTAGTTTGCTCTAAGGTAAGAGTATGCTTCTAACTTCCACACTTCATCTAATGCATATTTCTAATAATATCTCTTGGAGCATATATTCTTTCATTGGTCTGTCATGGATATGCTGTACAGTCAACATTTTTATACCACCTTTATACATTTTTAAATGTTTCTATTTGAAACAATCCTACATCTAAAGGAATGTTAAAAATTTTTTTTTTTTCTAAACTTTTTGACAGTCAGTGGCTAATATGATGTAGCAATATCTCAAAAAAAAAAAAAAAAAAAAGTTCATTTCTCACATAAAAGAATATGCTATTTTTTTGTTGTTGTTAATCTTCACTCAAGGATATTCTTCCACTGAATTTTAGAGAGAGTGGAAGAGAGGGAGGAACAGAGAGAGAGAGAGAGAGAGAGAGAGAGAGAGAGATACATCACTGTGAGAGAGATGCATCAGTTGGTTGTCTCCTACATGATCCCAACCAGGGTCGGGGATCAAAACTGCAACTCAGAAACATGACCTTGACCGGAATCTAACCCGAGACACTGTGGTCTGAAGGCCGAGGCTCTAACCACTGAGAAAAAAAAGGATATTATTTTATTCAACCACAATATATTCATCAGTGTAAAGAAGTCAACACTGATACATTATTACCATTTAACTTTTAGATTCAAGTTTAGTCAATTATGCTAATAATTTTCATAGGAAACATACACTAAGATCTGTGTTTCATTTTGTTGGAATTATTATTTCTTTGAATCTTGAATAGTTGCTCCTTGACTTTTATGATACTGACAATTTTGACTATCACATGCCAATATTTTGAAGAATGACACTTAACTTGGCTTTGTCTGGTGTTTTCTCATATTAGCAAAAAGTGTCAGAGCAAAGTGGCTAACTTCTCTTTTTTCTTTTTAACATTTTTTCTTTATTGACTTTAGAGAAGGAGAGAGAGATAGAAACACTGATAAGAGAGAACCAATTGGCCGCCTCCTGCATACCCCCCACTGGGGATTGGGCCCGCAACCCAGGCGTGTGCCCTGACCTGGAATCGAACTGGCTACCTCTTCGTGCATGGGTAGATGCTCAACCACTGAGCCACACCAGCTAGGCAAGAGGCTGAGTTCTTACAGCCTAACAACTAGCATACAATTTCAATTTGTCCTAATATTGGTGATTGTAACTTTGATTCCTTGATTTTATGTGAGGTCATCCAGGAGGCTTCTCCATTACAGAGTTACTATTTCTTTTTTCTTTATTGATTTTTAGAGAGAGAAGAATGGAGAGAGGGAGAGAGAGAGAAACATCAATGAGAGAGAACACTGATTGATCTCCTTCTGCATGCCCCCCCTGGGGATCAGGTCCACAACCTGGGCATGTGCCCTGACCAGAAATTGAACTGGCGACGTCTCGGTGCATGGGGCAGCACTCAACCGCTGAGCCACACTGGCCAGGCCAGAGTTACTTTTTCATCCTTTTGCAGTTAAGAAGTAAATTATACAAAGGTACTTGGAGACTCCAGGCAGTAGCTCCTCATCAGTACCCTACTCTGTACAGCTGAGCCCATAGCTACCGCCCTCCCATCACACTCTTCTTGTTTGCCTGGGCACTGTTTTTAGCTCTGTCATTCCACTCCACCAAAGGGCAAGCAGCACCTTCTGGATTTATAACCACACACACACAAAATTATTTAAGTATTAAATATAAAAGGTAGTTAAACAGACAAAGTTGAATGTGATGCTTAAACACGGAATGTATGAAATTGAAAGACAGATAAATCCAATATTCTTAATAATATAATACTTGGCACTCCAAAAAAAAGTTTTTCCATAATATTCATTTATTTGTTTACTTACTTTAATGTGTTTTTATTTATTTTAGAGAGAGAAAGGAAGGGAGAGGGACAGAGAGAGAGGAACATCAATGTGAGAGAGAAACATCTATTGGTTGCCTCCCTCTGTACCCTGACCGGGGATCAAACATGTAACTTGGCTATGTGCATGGGACAATGTTCAATCAACTGAGCCACACCAGCCAGGGCTTTTCCAGAATATTTAGACTGAATTAACTTTCAGTTTTAATTGGTCTTTCACTCAGGGACTACATATTTTTCTTTCTAATACTATATAAGCAAGTTCTAATCTTCTATCAACAACAATGAAGCTAATCACCTACTAGCTTGAGTGGTGACCTGCAAAGCAAAAGCAAATGTCGACTACTCCTAGTTCCAGCATCCATTTATAACCTTGGTGCATTAACACTAATGAGGGAATTTGTTTCACTCTACTATTTCTAAAATTGCTAAAAGAACATATTCATCACATAAAAAAAGTCCCTGAATAAAATTTTATACTCATGAAAAAATAAGCATCAAAATTTACTCAGCCATAAGAAGTGTACCTCATCAATGCTTTGATCAAACAATTACTAATTGCCTGAAATAAGACTTAAAAAACTCACTTTTAGGTAATATTTCAACATGTCAAAGAAAATGTGTACTACACAGAGGTAAAAAATCAAGGAGGACATTATTCAAGACTATTGCAATAGAGGTCAAGACTTTTATATTAGAAAGAGGGATTGAACTCAACTCTGCTGAAACAAAAGGCAGGGAAGTTTTTTTCAGCATTGGGGTGAGATATGAAAAAGTAGTGGAGGATATTATTGGTGAGGTTGTATTTGCTAATGGACTCTTGTGGAAGTTAAGTTCCTATCCTCCCACAGAGGCTGGAATCTAGAGGCACTGTTATCCTTAATGATCAGATACTTGAGATATTCCTGGATTGTAAAACTGGCCAGAGTCTTTTCAAAAGATGTCTAGAGGCCAGACTGGTGTTGCTCAGTGGACTGAGCATCGTCCTATGGACTGAGAGGTCCTGGTTCAATTCCTGGTCAGGGCACATGCCTGGGTTGCATGTTTGATCCCCAGTAGGGGGCGTGCAGGAGGCAGCCAACCAATGTTTCTCACATCAATGTTTCTCTCTCTCCCTTCCTCTCTCTCTAAAAAAAATCAATAAAAACATATTTAAAAAAGTATATCCAGAGAAAGAATTTATAATTGTAAATTTTCTGAAGTGAATGCTCTAAGGAAAGGGAGGCCAGGGGTTTATAGTCAGGAAAAAATTGAAGTGTAGTCAAGCTGAGAGGAACAATAAGATCATCTTGGTCAGTCAATGATGATCACACAGGTTACCAAGAAACGATAGCCCATGACAATGTTTTATTTTAGGTTTTACCATTCAGTCCATATTCAAACTGCATACGTTCTGTTTGTTTGTTTGTTTTTTTCTCTTTCTCTGGGACCTAGTTTCTATTTCAAGTAACATTAATAAAAAATAAACAACAAAATGTTAGTCAATGCAAAAAACTTTACCTCTGCACTTTATTTTTTCTTACCACTTTACAATTTTTCAAATTTCTCTCAAAGAAATGGGAGAGAGAGAGAGAGAGAGAGAGAGAGAGATACATGGACAACAGGGTGGACACTGGGGATTGGGGAGGCAGTGGGTGGAGGTGGAGAGGGCATAGAGGGGGTAAATGGGAAGGAAAAAAATGAAATGAAGTGAAATAAAAAGTATATTAAAAAAAGAAACATAACACAGTAATTTTACGTATTTCATAGTTGATCCCCAGTATATGATAATGATAATGGAAGACATGCAAATAAGAGCCTCAGAAATAAAAACAACCAAACTGTAGATTAGATCGGCCTCCTCCCACGCTATCAACCCTGGCAGTCTGTTGCATTATTTTCAGGAGAGCATTTTGGCACGTCTGAAATTTGGGTATTCATTAATGTGTTGGCGATTCTAAAACATTTTTCAGGAATAAGAAGAAGATTGGATTTTCTGTGCAGGTCACTACGGCAGGGTTTCAGCAAATGTGCTCTATCCCGGAAAGTGTACTTTAGAAAAAACTTATTGCATCAGGTTTTTTTCTACTTTTTAAGTGCATCTAAAGGGAACAGTTTGTTACAACAAAAACTCATAGATTAAGATTTTTCCAAGACAATTTTTTATATTGGTCCACAAATTTTAAAAAGCCTCTAATAAACAGGGTGGGGAAATAGTCGGTTTACAGTTGTGAGTATGCAAAACACAGACTTTATTCCTGTATTATTATTTATTAATTATTGTACTATTTTCTATACAAACAAATATTGTACTATTTTCTATACAATATGTATTCATTGCCATTTTGTTTGTTCATATATTTTATCTTTTTCTTCAAAAAGACCCTTCATCTTTTCATATAATAACGGTTTGGTGGTGATGAACTCCTTTAACTTTTTCTTGTCTGGGAAACTCTTTATATGGTCATCGATTCTAAATGACAGCTTTGCAGGATAGAGTAATCTTGGTTGTAGGTTCTTGCTTTTCATCACTCTGAATATTTCTTGCCACTCCCTTCTGGCCTGCACAGTTTCTTTTGAGAAATCAGCTGACAGCCTTATGGGAATTCCCTTGTAGGTAACTATCTGCCTTTCTCTTGCTGCTTTTAAGATTCTCTCTTTGTCTTTAACCTTTTGCATTTTGATGATGATGTGTCTTGGTGTGTGCCTCTTGGGGTTCATCTTGTTTGGGACTCTCTGTGCTTCCTGGACTTGTATGTCTGTTTCCTTCACCAAGTTAGGAAAGTTTTCTGCCATTATTGTTTCAAACAGGTTTTCGATTTCTTGTTCTCGCTCTTCTCCTTCTGGCACCCCCAAGATGCGAATTTTGGCACACTTAAAGTTGTCCCAGAGGCTCCTTACACTAACCTCATTTTTTTAGATTCTTTTTTCTTTTTGCTGTTCTGATTGGGCGTTTTTTGCTTCCTTATGTTCCAAATTGATGGTTTGCTTCTTGGATATATGTACTCCACTATTGAATCTGTGTAAATTATTCATTTCAGTTAATGTCTCCTTCAATTCTGACTGTGCATACATAATTTCTGACTGGTCCTTTTTTATGCTCTTGAGGCCCTCACTAAGTTCATTGAGCATCCTTATAAGCTGTATTTTGAACTCAGCATCTGTTAGGTTGCTTATCTCCATTTCGCTTAGTTCTTTTCTTGGGGTTTTGTTCTGTTATTTCATTTGAGACCTGTTTCTTTGTCTCCTCATTTTGGCTGCCTCCCTGTGTTTGTTTCTGTGTATTACTTAACGAGTGGTATGGGGCTAGCTGAGACCAAATGATGCTCGTTTGAAAGAATTTAGGGAAAACCTTAAGCAGAATCCAAGACAGGCCAATCCTATGGTTAAGCAAGGGCAACAGCTTGGATGGGCCTGAAAGTTGGGTGGGGCGGGGCCTCAGGGAGTCAGCAGGGCGGGGCTACCAGTGTGAGCCAGGTTGCTGGAGTCCCAGATATGGTGACTGTCTGCTGCCCCCGGGGAGGGCTCACCAAAGGAACAAAGGCCTCTGACAGCACGTTTGTCCCGGAGAAAGCCCCCTCTCCAGCCCTCGCTCCAGTGCCAAACAGCTCAGTTCTTCCCTGTATGTCTCTGGCGCCCCTCGAGCTGCCTCCCCTCCGAGCTTAGAGGGAGAGAGTCCGATAAGTCCGTGTGCAGGCCCTTTAGGGAGCTGCCTGGGGCTCCAGCCGCCTCAGCCTCCCTGAGCCTCAGTTCCTGCTGGTTTTTCCAGCCAGAAGTGATGGGGATTCTCTTCCTGGCACTGGAACCCTGAGCAGGGCACCTGGTGTGGGACGGGGACCCCTCAGTCCTCAGGAAGGACCTTCCCAGCCATGGGAGCCTCCTGATTTTTATCCGCCACACGTGGGTGTGGCACCAGCCCGTCCCCTCTGCCCCCTACGAGTCTGGATGTAGCTGCTGCTTTAATTCCGTAGTTGTAGGACTTTCATTCAGCTGGATTTCAGGCGGTTTTGAATGGTGGTTGTTCTGTAGTTTAGTTGTAACTTTGATGTGGTTGTGGGAGGATGCGATACCATGTTTACCCACCCGCCATCTTGACCAGAAGTCTCATTTAATTTTTAATAAAGGTCCTATGAGGTTAGATATTTTTATGAGGCCTGTTTTGAAATAAAAATAGATCTTATTTTTTTTTTAAGGAACCTGTCCGTGGTCACCCCGCTGTGACACGAGGGAGCCGAGGCTCTCAGGCAGGGGTGTACGATTCCAGGATCCACGTGCTGGCCCTGTGGGCCCTCCTGGTAGTGCTGGCAAGGCGCGGCCACTAGAAATCACAGTGGAAAGTGCAGAAGAAAACACAAAGGGAAATGTAAATAATTAGAAGTGTTTGACGATATACTGGAGACCAGTGGAAAAGTTAATGAACTTAAAATAAAGTGCCTGCAAAGATAATCAAATTAAAACCTTTGATGATAAAATCTACCTTTATTCCTAGATACAATGGCAGAAGTAAGAAATGGATTTGTGGCTTTTATTTTGGTAAAAAATGTAAATTCAAAGAAATAATGGGATTAAGTTCAGCAGGACATCTCTGTTAAGGAGCTGAATCAAATAAAGAATAAAACTGGAAACTGGGTAAATCTGAAAGCCCTCTTTCTCTCTCTCTCTCTCTCTCTCTCTCTCTCTCTCTTTCTCCCCCTCTCTCTCACTCCAGATACATATATTCCTGTATACTGATACCAATAATTTAATAACAATGATGGCTGTCATTTACTTAACTCTTAAATAACTTGGATAGCTTAATAAGACAATGAAAAAAATAAATTGAATTAAACATCTGGCAAGATTATTCCAGTTCATTAATAAATATTTTAATGAAAATATAAATTATTTCTGAAAATTATATCCTATTTTATATGCATGAGAGGAACGAGTAATCCAATGCAATCCTCTCAGGAATGTGTTTTTAGTCCAAATGATTATCTTTAACAGTTCCACTTTGTTTATTAGTCGGAACTCCAGAATATCAATATTTTTTACAAAGATCTAGTTTTATTGTAAGAAAAAAAGAAATGTGTATAACCAATTTTTAAATGTCCTTGAAACACTACAGTTGGCAGAATCCCTACCCAAGTATAAAATAAGCTTAGCTCCCAATTAAAATGTTACAAGTTGGTACTAAATCTAAGCAACAATCTGAAACCTTCACTAACACAAAAGTTGTCACCATTTTTTTTGAAAGGTGGCAGACAATACCATACTAAAACGGAAGTTTTTAAAAGTAACTATCCTAAGAGCAAAAGAATTCAAAGATAGAAACAATGAAGAAATACAGTACTGAATTAAGATGTGTTGTTAGACTATTCCATTTCTTTCTTTCTTTTCTTTCTCTCCCTCCCTAGCTTCCTCCCTTCCTCCCTTCCTTCCTTCCTTCCTTCCTTCCTTCCTTCCTTCCTTCCTTCCTTCCTTCCTTCCTTCCTTTCTTCCTTCCTTCCTTCCCTCCTTCCCTCCATCCTTCCTTCCTTCCTTCTTTTCTTTCTTCTGCATAAAACTGTGTTGTTTCCAATTGGTCCAATGCATGGGAGAGGGCTCCAGGGTGGTTAAAAGATACCTAGTGGTTTCAGAGAGCGGCTCAGGAAAAAGCCAGACACCAGGGGGAAAACATGTTTCATTTCTTTAAAGACACATTAAAAGAAAGAGGGAGGCCCTGGCCAGTTTGGCTTAGTGGTTAGAGCATCGGCCAGCGGACCAGAGAGTCCCAGGTTTGGTTCCCACTAAGGGCACATACCTCGGTTGCAGTTCTTCCCCGTCTCCGGTTGGGGTCTTGTGGGTGGCAGCCATTCGATGTGTCTCTCTCACATTGATGTTTCTCTCTCTCTCTTCCTCCCTCTCTCCTTCCCACTCTATCTGAAGATGAATGCAAAAGTGTCCTCGGGTGAGGATAAAAGAGGGAGAAAAAGGAGGGAGAAAGGTCTTAGGTGTATTGTATTGAAATTTATAATTCCCTTAAGTGTATAATAATTACCTCTTGATTCTGATGCCAGATTTTAATGTAAAATAATGTTAGTTTAGAAAGTTCCCCTTTCATGAAAAATATGACACCATCCTACAAAATCAAAGTTCTTCAAATGCTCTGGCACTCACAGATGTTTATGTCATGAGAAGCTCAGGCGGTGATTTCTACTTACCCAGGATGGTTATCTATCTATGTTTGCCCCCAGGACAGTCCTGGCCACGGGGTCAATTAATATCATTTCTTAGCAATGGCAATGTGAAAGAGGCAAGTTGAGATTCTCCTGAGGTCTAATAGTTTCACAATCAAATATGAAGAGTCTTATCAAGAGATTTTGGACTTTTACAATATCCTTAACATAATAGATTTATCAATATTTTGGTAATGTTCAACTTAAAAATATACCTTAATAGTCAGTGCCTTTCAAACTCAATCTTCATTTTCAGGAAAGAACTAGAATGATGTTAAACTCAAATAAAAACATCAATATTAACACAATGAGTATGATTTTGTGAGGAGGGCTTGGCATAAATAAGCTTAATTTAAACAATGGGTTGGGGGAGATTACACGTCTTTTATATTACGAATACATATATTTTTCTTCTCTCAATTTTCACCTTTTAAAAAGCATGTTTATCTCTTAATACAGATAAAACAACTTTGCAAGTATGTTGTATACACTGAGCTACTATATGCTGAGAAACTACACAGTGAAGTAGCACCTTCTGCTTAGAGAGGAGGCAACTGACCGCATGGGTTTCAAATAAAGCATCGTCAAAAAAATCAAGTTTATTACAACTTATTAAAACTATTATCTTATTTTTAATCTCTAAGAGTAAGACAGACAAGCATTTTAAAAGAGTCCAACTTAATTTTTTCTTTAATAAAACATAGTCAAAATGGTTGGAGCACAATGAGAAAGAAGAAATCATATGAAATGAAATTGAAATGAGTTAGAGACTGATCATACTGGAATTTATAGATCATGTCAAAGAGTCTAGAATTTATTTTATTTTATTATTATTTTTTTAATCTTTCCCAAGGATTTTTTTTTCCATTTATCTTCAGATGGGGGGGAGGGGGGGAGAAAGAGAGAGAGAAACATTGATGTGAGAAAGACACATCAACTGTCTGCCTCCCTCACAACCCTGACCGGGGCAGGGACGAAACTGTAACCAAGGTACATGCCCTTGAACAAGTCAAACCTGCAACTCTACTGTCTGTGGGCTGAAGCTCTAGCCACTGAGATAAACCAGCCAGGGCTAAAGTTTGTTTTAAATATAACAAAGATCTTTGGTTACTTAAAAGCTTGGAATGGTTATCTAATTTAAATCTTCACTAGTTCAATCTGTCCATTTTGTAGTGATGAGATTAGGTGAAGGCAGAAGAAAAGGAGACTGATTTAGAGAGCATTTGACTTAACCATACAGCGACTGATGGTGTCTTCAACTATGAGGGTGTTAGTGAATTGGGAAGACTTTTGCCTAGCGTGGACAGGATTTGTAGCTTTGTAGATTAGAATGAGAAGATGAGAGAGATGAGGAACACTCATGAGTTATTAACCAGAGCAATTGGTGCATACTGGTTTCATGTACTAAAATATGGAAAATCCAAAGGCAAGTTTGAAAAAGATGGGCTAAGAAACAAAATGTTCTTTGGATATGTGGGATTTGACATACTATTAAAGATTCGTGTGGAGTTATGTAGCAAGCAGTAGAATTTAGAAGTGCACAAGTCTATATTTTCAGGGGAGATTTGAATAGGAGATAAAATATATGTGTGCAGATAAATCCAGGTCAGTGTACACAGCTAGGGCTATCATTTGCCCTACTGAAGATTTCCACACTTTCAGGGATGCTACCTAGCATTCAGATAGAAAGCTCACATCCAGGGAATAGTATTATAAATACTATTTAAACAGTCTTTACCATCAAAATTTTATTAATTTTTTAGTAAATTTTAAAAATTGTATGATATCAGAAGACTATCAATTATCATAAAAAATTTTCGAAATAGACTGTTATTGGTAAAAGTTTTGGTGTTCAGTGTTGGCTCAATTATTTTAGACATCTATAACAAGCCCAAGGATTTAGATCATCTGGGATGGTGCATAGGATCTACCCCCAAGTGTGTCTAAGTTCAACTATTGATTCATGGGATGCTGGTTGACTAATTCTGCTTACTAAATCATGCTTCCAAAATATTAGTGTGCCTGACACAAGTAAACTTTTCATGAAAAATGGAGTGGGAGAATCTGAAAAAGAAAGATAGAATTTTATCATCTTTGTTGGACAAGCTGTAACACCTTCTTTGTAGTATTTGTTTAATGAATGGTTGCCTATGCAGCAGAATTTAGTTGGTGAGATTTTGGGAAAGTTGCCAACTCTCACCCAGCTCCCACTTTGGCAGCCAGTACTATCAGGAGTTGTCAAGGCCACACTGACTGAGTCAGCCTGAAGCACTGGGCTTGTCTGACACTGCTGTCACAGCCCTCTGTGCACCATGGCGCAAGGAAAAGGAGAAGGGGAGATGACAGAACTTGGAAGACAACGTGTTTGACTGTCACTGCAGCTGTTGATGAAGACGAGTTTGCTTGCCCAAGTTCTTTCACAAATCTGCTGAGGTGTTCCACTGCTTGCAAACAAAACTTGTATAAGGTTAGGCAAGATAGAAAGCCCTTCAGCGTAATGAAAATGAACCCCTTCTTCCTGATGAAGCTTTATATCCCCTCCTCTCCCTCAATAACAGTCTGGAGAGGAAAAGCATTCAAATACACACAGGTTTGAGCATCCAAAGATTAATTACTCCTGATCTAGATACTTCCTGTCTCTAACTACTCTCAAATCACATTTAAATTCATTATAGCCTATGATATAAAATTGCTTATTTAATGTAACTTGTCTCCAAAGGAGATTGCTAACTCCTCAAGGTGAGGGGCAAGGACATTGGAAGGACCCTTGACAAGGGAGCAGAATTAGAGAATATGATGACGATCAGTTTTACCTATCTCAACCCCTGTTTAAATGGGTTCTTTCGGAGAAAAATGACTTGGTCTCTCAAGGATGCACTGTGTCACATAGGAATTCCACATTTGCATAAGCTAGTATCCTTGATGAAATTTACCTATTCCTTAATGTGCTGGTACCCTCCCCTTTATTACACTTTATCGATCTCCAGGCCATAGCTCCCTTAGCATTCACACTAAGTGTGATGGGTGTTATTTAGAGTGCTCTCAGAATTCTTCATTTCTTTCCACTTAAGAATTCTCAGTTCTCTCCAAAAAGAGAACTGTAAAACTTTCATTAATCATGACACAGAAAAGACTGGTGAAATTGAATACTAAGACTTTGTCACCTGAAGTAGTTGTTGATCTCCTGGTGTTCAGCAATGTTTCCTAAATAGATATTGATGAGTTATTGTTCCTGCTTATTCATGTAGCAACACAGTTTTCACCCCATTTTTGAATTCTAAAACCACATGATTAACATACAAATGTGATAGCACATAACTCATCTACACACAAATTAATGGTCATCATGTACTACATACAAATAGTCTCACCCACTCAATTGCAAAGTTCATGGAGGCAGAAAAATATCTCCACTGTGATCATAGACAGAAAAAATGACTCCCCACCTTAGATGATCATATCCTAAACTCTGGAATGTGGGAATATCTCACTTTACATAAATAAAGGGACTTTGCATTAAGGTTAATGGCATTTACATGGGAGATTATCCTTGTGGGCCCAATCTAAACATGCAAATCCAGAGAGATGTGACTACAAAAGAAAGGTGAGACATATATGATATTGCTTGGCTTTAAAAGTGGAGTAAGGGGGTCCAAGAGCAAAGAAATGCCTTTAGAAGCTGGAAAAGTCAAGGAAACAGATTTTTCCCTAAAGCTTCCAGGAAAAATGAATTAGATCTGCTCACACCTTGATGTGAGACGTGTCTTGGAGTTCTGACCTGCAGAGCTGCAAGATAAGAAATTCATGTTGTTTTAACTGACTAGTTTGTGGTAATTTATTTGTTACAACAGGCAACAGGTAACAACATTAATACAATTTCTTAGCACAAAATGGGAAATCAGTAATTATTTAAAGAATGAATGAGTTAGTGAATCTATCATACAATTATGTAGACTTCTTCAGTACTATAAAGCACAATCTAATGTCTAGTGTAATGAAAGTTTTGATTACAATTATAGAATGTGTTTTATGTAATTGTGTTTAACTAATTTGTTGTAGTTAAATAATATTTTTAATTATAATTTAATTATATTTTCTCATATTCTTCACTCAAAATTCTATTATATTTTGGTATGAGTAATGGAAATTAGTAGTTCTAAGCACAGACCAAGACTTGCATGAAAACTTGCCTACATTGTATTCTTATTTCTCCACCAGGACATAATACAGGACACAGCAAAAGGAATTGCTAAATGCTTGTGGCAAAATTGAGTAAAATCCTATTTGCATTCTATAGTAAATCATTTCAATCCCTCCTTTGTATATAAATCAACTCCTTGGCCTTTCTCAAATTTTGATGTACTCATATGGCTAAATTTCAACCCTGTTTAAGTGCAACTCTCCACCTAAACCCACTGCCACATATATACAAGTGGTCCAACTTTATGTTCATGTTAATTTATCTCAAACAGGATCTTACTGTTGATTAGTAAGCATCACTCCTTAGTCCTTCCGCTCCCCTCATTTCTCAGACATCTGTTTCATAATTTTTTCACTCTCGCTAACTCTTCCATATCTCTTTGTCTTTCTTCCTTTCACCTAGAAACTGCACTTTCTACTTTTACGAGAAGTTAAAATAAATAGAAAAGAACTTCCATCCAGGTATACTTGTGCCCATATACCTACATGAATGCTCTTCTGTTCTTATGGAGAACAATTTAGCTCAGGCAAGACTCTCAAGTTGAACTATTAAAAGATAAATAGAGGCCTATTACAAATGTTAAGAATTTATTTGAGCTAAACTCGATGTAAACCTCACAGCATATAGATGTAAACCCGATCTAGCATACAGAAGGGCGCTTTGGGGAGCTGTACAGACTGGAAGACGTCACAGGCAGAAGGGAGGGAGAACAAAGAAGCTACACTAGGGGAAAAGCAGGTTGGTTTCTGCACAGACCTTCCCTTCAGAAAATAGCTGGGGTCTGTCAGGCAGGTTATCCAACTTGTGCTGATTAGGTGATTTTTGGTGGACTGATTTAACATTCCATTTCTGAGGGAGTTGAAATTATGATTAAGTTAAGTCTTGGTTTGGTGAATGAGGCTAAGCGTAGGTGACTCCATTTGGGCTTTTTGGCGTACTTGTAAGAGCGCACTGGACCCCATCATCTCTCAGCCTCTCAGATATGTTGCACCAGCAATCCTCTGTCTTTTCTCTGTATTAATTGATTTTCTTTTCAGAAGAGTATATCTTTCTACTAACTTAGTATTCTACTTAAATGTCTAATCAAATCTCACGTTGAATAACCCCGAAATGGATTTCTTATACTTTGACCTCAATCCTGTCCCTCCTACTTAGACTATGCTAATTTTATTTTTACAGAAGACCAAGTTCCAAGCCCTAGAATAAATCCTCACCTGCTTTTTTTTTTTTCTCTCACCACCCCCAATCTTATCAACCCAAAACCTTGTTTTGCTTTAACTTCCAGCTATATCCAGCAGTTCACTACCTTGCTTTATATGGCTCTTTCTTTCTTCTCTTCTTATATGACTAGACTCTACGCAATGTGATAGCTGCAGTGATCTGTTCAAATTTATTTAGATTGTACTACAATGTCAAGCAAAACTCTTGCAGTTTTTTCAAGTTTGACTCTGTAAAAACTAAAAACCTCCAAGACCAATTGATATCTGGACCCTAGCCCTCATTTTTTTCACTTTATGCCCTCATCGCCTACTTTTCCTCCTTTGCCTCACTTTGCAAGTACCTCTGCCTGCTTTACTAGTCCTTAGAGACAGCCAGCACCGTGCCCACCTCGGGCCTTTGCAACTGCAGTTTTCTCTGCATGCAGAGCTCCTCGCTGTTTCTTGCCTCCTACAGTCTCCAATGTCACCTCGTTGAGGAAACTCTTCTTGACATCCTTTATATAATTGACACCCGACTCTAGTACACCTTTTCCAGCTTTAACATTTTTTCTGCTTAGGAAGCATCCCTACCCAACTTAATGAACATTTTCTTTGTCTTTGTCGTGAGCACTCCCCTCGCCCAGTTACACTCAAAGGTCCTGGAGTGCAGGTTATTTGTTTATTTTCTTTGGTCCTTTTGCTGATCTCTGATATGGAACACTTGGCTTCTCAATAAATCTTGGGTGAAGAATGAATAAACAATCATAAAGAAAAATGGCATGCTAACTTTCTTAAACACTTCCCATTATTTAGTTGACAAAAGACCCTGGGACAAAGAATATGATTCCAACTCTTTTATGATATCATAGACATAACTACTCTAATATTTCAGGCACAGAGCTGACTGCTCTTAGGGTAGTATCTGTATTTAAAAAGGAGAAAATTGTACCTTTCCAACATTCTTTTATTTAAACACAATACATGGAAAAATATCTTATTATCATGAAACATGCAAAAATTCAAAAAGTACTACTTCTTTAACTTTCATGATAACCCCATTAATTCAGTATATCAGCTATTTTAATTTAAGGCAATAATTAATAATTTAAGACAGAAAATAATTATTACTATCATCTCATATGGAAAATTTATGTGAAAACACTCGGAAGGGCCCTTTGCACTTAGCATAAGAGATGTGTACATTTCCAGTACTAAGTGGTGAAAGAATGAGGTTAGAACCCTGGTGTCCTCAAGAGGAGAAGTCAGTTTAATCAGTCTGGCCACACTACAGGAGAGGGGTGTTTCAAGTCAAAGATGAGATTCCTTTACTGATAACCTGTGGAGTCTTCCTGGCCCCCAGTTTTTCTTGAATAAAATTATTTTCTCCATTCAGTTGACATGCTCAAAACCAATCTAACTGCCAAGTGCCACATCACCAAGCGACTATAGTTACAAAATTAGATCTTTGTCCTGCTTGCTTAATTAAAGTTAGCAAAACAAACCCAGGAGGGCTTTTCATGTGACACCTGTCCCTTATCTCTGTTCCCATCACACTTACTTCTATATTGAATTCTTTCACAAATATGGAAGAAATTTCATAACAGGTGCTATATCTTATTCATTCTTGTTTTTTGGTATTTGGAAAAATGCCTAGAAAATAATAGGCATTGATTTATGTTTGCTAAATGGATGAATAATGTTCCCCACATCTGAGTTATGCTCATCACAATTTTAGGAGGCCAAGGAGAGCTGAATATTCATTCACTAGCACCCTACAATTTTATATATTGCCTCAACACTCCATGGGACTTTTTTTCTTTCTAAAATATACATTAATGTCTGTAGTGAAAGCTAAATATCTGCCCTTTTTGTTTTATTAATGTAAACATGTTAATGTTCTTTCTACAGAAATTATAATTATATTGAGTGGTACTTAGTGTAAATATAGTTCTTGAATCAGAAGGATATTTATTTTCCTATATAGGATGATGTTAATTAAACTACCATTTTGAAATAGGGCTATAAATTCTATACATATTTGTATATCCAGATAATAATTATAAGTAGTATTACAAAGAAAGAATGACACTTTGTGATAAGATATATGTTTATTTCTTTTAAAAGAAATGGTTTTGGGGACAAATGATAATTATATAAGAACTTAAATGTCTATAAAACATGTTGAGAGTATCAATTCTGAGATACTTCCTATTTAACAATATTGGTAAGGATCAATTTTTCTTAGTTCATTTTATTTTATTTTAATCCTCACTTGAGGATATTTTTCCATCTATTATCAAATAGAGAGAGAGGGTGGGAGAGAGAGATTAGGAGAGGGGAGGAGAGAGAGAGAAACATTGACGTGAAACAGGCACATTGACTGGTTGGCTCCTGCACGACCCGGCCAGGGCCTAAGGTGAACAGCAACAGAGGTAAGTGTCATGTCTCTTGACAAAAATCGAACCTGTGGGCTTATGCTCTAACTGCTGAGCCAAACTGGCCAGGGCTTTTTTGCTCATGTTAAATGAGAAGTCTGTTTTTAATCCCTGTGAAATCCCGAAGAGGTGTATACTACAATTATCTCTATTATTCCCTTAAGAAAACAAACTCAAGGAATTAAGATTTTCCCCTAAATTTATATCCTGTTCTAATGTGATGAAGACAAAATTAAAACCTCAGCATACCCAACTCTAAACCAACTCTAAACCATTATAACATGTTTCCTGCTCAAAACCTAGTGTTTGTCACTGAGAAAGCAATTTCAGTCTCTCTCTCTCTTTCTGTCTCACTCTCCCTCTCTCTCACACACACACATTTGTGCAAACACACACGCACACAAAACCCAAACATACAATCTCATGTGGTAGATGTAATTACCACTAGATGCAATAAAAAATTAACTAGCCTAAATACTGTTCAAGGTCATTTTATTGGTAAGAGGAAGAGTTACAGTTCAAGTTTGTCTTGTTCACAATCTTTAGTGTATTGTTTAATTACAATATACTAAAATATCACATACATTGCTTTCATATAAACAATTCCCTAAAAACATGTTCTTGATTACATTTCATGGCTGGGGCATTCTGAGATTATTGGATTTTTAATCCTGTTTTAGCTGAATATTACCTTAAAGTACCCATTATTTCTTAAACTAGAAATGAAATTGTTATTGGAGCAATGCAATTCTATCATTGTAAATTGTGAGACAATATGTACAGTTGATATATTTAATAATTCTGTTTAATATATAGAAACCTTAGTTCTAATGAAAATATAAATTGTCAGATTATCAATTGGTTCATCAGATGGGTTAAAGGCAGTTTATAATATTGGAATGTAGGTTTTGTTTTAATAAATTACATTTCAGCATGAAGAGTTAGCAATGATTTAGTAAAGAGAATTCTAAACTTGGAAACTATATACTCAGGTTCAAGTTTCAGTTCTGTCATTTACTAGGTTTCTGAATTCTCCGAATGTGGGTTTCTTCTCTGGCCCTCAACATTTCATCTGTCTGTTTATTTATTTATTTTTTTTTCTGTTTCATCTGTGAAAGGAAAAGTCCTGGGCTAGTGATCTCTAAGTTCCTTTTTGCCTACGGTCCCTGGCATTACAGTGTTGTATTGAAAACACTCTGCTAGGTCAATATTAGTAAAGCAGCATAAATAGAAATGTTCTGCTCATTCTCCATGTATGCTGTAGAAATCATGAGTAATGAATACTAAACTCACATTTCTTATTTATGTATTTCTTGATCTCATTGTGTAGATATTCCCTTCACAGTAGCCTCTGGGCACATTTACTGGATTTAATAAGAAGAGGGACAATATCTACAATCTTAATTGTGTAGCAGAATGATAAACTCACAGACAGAAAGCTTGTCTTATAAATTTCATTTCCTCTAAGCTTGTTAAGAAGAATATACCAGAGAGTATAACAGCTCTCTTCTCAAGTTATTGTATTGCATGAACTTTTCAATTCACGTGTCAACTGGTAGTAATATGTTTAAAGGCACATCTACTATCTTGATTTAAGATACCTCTGTGTGGTTTATAGCCACTATAGATCTATTTGAGCTATCTCCATTAAATATTTTTAATACATTGGCTTTGATAATGGCTGATTGCCATTAGTATTTGCATTCCAGAGGCCATGGTAGATAATTCAATTTCCTATTACTTACAGAAATTGCCTTTGTCTCATAACTAGGTTTACTACAGGTGGAGAACCTTGAGCATTGTAACTTTTTCTTAATCACAGTATAAAGATTATATTTTTATTTGATGCTTAATTATTTTATACCATATAATATTTCATAGAGTATTTCCATATTACAATAATTTCTGTGGCAATATCTGTTTACAATATAATAGTAGATTAGCACAAGAGCTAAACAAAAATATTTTTATTAATAACATCAATATTTTATATACTTGTAAAAGTCTAGAAAGTGCAAATAAAACAAACAAGGCAAGATAATGTCTGCATGACGATAGAGTAAGATAATGAGAAGAAAACTCAGATGTAATAGCATTTACCATGTAAAGGTGGTATGCTGTTTTTATAGGCATTATTCCTTTACCTTTCATCAAAATTTAATGCAGTGAGTAAACTATATTCTTGTTAGAAATTAAAAAACTAAGATCTGAGAAATTAATTTTTAATGTGTTTATTATTTCTACATTGATAATGGAGATAGATGTTCATTGGAATATATGTTAAGACAATTTTGTGCTGAACTCATTGGACAGGGATGTTTTGTTTCTTTAAATGACCTATCCTCATATTAGCTTTTGCTAAATTTCACTTTTAAAAGTTAATAAAAAAGATTCATTTTATTGAGCAAGACTGAAAATAAAACTGAGACATAAACTCACACACGACTTTTATTATTGTCCGAAACAATTCCTCTAGCTATTAACCCAAGGCTCAAAGTCAAAGCAAGTTAGTTGTTGAAATGCAGACACTCTGTTCTGGCACTGGTACTATAAAGTCACCACAGATTCTTTGCCATATCCTCTGTTGAGAAATGAAGTTCAAACCTTTTCTCCTTGAGCATGGGCTCTGTGACTTCTCAACCAGTAAAAGTGATTAAAAGTGATGCTCTGGCCCGGCTGGTGTGGCTCCATGGTTGAGTATTGACCGTGCACCAAGAGGTCGCCAGTTTGATTCCCCATCAAGGCACGTGCCCAGATTGTAGGCCCAAGTCCCCAGTGGGGGCCACGCAGGAAGAGGCCAACTGATGTTCTCGCTCATCATTGTTTCTGTCTCTCTCTCCCTCTCCCTTTCTGTCTCTAATATCAATGAAGTAAAAATAATTTTAATAAAAAATAATAAAAGTGACACTCTGCCACTTTCTGGGCTCAGCTCTCAAACAACTGGCCATTCTCACTTCCTGCTCTCAGAACACTTGTTCTTCCTGTCAGAAATACAATAATCAATATGTCTTCTTCCAAGCCCTCTCCAAAGGTACCCGAGGTCATTTACCAGAGTGACTATACATCTAGCAAAAGAAAACAATGAGACTTTTGAGGGCTTATTAAGTACTAAATACATGTTGACATTAATCTCTGGAAAGCCAAAATATCCCTGAGCAAATCATTATTTTCTTCTGCAGATAACTGTAATTTATGCTTTGGAGAAAGAGCGCCAGGTTTCCTGCTCAGCTGTAAACACTGAAAGGTTGATTAGGGGACTCCAGGTCAGTGGGCGGGAAAAGTTGCTGAGCTGGGTGGTATCTGACCCACGAAGCCATACTGTGCATGCACATCAGGCATCCTTAATAAAGTGAGAAATGCCTTATTTCTTTTGACATGTGAGTCCTTTGGTCAGAGGGGTTTTACAGGACACTGTGATGGTAAGTAAAACATTGTTTGAACCCAGGACAGTGTGGCTGGCAGAAACATTGCAGGCAGGGAATGTTCCCTTCTTCAATATCTGAGCCTTCATTTAAAATTCCAATTCTTTTGCTAAAGGGACTATTTGAGAAGCCTTGAGATATAAGAGAAAAAAGCACCTGATTCCAGCCTTCCTAGTATCTCTGCAAAGCACCAGGCATGCGTGTGAATGTCTTAATGCCCACAGAACAGCCCAGTCTTCAGCTGTGTAACACAGTGACTCAGGCAACCCATGTATAGCAGAAGAATCATGCAGCTGAGGTCTGTCTGAATTCCTGGCTCCCTCAAACCTGACCTATAATACAGTCATTAATGTCCTAAACCACTAAGTTTCAGGTCTTTTGTTAAGCAGGTAGAGATATAGAACAGACATCAGAGCCCATGTTCATTCCAAAATAACACTCTGTGACCCTTGACAGAACAAAAGTAACATATTTTCTAATTAAGTAAAAAAGATTAAAGGAACCACTGCCACTTGTAAAATTAGAAAAATCAAGATAGAATAAATATAAATTCTACAGAATTCCAAATTATAAAATTAGAGAGAGCTATGTCATCCTAAGAAAATATAGTTTTTTTAATGTACTATTAAATATATGATGAGTCAAAAATGGAAATCCATATAGTCTTTGTGTTTTGTGGGTCATGGAACAAAGCTATGGATGTTCAAGTACAGATGAAATAATTTGAAAGCAACACAAAGGGAAACTATTATACTAATCTAAGAAATTAGCCCAACTTTTAGATACAAAGATTTATCTCATAAATATAGTGTATCAGGTAATCTTTACTTATTGGGCAAAGTCTTGAAATGAAGACAAATATCTGACATTCACCTTGAAGATCAGTTAGCACAAAGTCTAACTCCAAAGTCTAACTCCTACTAGTCAGATCTAATGCACACCCCTTCTACATAAATCTTCTGAAAGGTTAACCCTGATCTTGTCATATTTTTGCTCAGAAACCTTCTAAAATACTCCTCTGTCTATAGAAGAAGAATACAATGTTTTGTTGTCCCATGAATTATTTCATATAAGACTTTCACCTTCAGTTATTCTAGAACAAATCCATCTATACTCTAAACTGAATTCTTGTTTTCTCTTGCTCCCTACATACACATACTCACACACACTCAATAATGTTAAAACAGGGACATGATATCCACAATCATAATTCCCACTCAGAAAAAGGAAAAAAAAATATAATGGAAAATACTCAGCGGTCTCTGGTCCTTGGAATAATCGAAGTCTACCAGACCAGTATTGTATTACTCTATCCCCTATTATTGGAATAATTTTTTTTGTTAGATCCTGGATCTGTCAAATAGAATGAACTAGATTGTTGATGTTTTCCGTAGTCCTAGTTTTGAGAGTTTTTTTCTTGCATGTTATGTTTGTTGACTACATCTGCAGGGATGTTGGGAGACTGTGCCTTCTTTTGGGTTCCCACAACTTTAAAGCCCACTCCCTAATAGTACAAGTTCAGATACTGATGATTTTTTATTTTTTGAAGACCAACTGTCACAACCAAAACATTTTTTTTTTTTTTTATCCTCACCCAAGGACATTTTTCCATTTTTTGTTCAGGTAGAGTGGGAGGGAGAGAGAGGGAGAGAGAGAGAGAGAGAAACATCGATGTGAAAGGAACACATCGAGTGGCTGCCACCCGCACAACCGACCAGGGCCGGGGACAAACTGCAACTGAGGTGCGCACCCTTAGCGGGAACCGAACCCGGGTCTCTCAGGACCACAGGCCGGCGCTCTAACTGCTGAGCCAAACCGCCCAGGGCAAAACATTTTTTTTTTTTTTAAATTCAGATTCATAGTTTATTTGGCAATGCTGTATCCAATAAAACTCAGAAGTATACTAAACTATTTTCTTGCTAGCCATTCCATGTGTCTAGATATTGGTTCCAACTCTTTCTCTTTTATTTCTTTGCTTTTGGCATCCTGTTTCACACTTCCAATTCAATAGTGTCTACCTCAAAAGTGACTGAATCAATAAGCTTGAGTAGAAAGACAATATCCTTACTTAAATTGTTGAAGCAAAATACAGAAGCTCCAGGAAGAGATCATGGGTAAAGAGAGGGGATGCGCTAATTAAAATAAACATTTTTTTAGAAATAGTAAAGTCAATAAATATTTGTTAAATGGCAAGTTGATAGAATGCTTCTGAAGTATTGGAGAGCACTGGACAAAAACACTCAGAGATCTTGAGACAATGAGGCTCCACTCAAGAATCCCTCATGCAGTCAGTGGAGAAATCTGTCACCTATCAGAGTGAAAGAGATTTGTGGAAATGCAAGATATCCAAAGAGCTCATCTGACATTTAAACTATGTGAGGTAAACACTTTAAAAAGAGACCAACCAAAGATCCAAAAAATCAAAAAGAGAATTCAGGTTGAGAAAAAAGGTAAATAGTAGTGAACAATAACTATCTATTGCAGCAATTTTCAAACTTTTTCATCTCATGGCACACACAAACTAATTATTAAAATTCTGCAGCACACCAAAAATATAGTATATTTTTTGCTGATCTGACGAAATAAATACTGTATAATTTTGATTCATTCACACTGGTGGATATTGCTATGCTCGCTGTTGTAATATTTTTCTTGACAATCGAAGGGAAAAGAGGTCAGTGCCCCTCGCTAAGCATCCAGCTTTTGCACGTTATTAAAATTCGTGGCACACCAGTGTGCCATGGCACACTAGTTGAAAATTGCTGATTTTTGCTTTCATTT
The DNA here is from genome assembly GCF_014108415.1 of Molossus molossus. Classification (NCBI taxonomy): domain Eukaryota; kingdom Metazoa; phylum Chordata; class Mammalia; order Chiroptera; family Molossidae; genus Molossus; species Molossus molossus. The sequence goes on from NW_023425344.1 coordinate 22,620,502, forward strand.
TCTATTGCTACATTAAAAATTATAGCAAATTTAACAACTTAAAAGAGCATACATTAACTGTCTCACAGTTTCAGAGGATCAGGAATCTGGGCACAGCTTGACTGGGTCTTCTGCTCATATCACAGGGCCTTATTTTATCTGTATTTGAAATCACTAGGTCTTCCTCCAGGCTCACATAGCTGTTGAGATTTATTTCATTACATTCACAGCATTAATAACATCTGCTTCTTCAAAGACAGCACAGAAGAGTGTTTCTGACATGTAAACCTTCTTTTTTGAGAGCTCCTCTGATCAGGTCAGGCTCACCGAGGATAATCTCACTTTTGATTCATTTAAAGTCAATTTATTAGGGACCTTCATTGCATATTCAAAGTTTCTTCACCACTGCCTATAATATGATATTATTTGGGGACTAACGCTCCATCATTTTAGCATGCTCTATTGGTTACATATCCTACTACATTCAAGAGGAGATGATTACACAAAAGTACAAATAGCAGGTCAGAAACCAAATGAGGTGCATTCATCTAACTATCCCAAAATGCAAATAAATAAGGATCAACTTTATATCTGGCAGCCATTAATCTGTTCATTTATACAATTTGGTCATTTCAAGAGTTATATAAATTGAATCATTTGGCTTTTTTCATTTAAGCATCATTTTCTGGAGATTGTTCCAGGTTTTAGTGCATATCAACAGTACATTTTAAAAAATTGTTCAGTAATATTCAATGATAGGTTTGATTAAACATTCACTCTTTAAAGGACAACTAAATTTTCCCCCAGTTTTGAGCTTTCATATATAAAGCTGCTACAAACTATCATATGGGCACAGGGTATTTATGCATGAATATAAATTTTCGTTTGACTGTGTTGAATGGCCAAGAGTACTACTTCTGAGTTCTATGGCGCTTACATGTTTTGTGTGTATGTGTGTTGTTGTTTTTAACTGACTGCCTATTTTTCAAAATCAATTCATTTTATATTCCGTCAGCAATGTGTTTCATTTTTCTCCCTCAATTTCCAACGTTTGAAGTTGTCATTAATTTTTTTTTTTATTTTAGCCATTTTGATAGATGTGTAATGAAAGTTATAATTTGCCTCTGCATTTTCTCTCTAGTGAAATGTGTCTGCATGCTTTTACTTACTCTCAGTTGTTTGGGTTTTAACCGTTGAGTTTTTTTTTGGTTTTTTTTTTTTTGAGTTCTTTATATATTTAAATGCTAGTCTTTTGTCAGTTATGTGGTTTACAAATGTTTTTGTCTAGTAGGGAGCTTGTTTTTCATCCTTTAACAGACCCTTTCACAGAGCAAGACCAATTTACCAATATTTCTTTCTATGAATCTTGTTTTTAGAGTCGAGTCAAATAACTTTCTGCCTCTTACTACATCACAAACATTGTTCTCTTGTTTTTTTCTGTGTCTTGTAGTTTGGAAAATTATGTTTAATCTGTAATCCTTTTTGAGTTAACTTTGTATAATGTGTAAATTAAGTTGAGGAACTTTTTTTTCTCCAAAGCATGTCTAATTGTTCCAGTGCCATTTATTGCAATGTGCACTTTCTTCAATGGAAGATGGGATGGGTGTCCAGGCCACCCCTTCGTCTCCACTGGCACTTGTCAGGGTAGGGGTCAGGACAGTAGGGAAGCTACAGTCTGGAAAGGATGAAAGTCCTGGGTCCCTACTTAGCCTTTTCCAACACCACCCCAGTGGAGGAGTAGGGTTCCTTCGCTATCGTCTGCTAAGAGTGGAAGTTGAGCTCTGTACTTGGCTTTTGTTCTTGTGGGTAGATGTGGGACCTGATACTGTTTGTGATGGTTGGCTGAAGTAGAACAGTTATTTTATAAAACATGTCTGACTTGCTGGGCTCCCTCTTTCTTTATCTTTTTGGGAGAGAGTGCTGGCATTTGTTGGGACTTTTTTCTTGTCTGAACTAGTTGGTACCAAGATATCTCAAAAATCTAATATATACTAGCAATCCTGGAGAAATAGCTCAGATCCATATTCCATAATAAATAAAAATGCATAAATATTTGTACTGTATAAAAATTAAAGCCATTGCATGGAGCAATATATCAAAACCAAAATCAATAAATATATTTAAAATAATCAGTCATGTAGATTAAAGATAAAGGAATGCTGTCAATATTATATCGAGTTTTCATAAATAGTTTGGAAAAAATAATTGGTCAAACACATTCATAGAATGTGACTAGATATATAGAAAATATATAGAAAATTCAAACGATTCTCAAATTCCAATCAAGGTAGATTATTTAAACAATCAATGTTAAACAAACATGAAAGAGATATACCATCTATTGCTGTCCAGGATGGTAAAATCTATTTAAAAAAATAATATATATATTTATATAAATATATATATAAATGTGTAAACCTTATAGAATATAAAAATACCTCAAACCAGCAATATTCCTAATAAATATAGTTTATGACATTCTTTTTTATATTATAAGAAAGACAATAAACTCTAGAGCGACACATATAAGTATGTGTGTGACATAGAATATGTATATATGTATGTGATTCATGTACAGTTGATCTCATTATTTGCACATTTTATATTTGCAGATCCATCTACTTGCTGAAATTTATTTTAACCCCAGATCAATACTCACACACTTTCACAGTCATTCACAGACAAGCCTGACACACGTTTCTAGTTGAAGTCGCCCCAGGTGCACTCTGCCTTCTCATTTAGCTTTTGTACTAGAAACAACTGTCCTTTTCATGGTCTACTTAGTGCGTGTTTCTCACATTTCTGTGGTTTTCACTGGCGATTTTGTTGTTGGAAATGGCACCCGAGTGTTAGTAGACATATAAAAGTTCTTAGATACATAAAAATCAAGAAAACAAGAGTTCTAAAGTGCAAGATGGGTGTGATGTGCCTTGCAGAGTGTGCTAGGTAGACTTTTGTCACACAGGAGGTAAGGTGCTGTTGGCTATGAGTTCAATGTCAATGAGGCAATACTATATATATTAAAAGTCTTATAAAACGAAGTTATGTATTGATTAGTTGACAAAAATGTTGTGAACAGAAACTCATAAAATACTAACTCAATGTTTGGTATTCATTAATTCAGTGACTTTATAGGATAAACTACTTTATAGAATAAACCTTATAGAATATAACTACCACAAAGAATCATATATATGTATGTGTATATAAATATATATATGTGCGTGTGTGTGTGTGTATACACGTATATGGCATAGTATAGTTTGAGTACTGAAAAAAATGTAAGAATACAAAGATAGTTATTAGGATACATTAAATTTTGTCAACATAGATTACCTTAGGGAATGCCTATGGTTGGTTTTGGTGTAGTAATAATGCAATAGCCAAAAAAAGAAAAAAAATCCTACAACTTATTTTTAAATCATGTATATAATACTTAAACATTAATAAAGGTATTTAGTTGTGGCTTATATAAGTAAATTTTGTAAGTTGTTTTAATATTTTAATAAATAATTGAATGAGATAAACTGATATTTATATATTTCTTGATTTCTATCTATATGATTACATTACATTTTATTATCAGTCTAATAAGATGATAGAATTCATAGGCAGATACATAGATAGACAGAGACAGATTTAGAAGGGGTAGAAAATGGTAAACATTGAAATGGTCTTCAAACAAAACATTCTAAACAGAATGTTAGCACTGTGTAGATGCCTGTATATATAAATACTGAAATGTAAAACAAACTGCTATAGATATATTTGAGTTTGGTGTGGAAAAAAGTGTGTGTGTGTGTGTGTGTGTATTCTCCTCTCCCTCACAAATAAATACATCCTGTGTTCACCTCTCTTTTATTAACTAGCTGGATGGCCAAGGTCAAACCATGTTATGTCTATGAGGTTCAGTGTCTTCAACCGTACAATTAAAGGATTTATCTAGTTAACTTCACTTTTCCATGATCCTTGAAATTATAGCAATTGTATAGAATATCTTCTAAAAGATAATTAGCTAAACCAAAAGAGAGTTTAATCATCTTTGTCATGATTTTTTCTGGCTAATAGATTTTAGTTCTTATGGAATTTTACTAAAACATTTAGCTAATCTGCCTATGAACACTCTTAGCTCGCATGTTTGTGTTTCTCAAAAGAGAAATTGAATAGCTTGCTTATGATGCCCATGTACCTATACAGAAATAAAGTAAATTTTGGGATGTATTTATTATCTATATGGCAAAACAGTTAGTAGACACATAAAGAAACAAAAACAAAAACGTCATTCGTGCAGTGGAGCAAAGCCACTGCCTGTTTTACTGAGTTACTATTACTTTGACGGCAGCTGAGGTTTTCAGTAGTCACCTCACCAGCCTTAAAATCACGCAATGGCAATAGATAACACGCAGACTATCCCGGTGCCACAATCTTCTGTGGGCCTTCTAGTCCGAACATCTTGTTTTTGAGGTTCCAGGGTTGTTGTGATGCTTCCCTTAGACTTAAATCCCATTTTCTTCTCATGAAAGTCAATTTTTACTCAAAATGGTTTTGGTGGGTTTTACTGACTTGCAACAAAATGTTGTGACTTACACAAGGATTAATAAACATCCTATTCTTTGTTTTCACACATTTTATTTTTTCAGTTTCTTTATCTGCTCTATCGTAAATTATTCACATAATATAAAATCTTTGATTTAAAACCTTTGGTTTCTAAAAGCAGAATTAATGTGTTTTATTGCTTGGAATCTTGTTGCAGCTATCTTATATGGATTTATGTAGTGTATAAGTGATAATCATCTGTGATCAGTATTCAGCACTAGCAAAGAGAAATACATATATAATTCATATTTATATAAAGTTATGCATAATTTATAATACAGCATACAATCTAATGTATAATTTATAACCTAACATATTTTTTTATAATTTATGATATAGTATATTTTTCAAACATACAATGTGCCCATGTTGTTCACTCAATTTTTTAAAACCTCAGTCAAACCATAATGCCTAATACACTTAGATTTTAATAAGACATTTTTCATAAATTCTCAATTAAATAAATCTGTGTTGTTTTATATCATGGCTATGATGAAACACCTAGATATTGTAGCTCCCGAAGTGAACATCATAACAATGGAATCTCTGCAGAGATGTGCACATTGTCTTGCTGTTTCTCTAAAGGAACGTACCGCTCTCACTGAGCCGTTAAACTATGGTTCTGTTTGGTTGCAAATGTAAACAAAGTAAAATATTACATTTTGAACATGTTCCAAAAAATTGTATTTCATGTTAATATTGTTTTAAAATTTTAAAAATTAATCCAATGAAATCAACCCAGGAGGTTTGATTTCTCAAATACAGTTTTGATGACTTTTACATATTTTAGAACTGACAGCGACCAGACTTCAGTATACTATTAACTATTTTACTTTATGCCACACAATAATGTACTTGTTTTAAATGAATCAAAACAGCATTATATCATCTGGCAAGATATCAGGCATTTGACTGTGTTTTTTATTTGTGAAATTAGTTATTATTAATTAAATATGATAGCTAAATTATTAAATGTATTAAATATTTATCAATATAATTTAGAAAAAAAAACAAAAGAAAACCTATGGAAGTCATTGTGTGTAAAGAACAACAACTAGACTATTTAAGCTCTGGCTACAGGACTTCTATTGAAAGTTGGCTATAAAGTCCTCAACTATCTATGTACTTATAAAAAATTGCAGTTCTTGTTATATGTCTGCCACAATGCAGAAAGTGGTGTCAAGTATAGGACATATATACATGAATAACATATGCACACATTATCTTAAATAATTCCAAAGAAGTTCATGTTTATCTGATAGGAAACAGGTATGTAAATTTAAAAGTACACTGAAGTTGTGGTTCAGATCTTACTGGGTTCTCAACGGAACCATTGTTTTTTTTCTCTCTGCACTGACCTTGTGAAAGTAACCCTTAGTGAGTAATCTATTTTTGCTAAGATTACATGACTAAAAATAATCTAAATAAATCATACCCAGGATTATATATTCTATTGAAATGTCAAGAAATTCATGGAAAATTACTTGTACACTATATGACAGCACAGTATAGATGATCGGTGTTTAGATAGATACATAGACAGAAATATAACCTCAGTAGAGGCTCCCTGACCACCAGCTATATATCACTACATTACCGTCTACCTTTTTGTTTCCCTGTCCACAAATAGCATCTAAAGTAGCTCTTCCTTCCTAAATAATTCAACGTAATCTTTCAGCTTGCATATGCCTTGGGACAAAACAAAAGTTGTACAGTTATTGGCAAAACCCAAGATCCTAGGAAAGCTTTCAATTGATTATGCACTGGGTCCTATGTATCTCGTGGGTGATGCCACCTTTAATGTATCTTTTTATTATGGGGATGGGGTGGAAGAGTAGTTGGAAATTATGATGCTAAGAACAATGAGATTTTTTTTCTTGTTGTGTATATTCAGTATATCATATTTTCTAAAATTAAATTTCAACTGGAGAAATTATACAACCATATATGGGGGACACATTTAGCTATGCGTGGGGCTGAGACTGTTTCCCAACAAAATTTGTGACAGTTGGATTTTAAGTTAGTTTTTTATCCCTGCTACTAGATATACACTTCTTAAGATATTATCCAAGTTTTATTCATTTTTATATTATGTACTATCATAACACAAGAAAGAGGTGTTACAATATTTGTGTGGAAAAAAAGAAAGAAATATACTCACTGCAGTTGTCTTGTTGAATTTGATGTTTCATTATTTAATTAGGAAAGTTATTCACTTTTATATGATGTGTATTTGAGAGAGCCTCATGGGCTCTTGTGTTTCTGTATCTCTTATGACAAAGGCATTGCATTAGCTGTTTCTTGCTGGGGAAGCCATTAGGACGAATTTGCATCTTATAAGAACATACATATATTATCAGTAATTTTCTGTGAGTTAGAAGTATAAACACAGCTTAGCCGAGTCCTCTGCTCAGGGTTTATCAAAGCTGCTATCAAAGTTGGCCAGGCTGCTCTCCTTAAGGCCTACCTAGGGGTGACTGCTCCCCAGCTCATTCAATTTGTTGTCAGGTTTCATTTTCCTGAATCTGTATGAATGAGGCCTCCAGTCTCTTACTGGTGTAGTTCGAAGGTTCTCCTCATGACCAGAGGACATCAATAGTTACTTGTCATAGGGCCTTCTCCGTAGGTCATCCCTAACATGACAGTTTGCTTCTTCAAGGCTAGACAGAATGTTTTTCTCAGGAACATGCTAGGATGGAGTCATATATAATCATATAATACATATCATAATACAATGGGTACTATAGTTATACATCTTATAGTATGTAATGTGTAAAAGTAAATATGTATAATAGATATATGCTACATAATTATATTAAGTCCTTTAATAAATAACATGCAATGTATGATATAATAACATAATATATAACTTATATACATTGTGTTTGTGCTGTATATATTGTTACCCAATAAAGGGGGTGACATCCCATCATCTTTGACACATTATATTGGTTAGAAGAAAGTCACAGAACCTGTCCAACTCAAGAGCAGGGGATTATGGACACCTTATGGTATGTTTGTCACAGCCTATAACAACTTTCTTCCAGACTATTCTTTTTTGAATAGAAAACAGCCTTGAAAACAGAAGTTGTGCCTCCCTCAAAGACAGAGGGAAGATTTGTTTTCTGAACAAGGTAATAAAATCAAGCATTACTTCAGGGCAGTGGTTGAGCAGAATTGCTTTAGCCCCTTTAAATGAGTGTAGTCTCTTACACTCGATGTCCCTTAGCTGTGGCAGACTCACCGTGCACACGTGACCTGGGCTACTCTGCGTGACAACCATGAGTTTTGGATGTGTGTCAGGAGTCACCAAGAATACCTTAGACCTAGATCGTTTGCTGGAAAGACTCACAGGACTCAGAAGTTGTTATATTTATGGTTACGGTTTATTATACTGATGATGGATATAAAGTAAAATAGACAAAGAGAAAAGGTACAGAGAGCTTGTATCTGGAGGGAACCAGGTTCAAGCTTCCAAGAACAAAATCTAGAGGAACCCAGGCCCTCCTCTCCAAGTGGAATTATAGAGGACACACACACTTACTTACTCCAACAATGTTGCAAAATGCATGGGAATTTTTGTCAACCAGAGAAGCTCGTCTGATCTTGGATGTACAGAGTTGAAACTGGGGTTTAATCATGGAGATGTTTAGTGCCTGATGTTTGTTACTCAAGCTCCAGGCTCTTGGCGAGAAAGCATGTTCACCATCAACACATTGTTAAGCATAAACTACATGGACACACTTGTACTTCTCCAGTGTAGAGAAACACTTAGAACATTCCAAGAGCTCAGTTCCCAGCAGGCAACCAAGGATTATGAAAATAGATTTTTGTTGGGAATGTGCAGGGTTTGATAAACCTGGGCCTGCTGAGTTAATCCTTTCTTTCTCAGGGGATAAAAGGAGCCAGTACTCACATGAAGCTCTTACTGCCTTTTGCACCATGTTTAACAGAGGTCTTTGTCAGATCCAGGAGTCTCTTGTCTTTTGCCAGCATCTATGAATGTGCTACAGCCTATCTTATCATCTACCATGCAAGGAAAGATTGCAGACCTTTTATAGTTTTTGATGGACAATTGTACAATCCTGATGGAAGAGTGGAATGGGAAGAACTGATTCTATCCATCCTATGTACAGAGGTCCTTTTGTCCATGTACTTTTGCTTCATAAATCGAACCATCATTAAAAAATGTAAGCTAACTGAAAATGTTTTCTTCAAAGAAAGTATTTAATTGAGGTATATCTATTAAAAGGAGATGTAATGTTTTGCTTTTATAATTTTGAATACAGTTACATTTTGTAGTTAACTACTTTATTTCCAGTTATGTAGTATGTACATGTTAGATTCTGTTATATATTTATTTCATCTACCTATTTAGTATAATTTAATTTAGCTTGCCATTTCATTGAACTGTAAAATGATAGGTGCAAAGTATTCCATGTACAAAATAATGATTATATATTAAATTAAGGATGGCAGTTATGGAGAATAAATAATTGCCTTTAGAAATTTGGTAAATTTTGTTAGTTCCTTTTCATTATCTAAAAAGATACTATCCTTCTGCTCTTAAAATATTAGATAATATACTCATCGATATTAAGAAATATGTATTTGATTTAATTGGGCCTTGATAATGTAAGAGTTTCTTCTCTTAATTGATTTTCACTTCTCAGCAACCCCTTTAAGATGTCTAGTTCAGAGGGAGTCTTCTATTGAGACACCTTTACCCATGGGTCTCCTACATTTCTGCAAACACTATGAGCATGGCTCTAACTGCCCTTTGATCTGGAAACGATTTCTATAGATGTTTGCATTGCAAATAACCTTAAAAGGTATAAGGTATAGTGGCTCCCTCCAGAGCAAAGGTAGGCATGCTTATGACCATTGTGATAGATTGCAGTCTCCTGTGCTCAACATTCTTCTGTAGCAAACCCATGGCCCGTGTTGTTGTGTCCTGTCACTGTGGAAACGGTGTGAGGAAACAGTGCAAAAAATGCTGATCCTCTGGCTACTGCTTTTGTTGTCAGAAATGAATTGTCCCTGGTCTCTGACACAATAATTTTGTATTCTCTGCAGTGTCCTTAAAACTGTGTTAGGTTAATTTGTTAGATGGCAAGTAGGTAAAATCATATACACTTCGCTGTCTTCACACTTAGATAGACACATCTTACGGCAGATAACTCTAATCAACACATAGTCTCAGTATTGATAATTGAATGCAAATTTGACAAAGCAGAATGACTTCTTACCCTAGTAATATCAGACTTTAACCTAAACATATTTACATATTTAAAGACAGAAAGCACTAATCCAAAAAGGGTAGGGAGAGCTTATCAGAAGTGAAGAATAAAAGAAATCTACTTTTAAATGTAGAGGTAGCTGCATCCAGAGAGACAATTTCAGTGAGAGAGAGCGTTTACCTGAGGTTTACTGTCCTGTTAAGAATTTCTATTTTGGGGAAATTAGACACATTAGGATAGGTTTTTATGGGCTAGTTTATTTCATGGATTGGCTGACCCTGTTTGTCCATTGGCTATCCAAAGCCCTGAACAATTATCTTCCCCTTATCTTCTACTAAAGAAGCTATAAACCTTGCTTCTTTATCATGTTGTCATGTGATATTGTTATTGTTGGAAGTGGGGGGTCCACAGGTGGGAGTGGGGGGTCCCTTTCCCCAATGAGTGCTGGGAGTCAAGTTCTTACAATATCTTGAAAAAATAATTTTATAAGACTTATGCAGTAGAATGAGTGATTTTATTTGTGTGGAATTATATTCCTCGGGTTGCAAAGTCCCATTTCCCTTAAAGCAGTCCTGAAAGATATGCAGCTAGGGATTCAGCAGAACTAGAAATAAAGCCAGTGTCCACAGTTTTCATTCCATGGTGGAGCTGGGACCCATGTAGCATCACACTAGTTGTCATCCACTGGTCCATTGTGTGTGGGGTCCACAGGGCCGTGAGCCATGTGTGCAAAAGCAGGAGTGTTTGAGGCCCGCGGGTCAGGAGTCAAGCATGAGCAAGCAAGACAGAGACCTTCTTTGTTAAGTGGAGCTTATGTATCTCACATTTTTCTGTGCTTGCAGTGGCCACGCCCACTCTGGCCAATGACCTGTTCCCACGTGTGACTGCCAGGCAACTACCTTTCTTATTTCACCCAGACTTTACTGGGCACACATCTATTTGGTCTTCCCTTTGCTCCTTTCCTATCAATGAATAACTGGGTTTATTACAATGATATCAGTACAATCACAAACAATGAAATGAACCTGGACTTGCCAAGTCAAGGAGTTCCTTATTGTGAAAGGACATATGTCTAATTAAGAAGTCTTTTGTTATTAATATTTGCCTGATTTTCATGCTGAAAAAAGAAAATGAATCGCATTAGAATCATTTTGGGGTAAATTGACAAGTTTAGGAGGAAAGAGCAGGAAAATCACAAAGACCTTACTCGTTACTGTTACCTTTGAGCACTTGTATGGGACAAAACTAGATTCAAAGAAAATGCTTATACTTAAGAAGAAATACATTAAATAATGGGGAGATAACAGAGACTTCCTCTTTTTATTATTTTTATTTATTTTTTTACTTTTCATTTATTGTTGACACTATAACAGATGTCACCATACACCCCTGCCCCCTTTGTCTACCTCCATCCAGTCCCTAATCCCCCTTCCTTCTGGCCATCACCACACTGTTGTCTGTGTCCAGGGCTATACATGTACGTTCTTTGGCTAGTCTCTTCACCTTCTATCATCCAGTCACCCCAGCCCCTGACCTGCAACCTCTGTCAGTCTGATCCATGTATCCATTCCTCTGGTTCGATTTTGTTCATCAGTTTATTTTGTTCATTAAATTCCACATTTAAGTGAGATCATATGATTGTTTTTTTCTGTATGGCTTATTTAGTCTAACATAATACTCTCCAGGTCCATCCATGCTGTCTCAAAGAGTGAGAGATCCTTCGTTTTCACAGATGCATAGTGTTCCATTGTGTAGATGAACCACAGCTTTTTTATCCACTCATCTATTGATGGACATTCGGACTCTTTTCAGATCCTGGCTCTTGTAAATGACATTGCTGTGAACATAGGGAGGCATGTATTCTTTCTCATTGGTGTTTTGGGATTGGAAATCTACCAATGCTCACTTTCACATGCATCCAAACTCAACCTCACAAAAAGATATATACATTATATAAAAAGCCAAAGCAATATTAAGATGATAGTAGTTGTTTAATCTGAGTACATTTAGTAAGAAAATATGTCTAGGAGCTTTAATATCCAGAGATGATTACTGACTTGCATCAGTTACTGGACCTCAGTTTGTGCGTCCTAAACTGAACTCTTCTGCTGAGAAAATTTTATTTACCTATGTAACTAAGAACCTGTTTTCCACTTGCTACCTGTGTATGTTTCTCTTATGGAGAAAAGTGCTGGTCAGACAATACAGAATCTGGTCCATTTCATATTTATACAACTCATTTTGTGATAGTTAATATATGTATTAATTTGCCAGAGCTGCCATAACAAAATAGCATAGACTGGGGACTTAAACAACAGAAGTTTAATTTTCACAGTTCCAGAGGCTAGAAGCCCAAAATCAAAAAGTCAGTAGGTTTGGCTTATTCTGAAGGCTTTCTCCTTGTCTTGCAGGTGGCCACCTAGCTGTGCTGTGACATGGCCATTTTCTGTGCACAAACACCGCCGGGGTCTCTTTTCCTTATAAAGAAACAGCTCTATTGGATTAGGGCCCATCCTAACAACTTCCTCTTAACTTCATCTTCTAAGACTATCTCCAAATATAGTCACATTCTGAGGTATTGTGAATTACAGCTTCAACATATGAATGGGAGGGAGGGAGCACAATTCAGCCCATAACCATACACACACACACACACACACACACACACACACATTTTTTTTAACTCTTCTAGAGGTAGTTATTCTTTCATTTTCCTCAGGTCTTTTCAACTTTAAATAAAGAAGAAGATAACAACATAGGGTCTGGAAGGTTGAAGTCCTTACCACGAACTATGACATTTCACTAGGATAATACCCGAACTGTGAATCTTTGGTGTTTAGGCGGCCAACCAGATGCCCTTGAAAGCACCCGGATTACGCTACTCCTACCAAAACTCTGGGTACAAAACTCTACATTTTTTAAAAAGACATATAAGTTCCAAGCTATGGTGTGCCTTTGAACAAGTCCTCTATTCCAATCACCTTACATAAACAAAGCAATTAACTCTCTACAATTTGGTTTTGCCTCATTTCAAATTAGGTTCATTTACATTTTGTGTTCCACTAATGTGCGTTTATTTCAGTCATTTCTACGGTGCAACAGCAATGGATAGAAGCAATACAGGAATATATAAACTTGCTTGTACAATCATTTTTATTCTTGTAGGACATAGTGTGACCACTAAATGAGAAGTAGTTGGTATTTATTTTTTGTCTGCTTGAATTCTGTCTTTTAAATGAGATAAATAAGCACTCTGTGCATAAAATCCATTATTCTGACAATTCAATTGGTTACCTGGAACCTGAAAAAAAAAGAAAGAAAAAGAACAATCAATGAAAATAGGCTGTTGAGTTAGCTCCCTACCAAAGGATGTTAGATTTTAAAAACCTCATCTATATCTATAGTAACTAAGCTTAAAATACATGTCTTTGTTGTTGCAAATATTGTGCAAGTTTATTTTTTTGTAGGTTCTTAATAGCAGGCAAAGGAATTTTACTTAAAAAAATGAAGAGATATGGACTGAATGTATGTCTTTTTTTAAACAAGTTAGTCAAGATGTCAAAAATGATTTATGAATTTATGACTTTGTATGTTCCTTTAATGTTTTTATATCTAAAATCAAGATATGAGTTTAATAGCCATGAGAAATGTTTGAACCATTTGCACACAACTAAAAACAAAGTACATACACAAATACTGTGAAAATACTGAGTGTGAATTCACTGTTTATGAGAGGCCAAAAATAAACTGAATCAACCTTGAACTCTTCTTTATTACCTGGTGGTTGCTTGTCTTAAATATTGGATTACTCTACAGTTATAACTAAGGTAATATATTTCTATCATTTGATGAGGTAGCAGGGGATCCTTAAAAAACCCCACAAATGCACATACACCCTGAACTAAGAATCAGGATACACTAGTTCTAGTCCTGTTTTGGTCATTTATTAAGTCTAAGGCCTTTATCAAATAAAAACAAAACAAAACAAAACAAAACATAAAAAACTAAGAAGCACACTAAATAATCTGGGCCTTAGCTGATTTGTAAAATCTGCAGTCTTGATAGAGATAATAGCAAATATTCACTCAATATATTCTATAGGCAATTATAATCCCTTCTTTGAATATACTCTGAAGGCCTCTGCTTTGTCATACTCATATGAAGTAGGAACACTTTGAGACAAACAAACTCCAACTCACATAGTTCAAGATTCTTCATGAAGGGAATATCCACAGGTGTCAGAAGTATTAATAGAACCAACTAAGCATCTTGAAGCAGGTGGGCCTACCAACTGCAGAAAGACAGACAGCAAGACTTCAGACAGAAGCAACAAAAGCAAACAGCATAGCTGTTCTACTGAGAATTACAACCATCATAAACACTGCTACTGTCATGAAAGACATTCCGGAGAGTAGAGGGCATAGAAAGAAATACCTTGGAGTTTTTGTTTTTCTATTCTCTAACTTATCAGAGCCTCTCATTGGTTGATCTCAATTTAAAGTCAATTGCAAACAGCGCCCAGGTGATGCCATCTCTAGGGGCCAACATCCCCGATCCAAAGTTGGGATTTTAAATGTAAATGATAAATCTGAAGTGGAGGATAGAGCAAGCCAAATGATAAAAACCTTGTATACTTAACAAAACCACAATTCTAGTAAACACACTCTCTGCCTATTTCACACTTGCCTCACGCATGTGAATATGGTTGGAGAAAACTTAAAAAAACACAATAAATAGAAGCATTTAAATGTATAATGATTAACTTCAAGTGAACTCTTATTGTTGAAGGAAATACTACTATATTGTTTTTAATCCATCAATTCTCCTGTACTCCTAGGAATCTTTTCTGTAATTTCTCTTTTTGTTTTTCTTCTTTTAAAAATAATGTTCGATACATCTCTCCCATCCTCATTCTTATCTGATGACTTTGCTTCATATTTTAGTAAATAAGATTGAATTCATGAGCAAAGAATTTCTACCACAACAATCCATCTTTCAGCATCTGTAGCCACTCACAGTCTCTCACTTGGGAGAACCATTCTACAGCCAATCTTCCTGCTTGTTGGGCTAGATTCCATCTGATTTTATTTACTCAAAACCTTTGCTCCAGAAATTCTCCCCTTTTCATTATACATTGTCAACATTATTCTCTAGATAGTCATTACTCTCAGCATACAAAAATGTTATTTTTCTTCAATAGTTATGTGATCTTTCAGCAGCATTTGATGTAATTACTCACTCCATGTGTAGTGAAGAAGAATTTAGCCTTGCCTAAAGAGAAGGCTGTCCTTTTTCCCTTGTTCTTGGAAATAACCTCCAAACTCTTAAAATTTTCTGAGTGATAAGACTCTTTCTTGGTGGGCCTCTGGGACCACACTTGATAATGTGTGCTAATAAGGTGATGTATAGTGGCTCCATGATATCAGCTCAATTGCCAGGGAATGGGAGGCTGGAGATTTGAGTTCAACCATGTGGAAAATCAAACAATAAGTCATTTCTACAATGATTTCCCAATAAAAAGTCTTGGACACTGAATCTTGGAGAGCTCCCTTAGTTGGAAATACTATATGGGTACTGTTATAAATCAATTACAGGACGGTACTGTGTCACAATGACAATGGAAAACAGATTCCAAATCACATAGGAAACTTCACAATGTGGAACCCTCCCAGACTCAGCCAGTATGTTTCTTCTCTTGGCTAATTTTGTTACATACCTTCCCTATAGTAAACCATGATCATGGGCTCTATGAATCCTTCCAGTGAACTATTATCTGAGGGTGGTTTGGAGAACCTCCTATATTTACAGTTGGTATTCAAAGTGAGGACAGTCTTTGGGGACCATTCCCTCAGACCTGGCAGTTTGGCTGACTCAACCCTCCTGTTTGACAAAACTGTCTTTATATCCAGGACACCACAAGTTAATGGTTTTCGTCCTTCTTTCATTGTTCACTCCACTGCAGTATCCTTTTTGGTTTTGTTTGTGTCTTCTCCCTTATATTTTATTTTAAAAAATTTTTAAATATTTTTTCTTTATTGATTTTAGAGAGAGAGGAAGGGAGAAGGCGAGAGAGATAGAAACATCGATGAGAGAGAACATTGACTGGCTGACTCCTTCATGTCCCCCACTGGGGATTGGGCCCACAAGCTGGGCATGTGCCCTGACCGGGAATCAAACTGGTGACCTCTTGGTGCATGGGTTGATGATCAACCACTGAGCCACACCGGCAGGGTTCTCCTCTCTCTTATATTTTAAAATTGTAGTGCTCTAAAGCTAATTCTCCATGCTTCCTCCTTTTTGTCTATTGCAAGTAATTCTTTTTTTAATTTTTTTTTTCTTTTTCTTTATTGATTTTTTTAGAGAGAGAGGAAGGGGGAGACAGAGAGAGATAGAAACATCGACGAGAGAGAACATCAATTGGCTGCCTCCTGCATGCCCCACACTGGAGATTGGGCCTACAACCTGGGCATGTGCCCTCACTGGGAATTGAACCAACAACCTCTTGGTGCATGGGTTGACACTCAACCATTGAGCCACACCAGCTGGGTATTTGCAAGTAATTCTTAAGTATTATCTCTTGGCCAAGATACCACATATACATCTTCAGTGTGTCCTCTCTCCTCAAACCCAGACTAGTATATCCAACAGCTTAATTAACACATCCACCCAGACAGCTAACAGACTTGTCCTCCCTATATATACATCATATTTTATTGGTTAGTTTGAAATTTTCATGAGAAATTCGTGATAAGTGCTTAGCTATCAATAAAGGTCTATGATAATTTGTAGTGTTTGATCTTCACTTTTGCTTGATCAAAGTTAAGCAATATGTATTACTAAAAGAAGTATCTTTTATTTTTTTTAAGAGAACATTCTAATTCAACAACTCTTTTGTAGCATTTTTTATCTGTCAATAATCCACTGAAAATACTGTGACTTATAAAAGCAGAGAAATAAATTCTTTAGAAATTCTTGACTAAAACTATTTAAAAAACAACAACATTATGATGCACATTTTGAAATCTTTGAACAAGTATCGTCATTTTAGATTAGAGGCAGATATTATTATAAATAATTTGAAGTTCTCAAACACACCAGTGTGGATTCAGATAGACTTCTTGGTGCTGTTTCTAGCTCTGTCCTGTGTGACCTTGGCTGGTGTATGACTTTACCATGAATCGCCTCTCTAAAACTTAGTTTTTCATCTTGATTGAGAAAGGGTTCTAGATTGGGTTATGTAAAGATAAAGGGATTAATGTGCATACAAATCAGCATGAAATATCTTTAATAAATACTTATTATTATATTCATAATCAAAATAATGATCATTATAGTTCACGCAAACTCTAACAGGAAATGTGCATAAACTCTGGAACTGGAACATTATCTGTGAACCCACTGAAACAGCTTTGTCCTGCTAAGCAGACATATGACCATATGACGGCACTCACTTATCCGAGCAATGGCAATTAACAAAGCACTCCAATTCTGTTAGAGTCTTACACCCTTCATCAGAAATATCGGAGGAGGATATGCTCTCTTGATTTCTGAAAATAGAGCATTCATCCTATGCTTACGTATGTGTGGATGCTTTATTTTCTTTAGAAGAGACCAGATCAGCAATTAACTTATTCACAGGTAGTAACGTCTGAGAAGCATTATAAGTTCTTACCTGATAAAAAAAAAATTAGTAATAACCACAATCACAAATGAGGTTAAAAAAGGGATTGCCCTGAATCATGAAAAACATAAAAATAAACATGTATTTTTAACAGGAATTAGGATGGGCTTGCTGTTTTGTAAGTTTTAAAATTCTGTTTGAAAGTACATAGGCTTCTGTGGTATAATTGTGACATGTAATTAAACACATATGGAAAGGAAATTGTGATTCCAGTTTATTAGTGTTGAAAGAAATAACTGCTTCTATTGTCATGTGATGAGAAAATTGCACTGTGAGTTTCATTATCAGTCAAAACAATTCTCAGACTTAATGTACTTGCTTCCTATGTCTGCTCTCTGCGATGGAGGGGTAGAAGGGGAAGTCGCTGTCTGCACCCCAAAGAGGCCCCTCGACAGAACCCAGTCATGCTGGCACCTGATTGATCCCTGACTCAGTCTCCAGAACTTTGAGAAATAATTTTTGTTGTGCATAAGCCACTCATTCTATGAAAGTTTGTTATATCAGTGGAACTAAGACAATATCCTTTTCAAAAGTTTAGCTTCTGTTCTCCTAATCCCCACTGAGTGAGGTCAATCCAGTCAATTAAATTCCTAAGCACATTTCTTAGCCAAGATTCTCTCATTCTCCCACATACTCGGCGTATTTTCTTTTTGTGTTGCAAATCCTCCGATTTCTTTTATCTCTTTTTAGTATTTTCATTGTGGGATTAATTACACTATTCTAATGAAGCTTCCTGATTTTTTTTTTTTTTTTTAAGCCTTCAAAGTCTGTTACATGATATAAAGCTGTAAAATCAAATAACTTCCTGCTGGCCTCAGCTGATCTGTGTCTCCGGGCTGAATAATGCTCTCAGTGGGATAAAAAGGTAAGCATTCAAGTAGGTCAGGGATTTTCTTACAAATAGCATCGCCACTCTATTGCTCCACTATAGAAAATAACAGAAACATGTTTTTATCTGATTGTGAAGCCTTTGGCATCTTCTGTACACTTTCAGGGCTGCAGGCCACGGTGGAATAGGTTGGATTAATCTCTTTAGGTTTAAGCTTATTTATCAAAAAGGAAATAGGCTGTATGCTAAAGTCTTAGGTCAAGCCCTGTGCTTTCTCTACTCCGGTTCACCTTCACACAACTGAGATGTGACTTAATGTCTTTATCCATTGAATAATGCTTCCCAGCTGCCTTATGGCAAGACATTGTGCAAATGTTGACAGATATAATATCATTAATGCAGGTATAAATCCAGGAACAAGAGCATAGAAAGATTGAACTGTCTTTTGGGAATTTAATAAAAAATGAGGTGTAAATTTGGAGATTTTTAAAAAACGTACATGCACTTAGATACTGCCTAAATATAAATTCATATTGTAGGTCGAGTCATAATCCAAAATTATTGTTTTAATGTTTTTAAATATTTTTTTCTTTATTGATTTTAGAGAGAGAGGAAGGAAGAAAGAGGGAGAGAGAAACATCGATGAGAAAGAATATCGATTGGCCGCCTCCTGCATGCCCTGATCTGGGGATCAGGCCCACAGCCTGGGCATGTGCCCTGACCAGGAATTGAATCGGTGACCTCTTGGTGCGTGGGTCGATGTTCAACCACTGAGCCACACTGGCTGGACCATAATCCAAAATTCTTAGAGTAGACATGAGACATGGTATTACCAACATATTTCTTAAATAAATATTAAATGTTAAATTGTATGTTATATTTTGAGTAAATTCACAACCGTTCTTTTGGGTAGTTCAGCTCAGATTTCCTTAAGTGTCGTTAGTGGAAACAAATGACATACTTGTCACAGGCCTGGTTGGTTGTCAGTGCTAATCAGGTGGTGCTGGTGGCGGCCTTAGACAGATTTACCAAGTTTGCAAAAGGTATCCTTACCAAACCGAGACAGAGCCGTGAGCCAGCACACATGGAACAGGAAAAGTGAGACAGATAGCTGAGAGAACTGACACAGCAATTCACAGCAGGTACAGAAGTCACCAGGGCAGAAACCTCCTGGTGCCTAGCAAAGGGCAAAACTAGGAAAGAAAGGACCTTATCCCCAGGGTGACCTTTCCTCCCCTAGCATGTGCTGGTTATGTGGCTTAAATTCCCTGACCGGTCCTCCCTAGAGATAACATCTAGGCCTCAGGTGTTTCAGCTCCAGGCCCAGACAAGCGATGCCACGGCTGACCGGAGGACCAGCTGCACTGACCAGTGATCCCCTGCCCTGGCGCTGACCAATCAGCAGCAAACCAGGACCCTGAAAGAGCACACCTGGAGAGCTGATGAATATTCCATTGAGACCTTCCCCTAACATCTCCCCTGAGATTCCTGCCAGCCAAAATAGAGATAAATATTCTCAACATAAAGGACCCAGTGCTGGCTGCCTCACCACTTAGGGAAACACACCCATGCATTCCTTCCCCCCTCTTCTTCCCTCTAAGGCACCTCAAGAGATTTGCAACCAGGGGAGCAATAGGCAGCAGCAACTGATCCCGTACTAACCCTTGAACTTCCCAGTGAACTAAAGAAACTCAGCCCAGGCTCTCCTGTTGCTTCTTCTATGTTAATCCCTTTCTTGTTTTACTGTCCCCTCGGCTTTTGCAAAGGTCAGTAAATTCTTGCTAGTTTTGCTGTATTTTGTCTCTTGACCGAAATCTTTCCTTCAAGAAGACAACAACCAAGATCTCATCATCTCGCCAGTAATAAAACTACTACCTTTTAAGACCTCCTCAAGTCAGGACAGCTCCTCTCCCTTTTTGCCCAAGGTCAACTCCAAATCATCTATTTCTATCATTTACTTTCTTTTCAGCATTTGTGTCTTTCTATTTATTGAAAATCCACTGGCGGGTTTTCCTGCCTAGAAAAACAGTGGCGACTCAGGTACATATTTAACATGAAAAACATATTTTCAATTTTTAAGTTCTAAAGCTTTTGGATACTAGAAAAAGTGAAAAACTAAATTAACTGAAATGGTGTGTATCAGAAATTATTCGCAGAAAGAGTATCAGTTATAAGGATAATTGGAAATCAACTAGGAAGCTTATTAAAGCCCGTTTAACTGTTACTATGGAAAGAATAATAGCTAACTCAGGATTGAAAGTTTAACAATAAATGGCACTCTGAATAATTTACTGACCACAGTTTAAGACACATTGACTTAAGCTTTGTCATATTTTGGTGGTGAATATGCTACCTATGGAAGAGAAGAACCACACTGGAAAAAATACAGAAAAGAATAGGTTGCAAAGTATCAGCGGATTGTTGTCACAATGAGTTAAGTAACCGCCACCCGTAATTTTGGTGATTTATAATAGCAATGAATTATTCTTCTAGATCTATGTTGTTCTCAGCTGGCCGGCTCTGCCTGGGGCTGCAGCTACCACAGGGACGCCCTGAGTTGAAGCACTTGTGTGGGGCTCAAGGGGCAAGCACAGGTGAGTTGACTTCGTATTGGCCAAAGCACATGCAATGGCCCAGGCTGATGTTACAAGGGTGGATATTCCACATTCAGTAAAGGATCGGAATCCACACTAGTTATTCAAAGATAATTTGAGAAAAAGTCTTACTGATGAGGTATAAAGATGCTAACAAGGTAACAGAAATGTGTCACCCCTATGCTTAAGAGAAAAAAGAGAGAGCTTCCAAGTAATTAAAATCTGTAAACATAGATGAGGAGCCCTGTTATGAACTGAATTGTGTTCCCCCCAAATGGATTGGTTGAACCTAACCCCCAGTGTAACTATATTCGAAGATAGGACCTTCAAGGAGGTAATTAAGTTACATGAGGCCGTAAGCATGGAACCTTAATTCATGTGGACTGGTATTCTTATAAGAAGAAGAAGCACACACAGAGGAAAGGTCCTGTGAGGACAGAGCCAGAGGTGACCATCTGCAGCCAAGGAGACAGATCTCAGACGTAACCTACACTTTCAGCACCGTGACCTCGGACTTCTAGCCTCCAGCACTGTGAGCCAATATACATCTGTTATTTAAGCCGCCCACACTGTGATACTGATCAGATGAACACTGTCCTATGGATCTAAACTTTAGACTTTTGAGGAGGAACAGTTAGTTCCTTGGGCATTTGAGGAATCATTTCTGATGGGTAAAAAAATATTGATAGCATTAAAAAAAATTCACATTTTGTGATGCCATGTAGCATCAAAGTTATTCTGCAAAATTGATTTTTTTTTGGAGTTGTACAAATGATAGTTCCTTAGAACGCATATAAATTTCTTTTAAATTACATTCAATAATTATTTAATTTTAAAAATAGTGTTGTGCTTTTGTTTTGCCCCAAAAAACTAAATTGATTTACATCAAAACCAGTAAATAAAAGTTGAAAGAAGAAAGAAAAAATAAGAATATTAATCATTGTTTTATGTAGAAACACCTAATAGTTCAAATATCACTAATAGTAGCAACAATAATTGAATATATTGTCCTTCTTAAGAAGACACGTTCTAATGAAACAATGATGCAGATTAAGTGGAATGAGATGCTAAAGCAATAGCAGGGCCCAGTGAGAAGACCTAAAGGAAGCCACTAGAGCCCTCACCGTTGGTGAAATCCCACCAATAATTTGATAAGCCACCAAAATAACAATTTATATCTGAGAAGTCTATAAAAGAAGTCATAGTGTCCACATAAAATGGGAACAATTGTAAATTTTACACAGTTATAAAAATAGGGTTTCAAAATTTTTATCACTATAAAAATTTACAGTCAGTACTATCTACTGCAAATGTTGAGGCGTTTCAGGGAAACTTTATATGTCCAAGGATACATAGCAAATGATTCTGAGAGTTGTACATCACCAGGTTGCCTGCAATGGATCATAGAGTTTAAACACACAAAATCTCTTACAAACACAAGCTCATATTAAACGTTACACCACCTTGCTTGTAAAGGTTGTTTGCCAAGAAAATTTACTCTCGGGTTCGTTTCACGTTTCCCAGCCACTGGCCCTGCACTTGTTCCTCTTCTGCCTCTTCTAAGCTCCTTGTTTCTTACGTTTCTCTCGCCTCGCTGTCCCACGGAAAACACAGATTTGCCTTGTTTCCCTCCACACAGGGTTTGCATCCTCTCTTTTGTTTCCTGCCCACACCCAAATGCCACATACAGTAGATTATCACAACATATTTTACAACAAACACAGTTTCTTTGCCTACAGGAAATAATGCAGTCGGTGCTAGAACCAGGTCACACAGATTACTTGGACGTGTTCCCAACTCCACATCCAGTAGCATCGTCTTGGCAGCTTGGCTCAGTGCGTGTGCATGCGTGGGGAGTGGGCGGGTCCACTTCGACGACGGAATGAGCAGCTCCAGGTTGGTGATTTCTCCCGGTGCGTCAGCTGTTCACACAGTGGCATCACACTGGGACTATTTGTTGTTATTAAAGGATGTTAGCAATGATGACAGTATTACCTAACATTTAATATAGTCTAAACCAATTAGTACTAGAATCATCTGGAGTAGGTACTAGAATGATCCTTATTATGAAATGATGATACTGAGGTCAGAGATGTTGGATCTGGTTCCGGGAAATACTTCTAGTAAGTGCTGGAGAAGCAATATGAAACTTCGTATCAGCCGAAGTGTGAACAAGAGTTTAGGATATTGGAAAGGGAATGTCTTGAAGTCATAAAACCTAAGTAAAAGTCCCTTATATTTCCCTTTTGACCTTCGACCTAGGGAATTTTGTTGTCCTCAATCTGAGACTAAATTTCTCGAATGAAACGACAGAGACAAAACTATCCTTCAGCATTCTTTGGAAAACTGTTTTGTAAAGTGCTTCAGTAGTCGAAAATATGTAATGCATTTTAAGTATTAGCCAAAACTGAAGTAACCTGTTTCCCCCATTTATATATATATTATGTATGTGTAATAAAAGATAGATTAAATCAAGGCCTATTTTGTTGTAACATGGCCTAAAAGAGTGAAATATTTTGATCTGATAACATAACCAAGGATCTAATGCATGTTTTTTTGTTTTTTGTTTTTTTACTGCTAATAGACTGAAATTTAAAAGGAAAAATTTAAACTAGAAGATGATATAGTAGAGAGATTTTTATTATACTTCCTAAAACCCATAAAAAATGACAAAAACATTGGATAATAGGGAAAAGTTATTTCTCATAAAACTGGTATAAAACAAACCACAACCCTAGATTGTGAGCTGTATATTGCTATGTATAGTTCATGTACAATGGAGAACACGTCTTCAGATTTTACACAACATATATAATTCTATAAAGGTAAATTATGTAGTCTTAAAAAAAATAAACAATTAATGGAAGAAAATGATTTTAATGACACAGGTAGATGAGGAAGAAAGCCTTATCATCCCAAGTTCTCTAGCTTGAATGTGTAATAGAAGTGTATAAGTGTTTTGCTATGTGATTTCCAATAAAGCAGAGAGAGTATACATAGTAACTCCCCCTTATCAGTGAGGAATATGTTCCAAAATCCCCAGTGGGTGCCTAAAACCACAGATAGTACTGAAGCCTGTCGAACTGTGTTTTTCCTATGCATTGATGCCTTTTCACTTAAAGGAAGTGCTTTATGGCTTATCTTTGGCATCACTCAATGGCCAGCATCACTGCTCTTGTTCTTTGGAGCGAATAGTTTTAAGTAAATTAAGGGTTGCTTGGATATAAGCACTGCACTGGGACAGTTGATTTGATAACTGAGATGGCTCCTAAGTGACTACGAGGTGGGCAGCAGAGCATTTAGGAAATGGATATGCTGGACAAAGGAATAATTCATGTCTGAGGAGGGATAGTGTGAGATTTCAGAATAGCGCTCCATTTAAAATTTATGAATTGTTTACTCTGGCATTTTTATTGAATATTTTTGGACTGCAGTTGACCACGGGTAACTGAAACCACAGTAAGTGAAACCATAGACAAGGTGTGACTAGTGTATCCCCACCACTGTGATGTTAGGTTTGTCTATGACACAAGGATAGACCCCCAGAATGCTAGCAGACGTGACATTCGGTACACAATTTGAATGTGGTTGTTCTTGTCATAACTGCTCCCCCTGCCCCATACAGAAACCTCTCTTACATAGCTCGGGTTCTGACATGCCACCCCAGGCCACTGCCTACCAAAGCTCTGTGCCCCACCCACCTTTGGACACCCTTCTGTCTCCGTCAGAATGCCAGTACTCTGTACTGCTTGCTCCTCATCCAACACTCCCTGTTCAACCCTATAATCAGGCTGCCTGCCTTCCCCTGTCCTGTGACTTCTCACCTTGCTCATGATAGAATATTCCCCAGCAGCCTAGCACTCTGCCACTTTGTAGATCATTCCCATTTAGCCTTGAACACATGATTAGGGTCACCACAGTGTCCCCAATCTGCTAGGCCTGCAGCCCTACATGATGACTTTTGGAAATGGGTAAAAAGCCAGCGGGCAGGGAGACAGGAATAATCGTGGTAGGGTTTGGAGCAAGGTTGTGACATGATCTCACATTGTAAAGAATCTCACACCTGCCAAAGAGTGGAGCGTCCAAGGCCAAAGTGAGAAGCCCATCAGAAGTCTGAAACAGTTCTCCAGAAGAGGCATGAGGGCATCTTGGGCAGTGTGGATATGAAGAAAGTTAGTAGCATCTGGTTTCTAGACCTATTTTAAATGTCGAGCCAAGAGGATTAAATGATAGATTTGAAAGGGAGAGAACAAAGATGGGAGAGAAACATTTTACTACCTAGGTGTTTAGAACTGCTATCGACTGATGTGGCAACCACCGTGTAAAATTATTTTGGTGAAAAAAAATCAATAGCTTGGTTTTTATAATAATAAATCTTTCACATATATTATACATTCAAGAAAAACCACTGATTGCATAAAGGAAGGTGTAAGGTTGATGTTCAGGAGGTATGCCAGAGCTTACATTATAAATTAAAAACGAAGTTGCCTCTACTCAACCTTATTTGCAAACATGAAATTGCTCATGTAATAAAAGGAAATGTCTAAAGAAGATATTGAAAACTTAGGTATAACAGTAACTATTGAAAACTGTGAGAAAAATCATAGAAAAAACTACCAGAAAAATATTCTAAGCTTGATGGTTTCCTAGATGAATTTTCTAAAATTTCAATAAAAAAAAATAATAATTCTGATGCTACTGAAAATACTCCATACACAAAACATTGAGAGAGATTCTATTTAATATTTGAACTCAAGTTTTCATATAAATAACAAAATTTGTAAATAGCACCATTAAAACATAAAAACTGACATTCTAGACTCAGCTTATTGATAAATATAATACAAATCTTTCCTGGAAGTTTGGTCATTTGAATACAGCGATTATATGTATATGTTATCTGATATTCAAAGGTTATTATTAGATACATAAGTATATCATTTACCTTATCAGTAAATCAAAAAGAAAAAAAATCAATGAATTCTATAAATGATGAAAAGCTTTTTAATGTTTAATTGGAAAACAATGCTGACTTGCATTAATGAAACAAGAACAGATGGATTTTTATTTAATATATGGATATACAAAGATATAATATATGATATAGATATATAAATATTCAAAAGCCAGCAAAATTCTAAATGGAGAATCACTGAAGCTTACCCCATCATGGTCTGGGATAGGACGAGGATATCTATGCTGATCTTTGTTAGTTAACACTGTTTGAGAAGTACTAGCCAAGACGCTTTGATGTGAAAACAAAACATAATATATAAATATTGCAGAGAAAAAAGTAAAATCATTATTTGAAGATGGTAAGATTGAATAACTAAAATTACAAGATATTCAACAAGAAAACGATTTTAAATATGAGAATTCAGTGAGTGTTTGAGTAAAACATTCTTATATAAAATCAATTGGTTTTTAATAATTTTAAAAGCCATATAAAAACTGGAAAAGGAGAAATGCTTTTATTTATTTGCTGGTCAGGAGCAAAATAAATCCTCTTTGGAGGAACAAAGTCATTCAAATCCTCAGATTTTCTTGAGACTTTTCACACATAATGTGGCATCTATTAAAAATGTTTCAGGCAATTCAGGGGAAAATAAACCCATCCTTGGAAACCAAGAGACAATGCACACAATAGAGACATCCCCACGATGATGGGAAACTTCATGCATATTTAACATGTACTTGGAATAGAGTACAAGATAAATGAAACTGTACATAAACAATCAAATGATCATTACTGTAATAAAAAATAAGATCAGATTAATCTTATTAAATAGGATTAAGAGCAGATTAGTCATAGCTGAAAAGGTGATTAGCAAACTTGCTAGTCAGAAAAAATATGAAGGCTACAGTATATTGACAAAATAATTTGGAAATCCAAAAATTAGCGTTAAGTGACATATGGCAACAGTGATAAAAGTAAACTCATAGGAAATCTGAGTACTATATACCATGAGCAATAAAAAGATGGAGAGTAAGTGTAAGAGTGAGAGAGAAGGAGGGATAATTAGAATCAATATTTTAAAATCTAGTGAATGAAAATATTAAAATTGATCATATAGCTCAAGACAAAGATTAAAAGAATGTTATAAAGACCAAACATGTAACCAAGAAAATAATACTATTGCTGAAAATCAGAGACAAAGAGAAAATTTTAAAAGAAAACAAAGGACAAAATAAGACACTGTTTTCAACAAATCAACCATAAGCCTGAGAGCTCACTTATCAAACAGAATTAATGGAGAAGACAAATCGAATATACCAATGTAATTTTGAAAAAAAATACCTGCTCAAGATGGTGTGTGCTGGGGTTTTGGGTGCACTGCTGTGTACTGACCAGCCCCTTGGAAAGGCCCATGTCTTTTAATGTGGAAGATGTGCCTGGCCGGCGTGGCTCAGTGGCTGAGTGGCTGAGTGTCAGCCCATGCACCAAGAGGTCACCGACTCGATTCCCGGTCAGGGCACATGCCCAGGTTGAGGGCCTGATCCCCAGGGGGGGGGGGCATGCAGGAGGGGGCCATTCCATGTTCTCTATCATCGATGTTTCCAAGTCTCTCTAAAAATCAAAGGAAAATAATAATAATAAAAAAAGAAAACCTGCTCAACTACAATTCTGTGGCCACAAAAAAATATAAATAAATAAAAATTGAAGGCAAAACTTGTATATACAAGTGTTAAAAAAAAAGCATTATTAATGAATACTTAAAATAATGTAATAAGTTAGCAAATGAAGTTTTAGTGATCCATGTTCTTTACTTGAGAGTTGCATAAAGAGTTCTTAAAATTACATTTGAATTAATTAAGAATATCTTGTAAGTTTTAGGGTAACCTCAAGTAGAATAGTATATTTAAAAATACATCTAACAAATTAATAGAGTAAAACTAATAGAGTAAAAGATAAAATTATAACTGAAATAATTTAATCCAAAAGAAGACAAGAAATCAGAGAAACAGGACTTAAACAGTGTGGAAAAATACTAAGTATATGGTATACACTGCCAGATCCTTCCATTTAATGACCAGATTTTCAGATTGGGAGGTGGAGGAGAATAATGGGCTGTCGAGGGGAGATTCGTGTAAGTTACCTAAACAGAAAGGATGAGCTCTACAGACACAATAGAAAAGCCTGTAGTGTAAACACTAATCAAGAAAAGCCTGGATATCAGACAAAGTCTGAACAAGTCACTGTCTAGAATGGGCATGGCCACTGCAGGGGCACAAAATTTGGGTTATTTAATCCCCTAAACAAAGAAACTCACTCTCTTGATGTTCTTGTGCTCTTGCTTTCTCTTGGCTCTTCTGGGACTCCTGTTGCAGGGGGCGTGCCCTCTTGGCTGCCCCGCCTTCGCCCTCGTGGCCCACAGCCACGTGGGCCTCACATACAATGGACTAGTGGACTGGAACTAGCCCGATGCTGAACTAGGCCCAGCTGCAGCACAGAACGGACACTCTGGACACTGGCTTTGCGCTCACATTTCTTCTATGACTGGAATGGACTTTGGAAACCCAGGGATGTAATTCTATCCAAAAAAAAATCACTCGTTCTCCTGTGCAAGTCTCAAAAATTATTTTTCTAGAGGTATCGTAAGGACTGCCCCCCAGCGCTCATTGGGGAAGGGGATACTCCAATTTCCCCAAAACAAATCAGAGACATACTTTATCACTTATGCTTTCAATATCATGCCCAATCTCTACCATACAGTAAGACAAAAAAATTTTCTTTTTTATTTCCTATTTAACACTTAATAAAAAAAAGTCAATTACAGGTTGATAACAGATATAAATATAAAAGGTAAAACAATAAAGTTTCCAGAAGAGTACATGGGAGAATAACTGTATGAACTTGGGGGGGAAGGATTCCTAGATCACATAAAGCACTAACCATAAATTAAGAGATTAATTAATATGTCTCCAATAAAATTAGAAATTGATATTCACAAGATACAATTGAGATAGTGAAAAGGTAAACCACTGTGTAGAAGATGACATTTGCATTTGATGTAACCAGGAAAGGACTACCAATCAATTGTTAAAAATCATATATATATATATGATTTATATAAATATATATTTACATACACACACACATAAATACATATATAAGTAAAATACTTTACAGACAAATCACAAAGAAGCGCAATGGCCAGATTATAAAATATCAAACATCTGATAAAGATAAGAGGTATTTTCTTATGTGTGTAAAGATTTCTTGCCTCAAAACTAAGATTATTTTGCCCGGCTGGTGTGGCTCAGGGCTTGAGCGTCAACCCCTGCACAAAGAGGTCACTGGTTCGATTCCTGGTCAGGGCACATGCCCAGGTTGTGGGCCCAATCCCCAGTGAGGGGCATGCAGGAGGAGGCCAATCTGTGTTCTCTCTCATCAATGTTTCTCTCTCTTTCTCCCCCTCCCTTCCTCTCTCTAAAATCAATAAAGAAAAAACAAATTTTTTTAAATGTGATTTTCTTTTACTACATTTTTTTTTCTATGTGATGTTCCATAGGACCTTTGCTTACTTGCGATGATTTGTGAGGTTGTGTTTGCCTTCCTCTAAAGTTGGGGCAGGAATATTGATTTTCTTTTTCTCTTTTGGCTCTAAAAAGGGTACCAACAGTATTTCACTCACACCTTTTTATTTTAATTAATTAATTTAATTTTGTTACAGATGTTTCTCCTTTTCCTCCCCAGATACCCTCCCTATTCCCCCCCCAAAAGAATTGTTGTCTATGTCCATTGGTTACACATACGTACATATAAGTTCTTTAGTCTATCTCATCACACTCCGCCTCCTTCCTCTGAGGTCTGTCAGTCTGAACCGTACTCCTTTCTATGTCTCTGGGTCTATTTTGTTCATCAGCTTTTTTTGTTCATTATATTCCACAAATAAGTGAGATCATGTGGTGTTTGTCTTTCTCTGATTGGCTTATTTCGCTATAACTTTTGTATTTTAAGGTGGTCTCAAACAATTACAATTTGTCCTAATAGTGTGGTCAGCATTCTCTGATGTAATAAGGGGTCATGTAGAAAAATATTACTGCCAAACCATCTCTCCCTGAAAATATGGATGATTTGGACTTGCCAATGCACTTTCTTTCTTTGCCATATTTCAGTATTACTCAATTACAGTGGCCATGAAAAAGTTAGACCCATCCCGGGTTCCTGCATTAAAAAATACAATGCTTCTACATTTTCTTTTCTCCTGCCCAGACATTTGGCTGTGCCTGCTTTATTGTGATGAATCTGAGTGAACTTGATGGTAACTTGGATAATTGGCAAGAGTACATTTTTAGTGGGTTTTGGTGGTTAAGTATGTATTGACAAACACAATTTTGCATTTTTAAAAAAAGTTTGTGCAACTCTCAGCTGGGTTGGCAAACTTCATAGCATAATCTAACTTTATTTTAATAGTATAAAAATAAAATTTAAGTGATTATAGAGATTTTTAATGTATTAATTTGAAGCTATTTTTATGAAATGGAGTTATAGAAGAATTAAATTTAAATAAAGGTGTATTTATATATTTTATATTGAATACTTAAAACATAAATAGCAGACAAAGGAATATTTAATGAGCCATGAGTAGTATCAGCTATATTATATACATATTTTTTTTAAAAAAAGCTGGAGTATGTCCATCTATTGTTCAGAAAGTTTAAGCAATTAGCAAATTAACTGTTAAGTTTCTACTGGATTTCTTTGTCTAAGGCTAAAAGAATTTTGCTAGCTATACAAAGAATGTCCTTGAATTTTACAAGCTAAATTTATTACTAGGAAACTCAGCTAAGCAAACACATTTTTATCTGTTGACATTTAATCAAGCCAGAAGTCTCTTTATTTATTCAAAGCATTACATACATTTGAAATGTTTTTATTCTCTCTCATTGAAATTAACCACAGTGTGCTCTTTAAGCATAATGTAATTAGGCAGGAATACAGACATTTGAGATATGTGAAATCAAGGGGAAAGAAGAAAGAGGGAGAATGTCCTAGTATTAATCGAATGTTTACTGTGTCAATAACTGTGTTAGATATGAATTTTTTAACTCAATATTTAAACATGAGACCAGAAGCTGTAACATTCCTATAAAGAAACAGCACAAAAGCTCTTTGACACTGGCCTTGGCAATGCTTTTACGGACATGGTACCAAAGGACAAACAACAAAAGCATAATTCAACAAGAGGGATTACAAACTAAAAAGCTTCTGGACAGCAAAAGAAACAATCAACAAAATAAGAAGATGACCTATGGAATGAGAGAAAAAAAAATTGCAAATCATGTATCTGATAAGGGGTTAATATCCAGAATACAGGGCTGGGCAAAAGTAGGTTAACAATAATAACAACAACAATAACAATTAAATATAATAATATATAAACAATAATACAAGAATAAACCCTGTGCTTCATGTACTCACAACTATAAACCTACTTTAGCCCACCCTTGTATATAAAGGAATCATATAACTCAATGACATTAATAACAACAAATCCCATTTAAAAATGGGCAGAGAGAGACTGAATAAACATTTTTCCCAAGCCAGATACAAATGCCAACATGTACATGAAAAAGTGCTTAACATCACTAATCATCAGGAAAAATAAAATCAAAACCACAATATCACCTCACATCTATTAGAATGGCCATCATCATGAAACAAGAAGTAACAGGTGTTGTCAAGGATGCACAGAGCCCTGGCCAGTTTGGTTCAGCAGTTAGAGCATCGGCCCGTGGACCAAGGAGACCTGGTTGGGGTCGTGAGGGTGGCAGCCACTCGATTTGTCTCTCTCACATCGATGGTTCTCTCTCTCACACTCTCTCCCTCCCACTCTGTCTGAAGATAAATGTTAAAAAAATAAAATTAGCCCTGGCCAGTTTGGCTCAGCGGTTAGAGCCTTGGCCTGTGGTCCGGAGAGACCCGGGTTCGGTTCCCGCTAAGGGCACGTACTTCGGTTGCAGTTTGTCCCCGGCCCTGGTTGGTCGTGCGGATGGCAGCCACTCGATGTGTCCCTTCACGTCGATGTTTCTCTCTCTCTCTCCCTTCCTCTCTCTCCTTCCCACTCTATCTATACAAAAAAATGGAAAAATATCCTCGGGTGAGGATTAAAAGAAAAATTAAAATAAAAAAATAAAATTAAAATGTCCTCAAATGAAGATTGAAAAAACAAAAAAGGATGCCTAGAGAACTGAACCACTGTGCACTGTTGGTGGGATTGTAAACTGGTTCAACCCCTGGGGAAAACAGTATGGAGGTTTCTCAAAAACAGAGCAATCATATAATCTAGTAACCCCACTTCTGGTATATGTCCAAAAGAAATGAAACCATGATACAAAAAAAATCTACACTCATAAATGAACACATGTTTATTGCAGCATTAATCATAATAGCCAAGATGTGGACACAACCTATAAGTGTCTATAAATGGATGAATAAAGAAGTTGTGATATATTTAAGAGTATTAATAAGCCATGAGAAAGAAGGAAATCCTGCCATTTGTAACACCATGGATGGACCTTGAGGGTGTTATGTTGTCATACAAAGGAAGACAAATACCTTATGATATCACTTATATAGAGCATCTGAAAAAGCCAAACTTATAGAAACAGAGAGCGTAGTGTTGGCTACAAGGAGCTAGAGGTGGGGGAATTGGAGAGATTTTGGTCAGAGTACACTCTTGCAACTGGAAGATAAATAAGTTCTGAAGATCTAATGCACAGCATATAATATTCAACAATACTCTATTATATACTTCAAAGTTGCTAAGAAACGCATCTTAAATATTCTGACCACAGATGGAAATGATAAGTACCTGACATGATAGAGGTGTTAGCTAATGCTACAGTAGAAATATTGCAATATATAAATGTATCAACACATTTTATACATTAAACTTACACAATGGTGTGTGTCAATTATACCTCAATAAAAATATTAAAGAAACTTTATAAAATATTTGTCCGTTTCCTAAGCAGAATCTAAAATTTCAGAAGGGTTTAATGATTTGCTCAAAGTCACACAGCTTATATGTAGGACAGTTGGATTTTTACTTCAAAGCTCATTAAATTTTTTCTTTATTGCATCTTCTATAACTATCTTCTGTTCACGTGTTCTAATAGAATACAGATACAGATTACCCTAATTATGGAATACCTTGTTTAATCATTTTCTATTTAAAGTTTAGATTTAAGTTAAAGCTATTAATTTTATTTATTATTTTAAAAATATTTTAATACATTTAGTTTCAATGGAGTCATACTTTTTTAGATTAAATCAGTGTCAACAAATAAAAAATGAGTTTGTTTACACATTTTAATTAGGGATTTTTACATTAAATCTGTTAATTTCTAAAAAATATCTACTTCTTAGCTAAAGATATTCTTTTAATGAGATATTTTATAAAGCAAAGATGTTATTTCTGCTCTGTGTTGCATGTTTCTTACATCTATAGTGGGTTCTGTAAGTGAACAGTTAAGCATTCAGAGGCATGGATGATGTTAATTTGACAGGTACATCGGTGCACCTGTGGTGTGCAACATACTTTACTAAGCCAATGTGCTTCTAAAGACAGAAAAGTAAACTCTGTACCAAACACAGCTTATGTGAGATTTATAAAGACACGCATTCATGATGACAGAGTAAAAGTGGAAATATGTGTTAAAAATAAAATAGCGTGATGATATGTCAAGAGAGAGAAGTGCACCGTAGAGGAAATGATGGTTAGCTGGTAGAAAGAAGCATGGGTAGAATTTCATCATGAAAACATGAAGAAAAGGATGAAAATAAGAAAAATGTATTAGTTAAAGGATAAATATCCAGGTTCTTTATAAATATTTATCATGAATTTAACAAGGCTATACCAAAGGTGAAGTTGAGAAATGAAATAGAAAACATGTCAAACCAAATGAAAGCAGACTGTTAAACATCGACATTTCTCTCACTCACTTTAACTGAATATAAAAGTACAATTCCCGTGTGATTTGGCAGAAAAAAATCTATATGAATCTCTTGTTGTAATATTCTTAAATTATAGTGTTTTTTTTCCCCCCCATCGTTGATGTTACATTTTTACCAGAGCAAAAAATAAATAAAAATTTTCAATGAAATTCTTCGTTATTCTGTGATCAACATGTATGGCCTCTGTAATCAATCCGTTTACTGAGGTTTGTTTGTATAAAAATGTGATGCTGATCCCTGGAGCCTCGTTTTAACCTGAAGCTGGGGAACAACAGTGATGTGGACGGTTTTAGCAGAACATTTGAAAACAAATGTGATTGTACTGTGTGCACGACCAAATTTGCCTATAGTGTGGAAACCACAGCCAAGTGTAAAGCATGAGTTCCAATCAACTTTACAATGTGCTTATTCTAAATATACACAGCTGGGTTATTTGCAGAGCATTCTGTTCAAGTCACCATTTGAAACAATGGGCTTAATACGCATATGTTGAATTAAAGATTCCAGAAAAATTACTTTGTGTTATCCCCCATGATATACAGAAGAAAAAAGAATCATTGAGCATAATCAAGTCAGGTTTTAGTTAAGCTGGATTATATTAAACAATCAAAATAACATTACATTTCTTTTTAAAATAAGAAAATGTTTTTGGTTCTATACCATTAATTTGTTTATAAAAATGGCTGATTTAAGAACAGATCAAAGAGGATATTATGACAAGTTAATTGCCATTACAAAATAAAAATAAAAGAACCCGAAACTGTGTAAGAAGATTGATGTAGGAAGATTACTGAACAATTTTTAACAAAAATAAAATGGGGATATCACTTTAATAGCCTTTAGTTGAAAATGAAATGTACAGGTTAATAATGATACATTAAGGACACTGCTTTGATTTATTTTATTTATTTTTATTGATATTTTAGAGAGAGATAGAAACATCGATGTCTTCTCTCACATAGATTGGTCGCTCCTGCATGCCCCCTACTGGAAGTCGAGTCCACAACCCTGGCATGTACCCTGACAGAGAATCAAACCAAGACCTCTCAGTCCATGGAACTATGCTCAATCCACTGAGCCACACCGGCCAGGCTCTTGATTTATTCTTGTTAGCTACTTTTATTCTTACTCTACAAATCATAGCAGAATAGGAAGGGCACTTTAGGAAGACAACAGGATCTAGCAAGTATTATTATGTAAAGCTAAAATGTTCTTGCTATTGACCACTGACTTTTAGCAATGATCAAGAACTGGAAATTAATTTCTATACAGTGCAAAGTGTTCTATCTGTTGTGATAAACCCTTCCTCGTTCTGTTTCTGGGAGGATGTGTGGGAGGGAGTGGGGAATTACTAGGCTGTCCAGAGACATGCCAGAATATAATATTTCACTGATTTCGTTACCTGCTGCTGCTAATGAACTTCCGTTTGTGTTGGTACTTTTACTGGTTTATTTCCTTTCATTGTGTTATATCCCATATTGCCTCTGTGGCTTTTTTTCGTGTTGTTTCTTGTTCTTGGTCCATGCTCCCTCTTCTCGCTGTCTATTAGATCTACTTATTTTTGAGGAACCAACTCTAGCCTCACATATTCTGTGATACTTTAGTCAGTAATGGCTCACTTTTCTTTCTTTATTGATTTTAGAGAGAGGAAAAGAGAGGGAGAGAGAGATAGAAACATCGATGAGAAAGAACATCGATTGGTCACCCCCTGCATGCCCCACACTGGGGATGGGCCCACAACCTGGGCACGTGCCCTGACCGGGAATCAACCCAGCGGCCTCTTGGTGCACCAGTTGATGCTCAACTACTGAGCCACACTAGCCAGTCATGACTAATGTTCTTTAAAGTCTTAATTTTTATTTCTTGCCATCTTTCTTTCTATGGTCCATCCATATATTCTTTTTTTAAAAATTGAGATACAAGTATTTTTACTTACAACATAATGACTTGATGTATATATGTATTGCACAATGTTTAACACAATCAGTATAGTTATCATCCATCACCCATACATAGTTACACTTTTTTTCTTGTGATAAGCCCTTTTAAGATCTACTTTCTTATCAACTTTTAAATATGCAACACAATATTAACTGTTGGCACCATACAGTACATAACATCCCCAGGACTTATTAATCCTTTAAATAGAAGTTTGCACCACCTCCAAAGTTAGTATGACTAACTTTTAAATAAATATTTTATCCCTTTTCTCTCTGTGTCTCTCTCTTATTTTTATATTTATAAAATTATTATATATAATTTAGTATAATGTAGTAAATAATTTATGTTCAAAGATAGAGCTGTGGGCAGTGCAAAGGCATCGCGGGAAAATCCCCACGGTGCAGACTGGTAGCCTGTGTAACTGCAGGGACTCTGCTTCCCACGTTTGTCCTTTCGCTTTCATCTGATGTTTATTCCTTGTTCGAAGTTTTTTTGTAATTTGAAAACTCCTTGTGCATTTTTCTTTTAATTTTGACCCACAAACCTTTCAAAGACATGCATAATATCCTTATAAAAATGGAAGATTTCGACGCAAACAAGCAAACAGGAAAAATGCCATGTGAAGATGAAGGGACATGGGTAGTTCTTTCTGTGTCCAGTGACAAAGGATATTTTCCTCTAATTTTGCTCCAGTGTTCTACTGCTCAATTGTATGATGGACTCTAAAACAGTAAATATCAGGACATGACTATCAGTCATAAAAGGAAAGAATAGTGTCAAAGACAATTATGTATCATCAGGAATCCTCTTATGTACTCTAATCTTGCTTTGACTAAAACTGATAACCACGTGAGTGCCAATTTTCTCACCCACATATAAAGTAAGTGGAATAAGATTTATTACAGAAGTTGTCCTTTGTCAAGTGACTTATGTTTCTTTGTTGATTGCATGTATAGTCTTCACAATGTTTGTATTTTGTTGAACTTTTAAATAATAATAATATAATTAATAGGTATGATCCTTTACAGAGAGTAAGTCTGCAAATGCCTTAGTCATGTGGTAAATAATGCAAAAACATACATGTAATAAACTTGGAGAGACTTTTTTACCTTCTTATATTTTTCTTACACAGTTAAATTTCATTAAAATCACTGAGTTACTTATATCCTCGATATGAGGCTAATGTAAATATCAAATAAGCAATTTTTTGTTTAATATGCTTTTTTGCATCATTCTCAGTATTAACTGGAATGTTTCTCCCAATTCAACCTGACTATGGATCCAGTAGGTAAACACATCAGTGGTTTGCAGATAGTTCTGCAGGATATAGGTCACTCTAGTAAGTAAGTTCTTGTAGTATTTTAGAACTGTCTTTTTCAGGATGTCTCATAGAAGAACAGAGTTATCTCATATTAGAATAAAGGTATCTATTAATATATAATGTATATATTAATATATATCTGAATATAGAGAAGTTTGTGTCGCATTATTAAAAGAGAAAAGATTTTGTCATTAAAACTACAATAATTTTTGCATGCTTGGTCAAGATACTTGCTTTTCATTCTTATTTTTATAATCACTTGTAGAATACATTTGGTTGCTATATTGAACAAAATGTCTTTATATTTTAATCAAACTCAAAATTAGACATAATATAATAATTTATTTTTAGAGATCATACTGCTATAGTAAAAAGATTATAAAGTACTGTCATGTGCTTAAATAGTATATTACACTTTTCCTTTTGACTGTTCTATCATTTTCAGTTATCTGATTGCATTGCCTAAATTGTCACTCCTTTTTCCTGCTTTCATTAAAAAAAAAAAATCATACCGTTGGGGTTTTACTTGCCTCCCTGGTTGTGTCACCAAGAGAGTTTTATTTAATTGATTTGTTTCCATTTACCTGAAAGTCTATCCTTATCACAGTGTTTTCTCTCATATTTACAGATCAACATTTGTAAATAGGGTGACTTTTTTAGGACATGTGAAATAAATTCTGAAAAGAATGTGATTATAAGCTCCAATTCTATCTCAGTACACTTCGAGGAAGTCAGGACTTTATTAAATTTGTGATTTCCATTTGCATTCTAAGAGAAATTAATTTCCTTAAGGAGTAAAAGTATTTATTTGCTGTAAATTTATTATACACATATTCAGTTCACAGCAATCTTTATGCTGTAACTACATAATTAACAGAAAAATGCTGTGGATTTAAATATTTAAAGAAAAATTCTAATTGTTTAATGTTAATAAATTGTCTGAAAAAGATTCAGTGAATTTGTTCAGTGTATTATCATAAGCCTATACTACAGTAATTCTGTTGTTAATATAAACCTATTATTCCTACTAAACACAATAAAGAAGCGCTATTTTTTATCATCAATTAAAATATAGTCTAATATAATCCTTAGTGCTAAAAGAAAGAAATGAGAGAAGAAAAGAAAGGTAATTTGCCATTCAAAGTGTTTATATCTTAGGGAGTTACAAATATCATTAGAATCAGCAGAATATTAGACAACTATATATATATGGAACTATATTGCTAATCCATAAGGCTCTGAGAAAATTAGATTATTGTTTCCTTTATTTAATTTATTCCACAAATATTTATTTAGTATTTACTATGTGTCAGGTACTCTTCTAGACACTGATGATATATTAGTGAACCAAACAAACACTATTTTGCCTTCTATTCCTCTCCACCATAAAAATGAGGATCAGAAAAAGCATGAAAAGGAGGAAGAGGTAGAGAGAAAAGCAAACCAACCTTTACACAATAAACTAGAACTGCCTGACTCATGGGGATGGAGGACAAGAAGTGTTAGAGAAAGAATGCTTTAAGTAAGATATTAAAAAACTAAATTTAAAAACAGTGCTCATGGGGATATAGAGGGTGGAGCAAATATAAGTTTACAGTTGTGAGTACGTGAAACAGAGTTTATTCTTGTATTATCATTTATTAAATATTATATTATTTTTCATACAAACAACTGTAAACCTATTTTTTCCACACCCTGTAATGTTATAAAAATAATGAAAGCAAAATCAGTCTAAGATGTTAGAAGATTATACCAGTGGTAATGAAATACTCCACCTAATTCATGACAGTAATTGATTGGGAGAAAATAGTCATGTTAATCAGTCTACCAGTTGATATTACTGAGCTAGAGGATTCAGAGATTTATGGAGTTTTGTTGGATGGGACATAACATTTTCTTAATTGATATATTGGATTATTTTTCTCAAAAGTCACAGATCATCTTTTAGTGTGATTTCTAAACTCAAATTTTTGCTTTTACTAAGGAATTCGTCCTTTATTTTTTATTAATATACTGATGAATAGAAATACATTCCCATATGTGAATTTAAAATAAAATTATATTTTGTATCATTGACTAGGATTCCTCACTTTGTTATTTTTTTACAGTAACCAACCAACCTTTGTTATTCCCAAGATACAGATAAGAGGAGTTTCCTAAACACTTATAAAACGTAATTGTGCAATTTTAATTCTGAGGAAGGTGTTACCACACATAAATAGTTTAATTGTTTTGCCTTCACCATTAAATCTTAACAGTAATTTAATTATTTGAATGCAAAAATCTCACATTAATCTGAATGAATATATTTTATAAGAAATAAGTCCTGGCCGGTTTGGCTCAGCTGTTAGAGCGTCAGCCTGCAGTCCAGAGAGACCCGGGTTCGGTTCCCACAAAGGGCACGTACCTCGGTTGCAGTTTGTCCCCGGCCCTGGTTGGGTCGTGCGGGTGGCAGCCACTCGATGTGTCCCTTTCGTGTCGATGTTTCTCTCTCTCTCTCTCCCTCCCACTCTGTCTGAACAAAAAATGGAAAAAATGTCCTCGAATGAGGATTAAAAAAATGAATAAATAATATGTTTAACTGTCATTATCACCCTAGAATTACTAAGAACTATTTGATGACTAAACATATACTCATTTAAATATGTACTCAAGGACTTCCTCCCACAACCACATCAAAATTACAACTAAACTACAGCGCAACCATCATTCTGAACCGCCTGACATGGAGCTGAATGGAAGTCCTACAACTACGGAATCGAAGCAGCTGCCACATCCAGACTGGTAGGGGGGCGGAGGGGACGGGCTGGTCCCACACCCACGTGTGGCGGATAAAAATCAGGAGGACACCTTGGCTGGGAAGGTCCTCTCTGAAGAGTGAGGGGTCCCCCTCCCACACCAGGTGCCCCGCTCAGGGTTCCAGTGCCAGGAAGAGAATCCCCATCACTTCTGGCTGTAAAACCAGTGGGAACTGAGGCTCAGGGAGGCTGAGGCTGCAGGAGCCCCAGGCAGCTCCTCTTAAAGGACCCGCACACAGACTTACTCAAACTCGCACCTGCCAGGCTCCAGCATGGGGCATGCAGCTAGAAGGGCACCAGAGAAACACAGACAAGGACTGAGCTGTTTACCCTCGGGAAGAGGGCGGGAGGGGCAGGTATCTCCTGGACAGACATGCAGGCAGAGGCTGATGTTCCTTTAGTGAGCCCTTCCCTGAGGCAGCAATGGCTGCCATATCTGGGATTCCAGCAACCTGGCTCACACTGTTAGCCCCGCCCCG
Organism: Molossus molossus; assembly: GCF_014108415.1. Classification (NCBI taxonomy): domain Eukaryota; kingdom Metazoa; phylum Chordata; class Mammalia; order Chiroptera; family Molossidae; genus Molossus; species Molossus molossus. The sequence continues at coordinate 22,660,924 of NW_023425344.1, forward strand.
GTGATTCCCTGAGGCCGCGCCCCACGCACCTTTCTGGCCCACCCAAGCTGTTTCCAAAGGCTTTACCATAAAATTGGCCTGTCTTGGATCCTGCTTCAACGTTTCCTAAAATCTCTCAAACAAGCAGCATCTGGTCTCAGCGAGCCCTACACTTCTTGTTAAGTGGCCCCAGGCCTGGCACTAGAAGCAGCCAGCCTCGGTTCACAACTTGGCTTTTCCTGGGCACTTCCAAGTTCAGCATAAGAAGCAGCTATCAGCAGATCACTTTGAAGCTTATGCCCGGTGGCCCTGGGATAGAACACAGGCAGTGGCTGACCTTGCCCCAGAGCCAGCACACCCAGTGGATAGGCTCAGACCACACTGAAACACCACCACCCAACCACCTCCATAGTGACACACTCAATGAATGGACTCAGTGGGGACCAGAGCCCTGCTGAAGTAAATCTTGCTCTGTGTGGTGGGCCCCTGCACAGCTGATCCTCCAGAGTAGTCAGAGGCCAGTGGTCAGTGGGCACACCCAGTTCTTGCAGCTGATTATCCTGAGTAAATCCCTCCCATTGACCTGCCAACAGCAATCAAGATTCAATTACAACAGAAGGGTATACAGTCCACACTCAGGGTACATCTTGAGGGCCCAGCTGAAGTGATCAGGGAGGCTGTGTTACTGAATCCTACAGGACACCTACAACAATAGGCCACCCTACTAAACCTAAGAGACACAGCAACTCTACCTGATACATAGAAACAATCACAGGGAAGCAGCCAAAATGAGGAGACAAAGAAACATGTCCCAAATGAAGGAAAAGGCAAAACTCCAGGAAAAGAATTAAACAAATGGAGATAAACAATTGATCAGATGTAGAGTTCAAAACACAGGTTATAAGGTTGCTCAGGGAGTTTGGTGAGACATTCAAGGAACTTAGTGAGATCTTCAAGGAACTTAAGGAGACCTCTAAGGAACTTAGTGAGAACATCAACATAAAAAAAGAGCCAGTCAGAAATGAATGATGCACTAACTGAAATAAAGAATAATTTACAGGAAATCAATAGTAGAGTAGGTAAAACCAAGAAGCAAACCACTGATTTGGAATATAAGGAAGCTAAAAACACCCAATCAGAACAGCAAAAAGAAAAAAAAAATCCAAAAAATGAGGATAGTGTATGGAGCCTCTGGGACCACTTCAAGCATGCCAATATTTGCATCATAGGGGTGCCAGAAGGAGAAGAGAGAGAGCAAGAAATTGAAAACCTATTTGAAACAATAATGGCAGAACACTTCCCTAACTTGGTGAAGGAAACAGACATACAAGTCCAAGAAACACAGAGAATCTCAAACAAGATGAACCCAAAGAAATCCACACCAAGACACATCATCATCAAAATGTCAAAGGTTAAAGACAAACGGAGAATCTTAAAAGCAGCAAGAGAAAAGCAGTTTTTTTTACCTACAAAGGAGCTCCTATAAGACTGTCAGTCGATTTCTCAAAAGAAACTTTGCAGGTCCGAAAGAGGTATTCAAGGTGGTAAAAAGCAATGACCTACAACCAAGATTACTCTATCCTGCAAAGTTATCATTTAGAATTGATGGACATATAAAAAGTTTCCCAGACAAGAAAAAGCTAAAGGAGTTCATCACCACTAAACCAGTATTATATGAAATGTTGAAGGGTCTTCTTGAATGAGAAGAACAAAAATATGAACAATAAAATGGCAATTAATACATATCTATCAACAGTGGAATTTACAAACAAAATGAGCAAGCAAAACAGACTCATAAATACAGAGAACTTTTTGTTGCTTTCCAGATAAGTGGGGGCTGGGGAGCTGGGTTAGAAAGATGAAGGAATTAAGTACAAATTAGTTGTCAGACTGATAAACTTCAAAGGGAAGGAGGGCGGGAGGGAGGGATAAGATAAACCAAAGAACTTCTATGTATATACGCATAACCAATGGACACAGACAAGAGTGTGGTGAAGGAAGGAGGGGGCCGGGATTGGGGAGGAGGGGGTCAGTGGGGAAATAAAGGGGAGAATAGCTGTAATACATTCGACAATAGAAAGTTTAAAAATAAATAAATGAATATGTACTCAAAATATTATTTTTGATTCCTTCTTCATAGTTATGATTACCTTAATTTCTTTTTTGCATATTGAGTGGAGATTCAATATGAAGATATATATAAATAAACAGTAAATATATATAAAAGGATATAAATGTATAGTGCATGGTACCCACACCTATTGATTAAAGTTTATATTTAGATGATAATATAACAGTCAATGTAGAATTTATTTTAAAATATTATATTTAAAAATATATCAACTATTTTCCTTAATTTAACTGAAATAATAGTTATAACCACAGCTATATTAAAAAGATTATACCACTTCAATATGCATGCAAAATAATGAATGTGCAATTGAAAATTTATTTTTAAATATAATTTTATTTACAATCATAACTATTTTAAAAATTAATCAGCAGGTTATAGACATCAATTCTAAGAATATGTGACTATGTGATGGGTTGGGAAAATAACACATTACATTTCTCTCCTATAAATATATTCTTTTATTCTTCCAGATGATCAACCAACAGCTGTGGATTGCATCAGCTGTCTTTTATTTTTGTTGATAAATGAAGCATTCTTTGAATTTAAAAATCTGCCATTATTATGTATGTACTGATAAATTTTTAAAAATCTTTTAAATGCTCTCTTCTCTTAGACTTTTATTGGCATGTGAAAAAATATATTTTAATCACTGACAATGTTGGCTATAAGAAAGTTATATTATTCTCTTTTTAAAAGCTTTTTTAAAAATGTATCTTTATTGTTGTAAGTATTACAGATCACCCCCCATTTTTTCCCCCTGATACCCTCCTCCCTGCTCCTGTCCTCCTCCCAGGCCTTCACTGTACTATTGTCTGTGTCCATTGGTTATGCAAATATGCATATAAGTTCTTTGGTTAATCTCTTTCCTCCCCCATTTCCCTCTTCCCACTGAGTCTGGTCAGTCTGCTCCATGCTTCCATGCCTCTGGATCTATTTTGTTCACAAGTTTATTTTGTTCATTAGATTCCACATGTAAGTGAGATCATGATACTTGCCTTTCTCTGACTGAGTTATTTCACTCAGTATAATACTTTCCAGGTCCCTCCATACTGTCTCAAAGGGTAAGAGAGCCTTCTTTTTTTGCAGCTGCATAGTATTCCGTTCTGTAGATGTACCACAATGGAGTGGGCTTTTTTATCCTCACATTTACTAATGGGCACTTGGGCTGTTTTCAGATTTTAACTATTGTAAATAGTGCTCCTATGAACATAGGGGTTTATGTATTCTTTCTGACTGGTGTTTCAGGATTCTTAGGATATATTCCTAGAAGTGGGATTGTGGAATGAAATGGCAGTTTCATTTTTAATTTTTTGAGGAAAACTCTACTGTTTTTCACAGTGGCTGCACCAGTCTGCATTCCTACAGGCGGTGTACTGGGTTTTCCTTTTCTTTACATTCTCACCAGCACTTGTTGTTTGAGGATTTGTTGATGGCTGTCATTCTGGCAGGTAGGAGGTGATACCTCATTGTCATGTGAATTTGCATCTCTATGATGATTAGTGACTTTGAGCATTTTTTTCATGTCTTTTGGCCATCCGTATATTCTCTTGGGAGAAGTGTCTATATAGGTCCTTTGCCCATTTTTTAATTGGATTGTTTATCTTCCTTTTATTTAGTATTTTATATATTTTGAAAATTAACCCGTTATCCAAAGTATAATTGGCAAATATGTTCTCCCATACAGTGGTATCACTTTTCATTTTGTTGATGTTTTCTTTTGCTGTGCAGAAGCTTTTTATTTTGATGTAGTCCCATTTGTTCATTTTTTTCCTTTGTTTCTCTTGCTTTAGGTGATGTATTGGTAAAGATTCTGCTATATGAAATATCTGATATTTTGCTACCTATCATTTCTAAAATTTTTATGGTTTCATGACTTACATTTAAGTCTTTTTTTTTTTTTTTTTAATACCCACCAGAGGACATTTTTCCATTTTTTTTGTTCAGATAGAGTGGGAAGTAGAGCGAGAGAAAAACGTCAACATGAAAGGGACACGTCGAGTGGTTGCCACCCACACAACCCAACCAGGGCCGGGGACAAACTGCAACCGAAGTACGTGCCCTTAGAGGGAACCGAACCAGGGTCTCGCTGGACCGCAGGCCGACGCTCCAACTGCTGAGCTAAACCAGCCAGGGCACATTTAAGTCTTTTATCCATTTTGAGTTTATTCTTGTGTATGGGTTGGTGGTCTAGTTTCACTTTTTTGCAACGTACCTGTCCAACACCACTTACTGGAGTGACTGTTCTTATTTTATTTTTTAAAGCTTCTATTGAGAAACTTCAGGAATTTATTGATTTAGGTAACCTACGTCCCCTTCTTTGTTTATCATTTTAATATGTGTTTTCATATCTGTTCAGAACATAATGATATGATTGTAGAATCATAAACTTTGCAGCAATATCTTTGCTTTTTTTGATTATTTGAGTATATGAAAAATGTTTGATCACTATCTTACTAATTCTGGGCATTATAAATCAAAACTTTTCACCTATGCCAACCCAACACTCTATCCTTGGAAATCTATTATAGAAATATAAGGAATGATTTAAAAAATTGCTTCAAATATGGGGTTATGAAAAATAAAAAAAATTTACTTGAACAAAATCGGAATGACTAAACACTTTGCAATTTGTTGAATATGACAATTATTTTCTTATTTAATACATTAAATTCTTTTCCTCAAAACAATTTTTGTTACATTTTATGTGTTACATTACAAGTATATTATACACCAGAAAATGGATTTAGTTACTATCTTTCAGACATTTGGAAGCATATATTCATCTTCTCATTAAAGTAGTGTATAAAAACTCAAAGGTTCACATTTTTATTTTATTTTATTTTATTTACTTATTTTAGTTAATTCTCACCGAAAGATATTTTATCATTAATTTTTAGGGTGGAAATAAGGGAAGGGGAGAAAGAAAGAGAGAGAATTATCGATGTGAGACAAAATATCGATTGGTTGCTTCCAACACAACCCCGACTGGGGCCAGGGATTGAACCTGTACCAGGTACATGCCTTTAACCAGAATTGGACCTGCGACCCCAGCTGGTGAGTCAAACAGGCCAGGGCCAGAGCATTGTTTTTAAAACACATGTTCTGGCTGAGAATACACTTGAAAATTGAATAAATTTAATTTTCTTTAGATGGCAATTATTTTTCATAGGACATCATGATCAACTATAAGTTTAGATAATAGCAACTTGCCAAAGGAACTGATTATATATATCAGTGTCTTGAAGGAAAAGGAAAACTCAATTTGGCATTAAATTACTTCACTGAAACCAAGCTCCTACAGCCGGAGTTTTGTGAGTTTTTATCCCAAAGAAGGGTTAAACGATTACTTTTGAAAAAACAAACCATATTTTGAAATTTGTCATCTATTTAGAAAATGACTTTTGTTTTGTATTATGTATTTTGTCTATAATTTATTTAGAGTTTCTTATCTTCTTTCTATTGGTATCCAGTAAAGAACTAACTTTGTGATGAAAAAAGATGTGTTAGTATGTAAATATATTTAGAGTAAGTTGAGATGTGGTTAAGTACGTAGCTGCTTTAGTCAGAAAAACACAAATTCACATTTCTTAAAAAATAATATATTTCTTAACATATATATTTAATTGTTGGCACAAAATTATGTGGCAGTGCTAAGCTGTATCTGTTGTGAACATATTTTTTAGACTACTCATCATACTTTCGTGTTTTTTAATAACTCAGGTCTGACCCCTGACATTTCACCGATGTGGCCGTTATCTTTGCTTCGAGGACAGGCATGTGCTCCAACACGCATTGGGAATATGCGGTAAGAATATACAGTAGGGATTGTCACAATAGAGGAAATTCAGGGGGGTAGAAATATGGAGCCTAGACTTTGAGAAGCTACCACTGAAGCCCCAAAAAGGACAGAAGCACTAAGAGAAGCAAGTAAAGTGATCGTTTTTGAGTTACTGAATCCAGCTATGCTAACTAAAGCCTATAAGTGTGAGCGACTACATTTCTTTTTACTTCTTCTGTTCGAGCAGACTTGGACGTGAGACTCACTTCACTGATCCTCTAAAGTTAGCTATAAAGAAAACAAACAGAACTAGAAAACATGACCAGCTAACGTCTTTAGGTCAAGGCTAGTGTCTAGCAATGGACTTTCCTAAACAGAAATCATTTTCTAAATAAATGACAAATTTCAAAATATGTTTATTTTTCTCAAAAAGTAATCATTTAGCCCTCCTTTGGGATAATCAATCAAAAAACTTACAACAACTCAAGCTGTAGGAGCTTGGTTCAGTGAAACAATTTAATGCCAAATGTTGAGTTTTTCCTTTTCTTCAAGTTTCCCCTTGGTCTGTCGCGTGGTTATTAGCAAACAGCCCTCAAGTGAATAGAAAAAGACATGTTAGAATTATGAGCCACTGGCCCAGAAGACTTGAAGACTGGGCTTTCGTTTTGGATTCAGTTCTGGGCCTATGCAGAGGGCTCTTACAGGAGAACTGGGGAATCTGGAGGCCCACTCATACGGGGGGATTCGGGACCGCAGGTCACGTGCCCCCAGCTCAGGGTCAGCGTCCTTATTGGTTAGTCATCATGACTGAACTTAATGCATCAGAAACTCCTAATTTTGGTTTAAAGCATAGTTTCTCTTGCAGTTCTGACAAGCCCTTATATTTTAGGGCAGAGTTCTATATCTAACTCCCTACTAAGTATCTCTAGTTAAGTTTTTAATAAATATCTAACAAAATCCCTAACTTTTTCTCTCCATTTGCAGTCTCGAACTTCACCTATTAGGAAGGATGAAGAGAGAGTATCTAAATCCTGTGACGTTGCTTGGAAGTCCGATCTGCTAGGACAGCACCTAGCAGCAAAGCCTAAGAAAACATGCTTTAAGGATGTAGAGCTAAAACGACAGGAGAACAGGATGTGGACGTTGGTAAGCATCCATTTATATATTTTCTTACTATTCTGCTTCTCTTTCATCATCTGAAATAACATTCTAAAGATGCTGGCAGGAACTTACAGTTTGATTTTCATTAGGGAGTAATAGGACACAAGCTGCAGAGAGTGAATAGTATATGCCAAGCATCTGGTGTGTCCCTAGTGTGTTACATCATTTTACTTTCCCTTTTAAGGTAGTATTATATTTTCCCTTTTCAAATTGGGAACCTGAGATTTAGAGAAGCATGATTGGGATAATAGTTACAAAACGAATAGATATTATGACCAATCTGATTAAACCTATTCTCTTCTTTTTTTTATCCTCACCGAGGACATTTTTTGAATTTATCTTCAGATAAAGCCAGAAGGAAAAAGGGAGGAAGAGAGAGAGAGAGAAACATTGATGTGAGAGAGATACATCAACTGGTTGCCACTCGCACGACTCCAACTGGGGCCGGGGATAAACTGCAATCAAAGTACATGCCCTTAGCAAGAACCGAACCCAAGACTCTCTGGTCTGCAGGCTGATGATACTCTAACTGCTGAGCCAAACTGGCCAGGGCTTCTCTTCTTAACTGTATACATGAGCAAATAAAACCCACTGCACTTGATCAATCGGCAGAGAGAGCCCATGCTATTTCTCCTGGTAACAGCTGTATAAAAACTGTGTTGCATGTGGACAAAACAGTCCCAAAGGAAAGTTAGCAGGTGACTTTCCAGGTTGGATCATAAAGCATCTTGTGGGGAAAAGGAGGAGAAATGATCTCTTTTACACACTGAGTTCAATGTGAACAACAAAAACTAAAGACTTTGAAAATTAACATGGATAGAGAGACAAAATGCTAATCACAAAGGAAAGACGATTATTCCATTAGCTCTGGCGAACAACAAACAGAACAAATAATAAACATAGAAAACATGGCTTTCAATATGCTGAAATAAGAGTCATCTCAACATGCCTCATGGCACAGTCATATTTTGGAAACTGTTCATGACAGACACCAGCACTCATATTTTATACTATGTCAGCAAATACATGGTATTCTCTAAGCTTAATCTCAGTGGGCAGTATGGTATTAGTTTAACCTGCTTCAAGGTACAGAAGACGTTTTCTCTCTAGAACTTCCCGATTTGTTTGCTGGAGTCAGTATAGCCTAGAAATTCCACCTTCAGCGGCCTCAGCCTACTTTCTAATTCTAAACTTGAAGTTCGAACAGCTAACACACTGTATTTATATTTTCTCATTATTTCGAGCCCTGTCACATCACTTACGGCGTATTACTTAATGATAAATAGTGCCATAAATGAGATTGCAGGCTATAAAATATCACAATAGAATAAATAAAACAAGGATCTTGGTGGGTTCATTTTATTTTCCTTGAATCATTAACCAAGCATCGCCATTATCTTCAGTGACAGAAAGTGGCGATGACAAAGGGCTTGCATTTTCTGCTGCGGACTGAAAACACAGATTAGGAAACAGGCAGAATGTTTATAATTTTATTTTGAACTGTGTGGGTAACCGCTCTGCTTTTCTCCAGGTGTGATCGGAACCGTTTTGATATCTAGCAAGAAAAAAAATAAAAAATATATGCAGAATTTATTTTTTCAAGGCAAAAGCTAAATGAAGCTTCAAAAGATCACTTGATCTTATCCTTTTTCTCTAACCAGGGGTACAACGGAAACAGCAGAGAGCTGAATCAAGGTCCCACGGGTAAGTCCAATTAGTCTTTTCAGTAATCATTCATTTACTCACTTACTGAGTCCCCCACTCAACAAATATGAACTGCTGGTGTTCCAAGTCTAGGTACTGGAAAGGCAGGGTCATTTTTGTAAATCTCTGCCATCAAGGAATTTCCAGAAGATAAAGAAAAGCTTTGAAGTAGTGAAAATAAGTCTGTATACTGAAAAGTTGTTGACCAGGAGGAGACAGGTATTAAACATACTACAAGCCAAAGAAAGATGTGTGCAGAGTCCCAAGAAGAAAGACGCACTTGGCATTGGGATGGTGCAATGCCAGGCAAGGGTGATGAGAGAGACTGAAGGTCAGGAAAGTGAGGAATGTACCCCAAGATCACTGGTTGGCTATTGAAAGGCTTTAAGCTTGGGGGTAATAGATGAACATTTGTATATTAGAAAAATTATTATAATTGAATATGGGAATTGGTGAGTCAATACAGAAAGACCAGTTAGATCACCCTATTATTGCAAACCTGTGTCTCAGAGTATGAGTGGGAATCCGTGTATATGCAATTTAATGGACACTGTAAAGATAGTTTCCAGAAAGTCCTCTATTTCAAACCATGTGTCCAGCTTTCATTTCTCTTTCAGAGACTTGATCCCATGTTGTGTAGTTATAATATCCGGTGAGAGAGAAATGTGCATTTTAATCTTCTTAGAGGTTAATTGATAACTGTTCATGCCTAACCATTCCTAAATAAACTTCCATCCTTTCCTTCTTAATACTATAGCAGATCTATCTTTCTACGTCACTTCCTGATAGTTTTGTAAAAATCTCCTGATCAAGAACTGGCAAAAATATTTAGGTCAAAGTCTAAAAGGTTTTATCTTGGGTGCCAAGCACAGGGCCTTGTACTTGCAAAATTTGCAATAAATATTAAATTTAGGCACCTGTGAATTATTGAATACATGTTATCAAACGGGTTATAGTGACTCTCCCCTCAAGAACATGGTAACAATAGGAATGAGATGGGGGCTTCCTAGGTGAAGATCAAATGAGATACGCAAAGTCACATGAAGAGGAAAGAAATACATCCCGGTGATGAAGACGTGATGGCATCCTGGTATTCCATAGTGCACGCATACCACACCTTCTTTATCCCCTCGTCCATCAGAGGACACACAGGTCATTTCCATGTCCTGTTCACTGTCATAGTGCTGCAATGAACACAGGGGTGCATACATTTTCTTTCTTTCCTTTTTGATATATACATTTTTTACTTTATTGATTTTAGAGAGAGGGGATAAGAGAGGGAGAGAGAGATAGAAACAATGATGAGAGAGAACATTGATTGGCTGTCTCCTGCATGCCCCCAACTGGGGTTTGGTCCACAACCCAGGCATGTGCCCTGACCAGGAATCAAACTGGCGACTTCTTGGTGCCTGAGTCCACACTCAACCACTGAGCACACTGCTGGGTTAGGGTGCATACATTTTCAAATAATGTAATCTTATTAACCAATATTAATAGAACAAATTTCATAAAAAAATAAAAGTGTGTGTCAGGATGGCCAAGCGGTCTTACGTGCCGGACCGAAGCTCTGCCCCCCGATTTCCTCTGTGAGTTTAATTCCCCAGGATGTTGAAATTCTCCACTTTAAGCATTTGGAAAATAGAATGAGATGTTATACATACAAGGGGACAAGCCATGTATTCATCACATTGCTTACCTAAAGAGTAATGTATGTACTCTGAAATCACTGGTAAAATAGTCAACCTTGTTTTCTTTTCTACATTGAAGGTTAGCTTAATAAGAACCATTTGATAATAAGATAAATTTAAATCCAAAGCCTTCAGTATCATTTGTTTAAAAATATTTAGAGTAATGATAATTTTAAAAAATCCTAAAACTTAGTTCTTTCTCTTTGTATGTTAGTGTTCAATATATATTAAGCCTCTCAGTGCTCACAGAACCCTATCATTCCCACGTTACAATGTGAAAAAGGTACATATATATGTGTGTGTACATACATATTACATATATATAAATATATATATAAAAGACAAATAAGTCAAATGTGAACAAAATCTAAAATTAAAAAGCAATTGTAGATAATAAGCAGATAGTATGTGTTCAATGTATACTATTTCTAGCTTTGGGGAAATACAAAAGATAATTTATGAATTTTTGTTCACAATAGGCATTGTTACTTATTTTAAATTATTTTGCAAGTTTGAATGAAGGCTATTTTATATTAAATGAATATAAAGTATTTTATTTTTATAAATAAATACATAATTTATATATATATACTATTGCCATTCTAAGGCACTAGATGTCAAAAAATAGACATTCATTCCACAAATATACATGCGTTTTCTAGTGTCCAAGACATGTATAGAATGCATATAATCTTGGGAATAGCATGTGTCCACAGTAGAGAGAGAGAGAGAGAGAAAGAGAGAGAGAACTTTTTTCAAATACATTCGTGTGACTAGTATCAGGACACCTAAGTATCATTGCTTTGCATTGCAACTGTGATGATAGAAGCTAGTATAAAAACTTACCTAGAATTAATTTGTCACTAGTGCCTGGGATCAGTCACCTGGACACCTAACGTGGGTCATTTACCACCGCCAGAAAAAAATCCACAACTTTGGCTTTGCTATTCTGATACTAGTCAATGTATAATCAAGAAATTGTTGATATCGCACCTTCTTTTATGTCCACAGAAGAATGTGCATAAAATGACAACTGATAATGCACCATAAAATAAAAGGTAAAGCAAAGGCTTGAGAAAACAACTTCCTAAATGTCTCACCTAGTTTTGCTCAACCCAAGAGCAAGGACATTTTACGCTAACAAAGGGTGAGGTTTAGGCAGCAGGGAGAAGCTCGCTCATCCTCGTACACTCAGGGCAGAGCTGGGACAGTGGTGCTTGGGATGAACTAAATCAATTCCCATTCTGGGTTTTCCCTGCTTTTCTCTGTGACTGTGGAAAAGTCGCATTTCCTCCCAGAGTCGATCTTTTTCCATTGGGAAAATGAGAATATTAACATTTATTTGGAATCCCAGTGTTTACTTTCAGGTTGAAACAAAGTAGTTCAACGCAGTGTGAGAACTCGTGTGTGCTCTGTGCCCAGGTGACATGGAAAACTTACAAAGATGTCTCTTTGCTGATCCTTCTCAAATATGCCAAGGTATTGACATTTGGTGGCTCTAAAAAGAACAAATAATTGATTAGACTTCTACTTTTTGGTGAAGAGGCAATCCGATTGTCAAAATAATTTTTCTATTCTCAGAACACACTCCAAAATGTGGGACTCTCTCCCGAGTCTAGAGTATCCTCAAATGGCGTAAGGAAGAGCCACCTAACCCACAGTCTGTGTCCCAGTGACGTGCACCTTCTCTGTCTCCTGTGCAATGCCTCAGTCTATTCTCTAAGGAGGTAGAATGTAATAAATATTTAAGATAATACAAAATACACTGCAAGTGACTGGAAATACACTTTTAAGCACACTAAAAGGTCTAGAGAGTCCAACGTATTGTTTCAAGAACAAAGAAAAGCACAGTTAAATTTTAAAATGTCAGAAATCTCTTCAGTAATTATCCCCAGAAAATTCATGATAGACATTTTGATTGTGTCGAAAATCACAGAAGCTTACTTGATGCCTTGTACTCAGATGGAAAAAGTAAAGAAGCGTGATTCACAAGCTCAACTTCTCCCACTGTATGCAAATCCCTTAGTGGTATATAAATGATTTTACAGCCAAGGTTCTCACAGTAAATAATTTACTTTCGTACCATATTCTTTATGGGTGCTATATACACTCTTTATGAGACAGCAATAAAATTCAGTAGGTTTCTCTATTTGACCTCCTTTGTTCGCTCACAGAAGAAACACATATACACTTAACTGCTTCTATAGTAATTCTCTGTTTTATTGCATTGCTGAGGTTTTCTTTCTAATCTAATCTCAGGGTTAATGAAATTATCATATGTGTGATAAATGAGCTGGTGACTTTTCCAAACTTATAATAAAATGAAATTATGAGCAAAACTATGCTGAGAGTTATTTATTGTCGTGATAACCCAAAAGGCATTTTTATGGTCTCACAGTATATCAGGGTACCATTATGTCTATCAGTTGTCATTTTACTTAAAGATGTGAAGAAATGATCATTCATGGGGAGTTCGGACTGAAGAATTGGTGAGTAAATGACTTTTTCACAACATGTACTATCACAAAAACACAATTTCCATTTAAATGCAATATGCCCACTACCTCGTAAAATATCTCCCATTTCCTTATTTTCCTGCCTGCCTCCCTACCTGAGGACCAGGAGTTATGTGCCCTGATAGAAAACACTATCAGACAATTTCACTCTGATGAGAAAAATTATTCCAACCCAGTTAGTGTCAACTTGTTCTTATACAGCTGCATGTCCCTTATTTTGAATTCATGGAAGACCCCTAAATAAGCCTATGAGGTCTTTTGGAATGAGTAGATTATAAAAGACACACGACATTTTAATATAGGACAATGACAAAGAACCCACAATTTACAGCTTTGCCTGATAATCCCACTTCATCTTCATCCTCCACAAAAATAGACATACGCACACAGACAAGAATTGTAGGAAGTTAAAAGACATTGATGAAGTACAGACTTTGGTGTTGGAAAATCTACATTCAAATCTTAGTTCTCCCACTCACTAACTGTGGCTCGGGTTTCTCTGGTAGTTGTGGTGAGGGTTAAATGAGATAACACATATATTAAGCTTTGCGTAGTTTTTCTACACAAAATGTGATAACTATGCTCAGTGCTGTTATCTGTGCTCCACGTAACTCTGAATTCACATTTTCCTCCAGGCGTTGATGCAATAACCGACCCCTGAGCTGCACTGTCTGTATCTTGTTTCCTCTCCTGAGAAATTCTTCACTTCACTGAGACTGACACAGGAGGAAATCTACACATTAACGCCACCGTGACCAGAAAGTGTGGGTGTTACATGTCATGGAGCAGACTTTGAACAATGGGGGTGTGAGGGCTGGTGAGCAAAGCTCCCCTCTTCTTTTTCTTGATGGATGCTTCTGAGACTTGTGGTGCACAGCTCCTCGGAAGGTCTTGTTTGGATCAAACCTTGGCTATCTACAGTGGATCAATTAAAAAATTCACCATTTTATTGCCTTTGTGTGCTTTGTGTTTATCTTTCTCCCCAGTCCCTCTCCCGCTCCCTGGAATGACTTCCAATTAAATTGCTGCACACAGACCTTGTCTCATTCTCGCTTTCCTGGATGGGGTGTATTCAGCACCAAGACAAAATGAGCCATGCTCTTCAGTTGTGTCTAGAAACAATGGATTTGAACAAATATGAATTGGAGAGTGAAGCAATTGCGAAATCAGTAACCAATCCCCGCACCCCGAGTGCAGGTGCTTTTGCAACGTGACCACAGCACCGCACTTTAAGAGGCAGAGTCCATGAGACTCATTTTGAGAACAGTCATAATTGTGCTGCCAACATGGATTGCTTCCCCTGAGAACACCAAAGCGATCCCCATATCAGTGAGTCTAGCCTACATATCTAGATAATAAGAGACATCTGGCAACGCCATCTTTGTCACCCTGATCACATCAACCCAGATCCAAACACGTGAGCGAGGCTGTTTGTACCACTGAAGTCGGACTAAGCCACCAGCTAACCCCAGACATCAGGGAAGTGCAGACCGAAAGCACTGCGGAGCCTTTTCAGAAAATTTTAAAAATTATTAAATGTTGCTCGAAATGCTCATTTAGGGTAGTTTGTTATGTAGTGAAAACTCACCTATACAGGCAGGGGCCAGAGTGATTACTACTGCTTTTATCATATCTGCTAAGTTTCTGGGCCTCGGTGTATTTTCCTGAAAATGAGACTATTACAATTCTATTGTGCTTGACAAGGCAAGCTTCATTATGCTTCCTATGTTTTTTCTTGTGTGTGTGTTTTTTATTGTTTACTCTTAATTATTAGAGACTAACTTTATAGATTTTCAGATGTCAGAATTATAAAAAAGAACAATTTATTTTTTAATCACTGGTACAATAATCTCCAATTATACATGCCTCTTAACATATATCCTTTTGAAGTTCCCTCTCATATTGAACAAAGGTTAGTTTATGTGAGCAGTAAAATATGGCAGAAGTGATGATATAGCATCTCTGAGATTGTGCTAAAGAAGACATCATCTTTGCCCGGCTGGTGTGGCTCAGTGGTTGCGTATCGACCTGTGCATGAAGAGGTTGCCGGTTCGATTCCTGATCAGGGCACATGCCCAGGTTGTGGGCAAAATCCCCAGTGGGGGGCATGCAGGAGGAGACCAATCTATGTTCTCTCTCATGGATGTTTCTCTCTCTCTCTGAAACTAATAAAGAAAAAAAATTGAAAAAACAAAACAAGCAACAAGAACAACAACAAAGTCAAAAGGCATCATCTTCTGTCTTCAACTTAATCCTCTTGTTCTTTCTGTATCTGTGGCTACATCTATATTTGGATAAATCATCACTCATCACTCATTCAGGGAGAGGCTACCTACCATGTCATGAGGATACCCAGCTGACTAAAGTAAAACCCATGTGGTGAGGAACTGAGGTCTCCTGCCAGGGAAAAGCTAAGCCTGTCACTACTGTATGAAGTGAACTTGAAAGTGGACTATTCCCTCCTTGTAACTTCTGATGCCGCTCCTTGACTGCAGTCTCACCCGAGTCACTAGCACCCAGCCAAGCTGTTCCTCAATTCTTGACCCACAAAAACTGTGATATGATAATTGCTTGCTGTGTTTATCTGCTAAGTTTTCATGATCATTTATTATAAGCAATATATAAGTAATACAATACCCATACAATGTAGATCAGGTACTTGCCCCACATCTCCTTATGAATATTAATTTGTACAATTAATTTTCAGTCCTGGGCTCTCTCATATCTTCTGTCTATGGCAGGGAACATCAGGCTCACAAATCTAATCAAATATTCAATCACAATCACCAGTGTACACACACATCTGAATTACAAGATAATCCTTAACATCATGATGCTGTTTTGTAAAATTCATTTTAGGAAAATCAAGGGAATAAATTATTTGTTGAAGATATTACTAGAGTATTATCTGGCAATTTCAGGAATATGGTTACAACATTTTGGGACTAACACCTGCAATAAAATGGTTTTGGTGCTACTGATTGCTAAACACACATGCACACATGAAACAGAGCATACACACAGCACACTGTCAATCCTTCACTACATACTTGTTTTATGTAGCTTATTTCTTCTAATTTGGCTTATTTCTTTATTTAGAGAGAGAGAGAGAGAGAGGAAGGGATAGGGAGAGAGAAAGAAACATTGATGAGAGAGAACATTAATTGGCCCCCTCCTGCATGCTCCCCACTGGGTATTTGGCCCACAGCCTGGGCATGTGCCCTGACCAGGAATTGAGCCCGCGGCCTCTTGGTGCATGGGTTGACACTCAAGCACTGAGCCACACTGGCCAGGCTTTAGCTTATTTCTTATAGACAAGCTATCTATATCTTGGCTTGCTTTAAATTTTGATACATCTTCTAAGCCTACTGTTTCTGAAAAATTTCTTCTACTTTAGGGATTTACTAGTCTTTACATTCTAGAAATCTGATGTATTCTGAGTCTCAATCCTGACTTACTCTAACCTTTGCTCTCTAAACTTATAGCCACCTACTTCCCAACCATTCATTTATTCACTCATTCATCTATTCTTGGATTTATTCTAGTGGTACAAAGCATGCCATGTATTGTAGAGTGACTATTTCTAGAAAAGTACTATCTCATAGACTACTGGATTCTTCCTATATATTTATATTTTTATAGGTATATTCTTAGAGATAATTCTATAAGCCAAGGAAATGATTTTCAACAGCAGCAAAATCAAGATTTCCATTGAGGGTAAGCAAAAAATAACAGGAAATCTTTCACAACAGTCAGCTACTTCATAATCCTGATAGAAAAGTAAGTCCAGTGCCCTCCTAGAATGAGATTATGAGCTGAGCAAGTGAGACTAGGAGTCTGTCTACATGCCGATGAAGACATCAGTCTAGGAATTCCATTTGGTGAAATAAAAAAATTTTTTTTTTTTAAATGTCTCCTCTTAATGTGCACGCCAAAGTTTACTGATGTTCTTGGAATTGTGGCTCCGAATGCTGCAGGCGGTAGGAACGCATGTCCTCACTGAGCACACGGTGGGCTGCTTGCCCCCGCCGCCCACTGCAGGCTGATGATTCAGCTCACACACAGCTCCCAGAAATCTCTGCCGCGCCTTCCACTATCAAATGGAAAGCTTAAAATGTAAACTTGTGAATACTTTTCCATTTATGGCTACCTTTGCCTTGTCTTCTTCTCACCTCAAGAATGTACCTCAGGCTGATGAAATCTCGAAGATAAAGAATTCATTTCCAGAATACGCTTCCTTGGTACATTAGAAAACAGCTTTTAAAATTCTATTTTCTGGTCACATGTATTTTCCCCTTATCATCTAACAACTGTAATATGAGGAAATTTACTGTGTAGCCCGGGGCTTTGGGAGGATAGGACCAACATACTCTGTGACTGTACATTTGGGGATGTTGTTTGAAGCTAGCCAAATTATGTCCATTGAGTTTACTGCTTCAACCCTGACAAAAGGAGAAAATTAAATGTGTATGTTTGACTGAGAATATAATGGAAGATACACATCCTGAGTAATGGGAGAAATTATGTTTAGGTGTTTTGACAACTGTGTGCAATTCTCCCTCTGCAGTTTCTCTTGAGCACTTGCAGGCAGTGTGCCTCGTCTGTGTTCATATAATGTGCACACGCACCGCAGGGCAGCACGTCCCCGCTCAGGACGGTGAGCTTCCAATGGCTTCTCCCCCCACACGGCCACTATCTGGGAGGCAGAGATAGTGGCTTTGGCTTTCTAGGCCCCACACAGATAGCGCTGCCCAAGAGTTTATGAGACACTTCAAAATATTTGTAAAAGGTTAATGGCTACTTAAAATAAGCTGAATCTAGGATTGTAAATGAAAACATCTGAACGATGGGGGTACTCGTGAGTGGTTAATGATTTGTTTTGAGCGATCCTGATAGCAGTGTTGGAGGGGGATCAGGCAATGAGAAGGTGACATGGGAAAACTTCAGGAGACGGTGACACAGGATGGGGTGTGAGTCGGGACAAAGGGGGCGGACAACAAGAGAGGTCATGTAGCAGCAGGCTGTCAAGACATCGCCACACAGCCTAGTCTGTGATATTTATACGTATTTAGGTTTTGACAGGGGCTATGCCACACTCAGGGTAAGGCGTGAAAAACATCTCGTGCTTACTGAACCTCTTCATATTTGGCTGTGGTTCTGGCCATATGGGCTTCCTTGTTCCATCTCGTGTTCTGACCCTGGTCCTACGACTTGCCCAGAGTGATATCAGTTTTCCCTTTGAAAAACTGAATTCTCTCCTGGCCAGTGGGGCTCAGTGGACTGAGCATCGTCCCATGGACTGAGAGGTCCTGGTTGGGTTCCTGGTCAGGGCACAAGCCCGGGTTGCAGGCTCGATCCCCGGTGCAGGGTGTGCAGGAGGCAGCAGATCCATGTTTCTCTCTCATATCGATGTTTCCATCTCTCTCTAAAAAAATCAATAAAAGCATATTTTTTTAAAACACGATTCTCTGCTTAAATCAGCTGCAGCTGGTCTATGCTGCTTGTAGCTGAGAATCTTGCTGGAGGTTAGCAGGATGACAGGGCCTTAGGGACAACCAAACTGCTCCTTTTTTATTAATTTATTAGAGAGAGAGGAAGTGAGAGGGAGAGAGAGATAGAAACATCAATGAGAGAGAACACTGATTGGCCGCCTCCTGCATGCAGCCCCACTGGATCGGGCCCGCAACCGACTGGGAATCGAACCGGCGACCTCCTGGTGCATGGGTCAACGCTCACCCACTGAGCCACACTGGCCGGGCACAACCAAACTGTTTTAAGTACTAGACCTGAGGTGCAATGCTGGGTTTTATTTTTGTTTTTATAAGAAATGAGATGTAAACATTGTTGATTCATTGTTGCTTAATATACAATACTTAGCAAAATGAAACGCAACACATTTGTTGATAGAGAAGATTTTGTTGCATAAATAAATGTGTGAGTGAAGGAATGAATAAATGAACTGCCAGAGGGAAAAGTCAAACAGTATTCTGTGCCACTCGGCTAACTCAAATTAAAGCTAAATCTCCCTTCAATTCTAAGTCCACAGAGTATAGGAAGCAATGAAGAAATATTGAGGGACTTTTTAGACAGGGAAGATTTAGTTTACTAATTAACTGGATCCAATGTACTTACATGCGCTTGGACAACAAGAAGCTGAGGGGAAGTCTTGCCAAACTGGAAGACATATAATTTTATTGTGATCAAAATAAAACTAAAGTATAAGTCTGTATAAGAAACATTGTCAGTAATATTGCTACAACTATTATAGTGCTAGCTTGGTCCTAGACTTATCAGAGGGATCACTTCATAAGTTCTATAAATGTCTAACCACTATGTGGTACATATGAGACTGACGTAATATCGAATGTCTACTGAAATTGAGAAATAAATATAAAATAAAATAAATAAAGTGCAGGGCTGTGAAATATAAAAATGTATTAATGTTTAGAAAAAGAGTTCTTTTATGTCAGAAACTTCTCTCGGTTTTCACAGAATAGTCTTCTTAAAATTATTTAGGCTATTACCACCCCCTCCCCATCAAAGATTGACAGTATTGTCAGAAGCGGTGAGGATTCTGAGATTTTACTTTGCTTGTAAACTCATGGGTGAGTCTGCCATAGTTGCACATCCATCAGAGCTTAATTTCATACATTTTATAATCTCAAAGCTCCCACATTCTCTTGGATATTTTCCACTTGGATCTTTTTAGATTAGCTCAAATCAAATGCAATTCAAACAGCCTGATTCTCCCCACTTACCTGTTTCTCCTTGTAATACCACACTTATCATAGTTATTTAGGCTTCAAACACTGGAAGTGCATTGTATGTATTCCTTTGCGTTGTCTTTCTTATCTGATCAGTGGATTCTCGCATCTCCCTGGATCCGCGGGAATGATTCCATTCCAGCAAGTCCATCATACATGGTTCCAAAATGTTGCCTTCACTACCATTTTTCTTGCTTGGCTCTCTGTTTTCCCCAGGATAAAGTCTGATTTCCCTGATGCACACAAATACCTTTATTTTACTTTTCATCCTCACCAACTCTTATAATCTTCCATAAAATCTCCACTTTATGCATCTGGATAGAATTTCCTGTATCACTTCTCACTTGTAAAATCAGCCCGGTGGTCTTCTGTATCAGTGGGGAGATAATTCTTCGTGGTGTCTACACATTTTGGATCAGCTGCTGATCTGGACCATCTTTCCAAGAAAGTTTATATAGAGAACTGCCTTGTAAGATTGAAATAATGTTTCTCTTCAGGGCAGAGGGAATATCTGTTCACTATCTAGTAAAACTACATAATTTGTCCTTTCAAGAAAAAGGTTGAGGTTCTGGCCGGTTTGGCTCAGTGGATAGAGCATCGGCCCACAGACTAGAGAGACCCGGGTTCGGTTCCCGCTAAGGGCACGTACCTCGGTTGCAGTTTGTCCCCGGCCCTGGTTGGGGTTGTGTGGGTGGCAACCACTCGATGTGTCTCTCTCACGTCGATGTTTCTCTCTCTCTCTTCCTCCCTCTCTTCCTCCTGCTCTATCTAAAGATAAATGCAAAAATGTCCTCAGGTGAGGATTAAAAAAAAAAGAAAGAAAAAAAGAAAAAGAAAAAGATTGAGCAGATTTTCTAGCAACCCCTTTTAAAGAACTGGGGCTTCTTGAGCTTAGCGATACTCAGCTGTGACACGATCTGCTGTGTACGAAGCATCACTAGGCCATTCTGCATCATCCCCACAGGACTTGGAAAGCAGGGGGTACTGATATGAAGACACATTCCACGCTGCATGTTATGCTGTGAATAGCAGTGCTCTTTATCTCTGACACAGGGGTCTTGTGTTGAACCAGCATGTATGAAACCCAGGAAGGCTAACTTATTGGTTTGCAAGTAGGACAAAAGCCCAGATCTTTACCACTGTACACAGTGATTATCACTTACGTCATTTAGTAAGAACATAAGAGTATGTTTCTAATCCTATGGGTATATTTAGTTCTCCCATAAATTTTAAATTATTCAAAAGTAAGAAATGTAACATATACCACTCATCCAGTAAACAATACAGGAATTCAAATGTTCTTGTTTTATTTGTTTTCCCTCGCTGGAGTGTAACATCTGGGAAAATAAAGACTTATGATATTTGTCTCTTCAAGCATAGTGCTGAAAATATCCAGGAAATAGTACATGCTTTAACAATAGGTAATGCATGAATTATTAGAAACTTCAAGTTTCTGAACTTGTCTCTAACAAACTGTTGTCGTTTAATTTTTTAAAAATATATAAGATCACTGGTAGCAACGATTTTGAAGGAGATTTGATTTAAGGGATAACATATCTTGTATAAAATACACAATGACTTCACCTTCTGGGAATGGTTGACTAAGATATGCTGTTAGCCAGAGACACTTCCAGGAAAGGGGAAAAAAAGTAGACATTTCAACCAAGACAAATACTGGTATTGTGTTACCTTGGATAGTATATGTATTATCTCTCTGCCTCAGTTACTTTATGTATAACACTGGAATATTTTATGATTGTAATATGTATTAAATGAGATAAAAGGAAAACTGCTTTGTTATGTTCCTGGTGCACAGAAGCACTAAAAACCTAAAAACATATTCCATATTGCTATTATTGAAGTTATATTTTTAAGGTAGTAGAGTAACAATATAGATAATGGCTGGCCTTCCGGGAGCTGTGATATTAGCCTTGATTTTTTTTTTCCTATTTTTAATTTGTATGAATAAGGGGGGAAAGCTTCAATATTTGTTTTATTATATACATGATAATATGTTGACATTCAATATTCATTTGTTTCTGGTGTACAGCTTAAGTCCCGAAGTGATCCCACAAATAGTCTAGTGCCCACCTGGCTCCTTACACAGTTGTTACAATCTCTTTCTTTTCTGAACAATTCTTAAATTACAAGTACTTTCAGTATTATTTACTATTGGTTTCTGGTGCACAGCAAGCATAGTGGTTAGATAATTATATACTTTACAAAGTGTTCCCGTGGATATTTTTAGTACCCACCTGGCACCATACATACTTACAACTGTATTATTGACTATATTCCTTCTACTGTACACTACATCCTGGTGTCTGTTTTGTAACTACCAGTGTACTTCTTAATCCCTTCACCTGTTTCACCCAGCTCCCTGAACCCCTCACCTCTGACGACCACCAGTCCACTCACTGTGTCTATGAATCTGTTTCCATTTTGTTTGTTCATTTATATTGTTTATTAAATTCCACATATAATTAAAATCATATGGTATTTGCCTTTGTCTGTCTGACTTCTTTAATTAGCATAATGCCTTCTAGGTCCATCAGTGTTGTTGCAGATGGTAAGATTTCATTCTCTTTTGTGGCCGATTAATATCCCATTGTCTAGATGTACCACCTCATTATTCAGTCATCTATCTATGGACATTATCTATCTTGTTTATTGTAAATATTATTGCAGTAAACATAGGAATGTGTACATTTTTAAATTAATCTTTGGGTTTCTTCACATAAATACCCAGAAGTGTTATTGCTGGGTCATAGGATAGTTCTGTTTTTCATTTTTGGAGGAATCTTCATACTGGTTTCCACAGTCGTCGTACCAACTTGCAATCCCACCAAGAGTGCTTGAGGGTTCCCTTTTCTCTTCATCCTTACCAAGACTTGTTTGTTGATTTATTGATGATAACCAATCTGACAGATGTGAGGTGGTATTAATTAAGGTTTTAATTTGCATATCTATGATGATTAGTGACACTGAGAATCTTTTCTTACGTCTATTGGCAACTATAGTAATCAAAACAGCATGGTACTGGCATAAAAATGGATACAGAGATCAATGTAACATAATAGAAAGTCCAGAAATAAGTTCATGCCTATATGGACAAAGAATTCATGACAAAGGAGGTAAGAATATGCAATAGGGTAAAGGCAGTCTCTTCAATAAATGGTGTTAGAAAAACCGGCAGATATATGCAAACCAATAAAACTAGACCACTTTCTTACACAATATACATGAATAAACTTAAAATAGATTAAAGAATTAAATGTAAGACCTGAAACCATAAAACTAAAAGAAAATATAAGCAGTAAACTGACATTGATCTTAGTTATATCTATCTATCTATCTATATCTATATCTATATCTATATCTAGATAGATAGATAGATAGATATTAATATAGCTCCCTGGAAAAGGGAAACAAAAGAAAACACAAACAAATGGGACTACATCAAACTAAAAAGTTTTTTCATAACAAAGGAAACCATCAACAAAACAAAAAAACAACCTACTGAATGGGAGAAGACACTGGACAATGATGCATTTTATAAGGGGTTAATATCCAAAATATATTAAGAACTCATACAACTTAAGTATCATGAAAACAAACAAGCAAATTTTAAAAAATGGACAGAGGATCTAAATAGACATTTCTTTAAAGAGTACATACAGATGGCCAATAGACAATTAAAAAAATACTATTAGCTGCTCTTAGTTGTTTATTATTATTATTATTATTATTATTGTCACTCTCAGCCTAATCTTAATCGATAAATTTGGTAAAACTGAATTTAAAAGAGTGGTCATTAAATTTTCAACAAATAAGATTCACAAAATCAGAAAAATAATTCAGAATTTGGAACTCACTTCCTAAAAATGATTGTAAATTATTTAGCATTTTCTACTTGGGAGTTATTTAAAATCACTAGAATGTGCCAGTGTTATAGGGTAAATCCATTTTTAAGTTAGATATGTGAAAATTGAGACTGGGAAAGATAAAATCACTAGCCCAAGGAAGCAAGCGAATCACAGGCAGAACTGGATATCCAACCTAGTTCTATCTCACACCACAGCCCACCCTTGGTTTCTCACTGACACATGTCCTACCATATTTTTGATAGACAGAGTGTGATTAGAAAGCTTTTATGAATGTAGCCTCAAGGAGGCAACAGAGCCATCTCTGCAAAAACTCAAACCTAATTGGCCATTCCTCTCCAGAGCCGATTGCCTGGAGCGGCTATTAGTGCTGCTGTTCTGGCCGTCTTTGGTGAGCTGCGCAATCACAATGTAAGTTATTGTTGTGCCGGGAGTCCTAACTGCTGAGATTGCTTCGTAGGTGGTCATGCTTGTATTCTGTGGCAACACACTGGAGTAAATCTTCTTTCCCATGGTTCCTTTCTCATTTACACAATTGATGCCCAGGATTATTTTGCTGTCAATAGATCACTTTCTGGCATTGGTAACGAAAGAGGGAGAGGATTTTGTGACGAGCTGCATTTTTGCTTTTTCAGGATCTTCATTTAAAAAAAAAAAAAAAAAGCACTCACTTACCTTTGTGCTGCCCTACTTACAGTTCTTCTAAAATGATTTTTAAGAACCCACAGTCACCAATTCCTTAAGAGCTTTGATTTTCATTATGTAATTGAAACAAGTAGAATTTAACGATACTTTGGTTCAAACTTAAGAGTATAATAGAAGACACACACAAAAATGGTGAACTTAGAAAATGGTTTCAAAAGATATTCCACTAATACAGATTAACAACATGTTCCCATGCAATGCAGTCACACCACAGGCAGGCGAGTAGTCTATTTTTGGATCACTTTGTCTGAATTCTGCAGGAAGGATGCTGAAGATCGGCTGGTACCCAAGACTGCTCGGTGGGGAGGGCGAAAGGAGCCACACATCCTTAAGCCCTTCAAATAAATGTAAGAGGCAGACTGCTCTGTTCCCAGAGAGAACTATTTGGAAAATAAATTATTTATCTTTGATCATTCAAGATTCCATTGGCCTCTGGTGCCCTTTTGGGGGTGAGAGAGAGAAGGAGCTGAAGCAGTTAACTCGTAAGAAGAAACTGTGCACAGTAATGTCAAGAAGTTTAAACTAGAGAGCTTTCAGGACAGGAGATGAGTAATTCATTTCCACACAAACATGTGAGAGGACAAACCAAGAAGACAGATGGTGTGAAATCTTAAAGGGTGATATTTAAATAAACAACACTGTCGTATTGCCAAAGGGAGAGAATACTAATAGAGAGAAAAAACTCAAATTCATTTTTTTCATGGATTACATGTTCATTGATCTCAAATGCCTAGTGTACCCTGGGTCTGTGGTTTGTCGACTGAGTTTCTGAAATAGGTTTTTAATTAGCAATATGAACTTGAAGACGTTCATAAGCGAAAGCATGTCCGAGCAGCCTAATAATCGGAATAACTTTCAATCTTTGCTGCTCTTGGACTTGACATTCTTTCCTACCTGCTCCTTTTGCCTGTGAGTGAAACGGAAAGAACGAGAGAACAGTGGTGTGGAAAGATACATAGACAGGGCAGCAAACATTTTTAAGTTGTGCTCCAGACTATATTATCTGAAGAGACAATAAAATAGTCAAATCTCTGCCTCTCTGCCATCTTTGGAGTTGAAACTCTGTCTTTAATTTAAACTTTGTAAAGACCAAAAAAAAAAAAGAAATGGGGGGAGCATATGTTCTTTCACATACTCTCCTAATCTATTCCTATATCTTTAAAATGTCCGTTCAATTATTAGTAATAATGACTTTATTTCTGGGGTATTTTTAGGAAAAAATGAAAAAAAACAAAGAGAGGACTTACTTGTCCAATTTTGTGAAAGTGCAGTGTCTTAGCACTTTAGAATTTCTTTATTAACTTTCTCTTATTTTCTTCCATTTTTTCTCACTTTCTCCTATCATCACCCTCTCTTGCTTACCTGTCAACAAGCCAGCAATTTCAAATAAAAAAAGGAATAATTCCAAGATTTATTATATGGTGCTTGTTGCCAAGTCATCTGAAATGAAAGAACTCTGAAGATGGGTATTAATTAAAAAGAGAATCAAATACATTGAAAATAAATTGGCTTTGTTGACCATAACCAGTGTAACAGCAAGGAATTTACATTTCTGAGCTACAATTTTTGCATCTGAAGGATAGAGACTATAATTTCTAACTTGCGTAGTTTTTGATATGTTTAAGCAAGACACCTTCATAGTGTTACATTTTAACATTTATTCAGCCCTTGCTTTTAGGGGGACCCTATGCCACACAGTATCTTCAAATAGATGTCTTATTTTTCACAATGATTCTCAGATATTGGGGTTGATATGAGTTTCATTACTGTAAATGAAGAAGCTAAAGCCTGAGGAGATTTCATCACTTGCCTAAGGTCATTGAAAACCCAGAAAGTCTGACCTTGGGCTTATTAGAAAACCAGCCACTATACTATTCCATAAAACAACATCATTAGGCTTCTCCCCAATGATGCTGTTTATCATGTATTCTAAAGGACAGGTACTAACGTTAGAATATTTTAAAACCCTTAAAGCTCCTTTATACAAACATAAAAATAAAATAACAAACTAATAAATGAGATGCCGTGAAGCAGGGCCTGGAACAGCATACGTTCTCGTCTGAGTGTAGAGCAGAACGTGGGCCAGGCTGCGTCAGTCACCGACACTGCCTTGCCTTGGCTGGATTCCATCGCGCCCCGAGGGCAGCAACATGGTGTTTCATAAACAGAGAGTATTAGTTCTTATGAAAAAAATTGCCTGAGATTTCTGTAAATAACATTCTTTTGTCCATCCTTTAAAAAATAGTAAGATTTAGCTCATAGTACACACATGCACACAGCTGTGTGAGCACGTACACACACACATCTATATATTTGTTTTTGAAAGAGTTTACCTCCACCATTTACTCATTCAAAAATACTTTAAAACACCATTTTGTTCTCTCACTGCAGGAGGTAGAGAGAATTGAGGGGGTACAAACACAGCAGATCCTTACACACTGATGGGACTTAGATTTGTGTGTGGGAGACAAACCATGCAGCATCGAATACATTGTTAAATAAAACAATTGCAGATTGTGAAAAGTTCAGTGAAGGAAATTAATACCCAGGATGATGTAACTGAGTAAATAGGAAAGTGATAGTTCTCGGTAAGAGGCCATGGAAGATGGGACTCTGGGGTGTCATGTGAGATGCTGGAAAGGCACATAGAAGTCAGGTAGGTGAGTGCGATACAGGAGATAAAGGGCAGAACCCCTGAGGAAGGACAGAGATTCACATGCTCTGTGAACAGAGAGAGGCTGACCAAGGTGCCTACTCCAGAAAAAGAGATTTGGAGGGTGATTTGAGATGATATTGAAGAAATTTACTGAACTAGCATCATGCAAGAATCTCCGACCATGATATGGAAATTATATTAAATCTCCTGAAAAGTATAGTTCACCTCATTCATTTACGTAGGTAAGTCAATAGAATGTATATGTTATAGGTTCACCCATTTTCATATTCCAAACAAATCAGGAAATAAGTTGTAGCTTTTTTAGTGTACATACCCAATCCTATCTTCTGTGCTAGGCAGTAAAGAATAGAAAGGTTCAGGAGTGGGAACAAGGGAGAGAGAAGGAGAAAGTTAATCTCTTTCATACTCAATGCCTTTTTGACAAATAAGTGTGGTAAATGAGTAGTTTCTCCCCATTTTTTCCTTCTTCCATAGAAACAAATTTAGGGGGAACACTGACCCCAAGGTTAGGAGAAAGACTTGATTGCCCCCTTGTAGTCCGGGCTTCCCAGCGAGGTGTGCACAGACGGATACGTGCAACTGTTCGTATCACCCTCTAACGAAATGGTTTGACCTCAGAGTCCTCTTCCTCCCTTTCTTTGAACTAGAAATCATAATGGTTTGATCCTTTGTTTCAGATACTTAGAGGAAAACAGCTTAGTGCCCAGAGACGTGAGGAACTGAAAGGTGGAGGAATCAGGGTTCCTCAATGACCCTAAAAATAGACCTTCCTCACTAATCAAGGTCAGTCACTTCTGCAGTGTAACCTCAGTGAGGATGGATGAACAACATGTAGGGGTACAGATGAGATTTCGCATCTGGGGAAAGATGAGGCCCCAGGTTTGCAGTGTGGGGAGATGGGGTTCCACATGTGCCATCACAGGAGAGAGAAGCTATGCATGTGTCTAGTCTCCTGTGTCTTCTCTCCGGGAGATGCCTCCAGTCTACCTGACTCATGGCTCTGCCCCAGTTCACTTTCTCAGTATGGAGGGATAATTCTCAGTGAGAACACAGCAGATTTGTTGGCTCGGTGCACCCCTCGACCTGCATGGCACAGCACCATTCCTGAGTCACACCTCCTCTCTCTAACTGGTCTCTCGTAAACCGCTCGAGCTCCCAAGGCGATAACTCCCCTAGAGCACCTTCTGTGTCTTCTGGAAAAATGTGATTCTTCCCCTGAACTGCGGGATGTGGAAGCTAAAGAGGTTTGTGAGCCGTAGCTGGGGCTGTTTCTATGCCTGATCACTGTGTGCCTATTTTAGACAGGGCCCGTCCACAGCATTGACTTTTTCAAGAATACCAAAAGGGCAATGGGGTGTGTCTTAAATGTCTTTTGCCTCTGTTTTTTATACTCTTCCCAGGTTGTTGTGTATGTGTATATACTCTTTTACACTCCAGTGTTCCACAGTCTCCTATACAGAAAGTGTTTTCTTATTTCCATGTTAGTAGGATTTTCCTTATATTATTTCCTTCTTCTTCAGGAGGTAGTTTTTGTCCTTGATCCCGTGCAGGAGCCAATATTTGTTTGGCTTGAGAGGGATCAAATTTGGCTGCTGCAGGAAAGGAAAAATCATCAGCTTAATACTTCATTATATTATCCTCATCACGTCTGCTTATCTACATGCCCATATAACGTGTATGATGTTCATTTGTTTCCCAACTTTTATCAGAAAATCTTGACAAGAAAATGAATAGGTGGAGACATTTTTTAAATCAACTTTAAGGTGATCATCTCTAGTCTTGATCCTCATCTTTGGCCAGAGCTAATGTAAAACTTCACTTTCTAACCTGAAAGATGGGTATGTATTCTATGGTATAATACTTAGAATATAGGTAAAGGCTTGCAAGCTTCAATCATCCTCATTCTATACCAGGTAGTTACTCAGTTTAGAGATTCCTAACTAAGAATCTTGACATTAAAGCTTTGGATATTTTGTATTTCACAAATGGGAGTACTTGTACAAAGTTTCTTGTTTGTTCTGTGTATTTGGAATACTTGAAAGCAGTAATTAAGCATATTTTTGTAAGTGAGAAATGTAACCTCTGAGAAAGCATCAGTGCCTTCCCTTCCTCCCTCTAGCTCTCG
The DNA here is from genome assembly GCF_014108415.1 of Molossus molossus. Classification (NCBI taxonomy): domain Eukaryota; kingdom Metazoa; phylum Chordata; class Mammalia; order Chiroptera; family Molossidae; genus Molossus; species Molossus molossus. The sequence goes on from NW_023425344.1 coordinate 22,690,039, forward strand.
GAGGAACACAGGACTGCTACATGCAGCGCACCAGAGGAGTTTTCAAAGAACATTTGGTGCATCAAAAATGCATTGTGGGTGCCAGGATAAATTTGGTACCATACAACTTTCCCGAACTAGAAAAGTTTTAAAGATATCCCTTATACAATATCTACAACACATTTGAAACAAATGTTTTAAAAATTTATTTTCTTAAGAAAAGCCATTGTTTTCTTCCTCATCCTAAGTTCAATAAATAGACAAGAAGAGATAGAGGTGGATGAGGTCCGGGAGAGGGACTTGAAGGTATAGACCTCTGCTTCTTTAAGAAATGAACATGAGATTAAATGCCCGTCAACTCAGCTTTCTTTTTTCATAAAATAATTTTAAATCGAGTTATTGTTTTGTATGATATAAGGTATAAAAAGCAAATAAATGAACATTATATTTTATTAACAATCTACTATAATAAAGTGTCTTTATTACAAATATGTATTATCACCTGGGCCCATTTGGCACAGCAGTTAGAACATCGGTTAGAGGACCAAAGAGTCATAGTTTCAATTCTGGTCAAAGGCACGTACCCTAGGTTGTGGTTGGGTCCCTGGCCCTGGTTGGGGTCATGCAGGAGGCAATCAATCGATGTGTCTCTCTTACATTGATGTTTCTCTTTCTCTCTCTTCCTCTCCCTCTCTTTCCCTCCCACTCTATCTTAAGATTCATGGAAAAATATCCTTGGGTGAGGATTTAGAATAAATATATATATTATAAAAATCTCAATTATAGTTATCTTGTTTATTTTTTTAATTTCTCTTATCCTCAAGAAATATAACATTTCAGGAAAATTAGAAAAAATATGACATTTGTTATCTTAGAATATGTATCATAATTCTGAGATATTATAATCATGTAAAACTGTAAGACATTTAATAGAAATATACATAGTGCATATACAGTATTATAACATGCAGCTATTACTTTCGTGCTCTATAAATCACGCACAGTATAACACATACTATAAAGCTACTTTCAAAATATTTGACTTTAAACTAATACTTCCATTAAAAAAAGTCATTTACATCAATAAATATCTAAAGTTTATCGTTTACATTGTGTTAGTTCTTTATACAACACATTCTGTGTACTGTAGGGAGAATAAAGATTAATCAACTGTAGTCCCAGCTTTCAAAGAATTTAAGCTTTCCAAATGAAGCTCTAAAATGTTTTCATAAAATCATATATACACAAAGTAATCGACAATCTGTTTTTCTGGGGCATCAAGTAGAGCACGTTGGAAATGGAGGATATTGAAATGGGTAGTGAAGGGTGGACAGTTTTCTACCAGGAGATGCAAGGTTGATGGCAACATTCTCAAGAGAGATTTGAGAAGAGGCATAGAAGCCATAAAATAAAGGACATATGTACACGATTGTTTGTAGAAATTGTTGGGCTAGCCCTGGCCATTTTGGTTTAGAGGTTGGAGCTCTCAGCAGACCAGAGAGTCCTGGGTTCAGTTCTCACCAGGGGCATGGACCTCGGTTGCGGTTTGTCCCTGGCCCGGTTGGGGTCGTGTGGGTGGCAACCACTCACATCAATGTTTCTCTCTCTCTCCCTTCCTCTCTCCTTCCAGCTCTGTCTGAAGATGAATGCGAAAAAGTATCCTCAGGTCCTAAAAAAAAAAGAAAAGAAATTGTTGGGCTATATCGTAAGCTACCTAGAAAATTACTTGATAAAAGTGGCTAAGTATAGAAATAAACCATTATTTTAGAACCCAGTATCCACCACTATTTCTCATTTAGGAGCAGTCCTATTTTTAAAGTTAATACACCAGAACACTTTAAATGCCTGAATTTAAACGTATGCCTAATTTGATAGACAACAGGGAATCATCGGCTTTTATAAATGTATTTTTAAATCCAAAGACATTTTGAGCTCTTTGTAAGAAGTGAGGAGGGTAGTTGGGGTGGCCCGTGTCCTCTATTTGGATGCAGTGTGAGCTGGTGCATTTCTTTTCCATCAATGAGTTCCCTGTAGAAAGAGGCTGCTCAAAATCTCATTGCTCTTCCATTACCTCTTCAAAAGCACCTACATTTCCCCCCTTCGAATGTAGAGGACGAGGTGTTAGAATCAAATGAGTAAACAGAAGCACACTAGAAATTGAGGTCTAAATTTGACTAATACAAAATAAAATAAAAATTTTAAATGGAAAAAAAAAAAAAGTGAGAACTACTTATAGACTGCAAGATACCAGAACAGAAAGAAAACCAAACTAAGAAAGCACCATGGACTTTCTTATTTTGTTCCTCTTTTTTTCCTGACCTGATATTTTTGCCAAACAGGAAGACTTCAGTAAACTTTCTTAGATGTGTTCTACCAACACACAATTAATTGAAAATTGTATCTCAGTGAAGAATCTGAGACAGTCACAGAAATGAAAGGCACTGGCGAGTTAGAGCACCAAGTTTCCTAGCCCTAGGCTGAGGTTTGGGACAGGACATTCTTATTAAAAATCAGCTTGGGATACAATATAGGGTAAATCAAGATGACAGAATGTGTCAGTCCTGTTTATTGCCCTAACACGAGAAGCCAAATGATCCATGGCACTCAGGGGATTTTGTGTGCTCCGCAGAGTATGGCGTGGAAGAAAGAGTATTTTCAGGGAAACACATATTACAACTGCGAAGACTTTGAATTCCAGTGGGTAGATTAACCATGCAAAACGGGTGCACTCTGGAACGAAAGGGAGTTGCACATACAATAAAGAGGCATTCCTTCATAAACAGCACGCTGGAACAAGCAATAATAGATATCTAGCGACGCCACCAAAACGGCTTCATCACAAGCCTCATTGATTGGAGGTATTGAAGCTACTTCCTGATGTTTGGACATTTGACTTACAAATGACACGTATCAAATCCGTCTTCTAGGAGTTTAAGGGGAAAATACAAAGGACATGAAGCTGGAACTAAGTTCTCTTGAAATCTTCCAAGTTCCCTTACAAACACCCAAACCACAGGGGGGTGGGGGTGGAAAGAGGGCTTGTCCACCAGCCCCAGCATCCCTAGAATTTTCTTTGTTGACCCTTCAGCTCAGGAACCACTCCGCCCTCCTGCCCTGCCAGCTGGCTGGGAAGCAGGAGCTGGGATGTTTTCCCACAGTGCTCGACCAGATGGCTTTGGGGAACCACTCACAATCCAGAATAAATCTTACTATTTCACTACTAATGATATAAGTTACAACTATTCTCCTCCTCTCACATTTCAAATAATCAATCATATTAAAACAAATTAAACAGAGAACCAATGAAGTCCATTTTTATATTGGACATTGTTTTCAATGTGTATATGTTTTCTGAAAGAATACTTCTTTTTTTTTCCATCCTCACCCGAGGACATTTTTGTACTTATCTTCACATAGAGCGGGAGGGAGAGAGGGAAGAAAAGAGAGAGAGAAACATTGATGTGAGAGAGACACATTGAGTGGCTGTCACCCACACGACCCCAGCCAGGGCTGGGGATGAACTGCAACCGAGGTACGTGCCCTTAGTAGGAACTGAACCCTGGTCTCTCTGGTCCGCAGACCGATGCTCCAACCGCTGAGCCAAACCGACCAGGTCCAGGAGAATACTTCTTAAAGTTCAATTTTGCTATGTCTATTTCCTTATAATGAATTATCCCAGAGTTTTTCTTTCTGTCACTTTTTTGGTATAACAAAAGAACTCAACACATATAAGTGACCAAATATAAATGACTAAATATTGATCAAATCACTGACATTGCCAATTTTTGGAAGATTGGCTTATTTTTTAGTCATACTGTAGTTTTTAATGAATTGAGCAACTGCAACATTCGAGAAAGCTGTTAGAATAACTCAAAGCCATGACTAATGAGTTTTTATTTATTTACTTTTGTTTTGTATCTGTGTGGGTCCCGAAGGAATTTTTATGCACTTATACTTAGATGGCATTTTGTTTAATCAGTGACAAACTGGTACTCAGAACTTGATAAAAACTAAGATCCTCTCTTATTTTTTACTGTTTTTAAAAAATACACGATCACTCATATATCCCTTATGAATGCTGAAATCAAACCCCGGAAATACAAAGTCTTCTTTCTTGTCGATGCTCACATACATGCAGCATCCAGAGAGCAGCAGGAATCCTTTGGGACAGCTGTCAGTGTTTTCTCGTTTTAATAGGGCACATATTTATTTGAATAAAAGCACCATTTTAGAAAGAAATGATAAGATGCAGATCATTTCCTGATGTTTTCATCTTACCACAGTACAAGTATTCCCCACTTTTCAAAAGTTCGTGTTATACTACCTTGCTTTTAGGAAAGTCCTATATTAGTACCTATTTTTGCTAACTGAAATAAATCTGAAGAGGATTCCAGTTTTTACGAAATGGTGAACACGGCATTTAGCATTTGTTTTGCAGGAGAAAGAATCTTGAAAGCTGCCCAAGTTACTACTAGTTTTGCTGGTAGCAAAGTGGTCTCTTTTTGTCAGCATCCGGTAATGGATGAAATGGAAAATCCATTGTTTGCGTGGACTAATGAGTGTAGAAAGCACGGTGTTTTGTTGTTATACTTCAGGAGACATCAGTCTTTTTAATAAATGAAACTGCAGTGTACATACATTATTTCTACTTTACATAGGCTGTGTATTTATCAAGCCGTTCCTGGTTTTACTCTACGTTAGAGTTATTTTAGGTTTTATGTGTTATTTGCTATGATTTGGTAAATTATTTTGGGGGGTCTGGGAATGCTAAAACATTTTTTCATGTAAATTAATGATAATTGCTTCTTTGTTTTATGTCATTTTGGCTTGTGAATGATTTCATAGAAACAGTCTACTTTCAGATATTGGGGGAAATTTGTATATGATTGATATCAGTGAATAACAGAAATTATTAGAAAAAAAGGAGGACTACTAACAAGCACTTACATGTCTTATTATATATTTTGCACTATTTTAAGATTTTTATGTACATTAACTCATTAATCTTTGTAGTAACCACAGGAAATGGGTGCTATAGTCATCTTACAGGCGAGGGAATTGAGGCACAGGGGCAGGTAATAAGGAGCAGAGTTGAGATTTACCCTCAGGAAATCTGGCTGTTAGGGCAGTAACAGAGTTAAGAAATACACAGCACAACATATACCAATTTGACACAGACAATAATAGGCACACTGATATAAGAATAGGCAAAGACTGTTAAAAATTAATATTAATTTTTAATGTATACTTAGAAGTATATTGTTCTCATGTTAGTTTGATTATCCAGAAGTCATAAGCATCATGGATTAATTCGATAATCACCCAACCTGTTCTCGTTAGTCAGTTTTCTAAAACACATGCTACTCTTTACACGTTTGCCTGTTCAATACCATTTTATCTTTTGTGTCTACTGTGTGTGCGTACCGTGTGTGTGTGTGTGTGTGTGTGTGTGTGTGTGTGTGTGTGAGAGAGAGAGAGAGAGAGAGAGGAAGAGAGAGAGGAAGAGATTGACAGGGAAGGGTGGTGGGGAGAAAGGGGGGAGAGTATCAGCTCTCAGAGGTGACTCCCTTTGGAAAATTTGAAAAATGGTTATTTAACAGAATCTTTTTCCTCTGATTGTGGGCCTGGGGTATTTGGGGGATTTTCAGGTTTAGACTGACACCAAGAAGGCTGCTTCTGTTATCATACTGAACAGATGCCGCCAGTTCTTAAGCTCCAGATATTTCTGTAGACATTCTTCGAACTCTTTTATGAGTTTTCTCAGAAAAGTGTAAGGTGGGATCTAGCCGAGCAAAGTTGCCGGTGGTATTCTGTCCTGCAAGAAGACAGTTTCCTCAGGACGAAAATTTCTAAGTCACAGACCAGTGCAGAAGAGTTTTTAATTGTTTCTTTCTAAACTTTGTTTACACCAACTTTTAATTCATTTTGCTTAAATGGAGTTTTATTGAGGTTGTCAGGAGCAGACTGCATGCTGGGAGTTGTATGTAACCAAAAACATTATCCCAGGCTAAGTAACAGCTGGAAAGAAACTGTGGGACCTCCCACATATCCCCCACTGAAATCTAGACAATGGGTGAGTGATCTGACAGAGTCACAGCAACAGCTGCCAAGTAGGTCGCTTTTCTAAAAAATTCAACTTTGAAACTTTCAGATTTTAAATGAGCAGGCTTTGTGGAGCACAGTGGGGGTGAAGACATACTTAAGAATATTCTTTTGCCACATGAAACCTAGTACAACTGGAAATTTGATCGGTCATCATTTATATTATTGTAATACAATTAGTTTGGAAATATTTCAATTGAGATGAATATTGCCTTACTATGTAGGCCTACTATCAGTTCTGAACAGCACAAATTAACAATTGGCAATTACGAATAAGTCAAATAGTATATACTATCAACATACATTTCCTAAATAATCTTTTTGCCTTTTTCAAACAATTTATGATAAAAAATTTACACACACATCCATCTGAGAATACATCCAATTCACCAGTGAAAAGACCTAGATTTTTAAATTGAAGCATTTAATATTTTCAAGCTAAAGTGATCATTTTTAGTTAGAATAGGATTTGTTTTCAATAAGAATATAGAATATAGTACATAATGTGGAATAAGCTTTTCTTTTTCATTATTAACTATGACAGTGTGACATCATTTATCAAACTGTTGGTGTTACTCTACTTCAGGTAGTTATTAACTGGTAGGAAGTCTTATTATCATTAACACTAGTCAAATTCTTGTGATATGCTAAGTGCCACAAATAAAACTCAGAAATAAACTATTTAAAAAATTTTTAATCTAAGGCAATCTTGCCAATCAATATAATTTTTTCATGTTCTACAAGGTTTCTCTCATGTCTCCCCACTTAGAATACATATGGGCAAGGAAGCAAATTGAAGCAATATTATTTACAACATACCCAGCAATTAAGTTTGCCTGGAGTTACTCTTGACTGTGGAGTACATGCATTTTTAAGGTCATAGCCAAGTTTAAACTCTGAGTCTGTTTCTTTATCTACCTAGATAATGGGCAGTCTCGCAACTAAAATGGAGGACACATATGTGGAGAGCATGTTTTTTACAGGAGGAACATAATAGGAATAATCTCATTACTTTGTGGCAGTAGAGAGATCTGGCTATAACTCCTTGGAGGGAGGCACACTGTGCTGGGAACCATTTGTTCATATAAAATCTGAATTGAAGGGGAAGGACAATTTCTGTTTCCTTATTTATTTGTAGTTCAGGGAGTTTCCTCACTGTTAAGGTTTACTTAACTGTGTTTTGAGATCATGCTTTGCGAAAGCAGATCCTATTGTATAAATTGTTCCATTGAAATAAAGGACTCCGGAAGATGAAGGATGTTGGTGCTTTGAAAGTTTTATGATCTTTCACTTTTGCCCACACAGACAACACAGGCTCCCTGGGAGAGAGCTTTGAGATAAGAGGATACAGCTTAATAGACAAATCAGAAGAGCATTTGAAGCGGATGTCCTCTCTGATACAGACAGCAGGAGCCTGGAGTGGGGAGCGGTCCTCCTCCTGGTTGTGCAAGGACAGGAACGAGCAGTAATTTTCGGTGTACGCATACAGGTCAGTTGTTCTGTGAACAGTCCATACAAGATGGAACTTAGAACAAGTGTGGACTAACACCAAGGAACGAACCCTTTTAAACTATTTGTGGTATCTCGACTTTAAAAGGTAATTATTGTTACAAAAATGCATTCTGAGTCATCTACTCAATCCTGAACTCGATTGACAACAGCCACACACAAGTGACAGGTCTTATGTCAAAATTTTTGTCTTTAGATCACCAGGAGCTCAGATTCCTGATCTTGAAAACATTTCTAGTAGCAGACTCTGAAAACATCGCTCACAGGACAGCTCGCGGTCAGCTCCGAGAAGACTGACTGCAAGAGTGATGAGCTCCTCCTGCCCCTCACTACACACACTTTATCAGGACCCTTAAGTCACCTGTAGATTTGGGTTTGGTAGATCCTTAGAATAAACACTTTGCCCTTGAGAGATTACACAGGTGACCCTGGAAACAAAACTGAAACTCAGTCCTCTATCTGTGAAAGGCTTTTCAGTCTCCAGTCCCTGCACCACCCGAGTTCCTGTTCCACAGAGTCAGCCTTCTGGTCCTTGGCCACAGATCCCTTTCTCCCACTGACTCTGTATGTGCATATTTCAAAACTAAAACTAGACTTGTCCTCACCCTCCAAATATTTACCTCTTTCTTTCTCCCATATTTTAATCAAAAGCATAACCATCTACCAGATGTTCAAATTTGAAACCTAGGATTCATTCCTGCTGACTCATTATCTCTGAAATTCCACCTACACTGTGAACAAGTCTTCAAAACCCTCTCTCTAATCCATGGACTTCTTTCTGTTTGGATGCCACCACACAAGTCCAGGACCTTATCACTTCCAGCTTGTATTAAACATTTTATATCTAGTTTCTAGGAATCCACGGGACCCCCACATCCCCAGACATGCACAAAACCTTCCCCATTAATACAAACTTCAGAATAGTGCTATGTGGATATTTTAAGTACAAATGGAAATTGTTCATATATCAGTTTCAATTATCTTTATACCTTTTGCTTTGCTCTTAGAAATATGTAAGCTCTATGAAACCTGGGACCATATCTCAATGTATAGGTGGGGACTATAACAATGCTTTGCACAATGCCATAGCAAAGCATTATATATATATTTTTTCATGAATGAACAACCCTACTGCTTTGGTGTCATACCTCTCACGTGCATTTAATTCCACTTGGTCAGACAGCTTTTCTGTAGTATTCCAGCACAGCCTCCTACACGTTCTCTTAGTCTTTCTCATTTCCCTCTGTTACAGAACAATGCACATTCAAACAATCTGGCCGCAAGCGATTACTTGAAAAGAAAAAAAGTTTTGATTATAAACAGAACATTATTTTTGAAAGTGCATGTGATAAGCATTTAAAGTTTATTTACTTATCTTATGTTTTTGCTTTATTTAACAATACCAAATGCAGATGACATTTGGAGATTAAGAATTATTTAATAGTCATTTTTCCAGAGAGGATTACTCTCGCGTCTTATATTGTAATGGGGCCCTAGGAACAAGTGCGAGGTACGAATGTACTGTTCTGTAAGGAGATTTCATTATGGCACCACCTGCTAGGACCATCATCCGATTACCATTCTTTCTCTAATGGGTATCACTTTTCAGACACCTTTGCTAGGTGTTAAAAAACTTAAGTATAGCTTTTAGAATTTCCAAAGAAAAGTTTTAAGTGCTAAAAAGAAAATCCAGAAAGTGTGTGCACACACTCTGTGATTTCTATTGTTATGAAGAAATTATATACTTAGAAAAACTGGTGTTCTATCAAATTGATGCTGCCAAGTCTAAGATGGTAAAATACTTGTTGTAGTACATTTATTTTCCATTTCTTCCATTAGTTAGCATAATCTTAAGTTTTAAAATCAAGTAACAAATAATTTCCATGTCTCTGTTTACTATTAATGATGCAATTTTTCTAATGTTAAAAAAGACATTATAAAATTGTGGGTCTAGATAACAGAGGAACTTTGCAACTTTATAAACAAAAGCTAAAAGGGACTGTCATGGGAACCTAGTGACGGTTCCTTGTGTCCCATCTTCAATACCTAAGAATCAGCTTCCTTCTCAGATACAACCTCATCCGAAAGTCCCTCTTCAACCACTATATCAATATAGTAGTCCCCACTATTATATTCTATTTTCTTAGCTTGCTTCATTTCCCTTCATATTCATTATATCTGATATTATGCATATATTCAATCACATATTTATTTATTATATTCTGTCCTGGCTAGAATGTAATGCCCATTGGCATTTGGGAAGATACTTTCTCTGTTTCACATTCACTGATATATCCCAAAGACTTAACAGGAGCTCCATAGGTATCTGTGAAGTGAAAGTGTAAGTGATATTGAACCCTTAAAGGGATGTTGAAGGACAATATAACCGAACACTTGAATATGGTCATGTTGACTATATCTTAACACGTTTCTCCCACCTTATAATCTCAGCCATGTATTTTTTTATTCAAATTTCTTTTGACAATTAAATTTTAAATAAAAAAACTTTTCTGTTCTCAAAATTTCTTTTTCCTCTTTTCATTATTTAAGATTTCTTGCATCAGTTGTGTTATATTCAAATGCATTTTAATACTTTTTATAGATATGTATGCTAGTTACTGTACGTACCAAACTTGATTGAATTTTGTGTTATTGTTAAATTATATAACATATAATTTAGATAAAATTTAATTTTCATATTTTTTTTATGAATCACTAGGAAAATGACATGAAGGCACAAAATGAATCAAATCATTGATAAGTTGCTTATTTTACAAAATTTATTGGGAAATACAAACCAATATAAAGAGTGGTTATCAATAAACTAATAAACTTGACAGGATAATCACCAACTAATCCCAATATACCAGTTCAATAATATCCAGTTTGTGGACTTGCCTTTTCATCTTTCAATTATCTCCCTGTCTTAATTTGCTATCTACATAACTGAACTTTATAAAATTCTCTTACTCTCATCTCATAGCCTTGCAGTTCTTGCTTGTAGAAAATTCTCAAATTGAACCCCATTCATCAGCCTTCTTAAATCATGTATCAGGATTTTGGGGTACTTTTGAAATATACATAAACTTTAAGATGGCTGCAGGTAAATTCACCATGAGCAAACTAAAGTATTTAGTACCACCTGCTAATCAGCACACATTTCTTTAGCCAACTCCTTTTCTGTTCCTTGAAAAGAACCTATGGGTAATGACTTCTTTCCTAGAGTCCTTTACCATCAATACCATCAGATGGCTTGAATAACTCTCTCGTCTTCAAACCGTGCTCTAGCTCATCTTCCCTCCCCGGTTCCTCAACCTTGGAACCACTGGCGTTTTTATGGGTGGCTGTCCTTTTATTTTAAGTTGTTTTGCAGCATCCCTGGCCCCTGTCTACTAATTGTCAGTAGAACACCACCCTCAGTTCTAACAACTAATAGTATTTCCAAATATGAGGGGGAAATCACCAGTTGAGAACAACTACTCTAGTGGGTATCATTCCCCACCCATACAATTCAGATATCTTGCCTTATAATATTAATAACTCTTTGGGATCTTCTCATTCTCCTCGGCTTCTTTGCTGTAAGTGTGTCCAATTTCATCTAAAACCAAACTCTTTCAACCCCATCATTTTTGTTTCCTTTCTAAGTGCTGATTTATCACTGATTTAGTTTTGGGAAAGTTCCCTTTAGAGTTAAACTTTTTGAATCATTGTCTAAATTGAGTTTTATTCCATTTCTCTCCCAGCTGCAATCTTAATCTGCCCAAAAAGTCTAAGGAAATAACGTTTGTTGCTCTATCCAATGAACACTTTTTAAACCTTAACACTTAAACGTATTGAACATATTGATTACTCACTTATTCTTAGAACACTCTCTCTTTGCCCTGGTATTGTCTCAGTCTTTGGTGTAGGGTCTTCATTCTGTTTCCTTCACATAAATTTTGTGTTGTTTGGCTCTGTTTTTGTTTTCTTCTCCACACTATAAGTTTAACCTACAGTTTAAGCTCTCATGCTCTTATCTTCATCCACAACTCTCTTCGGGAATATCTATTTCTAATGTTTTCTGATGGACTGACCATAACTTTAGCATGATTTGCATCCTCCATATAGTTTTTTAAAACATTAATTGTAGTCAATGGAATATCAAAATGATATATTACATACCAAACACGGAGCCTGGCACACAATTCACTTCAAAGAAGTGTTGACATTATCATAACATCAACATTATAAACATAGACATAATAACAGCAAAACCTCTAGCGAGATACCTTAAATATTTATTTCTTTCAGCATAGTCAAAATAAAATTCTTCTTGTTTACTGCATATTCCTCAAGCATTAAACTTCTAAACTAGGCTCTATCCTCACAGTCAGCCACTCACAGAATCATATTGTTTTTATATTTCTCTGTTGAACATTAACATTCACCAACTCTACCACCATTTCCACATCTACATGTCGTTTCAGTCTTTGTAGGTGGTGTTGAATCACATCTCACCTCAAACTCCGTGTCGTCTACTCCTCTCTCTTTTCTGTCTAGTCTGTGTGATCTTCTGAAACCACACATCTGACAGCTATCCCTGTTCTTCCCATTATACTTTGTCTTTCCATATTCCTGAGCTTGGAATTCAAACTCCTTTACCTAACTCAGAAGGTACCCCAGGAACTAATTCCTCCCTCATCTCCCACATGTTGTTTCGCATTCCCTGTTCAAAAGATGTAAACATGTTGGTGTAAATCAAGGCCCAGCTTCTTACTAGTACAGAAACAAGAAAGTAGGAAGAGCTCAACAACTTCATTTTTACAGTAGTGTCATTGCTAATCATCTTGCTAACAATGGTAAGGTCCAGCAAGTCTCAGCTTAAATTTTATTTCTGGGATGGTTAATTAATAAATTTTTTTAAATTGATTTTTATATTGAAAGTATTACAGATGTCTCCCATTTCTCCCCCACCACCTGGCTCGCACCCCACCCCAGGCCCGCCCTCACTGAATTTTTTTTCCCTTCCTATTTCCATAATAGGTTTAATTTTTGCCTTCATTCCTATTTCTCTTTGATTTTAAGCAGACATTATATCCAATTCATTCACCATGTATTCCCAGGGTCTATCAAAGTGCCCATACATATTTTGAACAAATAAGTGCCAGATAAATAGATGGGTAAAAAAATTTAAAAATAGTTTACAGTCAAACCTATTTTGAACAAATAAGTGAACAGATAAATAGATGGGTAAAAAAATTTAAAAATGATTTACAGTCAAACCTCAGTTCTCGAACATCCACCATCTCCAACAGTTTGTTTCTCCACCAAGTTAGGGGAAAGAATGTGTTGGTTGTCCATCAGAACTTCAGCATGACAAAAGCCATCTCTCTGGCAACAAAGGAGAGAATGCTTTTGTTGCTGGTAAAATCAGCCTTTAGCACAGTTTTAAAACATGAAGAGGCCATCAGGGCGCTCATGTTGCTAAGGGTGTGAAAGTGCTCACAAAACCAATCACAGGCACTTGAAGAGGTGGAAAAACTTGCTTTTTTAAATAAACAAAAAGCAGCCAGTGACAGAATTTTGAAGGCAATGATATGTGAAAAAACATATTGACCTCCTGAAAGACACCCCTAGAATGAGTGTTGAAAGTGATTTATTTAAGGCTAGTAGGAAGTGGTTCAATACATTAAAGGAAAGAAGTGTTTGTTTCCAGATTCAATAGTACATTAGACATGTACTGTATTTAAGAAAGAGTAAAACAGGGAATCATTTGTGGGTCTGGGACAGATTAATCCAATTTACATCATTTCTAATTGGAAAAAATCAAACAAATCATTTCTCGAAAAGACTTCTAGAATGAAGTAAGTTAGAGAACCAAGATTCTACTGTATTAAAAAATTTCTTATATATTTCAGTCTGTACTCCTGGGCTTAATTACAAAATTTATATGCAAAATGTTTATCTTAAAAAATTATTTACTTTCCTTTTATGATAAAAATAAGAAATATTTTTATTTATTTGAAAATCATGTATTGGACAAATAATATGAAAATGAAGATAGAACAAATACCTTAGTTAATAAAAATAACTAATATTTATCAAATAGTTACTATGTTCCAGGCCCTGTGTTCAACAGATACCCGAGATTATACTACTGATCTGGGACAGAGCCAGGATTTGAACCAATTAATAGGGGTCCAGACACCTGGTTTTTCCACTATGCTTCTGCATGTATATTAGCCTTTAAATTTTAGGTTACTTTCTGTGAATTTTTAACGTAAATGTGAAATACTATTTAAAGTAAAATATTAATTTTTCTATTTTTGCTTAGACTACATGAATGAAAAGAAAAAAATATTATCATAATGAATAGATCATTAATTGGCAAAAGATCTATTCATTATAACTTTTTCTGAAATTTTTACCTAAAAGTCTGCCAAATATTTAAATACTTAAGCCTTTTTGATATACATCCATTAGTATTAATTAATTAATTGTTCTAATAGAACATTATAGTTAAAAAAATCAGCTTTAAATAGTCAAAAGTAAATTTAACACATAATTATGTGTGTAGCTTTAAAAAAGATAATATTGACTGAATATTTTCTTTATAATTTAAGTGATTTGATAAACCTGCACATCTGACTTTTTATACATTAAATAAAAAAGGTTTTAGGTTACTTTATAAAATAACTATAAAACAGAGTTACAAATGTCCAAATACATTTATATTGTTTCTGATACATACTGTATAAAAAATGTTATGTTTTAATGGTATATATAGTTATACAATACAATGTAGTGATTGAGATTTTATTTATTTATTTATTATTACTATTTTTTAAATTTATTTTTCTCTATTGATTTTAGAGAGAGAGGAAAGGAGAAGGAGAGATGAATAGAAACATCGATTGGCCACCTCCTGCATGCCCCTCACTGGGGATCAGGCCCACTACCTGGGCACGTGCCCTGACCAGGAATTGAACCGGCAACATCTTGGTGCATGGGTTGACGCTCAACCACTGAGCCACACCGGCCAGGCAGTAATTAATATTTTTAAACAAACACATAAATGTTTAAGTTTCTTTATATCTGCATATTTTAGAGAAGCATATATCACATAGAAAACTTTATCATTGTTTATTTAACAATAGCATTTTCATTGAAACTAGTATTTTGGATTTGTGTTTTTGCTAGCTCATTTTAATTCACCCCATTTGTTTGAATTCCTTCTTTCCACTGAGCATGTTAAGATAAATGAAGTCAGAATATTTAGTCACATTTTAAAGTTACAAGACCAATTAGTAAATACAGAGGTAACAAATAGTTCACAGGCATTATAAATCTAGTCCTTTGCCTGATTGAATCATCCAGACTCCTTTTTTTACCTTTTTAAATATGTAGAGATAAGTCTTTTACTATGATACCAGGGTTTATTTTGATGGATCTAACAAATTAGACTCATGCTATAAAAAAAAAAAAAAAATCCAATAATGTGCATAATGAATTCTTCTCATTCTCTGTGCACCTGTTCTATCTCATTATATCTGAAAATTTGGGATTACTCCAAAGTGTTCTGTAATGACTTTTTGAAAGCAAGACAAGTAGAAGAAATTCTTCAAGGACAGAGTGAATTGGTATTTGAAACTGTGCTAAATAACTAGGGAAGAGGAAGTGATAACAATGGATAGACCATGAGATATGCATTATTTCAAAATGAGGAAAATTTGGGGTAAAGAATTATGCTTCCAGTAATGAAAAGTAAATAATTAAATATAGTCTCAGTCCTTTGAGTATCAACTTGTATTTCCAACTAATGGAATTTTTCTGTATTCATTTTGGGAAAATATTTAAGCAACCTAATTTTTTACATCTTTCAAGATATCTATAAGGGTAATTATCTCATATGTTTGCAACTACTATGAATCTATATATAAATACATAAAATTAGTTCACTATGTAGATTTATTTTACTTGCGATTTAAACTAAGTTTCTCTTGTGCTAAGCACTTATCTTTGTTCTATATTTCAATGTTTTTTAAGGCTGACATAGGTTAACCGTAGCTAATTTCTTCTTCACAAAATTAAATCATAAAAGAAGACTAAGACTATATTGAGCAAACTCTAACTAAATCCTTTTATTTAAAATAGTAAAGTACCAGATGAGCTTTGAATAGTTATCATGACTATCTCTATTAGCTTTTGAAATATATAGATTAGTCCTTTAATATTTTGCCTCTTTTTGATGGATCAAAAACTCTGACATCATCTAAATTATTCCATATTACAAAATATAAACTACCCATAGTTCATATTTCTGTCAGGAGTTCTGGGAGAATTAAGGTAAAGAAAGAGGACATATAGAATTTAATTGATACTAATTCAAATCTTCCACAGAAGACTATACAATAGAAATTAAGCCAAAATTATAGCGGAGAGACTTCAACCAGGAAAGCAGGAGGAGTCACAAAATATACATTTGGAATCGAGGAGCTTCTTCCTTCCTTCCTCCCTTCCTCCCTTCCTCTCTCCCTCCCTTCCTTCCTTCCTTCCTTCCTTCCTTCCTTCCTTCCTTCCTTCCTTCCTTCCTTCCTTCCTTCCTTCCTCCCTCCCTCCCTCCCTCCCTCCCTCCCTCTCCTCCTCCCTATCTCCCTCCCTCCTTCCCTCCCTCCCACTCTCCCACACTTCCTCCCTCTCTCCCTCCCTTCTTTCTTTCTTTCCTTCCTTCATTCCTTCCTTCCTCCCCTTCTCCCTCTCTCTTCTCCTCCCTATCTCCCTCCCTCCCTCCCTTTCTCCCTCATTTCCTCCCTCTCTCCCTCCTTTTTTTCTTTCCTTCCTTCCCTCCGTTTTTCCGTCCTTCCTTCCTTCCTTCCTTCCTTCCTTCCTTCCTTCCTTCCTTCCTTCCTTCTTTCCTTCCTTCCTTCCTTCCCTCCTTTCTTCCTCCTTCCTTTCTTTCCTTCCTTCTGTCCTTCCCTGACTCCCTCTCTTCTGTCCTGTTTTACTTCCTTCCTCTTTACCAAGAGCATTATCGATCTACTTTACAACAATGCCATTCTGAAAATATCATTGTCAGTTTGTGTATTCACGAACCAAATTTCAAAAAGTTAATTGCATTATTAATAATATTCAGCAGGCCTGACCCACAAGGGACGTGGTTCCAGTTAATGACGGCCTACAGTGATGGTTACATAAAGAGCTTCGGCGTATCTTTGGCTTAATTTAGGCTTCATTTTCTCTTGTTATGTTCTCTTCTAGTTACTTATTATGGTACCACTATTGTTATACTAATATTATACTATTAATCATGAAACTCTAAGGGAGTTGACTTTCAACAGAGCTAATATATGATTCAATAAGGGTTAATAAAATAATAATAGCTAATATTTATTGAGAATTTACTTTATATTAGACACTGCATCAAGCATGTTAAATGCAATATTTCTTTAACTGCTTAATCCAAAGTGTATTAAAGGGATAGGAAAAATAAAAGCAAGAACAATAATTTTTATGTTAATAGAAGAAAATATAGTAGATGGTTCAATTCATCTAATTCAAACACTTTCTGCGATCATGTCTTCACTTGCCCTTACCCTTAGCATTAACTACTTCACACTTTCCTCTTCTAACTAAATACTTTGGATTGAAAATAACTTCTAAACTTTAACGGATAGAAAAAATGCTATCCCAGAATATTTAAATAGCTCTCTTTGAAAATCCACTCCCTTTGTTTAATGTCAGTATTTTAGGAGGCTATTCAATTTCAAGACTGATAAGAATTTTAGGAAGAGAATAACCTCAAAAATAAGCTGTCAAATTCACATTCAGTAAGTCTAATTGGAGTTTATTTCCATTTTTAAATATGAAAAAAAATGTCTATGATATTGTCAAATGTATACATGCCAGTATTTGAAGATTTAATTCAGATGCTTCTTGCAGTTGGTCATGCTGTTTAGAAAAGGGATAAAAATCATTGTGTGAGGGTGGAAGTAAGCAGAATTTATTTCTTCCAGATGAATTAAGTGTGTGCAGGCTTGCCCTGGCCAGTTTGGCTCAGCTGTTAGAGCATGTGCCCACAAACCAGAGGGTTGCAGGTTTGATCCCCAAGTCACGTGGGACGCAACAAGTTGATGTGTCTTTCTCACATGGTTGTTACTCTCTCTCTCTCCCTCCCTCCCTTTCACTTCATCTAAAAAAAAAAAAAAAATCAATGGAAAAATATCCTGGGGTGAGGATGGAAAATAAAAGGGTCCAGGCTTGTGTCAGAAAGACTTGTCATCAAATTAAGGCTTATAACTTACACACCCTGGAAGCTTAAGCAAATTCCTCAGAGCTTTTTGAGCCTCAGCACCTACAGTTGATATCTTCAAATAGTTTTAGTAGAAATAACCACAAATTACTGAAGGGTATGAATTCAAGAATAAGATGGAGTGTGGGGCTTGTAAACCGTAAGGACAGACAATTCTTTTAGGAAATTTTTCATTACCTTTTCAAAAATGGGAAGTAAAGAAATGTAGCATTTGGAAGGAAGAGTAATAAGACAGCATAGCTGAGTAATGTAAGTAACATCCTTGGAGTCTTAATGACTACCTAAACCTAACACAAAGTTAATGAAACCAGGAGTAAAATACAAAGATATTAAACAAGATTGGTGTTGACTTGAACATCATTGAGATGGGTTCATGAATTACATTTTCCTAGTTCCCATAAGCAGCATATGACCATTTCACTTTCCAGTTTATTCCTAATTTATATTGTCTGAAAAAGGATCATAAATTTTAGATGTCATTGCATCTTTTTTAAATGATTATTATGCTTAAGAAGCAAATCAAGCTTTCATTACACATTAGAGTAACTGAATATGAGACAAGATAAAAAATGTTAGTTCAATATCATTCATTGTTCTGTGAGGATCAGGGTCTTGACTGGTTCAGTGATCTTTCTGGAACTCAATAGTATAGACATTTTATAAATTAACTTGGAAACAAAATTCTAATTTTTTATGTGCCCTGGACCTTACTCTTTTAACACCTCACAAGGTGTTATGACAGTGGCTATTAAACACACATATGCTCAGAATCTACTGTTCTAATTCAGCCTCCACTGGAGGTCAGAGTGACATCCATTCTGAATTATTTGAGAGCCAAAGGTTCCCCCCGCCGAAAAGGACGAAGGTATTTTGCATGTCTGTTTCGTTTATTTGGTTGTTGTTTTTTTGTGTTGGTTGGTTGATTTCACTTCCTCTACAAAATTAGAGGAAATTGATTAGATTGGTTATTTTCCTATTAATATTTATTTTTATTTATTATATACATAGTATATTCCCACAATGTGTGCAAGATGTCATGAAAAACAAACAAACAAATCCTGTAACACGTCAATCAATGTTTATTACCACAGGAATTGACTCTTAAAATATCCTTATTTTTTCTAAACGATAAAAATGCCCTCGTTACTTAGCTATTTTGGCGTTCCCACTATTTGCATTTTAATCATTAACAAAAGAAAGGTAATCTCAATTTTACATCCAAAACCAATTCCTCCTTCCGATTTAATATGCAAGACAGTCAACCTAACAGAGACCATAGAAGCTAATGTTTGTTGTGTCTACATGAAAGTCAAACAAAGTTTGATTTGATGTCACTGACAATATTGTCCTGCATATTAATCATTTTTTATTTTCACTTTTTTCATAGATAAAATAATTTCACTTTCTTTTTCCTCACTGGGTTTTGGGGGAAAATGACAAACTAAGTGTACTGAGATACAACTGATGGTGCTTATGATTCTGATTCAGTTCAGTTTTAAATCCTAACTCTAGAAATCATATCTCTCTCAACACTCTTCATAGGCCTAAACTTTCCTCTGAGAACCAGCAACCCCCAAGGCAGCAGAATGGCCCAGGTCTGACTCATGGTCATAAGGTCGGGACCTCTGGCAGGCTCAAGATAACATCTTGACCTAAATTATGTTTTAATTCCTGAGCCCTAAGGTGGAATGACCCCCTGGCTATTTTCGCATGAAACTAGATAGAAAGTTCTGGAACAGATCTCAGAACTGTGTCAAGACTTGTAGAAACAATTAATGACCCTTACCTCACCTCCAACCAATCAGCTCCCAGCACAACACTCCTTAATCAAGGTGTCTTGTGATTTTGTCCCATTTATTGAGGCCTTGAGCACTGGCTTCCCATTGCCCTGGGTGGTTATATTTCTCCACCGCGATTCTCCATGACTAGTGTGTGTCTTTGCCAGAGCTGGGTGGACAAACTCTTTCTGTTCTGTAACAGAGAAATGAAATGGTACTGACTTGGAGCAGTGATGTTGCAGGCAGATGTGATGAAAAATCCACCTCTAACTAGAGAATTGAAGGTTCAGTATTACTTAGAGTAATGATGGTTGAGAGAAGGGGAGGAGACTGTTCTTGGAAGAGGAGATATAAAGACTCAAGAGCAAGAAGATAAGAAGCACTTACAACCCTCAGTGTCTTTTTAATGCTTTTGCTGTAAGGAGAAAGATATAAACATGGTCCAAAAGAACTTGCAGTGTGGCCCCTACCTACTTGTCAATCCTTGTCTTGTGCCGTATCTCCATACCTTCTATACTTTCTTGATTGTGCCTTACCCTCTCTTACTACTTGCTGTTTACTCTGCTCTCTTCCTCTATCCAATGCATTCTTTGGATTTCTAACTTGCCCTTTATATTTCAATTCAAACGTCATTTTCTCAACCAAGTATTCCCTTAATCATCAGTTAGGTGAAATGCTCTGTTAGATAATCTCACAATACAGGTAACTTTCTTTTCAACTTATGATATATATATATATATTTTTCCCTTGGTTTGTTTGATTTTTTTTTCTCTTTTTTCTTTTTTGCTCAGGGTCATAAGATGACTGAAGCACAAGCAGTAATCATGATTTTTGTTCATATTTGAAGCCCTAGGTCTTGGTAAATAGGTGTTCAATAAAAACATACTGGATGAACATGTCAACCTTAGTAGACTTGGAATTAAATTTCCATAGAACAAAAACTAATATTCATTCATTTCCATGCTCAGATTTATAATCAATCACTTAAAAATAGTAACAATATCTTCTTCAAGGCTCTGCCCCTGTTTATTCCCATATGCATTCCCTTGCATATTTAATTCCTATAAAATATTTTTTACCTCCTGAATCCCCTAGCCCACAAAATATTTTGACTCAGTGACTCCTCAAGGATTTCTGAAAAACCAGAAATTGTAATTTTTGTTTCAAAGAAAAACAAACTGAAATAGACAAGCCTGCTGAGACCTAAGCTCATAATGGAAAGAGTCGATTATAGATCTGCAGCCAATATACCTCCATCCTTTTCTCTAGACTGCACAGTCCCTTCTGGATCTGCGATGCCTGTCTGGATTGGCTTACAGACCCCACAGCAGGGCATGAGGTTCCACAACTTATGTTGTGTCATTTGTCAACTAACCTCCTCACAAAAATGGCAGTTGTGTAGAGTTAAAGAGAGTCAACGCTTTGAAGCAATGCTATTTAATGAGGCCATTGCTAGAATTTCTTTTATTTTGTACTTGCAAAAGTCTTATAACTGTGTTATAA
This sequence comes from Molossus molossus, assembly GCF_014108415.1. Lineage (NCBI taxonomy): Eukaryota > Metazoa > Chordata > Mammalia > Chiroptera > Molossidae > Molossus > Molossus molossus. The sequence continues at coordinate 22,711,198 of NW_023425344.1, forward strand.
CTGTGTAACCAGATTTTAAAAGTGGTCAGATTTTTCAGGTGAATATGGTATATATCCTACTTTTTGCTGCAATTTTTAATACATAGGCGATAAAAGAAAAAAAACAACAAAGATTGTATTGTGCTAACCTACCATCCTAGGAAGGGGCACATTTATCAATTCTCTTATGCCGATCATAAAACATAGATGATATAAAAGAGGAAAAAAAAGGTTCTGAACCTTTGTTCCTATGGGATGTGACCCAATTTGAGTTTTCCAACACTATACAATTATACCAGTTAAGTGAGTAGAGAAATAAGGGCAAAAGAGAGAATGATAAAAGATATCAGTTATTTTAAGCCTATTAGAAAGAACAGGAATATAAATTTGTAATAAACTTTCCAAAATCCCTTAGCTAGGCAACCGAGACTTGCTCTTTGATTTAATGAGAGAAATGGTCATCTTGTTCTGCATGGGGTCACTTGACTCTCCTTATAATACACAAACCACTATAAATAAAAAAGAAGAAACGGTGTGTGCTGGGCATGTGATGAACTACTTTTTGACCCTCTTTCAGCCAGTCAAGGAGTGACATAACACTTAAGCCACTGCTGAAATGGCAGAGTGTGCAAAATCTCATTTAAAAAAGAAGGGATGTGTTTTCTGTGTAAGGAAGTCAGCTCTGAAAGGAGAGAGAAAAAGCAAACACATTTTTAGGAGACATCAAAATCTATCTCTCCATCTTACCTGTGCATTTTTATTTTTGTGAGATGACTTCTTGATCACCCTTTTTCCTGTTTCTACAGAGAGTGATGAGAGCTGGTGTCCAAATTCAGCACATCATCATTAGGACTCAGCTAATGGCCACTGGTCAGGTTGCTCCCGTGTTCCACTTAAAGGTACCTACTGGGTCTAATTAACATTCTAGATGAGAAGACCCAAGGTAACCCAAACTCTTCCTCAGGTTTTTCAGGGAGAATTAAAATACACACACACTATATATGACTATTTTCACACTTTCCATATTTCATCTGAGATATATTATTCTAGCCTTCCATTGTCAAATGGCATTGGCAAACTCTGTCTTACTCTTTCCAAGGATTCAAAATAAAGAGAATCTAGTGATTCCCATACCCAAGTTTATTGTACCTGTGAGAATCATTGAGCAGATGTACTGAAAAGAAAAAAAAAAGGATGATATGTTTCCTTATCATCGTTGACTGGTATATAAGGCGCATTCCAGTTAGAGCATAGATGTTCTCTTCTGATTATTCTCCCTCAGAATCTGTGGTATTGCTCAGAATATAAAATAGACAATGCTCAGTGACATAATTTTAAAACTTCATTGTTAACTTTAGCAAATGACATTTAATTTTTATGTTTTTTCAAATATAAAGACAGGATCCTTGTGAGGACAACATTTTCCTTGTTATACTGGGACCATGTTCAGCACTCCAAAATTTTGTATCCTTTGTCTTTCTCATGGTTTCTCCGATGTCCTTAAAAATCAGGTCACTAAAAGAATGCACATTTCCAGTATGCACTGATGCCAATTCTGGATGGACAGTGGGGAATGTTGAAATATAATATTTAATATACTTTAATCTGTAATTTCCTACATTTTACTGAATGAGGCTAAGACCAAGGGACTTTTTATTTCACTAAATTTTTAAATATTTGACACTTAACAATAGAAACAGTGGTTATAACCAAGTATTTTGATCATCATCATGGGTTTCTGGTTCTTGATCTCAGATACTCATAGAAAATGTCTCCTGATAATCCATCTTCCTGCTTAATTCTGGAAATTTCTGAGAAGCTTCCACATAAGTACTAACATATAATGTATGCCAGTACTTCACAACAGTTACCATTTCCTTAATATTTTATTTTGTGTGATAGTTCCTGAGAAGTTATTTTCTTCTTCCACTGTCCTTGGATAGCACCATCTCCAACAGACACTCATGATGAACACCAGCAAAAATGCGTAATCACCCTTTTTTAGGTGCCAAGCACCTCAATGTATTTTGTACATTTTGTGTTCTCTTTGCAATGGAAGAAAACGTCCTACAATTCTTGGTAGGACTGCTCTTCAACCTGACAAGCAATGGCAATGTGTCAGTCCTGGGGTGGACCAAATATAGGTCCACCTGACTCAGTATGGAGTCGTGATATTGTGGAGAGCAGCCCAATGCTGGCTGCCCAGAGTTCTGATGATAAATGTCTATCTTTGGCTTTTTCATTTCGCCCATAGTCGTTGCCATGTTCTTCTCCAATCCGCTTCTCTTTGAAATCCAGCTTCTCTTCTCTTCTTCTTATTTTTTGTTCCCTAACGCCCAAATGCTAAATTGCCTTCCCATCCTTCTCCACTTTCCTCCAAGCCAAGAGTAAGCCCATGATTCTACAAGGCATAGGCAGCAACACAGCCTATCTCTCACCCTCAATTAATTTCTCCAAATTAGATTTCTAACTTGGAGTCGCTTGTATTTCTACTAATTATCGGGAGCCGAACAAGCTCCAATGGTTTTCCTTTGTACAGGCAGATCATTTGTTTGTATTGATTGACTTTCTATCGTGTTCAGGATGCTCTTCTAATAATCTGAGGCCTATGTGATGACTCAGGTAGGAGTCATGCATCTGCTGAATGAGTGGCCTGTCAGAAACGAAACAGGTGCGTGCAGTGCAGAGGGCTGCAAACCTCCACCAAATGTATTCTTGAGCACTTTTTTTTTTTGTAAATAAAGTTTTATTGGAATACAAGTACACCCATTCCTCTACTCAGGAAAGGGACTGACATGAGGCAAATAAGGTCCCCACGGTACGAAAGTGAAAGAGATAGTCACTTTCAGGGTCTTGCTTTCAAATGACCCTGAAAATGAGTGTCTCCTTACATTCTGTGCTCCAGGTATCTCGTGCTTAAGTCACTCTGACTTCCTCACTATCTGTGACTACTCTTCTGCTACAATTGCAGAGTTGAATTATTTCCACAAGGACCAAATAGCCTGATAACCCTGAACGATTTACAGCCCGGTCATTCATAGATATACACATTTCTGGAGTTCTAGATAAAAGATGGACTAACATTAGTGCAGTTTTTGAGTACTTAAGATGATATCAAATGGAATAAAAACTGACCATGGAGATGGACCTAGTAACATAGCGACTGACAGTTCGGTCTTCTCCCAGCTCAGCCCGCTGCATCCTTCCTTCCAGGAGTAAAGGCTGCAGGCCCGGGAGGCAGATCACCTGGGTACAAATCCTGACGTTGTCACTTGGAAAGGATGCGGCCGGAGTAACATGCTTTACCCTTCTACGTTCCAGTTCCTTTATTTCTGAAAGGGGGCAAGAAGGAAAGACAATAGTGCCTACCTCAAAGGGTATGCATTTGGAGAAAATAAGATAATCCATGGAAAGAACTTAGTATCCTGCTTGGCACGTCGTAAGACAGCAAGTTCTCAATAAAAACATTATTTTTTCCTAAGGATCTGAAACAAAAAATGCCTCAAAGTAAAAACTGAAGCAGTAATTTTCCCTAAATTTCACAATACATTAGGGAAGTTTATGGCTGACTTACGACTGCCCTTTCTATATGTGATAGCAAAGAAGACCCTCGCGATGCTTGCTTGCCGTCAACAGAAGTGCTTTCTGGCACCACGATCACTCAGGGCTAACGACTCGGAAGGCACTTGGGACCTTTCTCGGGAGAAAGTTGCAGCTCAGCAGTGTTCAGGATGGGGTAATACATCAACTAAATCTGAGTTAACTTAGTTTGTCAGGCCTCCTTTCCCTCAAAGGTTATGAGGACAAGTGGCATCCCAGTCACAAACAACGCTACCTAAATCTCTAGACTATGACAATGAAAGGCGTGAGATGTTTATAAATATAATGCTGCATGAATATAGCTAAGAGAAAAATGACTTCCATCTGGGTATTAGTACATCAGAAAAGACAACATGACTAGATGTTGTTTAATCCGGGCTTAGAAAGATCCATAATTTACACATTAAACTGATCCAAATACTTAAAGGGAACCAGAGAAAGCTTGCGCATTCCACAGGGGTGTAATTTAGGACATCGAAGGCATACACAGGACTCTTTTGTATGGTATGAGTAGTGTTCAATATTTTATTCTTTTAGACTACATGATAAAACAAATGACTTAAAAATGTTCCTCTATCATGCCTTGGCTATTTTTTGTTTGCCCTGATTGACATTAGAATAACATCATCTGCTCAGTGGATTCTGGCTTTATCCCCTTTGCTTTAAGCTGTCCAGTTAATCTCTTAAAGCTATTTCATTATTCATATCACTAAAAAGTCTAGCATATGTGCTACTCTTAAAGTCTAATTACATTTTAATACTTTGGCTGGGGTTTTCCATTTCCCTTTGGTCAAATGAACTAATATTTGTTTGAAGCAGAGTTTTTCAATTAAATTTATTAGGGAGACATTTGTTACTATGATCATATAGGTTTTGAGTGTATATTTCTGTGCTACATGATCTGTATATAGCACTGTGTGCCCACCACCCAAAGTTGTCATCTTCCAGCACCACATATTTGGCTCCCTTTGCCATTTACTATCCCCACCCCTTTCCCTTTGACAACAACACTACTGTTGTCTGTGTCTATGAATTTCAGCGTTCCATCCCACATATGTTTCTTAGATTTTTCTGATTGACGTATTTGTTTAGCATAATATTCTTGAGTTCCATCCATGTTGTCTCAAATGGCAGTATTTCATCTTTTCTTATGATTTAACACTATTCCATAGAACATATGCACATCTTCTTCATCCAGTCCTCTATCAAAGAACACTGCGGTTTTCTCCATGTCTTGGCCACCACAAATAAAGCTGCAATGAACGTAGGTGTGTATATGCTTTTGTGAATAAGTGTTTTTCAGGTAGATCCTCAGGAGAGGGATTGCTGGATCACACGGTAACTCTAGTCTTAATTTTCTGAGGAATCACCACTGTTTTCCATAGTGGCTGTACTAGTCTACGTTCCCATCAGCAGTGAAGGGGGGTTCCTTTTTCTCCTCTCCAATACTTATTACCTGTCTTATTGAAAATAGCCATTCTAACAAGTGTGAGGTGTTGTCTCATTGTAGATTTTATTTTTATTTTCATTTTCCTACTAGTGAAGTTGAACATCTTTTCATGTATCTGTTGGCTGTTTGTATGTCTTCTTTGGAGAGGAGTCTCTTCGGGTCCTCTGCTCATTTTTTATGAATTGTTTGTTTGTTTGGTGTTGTGTTGCATGAGTTCTTCATGTATTTTGGATGTTAACCCCTTGATGAGTTGTTGTTTGCAATTAACTTCTCCCATTCGGTTGGTTGCTTTTTTGTTTATTGTCTATTTCTTTTGCTGTGCACAGCTTTTTAGTTTGATATAGTCTTATGTATTATTTATTTATTTATTTGGTTTTTTGTTTGTTTGTTTGTTTTTCTTTACTTCCCTTGCCTTTGGAGTCAAATTCCTAAAAATGTTCTCTATGTCCAAGGTCTATAAGTTTAGCACCTATGTTTTCTAAATAATTTATTATTTCAGATCTTATATTTAGGACTTTAATTCACTTTGAATTAATTTTTGTATATAAGGAAAAAATGTAATCTAGTTTCATTCTTTGGTTTTTCAGTTTTTTCTGCACCATTTATTGAAGAAGGTTTTTTTCCTCCATGGTGTGATTTTGGCTTCTTTGTAAAAAACTCTTTACACATATACATGTGGTTTTATTTCTGGGCTCTTGATCCTGTTCCATCGGTCTGGGAGTCTGTTTTTCTGCTGATACCATGCTATTTTAATCATTATGGCTCTACAGTTTACTTTGAAGTAAGGTGAGGTAATACTTCTGGCTTTGTTCTTTTTTCTGAGGATTGCTTGGTTATTTGGGGTCTTCTACTGTTCCATACAAATTGATTGATTTTTTTTTTGTTCTATTTCTTTAAAAAATTACATTTTAATGAGGATTACATTAAATCTATATTTTGCTGCAGAGTTTAGAAAGATGTTTCTAGTTTAGGATGCGAAGACAGTTTATAGAGCATGCAAAGAATTTAAGTGGTTCTTTGAATAAAGATTTCTGTTACATGAAGAAATAGTTAAAAGTTATAAGTATTTTATATTCTCTATAACCTTCTCATTTTATTCTTAAAATTATTGCATAATTCTATGTACTATCTGCTTGGAGGATCGTGTTAAAGGCAACTAAAAGCATCTCAAATTTAGAATTAATAAGATTTCATTATCACCAAAAGTATTTTAGCAATAACAACAGTAAGATCTTATATAAATTTGAGAGTTTAAAATATTCCAGATACCATCCAAAAAACAACTCTTGTTCTCTGTACTATACTGGATCATTCTTAAATGTGTGGTGACTGAAACATGAACATTCTAAGAACTTTTTCCAAAGTCACGAGAACAAAAAGTTATAGAGTTGGGAGTGGACTGTATGATGGACGTAGGACTCGTGGACTTGTCCACTGTTAGCCTTACAATAAAATATATTTAAAATGTTAAGAAAATATTGATCTGACCTGCATTTGCAAAGATAATCATTGGTTTACCTGAATCAAATTATCTTCATTTTTATTCTGGAACACCTGGTTTAAAAGCTGAGCAAAACGAGAATCCATTTTGGTCACCAGGGCTGATAGGCTAAAGGAATTTCTGTCCTTTGTTTTATTCCTATCTACCTCAGCACTTTCCGTCTCCAGGGCATGCTGCTGGTCTTAATCATAAATTGAAAATGAGTAGCAGAATAATTAAAGACCAAACTGTAATTATGAGCAAGATCTAAAGGGAGCAAAACCAACATTGACTATAGGCCTTCAGTTTCCTATTAGTACATTCAGGATTAGCTATAAACAGCTTTGTTAAACCCAATTAAATAGTTCATGGAGAGGATTTTTCTTATTAGCACAGGCTGAGTGACTTACTTTTAGAACTAAGTTGCTTGTTATGCACGAGCATTTTCCGACATCACTTTACCTTCTAAGTTTTTTGTTTTGTTTTGTCATGTTTAATTATCACAATTCCATTTAAGAGCCTATCTTAAAGATACTGTTTGTGGTATAAAGTTGTTGATGATATTCTGAGAAAAGTCCCCTGTTCCAAGGATAAGTAGAGGTATTTCAAAATATTTTAAAACACAGAAAAAAGTAGTTTCCAACATAATATTACGTAGTTTGGCTTGAAGTGTAAGAAAATGAAGACATTTAGATGATCAACAAAAAATATAATTCACAGCCAGATGGAGCTGCTTTGTTTAGAATAGCTATTGCTTTGTTTCAACCACAACACTAGCACCTTTTGTAAGTTCAATGAATATTTGAGAGTAATATAATGCCAAATCTGTACAGTCTCTCTTACATATTATTTTTCTTTTTTTTTCAAGCCATGATAATAACATTATTTGAACTTTTTTTCCCCCTCACATATTTTGGTGGTTATAAAGCTAGAAACAGCTCTTTTTCAACATCTGTTGAAACAGATTGAGAGGCATTTTGGCAAATGTGTTATCACATTACTATGAAATAGCATTTGAAATCGCTTTGAATGTAAATTAAATTTGGAGTTTCCAGATTCCTATATGCTACATTTGTATAGAGATTCAGTGGGTTCTACGAGGTTGTCAGTGAAAAATTATGGTAAATATTTCTTTTCTGATCCTGACAATGTTTTATTTATTTCTATTTGTACAACTAACATTTATTATTTCACTTTAATTGTTGTTTCAAATTTGTTGAAAATATTTCTCAATCATGTTTGCAGTGGAATTTATAATGTAAAAGTAGTTTTCCTTAAATGGTATAAATACATTGGATCTACAATATAAGGGTATTAATTAGATACTTCAGGCTAAAGTATACATTTAAAGTGATGTTTCCATATTTGTACAGAAAATAAATGGAGGTATTGCAATTTCCAGAGAGATAAATTTTAAACTTTCTTCTAACTTTACACATTCTAACCTATTAGAGTCCAATTACTATATTTTTGTATTATTTATAATCCCAATTATCTACCATATGTACATGGCTTTTTTCCATCAAAGTAGACTAAATGATAATTTTCTGAATGCGTATGCTACCATGTAGTAAAATAATATTTAAATTAACAAAGCAGAAGATATTGCTTGATACAGAAAGAAAGAGCTCTGGTAAGCAGTGCATTCTAGTTAGGTAAATATTTACCATAATTTAGTTTATTTCTCCAATAATATGGAAATGCTAGCATTTTAAGTTTTCAATCCTATCACTGAAAAAAGTCTTAATGAAATGTAATGTAAAAAACCTCAAACTTGACAAAGCAATCCGAAATGGTCTTGTGGAATGGGAGTACTGTTAGACTCAGATTTTGTTAATTTGTGTGAGTATGCTCCATTTCCCATACGCTAAAAATATTTAACTACCAAATACACACTACTCTCAGTTAAAATGCATAATTATTACTATCAAAGCAAACAAAGGAACTACAGAGGCTGAATGTTGTTCATTGATTATTTGCCTGTGGCTCACAGAGCCTCATCTAAACTCCAGCTAACTCAAGACACAAGCGCTAGAAATTTCAGCATAAAGTAAAGGTGAGGAAATAAAATAATCAGAAAACCATTATTGGGCTTTCTTGCTAGTTTTTTCTTGTATATCTAAACATGGGGTTTAATGGCATTTTCTTGAATTTTGTAAGATATTTAAATTTAATGAATATGGTTATAGCATTCCCATAAAATACCCCCTGAGAGTAATACTACATAATATTATTGTTATACTATATAATAACAGAAAAACTTCTATATTTTACTCATTAGCTCCATACTGATAACCTTTAAAAAATAATAAATTACCACTAATCTAGTTATTGTTCAAACTCGGATATTATTCTGCCTAATTCTAGACCTACAGACTTAGTGCCTTAAACTAACTTTTGAACAAGTATTTGCAACAGATTGCTCTGGTTCTAAAGCACAATGTGAGAGTGCTTCAGAGGAGAAATTTATCTCAGCCTTATTTGAAATTGCTTGAATTGTTTTCCATAAAATTTATGTTACGGTTACTATGTTCCATTCCGAGGTTCCAGCCACAGGTGATTCGCTTCCAAACCAGAAATGAATGCCACTCAGAACTTTCCAGTTAGAGAACCAGAGGAAGTATATGTTTTCATTTTTGTCCACGGACCACAAAAATTCTATGTGGGTCAGGTTCAAACTTCACACTTTTCCTGTAGTTACTGTCTAGTGAGAAATAGTCATTAATACATGTTTTAGTGTGAAGATGAATGCTTTTTAGAATACATATATATAATTTTTTTACTCCTAATATCAACACTACGCTGTGCATATTATAAATCAGTGTAAGATAGCTGTACCTTAGCAAACAGCCTCAACCACCCTTTTACCTGCTATATTCCAATCATTGACTTTAAAAATATTTGTTTACCCACTTGCATGTAACAGAGACTTGCTTTAATTGTACGTACTCTTCTGTTTAACTTGGTAGCGATGACCTGAATGCTTTCGAAAATGGAAATGAATGAAATCAATGGTCTGTTCCTGTAGAAACAGTTCTTTTTTAGGTTGCGCTGTCATCACATAAAACACCACCAACAACAAAACGATTCTAAACATTCTTCCAATGAAAATAGATTGAAACTGTCAGAAAAGTGGTCCTCCATGTCTTCAGTTCTAGTGTTTTGTTTAGTAGTTTCGTTAATTTAATGTCAATGTCCCAAACAGGATTCAACTTCCATAAACTAAATTAGAGGCTCATGTGTCCCTTTGCACATTTTTTTTTTTTTCACCATAAAATGTGAAGCTGAAAGTTTATTCTCAAATCGGCTAAATAATATTGATGGACTTTGGATGACAATATTTACAGTTTTATTCCAAAATGAAGGTGTCTATGCAGGAGAGAGCAGCAATAATACACTTTCAGGTGTGGTCATTCAGGAATTACTTCTCCCGGGGTCTTACCTCATATGCACAGAATATCGAGAAAAAAATCAGCTTTTATGGCTCATACTACCTTCAGTTTGGAATGGTAATTTCTACTTTATAAAACATTTTAGAAATCAATGAACTGATCACTATTTTATTCACTTAGGGGAACTGAGTGTGGTATGAGAATCGGCAAAAACATGAATGCTAAGGACATGTGAATTAAAGGTTCACAGGTTTATTTCAAAGTGACAAGAAAGCTGAAATTCCAATAGCATTGTTAATCAACAGTCTGATTTCAAAGGTTGTATTACCTTAAATCAAAAGCATTAACTAACCTGCAGGAATCGTGGTTTACGAAACAATGCCAAATTTACATATATACCAACAAAGCTACTATTTAATAAATTAAGGAAATATATATAGCAAATAAAAATGGCAAATCTTTCTCCCACTGAAAACTCTTTATCTTGGTATTGTTAATTAACTCAGACACACTTTCCTCCGGCATTATCTCTAACCTCTCTTATATGATATTCATAATTCATAGTTTTGGTCTTGACTTGTAGATAATTATGGGCCAAGTCCTAATTCTGAAGTGTTCCTTAATCACTTCATTTTTCTTCTTATAAACTGTGCTTTACATAAGAGACCGCTGAGTGCCAATTCATTTTGCACTGAAAGGTCAATTTTATCTAAAAATAACAAACTTTGTCTTGTTTGATTTTCTGGTAAAAATAAAGAATGTTAAGATCTTCTAAAATTATTGTTGTGATATAATTCATATGTCTTCCAGGAATTTCTCTGGCTCCCAGACAGAATCTTTTTAGGGATTATATTGTGGTGACAAATGTCAGCACGTGCTTTTCTATGGGCTGAATAAAGTGCCCCCCAAATTCATATATTGAAACCCTAGCCCCTAATGTGACTGTATTTGGAGATCGGGCTTTAGGAAGTAATGAAAATGACATAAGGTTATAAAATAGGGTCTTAATCCAAGAGGACTGGTGGATTTATAAAGAGAAAGAGAAATCTCTTTCTTCACAAATGCACATGCCTTGTGGGCATAGAGCAAGAAAGCTGCTAACTGCAGCCAGGACAAGAGGTCTCAGCAAAATCCCATCAGCGGGCACCTTAACTTTGGACTTCCTGGCCCCTGGAACTTGGAAAAATCCATTTCTGTTATTTAAAGGGCCCAGCATGGTATTTAGTTATGGCAACACAAACTGACTAAGACATAGTCATATTTCATATCACTGAAACAAATGAGGCTAAATATAATTTAAAAAAACTTTTTATTTAGATTTCTTTCCCCTTTACAATGGAAACCAGAATCCTTCCCCACACCAGCACTTGGAAGGCACAGACCAGCGCCGGAATTCTCACCCCGGTATTTACTGACTGTGGCTTTAGGTACTTTAAGTATATCTGAATGAACAAGAAAGGTTATTATTAACACAGTTGTTTAAAATATGCTTCAGATGATCTATACACTATTTGTAACAATAGTTTGTAGTTTTTGATTGTTCAGGCTCAGATAGCTACCAATTGTAGCATTAGCACAACTTTTTTTTTTTTGAATCACATAAAAAGTTTAGCTTTTTAGTACTGCTGTTTGTTTTTGTTGTTGTTGTTCAGATAGAGTGGAAGGGAAAGAGAGGAAGGGAGAGAGAGAAAAATCAACGTGAAAGGGACACATCGAGTGGCTGCCACCCGCACAACCCATCCAGAGCCGGGGACAAACTGCAACCAAGGCACACGCCCTCAGCGGGAACTGAACCCAGGTCTCTCTGCACCGCAGGCTGAGGCTCTAACTGCTGAGCCAAACCGGCCAGGGCAGTATTGCTGTTTGTTTTATGTGGGCATTAGACTACGGGTGTGTTTGAGTATGTTTCAGACATCTGTTATAATTATTAAGACCTTTTTTATGCTTTGATCTCTACAACAATCTAGAATCTGATATTTTTGGAGGATCATTTCTTATCACTGCTTTGATTAAGCCTTCTAATATAAAACTTTTCTGTTTTCTTTAAGAATATTTATACTTAATTATAAAAATGCTTCCATATGGTTATGGAACCAACTGAATCAACTATATTCTTCAAATGACTGCATTTTGTGCTGGTTCATAAATTATAAATACTAGAACATTCACAGGGTTAAGCTTTCAGTCTGCTAATAGTCTTAAATGTTACCATACAAAACTAGGGTTAGTTAAAAGCATAAATATCCACTTGTTTCTTTTTCTTTCTCTTTGAATATCATTTTACTCATAGTCTCACCTCATGTTTCTCATCCTATTTTATGAAGCTTTTAAATAAAATGAATACAAATCACATTCTGTGTAATCTATCTGATAACCCAAGGTTTCACAAACTGATTCAGGAATCTTACATAAATTATGTAATATGATAATAACACTTTTATGAGGAAGTTGTAGTTTTAATACATATCCCACCTTTAAAGTGTTCAGGGAGACTCTGAGAACTATAATTGATTTTCAAGTGTAAATTCTGGTCAAGGTTTCATATTTTTTAGTTTAGAGAGAAAAAATAGTGAAAGAAGGATAAACAAGACCACACAGATGCCAATATACATATATATATATATATATATATTAATATATATTAGCTAGAGAAAGATGGAAACTATATTGAGCATGTAAAGTAATAATTCGTTCCATCTCGTTTCAATGATATTTAGAAAATGCACGTGGCATAGAATTATGACTTGGTTTCACTGAACTAGGAAATGATTATGAAACTATCTGATCTTATTGAGAAGCATTTGAACAAAGGATGTTGGTTAGGTCTGAGAAACTGTGTGATATGTATCAATAAATGCAATCAATTTTCTGCCTTTAAGAAGTGTTAATCTAAAAAAAAAAATAGTAAAATTACTCAAATTGTGATCGAAGGCTTTAATCAGATGATGCACGCAGAGAACACCTTAACTCAGGTAACTCCTAGGTCCTAGCAGGAAGGGAGTTCTGTACGTTGAGGATGAAGAAGGCTGTGTGCTTGAGGAGTCTTCCCCAGCTCTCTATTTTCCTTATCTTTAATTGCTACCAAAGTAGTGATTGGTACAGATGGAAGACTATTTGTCTTTCATGTCTCTTGTTTAGAATCTTTGGTACAATCTTCTTTTGTCAGCTGTCAGAACAGTTATTTTAAGAACTACTTTTGTAAGACTATGGATTGTCTATAAACTGTCTAATGTCAGAAAAATTGTAGGGAAGTGGGATAACAAAAAAAAGAAAAAGAAAGGGAAGATGAAAAAAAATGAAAAGAAGGAAAGAAAGAAAGAAAGGAGACAAGGGCTAAAACTAGGAAAATCAAAGTCTGTTTTAATCTTTTAATGGTAGTTGGCGAGCTAATTTAAGGTTTAAGTCCTATGCACTCGACTTACTTTCTTTCTGAACATAGGCAAAAATGTTAACATTTGTGGTTCTCAGTGTTATCAACTGTAAAGCTGGAATAAAAATTATTGTTAAAACCACGTATGATAATATATTTGAAAGTGTTCTGTTAACCATCCTTTGTATAACTCTAAATAGTGATAAGAGTATGTCAGTTTCATTTCCATTCAGACATTTTAAATTATACCTTTAAAGGAATAAAGAAGTCTTTATAAAAATTGTGAAAGAAAACTTGAATGGTCAAAATAACTGTTAAAGTCAAATTGTTCTATACTCATGAATTTTCCAAAAGACAATTCTGATGGTGAACAGATAGGTGGAGAGAGATAATAATCTATTGGAAAGTTAATAGTTTTCTTAAAAGAAAATCAATGACAAAGCAAATGCTAACCTTAGATTTGAAGTAGAGTAATATAGGAGAGATTCAGATTGTTATCTGTGACAAAGATATTTCTGATAGAGGAAAGAAACCCATTGAGAGCAATTATTAGGATGGTTTTGGAGTGCCTTGTGATATTGTGGCACTCTCATTCTTATTTGAGCATCATTTTATGATTTATAAAAGCTAGAACTATCTTTTATCTTATTTAAAATTTTTTTTAGTAATTTGTTACAGATGTTTCTCCCTTTTCCCCCATTGATACCCTTCGCCCCAAACCCCCACACCCACCCCATTCCCAGGTTTGTTGTCTATGTCCACTGGTCATGCGTACATGCATATAAGTTCTGTGGTTTATCTCTTCCCCCCAACCCCCGCCCCTGAGGCTTGTCAGTCCGTATCCCACCTCTATGTTTCTGGGTCAATTTTGTTCATTAGTTTGTTTAGTTCATTATATTCCACAAATAAGTGAGATCATGTGATATTTGTCTTTCTCTGTTTGGCTTGTTTTGCTTAGCATAATACTCTCCAGGTCCCTCCATGCCATCTCAAAGGATAAGGATAAAAGATCTTTCTTTCTTACAGCTGCATAGTATTCCATTATGTACATGTACCACAGCTTTTAATCCACTCATCTACTGATGGACATTTGGGCTGTTTCCAGATCTTAGCTATTGTAAATAGTGCTGCTATAAACATAGGGGCACATATATTCTTTTTGATTGGTGTTTCAGCTTCTTAGGGTATATTCCTAGAAGTGGAAGTTCAATTTTTAACTTTTTGAGGTAACACCATAGTGTTTTCCATAGTGGCTGCACCAGTCTGCATTCCCACCAGCAGTGTACTAGAGTCCCCTTTTCTCCACACCCTCACTAGCACTTGATGTTTGATTTGTTGATGGCAGCCATTCTGACAGGTGTGAGGTGATACCTCATAGTTGTTTTAATTTTTTTGAAATTTTCAATCCATCTTGTATTGTAGGTGAATCCATCTTGTATTGTACCAGGACCATTGTTTGGGAAGGGAGAAAAAGGACGTGGGACTTAAAAAACCTTTTCCAAAGGTATTAATCCAGTCACTGCTGACAGCAGAATCACTATTTGTTCTGATACTTATTCCAGCATTTTCTTTTTCACTATTAGAGTTTAGGTGCTAGGTGGGCACAGCTAATGTAGTATATACTGTATTCTTTTTATTTATTTAAAAGTTCACAACGGAGTCTATTTCATGTCAGGTATAATACTAGACACTGGAGACCAGGGTGAGTGAAGATCAGAGTCATTATACCCATCATGCCCTCAAGGTAGTGGGAAAAAGCCAGCAAACAGATTAAAACGTTAAATAGTCCTCTGAAGTCTAATGAAGAAAAGGTTGTGATAGCTCGGGTCAGAAGGAATGGATTGTGATGGGATGGTGAGAGAAAACCTGTCTGAGTTGATAAATGTGTGCTGGGATTTGAACAATGCCAAAGAAACAGTAATAAATACAGAGTTAAGATATTTAAGAACAGAGAACAAAAGACTGTGTACCATGGTAGTAATATGGAAAAATACACAAATGTTGGGACACTTTCAGAGATGAACAGAGTCCAGTGTGGCTAGAGAAAATGAGTGATAGGTAGGTAGCTAGAAGTGAAAAGAAGCAAGTAGGGACAGAGCCCAAAGGATCCTGTATAAATTTTGGAAGGAAGTTAGAATTTGGATTTATTTTATTGTGCTGGTAACCAATTAATGCTTTTCTTGTTCTTATATATATTTTAAATTTTATATAAAGTAGCTTTATCGTGATTCAATTCACACAGCACAAAATAGTCTCACTTAAAAAAGCACAATTTAATTGTCTTTATTTTGTATAAGAATAATCGAATTTAAAAACATCTTTATTACTCCAAAAATAAATCTTCTATAGATTAGCAGTCATTCTTCCCACAGAAAATCCCCTGAGTCCTAGACTACCACTAACCTACTAACCTTAATGTTGGTGTCTATAAATTTTCTTGCCTTGGATATTTTATTTAAAAATGATTATACAATATATTCTCTTTTGTGACTGGCTGCTTTCTCTTTATTTTCAAAGTTCCCATGTTATATTACATGTTATGTATTTCTGTCCTTTTAATTGCAAAATAATATTTCATTGTATATTCCACATTTTGTTATGTACTCAGCAGTTGTTAGACATTTGAATTTGTCTGCTTTGGATCTATTAGGAACAATATGGCATCCTTGTTAGCACTTCTTATTGTCTGTGTTTTAATTATAGCCATCTTAGTGCATATAATGCATTATCTCATTGTGGCTTTGATTTTCATATTCGTAATGATGAATAGTCTTGAGCTCTGTGCTTAATACATCTTTTTATGTGCTTCTTGATAATTTATATAACTTTTTGGAGAAATGTTTACTATAATCCTTTTCCCATTTAATAATGTTGTTATTGATCTTATATTATTTAGTTGTGAGAAATCTTTACATATTCTGGACACATATTCTCTGTAAATATATGACTTTCCTGTGTTGTTTTTCCATTCTGTGGGTGTTTATTTCTCACTTTCCTGATGGTGTTCTTTGAAGCACACACAATTTTAAATTTAAAAGGTCTAAATTATTGGCTTTTTCTTTTGTCACTTGTGATTTTGGTATCTTATATTAAAAACAATCGTCTAACCCAAGGTCATGAAAGTTTTCTCCTATGTTTTTCTTCTAAAATTTGTGTTGTTTGTGATGGGTGAGAAGTCTGCCTCTTACATGACAAAGCCAGGGGAGAGGGCACACGCAGTCCCCGCCACCATGTGTGCAGTCAAATTTCCCACATTTGGGACAATCACAGGGGTCAGGGCATCCAGAGTGAAACAGATACGCCTCACACTGGGAGAACCACCTCTGTGATCCTGGAAGCTCCCTGCCAGGTAAGTATCTAAATGGTTTTAGTTTTAGCATTTGCAATGAGGTCTGTAAGTTAATTTTTTTCCTATGGAATGATAAACAGAGGGGTCCAACTTCATTCTTTTGTGGATATTCAGTGGTAGGCATCATTTTTTGAAAAGGCTATTTTTTTCCCCAATTAATTGTCTTGATACTCTTGGTGAAAACCAGTTGGCCTCAAAATTAATGGTTTATTTCTGGACTATCTATACGTATCTATTGATATATATGTCTACCTTTATGCCATTACCTTATCGTCTTGATTGCTGTGGCTTTTTATAAATCTTGAAATCTAGAAGTGTATGTCCAACTTCGGTTTTTGTTTTTGTTTTTAAGTTTGTTTAGGGTATTCTGGGTTCTTGCATTTCCAGATGAATTTTAGAGAAAGCTTGTCAATTTCTGCCTAAAAGGCAGCTAGGATTCTGACAGAGAGTAGCTAGCTGCTCCTTCAAGATACTTGAATGACTTGAATGAGTACTTTGCCTAACTTTGACCAGCTTATAAATGTTTCCCCCAGAGACCTCACAACACCATTCCAGAAGCCCTATCTGTAGTTATAAACTGGGAAATAGTTTGTGATTTACATTTCTAAAAGTTCCAGGTAATTTTTATACAAAAAGAATAATAGCAAACCAAAGTAGAAAGCAGGGATTTCTGTTAGAAAAAGACTGCCATTGTCCTAGTGAGAGATGTTTGCAGTAAGAGTTGAGATCGAGAATAGTAGGTGAAATTATGATACATCTTAAAGGCTACTTTAATAGAATTTACTCTAGAACTGGGTTATTATGTGTAGGGACAGGACTGAATTTAGGTAAATATCCAGGATTCTGTTTGAAAATGATGTGATTTAATGGAATTAAAAGGGAAATAAGTAGGTTTCAATAATGTAAATCAATAATTCTGATGGGAATTATTTCAGGTGCTTCTGAAATAAAACTGTTATGAATATAGACTTGTAGGTATGGAGTTCAGAGGATAGAATAGAATTTATTAACCAAAGATAATCCATAAACCAATAACCAGATATATTCTAATAGAAAAAGTGAAAACAAATAAACAAAAACATGAGTAGAGACACAGTTTTTCTGCGTAATGCCAACATTTAAAATTTGAGTAATAAAAATCATTAAGAAATTGTTTTTAAAATAAAGAGAACTAAGATGTTTGTTAAAAATAAGAGAATGGCTATTTGTATCAATTAATGAATGACTAAGGTTCTTTTGGTTTGGTGTTTCACTGCCTAAGAATCAGCAAAGTTTTAAGTATACTTGAAACAAATATACTTGATATTTGAAGCCAATACTCTATCAAACAGGAAATATCTTTCTCCACATCACGAACAGATATCTGTCTCTCCAGAATATGGGTCTTTGAGCCTCAAGTATGAAGCGACTGTACAAAAAATCCCAAAAGCAAAACAAAACAACAACAAAAGCAATAACAAAAGAAATAAAAATGGGTGCCCTTGACAATTCTTTGCACAAGTAATTCCTTAATTCTCATGGTTGTGTCCAACATATTTTGCAGTAGGTTCAGGTGAAAAAACTGCTCCAGTTTTAGTGATTTGATTATAATGCAGGACTTCATAGTCACTTTTAAGTTATCTGAGATGTGAAGAAAGAAAAATAGAGATATTAATAAATAATGGAGCTATTGTAACTATTTCTCTAACCTTGACTTCCACTCTTATTATATAGAGTTCTATAATAATAATAAAAAAAAATAGTAGCCTCAGCCAGAAGGCTCAACCTGAAGGTGTTACTATATGGGACAAAATCAATTATAATAATAACAGAATATTCCCTGCAAGTAATTTCCTTAACTGATAGGCATTTGCTTGAATGTGCTGAATTTTGCTTTTTCTTATCAGAGTCATAGTCAGAGTGCTTAATTATTTATATTTTTTCCCTGAAAAATTGTGATTAAGTAATTTTATCTAACTTCATTCCTAAAGAGGCTAATACACAATTAATTGTGTTCAGTGATGGATAAATTCATTTTGTTTTCCTTTGAGCCCTATCAACTCAGTAGCTGAAATTAAAAAGAACCAGAATAGCACTGAGAGAATGTGAAACTGATTTAAATAGTCCCTTCATATGAAAATGAGAATCCAAATACAATCAGTGTGGTCTAAATCAAATAATATGTTTTTATAATTATGAGACTCGATTGTGGGCAGTTTTCAAGTCTTTCCCCAATGCCAAAAGATCATTGTGCCTCCTAGATACAACCCTTGGGACACTTATTCTAATGATAATAGGTATGAGCCTCAAAGTAGGTACAAGAATGGGATGTCAGACCAGACAGGAAAGTCATGGTGTTATGGTCAATAGAACATAGTAGGCATTCATCACATAAAAAAATGTGTACATAATTAATCAAATGGCCCAAGAATGCATAAGATAAAGAATTTCTTGTAAGAGACAAACAAATAAATGATTTGTGGAGCAGCTATTAGTAGTATTCAGTTTGAAAGTGGAGCTTTATTCTTGGGACATTCATACTCTCAGATAAATTATTCATGTAATACAGATGTTGCAATAAGAACACAATGCTTCGAAACTACGTTGTAAGATAGCCACACAGCAATGGGGGGAGTAGAATATCAAAACAGAAGAGTACCGGGACAGGATCAGCTTCAGGACTCACTTGATTAGAACCTTGGAACATCCTTGGCCATGTCTAGAATTGGTTTCAAATTTAAAGCTATAAGTCAGCATTCATTTAACACAGTAGAAATGTTTCTATTAATTGTGGATTAATACTAAGGATAGAACAATGATTTTACTTGATGTAGGCAATTTTAATGAACTCTGCATAGAAGTTATGGTGAAAAAATAATTCATAGTGCTTTATTTTTTTCCTACGGGATAGACACAATCTCTCATTCTCTGGATAACTTATTTGATTCAAGAAGGTGTTCAATAGGCTTCCATTTGGATTTTTATACTATTATTTACTCCAAAGGATAAGAGAAACTTTTTCTTTAAAACACTAAATGCAGATATATTCCTGGATTCCTCTTCTTGAAAGTCAGATCTTTCAATACATTGCTTTAACTTGATCTAAAAGTGATGCAAATAAAGACTTTAGTCTGGGTAATAGCATGGATTAGGTATAGTTGCCCCACATTAATTCCTTGTGCTTAGAAAGTCATGCAATTTATAAATTTTTTGGCCCAGAAGGAAACATTATAGAGAATCACATGTATTGTGTTTGTATCTTATAATTCCCCCCATATTTAGTGACCGGTAATTTCAAACAGGATGTGTGATTAATCTCGGTAGAAGCAGTCCCTGCACAGGCCTCATGATTTACTTTGATGAGTGACTTCTGCTTTCCAACGAGCCTCCGAACACCACCGCGTGAGTGGTGTGGACAGCATTCCCATGCGTTCATATCTGAAATCCATTTTTTGAATTCATTATTGACCCTTTTGTTAATGGGGACGGGCTTCTCTGTATGCTTTTATTGCACTGTGTGCCTTTATCAATGTACCTCTCATACTGTAAAAACAGTGGTGGCCTAACCCCACCCTCTTAAATCATTTTAGTTAAAATAAAACCATTGTTACAGTAGACCCCATTATCTACCATTTCATTTTCTGCAGTTTCAGTTACCCATAGTCAATTCAGTTTGAAATTATTAAATGAAAGTTTCCAGAAATAAACAATTCATAAATTTTAAATGTTGTGCTGTTTCTACACAAGGTGACAAAATTGTGTCATCTTGCTCTGTCCCACCGGGACATGAATCCTCCCTTCGTTCAGCACCTCCACACTGTGTGCGCTCCCTGCCTGGTGGTCCCTTAGTAGCGATCTCCATTATCAAATCAACTGTGGCAGTATCACAGTGATTGCGTTCAAGTAACCCTTATTTTACTTACAAAGGCTCCAAAGTGCAAGAGTAGTGATGCTGGAAATTCAGATAAACCAAAGAGAAGCTGCAAAATGCTTTCTTTAAGTGAAAAAGTAAAAGTTCTTGGCTTAAGAAGGTACTTGATTCTCTCACATCATCACAAGAAGAAGCATGTGTACAGAACAATAAGATATCCTGAGAGCAAGTGAGAGAGATCACGTAACTTTTATTACAGTATATTGGTCTAATTGTCCTACTTTATTATTAGTTATTCTCCTATTTTATTATTCTCTTAATGTGCCTAAATTATAATATAATCTTTATCATAGGTGTGTATGCATAGGAAAAATGTAGTATATACAGTACAGTACATTCGGTATTAACATGGTTCCAGGAATCTACTGGGCTTCTTAGAATGTATATACCAGGTACTGGGTTAGGTTATAAACAGCATTTCATATCATCTTCAAAAGACTACAAAATAAATACTGTTATTATCATCACTTTAGTGATGACAATGTAATGTTTCAACAATGTATCCACGTCACGGGAGTCTCCTGGAAGAGAATGTGGCA
Organism: Molossus molossus; assembly: GCF_014108415.1. NCBI lineage: Eukaryota > Metazoa > Chordata > Mammalia > Chiroptera > Molossidae > Molossus > Molossus molossus. The sequence goes on from NW_023425344.1 coordinate 22,732,267, forward strand.
AACATAGGAAGTCAGCGGTGACCTGGGATTCCCAGCAGCCCTGCCGCTTCCCTCGGATGACTGGCAACAAATGTTAAGTTAATGTTCACTGATGCTTCATGAATGTTAGCATAATTAAAGAATAAATAACAGCTATAGATCACTACTATCAATAATGAGAATGAGTTTACTATATACTACTACTAATATTTAATGGATAAGCCCATAACATATTTGTCTAAAATATTCAAATCTAAACAAGTTGGATAATACGTTAGAGAATGTCTTGAGTGAACAATATTCTCATGGTCAAAAGATGTGCCTAACTTGTTCTTTTTTATCATGCAAGACGCAGGCCACAGCATCACTCTTTTGTTTGGTCTTTTCTAACCACTCGTCCTACATGGCCACTCAGTCAGTCTCACTATTTCCAATAATTTCTTATCTACTTACTTTTCAGTATTTATTTTATTACTATTTATTTATGATTGCATTTATTAGAATGAGAGCTCCATGTTATGAGACACTATTTCTACTGAATAACTCAACACTTAAAATGGTGCCTATCACCTTGTAGATCGTTAATAAGTATTTAAAATGAATTAATTGAGAGGAGTTTCCTTAACTATGTGTTGCTGAAAATATCTGAAATAGGAAGCACAGTATTGTTAGTATTACATTATCATTTACACTTTTTATTTTATAGTAAAATTAAATTTTATTTTGTCATATATTATTATTGATATTTAAGATAATGACTAATAACAAATTATTGACTGTCTACTCCATTAAGGTTTTAATGTGGATCTGGTTAATGATGAATATTATGTCTATAATTATATGATAATCCTATAAGCATTATTTTGCACATTTAAAAATAAGGAAACCAGTTTTTAGAGAGCATAATTGAGTAGTGCAAAAACACATAACCAATAAGAAAATATTCATGATTTATACTTCCTACAATATTTTCCTACAATATATATTCCTACAATATTTGTACATGACAAACTAACCCATGTGGGAACTTTTCATTTTTTAAAAGGCTATATTTGAGTATAGAGAACTGTCTCATTTGTTTCATTGAGTCGAACATAAGAACTATAAGAACTATAGATAGGAATTAATGTAGGAATTTTACAGTAATTTTTGTAATCACATTAGTAGTATATTTTTTCTAGCATGTGACCCAGAGATGGGTAGGAATCTATTTGATGGATATTTGGATAAAGTCTATTGATACCAGAGGAATAAAGTGCACAGTGGGAATTCTAATCATAAGAGAATTAGGAGACCAAGCAGAAATGCAGTTTATACAATAGAACAGAATTTGAAGAACAACCAATTCAGTCATTGATTGGATTATATGCTTATTAAGGACAAATCAGGCCTCGAAGTCTGCATTCGAATTAGATATATCGGCATAATTTGATGAACTCACACTGGGAGTGTCAAGAGACTTGAAAACACGAGCCATTGAAAGCTCACAGAAATCACTGCCATGTACATATATACATATACAACAATTACGGCCTATACACTGACAATTTTGCTTCCAAATGGAAAGCATTCCAGCTTATCATAATTAGTCTTATTTTTTCCATGCACTGAATGAAATGTGTTGCCCTGACCAGTTTGGCTTAGTGGTTAGAGAGTCTTCGATTCTGGTTAAGGGCACGTACCTGAGTTGCTGGTTCAATCCCTGGTTCTGATCAATGTCCTACAGGAGGCAACCAATAGAAGTGTCTCTCTCATATTGATGTTTCCCTCTCTCCTTCCCTCCCTTTCATTTTCTCTAAAAAAATTAATGAAAAAATATCCTCAGGTGAAGATTAAATAAATAAATAAATAAATAAATAAATAAATAAATAAAATGGAGTGTGTTAATTCTACTGAGTGGTAATTACTTGCCTGGTAAAAACATTATTTGTGATCATTAATGTGTATAAGATCATTTTATATGGAACATCAACCTTTTTAAAATACTGAAATTTAGCCCTGGCCAGTTTGGCTCAGCGGTTAGAGCGTCGGCCTGCGGTCTGAAGAGACCCGGGTTCGGTTCCCGCTAAGGGCACATACTTCGGTTGCAGTTTGTCCCCGGCCCTGGTGGTCGATGTTTCTGTCTGTCTCTCCCTTCCTCTCCCTCCCTCCCACTCTATCTGTACAAAAAATGGAAAAATATCCTCGGGTGAGGATTAAAAAAAATATATATATACTGAAATTTAAAAATTTATCTTGATCTTTTTTCATGATATTAACAGATGATATCTACCAACATTTACAAATAATGTAAAACCATACCTGTCCCAGGATTCCTGAAACATATTCATACTAGAAAAAATAACATCTGTTGTTACATGACTCAATTTATTTTAATACAATAAATAAGAAATTTTAAATTTATTTAAAACACTTTGAAATTTTGCACTTTTTATTTAATTAGCGATGTATGGTAAAATTATTTCCTAAATAGCACAATGTGTTAATGTTCTTTAATGGGGATAGAAGAGTCCATAATATGGTTTATAGGCTTTAAACGGGAGCATTTTTTCCCTAGGAAAACACATAATTTTTCCTAGTTTAATCTCTACTGAGAGATTCTTTCTGTCTACTGGTCATAATTCTCTTGAGTTCAACCTGTTATCTAACAATATCACAACAGTATGAACTGGTTAATCTTCTTGCCAGAATTCCAAGCAAGTTTATGTATGTCAAATGCAAGTTGGCTAACATGTTTGTAGAAGATTCTAAGAGACCTGAGCTGTGTCGTATAACGTGTTCTTGGTGGAATGGAAGAATTGTGCAGAAAACCAAAAAGTAGAGAAGGGGAGGAAAACCCCTCAGCTTCTTTGGTAGCTTGTTTTAGAGTAACTCAAGGATAACATTTAAAGACAAAATAGAGATATATACCTCGTACTTCAAGGTGTGACCACATAGCTATTGGAAACATATGGAAAATAATACTTTACTCCTTCCTATTGGCTCTGTGACCAATTAACACATGTAGAAATTTACATAATCTCTCTGTACCTTTGTGTCCTCATGAGTAAAATTAAGATAATGATATTACTCATAGGACTGCTATGAGGATTAAGTGAGTTAATATGGTTAAGCTCTTAGAAAAGTGCCTGGTACATAGTCAAGTATTCAAATTTTAGCAATTATTATCTTTATTTTGCCAAACTGGGTATTTATTCATAATATTGAATTGCATTTGCATTAAGAATGAAAATAACAGTTATTTCATTAGAGTATGATGCATGATACTGATTGTTAATTGTGATCCAGTAAATTCTATGAATCCTGTGTAAGTATGCTAGCATACTGCCTTTGATAGTGATAGGAATAAAAGAAGCATATTATTCTTTAAGAAAGTAGCTTGCAATTATTAAATAGTTATAAAGGAAAATATTGCTTTTATGAAAGTAGTAGTTACCCTTTATCTGCTAATGATAATTGACTAAATAAATGTACCAACTTTGTTTAATTACTACTCTACTAATGAAATTTAATATTATGTTTAACTTAGCCCCTTGGTGAATACCTTGTGTAGCCTTCTCTATCTTAATGCCTATTCTACTTCAGGGAGACGTCTTCTAGGATGTATAGCGATATTGAGTCAAACAAAAAGTGATCTCCCATACCAGAAATTGACACTATAATTGGGGAGAAAAGACTGATTAAAAGTGTTGCAGTGTAAGCTGTCGGATACAAAGGATACAAGGATGGTGATTTAAAGGATTAGAGATTTCACTGATTACTTCTGCATGGGATTTAAAAACGAGGCTAGAATTTATGCACAGCCTGAGAGGATACACCCAGTGTGTGTCCTTCTGGGGTGGGGGGGTGAGTGTCCCACTCTCATTCGCTGGTTAAATTCTCTATTAAAGAGTAACAAACTGACCTAAAACTCTGTAACTTAACACAACAACCATCCCTGTGCTTATGGTTCAATCCTGTCAGGGTTATTTGGACAATTTATATTTGCTCTATGTGGTATTGGTTGGGGCAACCTGTGTAGCAAAATTCAGCTGGATTTTTATCTCTGGTGACAGGAAAGATGGAGACCTTAATAGACCTCTCTCCTCAGGCTTCTTACATGGTAGCTCAGGTCTCTAAGAGTCAAATCAGAAACTGCCAGACTGCTTTCAAACTAGTCTGAAAAATGACAGAGCATCACACTGATGACAGTCTCTTGGTTTAAGCAGGTTATGCTGCCAATCCAAATTCAAGAGGAGAGAAAATATACTCCACTCAAGGGGAGGTATTGTTGGTACAAATAGTATTCATGATAACAATATGAAAGCTACCATATATTTTTTTCCTTTTGATTTTCATAGACTCTATCCATCACTTTATAATCTTTTTTTCTCCTGTGGTTGGATTATTCACAGACTTGGGGACACACACACAGTTTTCTTGGTAGGGAACCGTGATCATCTGTGGCGTGCAACTACAATGACAAGGCCAACATTTGCAGATCATGGACCAGCATATTGTAAAAGCTTCCTAATTTGTATGTGTCTCACTTGGGGAAGCATGTTTCGGAGTGTATTCTAGGTACTGCATCAAGAAAGACAAAACATAATGTTGTATTTAGTTGCACTTATTGACATGGTTTCATAAACCTAAAATTCAGGATTTGATGTGTTCTCTTTGGCATGGCATCAGTACTAAATGAAGCTTAAACTCTTTAATGGCTCATAGTCAATGAAGTAGAAATGCCAGGACTTCCGAGGCATGCTGTAAGAAGAAACCCAAACCATGGGGAGGAGAAAATGTTTTTTGCAACCTGTTCCACATGAGCAGAAGGATCAGAGGCTACCCTTGAAGATATTAAGAAATGCTCTGGTGAGAGAGCTAGAAGCACCCTTGCAATGTTCAGTGGTAGCTGTCTTCTGTGGGCCAGGGATGACGGTGGGGATGCGATAGTTGGATTTCCTGATCTCACTAGGAGATAATAAGGTAGGAGAGAGGCAACAGCTCTTAACTGTCAGATGTAAGGTAGGAAGAATTATAACAGTAAGTCGTAAACAGGAAGTGTAATCTGTGTCTATGCTGTTAGTATCCATGGTGTCGGCTTATCCACCACAGTACTGTTAGAAATGAAATGGACCATGGGTCAGCTACCAATATGGTGCTTCACAAATAACAGCAAAAATAAATTTATGTCAAATAGACAAAAACTTAACTCACTATCATGAGGATTCACGTCGTCTTACCAATTTCCTAATTATAAACCAATTCACAGATTTGGAGTGCTTTGACTTGGGGGAAGTTGGGTCCTTTCGTGAAAAAAACATTGCAACATGGCCTCAGGTAAACCTTAGTTGCTTCCCCCAAGCTTTTCCAGGAGTGACCTGCTGACATTTGCCAGAGTGGTCCTTTAGTGGGGAAAGCAATAGCCAGTTCTTCTAGGACTTAGACGATTTTGGTTCTTTACCCAGAGCAATTTCCAGATACTCACCCTTCATTCTTTCTAGGTTTAACAATTTAACTAATTAATTACATGATAAAGACTATGGATGTATCCAAAGAGTTAGAGATGGAATAATAAGAGGAGAATAATTAAAGGAAGATTTGAAATTATTAAGTAGCTACTCACCATATCAGTTTTGGATTTTGGCAGTTGAAGAGTTATATTATGGAACAAAACAAAGGTTATTTATGTTTTAGCATTCCACTCAGCAGGTATAATCCAACAGAATCCACACGTCTGTGACCATGAAGTTTTGAGTTCTCTAACTGGTCCTTAGCAGGTCCTGATGAGTCATTTCACTCTTCTTGTCTTTCAAATTGTATGAATTATGCCTCTAATAAATGACCTTTAAATAACTGTAATTATATAACCGAACAGGGTTTAACGCAAATTTAATCATCAATTAAAATAAATGGGCATACTCTTGTCTTCATTTAGAACCTCCTACATCTAAAATAATATGCCTCAAAATATCACACATCTAAGTCATATCTTGGCCCTTAAGACTAAACAGAATATGTGTATGGTTCACATAGTCTGCACTATTCAGGAAGCATATTTCACACACACACACACACAAACACACACTCGTGTGTGTGCTCTCTTCCCTGGCTATACTTTTCTTTTAAGTGACAATTTTGATTAAAAATAAAATTGTTTAAAAGTAAATAAATAAAATAAAACTTTTCCTTCAAGCTGGTCAATTGCTTACAAAATGGTAACTGTCTGGTGAGTCTTCACTGGGCATGTTGTTTATCTAAATATATGATAAGGACATGTTACTATGAATACTTACCTCCCCTTCCTTTAAAATGTCATTTTATCTCATTGAGAATCATTAAAGTAGCATTAAATTTGGGGTTGCCTATAACTGAACAAAGCTTGAAAACATATACACTGCTGTCAAATGATGGGGCACAAGGATCATAAAATGATTCCACCATAATAGTCTCAAGAATAAAGACAAGATCTGCCTGGCCAGTGTGGCTCAGTGGTTGAGCATTGACCCATGCACCAAGAGGTCACCAGTTTGATTCCCAGTCAGGGCACATGCCCAGGTTGTTGGCCCAATCCCCACTGGGGGGCATGCAGGAGGCAGACAATCTCTGTTCTCTCTCATCGATGTTTCTATCTCCCTCTCCCTCTCTCTTTCTAAAAATCAATTAAGAAAAAAATATTTTTTTAATCAAGACAAGATTAATAAAGTAAAGTTTAGAAGAATTAGGAGGCTGATGTTTATATAAACTGGAGATATTTACATCAACATTTTTGCAGCCAGAGATTTTTAAATGTCAACTAGCTATTCAAATATGTCATGAGACAATCCAGACTACAGAGCCTAATATTTGCTATTCTTCAAGTGTGCAATTTTCTGGCTTAAGTGTTTTTCTCCCACCAGCAGCCTGGAAGGTTTTAGCAATTAATGAATAACCAAAAAAATAATAATTTTATATTGGAGAAGTTAAATTGTTATAGTAAGAGAAAAGTACAAAAGGTATTGAGGAGAAACGGTGATCTGCTCTCTCGATTCATTTGCCTGGAATGAGTTTGACATTTCAGTGGCTGAATAAAACTGGATTTGTGGTCAGAGATACACAAGTAAAACTTTAGAAGGACCCCCTACCAGTGTAGGGGTCCTAAATATATCCTCACTAAAAAGGTCATTGTGGCCTCAAAGGGAAGCTGTGCATTTCATCTTCAACGTAATGGGCTTTAATCATAAGGGAAGAATCATTGAGGTTACCACTTAATGACAGTAATCACCTGAATTATATATACTAACTTGTTGGAAGAGAGGTGTTAACACATTAGCTATTTATTTATTCAAAAGTAGACAAATCGTGTGATTTTTGTTTGTTTGTTCAGGCAATGGGTGTATAATAACAATACCAAGCTGATAAGTTGCAACATTAAAAAACATCTGTTCACTATTTTAGATTATAAATGAAATGTGAGATATGTCACTTGAATAAAACCCAAGCTTTTACCACACAATGAATAATTACTGCATAGACAACTTTATCTTTTCTACTTGGTTTTTAAGATCTCTTCAGAGATCTCGCACTTCTCTCTGGTCTACCACCATCTATTCCCTAACAAAGGTCAGTGCTGAAGAAATAAATATTATCAATTACTGTATTTCAAAAACATGTCAAAATGGCTGCCACATTCTTTGTCTTATTGCCAGTCTTTAGCTAGGTAAATAATTGCAAATATGTATACAAAAATTAATTGAAGCCCAATTATTTAATATGTCTCCATATACTTAAAACTTAAAAAGAAATATGATTCAAAGGGCAATAAACATTCTAGTTTCTGGCATCAGTTAACACATTATGACTTAGATCTATTTACTAAATCTCTGACAGTTACCACTCTTTATTTTGTAGTAGTAAAAATTTATTGGACCCATGATTTATTGTAACGTAGTATACACTTTATATCTCTTGATAGATGTTGATTTTTTTACTCATTAAAAATTACACATTTTATACTTCAGCTATATTTTCTTCTCTTTCCAATTAGTAGCTTTAAAAATTATCCTTGCAAACACAGAATGACAATATAATGTTAAAGGAACTTTGATAATAAATCAATTCCTATTTAAAGCAATTCTGAACTTCCTAAATTTTGCATTATCCTTAACTAAAAATGATAAGAAGAGTCAGAACCAGAAATATACCAAACGTTGTTCACCTGCTTCCTGACTATGGTGCAAATCACAAAGTAGAACTATTTTACCCTGTCCCTGTTCTCAAATGAAAGTTTCACATTAGTATATTTTATCCATTTGGTTGTCATTCCAGCAGAAACTGTGGCCTCTGCTGAAGATGGCCTTTGAATAGACCCAGGAGAAACTAGAACTTCAAAAATAAAAGAAAATTTTCACTTAAATTCACCTGTATGCACAGTAAGAGCTTTCCTCCTGTCAAGCAGACAGTTCTGTGATTGACAGGTATATTACCCAGAGTCGCAGATACTTCCAAGATTTCTCACAACTTAAGGGACATCCGAGAATTTTAGTGTGAAAGTCAGAATATCTGACTTCATCAATGGCTGGCCATATCGTTTATGTGATCATTTGGAATATTTTCTCCGCTGCTGAAAACAATGAAGTGTGCAAATTATAAGAATTGGAGCTGAACACTGCAATATATACAATCATTCATTTTAAAAGTTGACTTTGACAGACATTGGATCAGAGAAAAGTAAAATAAAATATAAAAATATAAAAGAAAATATGAAAAGTAATATAAACAGTAAAATACCAAAAGTAATTTAAATTGTTAGTTACACAGTATTTTACATAAAATTAGTTTACATATAATTTATTAACATGGGGTTGGTAGGCTATTGCACAGATAGAGAGCCTGTGCAGATAATTAGCTCTGACAGCTGGTTGTTCATTAGAATAACCTGGTAAATTTCTAAAGACATTTTACTGCTTCTAATAATGTCTAAATACATTCTAAAGCTTCTAATAGATATTTTATTGATGTCTGGACTTCACCTTCAGAGATTTTGATTTGAATGTTCTGAGTGGACCAGGTATTCATGAATTTAAAAACTCCCAGGAAAAATGAAAGCAAGTTTCAGTTATGCAAGAAGAATACATTCTGGGGGTGAATATTCAACATGGTGACTATAGTTAATAATACTACAGTGTACATTTGAAATTTGCTAAGAGGAGCTTGGACGGTGTGACCCAGTGGTTGAGCGTCACCCCATGTACCAGGAGGTCACTGGTTCAATTCCCAGTCAGGGCACATGCCCAGGTTATGGGCCAAATCCCAAGTGGGGGACATGCAGGAGGCAGTCAATCGATGATCTCTCTCATCAATGTTTCTATCTCTCTCTCCCTCTCCCTTCTTATCTCTAAACAAACAAAAAAAAAAAACTCAATAAAAAATATATAAAAAATAAAATTTTCTAAGAGGAGAGATCGTTAAGTGTTCTCACTGCCAACAAACAAAAAAAAAACTTCAGTAATAAAATTGTAATTATGTGAGGTGATATATATTTTAAATAGTGTAATTGTAGTGATCATTTCAAAAGGTATACATATATTGAAACATCAGGTCGAGTAATTTGAAAATGTACAATTTCTGTTTGTCATTGATACCTCCAAAGCTGATAAAAGAAGTAAAATCCTCCCAAGTGATGATAATTTATAGTCAGTATTGAGAACTCTCTTTTAAGATCAAGACCTAATAAAGCAAAGTAAGCTATTCTAATATTCCTTCCTTTGCAAACTGTGCCACATTGCTATTTAATAAAATTATTATGCTTTTTTTTTTTAGACTGAAAACGTTGATAAAATATATACTGGTTATTTCTTTCATTTGTACATTGTTACTGTTATGAAATTATAAAATTATTTCAGTTTTTAAAGGACAAAACGTTTGATAAATTCCTAATATACTTAGGTTATATATGGAGCAAACTATTTTATCTAAATTTTTATGCTTAGTTATTTAGCATCTAACTTTATGTGTGCTCCACTAACACTTTATTTATCAAAACTAAAAATATTAAACCAATAAGTGAAATTTTCAAATATGATGAATAAACAATAGTCAATGAAAACTGTATTAACTGTTTAACACAATTTGAATGAAAAATGCCAGTTTCTTTCCTGAGCTGAGTAGTTTAACTGTTTATATAGCCTATATTCACTGATAATAGCAAACTCTGCACTTCACCCTGCACTGTGAAATGCTGTCAAAGGACAATGTGGTTTTTGCCCGGCTGTGTGGCTCAGTGAATGAGTGTGGACTCATGGACCAAGAGGTCCCGGTTGCATTCCAGGTCAGGGCACATGCCCAGGTTGTGGGCCAGATCCCCAGTGTGGCGCATGCAGGAGGCGGCCAATCCATGTTCTCTTTCATTGATGTTTCTATCTGTCTCTCCCTATCCCTTCCTCTCTCTCTAAAATCAATGAAGAAAAAAAGAAAAGAAAAGAAAATGTGGTTTTAGACAACAGTTCTTGAAGTAAAGGGCAAAATCTACTTTTATGTGTTTTTGTGTGTATGTGTGTGTTTTGGGATTTTTTTTTTTTTTTTTTTGCCAGTTACACTTTTAGTTCATTCACATTTTTATTCCTAATAGTTATATTTTGAATATAAAGTCTGAATCCTTTTAATTTGAATATATTTAGCTCAATATCTTATCATGGTGCATTCTACATTGAAATATCTCTATAATTAAAGTTTCAATGGGTGGTTTCTTAAATTTACTTAGTATATTATCATTCTGTGTACATTTTAATTTACAACCTGCATTAGTAGCTTGTAATATGGTCATTAAGAAAAATAGAAAAAAATAGTAGCAATTACAAACAGTATGAGTTGATGTAAGCATTTTTGTTAGCCCTGAAGCAGTTCTGATAGTTTTATTGTCTTAATCAACTTAGTCAACTCAGTTTATGGCTCTTTTGAGGTGGTGCTTTTGAACACATGCTGGGGTGTTAGTTCACCACTGCCAAATTAAAAATGATAATTCTCATGCGTGAAATAACTGTATGGACTAATGACCAAATATCTTTATAATGTGAGCCACACTTGTAGCAGGGGGCCAAACAATTATACACCATAGCACAATATATCCCCAAAGCAAACAACCACCACCACAACAGACACTTGTGATACAATAAAGCAAAGACATTAGTAAGAGAATACAAATATATATATATATACACATATACATACTTATATCTATAACTATACACACCGAATATGTAATATTTATTGTAAAGAGTAAAAAATAAGACCCTTACCCTAAATGTTTTATTCCACAGGTACTTATGGAATGTATATTTATTGTGCATGCATGACAAAAATGAAAATGTGATTAAATAATCAAAATTATCATATCTCTTGACCTTGTGGAATTGATACTCATTTTTCAGGAGATTTATTTCTCTCAGTGTACTATTGGGAAGAGAAATTTTGAAAATTAAGACTGATTATGGCAAGCAGATTTCTGGAAAGTGTGACTTGGGAGATAGACAAAGTGTAAATCATAAAATGTCTTATATTTAAAGCGTGACTTTGAAATTTATCTTAAAGGCAAATAATAGTCACACAATTAGTCTTACATTATATAGGGAAATTATTCTTTCAGCAAGATAGAGGATGCATTTAAAGAAGATATGTGAATTAATTAGCAGTTTTCTGTAATAATCCAGGTGAAGTTGTTCAATGGGTAGTACGAAATTAATGGCTATGAATGGAGATCAGAGACCAGATTCAAGTAATTTATAGAAATTAGATGCACATGATGTTTTGACAAGTTGAAAAGGCATAAGAATAAAAGGAAACTCTAGTGTAATTGCCCATATATCAGCTTGCCTATATAAACAAATGATGCTCTTGCTAAGTGACCAAGTTCTACAGAAGCAAGCCATTACTAAAGATAGCAGGAAATGTGACTTAAGTCTCACATCTCAAACAGTGCTCTAAGGACGAACAGATGTGTAATGATAGGGAGTTGGTTAGAAGCCCCAATTTCAGAATACCTCGAGATCTTTTGAATTGAAGTATTTTTAACACAATTCCTAGATAGTCCAAAATCACATATACAATTTAGAACATGTCAGACCTGAGTTGCTTAGATCACACAAGGATAGACAGGTCACCAGGTAGGTATTGAAATCAGAAGTATAAATATAAATACTAGTAGAGAGCATAGAATGAAAATGTTAATTTGAGGACCATCAGAAGAGATAGCCATGAAAGAAATTTATATTTTCTGAAGAAAATGTATAGAAGAAGAAAATGGATTTGGGGAACATCAACATTCAAAGAGAAGTTAGATAAAAGGGAAACGCAGGAAGCAAAGAATAAAGAGTAATTGAAAGAAAACTGAGATGAGAACAATGTCATACGATTCATTGCAAGGGGAACACGTAAGAATCATAATTAGACTAATCTTTTCACTTAGGGAGAGTACAAAAGAGGCCCACTGAATTTGGCAAGGTTATTGTTTCACAGTGCAAGTACTTTCAGTAAAATAATAAAGTAAGAAGACAGATCACAGTGTTTGTCAGGTGAGGAAGAGAATAAAGAAACATTTTTGTGTCAGAAAGTAGAGAGATAAGATGGCGGTTATTGTATAGAAGGCGATCGGTAAAATGACCCCCAAGGACCCCACCCTCGTATAATGCCCTCTGCTTGAATGTGAGCTGACTTTGTTGACCGGCTTTTAGTGAATGGAATCTGGCTGACAGGATGTCAATGACAAGATTATCTTAACTGGAAAAACTGTGGCCTCCATTGGAAATAACCTCTCCTGCTCTTTTGATCCTTCACTTAATGGCATTCCGCCTGCTATTTTGTAAGATGCTGTTCAAGTGATTGAACTTGGAATCAGAATCTCGCCCAGAAAACCCTTGAGATATCTGTACCTCCTACAGATATAACCACAGACCCTGGAGAGACTAGGACAGAACCAGCTAAGATGCACCCAGATTCCTGAGCAACAGTAACTAGGAGGTGACAACGTTTCATTACAGGTTAATTTTTATGCAGCAGTAGATAACTACAACAGATTTGGGGCCGAGATTGGGATGTCCCCTAGCCTGAGTGTGGAGAGGCACTGGGACCAGGCAGTGAACATGGAGAGAAGTGACTAAGTTTACGCCTGTACACCATATGGACACATTGTTGGCAGGATTGAGGACTTTGAGGAGCCTGTGAACCAGTGAGGAACATATTGAAAACTGAAGGCTAGGCCATCGTTTCTATGCAGTGGGAAAAATCTAGCAGACATTTGTCATCTGTAGTCATGTAGAAAGCAGACAGTTCCTAATGAGGGAGACGATCTACCTAAGGGGATTTCAGAGCACCGTGGTGAAGGTGCTGCTTGGTTTAATCTTGCTATTCAGCATAAAATGTGAGAGGAAAGAAATAATGTAAGGGGAGAGCTACTTTTAAAAGAAGCCAAGACTTGATGGTTTAAAATAAATAATTAAGTGCAAAAATGAAGGAAAGTCCTCTTCCCCGTGTCCATTGCAATAGCCAAGGTTTGCAAGCAGCTCGAGTGCCCATCAGTAGATGAGGGGATAAAAAAGCTGTGGTACATTTACACAATGGAAAACTACACGGCTACAAAAAAAGAAGAAAATCTTACCTTTTGTGACAGCATGGACAGATCTGGGAGTATTATACTAAGTGAAATAAACCAGTCAGAGAAAGATAAATTAGTTCACTTAAGTGTAGAACTTAGTGAACAAAGTGAACGAACAAACAATTTAGAAACAGATTCATAGGTGCAGAGAACAGACCGACAGCTATTAGAGGGAAGGGAGCTGGGGGGCTGGTTGGAAAGGATGAAGGCATCAAGTAATAAATAAATAAAACAGACACAGACAACAGTATAGTGATTGCCAGAGGGAAGAGGGTCGGGGAGGAGGAAGCGAGCAAAGGGGGTAAATGGTGGCCGAATGAGACTTGGCTTTGGGTGTTGAGTGCACAGTGCAGTGTGCAGGAGATGTAGTATAGAGCTGTGCACTTGAAACGTGCATGGTTTTATCAACCAATATCACCCCAACAATTCAATAACAGGAAAAGAGAGAAGAGAAGAGAAGAGAAGAGAAGAGAAGAGAAGAGAAGAGAAGAGAAGAGAAGAGAAGAGAAGAGAAGAGAAGAGAAGAGAAGAGAAGAGAAGAGAAGAGAAGGAGGGGAGGGGAGGGGAGAGAATAGGAAGGGGAGGGAAAAGAATAGGCTTCAGCAAAGACAAATTCAGGGCACTACCAGGAAAACATGGTATGAAGCAGCAGCTGAAGAAGTGACTGTGAAATATTTTATTAAGGTTTCAGAAAGATCAAAGTTGGCATCTCAGAGTTTTCTGTTCAGTCACATAAAAGTCCCTTTAAAGGGATTAAGGATATGCTACACAGTTCCTCTAACTCAATGGGTCTCTATGAAGTGAAAGGGGTTGCCCCTGGACCTGCCCAGCAGGAGCCAAAGGTAGAGATGGATTTATTTCTAAGAGTTTTGTCTAATAAAGCAAATCCCAAGATTTGCAAAAAACCCAAGTCCTTTAAACACACACACACACACACACACACACACACACACACACACACAGAAATATCACCAGAGGTATTTGGGCCCCCCGAACTTCTACAATCAGAAAGCAGGCTGTGAAAATTACTCAGCTGCAAGTGTATCCTTATAAAAGAACCTGGCCAGTTTGGCTCAGCGGTTGAGCGTTGGCCTGCAGACCAGAGAGTCCCAGGTTTGGTTCCCACTAAGGGCATGTACCACTAAATAAATGAATAAATAAAGAAAGAAATAAAGAAATAAATAGTTTTAAAAAGAAAGAAAAAATGGCTCCATGAGCAGAACCAAGAAATCAGAAGGCAAAGTGAGCTCTGAAGCCGGTCCTCATACAGTCTAGCCACACCCCTCGAGCCCTCCTGAAGACAGATGGCAACCTCTTGAGACGGAGCAAGAAGCACCTAGCCAAGCCACACTGGATTTCTGGGCCACAAAAATTATGAGATAACAAGATTTTGTTGTTTTATTGCTGACATAGAGAAGACATTAACCAACAATTTGTGTAGATTTATAAGATAAGCAAAAGCTTTGGCCGTTGGACTGGTCTTGGTTAACAGATGTGATATTTCTTTCCTGGGATGAAAAGGATTGTCAATGACTATTATCTTTGATGTAAAGTTTGAAAATATGCATCATTGATGATCTCCATTTTCACACAAAAACTAGTAGATAAAGGCCTTCTGCTTCAAACAATGAACTTGAATTGGAATGAAATAAATTTGAAGGAAATTTGGGAGTGATCAAACAAGAGACAATTGAAAACATTGTCACAAGTGCTGATGGCAAGACAGAACTTAGGACTAATATATTTATACTGTAGAATGCTTAGGATAGAGCCATCGAGATGAATGATTTAGGTATGGCTTCAGAGAGAAAAAATGACCTACCTGACCCACAGCTTTTCCGAGAAAAGTGTAGGAGAAAAAAAATGATATTTCTGGATATTGCCAAGCAAAAATTTAAATGATGAATCATGGGATTTATTGCAAATAAGAGAATATATAAAACCAAAAGGGTACATCAGGCTTGAAAAAAATGGTGGGGTCTAATATCTGACCTACTTAAATCTAAGACGTAAGAAAAGGCGATAAGATGACTGGAGAATGTGACTTCCAGTTGATGGTCTAGTCATTACAATGCATGATAAAGGAAGCACACACTTCAATGTTACAATATGACACGAGGCATAGGTTTTTCTGGTTTATGGCTGGAGTGATTATAGATTAAAGAGATGTGTCAAAATGCCACAGAGGTCTGAGCAATCCCTGAGTTTAAAAAACATGTAAATTAATGATCTGACATGTTTTATGTGTTCTTTGAATACACAGAGAAGAAGCATACTCTTAGGACAATAGTTCTAAATATAAAAAAATAAATGAGGTCACCTAGATGATAAAATAACTCACATTCCATATTATGTTCTGGGTCTAAAAAAAAATTTTTTTTTAAATAATAATTTGTGTTATAAATTATATTTATTATAAAAATACAAAGTATCTTTTGTTGTAGCTTACTAATCTAAATAATATATGTTTTGAAATACTGTCAACACATTTTACCATTATAAAAACAATAAAAACAGAAAATTTGAAAAATGAAGGATTTTAGTGCCACAGTATTATCTATTATTCCCTCATTTAGAGATAAAATTCTCTTGATTATATGAAATATTTTATTTTAGCTTTTATTCACTCACAAACTTAAACCCAGAAAGGCACAAATATACATAAATTGCTGTTACATATGCAGTTTGATATCCTACTTTAAGTTATTAATAATGACACTAATTTTTTAAATATTAAATTAAATTATATCATTGATATTTTCCTACAACTCATGAACTTCTTTTTAATAATTTATAAACTGTTCATCATACAGGTTTATCCTAATTAACTATTTTCCTATTTCATCAGAAATAACGACGTGTCTATTTTTTTAACTTGAGAATAAGAAAATGAACATCCTAGTCACACATTTTTCGATAAAATACTAACTATTCTTTTAGGCAAATAGTGGAAATGTGTTTGTTTGGTTTTAGGATATGATTTTTTTTAAGACCAAAGAGAAAATATATGCTGTTGAATTGATGTTGTAGAAGCTTTTCTTTTAGCGAAACTTGTATACTCTTTAGCTTTATATTAGTGACTTTTTCTCAATTTTTTCATGATCATTATTGAGTGTGTATAGAAGCCCTGTTATCCAGCACCATAATAAGAAGTAGTTTTTAGCGAAATTAAAAAAAAAAATCGCTAAAGAGGGAATCATAGGGAAATGAGTTTACTTTGACTGAAACCACATTAGGTTATATTAAAAGTTGAAGAGTCTACCTTCCAGTTGGCTTCATGTCTAATGCTGGGCTTCACCTCTGCAGGGCAGGAGGCTGCGGGGAAGGAAAGACAAATGCAAGGGGGAGAGAACAAGGGCAGTCCGGCCCCCGCCGCACGTGCAGGGTCACACCCAAGCACTCAAAGCCAGACCCCTTCTCGCTGACCTTAGTCTTGCTGGTGTGGGTGTCCTACAGGAGAAGCGGACATCTTCATCGCAGCGCTAAATCCACACTTGACCCGGGAGTCAACGTCTAGAGGTGGATTAAAGAGCAGAAGAGGATTAAAGAGAGAAGTCACAGGCTGAACTGCATCCCTGTACGAACTAGGTAAGTCATCAGATGACTGACAATGTGAGTCAGCTGCAAAAGTGCCTCATGACTCCAACCCGAACTTCTAAGCATAAAAATGCCATATGACAGCTGCTTTACTTCAGTCCCAAATCTAGTGCACAGTGTCTCCTGCGGCCTCCCAGAACCATTCACATCCAGGGAAGGGAATGCTGGAAACCAGAGTTCAGCCTGACAAAGCTGACACTTTACAAAGCCACCATGGAACAGTCAAGGTCTTTTCTTTGAGATTATTACCATGTTCCTAACATTATTACTTCCTTGCACAAAGCTCACCTTATTTAACTTTCCACTTTAATTGAAGGTCAGTGAGTTCTTAGGAGAGTTTGAAATTTTTTTTTAAATACAGAGTCTACCTAGACTTTTAAAAATATATATTGCCCAATATTTTATCATTTTCTTGGCCTCCCCATTGCAAAATGACAGTAATATTTTTTCTTAAATTAGATGTTACAAAGTTATATAAAATCATATATAATTTTGCTTTCACGGATATAACAATGCTGCTCCATTTTCATTTATATTCATAGGTGTTTGTCACTGTTAAATAAATAAGGAATTAAAGAAAATGTGCCACAATTCTAAACAGATTTGGTAACACTACAATAGAATGTTGTTATGCACACAACTCTTTTGGTGGGAGGAGAAGTTCATGACCAAAATTAAAAGTAACCTGCTAATCATTGATTGTTAGCCTGTTTTGGACAACCATGCCAATGTATCTTATGGATAAAAAGGAGATATCAGCTAGTGTGTGGTGCCCCTTAAACAGAGATCTGTTAAGAAAACAACAAAGCCAAATTTATACCAACTTCCATAACATATATGCAAACTTTTGTTTAAATATACATCTCATAGCCTGGCCAGTGTGGCTCAGTGGTTGAGCATCGACCCATGCACCAAGAGGTCTCCAGTCCAATTCCCAGTCAGGGCACATGCCTGGGTTGTGGGCCTGATCCCCCGTGGGGGGCATGTAGGAGGCGGCCAATCGATGTTTTTTTTCATTGATGTTTCTATCTTTCTCCCTTCCTCTCTCTCTTTAATATCAATAAAGAAAAAATTTTTTTTTAATTATTAAATAAATTAATATGCACCTCATATACAGATGCTTACATATATAAACACATACAGATATACACATGCAGATAGGTAGATACATAGATAAATATATAGATAGAAAATTAAAAAGAAAGGACCCAAATTAGATCTTCAGCTACTTACATTAGTATGCAGGAGCTGGCTCATACTGCTTATAAAAGCCAATTGTGTTTATTTTTTCCCAAATTCACATTAAGTCACATCATGTCGGAGCTTGAAATAAGCCACAGTGGGAATATTTACACTATAAAATTGAAAAACACTATATTATGAGCTTGGGGGTGTGTCATTATAGGGGAAAAGCCAGTTATCAAACTTGTACCAGCACACCATCTGCTATATGTATGCGCACACGCACACACACACACACACACACACACTCACAACTATTTTAGACTATTGCAATATATATGAAACATTTCATTATTTTAAACCAACCCTAATATACTATGTTTGCTTCTGAGAAGTAGGCTTTTTATGTTTTATACCTCTGAAGTTCACATATGGCCTATAATTGGTAATATTTTATGCTTATAATTGGTTTGTGTTTCTTTTCCCCTTGGTGTTATATAAATAATAGTATGTCTTATGATCAGCAGTGTCTTATGTGTGATGTAATTTATGCAATATGACATGTAGTCTATAGTTAATCATTCCATTTTTGCTGAATTTTTAATTTGTTTCCAGTTTGTCATGATTACCAATAATGCTATAATGACTATAATAGAGGAATTTGGAACTAAAGTAACTATCAGTGGGAGCCCAGAGGTCCCATGTATCAACTTGGTATGAGAGCCCAAAGCGAAAGGCTTGACCAAACTGGAGTGCCTGGAGTCTACTTAACCTGCCCACGCCCAGGGGCACCCTGCGGGAGGACCAGTGTGGAACCGCAGCGAAGAGGCTGTTCTCTCTTTTCTACGGCTCCAGTGGCTGTCTGCGTCATAAACAGCTGCACATTCAACAGGATCAGTGTAGGACAGGGCACAGCTCAGTGTGGACACCATCACCACGGACCTGGACAATATCCCTCTGTATCTGGAGAAGGACCTGGAAATTAAGGTGTAGAATACAATGTTCCAGGAGCACATTAATTACCTGGAAGGGACCTTGGCGTTTTTTGAGGCCATCCAGAAAGTGATGCTTCCAGTACCAGATGAGAAGAGCCCCAAAGAGCTCTACAGGCTAAGCAAGTCCACCCTGGGCCCAGGTCAAAGCCTGAAGAAGGCACAAGAAGAAGTTGCAAAATAAGCCCCAAGCCCAAGCAAGCCAAGTTAACTCACAGCACAAGGTAGACTGACCCTGACCCCTTGTCTCCTATTCTGACCTGCCGCGGATTTCTTCAACCTCATGGCAGAGAATAATCAAGTGGGAGCAGAGGCTCAGGTCCCAGGACATGGAGTGGCAGAGTGTGCTAAAGATAGCTCAAAACCCCCAATTCAGCAGATTAAAACTGAAGATCTCATTGACTTTATTAAGTGAATTATGAATTAAACAGCACCCCATCTAGCATCCAGAAGGGCATACCAGAGGGGTTGTACAAAATTGAAGGCTTTTTAGGAGAATGGGTGGAGACAGGGAGTTATTGTCAAAGGAAAAGACAAGATTACTTTTAGAACAGGACACCTTTTTTCAGAGGGGAGGGAAGGCCAAGGGTTTCATCATGCTGATTGCCTCTTTTTTCTTTGGGGAATGGAGAGGGCCCAAGTGACAGACCACTTCATTGGTGCTTGATCAGAAAACTCCAGACGAGTTGATTAAGACTGCCTTTCCGGAAGAGGTTGAAACTTTAATTACCTGAGGTATTCCATCCAGGTTATGTACCATGGGCTTAAGCACAAGCGATGCCATTTTGGACCTGTCATTTTCTCTTTAACAGGACCAAGGCAATGAGGGAGAAGGAAGATGCAGAGAGAGGTGTGAAAATATACCTACACGCTGATGAGTGTTCTCACCAACACCTGCTATTTGTTGTCTTTTTTATAGCGGCCATTCTGACTGGCGTGAGTTGGTTTCTCATTGTGCTTCGATTTGCATTTCCCTGATGATTAGAGATGTTGAACATCTTTTCATATGTCTGTTGGCCATCTGTATTTCTTAATTAAACAAATGTCTTTTCATGTCTGTCCTTTTTTTTTTTTTTATCAGACTGTTCATTTTTTCGGTATTGAGTTGTATGAGATTCTCATGTTTTTGGATATCCACCCTTTATAGGATATATTATTTGCAAATACATTCTCCCATTCAGTAGGTTGTTTTGTTTTGTTTTGCTGGTGCCTTCCTGTGCTGTGCAGATTTTTAGTTCAATGAAACCACATTTGTTTACTTTTGCTTTTGTTTCTCTTGCTTGAGGGGACATATCCAAAAATGTATTATTCAGACTGATTTCAAATAATCTACTACATATGTTTTCTTCTAGGAGTTTTGTGGTTTCAGCCTTACATGTAAGTCTCTAACCCATTTTGAGTTTATTTTTGTATACGTTATAAGAGAATGGTCCAGTTTAATTTTTTTTGTGTGTGTATCTCAAAAATAATCACTTATAAAAACAATCAGTGAAGGATATCTCTCAAGTGATTTTCCTCTCATGTGTCTCCTGGTCTAAATTTCCTCTGCTAAATTATTTTAAATGAATTTTTAAAAATAATCATCATTGTTATTGCTGTTATTACCATTCATAATTTCAATATTCCTAAAAGGAATTTACTTTTCATTTTATCTGCCACCTTCCACAAATACAGGATGAAAGTTGTATACATATTGTTTCACATTTCAACATCTTTTTTGCTTTAGATGAAAATCATAATACTGAATGATTTAAGAAATTATTATTCCTTTAATAAAAAAACAGTCCAGCCAATGTGGTTCAGTGGTTGAACGTCGACCCAGGCACCAAGAGGTCACCAGTTCGATTCCCGGTCAGGCCACATGCCCAGGTTGTGAGCCAGATCCCCAGTGGAGGGCATGAAGGAGGTAGTCAATCAATGTTCTTTCTCGTTGATGTTTCTATCTCCCTCTCCCTCTCCTCTCTCTAAAATCAATAAAGGAAAAAAATTTAAAGAAAAAAAGCAGTGCTATTCAGTGTACTTTTATATGTTAAATGTGCAAAGTTACAAGGCACAGTTAAAGATTTCATTCTCCAGTGTGGAAGATGACTTTAACCCCCTCCCTCCACTGAACACACATATAAAATGTTCAATATGTATATTGTTTAGCTTAATTATTTCAAGCACTGGTCTTTTTCATAATCATGCATTTTTAATGCCATTTTAAATGTGTATAGCAATACGACATCTGTTTTATATCTTTATTTGAAAGTTTATATGGATAGTAAAAAAACCTTAAATCTGCACAAGGTATTTTCGGTGATATCAACACGGGCATGTCTGACAGCGGTGTTCAGCTGCTTAGACGCCCACACAGATGCGGGGATGGACGCCCGAGGCCATGTGAGCAGCAGCTCTTCACATTTCAAAGGGTGTGTGGAGGGTTCTTGCTCGCTCTTGCCATCATGAATTGGCCTATGCTTGGGGAGCAATTAAAATTAAATTGTCTCTGAACAACAAAAAGTGAAAGGCTCTAGCTCTGAGAATGAACATACTCGATCACACTAGTGGCAAAAGAAAAGTGGTAAGAGGCAGCAAAATAACACACCAGAGAGAAGCAACATGACATCTTGTATGCAGAGTGTATATTTCCAGACAATTTTTTGTTTCATTGTGTATTTCTCCACGCTGCCTGTTCTTTCAGAATAAACACATGTGTGTGGTATACTTATAGGTACATAGGCTTACACACCCACACATAAATAATCGTTAGTGTACTATTACAAGATCAATGCCTCCTTGGAAATTAATCTTTTACAAGTGGTAAGCAGTTATACTTCCTAACGTCAGCACTGTAAAGAAATTCCCTAGAATCAGTCACTTAATTATAAGATGCCTGTTAAAATGCACTCACTTCTCTGAGATTATCTATAATGTCTGCATGGATGCTTAGCATGTTTTTTATATCTCAAATCAACTTTTTATAGTATCCTAAATTGTTATATAATTTTAATTTTACTTGGCTTAAGTTGAATTACAAGGAAAATCTATTTTAAATTCAGAATTAGCTGTTCACACTGAGAACCCAAACCAAACACACACACACACACATACACACACACACACATCACACACACATCTTACCTACTTTTCCCATGAGGATTACTGGCAGCCTCCACTACCATGACTTTCCTATTCCACTATCTTCTTATATATGATAACATTACTATTTTCTGGTCAAGTATTTTTTTTTTTTATCCTCACCCGAGGACATTTTTACATTTATCTTCAGAAAGAGTGGGAGGGAGAGAGAGAGGAAGAGAGAGAGAAACATCGATGTGAGAGAGACACATCAACTGGCTGCCACCCACATGACTGCAACCAGGCCAGCGACAAACTGCAACCGAGGTACATGCCCTTAGCGGGAACTGAACCCAGGACTCTCTGGTCCGCAGGCCGACACTCTAACTGCTGAGCCAAACTGGCCAGGGCAAAGTTACTATTTTAAGGAAATCTTTGCCAGGCTGATTATTGATAATTTAGGAAGCCCCCATTAACATTTAAAAGTGCTCAGTTTTTCAAGAGAAAGCAGTGAGTGTTACCACCCTAGATATTCCGAAATCCTTGCCCCAAACATGCTATATCCACCTATCTTAAGCTATTATGTCATGACCCCTTTCCAAGACCAATCAGGCCTATAGACTGAAAGACCCAATTGCAGCCAGACCTCCAAATACAACAAATACACAGACTCTGCGCCTTCCACTCTGAGATGCTCCGAAGCCTCAGTCACACCAGTTCCTCCCTTCACAGTAAGCAACTAACTTAACCTGGTCGTCTACACAGGAAAACGGAAAACGTTTAAATAAAAGAGTGTAGAAACCTAACTTTGGACAGCAAATAAGCACAAATTTAAAATCAGAAAATATCTCTGGAAACAAAAAAAATTTTTTGAACAGTGCTGGGGATCACGGTTACCAGAAGAACTTGCTGTGTATGAGTTTGTTATTTTTTTGGTGACCCC
Organism: Molossus molossus; assembly: GCF_014108415.1. NCBI lineage: Eukaryota > Metazoa > Chordata > Mammalia > Chiroptera > Molossidae > Molossus > Molossus molossus. The sequence goes on from NW_023425344.1 coordinate 22,755,626, forward strand.
CATTGTCACAGCATGGCTTTTATGTGGAGTCCTCTGTCTATACCCCCTGTATGCCTCCTTTTCGCCACTCACATCTCTGACAGAGAACACAGTTCGTTGGATCGGAAACTAAATCGTGAACAGTCAATCAGTTTGTGTAACATGCTTAATAATGTATCTGGCACATAATAATCCTTCAATAAATGAAGGTTGATATTCTTGATTACTTTGCAGTTATTTCTAAACAGGTTTTAAAAAATACTCTTAGGAACCTTATGCTCAATGCAAAAAATTAAAAACCACAGACATATATAGTAAAAAACTAATAATGATCCCATATCCCAGTATAAATTTTGCTAACATTTGTTATGTTTTCTTCTTCTTTTTAATTCATTTTTCATATGCTTATTGGTAAGTATATACAGGATTCTAAAATTAAAGTATATTGAATATACTTTTTGTTTTCTATCATACTTCATATAATATTTCTTAAAATTTCTCATGCTTTTAATACTTTCTCAAAGCTTCGATGTTATTGTTTATATATTTTATGAATGTTTATTTAGAAACTATGTGTATTTATGTGTTTATGTCATACTCATCTTAAGACATGGTGTATTTTTCACTCTATTAATGTTATAGACTTAATTAAAAGCATCATAACCCTAGTAAATGACCCACTTTACTTCAAAATTCTTACACAGTACACCAGTTTTTAGCAAACTTATTTCCTTTTGGGCTCTGAATTCTGACTGCCAGGGCTTAAATATATCAATCATCAATTATTTTATTTTAAATTCTTAATATCCCTGTTGCTCAGGTTTACCTGGAAAACACAGACCTGTGAATTAAATGATATAATTTATTCAGAGTATTTATTAAATCACATAATAACTGCTAAATAAAATTTATTAATATGTCTAAGGTCATGTTCTCATATTAACTGTAAAAAATTTAATTAATTGCTTAATAGGAAAATTGTAATTAGACTTTGAAATGTAGTTTTTGGTTAATAAAGTCACTTATTTTAGAATACAGTTTATTTTATTTATTTGTTTATTTATATATTTATTTATTTATTTATTTCCTTTATTGATTTTAGAGAAAGAGAAAGGAAGAGGAGAGAGAGAAACATCAATGAGAGAGAACATGGATTGGCTGCCTCCTGCATGCCCCCCACTGGGGATCAGACCCACAACCTGTGCATGTGCCCTGACTGGGAATCAACCCGTGACCTCTTGCTGCATGGGTCGATGCTCAACCACTGAGCCACACCAAATGGGCAGAATACAGTTTATTTTCAATTATTATTTATATATATATATTTTTATTGGCTATAGCTTTCTGAAATTCTTTCCATATGTATCCTCTTCCAAGCACCCCCATTTGCTATAGCTTTTCTCTAAATTTTTTGGTAGCTCACCATGACGCCTCATTTGACAACTTCAATTCCCTTTCTGACCATTATGTCACCACTTCCTGTGTTTTACATGATATCAGTGAACATAACCCAGGATTACTAAAAACACACTTAAAATTCATCTTGGGTTCCAGTTGAACAAATTTAGTGGGTAGTCACTGTAAGTAGAAAGATCTGTAAAATGGTTTTATTCATTCTGTTTACAAAATAATCTCTAAAGTTAAAGAGAAAAATATTAAAATACACACTCACACACACACAATAAGGGCTATTGAAATTCTCATCTGGTAGACAGATGCAAACAACATGAATAATGCAAAGGCCCATCTCTGGAGCAAAATGAGCATCAGAAGATGTGAATTCAGTTATCCCTAAGGAACAATGAAACTGTAGGTAGCCTGAAATATTTAAATTAAATCATGTTCTAATATGCAATATGCTCCCTGAGAGAAATAACTGAAAAGGAATTAGCTATTTTAGTTTTCTTGGATATCCTTTATTATGTACTTGAATTAAACAAAAAACTTATTTATAGAATTATGTAATCTGTACATGCATATGTATGCATATAACTGTGAATATTTTATGTTACTGTTACAGTTTTAATAAATTACCACAAATTTAGTGATTTCAAAAAAACCTACATTTATTATTTCATGATTTTGTAGATCAGAAGTACAATAGCACCTTAACTCTGTCTGCAAAGTCTCTTTTGCCATGAAGATAACATATTTACATGTGTAGTGTCAGACAATGAAGGTCATGGAAGCCAAAATCCTAATCATCATAGCAGAAAAATCTTAATATTTTATATACATATTCAAAACTTATGACAGGGAACAGGCTAAGAATTTTACCCTCAATTATGTGTTTCAATCCTCACAATGTATCTGCTAAGTGAGTATTACTGCAGACATTTCATAGATGAGCATGCATGTATTCAGAATGATTCACGGTTGTCTGATAACAGAAAATGAGTTCAAGATCAGCCAGAATTTAAGCCTAGGGCTGCCTGACACCAAAGCTCAGACTTCTCACTCCTCTCTTTTTATTAATTTGACATAAACAAACACTAACAATCAGATTCTTTTATGTTAACTCAGGTCTAAATATGAAGTATTGAATCAATTGCTCAATTAATATTTGGATTTGTCAGTCGATTTAACAATGTTCTATGTACAGCTGTCATGATTACAGTCACACACACATACACACACACACACATGATTTGTTGCCTAAAGTTTTTATTCTAGGGGAAAAAAAGCTTATATTCAAAGCAGCTATACAAATTCACTGATAAATTGTTGCAATTAATCTAATTTTTAAAACTTTTACAAAGCGTGCAAGAGTTCATCTTAAAATTTATTTCCAGTGACATATACATATAAAATTAAAGAATTTTTATAGCTTCCTACTTTTTAATTTTATTTTCTGATTCTCTCTATAACAGCACATTAAAAAAATTATTTATAGTAAACTTATGAAACTAATGGAGCTGTTCTCCTAATTCTTGGTTTGTACAATTATATATCTTTCTTATGTCACCAGGATCAAATTATTTTGAATCATCTAGTTTTGCCTGTGTGTTTTAGATAATAATCATTCATGATCATGGAAGCTTATACCTTTGCACAAGGTAAAAAATAATTTTAAATAATTTATTCTCCAGTAAATTACTATGTTGTCTCATTTGATTTTACTCACTTTTATCATTGAAAGTCACTGGGCAAATATATTCACAAGCTTGTCTACCTTTGCCCTACACTTGAAATATATAGTCTTCTTATTCTGTCAGTCACACCTCTGTGTCCGTTCAAAATATATAGTGGACCCTAAACCTCACATATCTGAACACAGTCGGCATCTGTCATCCTTGTTACTCACAAGACACGGATGTTGCCAAGGGAGGCGGGGACACTGCTGCTCCTTGGTTGTTATCTGTCTGGAAGTGAGCTGTTCACAGGGAAGAATTATGTCAGATTCCATTTGTTTGTTGGCTTTGCCCCATCTTTTCCTCTGGCTATATATTTTGTGATTATGTTTTCATCATTTTCTGCAGATTGTATTACCAAGAGTCCTTCCTACAGTGACAGTTTCTGTTTGACATTAATTTTAACCATGGATCTGAGCTTGGGGACAAGTAGTGAAAATCTGGAGGAGAGAACTGTTCTTTTCAGGATACACAATTTTCCTATACATTCGTAGTCCACAGCACGGCTGGAAATGACCCCAAATTGGACACTGTTTATTTTGGGGATGCCACAGTTACGCAGGTAATTTTCATTGAGTTAGTGTTAGACAGATTGTAGAATGTATTCTCCAGTCAATTTTGGTGTTATACAACTAACTCTTGGTTAACTTGTTCTGAAGTGTGTGAGAGAGTCCAATAACAGAGTCAGCTCTAAGCAAGTTCAGATAGCTGACCTTGGCATTCCCTCCTACATGGAATAATAGTGAGCACGACTTGCACTTTTGACCAAATTTAAAGGGAAGATGTCAGAACTGTCCAGTCAGGACCCTCTAGAAGCCAAATAATTTTTAGTTGATTAGGGACTGAGTTTTAATAAAATGGAAATTAGTTTAGTATGTCTTTTTCATGATGTAATGTGTAAATACGGTGCTGAGTATTTGTAATGTTATTTTAGAAGCATTCCACATGAAAAGAAGTTTTTATCATCTACATAAATCTGTGCAGTACTATGTTCGAAAGTATTAACAGAATGGCAGCAGAAAGGCCACCTCCTGTGTAGTAAGCACCAAAATTCTTACCCAGATGTAATATCATGTTTGCCTTTTTTTTTATTTGCTTGCTTATTTTGCTTCTAATAACACTGTAATTAACCTAGTTGTTAATAACAGGAAAGTAGCAAAGTGAAGGCCAAATACTATAGGCATGTCATTTGGGCAACTTCCCCAGGAAGCTACAACTTTACACTCCCCAGGGATCCAACAAAGGGGAGATAGATGCATGCTCAGTAAAGTTGTGGTGACACAGGGAAGTACCTGCCTGCCAGTCACACCTGGGGAGCAGGTTATTGGCCAGAATGGGCATGATCACTGCAAGAGAGTGAAATTTGGCTATTTAATCCCTTAAACAAAGGAATTTGCTCTATTGGTGCTCTTGGCTCTCTTGAGACTCTTGCTGCCGGGGCGTGCACTCTTGGATCCCCTACATTTGCCCACATGGCCCACGGCCATGCAGATCCACACACAGTGGACTAATGGACTGCGGCTGGCCTGATGCTTAGCTGGACCCAGCTGCAACATGGAACAGAAACTCCGGCACTGGCTCTGCTTTTAGCTCTCCTGAATCCCCAGCTACACTTCTGTGACTGGAATGGGACTTTGGAAACCCAGGAATGTAATTCCATGCAAATGAAAATCATTCATTCTTCCGTGGGGGTCTTAGAAAATTATTTTTCTCGCACTATCATAGGGACTCCACCCCAGCATCCAGTGAGGAACAGGTACCCCAATTTCTCTGATAACACTTCCATGTCCTGGCTCCTCCATCACTGTCACCATAAGCAATCGGCCAAGGAGAGAGAAAAAGAGCAGGATAAAAGCACACACACATCGCCCTGGCTGGTTTGGCTCAGCGGTTAGAGCGTCGGCCTGCAGACCAGAGAGACCCGGGTTCGGTTCCCACTAAGGGCACGTTGCAGTTTGTCCCCGGCCCTGGTTGGGGTTGTGTAGGTGGCAACTACTTGGTGTGTCTCTCTCACATTGATGTTTCTCTTTTCTCTTCCTCCCTCTCTCCCTTCCGCTCTATCTGAAGACAAATGCAAAAAAGTCCTGGGGTGAGGATAAAAAAAAGCACACGCACATTACTTGCCTGGGCCTAGAAATGTTTCATTTCATATCATCTCATATCTCATTGGTGATCACTTAGCATCTGACCCACTCACATCTGACCCACCCACATGCAGGGGCTGAGAAGTATAGAATCTGTTTGGACAGTTGTTTCATGGTAATAATGACACACTATGGATGGAGTAACAAAATGTTAATAAATATGCAATTCTGTGGAGGAAATAAGTGTGGGAAGGAGTTATAGGTGTGAAGAAAGTGTATGTTATATTGAACAGAAAAGAATCAAGCCCATACTAAATATACTATTTTTTAAAAATTGTGAATAAAAATATATTTCTTCAATGTAAATGAAAATATTTAAGCAAGGAAAACAATATTACCAACTTCACAGGGTTGTTGTGAGAATAAAATGGGCTTATAATACGATTGTACATATATGAGCTACAATTCTTTGCTATAATTTTCTTTTTCTTTTTTTTTTTTTTTTATCCTCACCCGAGGATATTTTTCCATTTTTTGTACAGATAGAGTGGGAGAGAGAGAGAGGAAGGGAGAGAGAGAGAGGAAGGGAGAGAGAGAGAGAAACATCGACGTGAAGGGACACATCGAGTGGCTGCCACCCGCACGACCAACCAGGGCCGGGGACAAACTGCAACCGAAGTACACGCCCTTAGCAGGAACCGACCCTGGTCTCTCCAGACCGCAGGCCGACGCTCTAACCGCTGAGCCAAACTGGCCAGGGCGTAATTTTCTTTTTCTTATTACTATCAATACAAGTTAAAGCTTTACCATATATGTATATATGGAAACAGAGTGACCCTAACTGCATTCTGAATATTGCCATATAATAATATTCAGTCAAACCATAAGAAATTGTCATTTTTTAAAGGTAAAAACTGTTCAAATATCAGCTAGTAATTGTCAGTCAGATCAAATGTGGTAGGCAGAACATTTTGACTCCCTGGCCTTTACTCCCTGCTGTTACTACTGTAAATGTGTAAATGAGTTACTTTACATAGCAAAAGGTGTCAGCCTAGGAAGCTAAGAGTTAACAAAAGAAAAGGGAGCTAGACCGGCTGGGCCTGATTAAGTCTGGAAGCTACACTTAATCAGGCTTAAAGTCTGGAAGTTATGAAGTTATAGCTTCACACACCTCAAGGTATAGCCAAATCCCTGCAAAGGGGACTCACAACCCTCCCTATCCCCCTAATCCTCTGACCCCCTGAGAAAGGAGGAAGGACCCTTTTTCCAATCTTGAGAAAGGAGCAATACAACCAATGTCAAACTTTGCAACCATGAAGAAAGTTACTTTTGTTAATATGATTTTCTTCTTTCTTTCCTTTTGATTCAAACTGGCTTCATCTGGCATCCTGACTCACCTGCCTCCTTCTCTCATACATGTGCACTCCCATAATCATTGAGCCCTCAGGACAATGAGGCCCTCCCTGGGATCTTTAGATAAAACCCCTCAAAACAAATTACCCTGTTCTCTCTCTCTCTCTCTCTCTCTCTCTCTCTCTCTCTCTCTCTCTCTCTCTCCCCTATGCCTTTTCTCAACCTCTTTTCCTACACTTGTCCTCTCTGAAGCACACCTGAGACTTCCCCCAGGCATGCATATCTTTTCAAGGGCTCTTCTCTTTGTTGTTTTTTGTTGTTGTTGTTTTGGTATGTGCCCCTAGTGGGAACCAAACCCAGGACTCTCTGGTCCTCAGGCTGACGCTCCAATCACTGAACCAAACCGGCCAGGGCTCAAGGACTCTTCTTTTGCCTCTGCACCTTCTTTTCTGTGCCCACACAGCCCAGCTGGCTCACTTCTTTTACCTCTGTGACTTTCTGAATAAACTTCACTTGTGTTTGAAAAAAAATAAATAAATCATTAAACAATATTAGGAACAAAGCCTTGGGTCTATTAACCATAGAGAAAGATTTTCAATGGAACTAAATATAACATCTAGGCCTCAGTTGTATTCCAACTCCAGACCAGACAATTGATAAAACCAGACAAAGTAATGCCATGGCTAATATCAGGACCAGATGCACTGAACTACCCATAACCTTAGCACCAAAAAATCAGTAAAGACCATGACCCTGACTCCCCTAGTTGCTATGGTTAATGATTTTCCCCTTATATAATCCATCTCTTAAAAGCCATCATGGAGCCAGGGTTTTGAACACTAACTCACCTATGATTCTGGGTATGGCTCCACTTCCTTAAATGATAAACCCTTACTTTCTTTGCTGCAAGTTTCTCTTCATGTCTAGTTGACCTTTGATGTGCAAAGGCCAAAAGAACCCTGTAGTACAGTAATGACTTCTGAGCTATAAAATGTGAGACTACAGATTTGTGGGTTTTTTGTTTTGTTTTGGTTTGTTTTAGTGTTTCTCAACTGTATTTACATCATTGTTCCTATCTCTTCACCCTTTTTATTTTCAATTTTTATTTTGTTTTGTTTAGTTTTGTTTTTATTGTTGAAAGTATTACAACATTTTTACCCCATTGACCCTCGTCCTTCCCACTTGTGGTAATTATTAGAGCAGTAACAGAAAAATAATACATTAATATTTGCAATATATGAGACTAATCACTTACCCCATTTTTTCCCTCTAACATAGTCATGTAACTGTTTTCTTTGCTTGTACTCTCACCCAGTCTAAGCTATTTTCATAGGTCGGTTGGGTAATCCTTTAAAAAAAAAAAAAAAATGAATCAAATGTTGTCATTGTCCTGCATGGACCTCCCTAATGACTTTCCATTATAGTTGTACTTAAATCCAATATTCCCTTTGTCATCTACAAAGCTTTATATTATCTAGCAACTAAGCTCTTTCCACAAAGTGATTCAAATACAATAACTTTCTTCATGCTTCTCAAGTATATTTCTATCTTGAGAATTTTTCATGTATTCTTCCCTTTGTTTTCTGAGTTCTCTCTCCAGTATTGTCACATTCTCTCTCTCTCCATATATATATCGCTCTGTTTATTGTTATCTGGTCAAAGTTACCTTTCACATAATTGACAGGAAATACTACTTCTTTCCCATTATTCTGTATTCATTCATCCTGCTCTGTTTTCTCTTATAGTACACATCTCTACCCAGCATTATTTTATGTTTGTTTATTATTTATTTATTGAACTTGAGAATAAAACTTTTGTTTACTCCATGCAACATTGTATGCATAGAGTTCAGTTTCTGAAATTACTGTGGGTATACATTGAATCTGAAGCAAATCAACTATGAAACTACAATTCAGGTGAAAGATACTGTATCATATTCATGTGAGAGTACAGAAGAGTCAGTGTGGCTAAATATTGATCAGATAGTAAGATATTGTACTCAAAGCTGGAAAACAACAGAACTATTAGAAACATCTCTTCTTAGATGTTTCTCATTACATCTTCAGCTCCTGCTATAAACCTCCAGATTTACACTTTGAGCAACTGAGTCTTTTTCTCTACTCATACTATTCTTTCCCTTTGATCTCATTTACAACTCATTTGTCATTGCTTCTCAAAGCCACATTGCTTTCTCTTAATTCAGATCATGGTACCCAACTATTTATTATTATTGTTTAGTATACATTAACAAAAATATTGCTTCTTATTTCACTTCCTCTACAAAAATGGCTACTATTTCCTACCTCAGTGACCGCCCAGAAGTCATTTAGATCCCAACTGTACACTGATCACCATTTTTCATTGCTCCATTACTCATCCTGCCCTACCAGAACCCCATCAATCATTAACATCTATCCAATCCAACTATTTATCATCTCTCAAATCTGCCCACTTATTTCTACCGCTACCATTTTTGTTCAAATTTTTATCACACAGATTGTAGCAACAGTAATGTAACTGTCTTCACTCATAGTCTAACACCAAGCCCTTCTCCCCAAGAAAAGAGTGCTGTGCTAACAGTGAATCTGACCGTCTCTAGGTTCCTCAAATGTTTAAAGTCTTTCAATGCCTTATATTAAAAAACTAACCTAAAACTTGTTGGCTGACTTAATATAAGGACCACACTATTTCTTCACAAATCTGTGTTTCAGCAATTTGGGCTGGGCTTCTCTGAATTGTTTTTTTTTTGGTCTCTCCTAATCTGGTGGCTTCTGTGGAAATGGATGGTTTAAGATGGTCTAACTCACATATTTGGTTGTTAGTTCTGACAGTTGACTTAGACTTCCCTGTTCAGCACACCATTACCTTCCGATTGAATAGATAAGGTTTTTTTGGTTTGTTTTTTTTTAAACAGGGCAACCTCAGGACACAAGAGGGAGAATAAAAGTTTCAAAGCTTCTTGGGGTCTAGATTTGGCAGTCACACTAAATAGCCTCTGCTATGTCCATTGACCAGAGCAAGTACACAGGCCAACCTACATTCAAGGGGATGTCAAAAATATGTTTTGATGGGATATATGGCAAGGTCACATTTCAAAGAGTCATGTAAACAAAAATGGAGAGATTATTTTTTTCTGGCCATCACGTGTGTGTGTGTGTGTGTGTGTATACATATATATACATACATACACAGTATTGAACTTGTATGGATTGAACTTATTAGGTTGACATTGGTTAGTACAATTATACAGGTTCCAGGTATAGAATTCTATAATGTATCACCTGTGTGTTGTGTGTTCACCACTCAGTGTCAGGTCTCCTTCCATCACCATTTATCTCCCGTGTACCGTCTTCCACTTCCCACACCCCTTTCCCTCTGTTAATCACCATATTGTTGTCTGTGTCTATGAGGTTTTCTCTGTTTTTTCTTAATCCCTTCATCTTTTCATTCTGCCCCATAACCACTCTCTCCGCTGACAGCTGTCAGTCTGTTGTCTGTATCTATGAGTCTGTTTCTATTTTGTTTGTTAGTTTATTTTGTTCATTGGATTCCACATGTAAGTAAAACTATCTTTGCAACAACTTACCACAATTTCCCACAAAATAAAAAATTTTTAAATTACACTAAAGACACTCAACACATTGGCTCTAGCTTTTACCTCCCACCGATCCCCATTCCATCATGTGTACCCCACGCACTTTCTCCTAGCAACTGCTAGCAGCCTGAGCAAAGCATGCTTCCTTACAATTTTGCGGTTGAATCTCAACACCTTATTTTCAGATTTTCTCCTCAAAAGACTTCTTCTTTATCTAAGTTACTTGTTTAATTTTTACAATATATAATTTGTTGATTTACACCTGCAAAATTAGACCGACAGCTGGTATTTGTAAGGTTCAGAGCTAAACAGTCACTTCCTTGATTTTTCCACTACCTTAACCCCCATCTTTTTCTAAAACCCTGACGTGCAATTACTCCTTCCAGAAAACATTCTTAATGTGCCGACTTTTCACCTAGTATTTGGTTAAGTGCTTCTCATAGTTACTGCCACAACTTGCTGAGCATTGAACTCTGTGTGATTTCTCTACTTGTCTATCTGTCCCTCTAGATTTTAAGTTCCTTGGAGGAAGTCATTGTCTTGCTGACAACTAAGTCCATGGAATCAAGTATCATACCAGGGACATAAGATAAGTTTAATCAGTACTTGTCAAATATTGACTCAAATCACAGTCACATTGAAAAACCATTACTTAGTTCTGGCCATTGTGGTCACTGACTTTGTTTTACTAATATACTCAGAAATACAAAATTTATCTGAAAAACTTAGTACCCTGTCAGCTTAAGGTATAGCTCTAACATAAACATAGTTAACAGAGTCTTGTTGGCCAGTCTTTGTTGAATATGTGCTGTAGTAATTATTTGATTACTATTTCTAATATTAATAAAAAAAACAACTTGTATTGTGATTTTTAGACAACTAAGTACTCCATGAAATACATATATGTATGAAACATTTTAATATGTATTAAACACTTTCTATGATTTTGCTATCATTACCTCAATAAGGAAGGTCAATAATGGCTTCTGCATACTTGTTATTTTATAGACTTCTTAAAAATGGTTATCACTCACTCTTTAAATACTTGTCATTATTTTTCTTAATACTCTTTGTCATCACTATAGTTTTGATATCTATAAACAATAATTTAGATTAATTTACTTAAGATTTAATTTTTAATAAAACACTTTGCAAAAGACAACTTTATGGTATTTTTAAAAAATATAAAAGGCCAGCGACCACTCGATGTGTCTCTCACGTTGATGTTTCTTTCTCTTTCCCTCCCTCTCTCCTCCTCCCTCTCTTCCTCCTGCTCTATCTGAAGATGAATGCAAAATGTCCTCAGGTGAGGATAAAAAAAAAAAAAAAAAAAAAAGAAGGCCACATTTTTTTAATCCACTAATTTTGTTTTAAATATTTCCTATAGTTATCTATTTTTTTAAGTTGCTTTTTAAATTTTGTTCTGTAATTTAAGATTGTCACCTAAAAGCTGTTATTAATAGTTGGTTTTTACACTGATAGTTCAAAAGTTTTTACTATCATACATATACTGAATTGCTTGCAAAATAATACTCTACAACAGTGTTTATAATAGAAACAAATGGAAAAGTTCTAAATACATGCTACCAATAAATTGATTTAATATATTATTGTGTATGAACATTATTAATTACTATATTTTATTATTGCCAACATGAAATGCTCAGGCACACCATGAGGTAAGAAAAGAAGGCAGAACTAAGCATAGACTATTATCTTAATTTACATTAAAAGGTAAAACATGCATAAATACATCATTTTTAAGTAAATTCATAATAAAAGTATAGAAATAGAATAAACAAAGTTATTCTCTACTCTGAAAAAATAAAAAATGAGGTGATTCTGTATAGGTAAAGATTAACTTTGGGCTTTATACTTTCAGGTATTAATTGAATCTTTTCTAGTAACAGTAGTATCAATAGTAATAAGAGCTAACATTTATTGGTAGCTTACTAAGTGAAAAGCTTTCAAAATTCCAAATATTGCCTCATTTAATTTTCATAAATACTCTATCAGACACTCACTAGTATCTATTTTTAATAAAAGACACTGAGGCACAGAGAGGTTGACTAATTCATCTGATGTATAAAAAGCTGTTGTTTTAAAAAGCATATGAACCCAAGCAATATATGTCTGAGTTTGCTTAATCACCACATTTCACGTGGTGCACTGTTGCTTGAATACTTTATAGAAATTTCAGGAAGCCAGCATTAATCTTACCATCATAGAATATTGTAATTAAAAAAAAATAAAACCATATACATGGGGTTGAAATCATGATTATTGTTTGTCCTTCTTTGTTTTAAACATAACTCTATGCTTATTCTCTTTTTGTTGTTTTGTTAATCCTCCCCTGAGGATAATTTTCACATTGATTTTTAGGGAGAGAGGGAGAAAGGGAAAGAGAGAGAGAAACATCAATATGAGGCAGATATATTGATTGGTTGCCTCCTGCATGACCTCAACCAGGACCAGGGATTGAACCTGCAACCCAGGGTCATGCCTTTGACCAGGAATCAAACCTGCAGAGACCCCTCGGTCTTCAAGCCGACACTCTACCTGCTGAGCCAAACCAGCCAGGGCAGCTGTGCTTATTCTTGGCAAAGATCATATTTAATTAGAATTGGTTTTAATTCAACACCTTTGTTTCTGTTAGCCAACCTACTAATTATACAAATACTTTCCTAATGCAAGTACAAAGGTTTGCTGCCGTCTAGTTTCACTTTTCCATCAGAATTACAACGTTTTAGATAGGAATTGCCGCAAGAATCTTCATTACATTTTATAGCATCTACTTCAAATACTACTTTCATCACATTCTAAATTTGATTCTTTAAGAACATGAAATCCATATGGATCTTTCTAAGATTTTTGAATTTTACTCAAATATCCTCAACCTTACCTCTTAATTTTTGTTTTCCCATTGTACACTCCATGCTCCAGCCAGACTCACTGACTAATTTCCCTACATGTCACTTGCTCATTGCCACTTGCAACTAATTCAACAAACAGATGGTATTTATGAGACAGTGCTAGACACCATTGTGCATGTGATTTTTGCCCACTTGATATTCTTCTATCTCCTTTTTTGAGATTCAGCTCCCTTTCAAATTTCTCCAAGATTTTTTAAATCAGGTATTTCTAACCATTCACACTCTGCTTGTAAATGCCTCTGGACTCATTAGTGTGGTTTTCACCTTGTATATTTGCACTTGTTTGCATACTGTTTTGTGAACATGTGGAGACAGCTAAGGAGCCCATAGTTTTTATGTGTAATTAGTTCATAAGTTAATGAAAAACAAAGACTTTATCTTGTATCTTCCAATCATAATCACTGCATATTGTTCCAGATAGTGGACAATCAGTAAATGTTCGTTGACTATCTCATGAAGTGAGATTAAAATGGAGTCAATAAAGAGAAAAGTGTAAAAATATATGATGCAGTAAAATAAGCTGAAATTCAAGAGGAAAAAGAACTCAAAACAGAAAAAGAGATTAAATAGAAGGGAATGGATGATAAAATCATGGCAAATAAACTGTCCATACCTTTAGTTAAAAAGGATTACACGTGAATTATGAAGAGATTTCTACACTAGATGACCATTAGTTGCATAAATTTTACAGTTGCTGCTCTTTGTTTTAGGTAAATAACAGTCAGTTTAACTTTGTAAGTGAATTCAGATTTCCAAGTTGTTAAAAAAAAAAAAAAGGTAGAATATTATACATACATATTTTACTATTTTCAATAAAATATACCATTTACAATGTACTGGAATACACTTTTGAGCTGAATAAATTTATGTGGTGCCAAAGTCTGGCTAAGATATACTTAAAATTTAATTTAGAGGCTAATTTAATAGCTCAGCATGTCAACTTTAGTTTTACAGATTTACTTCATTATCAAAAACCCATAGGACAATTTATGATCAAGTAAACAAAATTTAGAAATTATTTAAAACATCAAAGAGAACTGGAAGAATCTGCCATGTCTAGACCAGTTTAGTTTTGCTACAGTGTTTATATAGACATTGATATTGGGTGTTTAATTAATAAAGCAAAAGCTATAAAGCAAGTTGATGATAGGTTTATTGTAGAAGGATTCAATTTTACATTAAAATGTTGATAGTAACTATATAACATACAAAATTAGTTTGTTGAAAAACTAAGCACAGAAAAAAAAAAAAAAGTTACATTGGGGGAAGCTACACAGTGCATCTCCCAGTATCAAACTGGAATTACAACTAAAATAAAGACAAATTGTCAGGAAAAAGCAACAGAAAAGCAGCTGGAGAGGACCCATATAGCCAGGGACAGAAAAAAGGACACTAAATCGAGCCTGGTAGGAACTTCAGAGGTGCAACAGGGTGGGCTGGGAGCCCACAGACAGCAGCTGTTTAAGCTGTGAGCAGCTTCCTGGAGGTTAAAATCCCAAACTGGCCCCGCAGCACAGAGGGCCAGGACAGAGCACTAAACCAGCTACATCCACTCACCTGGGGCTCCAGCAGAGGGAGAGCAGACTAGACTGGAACTGTCTGGAGAGACTCGGGAGCTTGGAGAGCTAGGACGCCAGTGGGAGTTTTTTGCATTCACTCCCTCACTGGACAGTAGCCGTCTTACTCGAAGTGCTCCTTCCAGAGCCCCAGGGAGAAGAAACTGCCCTTCCTCGGGAATTTAACAATACCCGGCCAAGCCAGAGAAACACAAATTGAGGCTCACTAACAGCCAGCAGCATCTGCCCCACCCACTGAAATAACTCCTTATGCTGAACACCTGAGGGATTTTTTCATTTAGTTGAGGGATACAACCCAAGGCTCAACAAATAACTGAGACTAATAGTCTCCAAGCAAGAAGCAAGAGGATAACTGACCCTTTCCTGGGCTTGCAAATCTGCACAGGAAAGTAGGCTTGACAGTGTTTAACATGGGTCCTCCCGCACTCATCCAAATCCAGCAGAGGGAGCCACAACCAGCAGAACACCAACACCCACAGGGAAAACTTGGCAGGCTCCAAAACCCACTGAGACAGCCAAAATGGTGAAACAAAGAAACAAATCCCAAATGAAAGAACAAGATAATTTGATAGAAGATAAAATAAATAAAAGGGAATAAAGAAAGATATCAGAGGGAGGGTTCAGAGTAATAATCATAAGGAAGCTCAACAGCATGAATAAAGATATAGAAGCATTGAAAACCAACCAATTGGATATGAAGAGTGATATAGCAGAAATAAAGAACACATTGGAAGAAATAACCAGCAGAGTAGAAGAGGCCATGGATCAGATCAGTGAATTAGAAGACAGGAGAGAGTTCAACTGGTGTGGCTCAGTGGTTGAGCACTGACCCATGCACCAAGATGTTGCCAGTTTGATTCCCAGTTAGGGCACACGCCCAAGCTGTGGGCCCAATCCCCAGTGTGGGGCATGCAGAAGGTGGCCAATCAATGTTCTCTCTCATCGATGTTTCCATTTTTCTCCTCCTCTCCCTTCCTTTCACTCTAAAAATCAATGAAGAAAAAAAAAAGAGTCCAATCAGAGAACCAAAAAGAAAAAAATAATTAGAAAACAGGAAGACAGCTTAAGAGAACTGTGGGACAATATGTAATAATTTGGCAAAGTAGCAGGATGCAAAATTAACATAAAAAAATCAATGGCATTCTTATACACCAACAATGAACTCACAGAAAGAGAAACTAAAAAAAGATCCCATTTACCATTGTGGCAAAAAAATGTAGATACTTAGGTGTAAACCTAACCAATGAAGTAAAGGACTTTTTCACAGAAAACTACAGGTCATTGAAAAAAGAAAAGAAGATATAGAAAAGTGGAAGCAGCCATGGCCAGTTTGGCTCAGCGGTTGGAGCATCAGCCTGCAGATCAGATAGTCCAGGGTTTGGTTCCCACTAGGAGCATGTAGCAAAAAAAAAAAAAAAAAAAAAAGGTAGAAGCACATACCTTGTTCATGGATTGGAAGAATTAACATAATTAAAATGTCCATACTACCCAAAGCAATCTATAGATTCATTGGGTAATCCCCATCAAAAAACCAACAACATATTTTATAAAACTAGAGAAAATACCTCAAAAATTTATATGGAACCAAAAAAGACCCTGAATAGTCACAGCAATCTTGAAAAAGAAGTACAAAGTAGGAGGGATCACAATACCAGATATCAGGTTATACTGCAAAGCCACTGTAATCAAAACAGCCTGGTTGCCCTGGCCAGTTTGATTCAGTGGTTAGAGCATCGGCCTGTGGTCCAGAGAGACCTGGGTTCAGTTCAGGCTAAGGGCATGTACCTCAGTTGCAGTTTGTCCCCAGCCCCGGTTGGTTGTGTGGGTGGCAGCCACTCGATGTGTCCCTTTCACGTCAATGTTTCTCTCTCTCTCTTTCTCCCACCCACTGTATCTGAAAACAAATGGAAAAATGTCCTCAGGTGAGGATGAAAAAAAACCCAAAACAGCCTGGTACTGGCACAAGAACAGGTATATAGATCAATGGAACAGAACAGAGAACCCAGAAATTGATCCAAGACAATATGCTCAATTAATATTTGACAAAGGAGGCGAGAGCATACAGTGGAGTCAAGACAGCCTCTTCAATAAATGGTAGTGGGAAAATTAGACAGCTACATGCAAAAAAATGAAGCTAGACCACCAACTTACACCATACACAAGAATAAATTCAAAATGAATAAAATTCTTAAATGTGACTTGTGAATCTATATAAATCCTAGAAGAAAATGTAGGCAACAAAATTTCAAACATCATACACAGCACAATTTTCACTGATACAACAACTAAGGCAACAGAAACAAAGGAAGAAATGAATACATGGGACTACATCAAACTAAAAAGCTTCTGCACAGCAAAAAAACAAACAAACAAACAAACAAAACAATCATCAGAATGGATAGGGAACCCATTATGTGGGAGAGCATAATTGCCAACAATATATCAGATAAGGAGTTAATTTCCAAAATATATAGAGCACTCATACAACTCAACAAAAGGAAGACTAAGAATCCAATTTAAAAATGGGCAGAAGACCTAAAGAGACACTTCTGCAAACAGGACATAAATATGGCCAAGAGACATATGAAAAAATGCTCAACATCATTAATCATCAGAGAGATACAAATTAAAACAACCATGAAATATCACCTCACACCTGTCAGAATGGCCGCCATCAACAAAGCATCAAACAAGTGCTGGCCAGGGTGTGGAGAAAAGGGGACTCTAGTACACTGCTGGTGGGAATGCAGACTGATGTCGCCACTATGGAAACAATATGGTGTTACCTCAAAAAGTTAAAAATTGAGCTGCCATTTGACCCAGTGATCCTACTTCTAGGAATATACCCAAAGAAGACTGAAACAACAATCAGAAGGAATATATGCACCCCTATGTTCATTGCAGCACTATTTACAATCACTAAGATCTGGAAACAGCCCAAGAGTCCATCAGTAGATGACTGGATAAAAAAGCTGTGGTACATATACACAATGGCATTCGATGCAGCCATAAGAAAAAAAGACCTCTTATCCTTTGAGATGACATGGAAGGACTTGGAGAGTAGTATCCTATACAAGCCAATCAGAGAAAGACAAATACCACATGATCTCACTTATTTGTGGAATATAATGAACAAAACAAGCTGATCAACAAAACAGACCTAGAGACATACAAGTAGAATACAGTCTGACAAAACTCAGAAGAGGGGGTCGGAGAGGGGAAGGGAAGAGATAAACCAAAGATAGAATGGGCATGTAATTTCAGTCTAACTAGTTACCTGGATTTTGATTTGCAGATTTTGAAATAGTCTATCTACATCTGTTTTATTCCTACCCTCAGAATATGCTCTTCCAGGCTTTCTCCTGAGAACCCGGGGTGTTTAATAGTTCCTGTCTTCTTTAGCAGTTCCATACCTCTAACTTTTGTCTCTTTGGTACTCTGAAACTCCCCAGAATCCTGCACATTTTCTTTCTTCTTTCTTTCTTTCTTTCTTTCTTCTTTCTTTCTTTCTTTCTTTCTTTCTTTCTTTCTTTCTTTCTTTCTTTCTTTCTCTCTCTCTCTCTTTCTTTCTTTCTTTCTTTCTTTCTTTCTTTCTTTCTTTCTCTTTCTCTCTCTCTTTCTTTCTTTCTTTCTTTCTTTCTTTCTTTCTTTCTTTCTTTCTTTCTTTCTTTCTCTTTCTCTCTCTCTTCTCTCTCTCTCCCTCCCTCCCTTCCTCCTTCCTTCCTTCCTTCCTTCCTTCCTTCCTTCCTTCCTTCCTTCCTTCCTTCCTTCCTTCCTTTTTTTGGTGATTATTAAGCTAATTTTTATTTTCTCACCACCGTTAATATCCCCTATCACCTCTTCTGCCTCCCCCCACCTCCTCACCCCAACAGTCACCACACTGTCTTTCCTGCCCATGATTTCTTTCTCCTTTTTTGTCCCTTTTTTTGCTCAACCATCCACCTCCCCCAACACTGTCCTACACCCACACCAGCCTGTTCCCTATGAGTCTGTCTCTATTTTTGTTCTTAGTTTAGTTTGTGCATTAAATTCCACATATGAGTGAAGTCATATGGTACTTGTCTTTCTGTGCCTTATTTTACTTAGCATATTCTCCAGGTCCATCCACGCTGTCACAAAGGGTAAAAAAATCTCTTCCTTTTTACGACAGAGTAGTATTCCACTGTGTAAATGTGCCATAGCTGTTTTGTCTGTTTACCTACTGAGGGACTCTTGGGATGCTTCCAGATCTTGGCTATTGTAAATAATGCTGCAATGAACACAGGGGTGTATATTTCTTTCTTAACATCTCTCTCTGAAGAGCTTCAGAAATCAACAAATCCCTGAAAGTCACTGGAACCAACACTGAAGACCTCAGCATGAAGCACTGAGCAGGTTCCTGCAGGGCCTGCCAGGACACTGCGGCAGGGCTCGGTGCCAGGCATGTCTATGGGAGAACACGACGTCCTGGAAGAAAAGGAAGAAGTGAGAACAACGATCCAGTCTATGAGAGAAATCGGAATGTAAATACTTTTAAGAATGTTCAAGTTTAGAAGAAGATTACTATTAGACAAAAAATATGCTATCTCCTCACACATCTATAGGGAAGATGGCTTTTTGTTCTCTATACTCCAAATGCAGTCTTTTAAGTTGGTTCCCCAGAATTCATAAGACCCTGAAATTAATCTGGCTCTGTTCACTGGGTGGTGGAGCAGATGTGTTAGATGTCACTACACACAATATGAGGCCCGGTTTCACAGTCTTACACATTTGTTCTCACACATATGCCAAATGGAGTGAACCAGAAGAGAAGAGTCTTTACCCAGATCACTCACGGCCTCCACGTCGCAACCAGAAACACAGTTAAATAGACTTTGTATTTTTCTTAATTTACCTTTATTGTTGAAAGTATTACAGATGTCCCCTTACCCTTGATCCCCCATTGACATCCCCCCTGCTCCCACACCTCCCCCCAGGTGGCCTTTGTGATTTTTCACTATTCTAGATTTTATACTTGACGAGTGAAAAAATCAGGTTAGGTTTTCACTGAGTCTAAGTGTGTTCAGTGCAGAGTCTAACTTCCCTGGGCCTCTACTCTGAGCAGTAGACCACAGTGACATTTGGGGTCTCCTGGAATTAGTGTTCATTCATAGTCAGTGTTTAGAAATCATTTTAAAAGTCTAATTATATACTTTCCTCAATACATAATCACCCTAGTAAAATCCTATAGATTCCTTTACAGAAGGCTGGAAGAATTTTTTGGCAGCATAATGGGATCCTTTCTTATTGAAACCTGGTCTCCCTTCCTTCAAGGAGGTTCTATAAACTGGCTTAATTCTAGGAATTGAGTGAGGGACCATTACTCTGTTTTTATGATTCAAGTTAGACTTTTGTTTACTTGTCCTAGAACTTGTCAGCTTATATAGATGACACAAAAATTTAGTAGGATTTCCACCTATTTCACTCTGGGAACACAAGGATCAGTTAGTCAACCTTGTAAGTCTCTGTGAGCCAGACCATTCTGATCGCTGGTTTGATTCTGCGGTGGCGATGGTGACGATGCGACCTTGCTTTCCATGACTACTGCTACCATTTGGCCGGGGCGCCCAGGGAGCCCAGATTCCCACCACATTTAGGTTTAGCTGTTCAGTTACAGCATTTCCCCCTGTAATTCCTGGCCTTCGGACTGAAAGAAGTGGGAGAGAAGAGACAAGAGAGCTAATCATAGCGGCATACTAGCCAGTTACAGAAATGTTAATCATCCTTTGCAATGTTAACTGTGATTGCTTTGTTCTGATTAAAGAAAAGTCCACCCCGACCTGGATGGGAGGCAGGCGCCTCGGGAGTTTACCTCAGGGATGCTCTCCATTCGCCTAATCTAAAGACAAGGGGGCTACCTGACCTCATGGAAAGACTCACAGCCTGGTTATCAGAACACTGGACTTGCAAATGCAACTCACTGGTGACCAGCCCCTGCAGCCCCAGGCCGACATTCCTCCCCATGGTCATTGTGCCTGTCATTGTTTCTCTCTCTACCTTTTAAAAGCAGCTGACAGGTGAGGGGGCAGGGCAGATTTTATGGATGACCCACTGCTCTCCCATACTGCCGGCAATATTGGAATAAATGCTCATATACCATTCAACTTTGTCTCTGCTTAATTGGCTCAAGTGCTGACAGCCAGCCCGGACCCATTCGTTGTCGGGTTTCAACACAAGACCGAGCACAGGGCTCTTCAAGGACCTCAGGCTTCACTCATAAATAGTCCTCGTAGTCGTGGTCAAATGTATTTCCTCTGCGTCTCCTTGGCTAAGGAAGCAGATCTTAAACAATAAATTCAATCTAACATTGCGATATCCCTAAGCCTTTGCATCTCTTCCACTATAGCATACCAAGGCAGTGCTGACATTTCAACTTTATTTATTATAGGTCATTTTTTAGTCCATGCTTGAGTCAACCAGTCAAACTATTAAAGTTTTTTTTAACCACCCAAGTTGCAACATTAAATTTGGAATCTCTGCTTGGTGGACACATATCAATAAATTCAATGTTATCCAACTCCATGTTGCTTCCACCATTATCTTATATCCTTAAGGTTTCCACACATTTTCCCAAGATTTTTATCTGTATACATTTTTTTGTTTTGTTTTGTTTTTTGTTGTTGTTTTTTTTGCCCAGCTGGTGTGGCTCAGTGGTTGAGCATCAACACATGCACCAAGAGGTTACCAGTTCGATTCCCAGTCAGGACACATGCCCAGGTTGCGGGCCCCATCCCCAGTGTAGGGCGTGCAGGAGGAAGCCAATCAATGTTCTCTGTCTTTGATGTATCTATCTCTCTCTCCCTCTCCCTTCTTCTCTCTCTAAAAATCAATAAAGAAAAATAAATGTGTTTTTGAGTGTTGCACATGTTCTCATTGGTCATATGTTGTATGTCACCTTAAGGTACCTACAGGTACTTGTGTTTAGATATAGATCTAGAAGCAAAGATGGATGTTGGGCGTGGATCCTGAAGAAAATTAGTAGTGTTTTACATGTAAATGACCTCAAGAGAGGCCATTGAAATTTACTCAAGGAAAGCAGATATTCAATTTGTGTTCTAATTAAGGCACTTGATGAATGTGATTCTGGGTTTGGTTTTCAGAAATCTTAGTTGTGAACCTATAGGAAATGATGTTTTCTTTCAGGGAAGACATAGTAAAATGGTAAAGAAAAGAGATGCATTGAGGAAAGAATTGGTAAACCAAAAGGGGCCAGGACTGGATGACTTTGAAAAATCAACTTCTCCAGATGACAAAAGATGTCAATATCAAGATATTTACTGTCAAGATACCATGCTTTATAGAAAAAGCCAAAAGTGTGGCTATATCAACTTTTCCAGAAACCTCACCATATTTGGTTACATTAAGGGCCCTTTTAAGAGATTAAAGGTATACACTTTCTTGAACCTATCATTAACATCTCGGGGGCTCTAGAGCACTTGAGAGTACTGTTCCTGAACTATCTCAGTAGAGGGCCGAGATGAAGAAAGGATTATATTGAAGGGATCTGTGGAGGTGGCTTTTATGTAATGGAGTGAAAGCTAGTACAATTCATAGAAGTTTCAAAAACTACATGAGCAGCAGAAACACGGCCAGTTTGGACCGAAGGACAGAAAGAGTACAAATTAGAATTCTACCGACAAGTAGAAAGTTGATACAATTATTCATCAACAAACATGCGCTATTTTCCATGAAAAAGAAGGAATGAATAAATGAGAGAATAGGGACAAAATCCCAGAAAGTGGAGCTTAAAAACACCAAGAAATACTCTGAAACTTTAAAATTTAATCAATAAACTCTCAAACTTTGCCAGGCTAGATTTCAGCATTTCAGTGACCAGAGAGTCTTGTTTACCTTCTACTTGTTCCTCCTTTTGCTGGAATAGAGAATATTTCTATCCTAGACTTATTCCACCATTGTATGTTGGGTTTGTTGGGGCATCTGGTCTCTTTAGTTTTACAGGTCACAGATAGAATTTGGCTGCAGGAACTGTATTTAATGCAGAACATGCCTTATTTGCACTTACACCTGGTTTATATGATGAGATCCTGCATAGTGACTAGATGTTGAAATGGTATAAAACTTTGGGAAACTTGGCATGGTGTGAATGTATTTTACATGTAGGAGGGACGTGACTCATTGGGGATCTGAAGGAGCACAAAGATACTCTCTAAAAGCCATGCTCAATGAGTGTTGAATACCCTTGAGTAACCTGTTGCACTAGACTATGAGTTTACTTGTGACTTACCTTTTAACTTGTCAAATATGACAAAGGTGACATAGGTTGAATCTCTTATATAATCTGTTACATTATATAAGACTCCAATTTATCCACCTGGAGCAGACATGCTCACCTTCTGGCCTTGAAGAAGTAAAGTGCCATGAAGTAGAGGCCCACCTGGCAGGGACTGTGGACCACCTCTGCGAGCTGAGGGCCTCCGTTCTATAACGAGAAGGAACTGAATTCTACCCACAACATGAACTTGCAATAGGATCCTGAGTCACAGATGAGATTTCAGCCCAGTTGACACCCCAGTTCCAGTCTTGTCAGACCCTTAGCAAAGGACCCACCGAAGGCATGCCCAGACCCTGACCAACAGAATTTGAAATAATAAACTTGTTTTTTAAGAAGTCGTGACAATTTTTATACAGTGTTGAAAATGAATTCAATGCATACTCTGATTTAGGCAATATAACAAGGAGCGTGGATGAAGTAGATGGTCTCCAAAGTAAAATCTGTGATTTAGATGATATGACAGAACACTACAGTGTCAAGCACTAGATAAATTAATGTCATCCTTTAAAAATAATTGAAGAGGGTGTCTGCAGGGAAAAAAGGAGAAGCATTTATAACAAAAATAAATTAATAAAATAAATTAAAAAGAAAAATAAAAATAATTGAATTTCAGGGAATCTATTCAGTGTGTGTTAGCACAAGGAAATTCATCAATAGCAAGATATAGATATGTCAGTTGCGTCCCGTATCAATTATGGATGCCTAAAAAATAATTCATTTATATCTTTAACTTGCACTTGAAATATGGCAACTAAAAGAATCATAAGCTAATCAAATCACAGCCTAAAGAAATTTTCATGAGAACAGGTTAAGTGTGTATCACTCCTATGCTCAATGCAGGCTTTTTCACAAAAATTGGGTCTTTTTATGCTATCTCAGTGATTGGCAATAAGTTTAAAATCAACATAGATATGCCCTAATTCACATAGTGTGCTATTAAATTACTACAGTAATTTTTTTTTATATTTTACTTGATTTTCTACATATCACTATAATCCCATCTTCATGGTAAGCAACCACTCCTGCAAAATATTCCTGATAACAGTCATAATTCTATATATTCACAAGTTAAAATCAACTTTCTGAAATAAAATGTAAGAAAAGTAAGAAGAAAAAATTTTTCTTTAGGATTTTTAAAAAACATGCTTTTTGCACATTCTCCTAGAAACTGTAGTTGTATGATTTTATTATATGTAATAAGCTTTAGATAAATAACTATATTAATATGATTTTATTATGTATGTGTATTTCTGTACAAAAATTTTTGATTAACCGAAGAGAGCGTGGTGCCACAAAATGCAAAGCCATATTTGATGTGATGTCATGCAACTTAAAAAACTCTTACAACAAGCCTGGCCAGTGTGGCTCAGTGGATGGAGCATCGTCGCATGAACTGAGAGGTCCTGGTTCGGTTCCCAGTCAGGGCACATGCCTGGGTTGTGGGCTCCATCCCCAGTAGGGGGCGTGCAGGAGGAAACCAATCAACGTCTCTCACATCAATGCTTCCATCTCTCTCTCCCTTCCTCTCCCTCTAAAAAATTAATAAAGCATTTAAAAATCCCTCTTACAATAAAAACAATATATTTCGACTTTCCTTTTTATTCTTACAAAGATTAATGGAAGCAGAAGACACAAAGTGATACTACTAAAACTGTGGTATCTCTGAACGCCCCTCTCTAAGTCTGTCATTGAGTAGTAACAGAGTGGGTCTGTGATTTTACAAGAATTGTGCATCACAACTGAAGAGTGTCTGGGACCAAGAGTCAGGAACTTCATTTACCATGAGCTCTATCTAAGTTTCCAGGTTCCAGGTAGAAAGTAAGCTCCATGATACTATCTTCCAGTGGGAATAAGAATTCAATATCTAAAAAACAGATAGTATACCAGGATGTTTAGTCTACATTGGACATTATCATCATGGGTAAATGATTTTAAAGTGAAAATAGACATAATTACATAGATGTCACTTATCATAATATCAAGGAATTTGGGGCTTTCTTAATTAAGAAATTCAAAAACTAAAATAAGCCAAACAAAAAGGAAAAATTATAAGGACTGAGGAAGAAAAAGAAATTTTCAATAAAATGCATTGTTAAGAAACTTGAAAATGACAATACATTGAATTTTGGAGGGATTCTCATCTATCATTAAGATGAAAAACAAGCATACCATTGCAATTAACCTAGTTATTGCAGCAGGAAAGGAGCCAGGGGAAGCTGGACATTATAGGCATGTTAGCTGCAATACTTGCTTGCCAAGCACAGCTGGGAACAGAGGTCGCAGGCCAGAATGGGCATGGCCTCTGCAAGCATGCAGAGATTTGGGATATATAATCCCCTGAACAAAGGATTTGCCCTCTGGTGCTTTCGAGACCTTTGAGACTTTTTCGTTTGGGGCATGCTCTCCTGCACTGTCCGCTGTGGCCCAGCACCATGCGACCCACACACCGTGGACTGAAGGACTGCAACCAGCCTGATGCTGGAACCGAACCTGGCTCCTCCATGGAGAGGGAACTCTGGACATGGCTTTGCTTCTAGCTTTACTGAAACCCCACCGCACTTCTGACTGAACTAAGGGACACCTTGGGATGTATTCCATGCAAATAAAAGTCACTTGTTCTCCTGTGCAAGTCTCAGAAAATTATTTTTTCTCAGGATATTGTAAGATCTCCACCCCCAGCAGCGCCCATAGGGTAGAGGACCTACCACTGCATCTGATAACAAAGTTATCTACAGTCCAAATCATATGTACCTTAATACCTCCCTAGTGGACTTTTATTTGAAATAAGCTGGGTTACTAAATAACCTTTTCAAAAAAATATTTGATATTATATTTTATTATATTCCTTTATAATACAACCACAGGTGATTTGGCAATGTCTAAGGACAGTTTTAAGTGCTATACCTGGGCAGAAGCTCCTGTCATCTAGTGAGGCCATGAATGCTGCTAAACATTTTACAAAATACACAATTGTCCTTCACCACAAAGATACATCTGTTCCAAAGCAGAGTGGTGCCACGGCTGGGAAAGTCTGCTGTCAAGACAGGAAAGTGCACAATTCGTTAATTACTGGCAAGAGATAGGCAGGATGCTCATAAAACATCTATTGGACGATGCTAAAGGAGCATTTGGTGTATCAGGGACTCTTCTCTTAAATTAGACAACTTTATATCAACACGGCTTGATTTCCTCAACTGTTCCCGAGTCTGTTCTGATGTAGACAAAACATTTCAAAAGGAAGGTTAAATGTAAGGATGGTGAGTATGGAGCCGCAATGGAGAATAAATTGGCAAATCCTCTAATTTTAGAATGACAGAACAGTCCTGATTGCCCTGATGAAAGATTAATTGAAAATGATTTGGGGAGAAAAATAAGATAATTTATTGATGTGAATATGGTAATATGAATAATTTGGTATTCACAGCAATAATTTAAGTGCTGTGGATTTATGCTAAAAGTTTCCCATTAGAATGAGAATCTAACATTTTAAATGGCTGGTAATGTAGTAGGAACTCATGACTACATGCCAAGATAAACTATTCTAAGGAGTCTTTTCAGGGATTCCAAATAAAATTATACTCAGCAGGATCAAAGCTAGTCATTCAATTAGAAATATAAATAGCTCAATACAATTTTTTTTTATTTTAAATAGTTGCATAGTATTATACATTCTTGAAACAGTTCTACTGAGTTATAGTCTTGATACATAAAAGAAATTCCAATATTAGTGAGGTTTAGTTATTTAAGGACAGAATTTAAGATATGGATTTAAACAGCCATTTCTTACCTCTATTAGCTCATTTTAAAGGAAGAAATACTAAGCTGACATTTCATATTTTATTTGAAACATAGATTGTTGCAATTTGAATTGTTGAAATAAGGTCACCTTGAAATCAGAGATTTGTCACTTGTCACTCTATCCCCAGTTTTTAGCACAGTGTCTGAGACATAGTGGGTGCTCAGTAATGTTTAAATGAATGAAGATGTTCATACTCATTCTGTGTGAGGATGTAAAGACTAATCTGCAGCTAATTGTCAATTTTACATTTGATATCTTTAGAGAAAGTTTTGTGGTTTTTTTAAATTATGTTTTTTGTTTAGTTTATCCACGTAGCTTCAGCAGTGATTGATGCTGTTTGTGCTTTCTCCTTGGTTTCGTGTAGGCCGAAGCTTGCATTTTATTGCTTCTCTGGCTCACTTATTCCATGTTTTCCTTGCGAGATATACAGGGCACGCCAAGTTATAGTAAGCAGATCACCAACCATTCCAGTTCAGGGTTAAATGCACATTGTGGAGTCATTTATTTTATATAACTTATAGAACGTCTGGCAAGTTTTTATTACTCATCAATATGAATATAAGTAGGACAATTCTGGATCAAAACAGGACTTGTTGATCTAGCCACTGTCCATGTTTCAAGTACTGTTTCAAGCATAATACTTCACTGCACGGTTCTTGGGACCAAACAGCCAAATCAAAAGTTAAAAGTAACCTAGAATCTTGTTAAGACCCCATGAATGACTACCCTTTGGAATGACTGCCTGCTCCAAAAAGAAAGACAGAGAAAAAATATTACGACTGCTATCACACCTTTTACTCCAATATATACATATACATTTCAGGTAAATGAGAAAGGGCTAGAATGGCGGACATACAGCCACAAGTAGAAGGCTCACAAATGTGTTCTATCATGGTCTCCTGCAGTGTGAGAACGGAGAGAAAATAGAGTGAACATATTGTGACTCCACTTTTTTCTTTATAACTTTAGGAAGAAACTTAGACAATGCTAAATCACACGGGAACTTCATTTAAAGAATATAATGTTCCCCCTCCAGATTCAGAAACTTCACTGATATTTATTTCCAATAATGATTGATAATTCTCCTTAACTGGAAGGAGAAAGTAGCCAGCCCAAGGTCCTAAGTGCTGAACCACAGAGAGATCAGTGCATTCAAAGAGCTGGTACATACTGGATACTTTGTAACGCACAGGGTCCCAGAGAGAAGACCAGAGATGAACTTTGTATGCATAATAATTCCGAGGAGAGATGGTGCAGAGTACTACAGCATCAGGACTGAGAATGAGCTGGAACAATTGGGCCACTAGACAAGAGTGGTATGAGGTCTACAACAGAGCTCTGTCATTGGGAGAGCTGTGGTCTCTAAGACGTTCTGGAACTGCAGACATCAGGTGAGTTGCAGTGCCTAATTTTAAGTCCATTGGACAGTGTTCCCTTTTGATCTTGTCCTTCCATTAAAAGTCTTTTGTATATTTAGAGCAAAAGGATATGGTGAAGAGGTGAATTCCTTTGTAGTCCAATGCCTGCGTGGAGACTGAAATTAATGCTAATAGGAAAGAATGTTGGGAAATTGTGTTTATAATTGTACCATCCCCACACCCCAATGAAAACTTAATTTTTGTACCTCTCACTATTGTTTAAAAACTCATGAAAATACTTTGATACCTTGAAATTATGAGCTAAAACTAGATTAATATGAACAAACGTATATACAGGATATTAAAATTGGCTAAAATTTGTAGATGCCTTAACAGTCTTATTATCTTCTGGAATGTTGATGTGTAAATAAAACTGGATCCACAGGTTACAATAAAAAAAGAATGTTTAATACAGGTAGAAAAGTTGAAAGGGTAGCTGCTCTTTTGAAATCAGCCACAATGACTTGAAATCTGTAAGCAGCTACTTAGAAGAAACATCTTTCTGTACCAAAAAGGAGAAATAAAGCAGAGAGATATGAAAGGAAAGCAACCTCTTTTGAACTGGACTGGGCTTTGTGCCTGTAAGAAGGCAGTTCAAGGAAGCTTGGAGGCAAGACACCCAGGCTAAGAAAACAACCCTTATTAAGCGTTTCAGGTGGCTTACGGGGTGCAGTCTCAACCTTGAACTAGAGCAGATACACCTGGGAAGAATGCCAGGCTGGACTATGTTTCATCAGTGGCCAACGCAGCAAAAGGATGCTGTTAACTTCAGCTGGGGTTAGATGCAAAGGTGAACACAGTAAGTAAAACTTGAAACCCCTGGTCAGTGTGTGTACAGCAAAGTCAAGTTGGAAAATGTAACACGATCATGCATGTTTAAGTGTTTCATACCTCCCAGTGTAGCAGAAGAGTTTGCTCTCTAACCTAAGAATTTTTGCTAGAAACACTGCTAATAAAAGATACTGAATAAGAAGTAATAGAGATCTCGGCTGGTGTGGCTCAGTGGTTGAGCACCGACCCATGCACCAAGAGGTCGCCAATTCCATTCCCAGTCAGGGCACATGCCCAGGTTGTGAGCCTGATCCCCAGTGGGGGGCATGCAGGAGGCGGCCAATTGATGTTCTCTCTCATCGATGTTTCCTCTCTCTCCCTCTTCTTTCCTCTCTCTCTAAAAATAAATAAAGGGGAAAAAAAAGAAGAAGAAGAAGTAATAGAGAAAAAGTCACAGTCTCATTGTAAGATTCCACTTTTAGACGAGGACGCTCAGAGTCCTGGTAGGTGACAGTAGCCCACTACTAGGGCTGGCACAACAGTGATCTGAGCTGAATTCCTCTGTTTCGGGCACTGTGTTAAGTGCATTGCACAAATTATTTATTTATAACTACGAAGAGTTGTATTTCTATGTGTTATATAAAGGAAATAGACTTAAAGCAATAAAGTATTAGACCGAAATCCCCAATGTTGTTGATGGCAGAGACTGCATTAATAACGAGGTGCATCTCTTTCCAGAGCCCACGTTCTGAAGTGCTGTTCTGCACTGTGTGTTGGTGAACCACGCGGTTTGTGAGTCCCCAGATCTGCTTTGGTAGAAAAACCACGAAGAAGTTAGATGCACACCATTGTGAATGACATCCAGTCCACGTCTGTAGTAACAAGCTCCTCTTGGACTGTTCCCTTTAACAGAGAATTCGCAGGACTAAACTAAGAATCAAGTAAATATAACATTAGACTTGAAGGGGAAAAAATAGCTAAAATCACTAATAAAGCAATACGAGGACAGTATTTATGATTGGGTTTTAAAAATTGCTATTATTACTAGGCATGTGAATACACACAGTGTGGAGTGATGCGCGGGAAAGAAGATGTTCCGCAGCAGATCTCAGACCATTTCCTTCCTTTCCCAGGTGACATTCTTCAGGAAGGAAGAAGGCAGGTAACCCCATCAAGTTTTCTGTAAACATGTTGAAACCAGACCTCCTGGTGTTGCATTCCTGGGTATTCATTTTTAAAGATGACGGAGTGATACAGAAAGATCAAACCACTGGAAAAACATGTACTGTTGCTTCCAGTTCCCTGCAGAAGTGACAGGCTCGCCACGCAGGGCCTCCGGAGGAACCGCAGGTGCCGGTCAGCAAACAGAGCCGGTGAGGGGAGGTCCTGGGTCATAGTCTTCACTGAGGTCCCACAGGAAAGACAAAGCCAAGGCAGAGAAAATAGTTCAGGGCTGGGTGGTTTGAATAATCATACTTTGGGGCTGCAGGGGTGGTCTCTGGTTGCCTGGTGCCTGGCCCTGGGGGGACGAAGGTAGAAGGACATTGCTTCGGGGGTTGTAAGAGTCAGATAGAGGAGGCAAGGCTCTGAACGGCCTGGTTTGCTTATCAAAGGTATGTTCCCGGCGGAGTCCCTGGCTATCTCTACAAATTGGCTCGCTTGGAGGGGACAGTCTACCCCCAGTTAGAAAGCTTATTGAAAGATGTCTGAACATTGTCGTATACAGGGAAGATACTACTTGGAAAATGAACCAATGATATTTTCTAAAAGTGAGAAGGCAAGCCAGGCGCAGCCCCTTACGCAGTGCAGAGACCCTGCCCCTGGCTTTTGTAATTCCTGTACATCTGCCAACTGCCTAAACTACAGGAACTAGAAAGCCCCAGATACCTGGAGGCTCATCATGTATAAAAGGCGGCTGGAACCCAGCTCGGGGCTCAGCCTTTGGAGGTGACTCCGCAGGACCAGCACCAGTGAGCAGTAAACAGTCCTTTTCTAACCCTCCGAGTGTGTGCAGTCTGTCTCTTCCCACCGACCGAATTTCTGTCACAACAAAAGGAGTGTCCTTATCCAAAGTGTGTTTTTAGTAGGATATATCTGATCTCTCTACAGTCGCCCCTGCAGGGGACAGCAAACTGTGACCTATGAGTTAAGCATGTTTTTACTTTTTTTTTATTGAACAATTTTTGATGTTGACATTATGGCTGGTGTTCTCCTTTCCTCCCCTTTGCCCGCCTCCACCCTCCCTGACCGCCCATTCCCTTGGCCTTCACAAACTGTCATCTGTGTCCATGGGGTATGCGTGTGTGTTCTTTAGCGAGTCCCTTCCTTCACCCCCTTATCCAGTCACCCCCATTCCTACCCACCCTCCTCTCAGGCACCTACCAGTCTGTCCCACGTATCCATGCCTCTGGTTCCATTGTGCTTGTCAGTTCATTTTGTCCGTTAGATTCCAAATATTGGTGGAATCATATGGTATTTGTCTTTCGCTGACTGGCTTATTTTCCTTACAGTTTTTTAAGTGTTGTCAATATTGGATCCTGTGGATGAAAAGGGGCCCCATGCTAACCTGACAGCTCAGAGAAGACCTGCGGGACAGCCTTGCAAACCGAAGACCTAAAGCAACCGCAAAGGATGCTATGAAATTTAAACTTTTTAACTAAAACTAAAAACTTTATGGTGGGTAGTCATGTGCTAGGCATCTTCCCTGACAAGGGTCAGTTTTCACCTTAATGGAGACTGTTGTCTCTTTTCATCTAAGATATCAAACCTTTGGAATGTAGGGTAATTTCCTTTTGTCCAGACCTCTCAGGGCACAACCTATGCACCAGGGCAGAAACCACAGATCCTCTCATTGTTGTTATTATTATCATAGTAATCATTGACTATTAACTATCCTGTACCCACCTATGTAAAGAAGGACGTGTCTATCATTTTATTTTGATCCAATCCCAGAGATTCTCCACTTCGCTTTCTCCCACCTCCCTAATCTATCACCAGTGGATTTCGTGTAACCCACTTACATCTTCTCTTTTGATTGCAATGTAAAATTTAAGGTGCAAAACTGCCATTCTCAAGAGTGTTATCTTGATCCATTGAAGTTTTTGGTTTTTCTTTATTGATTTTAGAGAGAGAGGAAGGGAGAGGGGGAGAGAGACAGAAGCTTCGATGAGAGAACATTGACTGACTGCCTCCTGCATGCCCCCCTCTGGGGATCAGGCCCACAACCTGGGCATGTGCCCTGACCAAGAATCGAACCGGCAACCTCTTGGTGCGCGGGTCAATGTTCAAACACTGAGCCACACCAGCCAGGCTCAATCCATTGAAGTTTTTCTTGCCGGAATTTGTAGACAGTTTGTCTCAAACTCACAAAATTTTCCACAGGTTTGAATGTTTCTTACACTGATAATCCAAAGATAAACAGAAACTATATGTGGCCCACCAAGTCTAAAACATTTATTGTCTGGCTCCTTACAGAAAAAAAAAATTCCCAACCCCTGACTTATTATAACCAAATGTCAAATTTATGGCTTTACAGTGAAAAATGAATTTGCTACAAATAATAATGTTAGAAACTAAACCTTTTCTGCAACATTAAAAGTACACAACCTCTTAAAAATGCATGATCATGTTGTAGTTTTCAAGTGGACTCAGCTACACACCGTTGTAAGGACAGAAAATATGCTTTTCTTTTTTTATGATTTCCCCCCCACAATTTATGAGAAGCACCTGGTAATTAAACACGGAGACTGCTGGTGTCTGTGACTTCAAACCATTTTCTATCCAAACAGTAAAATGGATAAGGACTGGGCTCCCCGCAAGCCTTCCTTAGCATCTCAGGAGTCATTCACACCAAAGAGCCTCTAACGAATAGAAACCTCCTCACTTCAGACAAACCTTCCTCTTTCCGATTCTTTGCAATCCCTTCAGATTTCCTTTTTCTCTTTACTCCCAAGCATAAGATTATGATAAGAACCTCCCCACCCCCACATTGGCAGGACTGTCTCCTGAAGAATCAACACACTGAAATTCCTCAAAGTAACTACCACCACCACCCCTGCCCCGTGTGACTTAAAACATGACCCCTCCCAATAATGGGCAACTCGCCTATCTTTTGTGACCCTTGTATTACCAATCAGTGCATGGATCCCTTACCTGGCTATGGGGAAAGTTAATAAATTTCCCCCTTTCTCTCACTTGTGAATTCTTTCCATCCCAAACAAAATCCTAAGAACACTGATCAAGTATTTCAAGTTTTACTTACTGAGCTCACTTATGGCTTTATGTGGAAAATGTCATCTAGCAACGTACCTAACAGGATATAAAATGTGTAGAGTTCATAACCAAAACAATTACCTTCTGTAAGGATGTGATCACATATGGAACTTAGAGATCTTTTATGGATCAGGGCCAGGGAATACCCTGATGTTGCAAGAGAGTTTCTGGGAGCTGTATTTGTGGTCTCGTCCCGGCCTCTGCTTTGACAATGCTCAAATTAATTGAAACCTTAATGTTGTTAGTAAAGCTTATTGGATAAGATCCTTGAAGGTGTAACTCTAATAATCTGATCTCTGGTATTAACTTATACACAGTTTATGTTCTATAATCTTTTATAGGACTCTAAAGAGTGAAAAAAGAAAATGACAAACCTGAGCACTTAAGACTGTTAGAAACGAAATTTTTGTGAAACTTCAAATTCATGTTGAAGCCTTACCCCTCACTGTGACAAGACTTGGGGGTGAGCCTTTGGGAGATACTCAAGTTCATAGGCGGCCATGTGAGTGATGCCCTCATGAATGGACTAGTGTCCTTAGGAGACACCGGAGAGTGTCTTGCTGTCTATCTGTCTTCACCATATGAGGACACAGAAAAAGGTGGCCTTCCGTAAGCTAGAAAGAGAGTTCTCACCAGAACCTAAACATACTGGCACCCTGATCTCAGACTTCCAGCATCCATAACTGTGAGAAAATAAATTCCTGTTGGTTTAGTCCCCTACCTATTATTGTTTTAATGTGGCAGCCCATGTCGACAAAGACAGATGTCATCCAGGATACTCCTGCTAGGATAGAGCATAAAGAAACGGAGAAGCTGCTGAGGTGACCAAGCTGGTGCTGACGCAGAGATAACACATGATGATAATGTTGACTAGAACTGCATTCACCAAGTGAACACTGAACAAATGAAGATGAATGTTGTACACATTGCAATAATTGGCATTTATTTCCTCTGACTTCATGAGTTAGGCAGAAGTTAGGTCCTCAATGTTGATGTTAGTCTAAGAGGCAAAGAGCCATCAGCTTTTGATGTCAGAGAGTAAGATGTGGTGGTTAATTCTAAATCATCTTGAACAATTTTGCATCGATTCTGGTGCTGGTGATTGTTATTTCTTTAAAAAAGTAGTGACAGGTAATCATCAGGTATGTTAAACTGTTTGTAATTTTCCTGATACAATATTAAACATTTCTTAATACTGATACCACTGTAATTAGCTAGTTACTAATAATAGGACAGAAACAAAGGGGGAGGCCAGATATTATAAGCATGGACATCAGGGCAGCTTCACCAGGAAGCTGTTACCTTACACTCTTCAGGGAACCACCAGTCCAATCGCTGCAAATCACGGTGGGAAGGGGTCCAACAAAGGGAACACGGACACATGTACAGTGCATTGGGACTTGAAAACAGATCATTGGCCAGAGGGGTGGGGCCACTAAAGGCTCGTGAAATTTTGAGAATACATATCCCAAGACAAAGGAATTCTTTCTTCACTTGGTTTTCTGGTCCTTCTCTTGTCTGTCCATGTGGCCGTGTGGACCCAACAAGCAATGGACTGATGGACTGCAACTGGGAGCACAAACTAAGCTGCCCTGATGCTGGTTGGACTGCACCACAACAGGGAATGAAAACCTTGAGCAACGGCTTTAATTCTAGCCCTGTTGAAGACAAAGCTGTAGTTTTTGCTTGGTGGGACTAAGGGAAATGGCACCTTGGAAACTCAGGTGTTTGATTCTACAGAAATAAAGCTTTTTATAGTATCTCATCCTCCCATGCGAGTCTCAGAAAATTCCTTTTCTTATGACATCGCAAGAAACCCACATGCCCCAGCAGCAGGTGGGGATAGGGAGCACTCCTTACTGATAACAGTGCTGGCTGGCACTCCTCTATGACATTTTATCATTTTCTATAAAGAGAATCTTCAAAGTTCCTTTGCCTTATTGTTAATTAATGTTTTACTCTAACCCTCATGAGGCCAATTTCTTCTTTAGGGATGTTGATGAAGCCATCATAATCCGTTATTCTACCCACTTAAAATGTTTTTTTTTTAATCTTTATAAATTGTTTGATTCATTCAAACATTATTTGAATGACTTTCACCAAAATTCTTTATTCAGATTTGGTTTTCTTTCTTTCTTTCTTTCTTTCTTTCTTTCTTTCTTTCTTTCTTTCTTTCTTTCTTTCTTTCTTTCTTTCTTTTTAGTATAATGATGAAATAATGATATTTCAAGACTGGCAGTATTCTATCCTTTTCAGATACATACAGTAGTAATGCAGAATCTGGAGAATGTGATCTATTCACCGGTAACTTTGAAATCTGAAATCAGACCTGTTTGAGAATATGCAGGGTAGAAGTGATAGTTTCCAGTTAGATATGGAGAGAAGCTACCAATCTCATTATGTGCAGATTGTAGTTCCTCATGGGGCCAGAAGCACTCTATATAACCAGTGACATTTTATTTATTCATTTATTTATTTTTTCTTTATTGTTTTTCAGAGAGAGAGGAAAGGAGAGGAAGAGAGAGAGATGGAAACATCAATGAGAGAGAACATCAATTGGCCACCTCCAATGCCCCCTACTGGGAATTTGGCCCACAACCTGGGCTTGTGTCCCGACCAGAAGCCACCAAAGGCACCTCAGACGGGTTACACCTGGTTTATTCGAGAGCAGATGACTTTTGCCCTTTGAATAAGTCTAAGCTAAGAACTTTTCTGAGGAAGGGGTCACTAACTAAAATTTTTGAAAATAGAATTAGTAGCCTGGGCCATTGACCTGCAAATTACAGCGATTTACTGATATAGTGCATAAACACCCTGTTTTGTCCAAATGGCAAATCTACTCCGTCCCAACGGACAGCTGTTTTAACAAGAGCTGGAGAAACCAGGGCCTGCAGAAGACAGAAGGTCCAGCAGCGCGACAAGGATTCCAAGCGGCTGCAACTGTGAGTCCCACGATCATGGTATTTAAGGTTCAAAGCATAAATTATTTTCCAAGAATAAATCCTTCTTTATTAAAATCACAATTTAAAACCATGAATTTCTTCTAAATATATAAGGAAACTAAATTAATGAGTAAAACTGATACTAATATTAATTCTGGAATGGTAATGTATACTTTATGCAATACCCGCTCTTATATTCTTCTCACAGAAAACCTGTAATTAGGCAGGTCCTGTATTCCTTTCTCACTGCAAACCAGATTAAACTGAAGGTTGCAATTCTTTGTAAGTGATTTGCCCCAAGTTACAAAAATCATGCCAAATTTTAGAACGAAATTCCAAATGTCATTTAAAGGACTGAAATATCATTTTGTGTTTGTTAAGTGACTCCTTATCAACACGGATTTTCAGCGTTGGGTTCTTCTGCAGGTGTGATACGTTCTCCCGGTGTGAAGGGTTTGGCTCTGCTCAGAGCCGGCAGCTGGAGTTGGGCCTTGATGCGTCTCGGCAGCTGCTTTCTGAACCCTTGAAGCCAGACTCCTTCCCTCTGCTTCCGCTCTTCGGGCTACTGTTGATGTCATGTTATCTTTTCTGCAGAAGCTGCTATGCAACTTTCCATAAATAATGCATTTATGGTAAGGCTTCCACTTAATTTCTCCTTTGCCTTCCTCCTTTGTTGCTTCTCCTCCCCCAGTGACACCTAGTGGGTCTTTGTTGACTTCCATGTTGTTTTCCAAGAAGGTATCTTTATTTGGTAATACAGACCCTATTACTTCCTGGTACCCACTCATTTCTCTTTAGCGTATTTAGCACCACATTAAATTCTTAGTAGAGGTGAACAATGTGATTTATTTTGCCCTTATTTTTTTCTTTTGTAAACTTGTACTCGTAAAGTGATGAGGCCATATTTTCTCTGCAAGTTTTCATCATATGTTTTGAATGAGACACCAAAAATGTTTGAGAGACCACAGCATGCATAACAAATGAGGTGCATCATCGAAGCTGCAGTGAAAGTTCAGAGGAGTGGTGGGTGAAAGTAGCATTTTAAATCAGTCTTGAATAAAGTTATGGCTCTGTTGCTTATCCAGAGCATAGAGGGTGGATAATGAATTAAATCGTCTGAAAAGTAATATTACTTTGGTCCCCAGGACCTGAAGAATCTCTGATACAGTGCCACGGTGCATTAAATGCACAATAAACATTTGCTGATTAAATGAATCCACTAGTACAATTTTTTTAATTGAATTTATTGGGGTGACATTGGTCCTCAAAACTACAGGTCTCAAGCATTTGACTCAATAAAACATCAGCTGCCCACTACATCATGCACCATCGACCTGAGCAGTCTCTTCCTGTCCCCAGTTCCCATCCCCTGCCCAGCTCCACCTGCCTCCACTCCCCTTATTTCTCCTTTAATGAAACAAGATATTGAGTTTGTATAAAAAATAGTGGTTCAGATAAGACCTCTTCTGCTGGGTAATGGGAAAAAAAGATAAGAAAAAGTTATCTTTTAAAATAAAAGAATATAAAAAAGAGTATAAAATGAATGGGATATATTATCCTTAAAAGTCTTCTTTAGAAATGATTTGTAACAAATAGTTAACTTTCAGTAATCATTTACTATTTGCCAGATATTGTGCCAAGCTTTTCAGAGGCATTTTTAAAAAATTAATGTTCATAGCAAACTTATATGGGTACCACCAAGACATCCTAATTTGCAAATAAAAAAACACATTTTATTTGTGCTAACCTTCACTTTTAGTTCCAGGAATAATATAATTTAAAGAAGATAGTGCCTGGAATATTACCAAAACAACAACAGCAACTTTATTAACTTCAGTTTTGTTTCTGCTCACCTGAAAAAAACAAGGAATGCTGTGATTAGCAGAGAGAAAAAAAAAAAGAAATTGGCAAAGAAGTTCTTATTATCATTTGTCTGTATGTCTATTTTGTTTATTTCTACCACAATTTTTATGGTTTCCTTTCTATAGTTTTTTGGGGGTTATTTTATTAAAAGTTTACTTAGTGTCAAGTCAGATGCCCACCTACTTGCCACTGTTTTTCTCCTATATATAATTTCTATAAAATAACAATTTACTTTAACTCATAAATTTTGAGGAGGAATAAATTTTAAAATATTGAATTATAAACTTTAAGTTTTAATTTTAGGTATTGTTTCTAACATAATAGTATATTATTATGTAGAGAATGTAGATTAAGTCACAATGCATCATTGTCACCAATGTAATGTGGAACAAAATTAGACAGGCACAACAAATACATACCTAAAATTCACATAAAATTCAAAATCAAACAAAATGATTGTTTGTCTTTGGGAAGCATGTAGAAACTCGGTGGGGACATAAGGGAAGTTTTGAAAATACTGGTACTATTTTCTTTCTTGATCTTAGGTCCAGTGACAAGGCTGTTGGTAGTTTGTGAAAATTCATCCAACTGTATATACTTGTGATTTATACACAATTGTGTATGTTTGTAATAGTTCAGAAAAAAACTGAAAACTTTCAATGAATTTGTTTATAGCAGATTAGACCGAACTAAAGACAGAATTAGTAGAATAAATTATAAATTTAAGCAATTAGAGTTTATAGCACAGAGATTCTACGAGAAAATTATGAACAAGAAATGATAAGATATGGAGAGGAGAGTGAGGGTTTTCCTATTATAATGCCCCTTTCTAATGTGCCTTTGTCACTGCTCCCATCGAGATACAGGGTCTAGTTCCTCACGGCTTGAATCTGAAATGACCCTTAGACACGATTTGATCAATAGAATGTGGCAACGGTGATAATGTTTTACTTTCAAGTCTACTACTTGGAAAACCTTGCAATTAACTTGTCCTTAAGCAGCAAACAGCTGCTGGGTTTACTCATCACACTTCACACATTTTCTCAGTAAGTAAGACAAACATACCAAAAGATTTTAGACAGTTCATAACTTCTGATAGAACTGGCAACTTGAACTTCACGCTCTCATTAATCTCTTGCCCCTGAAGTTTCGAAAGGATGATTCAAAGTGGCCATAGGTGAATTCTGAGCACCGTCCTCATCCGTATCCTGCTTTGGATTCCAAAGGTTGGGGAGCCCCCAGACTCATAGAGGCTGCTAAGAAACTTGCCCAAACTGTGTTTCAAATGACAATATTTATTACTCTGGGATGTAGAAAGTCTTCTCTGAAAGCAAAGTACGTACTATCTTGCTTATCTCCTTACACAAACAGTACTAAGTGGATTTTGTCGTAAAAATGACCATTTGTGGTTGTGAGACCAACTCATAAGAGGTGAGCTTTGAGTCGGGCTAGAAGCACCGGCGACACACTGATTGTCATGTGAGGCTGGTCACACTCTTGAAATCAGAGCAATGGTGAGACAATGGGATATACTGAAGCAAGTTATTTCTCCAAGACCAAGCAACTGAGCCTTGCCAGAAATGTAGGGTCAAATTTGTATTTATAATTTATGTTTTATAACTTACCCAGTATCAGCGCTTGCCTGAGTTGTTGGTCGTAATGTGTTGCTCTGTAATAACAGCTAATGCTGGGTGAGTCCTCCTGATAGAGGAGGTCAGCAAAGCGTTAATTTTGATTACATGATGTGGATTACAAATTTTAAAAAGATGGTCATGCATGGATCAGTACAATACACTGAAATGTTTTGAAAAATACTAATATGGTAATATCAGTAATTGCTTAATGCCAAGTTATTGAGTACCCATGAGAAAGAAAAACACATTGGATTGCATTATGAGGGGAAATTATAGTAGGAGAACCTTGTAATGATAGTTTGGAAAAATTTTGATGGGCTGTATTTACTGTAGAGAGAGATGATAAATTTACATGCAAAAATAAATAAACAGAAGAAAAAGTAAAATTGTTTATAGTATTCTGTACCTCTTATATTGTTTTATCCTCAATAATCAAAGTTTAAGATAATTAGACATGTTGGTTAAACACATACTACTCATTAATAGAGTAATTATCATATATTACCACAATACGTTAAGAGTGCATATCTTAATACCTGGTTTATTATGCAAATACATTAAATTGTTTAACTCATTGTTGCAAATCATGAGCATTGCTAGAATTCAA
This sequence comes from Molossus molossus, assembly GCF_014108415.1. Taxonomy (NCBI): domain Eukaryota; kingdom Metazoa; phylum Chordata; class Mammalia; order Chiroptera; family Molossidae; genus Molossus; species Molossus molossus. The sequence goes on from NW_023425344.1 coordinate 22,795,895, forward strand.
CTCATAGAATTACTGGAAAACCTACTAGAAATTGTGTGGTAAAAAAAGAGTTAAGAAGGCAGAGGAATAAAATCCAGTATGGTTGCTTATACTCACATGATACCAATTAGTGTTTTCCCAACACTGAGTATCAAGCAGCACAGTGTGACTTACATTTCCATTTTGATTTAACACGTTTTCGCTAGGTGTTTAGTGGTTCATGGGTATGAGGATTTATTTTGCCATTCACTGAGATCTCAGTTGCAGCTGTAATATTCCTGACTTATCTGAGCTTTTCCACCTCAAGTTTAAGAAAAAAAAAAAAATTACCATTCCTCAAGGCACTAAATTACTTTTAGTATTACAATTTCTAGTCCTTTGTCTCTCCTTGATCCTGTGACATTTTTTTCATGTCTCCTCTTGTAGTGCACTTAAGCAGAGCTATTTTGATTAAACAACTCCCCAGAGAAGTGAGATTATAATACAATAGTCTTCCAAACAGGTTATTCTTGAGTACATATTGCCATTATGCAGTGCAGCTATAAAATCAGTATTTCATAAATGCGTGTTTCTATGAAATCTGCCAAGTAGATGAATATCTCTTTCATTGTTCCTGACATCATTGAATTATAAATAATAAAGTGAAGTTTGAATTGTTTATTTGCAATAGAATAGCTCTGAGAAAAATTTCAGATATCAATGATATAGTAACCTCCAGAAAAGACAGTAACTTTTAAATTACAGTGAACACTATCTGAAATAATTTTCCTTAAATTGGGCAATTGCTCAGAATTGCCATAAATCAATTCTCCAAATCCAATAGAGTTAAAATGAGTGGTGAGTACATTTCTATTGAATTCTTTTATTTTTTTTAAGATTCAATCTGTCTCAGTGTTTAGAGTTATGACGACATTAAATTGGCAAAATAATTACTAATTAACATGGTTTCACCAGAGCAGAACCCTGCGCTCCTAGTCAGGTCCATTATTCTTCTGAAAAATGGGTTTGTACCTTTTTAAAAACAGCTCCCAGGATATGTACTCTTCCTTCTTAATTTCAAAAGATGACTATCATTATACACGTGGAAAATTTCAAATATTAAAGTAAACATAACACAATGTAATTAAATCTTCAGAATTGGACTTTGTTACTAAAATAAAGCTAAAAATAAAAAAATTTAACTAGTGAGACAAATTATTAACCTTTTTAACACTTTTCATATAGTTAGCTGTTTAATAAAGACCATTTATATTAACTCTTCAACGTATCAGACATTCATGAAGCCTGATTTCATTTTCCCCATTTCTTATAGTCGTCTTATTCTGCCTGCCTCAGAAACAGTGACAAATTCCTGACAGAATAAAATGTAAGCAAATCCACAATGTTTCAGCCATGCAAGGTGAATGAATTCTGGAAATCTAATGTACAACAATGCGAGTATAATGAACAATATTGCACTATGTACTTAAAATTTGCTAAGAAAGTAGATCTTAAGTGACATCACTAAAAAAAAAAAAAAGAAAATAATAACTGTGAGGTGATGGATATGTTAATTAGCTATATGGTGGTGAATATTTTACAACATATATGTACATCAAATCATCAAGTTGTATACCTAAAATATAAGCAATTTTTAACTGAAAAGTATACTTCAGTACAGCTAAAAAATTTCTAAGTAAGCAAAGCTGTTGTTAATCTGTGACAAAGTACAAAAAAATATACCTCTTTGAGTTACTGTCACTTAGTAACTTTTTTGTGATGTATATTTTCTCACAATGCTTTTTTTTTTTTTTTTTTAATGTTTACCAGTTTATTATAAAAGGATATGATAGAGGCCAGATGGAGAGATGTATAGAACAAGGTATGGAGAAAATGTGCAGAGGTTCCATGTCCTCTCCAGGTGCACCCCTCTTCCAGCACCTCCATATGCTCAGCTACCCATAAGCTCCCTGAACTTTGTACCTTTGCGATTTTTATAGATTTTCATCATTTAGGCATGATGAATCATTAACTCAATTTCCAGTCCTTCTTCTCTTCCAAGTAGGATAGGGGATGGGGATGAAAATTCCAAGCTTCTAATCATGGCTTGGCCTTTCTGTTGACTAGCTCCCATCTAGGAGCTCACCTGACTAGAACAAAAGATACTGCCATTACCCGGGAAATTTCAAAGGATTTAGGAACTCTGTTTCAGGAAGCAGGGTCAAAGAGCAAATATTAGAACAAAAGATGCTCATAGTGCTCTTATCACTTAGAAAATTACAGGAGTTTTAGGAGTTCTATGCCAGGAGACAGGCGTGGTAGAGTGGAGAGCAATATATATATTTTCTATTATCTCACAGTCTCTCACTCCCTTCTTCAACCCAATAAAGATTTTTTTTAATGTTATGGTCCAGTCTCAACTAGGGGAAACCCATTATTTTACACTTTGGAAAGCTTGAGGCTAGTCATTTCTTTCTGTGCCTCTCATTCATCCTCTGGAGGCCGAATTTAGATGCCTTCTACTTCTGCAAAAGCAGGGGCTGAGGCTGACTTGTGCATGACGGTATCACCAAGGCCAAACCCAGCACAAGGTCTGGCACATCATAGGAACCCTCCGAACATGTATTGACCATCACACCTTGTTCAGTACTTTTTCTGTCAACTGGCTTTCCTCAATGCCAACTTTCCTCTGAACCTCTGCCCGGAGACCTCTCATTAAATTGCACACAAGGCTGGCACTCTACAACCTCAGCATCTCCACAAAATTTCTTCTGCTGCTCCTCATCTTAGCTGACACATAACTTGTGAAAGATGCTGCTTCATAGAAGCTTCATCATGTAAAGGGCCTGTTCCTTATTTCACATTTTCACATGCCAAAGGACCACAAGAAGTGAATCAAAATTCTACTGTCCTAATATGGCCATTGTTTTCATTCTTCCCCAAAATTTATGATCTGATCTAGTCATTTACAATGCTTCTTTTTGGAAAATAAAAGTCCACATGTTTTTCTGGTGCTCTTTTTTTTTTTTTAGTTGATTAAATTGAGCACTACCTGGTATTAATTTTTGGAGATTTAATACACTTGGGTAAGTGCTTAGGAATTTTGATTTGTTTATTTTATATCTCCTTGTGTTGCTGCAGAAATTAATTTTTCTGTCACCAGTGGGAGCGAGGTTCTTGTGGTATCTTGAGAAAGGGAATTTTCTAAGACTCGCATAAAAGAATGAGTGATTTTTATTTGCACAGAGTTATATCCTTTGGTTTCTAAAGTCCCAGTTCCCTCAGACCAGTCCTGGAAGAGACGTATCTGGGGATTCAGCAGAGCTAGAAGCAGGGCCAGTGTCCAGACCTTCCGTCCATGGTGGAGCTGAGTCTGGCAGAGCATCAGGCCTCAGACTAGTCCCCGTCCATTAGTCCATGGTGTGGGTCCCACATGGCTGTGGGTCACGTGGGCAAAGGCAGGGGAGTGTGCCAAAAGCCAAGAGGGAGCTCTTCCTTAGTTTAGGAGCTTAAATATTCAGATTAGATGCCCCGCTAAGACTGACAAGGTAAGCATGTTCCCAGTCACTCAGACTTTATTGGGCATACGAAACTGTCTCTGTCCATTTCCTTTCCCCAGGATCTGCAGGGGACAGACCTGGAGAGTGTTAACTGCAGCTTCCTTGCAAAGCTGTATAAATGGCATGCCTATATTATCTGGTCTCCCTTTACACCTTCCCTGTTAATAATAACCAGGTTATTAACTATAGCACTTGGATTAAGGCTAACAACACAAACCACAGAGAATCATAGCAGAACTCTAAAGCTAATCAAAGAAAAAAAATCCTTTCTATTATTTCGCCAATTAAAGCTGAAAGTAAAATTTGAAGGTTTATTTTGCTTGCTATTTTCTTTTACTTAAAACTAACAATTTCATCGTGGTTGGGGAATCTGTCTAGTTTTTTTTGCATAGAATCATGTATTTGTTAAATAATGCATTTAAAAATGTTGTCAGTTTAGGGAGGAGAAGGGTGCAAAATGTCCTGTTTTTCCCACTGAAATATTTGCCAAGTACATTGAACTGGAAACATTTGAAATGTACACTGACTCTCTAGAATATCCTGAGCTGTGATTGTGCATTAAAAATAAATAAGATCAATAGGAAGGAAGAGAAAGTAGTTGCATCAAGGATAAAATTCTTCTGTGCGTGTGTGTGAAAATATTAAAAGAAAAGACTGCTGTATCCCGATTCATCTGCGCTGACGGGCCGGCACCGAAACCGATGTGCTGCCCCTCCATCAGCCCTCCATCACTGCCTCTGGGATCCCACAGCTATTACGCTCTCCTTGGGCTCGACCAAACCAGAACACTGAAACAGAACACTCACTGGATATCTAAATTAATGAAACCAGGGCTAGAAAAGAAGGGCTAGGCCATTTGAGATATGTTTGCTCTCATAAGAGAGAGAGGTGCCCGGGAGGTCAAGAGCCCGTTTGGTCGTCAGTTCCGAGTGTTCCAGCGGTAAGAAGAAAGTGTTCTATATTTTACCGGAGTTCTTGAAATTTTCCTTCTTTTCTTTATTTTTACTATTCCATTTGTAACACTCTTGAAAATACAATAGATGCAGAAATCTCAACTGTCACTTTTCTCTTGGCTGAATAGAGAATTTCTGAATATTTTCACATAGATCTCTTATTTTTCATTTTGCTATCAGTTTTGGTAAAATTAATAATAAAATTTTTTACATGATACTTATGTTTTGCGTATATTTTACACTTATTTGTACATTAAAATGTTCTTTCTTATTAATTTATTTTATACTAACACTGACATATATCAAGAAAAAAAGTGCAGAGAATGACATTAAAATCATATCCAATTATTGCTTATCATGCCATGTTACTTTTAATTCCAGCTAAAATTACATCTAATGAAATTTTATTTTTCCATATAGAATATATAATTAATTTTAATGCAGAATTATTTTAATATACTAATGTTGCAAATCCAGTGTGCTTAGAATTATTTATTCCAAAGGTATATAACTTCAAACTTATCTATTTCATAAAATCTGGACCTTCAAATATTACTTCAGAGTAATGAAGTATATATAAAGTAAAAAGTGAAAATCAAGGTCAGGAACAGAATCTAAAACTATTAAATGTATCCAAGTTTCTATTGCTACAAATAAATTAGAGATTAAAATGTCATTCGTTAGGGAAAATAATTCAAGGAGGTTTGTCCTTAAGAATATCATTTTGGTATCTTTACTAATTGTTGGTAGAGTTTTCTCTTTCCTCAATCTGTCCATCTTCCTTTCTTCTTGCTTGTGAGCACCTGGCATGGATTCAGTTGAAGCAGAGCTATGCAAAATAACCACTTTTCAGAAGACATATTGTTTCACAAATGACATTTACTCTTTCTTGACACAATCAGAAGTTTTCCTAAAAGGTGAACACTCCTAACATGGAAAAACGTTTAGTAAAACAAGCAAATTTTACAATATCATTGTCATTGTCATTACTATAAAACTATTATAATAATAATTCATTGCACTTAAAAATCAAGAAAACCATCTTATCATATACATCCACATTCTGAGCTGAATAACTCTTATTTCCCACACGTGTCCTTTAAGACTGCCCAGGCCCATGCATGTTTTAAGTTGTTGTTTCTAACCAACACTTTTGTTTACATTTTACATTTGACCACAGTCATTTTTTTTTTTTTTTTTTTTTTTGGTATATGCCCCTAGCTGGAACTGAACCCCGGACTCTCTGGTCCGCAGGCCAATGCTCCACCTGCTGAGCCAAACCGGCCAGGGCCACAGTCATCTTTTCTTTGTTTTCCGATCCCAATCCCTGTTCATACTAATCTTTTGGTATTAAGGCTGCTGACGAGTTTGGCTCTGCCGGTTGTGACTGCCTGGCCAGCCTCTGAGCTGCAGAATTTTCTCCCGATGTAAGTGCCTACTGACACGCTCTGCTGCTTCCCAGTTCAGGGTAACTCCCGGCACACTGATGTCGAAGAGGAACAGAACATGCCACTTTGGTATATTGATTATTGTGAGCTGTAGGCAGTGAAAAAGCAATGAAAGTAGGAAGCGGCTTTTTCTGAGCTCCCCCCACCTGCCTCAGGACAGATCCTCCAAAAGGAACTCAGTTGTCATAAATCCCCTCCTGGGAATTTCATCAAACAGGCAACATTGACTCTTATCAATCTGTCCCACATACCACACCCAGACAGTCTTTGTCACAAACGATCAGATCTCCCATCTATCCCTCAGGGCCCATTAATCTTCCCTAAAAATCATTTCCTCTCCCCTAAGAAGCTTACATTCCTCCTCCTTCCCTACTGAGATGGTGTTTCCTCCTGCACCCAAAAGCCTTCTCTTTGCCTGACTCACTTTTCCCTGGGTACCTCCGAATACACAAGGGATGCACATGGATAAGCCTCTATTGTAAGCCTCTATTGTTAATCTGCCTTTTATTGGGGGCTAAGGGTTTCAGCTAAGAAGGTGGTAGTAAAATATTTTCCTCCCCTAGAATGTCTATGTGTAAAATTATATCCTTTGCTCAAATATCCTTTATAATCACAATGTTCTCACCTTATCTTCAATAAAACATATACAAACAAACCTATTTTCTTATTTTAGTAAGAATAATAAAACCCCTTAAATTCCATTGAATATCATTTACAGTAGCATGAAAACTATGAAATACTTAAAGATAAATCTAGTAAAAGATATTTATACATCTGCAGGACTGTGCACTGACTGAAAACTATAAAACATTGCTGAGCGAAATTAAAATAAATGGGGAAACAACCTTTGCATAGGTGGATGACTAAATGTTAATTAAGATGTCAATTCTCCTCAGATTTATCTATAGATTCCCCAATCAAGATGCAAAAAAAGCATATTTGTAGAAATTAATAAGTTGATTCTAAATTTTGGAATCCGCCAAAATACAAAAATTAAAATCTTTAAAATGGTCGAGATGACTTAGAAACAGAACAAAGGTGGAGTACTAACACACCTGTTTTTAGACATGTAATAAAACCACAGTATTCAACACAGTGTGATGTTGATGTCAAGATACATAAATTGATCAGCGGAGTAGAAGGCCCAGAAGTAGATGCACATGGGCCCATTTCAGATTTTTAAAAAACCTGACTGCTGATTTTTGGCAAAGGTAAGATGGCAACTCATTGACCAAGTATAGTCTTTTCAACAAATAACACTCAAATATTTGGATAATCATTTTCAAAAATATAAATGTCAATCCATATTTTATTCTGTGTAAAATTGGAGTCAGAATGTATTATACACCTAAATGTAAAACCTAAAGCTATAAAAGTTCTAGAAAACCTAAGGGAGAAAATTTTTGTGGTTTTGGATTATGGAATGATTTCTTAGTTATGACACCAGAAATATAATGCATTTCCTCCAAAAAAAAAAAGAGACAGAGAGAGAAACTGAGAACATCTACTCTTTGAAAGACACTGTTAAAAGAACAAAATGGCCAACTTCTGACTAGAAGAAAATACTTGTGAAGTACATATTAGATAAATACATTGTACCTAGAATATATAAAAACTTTCACCACTGAACAATAAAACTGGCAAAATATGTAATATTTAATTGAATATTTAAGTTGTAACTTCACCAAAGAAAATTGTGTGTGTATTGGCTAGAGTTTCATCGAGAAGAGGGAAACTCTATTTAGGAGATTTGGGGTAGTTTTTACTATTTTTCAGTAATTTATACCTAAAAATTTAAACATGGTTCTACTTTTTTTCTTGTTGAACTCTATAAAACAGAGGTGAGAAAAGCAAATTGATCTTCAAATGGATAACTTGGTTAAAAAAGAGTTAGCTCATTAGTTAATAAGATCTTACTGTTTTTAATTTATATAAAATACCTGTAATTCTATTAAGCATTTTTGGAGACCATGGTCAGCGGGGAAAAATAAAACAAAACAAAACTTGATTGTTTTGAATCAATACAATACCATATTTACATTCGTTTATGCGGTTTAATTACTCCCCTTTAGTTTTTTTTTACCAGCATAAGCAGTTTTATACTGCAGTGGCCAACCAGAAAGCAAGATATTTAAGAAAATTACCAAGTAGAAAACATTTGCTGCCCAAAGCTCTATTTCTGATCAAAAGCCTTTTAAATTTAATCTGATTTTTTAAATTGCCATTATTTCCTTTTTGTCATCAATTTTTCCTTGAATACATTTTAGTCATTAAGGGACACAAAATGATGAATGGTTTTATGCAGCAAAGACCTTAAGCTTTGGGGAGGGATTTTTATTTTCTTATTCCAGATATAATCATGTTGATGCTATTTGTCATGGACCAAAACTGGACAGCTTAGTATTTTAAAGTTAGCCCTTTCTATCAATCATTTCTGAAAGAGCAATGACATTAGCACTGCAGGCTTCACAATATTGATTATTCTTAAAGTTATGACTCCAAAAGTTCAGTGTGATAACATAACCTATTTCACCAATGAAAAGGTTGGAGGGCAAAGGGTTACACTTTTATCAACTCAACAAACAACCTTTGGCCCAGCCAAACAGCATGTGTCAATTCAAGATGTTGTTTTTGAAATTTATTCAAATATGTTTGGAGATTGGAAATGATTAAAATTTGAATCATATTTAATTGTTTTTAATAAGTGACTTTGCTCTACATAATATAAAAGTAATAAAGAGTATCATTGTTACTTTATTTTTATTTGTATAAGTTAATAAAAGTTAATCACACAAAGTTAAATTTCAGACCTCTAAGACATGTTCCCCAGAAATGTCTGAATTACTGGCATGAGAAATCTATTATGTCATCCTTTTTCTCTACTAATATGCCACTTACACATACAATGTAAACTCTTGAGGTATAGATAGATACCAACTCTCCAGGTATTTTTATTATTAATAATAAGATTTTAATGTTCTCTAACTACAAAAGTACTGTGTTGCCCATTTGCAACACAAGAATGAAACAAAATGCAAGTTCAAGGTTATTCTTCAAATACTTGGATCTCAAAAAAAAAGCCCAACATATTATAGAAAAAAATTAAAAATACCAACCCAACATTACTTATCTTTTCAAATTTTGTGAAGAAGATAAAACATACAAACAAAATATTGCTATCTATTATTTCTATTGTTTAATAAAAGCAATAAGGATATATTGTTGGTCAAAGGGTACAAAGTTCTAGTAATAAGATGAGATGAATAAGTTCTGGGGAACCTAATGTATAGCATGGTGATTATAATTAACAATACTACACCATATACTTGAAAGTTGTTAAGACAAATCTTAAATGTCTCATCACAAAAAAATAAGTAAATATATGAGGTGATGGAGTTGTTAACTAACCTTTGTGTGGTAATCAGTTTGCTATATATACATATATGTATGTTTATCAAATCATCACATATACACCTTAAAATTACACAATGTATATGTCAGTTATATCTCAATAAAGGTGGGGAAAAGGAGCAAGAGGACATTTTTAAACCAAAATTTAAATAAAGTTGAAAGGTAAAAAAGTAAATTGTTTTATTTAAAATTCACCTCATTGTCTTCATTGTTATTTCTCAGCATACTAAAACAAACAAAAACAAAGGAACAAACTAATATATTGCCACTAATTCCCACCAGCTTTTTTAGACTAGCAAATAAACCATAAATAGTCCTAAATCTACCATCTGATGATGGTTTACAGAATGTAATCAAAGTCTGATCCAAATAAGTCTTCTCCCCATTGCCCCCCTTTTACAGGTTCTAACTTGCATACATGTCTATTGTAAAGTTATGTTATGTGATTCTGTTGCTTTAATTTGGTTTTTATTGAATGGTTTTAGATTTATAGAAGTAAGAACGTTTGACCTTTGAACAGCACAGGTTTGAACCACATCGATATTCTTTAATAAATATATACAGTATTAAAATATATTTTCACTTCCTTATGATTTTCTTAACATTTTTTTCTCCAGCTAATTTTTTGTATTAATATAGTATATAATTCACATAACATGCAAAATTGGTGTTAATCAACTGTTTATGCTAATGATAATGCCTCAGGTCAACATGAGGCTATTAGTAGTTAAGTTTTCGGGGAGTCAAAGTTATACATGGGTTTTTGACTGCACGTGGGGACTTGGCAGCCCTACCTCTTCATTGTTTAAGGGTCAACTGCACTTGTTTTCATGCATATCATCTTTTTTAAAATTTATTTTTGTTTCCTTTATTGATTTTAGAGAGAGAGGAAGTGAGAGAGAGAAAAGATAGAAACATTGATGAGAGAGAACATCGACTGGCCACCTTTTGCATGCACCCCACCGGGGATTTGGCCCACAACCTGGGCATGTGCCCTGACAGGGAATCAAACCAGTGACCTCTTGGTGCATGGGTCAATGATCAACCACTGAGCCACACTGGCCAGACATCACACCATTTTGACCTATCCCTTGAACGTGGGTTATTTAGCACAGCTGCTGATAAAAATTACATACCATGGAAACTCACTTCTCTAACAAATAATTAAAATATACATTATGTATTATGTCATCTTAATCCTTAACTCCATTTCTAACTCTGACTTTTATATTTTGATTATAGTTAATTATAATACTTCTGTGACTTGCATTTATGAGAACATCCATTGTGAGCATGAGAAATACTTCTGTGACTTTTCTACTTTAGAGCTAGAAGGAACTTTATAAACATTAAATAATTAATTCTCACAACACTCACAGCAAAGTTTAATAATCTCACTTTATAACCATGGAAATGAGAACAGAATGCTAAAGTGACTTACCAAATACATTAAAGTGCCTGTCAGGCCTAGGAAGAGAACTTGGAGTGTGAGTTCAGATTTGTAGGTGCTCTAAAAGAAACTAGTTATTAAAAAGATTAAAGGATATTATTTGTAATTAATATGCTCAGAGTTCTTGAGAGGATTACATCTTGTGCTTCATTATGTGCTGCTGAGTCGAGTGGCCTAACTTTCTGAAGGAATTGGAACATTGGTAAATTTCATTACTAGGAGACACAAACCAGAAGGTGTTTTTTTAAAAATGTTTTTACTGATTTTTTTAGAGAGAGAAAGGGAGAGAGATAGAAATACCGATGTGAGAGAGAAACATTGATGGACTGCCTCCTGTATGCTCCCCACTGGGGATGGAGCCCGAAACCCCACATGTGCCCTGACTGGGAATCGAACTGGGACCTCTCAGTCCATGGGACATGCTCCATCCACTCAGCCACACTGGCCGGGCAGAAGGCTTTTTCTTTAAAAATTTTATTCTACTCTCTCCTTGTATTTTGGCCTAAATTCAGTACGTGATTTTTGAGCTGGATTTCACACTTCACTGTGCTTCGCGTTCTATGATTCATATTTCACTTTTCACATTCACGGGAGTAAGATGAGTTACTTGAGAAAAGCTCATGCTAGGGGTAGAATAAAAAATATAATATGATATACCAATTTGGGGGGTTAGAAAGGGACATGTTTTCTTATAAAACTAATTTTCTTTGCACTCAAAATAGCTATGGTTGCAGGGAGAAAACAGCACTGTTAATGGGAAACATTTCAGAAACAGCTTACTCGGCACTGACTTAAGCAGATGAAAAAGATACTTTAAATGAGAAGCTAATAGAGAAGGCTGAAGATTGGAAAGCAGTTTTTTTATTTTTCCATACCCCACAAGGCTGATCAAGTATAGAGAGTTCATTAAAGATACCACTAGAAGGATACTTTTTAAATAAGCTGAATTTGACATTACGCGGTGGCCTGTTATGTCAGGGATTTCTCACACAAAATCAGAGCACTCTTAAGTTCATGGTTTTCTACCTATTTTATAATTGAGGAGGGATGGGATGAAGGGATCTTGGATGTCAGAGAAAATAAAATGTAAGCCTAGCTTTGAGTCCAAACTTTGAAGAGAGAGATTACCTATTTTTCTTCTATTTCTAGATCTACTTTTCTGAGATGCAAACATGTCTTTCTGCCGATGACTCGGCCTATTTAGAGGATGATGATACATTCATCTAATTTGGGGGCAAAATTTGAAGAGCAGGGCTTTGTTGGCATGGTCTGCGATGCGAAGGCTGAATAGGACTGTTGTTCTCAGTGACAGCAAAGGTGTTTACACCGATGACAGCCTCACCTGCTGAGCCGCTTTCAGAACACGTGTGGCCACTGCCCTCCCCAGCGCCGGAGTGCCTTCCTGAAACGAGTTCTGGGGTCGCTGCTCTTTTTCTGTTAATCTCTAGGCTCCTGCACTTTGTTGCACAGAGATGAATCTTTAATGAGCAGAAAAATGACATTTCAAATTGAGACAAAATTCGAAAATAAATATTTGCCCGAAAGAAGTTTATTAGGATTTTCAAAGAAAAACAATTCAATTCTATCTTGACCTTTGGGTAGACTACTAGATGATCTTATAGGTGCTTTCAAGTACTGAAAGCTCAAGGATTGTATAATAATAACAGTGTAACTCTTACAATGACCAATTTTAAAAAGTAAAAATCCTTTAAAATTACTGATATTCACAGTAAATCTTATATTTGAAATTTTATTCAAACTAGAAATATGAGGTCATTTTATAATCTTTAAAAAAATTTTTTTTTTCTTTATTGATTTTAGAGAAATAGGAAAGGAGAGGGAGAGAGAGATAGAAACATGGATGAGAGAGAACATCGATTGGCTGCCTCCTGCATGCCCCTCACTGGAGATGGGGCCCACAACCTGGGCATGTGCCCTGACCGGGAATCGAACTGGCAACCTCCTGGTGCATGGGTCAACGCTCAACCACTGAGCCACACCAGCCGGGCCATTTTATAATCTTATGCTATGAAGCCTATTTTCTATTCCTATTTTATGAAACATTCAGTGTATGTATACCTATAATACATATAATTTTAGATTAGAGAAGTAGTCAAGTATGAACTGCAATTAAAAGGCAAACTCTCTGTTACTCTAAAATAACTAAAGAGCAAAGAATCACATTCTGAAATGTTTTCCAAGATCATAATAATAATTTATTATTTTAATAATCAATCTTGAATTGAGAATTCAGAAATATATTAAGAAATCATATAGGGCATATTTAGCTACTTATCATACATTTATTCAGTTTATGTAAAACAGCACCTAAATTTATTTATTTATTTATTTATTTATTCATTTATTCATTTATTTATTATTTTATCCTCACCTGAGGACATTTTTCCACTTTTTGTTCAGATAGAGTGGGAGGAAGAGAGAGAGAGAGAAACATCGACATGAAAGGGCTAAGGGCAATGTAGCCATTCGTATGACCCATCCAGGGCCAGGGACAAACTGCAACCAAGGACAAACTACATGCCCTTAGCGGGAACCGAACCCAGGTCTCTCTGGACTGCAGGCTAAAGCTCTAACCGCTGAGCAAAACCGGCCAGGGCAAAACAGCACCTAAATTAAAAATATATGTATATTTTTGCCCAGCTGGTGTGGCTCAGTGGTTGAGCATCGACCCATGCACCAAGAAGTCGCCAGTTCAATCCCCAGTCAGGACACATGCCCAGGTTGTGGGCCCAATCTCCAGTGGGGGGCATGCAGGAGATGGCTGGTCTATGTTCTCTTTCATCGATGTTTCTATCTCTCTCTTCCTCTCATTCTCTAAAATCAATAAAAAAAAGTATTTAAAAATATATTTATTTATTTATTTTTTTAGAGAGAGGAAGGGAGAGGGAGAGAGAAACATCAATGTGAGAGCAGAACATTGATCGGCTGCCTGTTGCACACCCCACACTGGGGATCAAGCCCAAAACCTGGGCATGTGCCCCTGCTAGGAATTGAACAAGCAACCTTTGGTGCACGAGACAACACCCAACTACCTGAGCCACAGTGGTCAGGGCAGCACCTCAACTTTTATCTAACAAATTTTACCTCATTTAGTATTAAATTACTGTTTTCAAATTCTACATTAAAGACCTTAAATGAAACAAACTGAAGATTCACCTGTCATGTATAATCTTAGAAACCACACAATTTTCCATGGTAATTAGTAGACAAAAAATAATTAATTAATCAGCAATTGAACTGCCTTCCCTTCTCTCGCATGCACTAGCTTCTGTTAATCAATAGGTTTCATTTAAGGGATACATAGTAGTAACAGTTACTAATACACAATTTCCAATTTAAAAAAATTTTTTACTATAGTTACTGGGGTAAAAAAATGTTCACTAAAAGCATTTGTTTTTCCTCTTGAAACAAATGTAACAGATAATTAATAAAATAAGTACTTGATCTATTTGAAATTGTCCTAAAGTGTTTCTCACATTCCATGCCTAATGCTGTTGCAACATTTTCTGAAACCATGATTTTGGGGAGATTCTGACACCTTCCCTATCTCTACATGACAAAAGAACATGAGAGTTGTACTGTGTTTCCGAAATAAAAGAAAGAAGTTTATGACATAACAATCATTGATATCCCATATCAAATTTAAGAGTCAAACACACTATAAATACTCAGAGTTAATGACTAACAACAGATTAAGCTAAAATACTCCTCCCAAACACAACTCATATTGCTCGAATAGTGAAACATACCAAGTAAGATGCCGGCATTTAACAAATTATTTCCCTCTGACAATAACCAGTTTAGAAACGACGGAAGAGGGCAGGTTGAGAATGAAGAAAGCCTCTTTATTATCTTTTCCTCACAAGACAGAAGTACAGAATTCTGAGACACATTGGTTTACATATTTATTTATAGATAATGTTAAGTGAGAATAAGTATGACCTGTTTATATCCATTTCATTTAGTTGTATTCACTACACATGATTAATCAAGGGGAAAGTATCTATTTTGGGGTAGATCTATATGAAATGTAAAAAAAAAAAAAAAAGCTTCCTGAGACATACATTAAAGAGCCTCCATTAGTGATCTGTCATGAGCTCATGCCCATTAAACCTTTGTAAAATATTTCCAATGGTCTAGGATCTGACAAGGCCATTATAAGTTAATTTAGTATGCAATATTTTTGCAAATACATACAACTTTTATTATTTTCAGGAATTAAAAGTCATTCGTAAAAGTGGTTTACATAAAACAAGTTTAATTAAGTAATTTGTTCATTCCCCTGTGACAGTCTTCACACATGATTGAAGACAGGCTGAATAAGCATCGTAATTTTTAATAATTTCAACATGTTCCACTAAACGTGAAAAAAAAAGTTGTAATTGGGAAAGAAATGTAATAAAACTTTCTGCCCCATAAGTGTTATTGAAATGTAATATTAAAAACGAAGTACATATTTGATGAGTGATGCAAGCTCACCACACTTCTTACTTTGAAACTATATTTAATAAAAGAGCAAGACTCAAGGTGTAGGAGCATTGATTATGTTGGGTTTCTCATAAAAACAGCCTGATTTTGCACAGGCAATAATTACAGTCGCGTGGACCAATTATATTCATATTGAAGAAAAACTTGTAACGAAGACAACTTTTCTCAATATCTTTAAATATTAAGCACTTGTAAGGTAAGATTCTAAAGGGAAAATATTAACCATGTGGTTTCCAGACAATCTAAATATGAAAGAATGAAGATGTAGCGCTTATGGTCTAGTGGAAGTAGATTAATGTATAGTTTTATAATTAAGCGAATAATTTGGATATTAATATAAAAATCTCTATCTCATCTCATGCCACTTGTTCTTAGAATTAGTATCCCTTCACATAATAATATTTTGGAAAGTGCTGAAAAGACAATTCCTTTTATCAAATGTATTTTCTCTGCAATTTGTCATGTTTTCATTGCTTTTTTTTTTTTTTTTAATTAATAGACTTTTATAGCCTTAAAAGTCCCCTATGCTATACTCCTCCCAATACCTGGCAACCACTGATAGTTTTACTGTCTGTATAGTTTTGCCTTTTCCAGAATGTCATCTAGTTAAAATCATGCAGTATGTGGTCTTTCAGATTGTCTTTGTTCTCTTAGCAATAAACATTCAAGTGTCTACCATGTCTTCTGGTGGCTTAATAACGCTTTCTTTTTGTTGCTGAACAATATGGCAGCATATGAATGTACCATAGTCTGTTTACTCATTCACCTATTGAAGGACATCTTCATTGCTTCCAATTTTTGGAAATTATCAATAAAGCTTTTATAAACATTTATTAGCAGCTTTCTATGAGCACATACATTTTCAACTCATTTGGATAATTACCTAAAGTGACTGCTAATTGTATGGTTAGCCTATTTTTAGTTTTATAAGAAATAGCCAAATTGTCTTCCAAAGTGGCTGTATCAATTTGCATTACCACCAGCAATGAATAAGTATTTCCATTGCTCTGCAAATTCACCAGCAAGTGGTATTTTCGGGGGTTTTTCTTTTTCTTTTTTCTTTTTTTTGGCCAGGTTAATAGATATGTAGTGGGGCCACATTGTTGTTTTAATTTGCAATTACCTGAGCACATACGATGAGAATCTTTTCATTTGATTATTTTTCATCTGCATGTTTTCTTAAACGATATATCACTGTTCCTATGTTTTCCCCTCTTTTTGTTTGGGTTGTTGGTTTTCTTATTATTGAGTTTTTAGGGTTCTTTGTATATTTCGATTATGTCTTTTAGCAAACATGTTACACCTTGTAATTGTCCCAAGTATCTTGGATATTCATTTCCATATATATATATATATTTCACTTTACATTTCAGATCTGGAAATTTCTAATGCTATATCTTCAAGCTCACTGATTATTTCCTTGGCCATATCCAGTCTACTCATGAGCCTGTCAAAGGCATTTTCCCTTCTGTCACAGAGAGATTTTCTTTCTTTCTTTTTTTTGGGGGGTACGTGCCCCTAGTGGGAACCGAACCCAGGACTCTCTGGTCCACAGTCTGATGCTCCAACCGCTGAGCAAAGCTGGCCAGGGCCTGTTACAGAGCATTTTATTTCTAGCATGTCATTTTCATTCTTTCTTAGCTTTAGTCTCCCTGGTTACATTGCCCATTTGTTCTTATTTGCTGTTCACTTTTTCACTAGATTCCTTAGCGTATTAATCAAGTCATTTTAAATCTCTATTCTGCTATTTTAAAAAATTCTTGCCAAATCTGCATCTGGTTCTGATGCTTGCTTTGTTTCCCAACACTGTGGTTTTGTCTTTTAGCCTGCCTTGTTACATTTTTTGTTGCAAGTCCGGACTTGATGTATCCAGTATAAGAAGAGGTAGATATATCCTTGTGTAAGATTTTTGTTTAATTGGCTAGCAGTTAGAATGTTTTCTTGTTTGTTTTACCTGTAGGTGTCAGGGGCTAAAATTTCTTTTACTATTTTTGTTTTTATTTCATGTCTTTGGATTTTCCTAGAGATTCCTCATATAGGATCTCCTTTTTTAAAAAATCTGTCATTCCCCGTGGTTAGAGAGAGTCCCACTGCTATGGTGCTGAGGGTTGGAAGAGTGGGTGTTCTATGATTAGGTCACAATTTTTTATGGAGACCGAGATGGGCGTTTCCCTTCCTCCACACTGAAGGCTGAGGTTGGATTTTTCTCTTCCCCTAGGTTGGTTAGGCTTCAGTAAAACAGTTTCCTTTAAGGTCAAGTCTTGCCACGGAGAACAAAGAGCATTACACTATTGCAAAATGGCTACATTTTCCCTTTCTCCGCTGGAACTAAAAGATTTTTCTCAGGTCTTGGAAGTGAAAACCTGGCTGCTGGTTCTGGTGGTAAATTCAGGAAGGGAGGGGGGGGGCCTCCTGATGACGGGGCCCTTGAAGTTCTGAAGTCACAAGGGTCTCCTCTATGCCTGCAGCAGTTTCTCACTTACAATTTAAAGCATTCCGACTGATATGGCTTTAGCTGGAGGCGTCTGCTCTGGGCCTGCCCTCTGCTAAGCTTTGATTCCCAGTGTACACCTGTCTCTCCGGTCTTCATGTCAGCAGTTTGCCCTGGGACCTCAGTTCTCAGATGGATCCCCCAAAAGTTGTTGATTTTCCATTTGTTTAGCTGCTTTTTGTTTGCTTGCTTGTTTTATTTTTTTTATTATGTGAATCAGAGTGAGGACTTCTAGGCTCTCTACATCACAGACTAGAGTTTGGTAGCTTTTAAAGTAGAAAAAGCAGATTATCTTTTTCTACAGATTTCGTTACAATGATCATTTGAGATCACTTTGTATCTTCTAGCATTCATGGGAAATAAAACTTTGGGATACTATGTTTTTCATAAATAACTGTTTTCCCCACGTTTTTACTTAGATTACTAATATTTAGAAATAAATTATTGACCTGTTCTTTTATGGCTTTCTTATGTTTCTAGACCCTTTTACTTGTTGACATCACATAACTTTTTTATGTTATATTTTCAAGGACAAGAACGTATCTCTAAAATATACAAAGTTTGGAAAAAGTTGATTTAAAAAAAAATAAAACGAAAAAGAATGGTAACATAATGCTAGTATGATTTGAGAACAAAGTGGAAAACGAATCTAACGTAACCCTGGAACACAGTAGAGACACTATTTTTTTAAAAAGATGACAAGGTATCAAAGGGTTAAAAGAGAACAAAACTGTAGAATGTTGCTGCAGGTCAGGGCGGGTCAAGGACAAGTTTTCCAGGGTACATGATGCCTGAGTTGAAAGTCGGAGTCACGGAGAGGGCGAGTAAGAACAGTCCAGGCAGAGGAAGGGCGTCTGGGAAGAGGGAGAGGACAACTGGGCACATACAGTCGGGACACCTTAGACTGGGGAACTGTGGAGAAGAAAGGGGCATTGATAACCTTTGGGTTTTCAGAAATTCCACTGGAGCATTATATTTCTACACAAGGAAATGCTCTATTGTGGTTCTCCCACACTGTTGTGAATCCCCCAAAAGTACCCGACTGCCAGATTGCTCAGCGATGCTCTGAGAGCCGAGGGGACCCCAGCTCCCTCACCACCCCTGCAGAACAGCCACCGACACCCTCCTTCCATTCTCAGCCAGTCATGGAGGAACGCTTTATCATCTCAGAGTGGCAAAGTCATACTTCATCAAAATTTAAAAACCAATGTTTGTGAAAGACACCATTTCAGAAATGAATAGGTAAGTGACAGACTGGGAGAAATGTTTACAATACATATATCTGAATCCCAGAGTGTAAAGAGAAGAAAACTCCAAGCTAAAAGTACAAAGCAAGGAATGAACAAGAACCACAACAAAAATAAATAAACAAATTAATTTATGAATTAAAAAACACCCAGAGGAATATGTCACAAAGGAAAGCGAATAAGCACATAAAAAATTGTTTAAGATCATTGGGGAAACGCAAGTAAACCCATAAGAGATGACCAGCACGTCTAACTGAGTGTTGGAGAACGTACCTAACAACCACCGCTCTCCTGTAGTGTCAGGGGAGTGCAGAATGGACAATCATTTTGGAAAACAATATGCTCATTTCTTATAAAGTTAAAAATATACCTTCTTACAACTCAGCACTTCTACGGCTGTTTATCCAGGAGAAATGAAATCATATGCCAGTCTAACAACTTTTACAGGAATGGGTAAATGTATTCATAAGTATCAAAAACCAGAAGACAACCCAAATGTCCATCATCAGGTACACAGAGGTTATGCTTATTTATACAATGCACTACTCTGGAATAAAAAGAACAAGTTAGTGATTGATACAATAACCTGTGTAAATCCCAATGTATTAAGCTGCATAAAGAAACCAGAAGCAGAAGAATTCATATTATATTTATAGGAAGACTTGATATTCTGTTCATATGAAGTTTTAGACTGACAGAGGTCTTCAGTCGTGAAGAAAGCAGAACAGTGGTTGTTTCTTCAGACTGG
The DNA here is from genome assembly GCF_014108415.1 of Molossus molossus. Lineage (NCBI taxonomy): Eukaryota > Metazoa > Chordata > Mammalia > Chiroptera > Molossidae > Molossus > Molossus molossus. Next base: position 22,815,670 of record NW_023425344.1, read on the forward strand.
GTGAGTGGGAGCTGAGCCAGAGGGAACTAGGGCTCCAGTTTATAAAGCGCACTTTTCATGGGTGTATGCATTTGTCAACAACTGTCACACTTATATTTAATATCTGGGGTATGTACATGATACTTAAAAAAAAAAAAAAAAGCATTAAAAGACATTAGTGCAATATCTTGTTATTTTCTTGGTGTTTCAAGAAAAGTGCTCCTGAAAGAGAAATTAGGGTGAACACACTCCCTCCGTCCTGTTTCTGTCCTGCGAACCCCAAACCCACACCTACCCTGTGGCCCAAATGTGCTATCCTCCTGGGGTATTTCCTGGGCAACGTTCCCACCTTTCTCCTGACCCATTTTTGCTCCCTTTCCTACTGAATCCTTACATCAGCATAAAACATGCTCTAATTTCTCCTCCAAATTAAAAAAAAAAAAAATACCTCCCCCAGCTTCATATCTTACTTGCCTTCACATTTTGACATTAACCACTGAATTTTTTCCTAAATCCAATCCTCCCGTAGTAGTGAAAATGGGACTACAGTATTCTCCACTGATAACAAGGGCATCTTTGAATTGTCCTTGATTCTTTCTCTCAACACCTTTTATCAACTATATCAGCCTTGACGTTAAAAACACATCCAGTTCAGACCGACGTGGCTCGGTTGGTTGGAGCATCGTCCAGCACACGGAAGCTTGCGAGTGTGTATACCTCGGTGGTGGGTTCGATCCGAGGGGTGTGTGCAGGAGGCAACCGACTGATGTCTCTCTCTCACACTGATCTCTCTCTCTTTCACTTCCCCTCTTTCTAAAATCTATGCACATGTACTCACATGAAGATTAAAAAAAGAAAATACATCCAACTTCCTTCAACATTATCCTACCTCCAGAAACCCTAAACATAATGATGAAAGACAATGCTGCCTGGGGCCTTGGTTATTCCTGCGGCCCCTGTGGGTTCGCCTCCAGCCTTCTCCCCTCTGCACTCAGTGCAGCAGGCGGGACCACCCCTCCTGTCACGCCGCCTCTGTCCCAAATCTCTAGAGGCAGCAGAGGGCCACCGGGACTCCGAGACCTGCAGTGCTTCTTCCAAGCGAGATCTTTCCCACTCGGAACACGTCTCCTGCTCCACGGAGCCCCACGGTCTCCCCGCTTTCTCCCCTGCCTCCTTCAGGACTGACCAAACGTCTCCATCGCAGTAGACGGGTCCCCATCTCCTTTCTCCGCTTTATTTTTCTCCGGAGCACTCATTACCTTTCAACACAACGCATACTTTATCTCATTACCTGAATCTTCCAGTGGGATATCAGCTCTGCAAAGGAAGGTATTTTTGTTCTATCTCTAGTATTTAGAACTGTGCCTCATGCACAACGAACACATTCAATATTGAGTCAATAAGTCAATTTTGAAAAAAACCGCTGATAGTCTTTTGCTCCATCTAAGGTTGACATGTAGTTCTCTTCTGCAATTTAAAGTTATATTAATGTTTTCAGAATTCTGTTGAACCTGCAACAAAACATGAAGTGTGTTTAAACATGATTTAACATTTCCAGTTGAGCACTAAACATTAAAATTAATTCAGGAACATTATCATCAAAGAACACTTATAATGGCCTGTTTAAAAGTTTATACATATTTATACATATTTATGTGTATATGTACTATATACACATGTAACATGTACATATGATAATATTACCATATATTTTATAATATAGCATAGTCATATTTTATATACATCTTAGTTATCCTATTAAATTTGGTAGCAATACTTAGCATCAGGAGAAATTATTCTTTTTTTTTTTTTATTTCTAAGTCCTTAAAATGAAATCTGAAGTAATTTTTATTGCAAATTGAATAATATTTTAAAAACTGAAATTAGTCCCCCATCAGAGAAAAAATGGCAGAAACATTGACATATTTATAATCTATTTTATAGTAAGGCATCCTCATTGGCATAAATAGAAAAGGTACCTTTGCTAAAGGCTACAAAATATTACATCTGAGTGCCTGAGAGGCAAGCACTGAAAATATCCACTTTTCCCCTGGAAAGAATGAAAAAATAATAAAACAATAAACTTAGGCTTTATATGATATTGTCTTTTGGCCCACTTGTGACTTTTGCCTTTTTAATCTCGATGTTATGTTTCCAGTATGCTGAGTTATGCTTGCAGGATCACTATTGATTTGAAGTCAATGGATAGCACTGTGGTGTTTTGAAGTAGGCTGGGTTTCTTCATCTCTGCCACATGGTTTTCCTACATGCTGTTACACTACACCAGATAAATGGCTTATAGAACTAAGCATCAAGTTTCTTTGATAAACCACAAGTCATAAAGTCAGGAACCCCCAACAAACTGAACTACTAGAGAGAGGATTCAAATCCTTGGACTGATGCATACACACAATGGAAACTACTCAGCCATAAGAAAAAGCAAAATACTATCATTTGCAACAACATAGGTGGACCTTGAGTGTATCATGCTAAGTGAAATGTCAGTCAGAAAAAAATTAAGAATCATATGATTTTACTAATTTGTGGGATCTAAAACTGAAAGTAACAAATGAACGAACAAGAAAGACAAAAATTTACAGATACAGACAACTGTATGGTGGTTACCAGAGGGAAGAGGAGGAGGGGGTGAGTAAAAGGTAAAGGGGGGGTCAAATATGTGGTGACATAATGTGACTTGACTTTGGTGGGCACACAATGCAATATACAGATCATGTATCATAAAAATGTACACTTGAAACTTATATAATCTTATTAATCAATGTCACCACAATACACTTGATAAAAAATATCCTTGGCCTCAAGTTATAAAGATATTTGTAAACTCTGTTATTCAATGCAACTTAAAAGTAACAAGAAACAGCAATGTAAATTGTTTATGCTATAATGCTTTGTATAATTCATTTGGGTTTTTCAAAGAATAGGTTAACATTTCTAATTATTTTCCCGAGGCAATCATTCCCCACTACAATATTCTTAAATCTTTCTTTCTGAGCTTATTTCCACTTTGAAAAATTTTAGTTATAATGTAATTGTATCATCCGATATGAACTGTCTGTAAACCATAATAGAGAGCATCGCTACTCCTGGATCCTGAATATAATTACACTTCATATCATATAATTTGCTTCAGGAAACCTTCCACATATAAAATCACCACCTGACTGACACACTCTTGAAGCACTATACATTCCTACTCATCTTTGGTGCTGTGGGAAGAAGTAAAGGGAAAATATAAAGTTTTCTGATGGCTTAGTTTTACACATTTGATGAGTCCTGTGGCTACTTAAAAATTTAGAACTTTTTTTTTTCATAAAGAGCTCCTCCCCACCCCCTGCAAGTTAAGATGTTCATCTGAACAATTGCAAATCGCAGTAATGGGTTAGTTCTGTAAGAAAATATGACATAAAGGGGCTGCACAGGATACATTTCCTGAGTGCCACACATATTCTTCCTGGTTTCCGGGCGTGGTTAACACAACATGGCCACAAGGCCGTGCCCTGGTGCCTAGACACCTGGTTAAACATTATCCTGGGTTCCTGTGAGGGTGGTGTGTGTTTGTTTATTTTTTTGGGGTGACATTGACATTTTTTTATTATAATTATTTTTAATCCTCACCCGAGGACATTTTTCTATTTTTTTGTGCAGATAGAGCGGGAGGGAGAGAGAGGAAGAGAGAGAGAGAAACATCGATGTGAAAAGGACACATTGAGTGGCTGCCACCTGCACCACCCAACCAGGGCCGGGGACAGACTGCAACCAAGGTACGTGCCCTTAGCGGGAACCGAACCCGGGTCTCTCTGGACTGCAGCCCGATGCTCTAACCAGCCAGGGCAACATTGACATTTAAATCAGTGGACTTTGAATAGATTACCCTCCGTAATATGGGGAGACCCAGTCAGGTGCAGGCCTTGGTAGAATGAAGACGCACCTCTCTAAAGCAAGAAGGAATGACGCCATCAGACTGCCTTTGAACCCTGACTGTGACCCTCCCGGGGCCCCAGTCTGCCGGCCTAACTCTCGAAGTGAGACCACTGAAGTCCCTCAAGCACAGGTGCCACATGCAAACACACAGAGTGCAGAAATCCAAGACCCAACCAGAATGTGCTCTGCAAGTTGTGGGTGGTCATGAAGTGTGGATACAGGTTCATCAGCGATAACAAATGGACTACTCTCCTGGGGGTATTTGACCAGGAGGGAGGCTGTGCACGTGTAGAAGCAAGAGGTCTGTGGGACATTTTGGTACCTTACCTTCGATTGTGCTATAAAGCTAAAATTTCTCTAAAAAAAAGGTAACAATTTTAAAAAGCGTGATGTGGCAAATGAAACAAAAAATAAATGTGCATACAATTTATTCTTAAAGAGCTGGGAAATGGGCAAATATTGCTTTCCTTACATTTCATATTATTTAGAGACAAAAACTTAAATGTTTAAACAATTTCAAAATATTTTGTCTGCATTATTTTTTTCAACTTGCATGTATCACCCGGTTGTTTAGAAGAGAACAGTTATATTTCCTATCACTGCTTTTGATCGTATCTCCTGCAGTTTTCCCATTTTGTCCTACAAATGTGGTAACTAAAACGGTTTTTGTTTCTTTGATATTTGTTTTTTCTCACTGATCAATAAAATTAAATATATACTGAAGATTAAAGTTTAAAGCATTATGTTTATTAATATTATTTTTTAAATTGATTTTAGGGAGAGAAGAAGGAAGAGGGAGAGAGAGATAGAAACATCGATGAGAGAGAACATCAATTGGCAGCCTCTTGCATGCCCTCCACTTGGGGTTCGGCCCACAACCTGATCATGTGCCCTGACCAGAACTGAACCAGCGACCTCTTGGTTCATGAATCAATGCTCAATCACTGAGCCACAGCGGCCGGGTACGTTTATTATTTTCAGAATAGAATTTCGATGATTATTCTTGCATAAGTAAACGACAGAATATAAATCAACAAGGTCTTCCTTTTGCAACAAGATTATAAGGCATGTGTTCAAGGTTGGCAAAGACTCTTCAGGCCTCTCTTATGCCTATTCTGTAAAACATCTTCCCAAAGACAAAAGTGCTTTCGTTTTAGCACCTCCTTAGGTTTATTTACAGGTCACAGGCATAGAAATGTCAATTAATTTTCCAATAGAAGAGTTTCTGGGGACTTGAATTCTTAAACAGTCTGACATTACTTAGATGGTTTACAAACCCTTACATTCTTTATACCTGAAGCAGAATTATGAGTTGCTGTCCTTCCCTCAGAGCTCCAGGCGAGAAGTGCCCGAGGCTCGGAGTTGTAGCGAATGCAGGAGGCACTGGCCTGTGATTCGGCACAAGTTCCTGGCTGTGTCTTTGTTGTCGGCTACAAAACAATGGGATGCATCTGCTCGGTGTCGGTGTTGCTGCTCTCCAGAGATTCTGACAGAGGTGAAGAAATAAATGGTTCGAGGTGGGACATAAAAGTGACTCTCCTGATGGCATAACTGTTTTATGGTTTTAACAGAGAACTATCTATATCCAGTTAATAGTCTCATTGTAGCTTGAGTTCCCTGCATTGTTGAACTAAACATAAAGAGCCCCTGAGAACAAAGCTGTGCATAAGGATGAGACTGTGCCTTTCATGTGAGCAGAGTCAGTCTGGTAGGCTGCGGACGCATTAGGTAAATTGACACTGCAACTGGTTGTGTTTCTATTGAAGACGAAGGAGACAACTCTGGAATGAAAATTCTATGAAATGCCGATGTGCTTCTGTTTTCTTTCTTTTTTCCAAGTAAGGCTGTGAAAGAGTGTACATTAAAACTGAATTATTTCCTCCAAATATTGAATCCTTTAAATTTAGGGTTCGCTTTCAGGCAATTGATAATTTTCTGGCAATTTTAAATCAAAAAGAGATTTAGTACCAAGTACTAAGAGGGTACAAAATCATTGAAAGTATATTACTCAAGGTTTCGGCCACACTTCCAGGAATGATTTCAGCTTCCAGATCAAGTGGTCTCTTCCACGACCACAGGCTCCATGGCACAGAAACAAACAGCTTCGCATCAGAGGCAGGATGACCCAGGAGCGTTGTCTCATCCTGATCGGGGTCAGCATGAGGAACACTTCAGGTTCCCCTCCCTGTTCCCTATTTCAGTTCTGAATTTATTTCATGTGAGTTTATTTCACTGACCAGTCCCAAAGAACTTATATGCATAAGTTCATAACCAATGGACATGGACAATAGCGTGGTGTAGGGTGGGGGGAGCGGGCAGGGTGTGATCAATAGGGAAGAAAAGGGGGATATAGGTAATACTTTCAACAATAAAGATAAATTTTTTAAAAGTGCATTTCCAGAAACCAGCTGCAAGGATATCTAAGAAACAGAAGTTGAAGATTTCAGCCTCTTTGTACATGGATGCATGCTAAAAGGAAATTCAAATGGATATTGAGCATCAGTACATATTACATATTTGTGACATCTTTAAGGATACATCTGTACAGGTTACTGTAAATTGAAATTATGTGTATAAGAGTCTGACTTCCATTTACTTATATGATTAAAGATGTGTTCCTATGGGAAACAGAAAAAATCAATATCATATGTATACTATATGGGAGAGAGAGTCCCTGTCGCTCTAATTTCCATAATGCTTTTATTTTTGAGTAAGTGTGATTATCTTGGGTCTTTATATAACTTACAGAACTAGGGAAAATCACTGCCTTGAATTTTTTGCTAAGTTCATTTTAATTGACTGAATGGTATTAAAGTTTTCATGGAAACAGTAACGGGGGCCTAGAACTTTAATTAAGCAAGATACAGTTTATTTGTAATTAAAAAAAATGTTATACTACAATATTCTTCCCCTCATCTATGATGGTATCCTTTAAGATCACCTCTCAGACTTAATAATCTGGTAGTAGGATTTACTAGTCTTAAAAATGCTGTTATAGTTGTAGTTTATTGCAGCAAAAGGACATTTTTAAATCAATAATGTGAAAGGTGCATGAGCTAAAGTCTAGAAAAACTAGGTGTCCCCAACCTGGGAACCATATAGGCATGCATTTTGTTCTCCCAGCAACTATGAGAGAGAACACATGTGAAGCGTTGCTGTATAATTGATTCCAGCTTCTCAGACAGCAGCCATGCCTTCCTACACACACACACACACACACACACACACAGAGCATTTACCATGCATCAAGCTTTATTATAAACTCATCCTTATAAACATGTCTGGTCAAATTGGCAGGGCACTGCCCAGACCTCAGGCATACAAAAACAAACAAACAAACAAACAAACAAACAAACTATTAAAAGCAGAATATTCAAAGCGCTTAGAGGTTATTATTTCCCAGAAGCCAGTCAAAGGCCAGTTCTGATGAAGGGCCCTCCTTTGACTATGCTGCTTTAGCGACACAGGTTTGCTGAGTTGACTCCTGACCACCATCCTTGATTAGTGTGGCTTTTCCCTCCAGGAGATCTGATGAGCCGTTCCTGGTCCAGAAGTTAAATGAAGCTGTTAAGCTGTGGAATCACCAGCATGTAATGTCCATTATTTCAAGAAATAGTCCATTTGATCTCGTTCTAAACTTTCATTTGTTTTCTTTAAAGTGACATTTTATCATGATTATATAATTTTGGCTGGAAGGTGGCTCACTTTTCCCTGAAGGATTCTTTGGCTTGCGTTTCCCAGTCTTGGAAACACACCCATCACCACTTGGTACAGTGTAATTGGATGTGGTCTGAGAAAGGCGACTGACAGGCTCGCATGTGCCAGGATCCTCAGATAACAACAAGCGATAGAAACCTCTCTGTTCAGGAGTGAGCTGTTGCTATTGGAATGAGTGATGGCTGAATTGGAATAATGTGGACATGTGGAGATTATTTGAATTTCCAAGCACGGAAGTCATACAACCGAATTAAGAAAGTGTCCTCCTCTGCCCATGAAGCAAAGGATTGGCTTTTATGATTTCCTTACACTGTTTAGAATCACAAAATTAACCCTTGAGAAAGGGAACATGAGATATACAATCAGAAACAAGATGAACATATAGCAAAATTTAAAGCTAAATTGTAGGGAGTCATTTAAGGACAGCTCTATCAAAGCAGTACCCACAAATAAAGAGAATTGGAGACTATCAGAGCAGCAGGTGCATTCTGTCTCCCTAAAAGGAGTGATAACAATGAAGTGCTAAGAATAGAAGACAAATTTATCCAGGATTAATGTGCTGACTTCTGTAGTTGTTTGATAATTCAAGTTTTGAATACAATATATATTACGTCTGTAAACATCACCTGAACATGGGGTAAATTCCTGGACTCACATTTGTTTCATCAGGTGAAATATTTGCAGATTGACATTCTATTCACTGAAGTACCACAAATGCCATGTGTGAAAACCTTAACTGTCCTCTGGGGCATGTGTTAGTTCCTATTGCTCCTGTAAAATTACCACAAAATTAGTGCCCCACACAATAAAAATATATTACCTTAAGTTTGGGAGGTTAGAAGATAATAATGCATCTCAATGAGTTAAAATCAAAGTGCGGGCAGGTCTGTGTTCTCTGTGGGGGTCGAGGAGAGAACCATTCCATGCCTTTTTCAGCTTCTGTAGGCTGCCCCCATTCCTTGGCTCTGGCCCATCTTCTTCCTATTTTCAGAACCAGCAATGTTGGGCAAAGGCCTGCTCATGTGGCAGCTCCTCAGGTTCCCCCTCTCCTGTCTGCCTCTTCCAATGTTAAGGATCATTGTGATTACATCTGGTCCCACACAAATCATCAAGAATAATCTCCCCATTTTAAGGTCAACTGATTAGCACCTTTAATTCCATCTATACCTTAGGTCATCTTCTGTTGTCACATAACTGAATACATCCATATATATCATGGCTCCAAAACACCTAAGCACCTTTGGGGACCATTATTTATGGACACCATTGGGGACCACTCTTCTGCCTACCATTGGATAATAGTTACATACCTCAAGATGGTGTTTAAAATGTACCTGGTAATATTTTAAGAACCTATGATACATTCTCCAATGCTCAGATTAAAAAAACAAAAACATTTAAATTCATAATGAGGCAATTTTTTTAAAGACTTCAGTATTTTGAATGTCTCAGAAGACTTTGAATGGAAGTTAGGCAAATCTAATTATTCCTTTCTCTGTACAAATATTGGTATAGACACGTTGACATAAAAGGTAGGCATCATTATGTTTGCAATGATGATTGCAAATCTTTGATTTGTTAGTGTACAATTAAATTATGAAAGCATGAAGATAATCAAACTACTAATAGTTTTGAAACAAAAAATAAAAATATCTGACTTCCATGAGTCAATATTTTTTTGTTAATTATTACTATTAACACCTTACTTCCATATGTAAATGGTATTAATTCCAGAAGAAAAACCCTTTTAAGAATGGATAATTCAAAATTTCAAGAAACTTTAACTTCATGCATTTATGAGTTCTGACAATTTGTCAACCTCCTTTATGCTGAAGGTACACAATGCTAATATTTGTCATGACATACACAGAAGAAAAGTGCTTAGTGCTACATTTTTTATATAATTTTAATATCATTTTTCAAGAGAGAGAAATTTGCAAGTTAAATGTGTAGAAGTGTAATCTCAATTTTTAAAAAGACATCCTCATTTTCCTAAATTAGATACATTTAATTAATTATGTCCAATATGGTTAGGGCAGAGGCAACATTTTTAAATGTAAATGCAATCACCAATATGTAAAACATAGTAAAAAATCTATATTTAAAAATGTTTCCTTAGCCATGAGCAATTTTTTAAGATTTCTGTTCAGACCTGATTAAGGTTTCTTTGGAAATTTAGAAATCTTAATACTCAAAGACACATAAAATTACCCCAGTGAATGCAAATGAAATCATTGCTAGTATGTTTCAGATTTGACCAAATTAACAGTTTTAGTGGATCAGCAAGTAAGCTGTTATTGGAAGTAAATGTTACTTGATTTTAATCAGAAATTGTTTTCTGGACTTCAGTTACTTTGAAAAGTAAATGCCTTTAAAGGCTGCATATTCTCTGTATTTATAAGCCTGTTTCTGTTTTGCTTGTTTTTTTAGAGTCCGCATGTAAGTAAAATCATATGGCATTTGTCTTCCTCTGTCTGCCTTATTTGACTCAGCAAAATGTCCTCTGGGTCCACCCATGTTGTTGCAAATAGCAAGATTTAACTCTTTTTCTTTTATTGCTGAATAATATTCCATTACATTTATTGATAGACAATTAGATTTCTTCCATAACTTGGCTAATGGAAATATTGCTGCAATAAACATATAGATTTATAGTTTGACAGTTGCCAGGTGGGAGATGGGTTGAAGAAATGAATGAAAAAGACAGAGGGATTAAGAAGTACAAATTGGTAGTTACAGAATCATCACTGGGATATAAAGAACAACATACAGCCCTGGCCGGTTTGGCTCAGCTGTTAGAGCGTCCACCTGCGGTCCGGAGAGACCCGGGTTCGGTTCCCGCTAAGGGCATGTACCTCGGTTGCAGTTTGTCCCCGGCCCTGGTTGGTCGTGCGGGTGGCAGCCACTCGATGTGTCCCTTTCACATCGAAGTTTCCCTCTCTCTCTCTTCCTCTCTCTCTCTCCCACTCTGTACAAAAAATGGAAAAATGTCCTCGGATGAGGATTAAAAAAAAAAAAAAAAGAATAACATACAGAATATAGTCATTAATATTGTAATAACTATGTATGATGTTAGATGGGGACTAAATTTATTGGGATGACCACTTAGTAAGTCATATATTGTCTAATCACTAGTTTGTACACCTGAAACTAATATAATATTGTATGTCCACTGTAATTTAAAAAATTGAAAAATATTTCAAGTCCAAAAAAAATAAAGGCAACACATTATAGGAAGATTTTTTTTTAAAACTTTAGTTTAATTATACATGTACATGTATGTTCCCAGAAATAAAACCTTCATTGATATCCTCAACATGTAAAAGATTATCAACCCTAAGAGTCCTTCCTACAGTACTCATGGAGTTGCTTATAGAGAATATGCCTAAAATATCCAGTCAAGGTAAAAGTGTGCATAGTCTATAACCCAGGAATAGGCATTGAAAATTGCAATCCCAGAGAAAGGTGGTGGCTTCTAATAGAACTTTAAAAGAGTGAAAAAGAGAGGGAAAGGGAACTAAAGGGTCACACCGCTGGAACAGATAAGTATACTGTATTCTATTCATGCAGTAAAATAGTAACTGAGGTCAAAATGAAAAAGCAAACTATAGCTATGCATATCAACCTAAGTAAATATAACAAATTTGGATGGCAAAAGCAAAGTTAAAATAAAAATTAAATGATAAAATGCAACCAGCACATATTAATCAAAGATACGTTAAAATACATTCATTGGGGATGAATTTTTTTTAAGCTTTAAAAAAAATTTTTTTTAATTGATTTTAGAGAGAGAGGAAGGGAGGAAGATAGACACATCAATGAGAGAGAATATCGATTGGCCGCCTCCTGCATGTCCCCCACTGGGGATCTGGCCCACAACCTGGGCATGTGCCCTGACCAGAAATAGAACTAGCAACCTCTTGGTGCGTGGGTTGATGCTCAACCAGTGAGCCACACCAGCTGGGCACATTAAGGATGAATTTAAATGTAGTAAAATGGAAAGATCTGCATGAAAATGCATGAGAGCGGTGGTTAGCTTCTGGAAGACCATCAACTTTGTGTGGGAAAGGGACATATAGGACTTAAATGTCTGTAATGTGTAGATTCTAATGCTGAGTGTTGGCTACTTTGAAGTTTTTTCTTCCAATTTTCTCAATACATTTTTGATTGCATAAATTATTTCATAAAACATCTTCCCTTGCACAAGTAGGATCTGCTAGTTCACGCTTTTATGTGGTGTCATTTTTCTGTGGATCATAACAAAACTCTGGAAAACAGAGTTAACTGATAATACGTTCCAAAGCCTTCAGCCTCAAGCAAGATCTGTAATGTACAGTCTTGGTGCAGCTCATAGAGTGATTTCTTTGAAAAACCAGACCATCCTCCATCTCCATCCTTAGGTACCGGTGAGGAAATGTGCCCAGCAGTACTGTTGCCAAATGGAGAAAAGTCTTGGGTGTTGGCTGTCCCTTCGCTTTCGGCAGTCTGTCCTCCCTGAGACAGACACAGGCCCTCCGCACACTGGAGCCTCTTCCTAATGCACCTGCAGTCAAGTAATTTGCACACAAAAAATTTCACTCAAATAAATGTGACATTGGAAATCAATAGCATAAATGATTCTTACCAGAGAGGTTGATCTGTTACGGAAAAGACTCAGACTGAACACCGGAGGAAGCGAAGAGGTTCCTTTATTCACGCATGCGGACCCAGGGGAGGCCGTCTCCAAATTCTGGGCCCCGAGTTGTAGGGCGCACCTAGCTTTATAGCCGGCTGGGCGGACATTCTGTAGATGCGAAAGAGCTGTAAGCAGCTTACAGAAGCAGGAAGCGAAAAGGTCTGGTTATCTCTAGGAAGCAAAAGGGTCTAGTTATCTCCTGGGTGCTTGCTTTTTCTAAAATAGCAACTTACTTCCTCTATCAAATTGAGGTTTTAGTAGACTCCTTCCCTAAATATCAACCTGTTATCACTTTCTGCAGTTATGCTGTCACTATATTACTCAATTCTTTGTGTCTCCCTGTCTTAGATCCATGTGAAAGATGTTTTATATCTCTAACTTATAGCAAACACGCTTAGTAAATATAAGTTGGAGATATATGTAAGAACCTATGGGATGAAATCATACAGCTTTTGTCCTTTTCTGTCTGGCATATTTCATTTAGCATAATTCTCTCAAGATCCATCCACGTTGCTGCGAATGGCAATATTTCATCATTTATGTCTTAGCAGTATTCTATTGTATATACCACATCTTCTTCATTCATTTATTCTTCAATGGACACTTAGGTTGTTCCCATGGCTACTGTAAATAGTGCTTCTGTGAAGAGAAGAGTATATATATCTTTTCAAATAAATGTTTTCTTATTTTGGAGGTAAATATCTAGAAGAGGAATTGCTGGGTCACAATGAGGAGATTTTGGGGGAGATTTTGCCTCCCAGGTCAGAAACTCCCAGCCCCATTTATAGAAATGCAAATTAGAAGCTCCTGGGAGAAGCACAGGTCAATTACATAATAAAAAAACAGGAAGGTTGGTTTCAGGCAAGAGGGGAACAGCGATTGATTGTATAGTTTCTTTTTCTGGGTTTGCAAAGGAATCTTATTTACTGTTAAAGGATATAGTTCTGGTGATTTTGACCTATTCCAATCAATATACCACTGGTTTCTGGGGCCAGAGAACAGGAGTCCTGAATGATTGGATTTGGGGGAGAAACCAACAGCAAGCATAGTGTTGCCCCAAGGGTGTTTCCCCTCCTCCTAACTAATAGTCTGAGAGAAGTTGAAATTATCGAAAAAGAGAAGCCACTAAGGCCCCTATAGATGACCTAGGGCTGAACTCAATCAGGCAGGAAACACAAGCTTTAAAATGTATGGATGTTGCTAAGGCAGAAGTTTTTGAAAGGACCAGTAAGAGACTAGTAAAGTATATATCTACGCCTAGATAGCAGAGCCCCATGGGCAACCCACTTGGGTCCCCTCCCTACGGCGGGGAGTCTGTCTATCTTTCAAATCAAATTTTTATTGCCTACCCATCGCCCATGAATTCATTCTTTAATTTTGGGAGACAACAAATCTGAACACTGCTGCATTGTTTCAATATAGTACTTTTATTAATATTATTTTTTAATCCATGCCTGAATATATGTTTTTCATTGATTCTAGAGTGAGAGAGAGAGAAACTGATGTGAGAAACATCCTTCTGTTGCCTCATGCACACACCCCAGCCAGGAACCCAACCCGAAACCTGGGTATGTGCCCTGACCAGGAATTGAACCCACAACCCTTTGTGTATGGAACAATGCTCTAAACACTGAGTCACACAGGCTAGAGTGATCATTTTATTCTTAATTTTTGAGAAACCTCCACACTGTCTTTCATAATGGCTAAACTGATTTATATTCCACAGCAGTATAGAAGGGTTCCCTTTTTTCCACATCATCTCCAACACTTGTTATTTCTTGTCTTTTTTTTTTTTTTTTTAATCCTCACCCGAGGACATTTTTTCTATTTTTTGTTCAGATAGAGTGTGGGAGGGAGAGAGAGAGAGAGAAACATCGATGTGAAAGACACATCGAGTGGCTACCACCCACACGACCCAACCAGGGCCGGGGACAAACTGCAACCGAGGTACGTGCCCTTAGCGGAAACCGAACCCGGGTCTCTCTGGACTGCAGGCCGACGCTCTAACCGCTGAGCCAAACCGGCCAGGGCTATTTCTTGTCTTTTTGATGATAGTTACTCTAACGGGTGTGAGAGGATATCTCGCGGTTTTGATTTGCATTTTTCTACTAACTAGTGATGTTGAGTAGCTTTTCTATGTATGTTGGCCATCTATTTATGTTGGAGAAGTGTTTGATTCCATTCATTTGTGGAATATAAAACAAAATATATGATGAAACTAACAAAACAAAGACAGACAAACTCACAGATATAGAGGGGAAGGGGGTGTAGGGAGGGGAAGTGGGTAAAGAGGGTCAGGTATATGGTAGCGGAAGGAAACTAGACTTTGGGTGATGAGCATGAAATAGAGTACCCACATGTGGAATTATAGTCCTATACACCTGAAAATGATATAATGTCATTAACCAATGTTACCTCAATAAATTTAACTTAAAAAAAAAAAAAACAAAACTAAAGAGAAACACACACCATGAAAACAAAACAAAAATCCTTGGGAAAAAGCTTGTCTACCTAGAGAATACTAGGTGATGAAACTTGATGTAGTAACTGGATTCTTTTTTTAAATATGTTTTTATTTATTTTTTTCAGAGAGAGAGAAAAGGAGAGGGAGATAGAAACATCGATGTGAGAGGGAAACATCGATCAGCTGCCTCCTGCACGCCCTCCATCGGGGATCAAGCCTACAACCGGGCCATGTGCCCTGATCGGGAATCGCACTGGGACCTCGCAGACCATGGGACAATGCTCAGTCCACTGAGTCACACCAGCCGGGCTAGATTCTATTTTTAGGTGAGCTTCCAAAGTAGGAATAAAGCTGTCTTCATTCATTTGGGCTGTGATGGCAGAATATCATATACTAGGTAGCTTATAAACAACTGAAATCAATTTTTCATAGTCCTGGAGGTTAGAAGTCCAAGATCATGATTCCAATAAGTTTGGCTTCCAGTCTAAACCCTGTTCTGCGCTACAGACTGCTGACTTCCCCCTGTGCCCTCACGGTGTGGAAATGGCAAGGGAACTCTGTGAGGTTTCTTTAATAGAAGTCTAATCCCATTCACCAGGGCTCCACCCTCATAACCTCAGCACAATCCAAAACCTCCACCTCCTAATACCATCACATTGAGCATTAGGATTTCAACATCTGAATTTTGTGGGAGACACAAACATTCAAACCATAGCAACATTCATGTAAAGATACCAGGAATGATGAACCTCATTATAGACTCACATACCATTGTTTCCCCCTGAAATGATTAGCTCAAACCCAGGGTCAATGTATCAGATACCTTTATAATCATCATGCAGTTACATGCATTACAGTGTATTTTCAATTTTAGATTGCATCTTAAAAATTATGGTGGATGCCTGGCCAGTGTGGCTTTGTGCTTGAGCATCAACCCCTGCACCAAGAGGTTGCTGGTTTGATTCCCGGTCAGGGCACTTGCCCAGGTTGTGGGCCAGATCCCCAGTGGGGGGCATGCAGGAGGCAGCCAATCGATGTTCTCTCTCATCAATGTGTCTATCTTTCTTCTTTCCTCTCTCTCTAAAATCAATAAAGAAAAAAAAATATGGTGGACATGACAAACCCTAATGATTAGGCTATTGTTATGAATAACTTGACAGCATAAAATACTTTATGTGGTAAACATTGTTTTAAATTCAATCTGCTTTAGCGCATAACTCTGTCAAGGCATAATTGATGTAGTAATAATACACTGTATTTTTTTTGGGTGTGTGTGTGTCATTAATCAAAGACACAAAGCAGTTTCACTAATAATAATAATAATAATATTTAATTTACTTGTACTTTAAGGCAGCAATTCAGTCAAGCAAAACAAAATATTGTCAAAGATTCTTTTCATGTTTTATTTGTGCTTGGTTATAAATACTTGAAAAAAGGAAATGAAAATGTATAGTAGAAATAGCCATTTTTTTATATAATGATATTTCAGAAAAATGGGATCTCTTTTTCCTCGTGAATCAACCAAGTTATAACTGACAATTAATTTAAAATTACTTTTCACTGTAGCATTGCTTTCTCAAGATAAATAAAATTCATGGCTGCATTATGTACAACACTCTACTTTCCTAAATTTCACAGGACAGAGAGAAAGTTTAATACATTGGCTAGGAAAGTCTTTCAATTGCATATCTCCCCAAAAGAAAAATCCAATTTCATAATCTAACAGCATTTTTGGAAAAACACAGCAATGATTTTTAAAAAACTCATCCTTGGATGACTACAGGCGCCCAAATTCCATCCTGAAAAGGCTATAGTACTTGTTCCTTGACATTTCCAAAGTTCATGTGATCCTGATAAATGATTAAAGGTTATCTCTAGAGTATATGGCTAATGACAGTTTTCCGAGTTTGCTACCCAGTTCAGAGGTAAGAAAGAATGTATTGTCTTAAGAATTGTTATTTTATTTTCCACTCACTCCCTTAAGTCATAATTTAAGCCATTCTTTATTCCCTAAGCTGATATAGAGTTCTGTGTACCCCAGGAAGCTATATCACTGATAGTGATATGAACACATAATTTGAACCTTAAGAAATCATATTATTTCTACCATTTCCTGTGATTTTGTTCCATCTGTATGGTATATTATTCCTTTATCACAAATCAAGAAAAAATAGAACCCAAGGCTCATCTTGTGTATACATATATATATGTAAGAATATATATATGTAAGAATATATATATATTCTTTTGTATAAGGGTTATATAAGCTATAAGTAATAAAATATTTCTACACCGAGATGCTTGCATTCTTAACATGTATTTTTATCCTAATCTAAGATTAAGTTTTATTTCTTACAAGCTCACTTCAAAAAATCATGACTAACACAGGTAAAGCTTATTTACTATTCCACACTTTAAACATAGTAACTATAGCTATAAATGCAAATGTGAATAAAATTTCTAAATTTTCTTTTATACCCCAAGGGGTGAAACAGTCCCTACTTTAGAAACCAGTAATCAAAATCTTGTCAATATGCAAGCATTAACTATTGAATTCATCCCTAGATTGCATGTTCTCCTGATTAATAATTAATACATGTTAATTCTCTTTACTTCTTTTATACTTTCATATTTGGAATTGTAAGACAAAGAGTATTTCTCTATAGCCCATGGAAATATTGAAGCAATATTTCTTTATATAGAAATTCAACAGGGCAGTTTTCTAAACTTTCTATACTCGGATAACAGCTTATATATTTTTTTTCCATTCTTGTTCTTTTTTTTTTTCGTACACTTTTCTTCTTGCTATGAGGTACACTTTTTAAATATTCCTCATTTGTAGATGATATGACTAAGGCACAGTGAAACCAATTGTACTGACCAATGAATGGCAGGACTACAACATACAAAAACCCTGGTGGAGAACAGTTGGGTACAGTTGGGTACATTGTGGTTTCCTCCATTAAAGAACTAATTCTACTTTGTGAAATGGGTATACCACCTGAGACACATTTGAATGAAGGCCTGTAAACAACGATGAGCTTCTGAGTCTAGTCTGAGACTGATCCCCTGCTCTAAGATGAAGTAGCTGGCTGATCTTGAATACTTATCTTTTCTTGCTTCAGTTCATTTATCAATAAAACAAGGTAATTATATTGATGATGCAAATGTATTGCGCCAATGAACGGAGCTGAAGCCACTACATTATCAATTACAGCTTCTCACAAACAGGTAGCATTCAATAAAGAAAAGTTCCTATTATAAATTGTTATGAAAAATGACCAGTTATAAGAGAGAATATAAACCTATGCTAAAGCCAATGTAGTGACACACAAAAGGTACAGTATATTCCATCTGGTCTGTTACTTATTTAACTGGCACATAGTATGTATTTTTTACTTAATTTATTTATTTTACATTCATGAATTAGATAAACAATTGCACTAGGTAATTTGTAAGATCTTACTAAACTGAAATGTTACATGAAATAAATAGGGGTTGATAGAAGGCCAGGTATTTGGGTCACATTTATTACCTCTAGTCAGGGTACATTTACAGTATTTCATAATAATGAAATATTTTTCCTTTTATTTATATAACTGGACTTTTTAAAACCATAAGTAGGGCCCTGGTCAATGTGGCTCAGTTAGTTGGGCATCGTCTTGTGCACAGAAAGGTTGCGGGTTCGATTCCTGTCAGGGCACATGCCTAGGTTACAGGCTGGATCCCTGCTAGGGGTCGAGCAGGAGGCAGCTGCTCAATGTTTCTCTCTCACATTGATGCTTCTCTTTCTCTCCCTTTTCCTTTCTCTCCCTCCAAAAATCAATTTAAAATATTTTCTAAAAATACACATACGGAAGTAGAGCTTTTTTTAAATTATAGTTTTTAATGATACTCTACAAAATCTTCCTAAGATTGGTCATAATTTATATCAGGATTATATATCATCACTGTTGCTCCTCCCCACGAAAATTGTATGAGATTGTAGGTATTAAGAAGACACAATAGGGGGTGGAGGAGAAAACCAGAGAAAGTGGTTTTTAATTGAGAGATTATAAGTGCGATTGTAGAGCATTTTATACCTTCAAGCTGCTGTGAACAGAAACATAAATGACGGCAGCAGGTTGCCTGAGCGACTACATTGTGCTAAGTATTGGAATAGACATCTGTCCTTTCAAATACATTGATGAGCCTGGTCGGTGTGGCTCAGTGGACTGAGCACCATCCCATGGACTGAGAGGTCCTGGTTCGATTTCCAATCAAGGCACATGCCCGGGTTTGGGGCTCAATCCCCAGTAAGGGGTGTGTGGGAGGCAGATGATGGATGTTTCTCTTTCATGTCGATGTTTTTATCTTCCTCTCCCTTTCGTTCTCTCTAAAAAATCAATAAAAACATATTTAAAAACTATGTTAATGAACCATTTTCAGCCCAAACCACCAATGACGTTTTAACAATAGCAAAATAAAATGAATCTTATTACAGCATAACAATTTGATTTTAAAAAATAAGAACCAATGAAAGAGCAGGAGCGCTTCTCTCACCCTGTGGGTAAAGGGTTAGTGCACTGAAGTGCGATATTTATTTATTTATTTTATTTGTTTTCTTTTATTGATTTGAGAGAGAGAGAGAAACATCAATGAGAGAGAACATCAATAGGCCGCCTCCTGCATGCCCCCCACTGGGGATCGGGCCCACAACCTGGGCATGTGTCCTGACTGGGAATCGAACCGGCGACCTCTTGGTGTGTGGTTTGACGCTCAACCACTGAGCCACACTGGCTGGGCTGAAGTGTACTATTTAATTACCTATTTTTATTTTGCCTTTTATTATTTTATTGTTCATGCTATACATGTTGCACTGGGCATAAAATTATATAGTCCATTTTAAGGTGCAGAAGCACTATTTTTCTGGCTGGTTTTCTGATACAGTGTATTTTGCCCTTGGTCATCACACCATGGGAAGGATTTTCGCCAATCAGTGCCAAATTTACAGCCCTTAAACTTGACCAGTGTCGTGTCATTAAACAGGGGTGTCTGTGTGTCTGCACTCAATTAGAAATCTTCCATGAGTTGCAGCCTCCTCCATTTGGTCACTCTGCTCGCCAAGATGAAGATATTGGCCCCGATTGCCAGTGTCTCAGCATACAAAGTACTCTGAACACTACACGAAAATTCTACTATGTCAGATCCTTTCGGAAAGAGAGAATACACCAATCTCCAGACGAGTCAAAAAGAGGTTGCAAGTGCACCCATAGCAGGAAGCATTAACTAAAAGTTTTATTTGTGAAATTTGAAGATGCTTGTTTGAAAGCTTTCACTAGAAAAAGATGGTTTGATACAGGGTTATTTTTTGTTTTCTTAATTTCAAAAGCAGAGAAAACAATACCTGAAACACCTTAAGTACATAGTATACATTGCTGACAATGCCGGGATTTTAAAGTTGCCTTTTAATTATTTAGAATGTCTGCATGTTAAGAAATCCCATTTAATTTAATAAATTATTTTTAAAATCAGAGATTCTTACTAGTCATTAGGTAACAACATTCTAATATCTCCTTGTTTTTCCCTATAAATAGGAAGACAGTGTAAGACAAATTAGCCAAATTCTAATGTTTCAGTATACAAACATGTTGTTTCTTTTTTTCTTCCTTTGTTTCTTTTTTTGTGTGTGTGGTATATGCCCCTAGCGGGAACCGAACCTGGGACTCTCTGGTCCAAAGGTCGATGCTCAACCCCTGAACCAAACTGGCCAGGGCCATATTGTTTCTTTTTAAATCATACTTATGCATAGCAATGGTACTCTTCCAAATGTGAATCATATATATTTATACATGTACACACACATACATATATATGTTATACACACACATATGCATATTTGTCTGTGTATGTTTATATATTTATGTATTTATTTTGAAAAAAAGAATTTATCAACGTACAAAATCCAGAAAAAATCTTGGCACATTTTCAACTTCTACCTCATTACAATACACTAATCATGACACATTAATATAAATATTGAAAAACTTATGTGAAAACATTTATTGGTATAGACATATGCACCCCTATTTTCATTGCACTATTATTCATGGTGGCCAAGACATGGAGACAAACAAAGTGCCCTTTGGTAGAGAACTGGATACAGAAGATATACAATGGATTACTGCTCAGCCAAAAGAAAACAAGAAATAATACCACTTGTGACAACATGGACGGACCTTAGAATAATATTAAGTGAAATGCATCAGTCAGAAAAAGCTGAGGACTATATGACTTCACTCATGTGTGGGATATAACATTGCAACTCGCAGACACAGGTAGCAGTGTGGTGGTGACCAGAGGCAAAGGGGCGGGGTGGGGGAGTTAAAAAGGAAAAATGTGTGGTGATGATTTGACTTTGGCTTGTAGATACACAATGCAATATGGTGGGGTGGGGGAGTTAAAAAGGAAAAATGTGTGGTGATGATTTGACTTTGGCTTGTAGATACACAACGCAATATACAGAACATGTAACATAGAAATCTACACTTGAAAGCTGTATAATCCTATTAACCAAGGTCATCCGAATAAATTTAAGTTTAAAAATCCTCATACTTTGATGGCAATAGATAGGAGAGGATATAATCATATCCATTCACGATTTTATCTTTAAGCACAGAACAAGGCCTGGGAAGTGATCAGTACTATTTGTTGAATGAAAATAATGACATAAATATTTACTCATTTATTTATTAAATAAATCTTTACCTAGAAACTACAATTTGAGAAGCATTAAACACAATGTTAATGATTCTGAGATGAAAATTCCTCTGCCCTCAATTAATGTCAAATCTAATGGAACAGAAACCTATTAATGCATAATAAAAATGTTACGTCATTATTGTCCTAATCCTCAAATACACCGAACAATTTTCTACCAATGCTCTGTGGGGAAACCCACACGTAGACCTTCAGCTGCTAACTGGAATAAGATATTTTCTGAATTGTTTACTGTTCAGAAACAGTCAAGCCCTAATAGCTCTCGTTTCTATTAGCCTAGAATGTTACACCAAGTGCAATTCTGTAATCATGTTCCCAGGCCAAGCATCTATTCTTCTAACATTCATCTTTTCTTCCTTTACATGTTTGCCTCTCTACTGATTCATTTCACTGTGCTTTAGGAACTCTTCTTTGGAAGACTCAAATTAAAAAAAAAAAAAATTTCTTCACAGAATGTCCATTGCACCGTCTTTAAGTGGAATCAGACGCTCTACATGGCCCTTCTCCAGTTTGCTGCATTCGGAGCTCAGGACCCCATGGCATTTCCTGGCAGCTTGAGAGGGGGTTCGCCATCCTCTATGGCTTTCATTTCATCAGTGTTGACCAAAATCTGCCCCCAATTTTTTCTTTATTATGTTAACGCCACCTGCTGCTTAATAAGATTTTAAGATATTAACTGAGTTTATCCAATTCTCAAGTCTTTGTTAACACAAGAAATTTTTCCTAATACATGGAAGGCAAGCGTCAGATTAGAAAAGAAATTATACTTGGTGGAGAGAAAATAGAGTTAAATGATCGTGTTCAGGTTCTGAGATACGCTCTTGATACCTGCAGCAATGAAAATGACCTTCCTGTCTTGTTGACAGTGCTTGGGTTCTCCAGGGCGGACAGGGAGACATGGTCTCCTTCAGCCAAGACAAATCATTCAGCATACAGGTGGGGGCAGGGAGCTGCCTAAATGTTGGCCCTGGTGACCAAGGCGGAGTTCACATATGCAGTTATGAGAAATTAAAAAGAAATTTATTAACTTGAGTTTCTAGAGTTTTCTGGACCGTGGACATTAAAAACCACTTTTAAGGCTCACGTGACCTAAAAAGACATACTTGTGACCCTTGCGATCTCCACGTGTGTAACAGTCGAGAATGTTAACATAAATAAAACCTTGCACAACACTACTACTTTATGTTAAATCACACTTTCTTGTGGATTTAGCATCTTGCCGTAAAGACGTGACTTTCTAGTCCGGCAAATCTTCGTGGACACATGCTCAAAGGGTGACGATCCCGAAGAACAGGGTTTTCTCCGCCACCGGGAGAACTTCTCGTCTCTCGTGATCGCTGCAACGAACTGTGGCTTGTCATCCGTCCTTCACAATTCTGTCACAACCCGCTCCATTTCCCAGTCACTGCGGAAAAACGTTCTTAAATTTTGTCCTGTTAAATTAATTCTCTATCAGAAACCTTCAGAGTTGATGATATTATTGTCCATGTCTTCATACATGAAGAAATGTTCCTCCCCATTTGACTGTTCTCTTAATTCCCATGTTTATCACTGATGCCACCATCATCTATTTCCCACATGCAATGCAGAGACATTCTGTTTCAGTTCCTAGAATCTCCCGTTCATGCTATTCCACACAGTTTTCTATTTACCTGGATTAACATGACAGGCATGCATACCACACACATATGTGCATACACATCCGTCCATGCATGTATACATGCTATATTCTACTGAGGACTTCAGTTTAAGAAATACCATCTTCAGCTAGCAAACCTCATCCCTGGTGGAGAAAGTCTCTTTGGTGTACTCTGCATTGTAGCATCTTGTCTTCTCACTACCGTGCTTTTTGTCACACACTATGTTAATGACATGAGAGCACCCTTCATTTTCTCAAATGTGCCATGTATCTTGGGAATAAGAACCATGCAGTAATGTGTCATTAACACCTATTATAGTATGTGATCAGTAAAACAACATTTTAATGAAAGATGAACTTAATCATTGTTGCAATTTTATAAAGGATAATTGAGGTAGACAAAAGTGTGCCTCCCTACCCCAGAGCTGTCCACAGCTTATCCCTGAAACCTGCAAACATGTTCATTACATGGAAAGGGGAATTAAAGTCTATATTGAGTCAAGGCACCAAATCAACTGATTTTAAAACAAATCTTAGGAAGAGGGTGAGAGGGGGAGGGAGAGATAAACCAAAGAACTTATGTGCATATATGCAGAGCCATGGACATAGGTTTAATTTCATTAACTCAAAAAAAAAAAACCAGAAA
This sequence comes from Molossus molossus, assembly GCF_014108415.1. Classification (NCBI taxonomy): domain Eukaryota; kingdom Metazoa; phylum Chordata; class Mammalia; order Chiroptera; family Molossidae; genus Molossus; species Molossus molossus. The sequence continues at coordinate 22,839,491 of NW_023425344.1, forward strand.
AAATATGACAAGCAATAGCAACAAAGGCACTAAAGAATCAAGAGAGAAAGAATACACGTAAAGAGAAAGATAAAGAACAACAAAAAGACAAGATTATAAAAAAGACATTCTTTGAATAGATTAGTAAGAAGGAAGTGACTGTGAGCACTGGTCAAGAAATGTTGAGATATGATGTAAATAAATAATATGTTAAGTGAAATGTATGAAAATAAAATTATATATATAGAAGATTGATTTAAAATGAGATACAAAAATAAATTTTATAAAACAATAAAATGAATAGTAACAATATAGAAGAGTATCTTTGCTACATAGGAAATCAGTTAGAAATGATAAAATTAGAGAGAGTAGAAAGGATTTACTGCTAAATTATCTTAGATTCTATACCCTTTCTCCAGCTATGAACCTATCTATCACTGACTGTTTTTAACTCATTAGACAATGTAATGTAAAGAAGGAGGCCATGTGGGAAAGTCTTAATCTGACAAGTATAGAATTGGACAGAACCTGTTGAAACTTTTCCTTTAACATGTAGGTTAGTAAGACCTACTATGAATCACATACAATTGAGACTATTGTTTTATTGTGTAATCCATAACTTCACTGATTTTGGCCAATCATCACTTTGTCAAAGTTTAAACTATGGTAATGAGGACTATTAATTACCTTTTCTTCCCAAATATAACTTGCATTTGAACTTTATCAAATTTTATGTTCTCAAATTGTCACAATTAAATAAGAAAGCCTTCTAGGATTTTTATTTTATTTTCTCCTCTATAATATTGTTCTGTCTCTTCAGTATAAAGTAAATACATGTTTGGTAACTGAACAAAGAGATGTTTCAATAAACAAATTAAATAGGACAACAGTATTTCATTTTATAGTGCTTTACATATTAAATTATAATATTACATCACTGACTGCAAATTACCTATGCTAAAACTATCATATTCACATATTCATTTGGGAGCTTTTAGTAAAAGAATCGTCCTGATTATATCATATAAACCACAGAAATGTACAAAAGATTCCTGGGATTAAAATTCAAATCCAATAATCTACAATGTGTTGAGTGTGGTACATCAGTAACTTATATAATAGCTTTATATTTAATGTATATGGTTTTATTTATTTCACAAATGCAATATGAATGTATGAAACAAAGAAAATTTGAAGAGTCTATAAATTTTGTGTTCTTTTGTGACAAATATGGTAGGTTTCTTTAAAATGTTAATCTGAAAAAAACACAAGACAAAAAACAAAAACAAAATGTTAATCTAAAACGACTATTCATTAGACACGTATTTATTCAGACTTTATATATAAGAAAATAATTGATAAATTTTTATATATGCACATAAATCAATAAATCTATTTGTCCAGTTAACAAAATACCTTTACCTATCAGTCACAGGGGTCATTTTTAAGTGCTACCTGTACAAAAACAGGTGGAAAGAATATAAATGGTAAGCCATGATTTCAAGGAGCAGTGTGTGGTAATTAGTGAAATATGACAGGCCTAGGAGAGATATACTACTTGGACTTAAAAGCTTCCATAATTAAGTGATGGCCATTTGAAATTTGTTATTAACCTTGCCGCAGTTTTTCTTGCCCTTGCTGCCCTTTCTCAGAAGATCATTAAGAATTTCTGTGAATGTCCTTACATTTAATCTCATTCACGGAGTTGTCTGCCTCTCGCTAAACAAAGCCAAAAAGAGAAGTGTCACTACATATGGAACCCCCTACACAGCGACACATCATAAATAATTCAGATGTCCTCTACTTCGCACAATCACCCTTTAAGCTGATAACTTCAATGAGGACCTGAGGTCACTTTATCAGCACTTTTAACAGAACACAACTCAGAAAACTTTGCAGCATGGATATTTTTAAAAAGATGTTATTATACTGCTGTTTTTAATTTTTTAAATCAATATAATTAAGTTCAAATCTTAAAAGCAATGGTCTCATTTTTCCATAAGTTAATTTTGTTATTTTATTTAGAAGTTTTTTTTTAATTGATTTTAGAGAGAGAGGAAGGAAGAGGGAGAGAGAGATAGGAACAGTGATGGGAGAGAACATGGATTGGCCACCTCCTGCATGCCCCACACTGGGTTTGGGGTCCAAAACTTGGGCATGTGTCCTGACCAGAAATCGAACCTGTGACCTTGTGGTGCATGGGCTGACACTTAACCATTGAGCCACAGTAGCCAGGCTAATTTTTGTATTTTAAAAAGTTGCTTTTAACAAAGTAGTAACGACCATATTTTGAATACTGAACATTTTGAAAATGTCTATAAATTGAGTGTCTGAGTCAAGTTTTGTAAATACCTGAATTCAATAAATTCAGATGTAAATATCTGAATCTCAGTTCAACTAGAATTAACTATTTTTAAATTTATGTTTAAATGAATAATTAAAATTCTTAGCTTCTAAATATTGACACTCCCTCATCTCCAGGGTAAGCAGACTGAAGATTAGGACTCAGGTAATGAAGTGACAGTCTGGCTGCCGAGTGCAAATATGTGATTTAAGAAAATAAGACAGAGGAAGATGAGGAGGGGAGGGAATCGGGAAGGAGGAAAGAAACTCAAAAGCTAGCAGGACAGTAACATGAAATTTAATTAGACTTCAAAATGTTGATATTTCTAAGGAAGGCAAAAAGAGAGCTGGAAAGATCTGGCAGAATTAGGAAAATTATCTGCAACGAGTCCCTTAACATTTTTAAACACCTTTTCATTCATGTACACACCTAATTCCAGGACTAGAACCATAGAAGTCAGCGCCACCAAGTTTCATTCACAAAGAAGACATTCAAACAGTGTAACTCATTCCATGTTGCTATTATATCTTCAGGGTTAAATAGGTTATGTGAGCCCTGGCCGGTTTGGCTCAGTGGTTAGAGCGTTGGCCTGCGGTCCTGAGAGACCCGGGTTCGGTTTCCGCTAAGGGCACGTACCTCGGTTGCAGTTTGTCCCCGGCCCTGGTCGGTTGTGCGGGTGGCAGCCACTCAATGTGTCCCTTCACATCGATGTTTCTCTCTCTCTGTTCCTCTCTCTCCCTCCCACTCTACCTGAACAAAAAATGGAAAAATGTCCTCGGGTGAGGATTAAAAAAAATAAATAAAATAAAATAAAAAAAATAAAAATAAATAGGTTATGTGACACCCTTTCAAACAGAAAAAAAAGAGAAAAGTGAAACCTTATTCTTGAATATAAATTCTCTATTTGTTAGTTAAAATAAGTAAAATAAAAAAGTAGCTCTTATTAGAAAGGCAGCATTACTTTTTTCTTTGTTTGTTTGTTATTGTTTTCTAAAAAAAATGCCTTTGACTTTTTTCTCCTAGTCTCCCATGCTATTTTTCTTCATCCCCTGCCTTATTCTTCATTTATTCTTTCAATGAAAATCTCTATTTGATATTTTTCTCTTTTTTCAATCTTTGCTCTTATTATTTGACATATTCCTCTATTTTGTGTTTTCTTATCAGCCAAATATTTCTTCTTTTATTTACATTAATAAATTCTTATTAGGGATAGCGTTGTGAATATTTGTGGAACCACTAGAGGTATAAACTGTGCTTTCTACCTTTAAGAAGCTTACAGTCTAGTTTTAGATATAAGCATCATTAAAATAAAATATTGAGAACAATATAGATATATTGAGTTCAGTATTGGTTATATCAACTTCAGGATATAAGGGAGAATGCAGTTATTCAATTGACTCTCCAAGGCTGTGTCTATGTGCTAGGTATCCTTCACCAGTGAATACCTTCCTCCCACCAGGACCAAAGCAGGGCGTATAGCCACGCCCAATGTGGATGGTGTAGAGAACAACCCTCCTGGAATTAGAAGCTAGTTAAAATTTTCAGATACAAACTAAGAATTAGTTTAAAAGTTTAGCTCATAGTGTAAATTTGAGTTCCAGGTAAATTTTTTCTTAAATTACCTACATTGACTTGTCATACAAACATATGTCTATCAGCCAGGAGAAGAGGGGTTGAAAGTATACGTGAATGCTTTTATTACCAGCTTCCAACAGGATGATTTAAACCTGGCCTTAATACGTCACACCCTGAGCAAAACAATGACCTCAGTCCGAACATTTAGTCAGCTGTGGTGTAATAGTTTTGTATGGCATGGGACATTTTTCAGAAACAATTTTTCCTAAATGTCAATTTCTATATAAGGCAGAACTCTTTGACGAGAAATTCAGATACTTCTCATGGTTCTCACATTAATTTGCTGTGACATCCTTAGATTATATAATAAAAAATGCAATTGTGTGTGTGTGTGTGTGTGTGTGTGTGTGTTTTGCTGTTTCTTTGTCTATTACCTGGATCTTGAGACACAAAGTTCCATTGAGGCAGACACTGTTTTAGAGGGTCTGGTACATAGAGGATGTTCACTAAGTGTTTGCAGAACATAGGACTCTCAGAACCCTTCGACAGGCTTTCAAAGAATGCAGATGCAATAAGTAACCATTGCTTCAGCATTTCCCAGCCTTCAGCTGTATCTAATTTTCTCAGAGACAGAGAAAATGTGCAAATAATTCTGGGTCCAGCAGAATAATGCCATCATGGTTTGCAGATCCTCTTATGTGCTGTTACTCTTGCAAGAAATTATTTGGCAGAAAAAATGAAATCACTGTGTTACACTCTGTGTCTTAAAGAGATTTACCCAAGTCGTCGATTTCCTCTGGGCGGGCCCAGCTTGTCCTGGTGATGCTAAGAGAGTGAGTTACCTAAGCAGCAACTTACTACTCTTCCAAGGCACAGAAAAACAAGCTTTGTCCCAAATCATGGGTCTTTCCAAATGGCAACATAGTGTAGATGGGGCATGTAAGTCATATTCTTCCCGGTCATGACATCATGCTTTGACTTCAGCTCTGTTTACTCCATGGCACAGCTAACTAAACAAACTAAACAATTTTAAAAAATTTTTCATTTGTAGGTGGATTTCCTCATCATGCTATCATCATATGTGAGGTGAAGCGGCCAATGTGTATGTGTGACATACCTGGGTTTAGTTCCATGAGGACCTTTATTTCTTTTTGCAGTCTGCCTTGGGAATTTTTTTAGAGGTTCAGGTGTGGCGGACCTTTTCTTCGTCTGCCTGCTTTCTCTCTCTGCTTCCCAATTTCTCTGCCCGCCCACCCCCCTTCCCACTCATTGTGATCGCTGAATAATGAGGAATTTCTCCTGAACTGACTACCTGCGCGTATTTTTTTCTACTCTGCCATCTGGCTGCCAGTCCCTCCTTCCTTCCCATAACTTCTATCCTCTGCATTCACGCTGTAATAATTCCTAAAAGTTCAATCTTTGCTTTAATTTTAGTATGCCATACCCAGGTTTTTGCTGTTTATCGCCTTTTAAAAGGAAGCTCATTCGTGATTTCCCCCTGTCTGTACTAAAAGAAGACTAATACCATTACTTTAAAAAAGCTTTGATGGCTTTGACTTTGAAAAAGTCAGTATATGAATATTGAACTTAGAGAAATATAATAACTCATCTATTCTACCCCTTACCATGGCCATTTAGAAAAACCCATTATCTGGGAAGGAATGGTCTCCCGTTGCCTTGTATGAGATTTTGTCTGCAGCTTAGATTATCCTCTTTGTCCTCATTTTGAAAATTAGTGGTGAAATATCAGCAGCCCCTATTTTTTCTTGCAAAAGATGACAGTTATTTTACCAGGCCCAAAAGCAATATCTTTCGATCATAGTAAACAGCTTTGACCTACTTCTTTGCCCTGTTCTAAGTGTGGTCATTTTTTACTACCAATTCTAAATGTATTAATGATTTGTCAGCTCCATCTTCTAAATCGAAGTATTTGACCGTGAAACCACCACCGGACTTCCAATCGCTTGAAAGGTAAAATCGTCACATTGTGATTGTGGTTGAACCCACTATGTGATATCAAAATAAAACTAGGATTAGGTAAAGAGGCTGCAATATAAATAAGAACAAAAGCACTTTAAATGATTGCTTGTCTAAATGAAATTTTCCGTGATTTTATAATCTCGTGGCAACTTCCCTTTGCCATATCTCCAATTTAAAACCGAATTTTCCCTCGAGTGGGAACTCGAATGTGGAACAAATCCATGCCAAAGGAACTGATTCTGTATTTTACTAAAGACCAGGTAGCTGCCATGTGGTATTTTGCCTCCCTCAACTGTTCCTCTCCTAGAGAAGGGGGGGGGGGGACTCCTTCTCGAGCAAAGATGCACCTCCGGCAGATCACCCCACAGGGACTCCAATTACAATCATGCATCCTGGGTAACTGGGCTCACACTTTGACGGCTTCCTCTCTCAGTCTTACAAAACTTGCCTGACATTTACTGGATCCCAGAACTTTTTAACACTATCTGGTTCAATTTATCTAATTGGTGTGACACCCTGTGGTATTTTCCCAGTTGGGGAATTTCAAAGTGTGGTTTTTGGAGACTATTGTCCATTGGTCTCTTATGTTTCTGCACTTATTATTTGTTCTAGGCTATCTTCTGAGGGATGTTTGTATACTGAACAGACTTGGAAGACAGGGACAGTATCTTTCTCCAGGGCACAAGTACAAGCATCCTTCCTTCTCTTTGTAATGCAGCCCATTGTATTCGCAGGTATTGTCTGCCTCTCTTTTGCATTTTTGTGTGGGAATTAGGGCTTGAAGAACTGATTTCCCCAAACCCTTAACCCTGACCTTCCCCACAAACATATTGCTAATACTCTGACTACTGTTATTGATGCAAATAATAAACTGTCTCTTCTTTCTGAACCAGGAGTCTCTGTCTTCTCTCTGCACCCACGAAACTATGCAGGCTCATTTGTTTGCTTGCAAATAATGGCAGAGGGGGATGTGGGGTGGCGGTGGATCTCAGACCCTTCACAGTTTTTGGCAGTGTTATTGAGCTCCAGAAATATGACCAAATGCAAATAAAGCTGGAACTATGGCTACAGACATCTCTTCTGTGAAATGACTGTGCTCTCAGTAACACACAAAATGTAAAAGTTCTGGTCTAATTATTTTTCTCCTGGACTTTATTTTACATCTCACACCATTGTTCAAATTGAATGGAAGATAAGGGGTATATCACTCAGGAAATTTTGAAGTAATGACACATACCAGAAAAGATCATTTCATCCGGTAGCTATCCATTTACTCATTTATTTCTTCATTAACTAATTACAAAATTTTGACTGAATTCCTATTATGAGCCAGAATCTGGGCTAAAAATTGAGTATTAAGTAATAAACAAGACAGGGTTCCTTATTCCCTTGAATTTAAAATTTATTTCTGAGGGTATCATTAGTTAGAAAAATATGCTTATGTATACATGTGTATGTATACACACACACACACACACACGTGTATGTTTATCTCTCTTTATATAATAATTGTAGTAAGTCCTTTGAGGACAACATACAAAACATTCTCAAGAAATATACTGCTGGATGTTAGATAACCAACTTCAGATTGAATGTTCTTGGACTCAGATGCATTCGACCTAAAAGAATTACTCAAAGGGACGTGGAAGTTGGGTACAGACTGATAATCCTCAGAAGAGGAGGTGGGGGAAAGAGATAAACCACAGAACTTATATGCATGTATGCATAACCAATGGACATGGACAACAAAGCTGGGGACAGGGTGGGAAGGGAGGGGGAGGAGGGTGTCAATGGGGGAAAAAGGAGAAACATCTGTAACATAAATAAATAAATAAATAAATAAATGGACTTATTTAAAATCATATAGAGGCACATTAAATTGCAATCATTATATAATTAAAAACAAAACTATAATTAAAAGAATTTCTTGTGTGTTTCTGTGTCTGACTCTATATGTGTAATGATCTGAATGTTCTTGTCCCTGCCAATATTCATATGTTGACATCTGACACCCATGGTGATAGTATTAAAAGGTGGTGGCCTTTAGGTGAGTAGTTAACGAAGGTAATTTAATTAATTTTTAATATATGTTTTTATTGATATTATTTTTGGAGAAAGAGGAAGGGAGAGGTAGAGAGAGAGAAACATGGATCAGCTGCCTCCTGCGTGCTCTCTACCTGGGACCAAGCACACAACCCAGGCATGCGCCCTGACTAGGAATCTAACTAGAAACACTTTGGGGCACAGGATGATGCCCAGCCAACTGAATCACACCAGCCAGGGCAGATTAGTACCCTTTTAAAAGAGATGCCACACTGGACTTATGGGGTATGTCACTTGGTAAGTTAGGTAAATGTCTAATGACTATGCTATACACCTGAAAGTAATATTGAATGTGAACTCTAATTGTAACATAAAAAAATAAATAAAAATAAGCAATTAGTAAATATTCTGGCATGTAAGTGTTCAAAAATAATAGCTGTTATTATTTTAAATATAAATTTAAAAATATAAAAGAGACCTTTACCCCTTCAGCCATGTGAGTTTACAGTGAAAAGACGGCAATTTATAAGGAAACAAATTCTCCCCCAAACTCCCAAGCTGCCCGTACATGGATCTTGGACTTCCCAGCTCCAGAGGCACAAAAATACACTTTTGTTTATAAGTCAGTCTACGGTATCCTGCTAGCGCCGCCTGCGTGCGCTCGGCTAACATGGCAGAGAATGCAGCAGCGAGTGCAAGCTCGGTGAAGTCAGCTGGAAAGCATCTTCCTTAGAGAGAGGTTTGTCTCTGAAGCTTTAGTACAGTGTATGATTACTGAGGCAAGGACCACATCTACACCTCCTCATGTTCCCACAAAGCCCGGAAGAGTGTCTTACATGAAGGTACTTTACAAAAACTTTAGAAAATAGAAACTTCTTTGAAATCTTGTCTAACCCGAAGATGACTAATGGGTCCACTTTGCCCTGTGTAGAATATTTGAAATATGTTAAGAACAAAATGTTTTCTCACAAAACATTTAGAATCATCATGACTTTAAGCTTCCTGAGTCATTTGTTAATGAAGCAGGACAGTGATTCAAGAACATGACAGCTCGTAATATAATTGTTTTAACTAATGCATTATAACTCAGGGAAAAACTTCTTAAGTTTGTTTAATGTTGCTCTTAAGTTATGTCCATGACATTTAAATTAAATTAAACAACATAAGATAATAAAGTAAAACACTTGTGAAATTTCAACTGTTTTCTCTTTAAATTTTGCTTTGATCTTCCCCTACGGCACTGGCAAAGTTGTTTTCCAGGTAGATACACGGTTTTAGTTTATGGGCTTGTTACTTTAATTTACAAAATGTAAAAAGTTGAATCTTTATTTTATATTGTTGTAATTAGCTAGTTATTGATAATACAAAAGGCAACAAAAGAGAGGCCAAACATCATAAGCACGGCCATTTGGGCAGCTTCACCAGAAAGATGCAACCTCACACTCCCCAGGGAATCACCGGCTTATTCCCTGCATGTCAATGGGGGAAGGGATCCAACACAGGGGGATACGGCACATGCACAATGACTCAGGGTGACACAGGAAAAGTGCCTGTCAGTCTAGCGTGGGGAAGAATGGATTGGCTAGAGGAGGCAGGGCCATTGCAAGCCAACAACATTTTGGGAATATGTAATTCGACAAACAAAAGAGATTTCTCTTAGTTCTGTGATTCCTTTGACTTTGCTCCTGTCCATGTTTCCTCCACAGCCACATGGCCTATGGCCATGGGCCATGAGGACCCCACATGCAATGGACTGATGGACAACAGTGGGAAATACAAATTAAGCTAGTCTGATGCTGGGCTGTACTCCCAGTTCTTGTGTTTGAGACCCTTGTTTTACTTAATAATGGCCCCAAAGTCATTCACATAACTTTTATTACTAATATTTTGTTATAATTGTTTTATGTTATTGTTAGCTATTGCTCTTTGTCTCTTGCTATGGCTAATTTATAAATTAACCTTTATCATAGATATGTATGCATAGGAAACACATAATTGTAGGGTTTGATATTAATCACAGTTTTAGGCATCCCCTGGGGATCTTGGAACATATGCCTCACAGATAAAGGTGGCCTACTATATATTAACATTGCAGCCAATTCTACTTCATCAGTAGGTCCACTGCAGATCATGTATGATTTCTGTGCATTGCTATATTGTGACCAAAAGATTATCTTATATAGTCCTATATTTACACAGGTAGATGTTTGAACAACAGTTCTTTTGTTTATTTGCTTTTCCTGATGAGTGTGTTTGAAAGATGGTATTTAATACATCAGGCATGACTGCTAAACATATTATTGTTAGATGATTCTATTCATAACTTGTTTATTAATTTAGAACAGAGAAAATCCCTTTGGATTTGTGTTTTATCAGAAGTTTTGTTTTTTTTTTTAAATAATGCCTTGAGGTTGTTTTTGTGTAATATCTATCACATTCTTCAGTCTCTAAATTCAAAAGTAGAAAAGAGTTATCGAAATGAGTTTAGGAAATGACAATTTTAAGAAACCTACCTGAGACCTGTTATATTGTGTCACTTTGAGAAATATGGAGAGGTGTTTTATGAGCATTTCACATGCCCTTACATGTCATGTTTCTCTTACTCTCCTTGTAATTGTTATCCTTTATTATTGATAACAATCAATATAAATTCATAATATTACTCCTGTTGGGCAATATATTATTTTAGCAAGAATCCATGATCAGAAATTTCAGCCCTTTTTTATCTGATAGGTAAAAATATCAATATCTTTAAATATCCCAAATAAAGTTCATCCATTGTCTTGTCGAATGTTGATATTTCCAAATGTAGAGATATACAATTCACTTTAAAATGTTTTTTGAATTGAAAAAAAATATTTTATTGAGGTCTCGTCATTTCAATTTATATTAGGCTTCCAGTGCATTCTTATTTATTAGTAGAAAATACTGTACATTAGAATGTCACTTTTCCCATTCTGTTCATCCTGAAGCTTCAACTAGTCAAAGATGTCAGTTCCGAAAAGCATTACCCTTCTATAATTTCTACGTTTCCTAGGATGAATGGATATCCAATTTCAATAAAATTATCTAATACTATTCAAATACCAGTGTACATTTAAAACATAGTTATTATTCCTTAAAAATCAAGTATCGAAACGTACAAATAACAAAATATCTGTCAGATTGTAAACTAAATAAATCCACACAAACTGTTCTTCAAACTTTCTCACCTAAGAATTTGATATCACTGCCTCAGGGTAGTAGATTCAGTGTCTGCAATATACTTCTGGGGAGGGAATAAGATGGGCTCTAAGTCACCTTTTGCCTAAGGCTGGCCTAATGGTGCTTCTGGCATTTTTTATTTATTTATTATTATTATTTTTTTTAAATAATTCACTGGGTCTTATTCAGGAAGTGCAGATTTTGGAAATCTATATCAATTAAAGATGATCTTTTTGTATGTTTGTGTCTTACTTCATCCAGTGAATGTACTTGGACAGAATTGCACTAAATTAAAGAGTATGGTAGGAACTATGTCAACAGTGCTCCTCAAAGTAGTTGCTCTCGGAACTGAGCCTTATTGGTCCAGGATGAGAGAAGGAGTTTGAGAGAAGTTGTAAATCTTTTCTTCCTTCTTTAAGAAAGTCTTGGTATAAAAAAATTTCAGCTGAAAATATATGTGTTTCCTGATGCAGTTTTACATTTTTGCACAAGCTCCTAAACTCCTTGTGAATCACAACCAAGTTCATGAATCATTTTTTATCTTTCTTATTTTTGTTACACTGCATAAAGGACAATTGGAGATGGGCAGTTAAACCTCTAGAGATGCTAAGTTGAAATGAAATAACATGCATTTTAAATTACTTTCAATAAAGATGGACATATGCAATTTATTAAGACATAATGGAGAACAAAGAGAACCCACCATTTTGAATATAATCCCCAATTTTTAAGAAGTGCGTGTCATTCGGTCAAATTATAGACCTTGATCAGCAGTGACCGATGACTTCCTACACAGACAACTTGATGTAATGAACCTAGGGTAAGTTGCACAGATTAAGTTTTTGTTCATTTGTTTGTTTGTTTAACCAATGCTTGATGGGTTTCTAGTAAAGCAGAGAAGTGTTAAGGTAAGAAATGTCCTGTATGGAACTGTAGAGAGTATTTTTTTTTAAAGGTTTGTTTATTTCTTTCTTTTTTTTCTTACTAATTTTAGAGAGAGGGGAAGTAAAATCACCACCACAACAACACTATAGGCCATAAAAGAAAAAAGACATGTGCTGCTTTTAACACGTTGAACATATCCCTTTAAAAACAAGAGGAGAATGATAATTTCTTTCACTTTCATTTTCTAAGGCTCACACAATTTTTTTAAAACATTTTTTCTTTATTGATTTGAGAGAGAGAGAAACATTGATGAGAGAGAACATCGATTGGCTGCCTCCTGCATGCCCCCCACTGAAAATCTGACCCACAACCTGGGCATGTGCCCTGACTGCAAATTGAACAGGTGACCTTTTGGTGCCTGGGTCGATGCTCAGCCACTGAACCAAACTGGCCGGGCTGCAGAGCATATTTATAACAGTTTGTTTGAGTCAAACCGATGACATGTGCCTGAGAGTAAGATCTCAAATGCTCCAAAGAAAAGCAGTTTCACAGCTTCTTTTATGCTTTTAAAATTGAGGAGGGAAGGTAAGAAAGATTACCTGGAAGTGGGAGGAAATCAGGTGAGGTTGGTTAAGTTACAGAATCCTTGATGAGATATGTACTCGTCAGGGTGGTTATGGATCCTTTCAAGGTATATTAGCCTAGATATACAGAAAGAAAGGAAAGGGATTGGCTAAAAAGAAAGATACTCCTTTTCCTAAAACGTTATATGCCTGGGGCATAAGTGCCCACCATGACCTGCTCAGTTAGGAATTTATGATCAGACTACGCTGTGAAGATACCTTTCAGAGAACCCCTATTTTCCCCTCCTCCACAGTTGGCTGGCTAATTTTAAATCAACTTTCACAATAATTTTCACTGTTACAAACTTAAGATTGATTTTCATAGTTATATACATATATTTCTATTTAGTTTTTTTAAATGTTCACAATCTACATTAAATATAAATTATGTGTATACCTTGAAAATTATACTAAAAATTAGAATTAAAATGACATTTGTAGATGGTTACTAAAAATAGAATGCCCCAATTCCCCTTACTATTATCAGTTGTGTCAAATGATGTATAAAGTCCCCACTGCATCATAAATCTGTTTTTTGTTGGAATGGGTGGTAATGTTCTTCTTGTTTTTATGTAAAGGTTTGATCTATGAGTGTACTTGAAGCTATACTTTTGGTAAGTGGCTGCATGGTCTTGAACTAAAGGAGCTCAGAACATTACACATGTAAATAATATGGTATGATTGATACCATTATAATAACCTGGTTATTATTTAACAGGAAATGAGCAAAGGGGAGGCTAGATAATATAGGCATGCCATTTATACAGCTTTGCTGGGAAGCTGCAGTTAACACTCCCCGGGACTACTCCCTGCAGATCAATGAAGGAAGTGATTGGACAGTAGATGTGTTCCCAATAAGGTCTGGGTGATGTGGAAAGGTGCTTACCTGTCAATCACACCTGAAAACAGGTATTTGGCCAGAATAGGGATGGCCACTTCAAGGACGCAAAATCTGAGGTAACTGAACTTCTGAACAAAGGGATTTCTCTCTCTTGGCTCTTGGCCCTCTTGCTCTCTTGGGACTCTTGTTGCATGGGGTGCATTCTCCTGCATTTGCCCACATGGCTCACAACCATGTGGGACCCACACAATAGATCAATGGATTGAATCTCGCCTGATGCTCTGCCAGACTCAACTCTACCATGGAACAGAAATTCTGGACACTGGTTATGCTTCTAGCTCTACTAATTCCCAGTTGCATGCCTTCCAGGACTTGCTTAAGGGAACTGGGACCTTACAAACTGAGGGATATAACTCTACACAAGTAAAAATCACTCATTCCTTTGTGCGAGTCTTAGAAAATTCTTTCTCTCAAGATATCCCAAGAACCCTATTCCTGGTAGTGATGGAGAAATTTCACCTACTCATTTTCTAGCAACATGATGACACACTATGCAAGCTATATATACATTCTAAAAAGGGCATTTGCAAACTTTGCATATCCTTATAAAGAAACATCATTGGGAGAAAGCAGTTTCCATAATTCACCATTCGTCAGCCCTAGGTGTTTGGAAGGAAAAGCATGAGGGGATAATACCTCAGGGAACTAGTCTCTCCAAAGAATTTTCACATCCCCACTCCTATATTTTTGTGGATTCCTGACATTCTCTTATCATTTGGGCTGATTTCTGCAGTCAGGGTTAGTTAAAATCTGTCCCAAAGGCAAAACTTAAATCAGTGGAAGACAGCTTTGAGCCTTCTCAGAGGTTTATCATCATTTCTTTGTTGTTGTTAGTATTTGAAACACTTTTTTTCCTCACTTGCAACTTTTCTCCAAAATTGACTTCAGAGGAGTCATCTAGAAGCTCTAGTACTTTGACGAGAACTATATTCTTAAAAAACTATATTGTTATACCAGTATTCAATTTATATTATTTGACATATCCCAATACAGATAATACAAAATATTGCTGTTCATCAGAACTTCGACAAAGATCAAATATATATGTCACAATTTCCCTTGCTTTTCAACAAATTTTATGTTGGGTGGATTGGTGAGATATCCAATTTATATAAATAATTTGAAGTATTTAAAATATATATATAGGCAAATATTTTTATTTAAATGTAATTTTAAAAGAAATATACTTCTCAAAATACCACTTTTTCTTGGTTTAAAATGTTATTGACAACTGGTAAAATGTTTTGCTAGATTTGAATGTTAGATTAAAAATGATTAATAAATGTAAGTTCAAATTATTATGTTCTACTAAAAATGATTTAGTCCTCTATGAACATGTTTGCTGGTTGTTGTATCTAGATATAGTAAATTAATGACATATTAAATTACAGGGAAATGACATTTTTAGTTTTATTATGAGCAGAGCTTTTAAAATGTTATTTTTCATAACCTGTCATTCTGTCATTATATAGCATTGTGTAGCATTTAAAAGATATATACCCTTCATACTTAAGTTCTTAGATATTGAAAATATGACTTTCTATTATTTGTGGTTCCATATTCCTTTATTAGCATTATGAACAAATGTATATGGTTTGCTTCAACCGGGTAATACATTTTACTTATTTGGGAAAAAATGATGTTTATTCTCATCTCATCCTGAGCAGGTGGTTTAATTTTTGTGCACCTCAGAGTTATAATTTTACTCTTATTAAAAACATTTATTGTGATCACTTAAGATACTCATATAGCTGAACAAAATTTTTATTTTATTAAATTATTTACCAAAAATAATTATTTTTTATTTCTTTCCTTTGAGGGGTTATTTTCAGTCTTTAAATAGGATATAGAAGTGTGGGAATATGTGGTTTTGAATAGTTACAAATTGAAAATTTATGTGATTGTTTCTTTAAGACTCGTGCATATTGTCCATTCTATGCTATAGACTATTTTGAAAATAAATCTATGCTATGTTCTACATAATTCAGTTTTGGCAGAGAAATTTTGTCAAAATGACTTATAAAATTATGCATTCTTTCAACAACAGTTTATTCAGTAACTTATCAAATGTCTATGAAGCTGCTACTTCTTTAGGTTACACTCATTAACAAAACACCTAGCTTTTTGGAACTTTTTAACATTGGAGCCACAGTAAACAAAAGCTACAAACCTTAATAAGGAAATTATGTAGTATGATCAAAGACGAAGAGCACAATGGGGAAAAATTAAGTTATGGTGAGAAAAATGAAGATTTGGGGACAGGGATGGGAGTTAACATTTTAAATAGGAAACTCAGTGCAGTTATAAGTGAAGGTGACCTTTAAACAAAAATATGAAAAGGTGAGAGAGTTTGTCAAGAACTATCAGCAGTAAGACCACTCCAGACAAAGGGACTGGCTATTGCAAAGGCCTGGGGGTTAGACCAGGCCCGGCATGTCTGAGGAATTGCAAGGAGGCCCCTGAGTGAGTGAGGAGTAGCAGGGAATGAGGTCTCAAAGGTTAAATGAGTGGCTAGAGCACTTGAAAGCTTAGACATCATTGCAAAACTCTAGCTTTTGTATGTGAAAACTTACTGTGTGAATGGAATTTCTGCTAATAACTGAGTTCAAATGTCCATAACTTCAAGGATACTTATTCTAGAAGATAGAAGATGAAAAAAAAAAAAAAAAAAAATTCAGTGACATGCTATGAGATCCACATGTAGAAAATTATGGGAACGCAGAAGGCCACCAAAAGCAGACTGATGTATTTGGTGACATTCTGTGAATATACAGTGGTTTATATTTTCTAAATTTTTACAGAAATGGAATCACACAACATATATATACTTTTTATTGTCTGGCTTCTTTCACTGAGCGTAATTATTTTAAGAACCAGCAAAATTGTGTAAATCAATTGCGCATTTTTCTTTTCTTTTTTCTGAGACAATATGTCTCTTCTCTGAATATATCATAATTTTTATCATTGCTGTGCTGATGGACATTTGTATTGTTTTCAAATCTTAGTGATTAAAAATAAAGTTGCTAAGAAATTCATGTACATGTTTATGTATGAACATAGGCTTGGTTTTTCTGGAGTAAACGCCAGGAGTAAAATGGTTAGTTTATATAATTGGAACACGTTTAACATTTAAAATCTTTTCAATTTTCCAAAGTGGTTATGTGATGTTATAAGCCATTAGCAGTTTGTGAAATACCCTGTTGCTTCACAACTTTTCCTTGACCAGGTATCATCAACTTTAATAATTTTAGCTATTTTAATAGCTATGTAAGCACATCTCCTTGTGGTTTAAAAATGTTGAGCATTTTTTCATGTCTTTCTAAGCTATCCATATGTCTTTGGTGAAGTGTCTCCTCAAATATTTCTCTGTATGTAAAATTGGGTGCTCAATATTTTACTACTAATCAGTATTATTAATTTATTTAGTTTTATTTTTAATAATCTGAGAAGGCATCCATTATCAGATATATGACTTGCAAATTCTCCAAGTTTCTGGCTTCCTCTTTTTTTTTTTTTTTAATTAAACTGTTTTAAAGAAGCAAAATTTCTTCCTTTTGATTAAGCCAAGTTAATGATTTTTTCTTTTATGCATAATGTTTTTGCTGATGTAATATTTGTTAAACTGAGATAAAAAAGAAATTTTTATTATATGTTTTATTTTAGTTTTACTTTCAATATTTCAGTCTATGATCCATTATGAGTTAATTTTTATATCTGACTTGTGTTTTGGATCAAAATTATGTTTTTTTCTCACTATGTGGATATTTAATTGTCCCAACACTATTTTGCGAAAATATTTTTTTCCCCACAGAGATGCTTATTCAACGGGTCAGAGAGTCTGGATTGCTTTCTGGACACTATTTTCTGTTGCATTCACTTATTTGTCTGTTATGTTACCACTTTTCCTTTGTCTTGATTTCTGTAGGTTTATAACAACCCCTGAACTCAGGTTCTGTAAGTTCTCTATCCTCATTCTTTTTTAAGTTTGTTTTGGTATTCCATGTCCTTTAATTTTTCATATGGATTTGAAAATCAGCTTGTCAATTTCTCACACCAATTATAAAAGCCTGTTGGGATTTTAATTGGTATAGCTATTATATCTATTGGTCAACAAGAGAAAGATTTATTTATTATAATAGTAACTCTTCAGGTTCATGAATAGTATATATCTCAATTGGTAGAAAAAATTTTATCTCAGTAATCTTTTCAGTGTAGAAGTCTTGCACATTTTTGCACAGATTGGTCCTTAAGTATTTCATATTTTTGGCGCTACTGAAAGTGGTATTTTTCATCTTGTTTATTCATAGAATATAGAAGTACACATAACTGTTTCTGTTGTTACTGACTTTTGCAACCTTGCCAAATTCCATTGTTGACATAAACATTTATGTCATTTGTGAATAAAGTTTTACTTCTCTCTTTCCAATCAAGAGTATTGTGTCCCTTTAAATGTTGTTTGAATTGTCTGAAATTGGAGTGGACCTCTTGGTTTTTATTCTTATCTTTGTGAGAAAATACTCAGTGTTTAGTTATAGGTGTGGGTTTGGTTAGTTTGTTTGTTTTTGTCTTGTTTGTTTTTAGATGCCCTTTATCATGAGGGTGGTCCTTTCTATTCACAAGTTGATACAATTTTCATCCAAAGCAGACTGTTGGTTTTTATCTTATCGTTTTTCTATATCATTAACAGCATCATGTAGCTGTTCATGTTTGCAGTGATGAAGCTCAGAAACTCCATTTTTGTACCATGACCCCTTTGACATTGTGTCCACACTTAGGACACAACTTTCTGGTCAGCTCCAAACTGTTTTAAGAACAAAGCCCCAGGTCTGCTGGACCACAGAAACAGAGTTTGGTCAAACTAAAGATAACACCTTAACCTCAGTGGGGTTTCAGCCCCAGCCCATGGAAGACGAATAACCCTAATAGCCACACCCTCCTGTGGCGAGACAGAAAAACACCATGATTGACATCAGGACCCCATATAGTGATCAGCTCCCGACCTTGGCTACAACCCATCAGCGGACCCAGGACTCCAACTGTATCAGTCATCACGATGAAAGATTTTTCCTGTATATAATCTATCTCTGTCTGGGCCACCAGAGAACCAAGTTTTAGACAATAGTTCACCTTTGTTTCTGGACTTGGTGCCATTTTCTTAACTTATAAACATCAACTTCCTTTGCTGGAAACTCCTGTTTGTGATTTATTGGCCTTTGATGGGCGCCAGCAAATAAACCTCTTTACTTCAGTAACAGCAGTTACACTTCCAAATGTTGAAAAAATTGCATTTTTGAAACAAGCCTTGGTTTGTCATCACATATCAACCCTTTTATACGTTTTGGGTTCATTTTATTAAAATGTCTTCAGATTTTTAAATACATGTTCATGAGTTGTAGTTGGCAGGAAAATCATAGTGGAATAGTCATCAACTTTCCAGGTGTGTCCTTTCAGGGTCCAGTCTCTACTGATAGATTGGTCAGCACCAGGGAAGGGGGTCATCATCCAGTGCAGCTGGTCCTGAGTCAGCCATGGGGTCACTGACCTGGTTTTGCTACTTTTCTGGGCCTGGATCTGAAATACAAGTGAGGCCTAGATGTTATCTTTAGGCAGGGAAGGCCAGGGGTCTCAAACTGCATGACCAGTGATGCATTAGGGGAGGAAAGGTCACCTGGGGGTGAGGTCCTACCTACACTGGTCCTTTGCTAGGCACCGGGGCTTTTCGTACCTGGAGATCTTCCATGCCTGGCCCATCGTCCTTGCTCTGCTCATGTCTCTTTCATTTTGTTTCTTTTTTTTTTTATTTTTTTTATATGAGTATCTGAATCCTTGTTTTCTTTTTCTATTTTTTTTTAATCCTTATTGTTGAATGTAAAATGTATTACAGATGTTCCACATTTTTCCCCCATTGACCCCTCCTCTCCACTCCCGCCCCCCTCCCACCTTTTCCCACACTATTGTCTGTGTCCATTGGTTATGCATATAAGTTCTTTGGTTTATTTCTTCCCACCCCCCAACCCCTTTCCCTTTGAGGTTTGTCAGTCTAGCAATGAATTTGTACTTCTTAATCCCTTCAACTTTTTCACCCATTCTCCCAACCCCCCTCCCATCTGGCAACCAACAAAATGTTCTATGAGAATGTTTCTGTTCTTCCTGTTCATTTTGTTTGTAGATTCCATTGTTGATAGATATGTATTCATTGCCATTTTGTTTGTTCATATATTTTATCTTTTTCTTCAAAAAGACCCTTCATCATTTCATATAATAACGGTTTGGTAGTGATGAACTCCTTTAACTTTTTCTTGTCTGGGAAACTCTATATGGCCATCGATTCTAAATGACAGCTTTGCAGGATAGAGTAATCTTGGTTGTAGGTTCTTGCTTTTCATCACTCTGAATATTTCTTGCCACTCCCTTCTGGCCTGCAAAGTTTCTTTTGAGAAATCAGCTGACAGCCTTATGGGAACTCCCTTGTAGGTAACTAGCTGCCTTTCTCTTGCTGCTTTTAAGATTCTCTCTTTGTCTTGAACCTTTTGCATTTTGATGATGATGTGTCTTAGAATTGAAGGAGGCATTAAATGAAATAAAGAATAATTTACACAGCTTCAATAATAGAGAACGTAAATCCAAGGAGCAAACCATCGATTTGGAATATAAGGAAGCAAAAAATGCCCAATCAGAACAGCAAAAAGAAAAAAGAATCCAAAAAAAATGAAGATAGTGTAAGGAGCCTCTGGGACAACTTCAAGCGTGCCAACATGCGCATCTTGGGGTGCCGGAAGGAGAAGAGAGAGAACAAGAAATCCTGTTTGAAACAATAATGGCAGAAAACTTTCCTAACTTGGTGAAGGAAACAGACATACAAGTCCAGGAAGCACACAGAGTCCCAAACAAGATGAACCCCAAGAGGCCCACACCAAGTCTCTTTCATTTTGTAACTTCTTTCTTTTCTTTTTCTTTTTCTTTTTCTTTTTCTTTTTCTTTTTCTGCTTTCGGTATCAGAGTAATACTGGTCTTGAAGAACAGTTAGAAAGTATCCTCCCCTCCTCAGTATTCTGAAGAGTTTTTGTAGAATTAGTACTGTTTCTTCCTGAAATGTTTGGCAGGCTTTTATGGTGGAGTCTTTCAGCCTTTGATTTTCTTTGTGGGCATGATATTACTTTTAAATACACTGTTTTATTCATGAGTGAATGTCACTCAGCAGATTGTGTCTTTCAAGGAATATGCTACTTCTCTCATTCCTGATACTAACAATACTAAGTAAAACATTAACACTCTCTTAAAATCTCATAGAAAGCCAATGATTAATGTATGAGTATTTTGCTGTTTTGGGAGAGTCTTCTATAATATTGTTGCCTGTGTAAGTAGGGTGTCTACTTATGGAAGTGGGGGATCCCTTTCCCCACTGGGTGCTGGGTTCAGGTTCTTACAATATCTCGAGAAAAAGAATTTTCTAAGGTTCACATGGGACGATGAGTGATCTTTATTTGCATGGAATTATATCCCTCAGTCTAAAGTCCCATTTTCCTTAAACCAGTCTTTGAAGAGGTGTGGTTGGGGAATTAGCAGAGCTAGAAGCAAAGCCAGTGTCCAAAGATTCCTTTCCAGGGTGGAGCTGGGTTCAGTGTAGCATCAGGCTAGGAACAGTCCCTCAGTCCATTGTGTGGGGTCCACATGGCTCAAGTCCATTGCAGAAGGGTGCACCCCTGTAACAAGAGAGCCAGGAGCCCAGCATGCAAGAGAGAAGATATTCCTTTTCTTCAGGAGTTTATTTTTTATTTTATTTATTTATATTTTTATCCTCACCCTAGGACATTTTTTCATCTTTTGTTCAGATAGAGTGGGAGGGAGAGAGAGGAAGAGAGAGAGCGAAACATTGACGTGAAAGGGACACATTGAGTGCCTGCCACCCACACGACCCAACCAAGGCCGGGGACAAACTGCAACCAAGGTACGTGCCCTTAGCGGGAACTGAACCCGGGTCTCTCTGGACTGCAAGCCGATGCTCTAACCACCGAGCCAAACCGGCCATGGCTGTTCAGGAGTTTAGATATCAAATCTTCCCATGCTTGCAGAGGCCATGCCTGTTCTGGCCAGTGGCCTGTTTCCAGGTGTGATTGTCAGGCAAGTGCTTCCCTGCGTCCCCCAGACTTTCCTGGGCATGCATCTATTCTTCTTTCCTGGGCATGCATCTGTTCTTCTTTCCTGGGCATGCATCTGTTCTTCTTTCCTGGGCATGCATCTATTCTTCTTTCCTGGGCATGCATCTATTCTTCTTTCCTGGGCATGCATCTATTCTTCTTTCCTGGGCATGCATCTGTTCTTTTTTCCTGGGCATGCTTCTGTTCTTCTTTCCTGGGCATGCATCTGTTCTTCTTTCCTGGGCATGCATCTATTCTTCTTTCCTGGGCATGCTTCTGTTTTTCTCTCCTGGGCATGTATCTGTTCTTCTTTCCTGGGCATGCTTCTGTTCTTCTCTCCTGGGCATGCATCTGTTCTTCTCTCCTGGGCATGTATCTGTTCTTCTCTCCTGGGCATGTATCTGTTCTTCTTTCCTGGGCATGCATCTGTTCTTCTTTCCTGCGCATGTATCTGTTCTTCTTTCCTGGGCATGCATCTATTCTTCTTTCCTGGGCATGCATCTGTTCTTCTTTCCTGGGCATGTATCTGTTCTTCTTTCCTGGGCATGCATCTGTTCTTCTTTCCTGGGCATGTATCTGTTCTTCTTTCCTGGGCATGCATCTGTTCTTCTTTCCTGGGCATGTATCTGTTCTTCTCTCCTGGGCATGCATCTGTTCTTCTTTCCTGGGCATGCATCTGTTCTTCTCTCCTGGGCATGTATCTGTTCTTCTTTCCTGGGCATGTATCTGTTCTTCTCTCCTGGGCATGCATCTATTCTTCTTTCCTGGGCATGTATCTGTTCTTCTTTCCTGGGCATGCATCTGTTCTTCTCTCCTGGGCATGCATCTGTTCTTCTTTCCTGGGCATGCATCTGTTCTTCTTTCCTGGGCATGCATCTGTTCTTCTCTCCTGGGCATGTATCTGTTCTTCTTTCCTGGGCATGCATCTGTTCTTCTCTCCTGGGCATGCATCTGTTCTTCTCTCCTGGGCATGCATCTGTTCTTCCGCCTTCCCTTTGCTCCTCTCCAGTTACTTATAACTGGGTTGTTACAATGGTATCAATGGCAATCAGTTTTAGTTAGTTGACAATTTTGTGTAAGTCTTCTGTATCTTACTGATTTGCTGACTACATGTATAAAATATTAGGAGGATTGTTGAAATTTTATAACATAATTGCTAATTTAAAATGTTTTCCTTTGAGGTATAAGTTTTTGTTCTGTGGATGACAAGAAGTCTATGGAAAGTAACCTCAGAGGGTGACCTGCTCGTTTAAGTTCTAACTGAGCTGGTCATGATGGGGGGTCATGCCCTAGGCATATATGTTTTTATTAAAAGGGTCGTATTTGCCTTACACAGGCTGCCTGTTGTTTCTGTGCATCTAAGTTAACACGCTTTTGGAGACTCCTTCTCATACTTGCCTATCGTTTCGGACCCTTCCGTCTAAGACATAACTACCCTAAAAAGAGCAAATAATCTTAATTATCCTGTAATCCAATCACCACCTTGTTTCTTTCACATTTATGTATTCTTCCTTAAATATGCTCACTAATTTCAAGTGCATAAAAGAAACTGCAAAACTGTTATTCTCCAGAGCATTTTATGTCTTGCTTCCTGGCATATGTCCTCAGTTTGGCTCAAATAAACTCTTATAAAAATTCTCTATAGGTTTCTTATGTTGACAGTTCCATGTATCCCAAAGATCTGTTATTAGGTGTATAAAAGTCAAGAATTTTTATTCTCTGATGAATTGACCCTTTCAGTCTTATATAATTTTGAAATTACTTTCTTTATGTTTAGTAATTTTTGCTCTAAAATACATGTTGCGTGGTGTTAAAATAACCACCAAAGCTTTTTTTAGATTAGTATTCGTATATTCTTTTCTTTCACTTTTAAGATACCTCCATATTTAATCTTAATGAATGATTAAAAAAAACAGGTTTTTTTTGTTTTGTTTTGTTTTGTTTTTGGCTTTGAAACATCTTCCTCTAGAGTATACTAAAGTCATTAAACCACAAGGTGGAAATTCCCAGTTTTTTCAAAGATGTAATTTTTTCAATTTTGTCTTTTTCTTTAAAAGATTTTTTTCTTTATTTGAGAGAGAGAGGAAGGAAGAGGAAGAGAGAGAAAGAAACATCAATGAGAGAGAACATCGATTGGCTGCCTCCTGCATGCCCCCCACTGGGGATCGGGCCCACAACCTGGGCACGTGTCCTGACCGCGGTAGTCGAACTGGCGACCTCTTGGGGCATGGGTCGACGCTTAACTGCTGAGCCACACTGGCCAGGCCAATTTTGTCTTTTTCATTTATCTTTTTCTTAATTCTTATTTTCACTATGATCTATTTTACTTCCTAGCCTTTCTCTCCTGTTCTCCATATGTCCTGTTTCATAGAGAAAAATTACCTTCCTATCAGAAAAAAATTTTATAGATGTTAGTATGTTTCTTTTCTTAGTAAAAACTGTTTTTTGATGATGTTGATTTATTTGAGTTTTATCATAATGGCAAATAATCTTCCAAATTCTGTTGTCCTTGGAGTCAGTAGCATGTATCAGCCCCATCTTTGCTCATTTTGAAATCCTCTTTTCAAATCCCTGCACCTGTTTATAAAACTTATTTTTATATTGTCTGTTTTTCCCATTTTCTACCTTCACTGTACTTGGTTGCTTTAATAACACGTCTGATCGCACACTCTTCTGTACTGAAAACTCTAGTATGGGAGTCACTGTAGTCTTCTTCACCATACATGCTAACAGAGGACCAGGTGGCTTCCTTTATGGATTCATTCACAAAACCCAGAAGATCCAACACAACGCCTTATGGTGAAATGCATACGATTTCTTATCTCCTGAGCTTTGCACTTACTGTTTCATTCACTGTCTGACTAAATCTTAACAACCCTTCTGCTAGTCAATGAGAAAGGACATCTCTACCCACAGTTATTTTCAACTAGGAAATGATGACTCCATCCTTGTGTTTGTGCAGCTAAATTAAATTTTGACACATTCTGTCTTGCACATACCTTCTCCCATTCATTAGAAAATATTAAGCAACAACCAAAATATATTCAGAAGTATGTCTAACCACTTCCACTACCACTATTTGGTAAAAAAACATGATTGCACTATGATCCTGTTTCCTTGGCCTGATTGGTTTTCCTACTTCCACACTTGTCCACTCCACCCTCCTCCCCAGTCTATTCTTGATACAGCAACTTAACTTAAAGTCAGATGGTTTCATTCTTTTACCAAAAAAAATTTCTTGTTTTCCCCTTGCACACTAAATAAAAATCCAAAGCAATTCAATGTGCTAGAAGTTCATACATCTCTGGGACCTTATTAGCCTCCTTGCTGTTCCTCAAAAGCAACAGAGAAGCTCTCACTGGAGGTCTATGTACTCATTGCCTCAGCATGAACATCCCTTTTCTTTATATTTGCATGACATTCTCCTTCACTGCCTGCACTGTTCTGCTGAAATAACCCTTCAGAAATGAGACATGACTACCCAATATCTTATAAAATTAACCTCGACCCTGAAGTACCTTATTGGCTTTTATCTTCTTTTATGTTTCTTTGTAACACATCGCCATCACTCATACATTTTTAAAATTCTGTTACCTATTTATTTTGCTACCTACTATACATCAATAGAATGTAAGCTCCTTGCTGTCAGGTATTTTATATGTCTTGCTAATTTCTGTATTCCCAAAAGGTAGCTGGCAGATATCCAGATTGTGAGGGCTCAATAAACATTTGCCAAATGTATTTCTCGTTGTTGTTGGGCCCTTTGTCGGCTTCATTTCTTACTTCGGAAATGTACACATCGGACATAAGCAGTAGAGATAGTCTGGATGCATGTTCAGATGAGGAAAAGCTTGTATTAAATGGCAAACTGAAAGCTAAATGAACGACCCAATACTAGCTCATGGAGAAAAAGGGAACATATTTTCTACAGCTGAGTAGTGGAATTCTTTCATAGAATTTCTTTAAAAGCCTACACTAATGTACTATAATGGGCACTTGTATATTACAATTATACAAACGCTTTGGCAATTTACATGTTCTTTGTGATTTATGACTGAATCATTTAATTCCTTAGGAGCATTATAGCACTTCAGGTTTTCATGTACAGCAAACCTATTGGGGTAACTACCTTTTTTATTCAAATGAAGAAATCATATTGATTTCTTCTAAAGGTTTTTTTTTCTTCTACAGATAAATTACATCATGTTAGTTGCAGAGTTTTGTTAAATTCCAAATTTGTCCGTGATAAAAGCTTTTTCAGGGAAAAATAATTTTATACAAAACACAACAGTTATGTGCCACTCAATTGTGATACTATCCACATCTCTATGTTACACAGTGACACATCCTTGTTAACTCTAAGGTAGATCATGGCCAGATGACTTCCTAACACCGATTGTACGTATGGAATCTGGTATGACCCATGGTTTTTGGTTTTATTGAGACATAAAACACTTCAGAAAAAAATATATTTTGAATGAAAGAATATTGTAAGAGTTTTTTGGGGATTATCAACTCCTGCCTGGTATACAGTGCAAGCCACATAACAATCACTCTAAAATACTTAAGTTAATTACCTCGGCCTCAAAATGCCTATTAGTAGGAATACAATGTAGGATTCTTCTGGGATAGTTAGGTATGGACTATATACAGTCATTATTTCTGGCAGTTAAAGGAAAAGTGCCAGTAATATTGAATGGCAAATGACTTCACATTCTTTGATTAAAAGAAAGCACTGAAAATAAAAGTAAGGATAGCTTCCACCTAAAACCACTGTTCTGCAACTCAATACTTCTCATTTATAAAAAGATAAACATACTACTTAGGACTAAGTCTGTTGGTAACTTGGAACGTGTGCTCTGGCTGTTCACTGTTCACTGCTGAGAAGTCAATCGGTTTAGAACCCTGTCCAGCCTAGTAGTGTGGAGAAAAGGCAGCCCTCATTCACTTCAAAGACAAGGCAGATGATGCTGTACACGTGGTATCGGGGGAAAGAGGCCACACGATAGATGGAGGAGGAGGTGATGGAGAAAAAATGACACCTTTTGGTTATAACTTTAGAACAATACTTAAGACGAAATAGTGTTAATAGCTTCGAATAAAGTACAAAAACTATTTCCAACCCACTGAAGCATGCCCGGGAAAAACTATAAAGAAGACAAGTGACAGTGATTCCACTAAAGGATTCATAAACAATATGTTTCAGCAGTTTTCATGCATTTTTCCTGAAAAGCTATCTGATTTAAATTACAAAAATACTGTATTCTTTTGCTGGTTTCATTGAGACGTTATTTGTTTTTTTAAGTTAATCAATAAAATGAATTAACATATTTTTAGAAAACAGACATGCACACTAAGTTAAAAATAAGAGTGTTCAATCTGTCCAGCAGACATTAAACCCCTTGCCGTCAGCTACTTCTGGAGTTCTGCCAGGTGACCAAGGTCAAGTGTGACACTGCTCACAACATGATGTAAAGCTCTTGGCCCTTGGCATCCACCTTTCCTATTGATATGTTGTGCTATATTGTTTAGATATTCATAGATGATCTTATATCATCTATATGGGTATACAGGTGAGTATGTATGAGCATATTTGTTTTTTAACTTTTAAGTATACTTAAGTAGAAAACATAGGTTAACATCAAAAATAGTTCTTATGGCCTGGACAGTGTGGCGCAGTGGTTGAGCATCGACCCATGCACCAAGAGGTCGCTAGTTCAATTCCCAGTCAGGGCACATGCCCAGGTTGTGGGCCCAATCCCCAGTGAGGGGCGTGGAGGAGGTGGCCAATTGATGTTCTCTCTCATCGGTGTTTCTATCTCTCTCTCCCTCTCCCGTCCTCTCTCTCTAAAAATCAATAAAGAAGAAAAATTTGTCAAAAAATAGTTGTTATGAATCAAAAGAGAGATTGTTTGCCTTCTTAATACAATACATGGCTATTATCCTCATGTTTTATCTTGAAAAATTGCTCAAGTTTTCATTTAAATCTTTCATTTAAACAATACTTCATGAATGTATTAGATGTCTATGATGTGTCAATAATTGCTCTAAATTCAACGTACATAGATAACACACACTTTACAAGTTTCCAAGCTCTTTTTGTATATTGGTTACCCTCAAGATTTTTTCCCCTGATATTTTTATTAAACTTAGACATAACTATTCATTTTAGTGATATCTTAATTTTTTAAGTGCATACAACTATTATTAATTCCCTTACTTAGATTTTTAAAATGTGACAGAATTGGGACTAACTTCGTATTGTTTTACTAATATTTGGCTAGAGAGTGATAATAAAACTAAAACAATAAACAAAAATCACTCATGTTAAACACATCATTCAGCAGTGTTTTGCTTTACCCTTACTGTTGGGTAGATACAATGCATATTGATAAAATGACCTACTTTCTAAGATTGAAAGATGTCTGATGAGATGAGCAATATCATTACCATATTACAAATAATTCAGAAAACTAAAGTTCCAGGATCACAAACTTTGAGAAAACAATGTTATATCAATGACAAGACTAGCATGAATTATTATATTATCAATTTGCTTTAGGAAATGCTAGTTTCTACTCAGCCAGTGTGGCTCAGTGGTTGAACATCGACCCACACACCAAGAGATCGCTGGTTCGATTCCCGGTCAGGACACATGCCCAGGTTGTGGGCCAGATCCCCAGAGGGAGGCATGCAGGAGGAGGCCAATCGATGTTCTCTGTCATCGATGGTTATATCTTTCTCTCCCTTTAACTCCTCCCCCCCTTTTTCTCTAATATCAATAAAGAAAGAAAAAAGAAGAAATGTTAGTTTCTGAGAATAAATATTTTGTAGTAAATACTTACTACAAAGAATAAATACTTTGTAGTAAGAGGGATTGCTAAATCAATGACAGCAGAAAAAAAAGTTAGCTAAATGGCATTTTACAGTGTTAGTTGTAAGAGTTTGTAGCCATCTCAGTTATAAAAAAAAGCACATTTAGTTGAAAAATTAAAATGTAGATGTTTTCTGAAAGGAGACAGAAAAGGCTTTGCCTGATTTTACATATAAAAGATCTAGTTTTCTGGGCATATTTTTGTAAATTTTGGCCAACATTCCTTAAGTTATACATTAGGGATCATGTTTTTGCCTTCTAATAAACAAAAATAGCTGTCTCCAGTTTAAAAGGAAATATTCATAGAAAGCAACACAAATGAATAATTGTACATTATTTATTAAATGTTTTAATTCTGGATAGTTTTTTTACATTTTTGTAAGAGACATGGATTTCTGGAATGGGGAAGGGCCTGCCATTTGAATGAGAGTTTCAGGTCAGGAAGTTTGTAGACAACGGGCATACTTTGCCAACTTATTGAAATCTCACGAGAATGTCTCACAATAATGCAAAACAAAGAGGAATGCTTGAAAATTCAGGGTGTGTGTATGGAACGGTGG
The DNA here is from genome assembly GCF_014108415.1 of Molossus molossus. Lineage (NCBI taxonomy): Eukaryota > Metazoa > Chordata > Mammalia > Chiroptera > Molossidae > Molossus > Molossus molossus. The sequence goes on from NW_023425344.1 coordinate 22,868,597, forward strand.
CAGAAAAAAAACCCTATACAATATATTAATGGCATAAGATCTCAGTCTTAGTTTAGGTATACTATCATAAAAATATTAGGTACATTAAAAATATTAATTGTATAAACCACAGCACATAATTGTTAGATATAATATAAATGAAAATAAATTTAAAAAGTTATATCTTAGAAATGTTTACTAAAGCCTGTTATTCTATTCTACATTAATGGTATTAATTGTGTAATTTAAGTCATTAAAATATATTTATTTCTTGAATCTGAAAAACTGACATATATATTAGGAGAAGGCATAGACTCCCTAAACATATGTAGAACAAATTTTAATGTCTTGATTATGTCTTCTAATTATCCAATTATCTGTATTATATTAGAGTTAAAATAGCAAAAAGAAAAAGGTTATTCTTTGTAGAGATTTTGATAAAAATAGAAAAGATCCTGGCAATTTCCTATACCTTGGCTTTTTAGTTATAACTTCAAAGATATATTTTATGTATCAAAAACTTAGATCACTAATTTAAACAATTCTTCTTTTCTAATATAAGTAACGCTCTAAATTTTCTTCTCAACACTCCTACAGGTGCACCTCAGAATCCTAACAGGTTTTATTTTATTATTTAAAAAATATTTAATATGGCTTCTTCTTGGTCTAATTGATGTTTAAAAGTATGGTATGTAGTTTGAAATTATTTTAAGAAGTTCTAGAAAACTTTTTGTTATTGATTTCCTAAGTGAATTCTGTTGTGGTCTGAGAGGAAACTGGAGGATTCGGTCAGGACAAACACCTTTTGTATCATGGTGCAGGACATGGTGGACCTCAGTGACGCCCCATGTGAACCCACTCATTCAGGGTTTATATCAGTGCCGTGCAGCTCAAGTTCTTTATTGGTGTTGTTCAGTGCTTCAATATTCTTACTGATTCTCTGCCTATTTTCATTTCCTTTTTCATGTTTTTTTTCTTTCTTTATTGATTTTAGAAAGAAAAGGAAGGAGGAGAGAGATAGAAACATCAATGAGAGAGAACATCCATTGGCTGCCTCCTGCACGCCCCACACGGGGGATTCGGCTCACAACCCGGGCATGCACCCTGCCGGGGAATCGAACCAGCGACCTCTTGGTGCAAGGGTTGATGCTCAAGCACTGAGCCACACTGGCCAGGCTCATTTCCCTTTCAAATACTGAAAGAGTAGTCATGAAATACTTATCATAATTGTGGATTTGTCTATATTTCCCTTTAGGTATGTCATCTTCTTATGTTGTATTCTGGGGTTTTGTGTTAGGTGCATCTTTATTCTTCCTTTTTTAATATCCCATATCTTTGGTAATATTTATTTTTCTGAAGTCTATTTTTTCTAAAGTTTATTTATGCATTTACTTCCACTTTCTTTTGATTGGTGTATTATATTTTTAACATTTCTTTTTTTTTTTTTTTTACCTATTCTGTCAATATTTTAAGTGAGCTGAATTTTATTGACAAGGTCACCTACCATCGTTTTGTTTTGGATTTCTCATTTCCTTCCTTTTCCACTTTGTGACTCCTTTTAGATTGAGACCATAATTCCATTTTATATGCAGCATTGGTTCATTCACTATAACTCTAATTATAAGTGGTATTCCTAGAGTTCCTTGGGTTTACAACATATATTTTAATTTAACTCAATATTATTTGATATGACCTTTTCCTTCCAACAGTATCTTATAACAGAATTCCAATTCTTTTTCTCCCAATTTTGTACTATTGTCATCAACATATAGAAAGTTAAATCTATCCATATACTAAATGTATAATATATTGTGATCCAATGAGTTTATCATAGGGTTATAAGCTTAGTTCAGCATTCAAAAACCAATAGTTACTTCTCCATCTCAACAGACTAACGAAGAAAACCGTATCATCATTCCAATAATACATAAAATAATTTACAAAATACAACATCCAATTATATTAAGTCTCTCATCAAAGCAAAGAAGAGTATCAAAGAGAAATCTGCAACTAACATCCTACTAGTGGTGAAAGACAAAACACCCCCCCAATCACAAATTAGGAAGAATCTGAAGAAAGAAGGCTTTAGCCCCACAATGGAACACAGTACTCCTTAATATCATATACCTTCAATTCTCCATGTTTGAACACGGATTTCACTTGATTTTCTTTATTTTCTCTCCATTGTGTTTACATTCCAACAAAAATATTTTTATTTCTTTATAATGTTTCCTAGATTCCCACTTTTATCTCCTTTCTGTAAACAAAATACACATTCTCACATAGGAATTTATTTAAAATATGAATTTAGCTTAAATGAAAGTCCACTATGTTAGCCAGTGAGTCGTGCATTGTGTTTCGAGGGCTTTATCCATCGCTGGAAACATTATCACACAGTCTTTTGAGGAAGTATAGTCATCTTTCCAGATTGTACTTAGGTGTCATCTCCCTAAGGAAAACTGTTGGGCTGTCCTAGGTTCTATTTAAGGAAGGAGAGACAGATGGTTTAGTGGGAAGAATGTTTATCTAAGGAAACCAAAGTCATGGAAGGCAGGATGATTACCCAGAAGGAGAAATTCAGTTGTGATGATGCCTTGGGGAGCTCTAGAATTAAAATCGCTGAATAGAGTTATCCTTCCCTGATCTAAAAAACTTCTGGGTGGTTATATAACCGTATCATCACAATCATGTAATATTATCACATACAGTACAACAACTGGAACAGAAAACATATTAGTAATAGTCAGGTGTTTGGGTGATGAAGGAAACCTTCTATATCTTGATTATGTAAGTTATAGGACTGTATGTGTTTGTCAAAAGTCATCAAAATAGAATTAATTTCATGTTATCTAAATTATTCCTTAATAAACATGACAAAAATAAAATAGCAGAGCTGAATTTTATAGAAAAGATTAAAGCCTATAGATTTTATGTCTAACAAAGATTAAAGATAAACATTTCATATATATAATATTAATAATCAATATATATGAAATAGATTTTTAACCCAAACTACACATATATGAGCATTTTTTAACAGATTTTGCCTAATGTATGTGTCTATGTTCTTATGTGTAACAACAGAAACATATCATGAACTATCAAAGATAGAATCAAAAAATAAATAAAGGTCCATTACTGAAATTTTTAGAAAGTGCTGGACTTAAGGTTACCATAAGAATATTTTATCAACTTAGATGATATCCAAATATGTCACTTTGCTCTGAATAAAATTCACAACGGGGAAGCTAGAAACTTGAAAACCCTTATTTTCCCATGAAATCATAGAGTTAGTAGAAACTTTGAGCAGAAAATTAACTGTATTATCAAACTTTAAATGTGGATTTATCTAAACTACCCAAAACAAATAAAATGCAGAACCCTAGCTATGTGTGTCTATGTCCTTAAAATATCATAGATAATAATAATTTCCTTTCTTCTGTACACTTTGGGCTGCTTTTGTTTTTCTTTTTTCTAGTTCTTGAAGATGTATGCTAAGTTGTTTACTTGGGACCTTTTTGTTTCTTGAGATAGGCCTGTAATGATATAAACTTTTCTCTTATTACTGCTTTTGTTGCATCCCAAAAGTTTTGATATGTTGTATTGTCATTCCCATTTTTTCTATGTTTTGATCATTCCTTTTATTCCTTTTTTTACCTAGTCGTGTTTTAGTAGCATGTTGTTTAATCTCTACACATTTGTGTTTTTTTCCCCTCTTCCCTTGTGCTGTTGATTTCCAATTTCAAAGCATCGTGGTTAGAGAATATGCTTAATATGATTTCATTTTTCTTAAAATTTTTTTTATCCTCATCCGAAAATATTTTTGTATTTTATTTTCAGATAGAGTGGGAGGAAAGGAGGGAGGAAGAGAGAGAGAGAGAAACATCGATGTGAGAGAGACACATTGAGTGGTTGCCACCCACACAACCCCAACCAGGGCCGGGGACAAACTGTAACTGAGGTATGTGCTCTTAGTGGGAATCAAACCCGGGACTCTCTGGTCCACAGGCTGATGCTCTAACGACTGAGCCAAACTGGCCAGGGCTAAGTGTTATCTTTAAAAGATGATTTACACCCTGGCCAGTTTTTCTCAGTGGTTAGAGTGTCGGCCTGCAGACCACAGAGACCCAGGTTCAATTCCCACTAAGGGCACATACCTCAGTTGCAGTTTGTCCCCAGCCCTGGTTGGGGTCTTGTGGGTGGCGACCAAGAAAGTCTATGTGTCTCTCCCACATCGATGTTTTTCTCTCTCTCTCTTTCTCCCTCTCTCCCTCCCACTCTATCTAAAGATCAATGAAAAAAAAATGTCTTCCGGCAAGGATGAAAAAAAAAAAGATGATTTACAATTTGCCTATTTTCTCATTTCAGATTAAATAAGGCATTAAGTCAGTCAACTAATATTAAATAACCCAAGCTATTTAGCTCTGTCTTAAATATTAGATTTCCAACTGTGTTAAATTATTAGCATTGAGAAAATAATCTTTGAAAATAGAGTTAAATTTACTTTGAAATGATATTTTAAAATATAATACAAGTTTATCTCTTTAGATTACGTTAGAACCCAACTTTAAAGTCTGATAATGGAGTTACATGACTGCTCAAAGTTTCTACCAACCCTATTTTTTCATAAGAAAATAAGGGTTTTCAGCTTTCTAGCTTTACCATTCTGAATTTTATTCAAAGCAAAGTGACACATTTGGATATTATTTAGGTTGATAAAATATTCTTATAGTTAACTTTAAGTTTAATTTTTTGGAATATATTCACTAACAAACTTCAGTAGGGAATAAAAATTCTGCTCTATAAAATTATGTAAGAATAGAGGTGGGATACAGACTGACAAACCTCAGAGGAGCGGGTATTGGGGGGGAAGAGATAAACCACAGAACTTACATGCATGTACGCATGCCCAATGGACATAGACAACAAAGCTGGGGTTGGGAGGGGAGGGGAGGAGAGGAGGGTGTCAATGGGGGAAAAATTAGAAACATCTGTAACAAAAACAAATAAATAAATAAATAAAATAAAAATAAAAAATAAATAGAATTATGTAAGAAAGTTTATTTTATTTTTTATCCTGTGGCTCCTATATTTAAGGTTCAGAAATTTTATGAATTTACAAAATGTTGAAAATTTGGGGGCTATTCTCATACTCTGTCAGATTTCTAGTCGTTTTAAACTCTTAAAAATGTGAATGGCCAAAGAAATGGGAATAAATAAACTAATCTTTAGGAGAACACTTTCCACTGTCTGAGGCATACTCTCTTGATAATATATATTTTTTCATGAAATATGATATGAGATATAACAATAATACAACATTAACTGATTTATATCGGTGAGAATAATGTTTATGAAATAAAAATGACATATTTTTAAAAAGGTTTTTAGGTATTTAAAGTGAATTGATTTATGTAAAATATTAAATAATAATTGGAAGTTGAATGTGAGTATGGTACATAAAAAACTTCAGTTCACAAATTTAAGACATGACTATTGCAATACAGCGGTTTTCCCTTGGGCATGCAATGCTGTGCTTACCTGAACATGGAATCACAGAAACTCCAGGAAAACACAAGTTGATTCCATTAAATGAAGTGTAAATTCTTCCAACACAACATCTGAGCCAGGAATGTATGACATGTCACTTGTGGAAATGAACACTTCAGTACCCGTTGTCCGCTGTCAACATGTTCCCTTCCTCCTCGTTGACTCTGGGTACTGGCTCCCTCCGGATTTTGTAATGGGTAAATCCAGCTGTGGGATGCCATTTGGGTGGAGTAGTCTGGCTGCTGGAGTATTTTGTGAAATGTGTATCCTGAGAGCGCTCAGTTCTAGTCTTGAAAAGAGGTTTACAAATTCAGTGGTTAAATCCAGCTGACCCTTGAACAATGTAAGGGTTAGGGCACTAAACTCCACGCAGTCGAAAATCTGTATATAACTTATGACTCCCCCAGTCTTAACTACTGTTCCTTAGTATCTGCAGAGATTGGTTTTAGAACCCCCACAGATACCACAATTCACAGATGCTCAAGTCCCTTACATAAAATGTGCAACAAGGATTCCAGTCAGATCGCCGTGTCTGCAGAGGTTGAATCACCTCATGCAAAGCCCAGGCGTGCAGAGGCCTGATGCTATACAGGGTGGGGCAAAAATGGGTTTACGGTTATTTGTAATCCAATGATTAATAAATAATAATACAAGAATAAATTTTGTGTTTGGCGTACTCACGACTGTAAACTTACTTTTGACTCACCTTATAGATATTGAAAAAAATCCACTTACAAGTGGACTCATGCAGTTCAAAGCTGTGTTGTTCAGGGTTCACTGCATATCAATCTACAAATTCCAAGTTATTTACAGGATGGAAAACACACTGGTATAAAACTGATTTTCCTTCTTTGAGCACTTTTTTTCTTTATTGATTTTAGAAATAGAGGAAGGGAGAGAGATAGAAACATCAGGAAGAGAGAACATCGATGGGCTGCCTCCTGCATGCTCCACACTGGAGATTGGGACCACAACCTGGGCATGTGCCCTGACCTCTTGGTGCATGGTCAATGCACACCCACTGAGCACACCAGCTGGGCTAAAGGCAGAGACACTTTGAACCAGCACAGTACAACTCTGATGGCCATTTTAACTGTGGAGCTCCCTGCGTGTCAGCTGAGGCCATCGGCAGGCCAGCATCACAGGTGAACTCCTCCCGCTCAGTCATGCTTCCTTCCTCTCCCTTCTAAAGATGTCAATCCCGATGAATTCCTTAAATAACATTCACCCCCACTAAATTCCATCTCACCGTCTGACTCTTTGAGCAAGGAACCTATGGCAATGGTCAACAAAATTTTGCCTACACAAATATGACACCTAAGCAGGGACTCGAACAGTGACAATGAGTTTATCAGAAAGAAACACATGGAGTTGTGCTTTCAGGACTAGAAATCATTCTTGTAAATACCCTGCAGCTCAGAGGAAAATACACACATATGCTGAATTTGTATTTTTAGTTAGATGTTTACATAGAATTGTGTGGTTGCAAGGAGGAGGAAATAATGAGAATCCAAGGGAAATTGGAATAAAGAAATGCAATTATTTCACAAATTAAATGATATTGAGGAAGAAAAAAGGAATGTAAAATGTAGAGCTGAGAAGGAGAATCTTTTTCAGAGAAGATGGATGTAGTTTTGATATGATGAATTTGGTGAGGTGGTTATGTATCAATACAAATCCTTCAAACAAGTGGAAATGTAACTATAACTTATAAGTAACAAAGTATCTGATAGGTCCATTCACTTAACATGTGTTTATTGAGCCTCTCTCTTTGATTCTCAATATGGAGTGAGGAGTATATTTGGTGTGGCCCAGTACCCAGAGTGCTTACAGCATAGGATCATTGACAGATGTCATACACATAATCGCATAAATAAATACACGACTACAAATTCGGATATGGTCCCTGACTGAGGACAATGAACAGGATATTATGGAATAAAGAGAAGGGACTTTACTTATACTGTGGATATCAGAGAAAGCCTCTTAGGGCCTTAATATGTTTGTTAAAACCTGAAAGTCTGAATAGGATTTAGCTTAGTAAAAGAATAGGAAGAGAGTTTTCTCATCAGAGGGACCAGTATTGACCCATTGTTTCAATGGTGTGTCAAGGCTAGGCTAGATGTTGCCTAACATCAGGATGTTATGCTAAGTGCCAACGGAGAGCCACTGAAAAGTGGAAGGCAAGAAAGTAACAGGAGCATGAACATTTGAGTTTCCTCTGTCAGATTATAGTTCAAGTCATGCAAGCAGATGCTCTTGGGAAGAAAGAGTAGGTCAGGGAGAGAAATAGGGCAAAAGTCAGAGACTTGTGGACACTCAGAGACACAGATCAAATAGCAGCAAAGAACTTTATAAAGCCCAAAGAAAAATAGTTGAAAACCTAAGTGACCAGATGAGACACAATAGTGTTAAGTAGTACAGGAAAAGTTGATTTAGATTTTTAAACGAACATCAGATTAGAAATTCCAATTTTAAAATAAAGTCATACCAGTATCATTATACATTAAGAAGAATATTATAAAATTGAATCATAGGATTTTTTCTTGCAAATTCCATGAATTTTTCTCAGCTGCTTTAAACTATTTATTATACTGTACATATCTATTCTTGCTCTAGTAAGGAACAAAATAAAAACTTTTTTCTTTTTGTAATTGCCCAATCAAGGTGGCAGGGTTTCAAGCTACTTTTTAAATTGGGTTTTAAATTAGTTTTTACAAAGTAGTTTAGACTTAGTTTCAGAAAAGTAGATGCAGTGTGTACAAGGTAGTTTTAATTTTATACTAGCTGATCCCCTTCATTTAATAAATTTTATTTAACTAACTGATCTCAATCAATAAGCAGAATTGAGCATTTTATTATATTGTGAAGAAAGAATATATGTAATTTTAAGGAAAATCTAAAGCATAACATATGATTGTATAGCTACCCTGGACATAAAAACCGATTCAGTGTTAGTATGACATTTTAGATTGTATTCTTTCCTGTTTCTGACTTTCTGCAAAGTAAAAATCTGGGTAGTTCTTTATGCATGTTTATTGAAAGCTAGTTATAAAAGCAACCACTCAGTCCACCCTTAACATTATTTGAAAAATATTTATGTATTTTTAATAATTCTTTTGTATTATGTAATAGGGGAAATAAAGAGAAAGATACCTATTGGCTTTCCCATTGCTTTTATCTTAGTTACAAACCTCATATCATAAAATCAATAATAGCACTCATGGGCATGTAGTAAGCTGAAACAACACCAATTCTTCTCTTTTAAGCTGCCCAGTGCCGCTGAGTTTTGCTATCAAACTGCAGTTTATATCTTCTGGCTCACAATACTTAGCCAGTAATTTACATTCCATGAGGACCTCCTGGGACATTTGAAAACATGGATCTTTTTAAAGGTTATTATTATGTGACAAGAAGACATTCCACAGCAAATTATTAAATTGTTTGTATTCTATCAGTTTGAATAAGCCATCAATGTGATGATACGTTCAAATTTAAGTGTTAAATAAAATTGACAAATTGTGTGGTTAATAACATTCTCTACAAATTAAGTACATTAGGCAATAGAGATGTTTCCTTCTTCCACACCAGACACAATTCTTTGGGGCATCTATAGAAAACAAGTCTCAGCAGATCTGTCTGATACACATACATATGTCCCCACCTTGTTGGCTGTCCCTAATATGGTCAGTTCCTAATGCAAATCCACATGCTCCAACCTTAAAACCAACTACATATAAACCTTTCAGTTTCCATAGGTGAATTTTAATTTCTTCTTTACTTACAGAAAATGTATCTCATGTGAACCCACTGATTTTTTTTCTAATGGTGCCATTCTTTTTTCCTCTCATCTTTGGCCATCTTTCAAAACTAAACTCCCCTTCAGTTCTATCATTAATTCTGTTACATTGGTTTTTTTTTTTTAACAATCTGGAGTAACATGTTATGTATTTCTTCCCTCACTAGCTTTTGACCTTTGCAAATCTGTTCCAGAATTCCTTTTGTCAAATGTTTCTAACAATTCTACCAAACAGATATACTTGATTGACATTTATAGAATACACAGTCCAACAAAGTAGTTACAAATCATTTCAAATTATTCAAATCAAACAATGTATTTTCTCAGAACAAAGTAAAATTAATTTCAAAATCAATAACAGGAATGTATTTTGAAAATCTCCAAGTATTGGAAAGCCAAGTAATACACTTCTAAATCACACCCAGGTCCAAGAACAGTTTAAAAGAAAATTGGAAAGTATTTTGATGTGAATGAGAAGCAAAACCCAGCTCATTAAAATTTGGGGGAATGTAGCTAGTACAGTATTTAGATGACATGTTTGGCACTTATAAAAGAGGGAAGTTTCCAAATCAATCATCTCAGATTCCACCTTTTAATAAACTAGAAAGATGAAACATGATAAAAATGTTCAGTTTTGTAAGTCATCAGGAAAATGCCAATTTAAAAAAACTAAAATTAAGATGACTGATCGTTCCCAGTATGGGAGATGTTGAGACTCTTGGACCTTTTTATACAGCTGATAGAAATACAAAATGGCATGACCACTTTTGAAAACTATTTGACCACTTCTTAAGGGGTTAAACAATACTTATTAAATATAGAACAACCTAAAATCTGGGCATAAAACTAAACAAATAGGTTATAGAGAAACATACACTAAAATGTTTAATTACATTTATAATAAGAGCAGTGTAAGTTTTACTGCACCTGGATACAACTATCAAATGAATTAAAATGAAAAATTTTGCCAATTTTAAAACATGTAAACATTCTACATATTAAAACTAACTGAAAATAAATAAAAAATCAAACTAAAACAGTTTAACATAATTATATATTAAAATTAGTGAAATACACAGGAAAAAATTAATGGAAGTTTTAAAATTAATTTGACTATATTAAAAATAACTTTTATGTAACAAATTAAACAACAATATGGTAAAAAGCCATAGCCCTGTAAACAATATTCAAAACACAGATGGACAAAAACAAAGCTTATGTAGGAACAGCCAGAAAGACAATGTGTAGAAGAGCAATTCTGAATAACAAGCAAAAATATGGAAAAAAAATTTCAAATTAGTCAGCATAACACATTTTGAAAATATATTATTTCATAGTAATTTTACTTACAAACACCTAAAGTTCTAAAATATAAAGTACAGCAAATAAGAAACCTCAAATGATAATAGTGACTATGCAAAATAGAAAATAAATTTGGAAAATATATAGTAACTTTTAAGACACACTCTAAGTTCATTTTTGTATAGACAATCATGTGGCCACACCTTGTAGAATGATTTAATAAGTATAAGAATTGAAAACTCGAAGATGGGGGCGGGCAGGACGGGAGGGAGGGTGAGTGTGAGAGAGTGAGCGAGTGTGAAAGAGTGTGAGTGGACGTGAAGGTGGACCAAACCCGAGCAGTGCAGAGATGGAGCAGAAGCTCCCTGGGCTGTGGACGGAGCAGCCGGATACCGCGGTAAGCAGCCCTTCAGGGGCTGCCCCACGGGGAGCTCCCACCATTTGGGAAGATCCCGGGTCTTCCCTGGGAGGAGGCAGTGGGAGCGGCCAGGGCCCAGCAACCTGAGCCCACCAGTGCACCTGGCACCATTGGACTAGTGGACACTCTGTGTCAACACAGACCAGTGCACAGTAGTGGAGCTGCCAAGGTGCCAGTCATGGAAGCCGCTGGCAGCTGGGAGCCCAGCACCATCCCCATAGTAGCAGCCCGATCAGAGTGGAGATATACCCCCCGCAACAGAGGCTGGGGAGCAAACATCCATCCCTAGGCAACAGAAGCACAGACCAGCAGCTGAAACCCATCCCCCAAAACTACAGCAAAAGCTGAGCAGGAGTTGAGCCCCACAGGGCAGCAGCACTCCCCAGACACCAGTGGTGGGACCAGGGGCTCCACAGAGACCTGTGCGGTCCAGCAGCCCACAAGAGCAGTGGGAAGCCGGAGCCCAAGAGAGACTGGTGCCCGTCCGTGGGACCTGCAGGGTGTGGGGGCACCAGAGAGGCCTGTGCGGCCCAGCAGGGACTGCGCGATCTAGTTATTCATGGGGCCTGAGGGGTGCTGCAGCAGCAGAGAGGCCTGTGCGGCCCAGCAGTCCATAACGTAGGCATAGAGCTGGGTCCCCAAAAGGACTGTACGATTCAGTTACCCGCGGGACCTGCAGGGTGCTGGGGCACCAGGAAGACTTGTGAGACCCAGCTGCACATAAGACAGGCATAGAAGATGTAAAAAAAAGGAGGCTGAGTGAATAGAAGCTACACAGATGATCTCCCAGGACCAAACGAGAATTACAACTAAAATAAAGACAAATCCTCAGAAAATAGCAACAGATAAGCAGCAGGACAAGACCATATAACCAGGGACAATGGTAGGATCTGTGGAGGTGCGAGAGGGTGGTGGGCTGGGAGTCCATGCATAGCAGCAGTCTTAGTTGTGAGCACCGCCCTTGGGGAATAAAAACCAAGCTTGCTCTACAGCCCAGAGAGCCAGGACTGAGCACTAAAATAGTCACAGACACTCACCTGGGGGCTACAGAGGAAGGGCAGACTGGGCTGGAACTCTGTGGGGACAACTGGGATATGGAGGGCACTCACAGTTTTTGCTGAGTTGCGGCCACAAAGGACAATGGCCCTAGTGCTTCTTCCCAGAGCTGTGGGGAAAAGCAGCAGCCCCGCCCCACCCCCCCACTCGGAGATTCAGCCATTTCCAGATAAGGCAAAGAAAGGCAAATTGAGGCTCATTAATAACCAGCATCTATCCCACTCTGGAAATGCTCTTATGCAGAACACCAGCGCTACATTCCAAGGCACTGAATAACTGAGACAACTAGCCATCAGGAAAAAGCTAGAAGATAACTGAACCTTTCTTGGGCTTGCGAATCTACCCAGGAAAGTAAGACTTGATAGTGGTGTTTAACGTGGGCCCACCCAGGCTCATCCAAACGCAGTAGAGGGAGCCACAAACAGCAGAACACCAATACCCACAGGGAAAATTTGGCAGGCTGCAAAACCCACTGAGATAGTCAAAATGGTGAAACAAAGAAACAAATCCCAAATGAAAGAACAAGAGGACTCTATCGAAGATGAGATCAATGAAAAGCAGTTAAGCAAATTATCACAGGTAGAGTTCAGAGCCATGATCTTAAGGAAGCTCAACAGCATGAGTAAGGACTGCCGCACCATGAGTAAAGATGTAGAAACAATGAAAACAAACCAAGTGGAAATGAAGAATAACATAGCAGAAATTAAGAACACATTGGAAGGACTAACCAGTAGAGTAGAGGAAGCTGAGGACCAGGTCACTGAATTAGAAAACAGGGTAGAAAAAATCAACCAATAAGAAAACCAAAAGGAAAAAACAGGAAGACAACTTAAGAGAACTGTGAGACAACTGGAAACATAATAACATTTGCATCATAGGAGTCCCCAAAAAGGAATAAAATGGGCAAGGGTTAGAGAATATATTTGAAGAAATAGTGACAGAAACTTTCCTAACTTGGTGAAGGAAGAAGGCATTTAAGTTAAAGAAGCACAAAGTATGAAGAACCCAAAAAGGTCCACACCAAGACACACAGTAATTAAAATGCCAAAAATTAAAGACAAAGAGAGTATCCTAAAGGCAGCAAGAGATAAGCAACAGGATATCTACAAAGAAAACTCCATAAGGCTCTCAGCTGACTTCTCAACAGAAATAGTACAGGCCAGAAGGGGAGTGGCATGAAGTAACCAAGGTCATGAAAAACAAGGATCTGAATCCAAGACTACTCTATTCAGCAAGGCTATCATTCAAAATAGAAGGTCAAATAAAGAGCTTTCCAGACAAAAGAAGGCTAAGGGAATATATTAATACCAAACCAGCACTGCAAGATATGCTAAAAGGACGGCTGTAATTAGTCAAAGAAATAGGAAAAAAAATAGAACCACATTATACAAAATGGCAATAAATAAGTACATATCAATATCACTTTAAATGTGAATGGTTTGAGTGCTCCGATAAAAAGACACAGAGTAGCTGACTGGATAAGAAAGCATGACTCACATATATGTTGTTTACAAGAGACCCACCTCACAACAAAGACTCACAGAGGTTGAAAGTAAAGGGATGGAAAAAAATCTCTCAAGCAAACAAAAAGAAAAAAAAGTTGGCGTAACAATATTTATATCTGATAAAGTAGATCTCAAAATGAAGGCCATAAGTAGAGACAAAGAAGGCCACTACATAATATTGAAAGGATGTATCCAACAGGAAGATATAACCTTGGTAAGCATATATGCACCCAATTTAGGAGCACCAACATATATTAAAAATCTTTTGGAGGACTTCAAAGGAGAAATCAACAGCAATACAATCATAACAGGGGACTTCAATACTCCGCTGACATCACTAGTTAGAATTTCTAGACAAAAAATTAACAAGGAAACACAGACTTGAAACAAAGCGCTAGGTCAAATTGATTTCATAGATATCTACAGAAAATTATATCCCCAAACTGCAGAATTCACATTCTTCTCAAGTGCACATGGGACATTCTCAAAGATAGACCACATGTTAGGGCACAAACAAAGTCTCTACTAGTTCAAGAAGATTGAAATTATATCAAGCATCTTCTCAGATCACAATGGCATCAAACTAAAAATCAGTTGCAACAAGAACATGCAAAGACATTTGAAAACATGGAGACTAAATAGCATATTATTGAACAATTGATGGGTTACCATGGAAATCAAGGAAGAAATTAAAAACTTCCTGGAAACCAATGAAAATGAACACACAACAACACAAAATATATGGGATGCAGCGAAAACAGTTCTGAGAGGAAAGTTCATAGCACTATAGGCCTACCTCAAGAAGCAAGAAGAATTTCGAATAAAATATTTAACCTCACAACTTAAAGAACTAGAAAGCAAACAGAAAGAAAACCCCAGAGAAAGTAGAAGGAAGAAAATAGTAAAGATCAGAGCAGAAATAAAAGACATGGAGACCAAAAAAACAATTCAAAGGATCAAGGAAACAAAGAGCTGGTTCTTTGAAAAAATAAATAAGATTGATGAACCCTTAGCTAGACTCAGCAAGAAACAAAGAGAGAAAACCCAAATACACAAAATCAGAAATGAAAGAGGAGAAATAATAACTGACACCACAGAAATACAAAGGATTGTTAACACATATTATGAATAATTATATGGCAACAAATTTGACAATCTAAGTGAAATGGACAAATTTCTAGAACCACACAGTCTCCCAAAACTGAATCGAGAAGAGATAGAAAACTTAAACAGACCAATAATAACAAAAGAAATTGAAGATGTAATCAAGACTCTCCCAGCAAACAAACTCTCCCAGGCCCGGATGGCTTCTCGGGGGAATTTTACCAAACATTCAAAATGAACTAATACCCATTCTCCTTAAACTATTTCAAAAAATTCAAGAGAAGGAAGACTTCCAAACTTGTTTTATGAGGCCAGCATAATTCTAATTCAAAACCAGAAAAAGACACTACGAAGAAAGAAAACTATAGGTCAATGTCCCTGATGAACATAGATTCCAAAATCCTGAACAAAATACTAGCAAATTGAATCCAACAATACAACAAAAAAATTATTTACCATGACCAAGTGGGATTTATCCCAGAGATGGCAAGGCTAGTACAAATTCGCAAATCAATAAATATGATACACCACATAAACAAAATGAAAGATAAAAATTATATAATCATATCAACAGATGCTGAAAAAGCATTCTACAAAATTTAGCACTCATTTCTGATTAAAAAAAAACTCTCAGCTATCTGGGCATAGAGAGATCATATCTCGACATATTAAAGGCTATATATGAAAGACCTACAGCCAACATCATACTCAATGAGCAAAAAATTAAAAGCATTTCCCTTAAGAACAGGAACAAGACAAGGATTCCCACTTTCACCACTTTTACTTAACATAGCACTGGAATTTTTAGCCACAGCAATCAGACAGGAAGAAAAAATAAAAGGGATCCAAATTGAAAAGGAGGAAGTGAAACTGTCATTATTCACAGATGACATGATACTATAAGTAGAAAACCCCAAAGACTCCATCAAAATTTTACTAGACTTAATAAATAAATTTGGAAAAGTAGCAGGAAACAAAATTAATGTCAAGAAATCGATGGCATTCTTAGACACCAGTGATGAACTCACAGAAAGGGAAACTAAGAAAACAATCCCATTTACCATTGTGGCAAAAAAAATTAAGATACCTAGGAATAAACTTAACCAAAGAAATAAAGGACCTATTTACAGAAAACTATAGGTCATTGAAAAAAAAAAAATAGAGGAAGATATAAAAAAGTGGGAACACATACCTTGTTCATGGATTGGAAGAATTAACATCATTAAAATGTCCATAGATTCAATTGCAATCCCCATCAATATACCAATGACACATTTCACAGAACTAGAAAGAATACTTCAAAAGTTCATATGGAACCAAAAAAGACCTCAAATAGCCACAGCAATCTTGAAAAAGAAGAACAAAGTTGAAGGGATCACAATACCAAATTTCAGGTTATACTACAAAGCCACTGTAATCAAAACAGCCTGGTACTGGCACAAGAACAGGCATATAGACCAGTGGAACAGAACAGAGAACCCAGAAATAAACCCAAGACAATATGCTCAATTAATATTTGACAAAGGTGGCAAGAGCATACAGTGGAGTAAGGACAGTCTCTTTAATAAATGGTGTTGGGAAAATTGGACAGCTACATGCAAAAAAATGAAACTAGACCATCAACTTACACCATACACAAAAATAAACTCAAAATGGATAAAAGACTTAAATGTGACTCATGAATCCATAAAAATCCTAGAAGAAAATGTAGGCAACAAACTTTCAGACATCATCTGCAGCAGAATTTTCACTGATACATCCCCTAAGGCAACAGAAATAAAGGAGAAAATGAAGACATGGGGCTACATCAAACTAAAAGCTTCTGCACATCAAAAGATACAATCATCGAAATGTAAAGGCAACACACTGTATGGCTGAGCACAATTGCCAGTGATATATCAGATAAGGGGTTAATTTCCAACATGTATATAGAGAAAGTGCTCATACAACTCAACAAAAGGAAAACAAAGAACCCAATTAAAAAGGTGGGCAGGGGAACTAAATAGACACCTCTCCAAACAGGACATACAAATGGCTAAGAGACATATGAAGAAATGCTCAACCTTACTAATCATCAGAGAGATTCAAATTAAAACAACAATGAAGTATCAACAAGCACCTGTCAGAATGGCCGCCATCAACAAATCATCAAACAGCAAGTGTTGATGAGGGCGTGGAGAAAAGGGGACTCTAGTACACTGCTGGTGGGAATGCAGACTGGTGCAGCCACTGTGGAAAACAATATGGTGTTACCTAAAAAATTAAAAATTGAACTGCCATTTGAACCAGTGGTCCCACTTCTAGAAATATACACTAAGAAGCCTGAAATGCCAATCAGAAAGTATATATGTACCCCCATGTTCGTAGCAGCACTATCTACAATAGCTAAGATCTGGAAACAGCTCAAATGTCCATCAGTAGAGGAATGGCTGAAAATGCTGTGGTACATATTCACAATGGAGTACTATGCAGCTGTAAGACAGAAAGGTCTCTTATCCTTTGAGATGACATGGAGGGACCTGGAAAGTATTATCTTAAGTGAAATAAGCCAAACAGACAAAGACAAGTATATGATCTCACATATTTGTGGAATATAATGAACATAACATTCTGAGGAATGGGGTAGTCCCAGAGATGTGGAAGTGGAGTACAGACTGACAATCCCCAGAGGAGGGGGTGGTGGGGGAAAGATAAACCACAGAACTTATATGCATGTGTGCATGAACAATGGACATGGACAACAAAGCTGGGGACAGTGCGGGATGGAAGGGAAGGGGGAACCCATGGGGGAAAAAGGAGAAACATCTGTAACAAAAATAATTTAATTAATTAAAAAATAAATTAGAAAAAAAGAATAGCAAAACTCAATGCTTATCAGCAGGGATATATTTTGGGTATGTATATATTAGAATACAATACATAATGCATTAGAATAAACTAAGCAGATTATGTGTATTGACATAAAAGTATCTTAAAATATCATATTGTATAAAAAAAGAAGATGGGTGGTACAGGAAATATGAGACATTTATGTGAAATTTAAAATGCAAACGTAAAAGCTATTTACAAATATGGAATTAGAATACAGGTTTCCCCCGCTATCCAATGGTAGCGCCTTCTCATGAAACCTTTCCTATGAGAGGGGTGAGTGATGAAACCACTCCGTTCTGAGTCGTGTTCCACCGCTTCACTTTTACAAAAGACTGATATTAGCACCTGTTTCTGCTAACAGAAAGAAATATGAAGAGGGTTTTCACTTTTACCAAAAAAGCCCTTATTGTACTATATGCCAAAAGTGAGGGATACCTGTAACCCTAAAAACGTGCAGAAAATAAACATTAACTTCTAGTGAAGGAAGTAGAACAATTAGGTAATGGAGTCTGGCAGGGATATAATGAGGATAAAAGTCTGCATTTAATCTTTTATTTATTTTTTAAAATCTTAAGGAAGCATGATACTATATTAGTGTTTGAATGTCTGGTTGGTATGCACATGTAAGTTTGATATATTACCTATGCTGTTTTGAAAATTAGAATAAAAAGTAAAAATAACTGAAGTTTCATGTGCATCTTTGGGAAGATTATAGAGTTTCAAGGTACTTTATGGATGTGACTTTATAGTACCTTGAAGCCAAAGGGTGAATCTCTAATTCTTAAAGCAAAAAAAAAAACAAAAAAAAAACAAGCAAAAAAACAACACAAGAAAACCCATAATAAATGAAATTTTAAATATTTTATGGTACTAAGTAATTTTGTTATCTTGTGGTTCCAAGCATTTTGATGAGTTGTGAAAGCTGTTACTTGTACTGGTTTCAAAGTTTTAGTTTATTCTAAATTATATCCTGACCTGTAAAATTTTCTAATCCTCTTTAAATATTTTTAGGCCTAAAATATCCTTGTGAAAAATTATGCAAATCTTTACTATAAGACTTTACAAAGAACTTATTTGGCTTTTTGTCTATCCTTTTTAATATGACTGCTATCCAATAATCCTCATTTGATTGTTTTTTTGATGAGCATTTCTCAGGTCATTTGAAGTGATAGATTAAGACTGTCTGGGTAATGCATATAAATTAATCCATACACACTTAAATTTTTTTAAATATTAAGTTATATTCTGGAGTTAAAAATGTAGTATTCTAATCTATTCTAGGATTCGTTATCTTTTTATTTGTGAAGTTCAGTATTTCCTTGTATACCTAATAATCAGTTTAATATAGAAGATAATTTATGTCATAAAGAGATAGTAATGGCATTCATTATATAGAAGATTTTAGCAAAACAATATGCAAAAATTATATTAAGTACAACTGTTCAAAAAATAGAATGTTGAGTAGATATTTTGAAAAGCAAGCTAAGTGAAATTCTGTTCACTGTCTGATAATCAGGAACAACGATTTAAATACCGCTCGTTAACATTATAATTTCCTTTTTGTATAAAGGATTTTATTGTGTTCTAGTCAAGTTTTAGAAAATGGGTTAGGTGGTTAGGTTAACATATATTATATATTTTTTCCTGGTAAGATGAGAAACACCCCACCTTATTGTTTTTCATGTGTTTGTGTAGAACATCTGTTTTTCAAGAGAGGATATAAGAGACCTGTTTTCCTACTTAGGGTCATTTTTCAGGATACCCCATCATTTTTATCTCATTTGAATTGAATTTTTGTGTTGAAAACTGATTTTGTCGGCAGTTTTTGTAAGTGGTACTTTTTACTTTGTGATTGCAGACTTCTGGATGGTTCTTGAAGTCCACATTCTTCTCTTAATGCGGCTATATTACATTTTTCTTCCTGTTATTTGTTGCTGAGTTCTAGCCAATAGATTGTGAATAAGAGTAATTGACACTTTTTCATAAAAACTTTCTATATCCACTCTATCATGCTTTTCTCTCCACTTGTCAATGGCTGGATAAGGACACCTAGAATAAACTCCACTGTATACTTTAAAAGTTTCGTATTGCAGAAAACATTACTAATTAATAAATGTGTTTTTAACTGTATTTGAAGGCTTTTGATGGGTAGTGCTTAAAAATAAGTTACACATGCAAACATACACATACAATTTTTCAGTCTTTCTTAATGGAAGATATGAGGAGTATTTGCTTCCATCTACCATTAGAAATGTCATTCAGAAACACTGGAGATACAGCAAATACATCTCTAAGGTGTTTGAGTGTCTAGTATAGGACCTGATTGTGAAGGGTACACTGATCTATTCAAGCCTATATATGTAAAGATAATACATATATATCTATATAAGATCTTTTAAAGGCTGTGGGTCCTCCCACTCCATACGTCTTTTATTGTGTGATGACTCCAACTTCACTATTTTAATTAACGTGGGGCACTTTCAGTCTCATTATCTAGCTATAGTGGATCTTCAGGTCATATCTATCTTCTTATGACTCTAAAACCAAAAGCCATTGTTTCAACACCACTTGCCATAACATAGAGTTTGTTTTAGAAAATGATTTTGTGCTTGACAATTTAATCTTAACTTTCTTTGGCCCATCACTGTTATAGTTTGACATTGGGGTAGAACAGAGGTGCCAGATGCGCAGTCAAGATTTCTTATGTCGTCTGGATCAGAAATGCAACATATACTTATTATAATTAAGTTTTTCTCCAGCTCACCTTTCTTTCTGGTATTAAATATTATCATTAATTCAGATAATGAAATGCAACTGACTACAGAATAAATTCAATTGCCGTATTACAATGAAATATTTGAAGTCTTTCTTTTGATATTTTCCCCCTCTAATTAAATCAAAAGCAATATATAATAGATGTTATGTTATAAAATGCCATATTGTTTAGCAGATGTAAAAACTCCTTTTTCTCAAGGCCCTTGAAAAGTACAATCAAGGCATCATTTGGATAATGACTTGAGAGTGACAAGACTGATAAGCATATCTACTTTGTATGCATCCAATCGTTGCAATAATAACTGTATAATTTGGTGTGGAGAATCCAAACAGCAGTTCATGGTATGGTAATAGTCATTTTAATTTTTGATGTTTAATCAGATGTTTATAGGAATATAGTCATTTAATGTTTTTATTGTTTATACGAATATGTAATTTTTCCTAATTTTTCCTCATTCCCTGATCTGCAGTTAAGCGTATTTAATAGTCGGTGCTGAAATGCCTCCCTATTGTATGGATTACATTATATGCTTTAAGCACAAAGCAAGAGAAAATAATGGAGCTTTCAAATACTTACGCTTCTTGTCTCCAATGAATGTAAGATAATTGCATTAAGAAAGAGAAGCAAAATGTTGTGCTTTTATCAAAAGGAAATGGTTATCACTGTCCAACAAAGAATGAAATAAACTATGTAGATAAAGACTCTACCTTGAGCCAACATAAATCACGTGAAACTAACACATTTATCTTAAATTTCTTTGAAATTTGAAAATGGATTCTTTGTTCGAATATAAAAGAGCTGCAAACAGGTTAAGCTGTATTGTTGTATTGTATTAAAAGTAGAAAAAATATGAATCTTTTGTCAACAACAAACTATTCTTAACTTCCTTGAGACAAAAAATATATATGTTTAGTGGCCATGGACATGTAATAGATCCAAGGAAAATAATCACACAGATACAACATGAATTGATTGGATGGTGATTA
The DNA here is from genome assembly GCF_014108415.1 of Molossus molossus. NCBI lineage: Eukaryota > Metazoa > Chordata > Mammalia > Chiroptera > Molossidae > Molossus > Molossus molossus. The sequence continues at coordinate 22,889,943 of NW_023425344.1, forward strand.
AACAGAGGTACACACTTTTATTTATATGTGTTTACATCAAAAGGGCTTGTAGAAAAAAGTTTACTTATTTACACAAATATTTCCATATGTATAGTTTTCTATCAGGCCCTGAGCTCATTGATGTGCATGTTTATTTAATTCTCATTATAATCCCATAAATTAAAACTAACATACTTTTACAAATGGGAGCCTATAATTTAGATAGTTTAAGTAACCTACTCAAATGGACCAGCTAATACATGGCAAATGAAGTAATCAAGTTTGTCTTACTATTCAACCAACGCATAGGAACACTGCAGTGTAATGTAGAAGTCAGATAAGCCTGAGAACAGATGCAAGCATACAGAAGTGCTTGCTATAGAAAGGAAGGTCTGACCCTCAGAATCTGTCACAGAACAGCAGAAAATTGCTGGGAGAAACATTATGGTTCTCTTAATATGTGTACGTTGTGATTCTCTTTATAAGTATATATATGTATATACATTTATAGAGAATAAGTATATTGAATATTCTTATATATATTAAAATACAGCATGCATATGTTTGAAATAATCTTTTTCATTTATGAAAGCAATTTCCCCATATTGAAAATTTTAAGCCTGAATTTTATACATAAAACCCAGGCTCAAAAAATATTTTCACACAGCCCTGGCCGGTTTGGCTCAGCGGTTAGAGCGTCGGCCTGCAGTCCAGAGGGTCTTGGGTTCGGTTCCCGCTAAGGGCACGTACCTCGGTTGCAGTTTGTCCCTGGCCCTGGTTGGTCGTGCGGGTGGCGGCCACTTGATGTGTCCCTTTCACATCGATGTTTCTCTCTCTCTCTCTCTCTCTCTCTCTCTCTCTCTCTCTCTCTGTCTCTCCCTCTCTCTCCTTCCCACTATGTCTGAACAAAAAATGGAAGAGTGTCCTCAAGTGAGGATAAAAAAAAATTTCACACAATCTCATATATTTGCTTTTATTTTCAATTAATGTTTACTTTAATTCTTCACAACACAATTCAAAATAATAACGTATATATTTTTTCTCTAACAGGCATTCTCTGTATTACAATATTGCTATAAAAGGACAAATTACTAAATGTGTATAAAAACAAAATTATAAAGAATATATCCTTAATTTTAAAGTATTTTTTGGCTGTTTGATGATAGATAAAGTTACTCTTCAGGAAATGATTTTTCCGCTCCACCATCATCCTTTAACTACAGGAATACAAATGTAAGCAAGTTGGAAGACAAACACTACCCTGCAACAAAAGTTGTAGCTTGTTGGCTCATAGGCTCAATTTTTTAGTTATATTATGGACTTCAGAGAATTTATTTAACCCTCACGTCAACCTAATTTTCGTATTTGTAAAGGCAAATGTCATGGACTCCTTGAAAGGTTTATTGTGCAGTTCTGAATGAATACTGTTTTGTGAAGTCTTAGCATGGTATACAGGCACAAAAAGCAGGAGTGTAGTCGGACATTTACAATCCTGGGTTCTGAGGTCAGAAAGGGTACGAGTCTCTGCGCCACGGCTATTTCGTTCTGCGGACAGAGCTACCTCGCCCCTCCAGCACTCCGCTGCCCATCTACACAACTGGGATTTCTAAAGTGCCCTCTGCGCATGACCGGTGACTACTAACCTGGCATATTAGCTCTCAACATAGTTAGTAATCCACTGTGTCTCATGGTCATTGATTATTATCACAAGTCACACATTGACAGCAGCAGAATGAGGAGTGGAAGAGTAGTAAATGCCTCATGTGATACAATGTTGATGATGATAATATAGCTGATGAAAACAATGTTCAATACTGAAAACTTCAAATAATTTACATTTGAGCTTTCAATGTAATCTCATAAAAAGACAAATGTTTGTTACTTTCCCTGAATTGGAATACTTGAGGTTTTAAAAAAAAATCTAAGTATAGAAAAAACGGACCGAAACAGAAGTTTATTTCATTTAAAAAAAATTGCCTAAGGTACATATGATACCAGTTTGGAAAAGAAATGCTTATTTATGTGTGTGTGTGTGTATTATTTATTTATATATAATACATAATATAAATATATTTGTAAGCAAAGCATTTTTATATATAATAGCAACAAAAATTGGAAATTACCCTGAATGTTAAATTAGAGAAAGAGGAAGAGGGACTCTATCTTTTTTTTTTACCATGTAAGTTGGGTACTACAACCAAAGATTTAAAATCCTCATATCATGCTATCTCTGGTCACATCATTTATACCTAGAATCATTTTTTTACTTTCAAGGACTCACGATAAAGACATGTCAAGATATTTAGATATTGAAGATTGCTAGACAACTAAACCAATAGTTCAGGAATTTGTCTGATTTAGATTACTGCAATAAATCCATTACCTGATAAATAGTGTATAATATTTGCCAAATGCTGATGATGTTCTCATTTCACTTATTCAATCAGTATTTACCTACCTTATACTTCACACCCATCCTAGATCTAAATCCGTGGTCTATATATCCACGGCTAATGTGTGTATTTTTGAGAATTTCTTCACACATGGCATTTTGAAGTCTAAGACTATCCTCCCATTAAGATGTATGAGGAAACCTCAAAGCCATTTCAGTCATTAAAGATTCTTTTCTCATTATCTGTGGCTTATGAGAAGCAGAGACTTTTTTTTTTAAATAGGATATCCCCCCCCCCCAAAAAAAAACTCTCATACACTTAAAAAAATTCCTTCAAGAATTTTGTGAGTTGGTTTTAATGCTTTAGGTCAAGCTCATTGCATTGTAATATTATCAGAAAAGGTGTGAGGATTTAAATAAGTATAATTGGCAATGCTGCAAAGATCTGAGAAACTTAAACCGTCCGTCTGTTACCATGTGTTTTGATCACTGTCATTGTACTGTTAGGAATATGGGGAAAGATGGACTCAGTCAGGTAAGATATTTTACAATATGTTTGTTTTACTGGAGTTGTTAGAAACATAATGCTCATATTTATTCAGCAAATGTGACATGCATCTTGTGAGGAATTACTGGGCAGATAGTAAGGTACATAGTAAAATACTTCCAAAGAAATAGAAGGTCACTAACAGGCAGATGCTTATAGCTGAATGACATATTCTGGGCATTTTGAGTATAATAGCACATTTTAAACTTGAGAAATAACATATATTCAAACATTTGTTGCCATTTGCCACAATTTTATCCAAAATATCCAGCAAATTAAAAATAATTCTATATTTTTAAGGACTACTTAGAAGTCAGACTCTGTTTTTAGATGTTTGGATTGCCTGAATAAACCAAAGGCAGATCGCTAAACTTCTGGAGCTGACATCTAGTGGAAGAGAGAATAAAAAGTCAATCTAATCATCCGGCTGGTGTGACTCAGCAGTTGGGCATCGACCCATGCACCAAGAAGTCACCAGTTCGATTCCCGGTCAGCACACCTGCCCAGGTCATGGGGCTGATCCCCAGTGGGGAGCATGCAGGACGCGGCTAATCGATGTTTTCTCTCATCGATGTTTCCATCTCTCTCTCCCTCTCACTTCCTCTCTATCTAAAATCAATAAAGAAAAAAATATTTTTTAAAAGTCAATATGATCACTAAGTAATTTTATAGTACATTAGAAAGTGACATGTGCTATGGTTATCAATGGAAGAATAAGGAGACAGAGAACAGAAAAAGGAGGACTATGACTCTGTGGGAGTTGGTATATGTGCGGTGAAAGCAGCTTAACATTGAGTGGTCAGGGTAGGTCTCAGTAAGAACTTAATATTTATGCAAATAAGTGAATGAAATGAAGCAGTGGCCATGCTGACATCTAGGGGGAGTGTTCAGGGGAAGGGAGAACAGGTCTCATAATCAAGAAATAGAAAAGAGGCCAGTAGGTTTGGATGAGAAGTCTGGGAGAGGAAGATGCAGTGGATGAGATAAAGCGAAGTAATAAGGAATTCAGACCATGCAGGCACTTGATATCACTAAAGGACTTTGATTCTCACACCAAATGAATTGGGGATCCCAGGGTTTCATAGAATAGCATGATTTGACTTGTATTTAAAATGATCTCTCTGATTGTTAGTCTGACTCCTACCATTGACAGTAAATATCACATAGGTTATAAATATTCCTTTACCTCTTTTCTTTTCTTTTCTTTTTTTAGAAATATCCTTCCAAAATTATCATAAAGACCACATTTCTATGATATTGAAGTCTAAATCTTATACATTGTTTTTACTCCTAAAGCAGCAATTCAGGAAAAAACATAATGGTTGGTTAAGTTCAAAATACTGTACTTCATTCAACCAAGAAACAATTTTGAACTTCCTGTAGAAGCTTGCTACATAAGATACAGCAGTGAACAAGGAACATGAAAACCATTGGCCTCAATGAAGCTTACTTGTCAGGATAATCCATTCACCCAGTAAACACATACGACCTTGAAATCTAGATAACAAAGAGGACTGTGTTTATTAAACTGCTCTTTCCATAATATTCTGATTCTAGTGTTTATGAAATGACCACCCGAACATGCAGGTACTGAGAGGATCAATTACACTCTGCTCATAGGGCACAGCTCAGTCACAGTAACAGGAACTCCTGGCATCCCGCATCCACCCACACAGCGCTCAGCAGGCCCTGGAGGATCCAGAGCAAAGGAAACCTCAGGTCCTCGCTGATTGCCCCTCTGGAGGCTTCAGCTGCTCTCTCTGCCTGTGCCCTTGAGGGTGGGGAGGTCTTGTCTTTGAATCCTCCCATTCCCTGCTCTAGAAATCTAAGTAAGAATGGGTCTGTTAGATGTGATTGCACATCTGAAAATTTCTCCACATAATTTGGAGAATAAGTTAGAGTGTTGTAAACAATAAATTATCTGAATGTATGAGCAGATTGATCTTAGAGCTTTGATCTTCTCATCTGCAAAATTGGCGTACTAATAAGTTGAATTATTGTGAGCCATTTTAAAGTAAAGGTGTGGCAGTGCCTTAATCACCCGAGTTTCCATCTTATTATTAATTAAATTATAGGTATTATTTCACCCTCAATTGTGATTCAAAATATAAAAAGGTTAAAAGGCCTATTGTTTTCTAAAGTAAGCTCCCTCCATGAACTGAATTTATTAATTTTATCAGCTTTAATAATTTTGAGAACAAATTGTATAATAATGATTTCCAGCCCATTTCTTAGAACCTGAATCCTTCGACATTCCAATGTATATCTCAATAGCTTTTCCAAATTATCAAAACAAAACTTCAACTGGTGAGCATAACTATAATGCATTTACATATGTACACGTATATATAATTCATTTTTAAAATATACTGTTTCAATCAATAAGGTAGATAAAAAAACAAATGAACAATGTAATACTGTTATGTGGTAAATATGTTACAAAATAATCAAATTTTCCTGAATTCTATTGATGAAAGAGCTAGCTAGTATCAACCATGTAAAGATCTACCAGTATAAAGTTCATCTGAAGGCAAAAACTCATATGTCAATGAACGCTTAAAGTGATTTCAGAAAAGAGAAAATTTAATTAATAATTAACTAATTATTTATAAAAGGACCTTATTTGGCATTTCAAAAAGCAGATGGCGCATCGAGACTGACAGTAACTTATTAAGAGATGAAAAATGCGGTTCTCTCTATTGGTTTTTCAATCCCGGTACATTTTAGTCCATAAGAGCAGAGTAGTTTGTTGAAATAGACAGGTGCAATATGATTTATATGGAAATTAACTGGTTTTCCTTTATAAAAATATTACAAACTATTTATAACATTTAATATAAAAAGAATATTATTGCTGCAAAAGGGTAAGGCCCAACATCAAAAGTGAATTAAACCTATCCCTTCGTTTGCAACCACCATGGAATCACTCCTTCCAGTGAATAATGTATTACTTGTCTTAAGCCTACCAGCAATTCAGTAAGAAGCTCAATATTTCATGGGTTTTTTTTGAAGAAATCATGTCCCAAACCTAGAGCTATTATTAGGCCCTACCTATCAAATAATCGACACAGAATTCATGCATTATTTTCTTAAGCACAATGGAGTAGCAAATCCCAACCTTTTAATTACTCTGGGCAGAAAACACTTCCATCAGTTATTTTATTTTTTATTTTTTTGGCTTTGAGAAAAATAGTTGGTGATAATTCTCACTATAGAACTTCTCAAGGAAACTCTAATCAAGTATAGGTCATATATCTAGGAACATGTCAAATGCAGTGGAAAGGAAAACATCTACATAGTATGCAAACAGATGGCTACATGCTCTGAGGATCATGCTCATCTTCTAACAATGTGCCCCTGATGTAATGCAACGATCAGTAGGGACCTTCGTTAATAGATACAAATGCTAAAATGGCTAAAAACAATAACTTTAGAAATGTTGCATAACATCCAAGCAATGGAAAAACAGCTCTGGCTATTTTAGCTAAAGTTCTGCTACAAGAATTACTTGAAAAAGAATTCACTGACTTATCAGTGATAGCCACATGGCTATGGTACTGCAGTATGGCAGCAGGAATTGTAGAAATTGCTGTGTTTCTGGACACTAGATGTTGGGGGTTACATAAATACTTAAAAATGTGTTTCTAAAGGCAAGTTTGCTGGACAATTTTAATAACAATGCTTATGGAATATAAGCCATGAGCATGGAAAACCACATCCCAGATAGACCCGGATCTATATGAAATGACGGACTTAACAATTAACAAAGCCTACAATGACACTTGAGTCCAGGGCTCACCTATTCTATAGACTGAGGCTATGTGCCTGTGGAATTTCAAGAGGGCAGCATTTTGAGTTGCTGTCAGATACATTGTTTTGGATTTAGGTCCATGACAGCAGATGAGTTTAAGGGGGAATAATGCAACACAAATTTAAAAATAAATTTAAAAAATACCACTTTATATGGCTTTTTTTTTTTTTTTTGATTCTTGCACATTAAACTATAAAAAAGGGCTTAGAGCAAATATTTTGCTTGTGTGTTTTCCATCAATTTGCACCTCCTGCGTAGGTCGTCTTAGATTTCTCATCAAAGAATGCCCCCTCAGATTCTGTAGCACAGGGAGGACAAAATAAATATTATAAAGTATTTCCTTTCTATTCCCAGAGTAATCAATTAAATAAATACTGTACTGGGCAGATAGACCAATTATTGCACAAAAGGAGTGGGCTTTGGATAGATCTTTAAGGGCTGATTAATGAATTAGAAAAAAAATACTATAACAAAATACTTTATGAAAGTTTAATTTAATCTAAACAATTACGCAATCTTACTTGAAGATTTAGAATGTTATGGAAATACCTTGCCTATTACATAATTATATATAATATAAATGATTACAAAAAAGTTACCCAATCACCTATTAAATCCTTTCTACTAAGGCCACTGCTCTTTGTTTTTTTTAATCTAACATGATGAATTGGCATTTGTGAAAATGAAGAGATAAAACATAGAAGACATTTAATAATTGGATGGAATAAAAATAGACTAGAAGCTAAGTAATTATCAAGTCAATGTGATTATATTAAATATGCAAACCTATATCACCCCAATAAATGCAATAAAAACATGGTGTTTCAATGCATGAACAATTATAAACTGACAATTTTGAGGAGCGAGAGAACTACTGCAGAAAATCTAGATGGTGATATAAAAGATTACAGAAGGTCTGTTGTGTTGGTTGGTTGAACAGCCTGGTCTCAAATGACAACTTTTAGAATCCAAATTTGTACTTTCTTTAGTAAGCAGTTAAGCGTAGGCAAACCTCTGAAATGAGTGAAGAACACTTACCATTTACTCAACTGTTGTTGTGTGCAATGTTTTAATTGCATTAATGTTTTAATGTCCTAAGTGTTTGTGATTGTTCCAACAAAATAAATTTGAAATTTCCAATGGGGGGGGGGAAATAGTATCTGTCTTTAAAAACTCCCCCAACCTAGGGTACCTCCCCTGTGATTGCTTGCTGCCCTTCCTTTACTGCTCAATACATTTTCATTAGCACCCACCACACGCTCCACGGGCAGCCATCTGTGTTCCTGTCTTCAAGAAGTTTTATCTCACAAGTATTTTTTCAGGACACTGCTGACTATTACATAAATCACAGAGACATTCAACCCCTTGGAACGGAATCAGGAACCCACAAAGCTGACTCTGTCAGGACTCATAAGGAGTGCAATTAATAAATGTATTATTTAAGAGTGAAGCTGTTTTTATTCCAAGAATTCATACAAAATTGGAGTGTGAGCCAGAGTGCATATCAAAGTAGCTAAGCTAAAATTGTCTTTTCATCTTCAGGTTCACCCATTTGACAGTCATTACGTTTTCTGCTTCATCTCTGCTCCGTCAGCTCTGCTTGTGTCAGAACACATCATTCATTCATTCAATCAACAAAGATCCACTTAGTGCCATTTTGTGTGTGTGATGAACAAGACAAATCCCTGGCATCATGGAGTGTATCATCTAAAATTTAAAATCCATTTTTATACTTGAAACCACAAGTGTAGCAGTATTTATAAAATTGAAAAGCAAATACATAACAATTTTAAAGAGAAACAAAATATCATACATGAGGTCAAGTGAGATTTATCCTTGGGATACAAAGACAGCTCAACATGCACAAATTAATAAATGTGACACATGACATTAAAAAATGAAAAATAAGAAGTCATATAATCATCTCAATATATGCAGAAAAAGCATTTGACAAAATTCAACATCCTTTCATGATAAAAACAACTCAACAAATTGGGTATAAAAGAAATGTACTTTGACATAGTAAAAGCCATATATGATAAGCCAACAGCTAACATCATACTCAGTGGAGCAACGTTAAAAGCTCTTCCTCTAAGATCAGTAACTAGTGTGCCAACTCTCACCACTCCTATCCCACGTAATACTGGAAGTTCCACCCAGTGAAGCCAGGAAAGAAAAAGAAGTAAAGGAGCCAATAACCATGAAATAATAGAATATAAAATCCATTTCAGGTATGTATCCTGTAACCAAAATGTTATGTAGTTTGGGTAGAAGCTATACTTAAGAAACATGGAAGATGAACTGTAAATAATGCAGGAAGAATTTGGTTTCAAGGTTTAAATTACCAAAGAACTTATATGCGTAACCAATGGACATTGACGACAATGCTTGGTAGGGGGCAGAATAGGAAGGAGGGTGTCTTCTGGGGAAAAGAAGAAACATCTGTAATAAAAATAAATTAATAAAAAATAATAATAATTTTAAAATATTTTAAGTCTAAACTGACCCTCTGTTTTTTTAAATTTGTTATTAAATGTATTGAGGTGTCATTGGTTAATAGGATCATATAGGTTTCAAGTATACATTTCTATAATACAAGATCTAGAAATTGCACTATGTGCCCACCATCCAAAGTCAAACCAATTTTTGTCATCATATATTAGGCCCTCTCCATCCTCTATCACATCCCCACAACCTTCCCTCTGGCCACCACCACAGTGCTATCTGTGTCCATGAGTTTCAGTTTCATATCCCACACATGAGTGAAATCATATGGTTCTTAGCTTCTTCTTACTGACTTATTTCACTTAAAATGATATTCTCAAGGTCCATTCACGTTGTCACAAATAATGGCAGTATTTTTCCCTTTTTTTGTGGCTGATTAGTTGTCCATTATATATATATCACATATTTTTTATCCAGTCTTTTATTGAAGGACATTTTGATTGCCATCATGAATAATGCTGTAATGAACATAGGAGTGTATATGTATCTTTGCAAATACATGTTTTTGAGTTTTTTTTTTGTGTAGATGCTCAGGAGAGGGATTTCTGGATTATATAGTAACTATTCTTAATTTTTGAAGGAACCTCCATACTGTTTTTCATAGTGGCTGTACCAAATTACATTTCCACCAACAGTGAATGATGGTTCCTTTTTCTCCCTAACATTTCTAACACTTGTTATTAACTTCCTTGTTGATAATAGCTATTCTAATAGGTGTGAAATGGTATATCTTTCCAGTTTTGATTTGCATTTCCCTAGTGCAATGGTTCTCAACCTTTGTAATGCCATGACCCTTTAATTTAGTTCCTCATGTTGTGGTGACCCCCAACCATAAAATTATTTTTGTTGCTACTTTATAACTGTAATTTTGCTACTGTTATGTCTTGGGTATCCCCTGTGTAAAGGTTGTTTAACCCCCAAAGGGGTTGCGACCCACAGGTTGAGAACCACTGCCCTAGTTGCCACCAAAGTTTAGCATCTTTTCATATATCTGTTGGCTATTTGTTTGTTTTCTTAGAAGTGTCTGTTCAGGTTCTCTGCTCATTTTTTCATTGTATTGTTTGTTTGGTGTAGACTTTTACAAGTTATTTATATATTTTGGATATTAACCCTTTGTCAGAGCTGTTGTTTGCAAATCTCATTTTTCCAATTCTCCCAGCACAGTTTATTGAAGAGGTTTTTTTTTTGTTTTTTGTTTTTTTTCTTTATTGTGTGTTTCTGGTTCCTTTGTTAAAAATTATCTGCCCATATTCATGTCGTTTTATTTCTGGGATCTCAATTATGTTCCATTGATCTATTTGTGTATTTTTCTGACAGTACCATGCTGTTGTGATTATCGTAGCTCTGTAGTATACTTTGAAGTCAGGTAGTGGATATATCTGGTTTTGTTAATTTTTCTCAGGATTGCTTTGACTATAAGGAGTCTTTGGTGCTTATAAACCAGATCTCTTCATTCTATTTCTTTAAAAAATGACATTGGGATTTTAATGGGGATTGTGTTAAATCTGTATATTGCTTCGAGCAATAATGCCTTTTTAATTATGTTGATTCCTCCAATCCATGAACATAAATATCTTTCCATTTTATTGTGTTTTTTCTATCTCTTTTAATAATTTTTTGTGGTTTGCAATATATAGGTTCTTCACGTCCTTTGTTAAATTTATTACTAGGTATTGTATTCTTTAGGTTGCAATAGCAGAAGGAATTGTTTGTTTTAATTTATTTTTCTAAAGTTGTGTTGTTAGTACATAGAAAATGAGTGAGTTTTTGTACATTGATTTTGTATCCTGCAACTATACTGTGTTTTTTATTTTTCTAATAGGTTTTTTTAGTTGTTGTTGTTGTTTGGTTACAAAGATATATATTTCTAGAAACTTATTAATTTCTACTAGGTTATTGAATTTGGTGACATACAGTCTTTCATAGTATTATAGTACGACTCTTTGTATATCTTTGATGTCTGTGATAACTTTTCCTCTTTCATTTTGGATTTTGTGTATATGGGTCTTTTCTCTTTTTTTCTTAATGAGTCTATCCAGGAGTTTATCAATTTTATTAACCTTTTAAAATAACCAGTTTTTTGCTGCATTGATTTTGTTCTCTATTTCATTCACTTTTGCTCTGATTTTTATTATTTCCTTTCTTCTGCTGACTTTGGGTTGTTTTTGTTCTTCATTTTCTAATTATTTAAGATGGAATGTTAGGTTGTTTACTTGGAATTTCTTCTGTTTCTTGAGATAGGCTTGTGATAATATAATCTTTTCTCTTATTACTGCTTTCACCTTATCCCAGAATTGTTGATATGTCTTATTATTATTCTCATTTGCCTCTATATACCTTTTAATCTCACCTGTTATTTCTTTTTTGACCCGGTCATTTTTTAGTAGTATGTTGTTTAATCTTCACATATTTGTGGGTTTCTTTGCTTTGTTTTGCATTTGATTTCTAATTTCAAGGCATTGTGGTGAGAGAATATGCTTGGTATAATTTCAGTCTTCTTGAATTTGTTGAGACTAGTTTTGTGACCCAACATATGGCCTACCTTTGAGAATGTTCCATGTACACTACAGAAGAATATATAATCTCATGTTCTAGAATGAAGGGTTTTGTAAATGTCAATTATGCCCATTTGATCAAAGGTGTCATTTAAGTACGATATTTTTTTTTTTATTGATTTTCTGTTTGGATGTTCTATCTAAAGCTGTCAATGGAGTATTAAGATCCTCAACTATGATTATGTTTTGGTCTGTTTCTCCCTTTAGTACTGTGAGTAGTTGCTTTATATATTTGGTGCTCCCTCATGGAGTGCATATATATTAAGTGTTATATCTTCTTGATGTAGGGTCCCTTTTATCATTATATTATGTTTCAAATCTGTCTCTTGTTACCTTTGTTATCTTGCAATCTATTTTGTCAGATATGAGTATGGCGACATCTGCTTTTCAGTGGATGTTATTTGCTTGCAGAATCATTTTCCACTCTTTCATTTTGAATCTGTCTTTGTCTTTGTAGCTTCTATGTTTCTCTTGAAGGCAGCATATGGTTGTATTTTGTTTTTTGATCTAATCTGCTACTCTGTGCCTCTTTATTGGTGAATTCAGTCCATTTACATTTAGGATTATTATTGATGTATGAAGATTTCCTATAGCCATTTTATCCTTTGTTTTCTGGTAGCTCTAATATTTCATTGGTTCCTTTCCATTGTGTTTCTGTCTGTTGCTTTTGTTTGGTGTATTTCACACTTATTTCCTCTGTTTCTTTTTTTAAAGTTATTAGTCTCAGATTTTGTGTGTGTGTGTGTGTGTGTTTACCATTAGGTTTATGAAAAAGAAAGTTTCATGTATACAGTAGTTTTTTATTATTCTTTGAATTTATCTTTCCATCCTCCTTGCAAATTTAGAGCTTTATCCCCTCCCCTTTTATGTTTTTGTTGTCACAAATTTTTGTGTTTATGCTGTAAGTCTTTTGGTGATCTTACTCATAGTGTTGTGTCCTTTTGTTCTTTGTTTCAAGTAGAATGACCCCTTTGAGTATTTCTTGAAGTGGAGGTTTCTGGTGATAAATTCACTCTGCTTCTATATGTCTGTAAAAGTCTTTATTTGTCTTTCATACTTAAAGGATAACATTGCTGCATATATTATTCTTGGCTGGTAAGTTGTCTCTTTCAGTAGTTTGAACATTTGGTTCCACTTTCTTTGGGCTTGTAAAGTTTCTTCTGAGAAGTGCAATGATAATCTGATGGGATTTCCTTTATAGGTCCCTTCTTTCTTTTCTCTGGCTGCTTTGAGAATTCTTTTTGTCATTAATTTTTGACACTAATTTGAGAATTCTTTTTGTCATTAATTTTTGACATTAATTTTAATACAATGTGCCTTGGAGAAAGCGACTTTAGATTGAGGTAATCAGGTGTTTTGTTTGCTTCTTGGATTTGAGAATCTAGTTCTTTTTATAAGTTTGGGAAGTTCTCATCCACTGTTTGTTTGAATAGGCTCTCTGTTTCCTTCTTCCTCTCTTCTTTTTCTGGTATTATTATTATTCTTATTTTGCTTTTTCTGATGAAGTCAGAGTTCTCATAGAGTTCTTTAATTTTATTTTATGCTCAGGTTTCTTTCTTCTTCCCTCTGCATCAGTTCTAGATTTCTATCTTTGACATCACTAAATCTTTCCTCCATCTGATTAGCTCTATTACTTATGCTTGCTAGTTGATTCTTCATTTCTTTTATTGAAGCCTTCATCTTCAGGATTTTTATTTGACTCTTTTTAAAGTCTCAATTCTTTGGTAAAGTACTCCTTTTGTTTTATGAATTCATTAAATTGCCCGTCTGTATGTTTTTGCATCTCACTGAGTATTTTCAGACTGCAATCTTGAAATCTCTGTCATTTATATCATATATTTCCATGTGTTTCAGTTAGCTTTCTGGATATTTTTTATTTTCTGTAGGAGCTGTCATGCTACCTTGGTTATTCATGGTATTTGTTGGGTCCCTTCTTTGTCTAGACATTGATGTATTAGTGGTACTTATCCAGCAGATTTCTTTGGAAAGGTCTTTCTATTATTTTCCAGTAGGTGGCACGGAGTCATACATTTTTTTGCCCTGAGAAATCCCAGAACTGACCTCCTGGCTGCCATCAAGATAGCTGTGATGCTTGGGGGTAGGCTTGTCTGTAGGAACATGGTTCCTTCTTTGTTTTGCTTTCTCAGTAATGGTGACCTGGGGTTTGCTGCTATGTGCTTCAACTGGGGATCAGTCACAGAGTACACCTTTGCTCAGGTGATTTAGTGATTTTTTAGTAATAGTTCTGGGGTTTGCAGACAATGTGCTTCACAACCCTACACCAAGAGCAGTGGGAGGTGAGTTTTGGTGTCTATGGGGTAGCAGGGGTCTGTGGCTTTCTTTCTTTGTCTGGATACCAACCACCCAAAAGCCTCAGCAGAACCTCTGCGCTGTGTCCTTGCCCAGGTCTCTCAGCTAAACCGCAGTTTGCACTACTCACTCCTGCAGGAGTGTGGACCAAGTCTCTCTGCTTCTTTAGGCTGAAGGAAGTGCCAGCCACAGCTGACTTCCACCCATCTGGGCTGAGCCAGCTGTGAGCTTCCAGCTGCAGGGCTGCATCTGTGCCAGTCTGAGCTCGCCTCCCTTTCTTTCCTCCCATGTCTGTTCCCGCTGGCTCACCTGTGGATCCTTCCGTGAGTGGATCTCTCAGGTGTGCCTGATGTTGAGCAGGAAATTCTTTGTTGAGTTAGAGCTGTTCAGTTTGTTGAAATTTCAGGGGAGAGACCAAGGGGACCTCATGCTGGCATTCCTCTGATGCCACTCTCTCATGTTTTTTTTTCTTTTTTAAAGATTAATGTGTTAATTGCAATAATTTATTTCATAAAATTATATAATCTGATTTCATAAGAAAGTGCCATACACATTTAGAACATGACAGACTTGTAAAAGGTTCTTTATGTTCAATAGTAAAAGATACTGCCCTAAAAATAAATATAAGAAAAATCAGTTAGGGTATTTATTATATCCATGATTATTCATAATGAGATTTGTTTTGAGTAATGGAATATGTATACTAAAGTACGGTAAACTGAAATGAAACATATTTTGGTAAATGCATGCCTATGAATAGCTAACACAGTGCCTCGTAATGTAAATGCATATTATTATTTTGAACAATTTAATTACTATTAGAGTTATTAGTTATAAGTATGAAAATAGCTACTATTTTAACATCAAATATGAGATTCTCATGTTCCATGGTTCATTAAATTCAAATAACAGCTCTGCATAAGTATTGGTGTCACTATGTCATGGGTGAGGAAACTGAGGCTAACATTTAGATAACTGGTTTATGATTATAAGTCTAGCAAAGAACCTTCACACACATCTAAACTCTATGGTTTCAAAATTGTACCTTTCCCACCACACATTTCATCATTCTGTAAATCCTTCCCTTGTTTTCATTTAGTTGTTTAATTGTATTCATGTGGTAATGACTTAAAATGTAATTTAAAAGAAGTCTGGAAAATTGGTTTAATTAAGAACCCCACAAGAATTATAAGTGGCATGTGTCTAATGAAGCTATCGATATCATTAGTTAATGAGTAGTACTATCCATACTCCATTCTGGTGACATTATAAAAGAATGTGTCTCCACGTTTTAGACACTGGGTTTTAATAAGACTCTGATTAAATAGACGTATCTAGACAAAGGTGACTAGAATTCTAGGTCAGGTTACCTTAAGAAAATATAAGGAAATGGGGAAAAATGAAGACTTGAACAGAGGTGTATTATTATGGATATGCACGCTACTTGGCAGTGCATAGAAAGCCCTGGACTCAACTTACCTATTCAGTTTTTAGGCATATATATATATATATATATATATATATATATATATATATATTTTTTTTTTTTTGATTGGCACATCTTGAGAACTACTGGAAAATATAGCCAGCACCATAGAAGACTTCTTTTTTGCAGCAACCTAATTCTTCTTTCCAGAGTGTGAATATTCACTGTTGTGTAATACACCATTGCATAAATATACCACAATGTATTGCCTGTTATACAATGAAAAAAGCTGGTATACACTATAACCATCTTTATGCATATCCTGGTGCAAAAATGCATTTGCTCTTATATTGTATTTCTAGGAGTGAACAAAAGGTTATGATTAACTTCGAATATCCTAAGTATTCTCAAATTTACCTAAACTGTTTGTATTACATATACTCCCATATAGGATAAACCCTGACAGTTGGCTTTTCTTTTTGTAATTCATGTGCCTGACAGCTCTTTGGATTGCCTGGGCATCCACTTCAAAGAGGCATCCATTTCAAAGCTGTGTGGACTTCAATAAAGGCTATATCAAACAAACATATGACTAGTCACACCATTAGGTAAAGCGTCAGGCACCCTTCCCCAGTGAGACTGCTTTTTTTCCTTTCTTTTTTTTTCCGCAAGAGATCTTGGTTGATTTTAATAACTGACCATTTGGGCTATTTGTCATTTTCTTTTCCTCTCTTCTCACATTCTGAATTTTTAATCTTTTATTTTAAATTCACCAATAAAGAGTGAGCCCACCTCTATGTTCATTACAGCATTATTTATAATAGCCAAGACATGGAAACAACCCAGGTACCCATCAGTAGATGAATGGATAAAAAAGTAGTGATATACACATTCCATTGTGTATATGTACAAAGTATTACTCAAACATAAAAGAATGAGATCTTATAGTTTAAGACATCATGGAGGAACCTAGAGAGTATTATGCTAGGAAATAAGTCAGACAGAGAAGGAGAAATACCATAATTTCACTGTTATGTGGAGTCTAAAGGGCAAAATAAATAAATAAACAACAAAATAGAACAGACTCATAGATACAGAGAACAGACTGGTGGTTGCTAGACGGGAGCGGGGTTGGGGGGCCTGGGTAAAAATGTAAAGGGATTAAGAACTACAAATTGATATCACAAAATAATCCTGGGGAGGTAAAGTACAGCATTGGAACTATAGTCAATAATATTGTAATAAATATGTATGTGTCAGATGAGTACTTGAAATAGTGGGAGAACTAAGTTGTAAAGTATATCATTGTCTAACCATTATGCTGTACATCTGAAACTAATACAAAATGATATTGAATTCAAACTGTAATTTAAAAATACTATTTAAAAAACAAATAAAATAAAATGAGTAAGTCCTCAAAACCCTAGGCCCACACTTTTGACCCCAATAAGAGCAGAACCCCAGGCCCCTGATGTCTCTCTCCTAAAACCTCATTGCATACCCTCTGGCATATTTAATCTATAAGCTACGGGGCCTGAAAGTAATAATTTAATTTTTTCCTTTAAAGTTTCCTGATGGTTATTGCTGAAAGGTGTTCTTTCGATCATAATAACCACAAGGGTCAATCAAGTTGTAATATTGGTTTAGAAAGGAGAGATGTCTGTGGGAAGCTCAGGTCCAAGCATTACTATCTATCGACTAAGACCAGCTCAAAACATCCCTCCATCAGAATATGAATGCCGTCATTCTTCCATATTCTTGCCAGACATTTTTACTGTTAGCCAATATTTTGAAAATATAGTGGTGTCTTTCTTATATCATCCTTTAATACGTATCCTAGATGAGTAATAAAGATGAACAATTTTCATGTATGAGGTACCAATTCAATCACTCTTTCTGTAAAGCACAGGTCAAATCCTTTGACATTTTAGCATTGTGTTGTAGGTATTTTTTTTTTTAATTGTAGGAGATCCTCATATATTCCAAACAAGCTTTAAGCTTTGTACATCTTCTCCATTTTATTTTTATATTTGTTTGTTTTATTTCCAATTTTCTGTATTTATTTTTATGCTTTGCTTTGCTTTTTATTTAGTTTTATCTTATATCCACCTGTCATATCTTTAAGTTCTATAATATTCATTTGATCCACTTATAACATTCTTATGTGGCACAATTTTTAATTTCCAGTTTTCTGTGATATTTATTGTACTTTCTTTTCTTTGAGCAGAGTTGGCATAGTCTATTTTATAATCTGTATCTGATCATTTTAATATCTTAATTCCATTGTTTATACTGGATCTTTCTGACAGAATTTTCTTTCCTTGTATGCTTTGTTCCCTTTTGCTGTGTCCAAATTATTATATTTGAACATTTTTGGGGTGGGAATAATTAAGACCTATGATATCTCCCTCCTGATAAGATTTTCTTTTGTGCCTAGGAATATGGTTTCCAAGTTCAGTGCTTGACTTCCATAGTCCACACCGAAGGCTGACTAGGCTGTCCTGCTTCCTCTCTGCTTTGGGGGATGTCGACTTAAATTGGGGTTGTTTCAAAGTCCTTAATTTTGATTCCTGCTGCGTTTTGAATTTTGCCTCTCTAATATCAAGAATGTATTAAAAGCAAAGCTCAGTGTGTTTTTGCTGTTTTATATACCCTCATAATAAAAAATGGCATTTAATGCATATATCTCTAAGTTATTATTATATTCTATATTTTGACCCTCACTTATTTTTACTTTTTTGTTGATTGATTTTTAGAGAGAGGGGGGAGAGAGAGAGAGAGAGAGAGAGAGAGAGTATTTATGTGTTTGTGTTGTAGAATGTGAAATTCTTGAGTTCAGGGACTATGAGCTAAATCCTTCTTATCCTTTAGAATTTAATTTAAGTATCAATTTCATAGAGAGTCTTTTCTCTTTTCTCTCAAACCCCAGTTAGTTCTGTTTGTTCTTTGTTAGAACTTCCCTTGTTATAGAAACTTTCAGTCTGTATTGTGACTTCAGAGCCTTTACAATGTTTTATGCCTGGAATAATTACCCATTCCTGAGATCTTTGTATGGCTTAATATCTGATACAATTCAGAAGTCTCTTCAAAGCTGACTTCTTCAGAGAGGCATTTTTGGACCACTCAGTTAAAAGATTCCTTCTCAGTCACTACCATCCTTTAATCTGCTGTGTTTATTTCAAAATGTGCATCCCTATTAAACCACACACATACTGCAGATTTTTAGTTGGCTTCTCCCATTAATCTCCCATTTATCTGTCTCTCCCATTAAAATGATTGTCCATCAGGGATGGGATTGGGGTAGTCTCATCATTGATTTTATCCCAATTTCATGATAAACTCAGACCAGTCGTGTAATAAATAGTAGCTAAATGAGTGAATTGTTTGATTCCTTTACTAGATTCTCAATTTCCTGAGGTCAAGGACTATGCCTGTACAGTCCTTCTTTATCTTCAATGACTATTATTTCATAGACACTCATTTGACTATAATAATAGAAACAAAGAGTTAAAATGATAGAAACATCATGTAAGTTTAGTACTATGAAACTTTCTGGTGCTGGAATTAAATGTGAAGTATAATTATTATTAGTTTTAAATGATATCAGAATTTAACTGAAATAAAAATATTTGCATAGCAAAGTGATAGAAGATTATAAAACTAAATTAGTCCTTAAAATGAGAACTGCTATGCCTCTCTTTTTTCCCCTCCAGGGTGAGTCATGTACTCCACCGCTTCCCCTACACAGTTGTCTGATACAAGCGTTGATTCTGGTAATAGTCACTGTCCCGTCATACACTTCTTAACATTATACACATCGATGACGCTAATTACTCTTCCATTCCTCTGCAACTCTCTCTGTTTTAAAATGTGGAATCAGCCGGCCAGTGTGGCTCAGTGGTTGAGCATCGACCCATGTACCAAGAGGTCGCTGGTTTGATTCTTGGTCAGGGCACATGCCCAGGTTGTGGGTCTACTCACCAGTGGGGGGCATGCAGGAGGCGGCCAGTTTCTCTCTCTCTCTCTCCCTCTCCCTTTCTATCTCTCTAAAATCAATATAGGAAAAAACATTTTTTAAAATATAGAAACAATTGGCCAGGTTGGGCTGGGGATTTGTAGAAATAAAATAAAGAGATGACCTTAAAAATCTTGTGTGATTTCTAAAGATGCATGCATCATAATGTATCTATGTCTTAAGGAGTGATAGCAGCACATTCTGACTTTCAAGGGGAGCTATAGGATGTGGGTACAGAGTGATGTCCTGAGATTAGGCTCCAACAATACATTTCCTCCAATAACTGGTCATTGTTTTCTCATTTCCCCTCTCATGGGACCAGGAGCAACCTTAGTGGTAAACAAGAAGATAAATTGAGGCGTAGAAACCTTTTGGCATTTAAATCACTCTGTCTTCCTAAATCTCCTCACTTGATTTATTTACCTTGACTTCTTCTTAAATTCAGAATACCTGGAACTTCAATCTGTCAATAATTCTCTGTCTCAATGCCAGAAAATTTCCAGTAGTCTAATCACTGTACATACCATAAGACTTCTTAAGACTTAACGCTTATAATCCCAAATTTGCTTTGCCTCCTCAGATTAGTACGTTGTGATTTTAAAAAGAGGGACATTTTCAGTAATGCCACACTTAGTAATCTATTTTGTAATTCCAAGTACTTGGAACTAGAGTGTTGTGATATTCATTCCAATAAATCACTCTGCTTTTATTATCATCACATAAGCCTTCAAAAAACTTCAATCAAAACCATCAATGTATTTACAACGTCTAGGGATAAAGCCTATATCTGTGGGTTTTTCTGTGCTTTGGGTGGTCATATTGCTGGCGAAAATGAACCAGATTGTCCTCATGCCTCTAGGGAACCTAAGTAACACCTTTATTGTATTATAAAGGGATAAAGCGTGATATGAGTATTGGCTAGGTGAAAGAAGTTATTGTCATTACATAGTGAATATTTCAAATCAATATTATGTAGTCCTTGGGGAACACTGTAGTAGGCAGATATTCAGGCACTATCTTATTTACTGTTTAATCCAAAACTTTGATGTACATTAACCTAAAAAGTAGGCTTTTAGAGTTTGAACAGACTAACAAACAAACAAAACATATGACCCAAATTCATGTGCGCTTATATTTCTGTTTTTGTTGTGAAAATCAAAAGAATAATGCTTATGAACTCTAAGAGTATAACACAGTTTCAGATTGTATTGGAGAGAATCCAGGTAACATATAATTAATTAATTATCAAATCCTCATAGAGCTAAGGTTCAAGTAGTGGCATGTATAGAATCCGTAAGACCATAATACAGCATTTTGTGTGTGGCCAATGGATATTTCCATAAATGTTGGCTAAGCTAGTCAGCCTTTACAAAGACATTAAGTAGGGCAATTACTCACAGCTGTGTTTAATAAAATGAGAGATAATAATAAATGACACTACTACTAATAATCCTACAGAACGTTAAAATATTCAATGATAATTACAAGTATTAATGCAGCTTTCTTCCCTGATTATGAATCTATCTTTTCATTTTAGTGGAAGTGGTATATTGTCCACAATGATTGTGAAAACCCAAATATGACTTGGCAATCGATGTCTACCATCAATATTGATAGGTTAAAATGATTTTGGTCGGCCTTGAATAAATGTGTCAACTTTTTTTTCCTGTATTTGTCATGAAAGAAAAGAGCAATAGTAAATTCTTGATGTTACTCCATGGAACCAATAAAATTATATAGTTAACAAGAGGCCATTGACACCATATTTGTAGTTAGCTGTCTTCAAATACTAGACTTGGAAATTAAATTCCAGTATTTCATATAACCTTGCTTTTCTGATAGAAAAGAAGCAATAATACTGCTTCCAGTTGAGGGCCCTGCTATCAGGTAGCTGTTTTGAACATGTCTATTTTCAAATATTTATTTTTCTTCTGTGTAACAAATTTACTCAGAGATCAATTTAGATTATAAACCAGTTTGGTGGGGAAGAGGCTAGGCTTATCATTTAAAATGGTTGAAAGAAAAAATATTTGTATTACCACAATATATTTACATCTGAACAAAACCTTAATTAACTATAATATGAACTCCTCATGTACAGAGAAGTTTTGAAATGCAGTTATCATTCAGTATACCTCTAGTTGGCCATTTTTTAATTACCACTGAATTTCTCTAGTGTAAAGTGTGAATTTGACAATCTGGACCAGTTATTATGTTAGGTCACTTGTGTTTTTTATTACTATATTGATAGCACAGCATATTTTACATGGTAGAGATATTTTACAAGGGAACTCTGATATGTATAACATAGGCATATGCAAAACTATAATGTCAAAAATGAGGAATATGGTGCAGTATGGAATAAAAAAAAAGAAGTTTCCAGAGGTTTGAGTGAGATCTGTGAGAATTGCGTAAGATTAGGCCAACATGTAGTTTCTATTTAAAGAATTTATTTTAAAGTTGAAATTATAATTAACAAGTACAGTGTCCAAAATGGTAGATGGATTTTAACTGTCCCTGTTCAATGAACAAAATGATATAATTTTTACTTTGGTTACATTTTGATCAAATTTGTAACCATTTTATGTCAGAGAGAACCCTCTTGAAATAAGGGTTCTTCTTTTTTTTTTTTTTTCTTTATTGATTTTAGAAAGAGAGGAAGGGAGAAGAGAGAGAGAGAAACATTGTTGTTGTTTTTTTTATCCTCACCGGAGGACATTTTTCCATTTTTTGTTCGGATAGAGTGGGAGGGGGGGAGAGAGAGAGAAACATCAATGTGAAAGGGACACATCGAGTGGCTGCCACCCGCATGACCCAACCAGGGCCGGGGACAAACTGCAACCGAGGTACATGTCCTTAGTGGGAACCGAACCTGGGTCTCTCTGGACTTCAGGCCAACGCTCCAATCACTGAGCCAAAGAGTCCAGGGCGAAATAAGGGTTCTTAGCATATAACCTTTTTGGTAAAACTTTTTAAGAAATTTTTGTTTAGTGTATAAACTTTTAAATAGAAAATGTACTGTTATAAATGTCCCATGGCAATAATATATAAGCCAACCAAAGCTACACATACATATATGTAAATATACAACAATGTTTAAAAACTTATTTTATGCCTTCATCATATACTATTCCAGAAGTGGCTGATTATGTGAAACATATTTTTTCCTAGAGTATAAACTGAGTAGAAAAGACTTAACAGAATCTTTTTATTTGATGATAACTGTTGTTAAATCCAGATATCAGGACTTGTTTCCTATACTTAAATCTTAACCCTAGATGGTGAAAAAATATGAAATAAGCTAAGAATTAATAAAAAAGAAAATATTATTTCAATGAAAAAGAGACTCTTTTTCAAAATTGTGTCTTCACGTGACTCTAATATTCTTTCACTTAGTAAAGACATTTAAATTTTGTTTTTAATCCTCACCTGAGGATATTTTTTCATTTATAGAGTGGAAGGGGGGGGGGGAGAGAGAGATATTGACGTGAGAGAAACACATTGACTGGTTGCCTCCCACACGACCCTGACCAGGGCCAGACTGCAATGAAGGTGTGTGCCCTTGACTAGAATCAAACCCATGATCCTTTGGTCAGTAGGCTGATGCTCTACTTGCTGAGCCAAACCGGCCATCATGATGCCAACATGATGCTATAGGTACTGGTAAAAATTATTCTTCCAGGACACATTTTTATATTTTCTGTTCCTTCCTTGTTACACATAGAGAAAAGACATCTAGTCTTAAGAGAACTTAAGGAAACCAGAGTGGTTTGATGAATTGTCAAATAAGAAATTGTTAAAACAATCAGTGACCATGTCAGGTACTACCATATCATCTTCTTTGCCCCAGGTTCCAGCCATTCTTTTGCCAAGACCATGACCTTGTCCTAGGCTGAAGTGCAGCTCAGGCTTGTTTTCTAGTTTGTGAAAATAAATAAAATTAGGTTCTGTTATTCAGATAATCAATGTAAGTCAATCCTTTAAATAGTTAATGAATTATTCACTAAGAATCATAACACAAAAAAAGCCCTGACATTATCTAGTTACATTACAGGTTACTTAAACCATTGGTCTTTAAACAGGTAGGCATACCCTAGAATATAGAAAAATTTTTTTCAAGGATCTGACTGATTTAAGTTTTAAGAACTCAACATCATTGGATAGTCTACATCTGTATTTATTGTGTGCTAGCATCCCCTTCCTATTTCCTGTTTTACAAAATGACTCCTTTGAGTTTTCAAAGCAAAGCATTCTTACCTGATGTCACTCTTACCATAGTATATTATTCTATGTGTAAAACTTCCACAGAATCAAGCAGAAGGACCACAGCAAGTTATATATATATATATAAATGTATATATATAAATAAATATATATATAAATAATTTTTTTTCTTTATTGATTTGAGAGAGAGAGGAAGGGTGGAGAGAGAGAGAGAGATAGAAACATCAATGAGAGAGAACATCGATT
The DNA here is from genome assembly GCF_014108415.1 of Molossus molossus. Classification (NCBI taxonomy): domain Eukaryota; kingdom Metazoa; phylum Chordata; class Mammalia; order Chiroptera; family Molossidae; genus Molossus; species Molossus molossus. Next base: position 22,913,953 of record NW_023425344.1, read on the forward strand.
AGTCACCTCCTGTATGTCCCCCACTGGAGATTTGGCCCACAACCTGGGCATGTGCTCTGACCAGGAATTGAACTGGTGACCTCTTGGTGCATGGGTCAATGCTAAACGTCCGAGCCACACAGGCCGGGCATATATATAGAGAGATATTTTAAAGAGGACTCTTTTTATGATTAATCAAGGTATAATAAACTACTCTGCAGCTTCCATTTTTTCCTCTATCAAATCATAGTTCGGAATGGGTGTTTGGCCTTGGTGTGTTGGTAACTAAATTTTGTACAAAATATGGACAATGGGAGATTTTACATCTTCCATTTTCTGAATATTTTTAAGTAATAGAGGGGTCTTGTGAGAGAGTGTTGTGAGTTCCGATTTTTTAAAAAGTGCTATTTTTTTTCCAAAAATGTAAACATAAAAATTTTATTGCCAATCTCTCTTCCCAGATATAATCACTGAAACAGAAAGTACCTTCAGACAGCAAAGTAAATTCCAGTTATTGGCCTAACACAATTAAATGTAACTGAAGGTTTTCAAAACTATCATATTTTTAGGATTATACTGGATATGACTCAAGGTTAAAGATTTTATACACATTTTTAAATCTATAATGGGTTTATTATTTACAAAAGTACTTACAACCTGTTTACCTAAACCAAATCTTGAAATATTTACTTCAGTTATAGTCTATTTTCATTTTATTTCATCTTTAAATATTTAATCTATTTCAACTTCTAGCAACAAAACTGAGATCAAAGCTAGTTGCTAAAGCAATTTATTTTTAAAATATAGGATTCATCATTCATTAACTAAAACATGTTGATTATGATATCTGAATGTATTAATGTAGTCATAATTATATATTTACATTTGATTTTTAAATATTTTTAAAGAATACCAGATTTTAGTGCATTCATGCCTAAATTACTAAAGTAAAAATGCCTTCTATTATAATTATTATTTAATAAATATTTTATACTTTTAGCTATGCATTATAATTATTAAAATTAAGCAATGAGAAGTAGCACACAGATTTATTAATGTTAATATAACATTACAATGTTAGAACTGTGTTAATCATGATTTGACTGTTATTAGTAATACAGTTTACAAGACACATTCTGGAATGTATTTTTCATTGTATTTATAATAGTTCATGCCATGAATATAAGCAGCAGCATCTACTTCATAAATGGAGTCCTTTTTCTCACAGAAAGTAAACGAGGTTTGGCTGATTGGTATACTATTGATCACTTATTGCAAATATGGTAATATGGTAATATTTATACACTGGATGAGAGTGTATATGCATGTACTATTTTGACACAAATATGTAAAATTCAAGGAATATAAAATTATTTTTCCAAAAATATAGTATTGGCATAGACAATTAAAATTAACTTTTTAAAGATATTTCCACAACTCTTCTCAATAAAATTGGGTAAGAAAGTTGCCATGGACTAAAAGAAAATGATTACAGGCATATGCTCTCTATTCTTATAAGAACCTTTTATGGCATGCCATTAAGAAAATTCATAGTTGTACTTAGTGAGTTCATATCCTTTTATAGATCAATTGATATTGAATTTTCTGACTTTAACAAAGAAGAAAAAACTAATGGAGATTTTCGGTTTTATACTATTGTGATAGGTCACTATTTTATGTCTGAAATATAATCTGAGAGGAGTTTAAAGAATTCAGAAACTTTTCTGTAATAACCCCCACTCCCTTATAAAATAAAAACTTAGCAATAGAACTGATTAGAAACCTTACCTCATTTTAACATATGGAATTAATTCATGAATTTCAAAATATTCCCTTCTTAATCTCATTGAGAAATTGAATTTCAATACATTGTATTTGCTGTATAATATTTGTAAGTATTTATAATATAGTTTTTATTTTATTAAATTATTTAGAATAATAATTCAATAAGCTGATTTTTGTTTTTATTGTTTATAATAAAAAATTACAAGATTCTTGAATATACTAACATATATGCCTTTTTTTTTGCAAAATTATGATTACCTTTAATAAAAGTTCTGTTACAATAAAATATAATGAAAGAGAAAAAAGTTTGTGGCAAAAGTGAAATGAAAATAAATACTTTAAAAGGATTATGTGAAATTGCCTGCTGTTAAAGAAGAATCTGTTTGCATATATTTTAAATAGATATTGTTGTACACCAAATCTCTATGGTAAAAGAATAATTTAACAGTTTTGTTTTTAAACGTCAATATTGACCACACTCTGAAAACTACCTACTTTGAAAGAAATAGAGAATCTGCCTTATGCCAGTCACTGGACCACAAACTAGTCATAGCAATACTCAAACTAAAATGCCTACTCTGAAAGCTTATACTACAGTCTAGTAGGAGAAGAAGTAAACATTTACAAGACTATGGATTATGTATATTAACAGAGCTATTTAAGGATGCATGATAGTAGGGTAGAAGGAAGAAATAATATCGCCACAAATTTTGTAGCAATATTATTGCTAGAGTGAATTAATTTATACAATTATGGTCATAAATTGTGGTTTATTTGTATAGTATATCAAGTAATAATGAATATAACAAGGTGGTATTGAACAACTTTAAGATTGACATGTTATTTTCTAACTTGGTAACAAATATGTATCTTGGAGTCTGCTAATTCTTGTATATAGTATTCTAACGGTTGACAAATTTACTTAATAAATCTTAAGGAATATCATGCATTCATTATTTAATGTAATATAAATATATAAAATTTTCAGGAATATTATTGTTTTGTATATTTCTGTCACTTCATGTAGGTTACTCCTTGGTGGTGTGAAATTCTGTATCACTTTTTTCAAAGGAAACTCCTTGTCTTCCATTTCCTTTCGTCCCTCCCAAAGCATACATCTTGGTGGTGAGACAGTTTTAACAAATGAATGAAGAACATATCCTAGAGGGTAACAGAGCACGTTAGAAGTAATCAGCATATTACATTACGTTATGTAGTAGAACCACATAACCGTCTTGGAATACTCAGGCATCTGTACACTACAGCAGAAGAAATAAATTTCTATATTATTTGAGCCACTGCACCTTAGTTTTCCTCTTTACAATGACATAGTCCGTGACAAATTTCTTTCATTTGATTGATATAGGGGGACAAGCAAGTCTGTTGTTGGTTGAAAGATCAGGAAAATATTTCAATTTAGAAGAATGGGAAAATTTCAGATTGATTAATGTGAGAGAATGTCATAATGAAAACCTGCATGTTGCATTGTAAAATTCAGCTTTGTGTCTCACCGTAATCATATGTTATTTCTATTTTTGAAAGTGTATTTTTGAGACAGGGTAGGAAAGGTAGATGGTATATTTATAAATTTATAAGAAATGAAGTTACAAAGCATTGCTCCAAGAGAGATGATTTTTGTCATCACTATTTTACTAGGAAATTCTACATCATCAAAGTCCTATCATTTTGATGATGTATGATACTAATAAAGCATCATCATGACCATGATGATGTATATGTGAGTCATAATATATCATTACAATGATATCTCTGAAATGATTTATCAGGATAGTACATCACTATAGTGACATTGCATTGATGTTGAAGTAACAGCAGGAATACATCCCTCAGACTTAAAATCCTTATTTTAATAACAAATGTTTTATTTTTATGGATTTATTTTAATGAGAAATGAACTGTTACAATATGTCAGGTTGGTGAAGAAAATACAAGAAATTCAAAATATTAAATATGAATGTTTGACTACCATATAAAGAATGGTTTAAGTGTACAAATCAAACAAACTATTCAATTATTTCTGGAAATATTTTACTCTTACAATACAACTATAAATGGATACAGTTTTGTCCCAGACCTCCAATTTTATTTATTTATTTATTCATTCATTCATTCATTCATTCATTCATTCATTCATTCATTCATTTTACACATGCAGTAGATTCTCTATGTTCTCAGTGGTAATGAAAAAGAGGCTTTATGTTCAAATTTCTTCTTGATAATCACTGAAAGTTGTGTCCGAGCATCAAACACAGATGTCCAAATGTAATTATCAGCCCCAAGTAATAGGTTAATGTATATGTTCTCCCACTTCTCTGAGAACTTAAAGTCAAACACACAAGCAAAACAAACACGAAACAAACATTTGTGTTATTACTTAATGTAGGGCAGAGTCAGTACCTCATTGAGACACAGTAGGATTTAAATTTGCCAACTTGTTGACGTCAATATTGTTCTTACAATTTACTTTCATACATCTTATGGTAGGTGAAATGTTGCTATTTCCAGGGGTATTACAGCAGTACGACTACCAGGACTTTCTGTGGTGGACAGGGATGGGGATGTAATAGCTGGTGCAATATTTCTGGCTTTTGATTGATATAATGAAAATAGTAACCATAAGGACTGTGGAATTAAGTCATTGCTACTAATTGCCATTGATAAAGAAGTAAAGAATATGACACTCTCAGAATGATTAATCAGAAATGTAAAGAAAAGCATGGTAGTAGTTTCTTATGGTTGTTTTTTTATTTTATTTTTTAATTAATTAATTAATTAATTTTTGTTACAGATGTTTCTCCTTTTTCCCCCACTGATACCCCCCACCCCCACCCTCCCCGCCCTGTCCCCAGCTTTGTTGTCCATGTCCATTGTTCATCCATACATGTATGTAAATTCTGTGGTTTATCTCTGCATGGTAGTATTTATAGAGATATTCATCTCTTGGACCAAGAGGATACACAGAGTTGAAGAACAGACACAGGACTTACATTTCATACAGCTAAAATTGTTCATCTTGAGTCTGGGGATGTAAGAAACATTAAGTTGTGCATTTGGTGACATCAGCCCTAATCCGTTGTAAAATGGACACAGCAGACATATGACTGGGTTTGAGCAGATTCACAGGGAAAATATAAACTGAATGAACGGTTGGTTCATACTTTCTTGATTTTCTTTCAGCTCACTACTGCCTTACAGGAGATTCCCTATAACTGTCTGACAGATACAGAAAAAGGCCAAGCTTGTTTCATGGATGGATCAGACAAGTATGTAGGTGCAAGTGGAAAATCTACCTTCTTCACTAGAACTCCATTCAAAAGTAATCCTGAATGACAGTGGTGATGGGAAACCTCCCCATTAGGCAGACCTTTGAGTATAGCTCCTGATAACTTGCTATATTTAGAAAGATAAATCACTCACAGCAGGGATAAACTTGGCCTCCTGGGCAGTGGTAAATGCCTTGGCTTATAGAAGAGCCCAAAAAGAGCAAAATTAAGGAGAAGACACGGGGAAGAGGTGTGGTAATGGACAAACTGCATTGGGAACAACATGTGATAATTTTTTATTGCACTTAATTATTTACATCAATGTATATTTTAGTTTACTTTTAATTTGGAAAGAAAATACCATAAAAATAATGATTAAATATTAGGTAGCGATACGTTTGAAAACATAGCGAATTCCTACTTTCCTTTTTAGAATTTCTTTTTTGAACATATTCATCTTTAAATAAGTTTCTTATCTTAGAGTACTGTATGAACATATGGCACTATTGCATTGCAAGAAATTAACTAAAAAATACCTTGTTTAACCTATTATTTTAATGGCTTGCATTATTTCAATGTTAATAGCAATCTTAGAAGCATGTTGTTTAATTTTTAAAAGACTAGTTTTTAATTTTATTTCTATTAGGATATGTCAAAGACAGCATTATATTAGAAATATACCCTGGATGTGTTATAGAATTCATATAGAGAACAGATGAGAACCTCAAGGTCAAAAATCAGGTGTTAATAAGAACAGAGTTGTTCAAAGCTTTCTTAGCTCTTCAGCTGAATTCCCAGATGTTTCAGACTTGTAAAGGCAGCGAAAAGGGCAAAAAGAGGTTATTGCTTTCAGGGTTGATATATATTGAAGATCATTTTATTGTTGATCTATTTTCAGTTATATTTTATAAGTCAAAAATAATAGATGACTTTTATCCACTTTTATTTTTATGTTTTAGAGATACATAAAATTATATAATATATATAATTATATAAGTGTATAGTTATATGCAGATATAGTAGGCTTTTTGTGAGTAGAATTTGGAATTACATGAATTATTCATTTAAAACTAAATAATGAATAATTAAATCTATGTACAAGAATATTAAGTCACATCCAGAAATGGCTGATGGGAAAATATAAATATAGTATTTCAAGCTGAGCATAGCATCATATTTGAATATCAAACAAATAAATTGACATTGCTATAGAAATTACACTGAATCTAAATTGCTTTACCAAGTATAAATGACACCATCACCTGGGTAACAAGCTTGTAAGTATACATAAGGAATTCACATTAGATTTTAGAATCTCCAAATTCCAAGTTACACACAAAAAAATAACTAAGTTAATTATTATTTTAAAAACACACAATTGTAGAATATTGCTTATGTGTGTGTCTGTGTGTCTCTGGGAGCATATATAACAATTCCTGAATTTCTCATCCAAGGAAAAAATTACAGCTATTTAAAAATGTTTTTTAAAGAAATGCTCAGCCTCTGTAAGTTTTCTGTTTAGAACAGATCATCAGTGACTATTTCTGCAAGCACTAACTGAAACCTAGCAACCTGTGCTTTTATGATTTAAGTTCCATATTCCTTGTTTTTATTTATTTATTTATTTATTTATTTATTTATTTATTTATAAGAGAAGCACATATGAAGTAGGCTTAACTATTTAAATATTTTTATCAGAAATATTTTTGTCATACTTTTGTTATAATAATAAATGCTATATTTTTACTTACAAAGAAGAACATTAGCGATTAAGTCCCAAAACTTAGGTCATTCAAGCTTGAACAAAGTTGTCATTTTATTTGGAAGATCATCAGTGGAAAGGGAATGACAATCTCCTGGTAACCAACCGCAACTGAAAGAGAATGAAAAAATGGAGGACACAGAAAAACTAAAATGAAATTAGTGTTAATATCATAGAAATGGTATTATAGTTGAAATACATTTCTTTTTAAAATATTTTTTTCTTTATTGAGTTTTGGAGAGAGGGAGAGAGAGATGGAAACATTGATGAGAAAGAACATTGACTTGCCCCCTCCCCCCACATGTCCCCCACTGGGATGGGGCCCCCAACTTGGGCATGTGCCCTGACCGAGAATATAACCAGCAACCACTTGGTGTATAGGTCAATGCTCAGCCACTGAGGCACACCAGCCTGGCTGAAATACATTTCTTAATTGTTCATTAATGATTCTGCTTTTTGTACTGAGGAGAAAGAAATTTGATTAACAACATTTCATAATTTTTATAAGAAAAAGTAATAAAAACATCTAAGTTGAATATGACATAGAAAAACAATGCTACCATTATTTCTATATCATATTACATTAATTAGTTAATAAAATCAATGGTAACTCTAACACTGAAATAAAATATTTAGTATTAACATCTGAAATCGCAATTTGAATGAGGTCTTCCATGAACTAAAAATGAGTTGTGCTCGGTATGGGATAATTTTTGTTTCTAAATTCAGCTCCACCAACTATTAAATGCATTTGCTTAGAAAAAGTAATATTAATAGTTTGGGGAAGAATATTTCAGAAATTGTCAAAAATCAGGAATTTGCTTACATGTTAATAATAAAAGTTATTCTCAAATTTTTATATATTAAGACACATACTAAAGCAATAAATGCTTGTTAGTCACAAAATGAGCATCTCAAGCTAAATATAACAACCATGCTTCTTAAAGATTTCTATTGAACTACATTATGCAATAGCAACCATCTCATGCTTGTTATAATGGCAGAATCAGGTCAAAACAAAAAAAAATGTATTTAAATTCATTAATTTTGTTCAGAATATACTTAGATGAACATTCTTGAGAAAACTAGCTAGTTTTGGAATTTAATGAAAATAATGGGCACATAGCCTAAAACTTCTCCTTAAATGAACTCTTTTAAAAAAGGGCTAAATGTATTATAGTTAAAATAAATATAAGTCATAGTTTAGTTTAAAATGAAGTATAATAACCATCTTTAGAAAATGAATGTTGTCACTTTTGGCACAATGTTTTTGTTTTAATCCTTGGCCTTAATTTTTGTCCTTGATTCTGTGTCACTAAGATGAGAGGATGTAGATAGTGATTAATATAATCTGGACTCTAATTCCTCCTGGATAATACTGCTTCTGCCTCATTGTATTACCTCTTCTTGGAAAGATGCAGGTGATTATTTTTTTGAAAAAAAAAGTAAAGTCAAGGTCAATGAAAACCTGACATATGTAAGGATTTATTTCTGAAATATTATATTTAAATAGCATAAAATTTTATTATAAAAAATAGGAATAATAGAAATTATCCACAGCCAGACATGGAATTTTATATAAGGCGAAAAGAACTAAGAAGTAAAAATTAGCAATTACAAAAATAGTCATGGAGATGTAATGTACAACACAGGGAATATAATCAAATGTTGTAATAATTATGTACTGTGTCAGCCGGGTACTAGATTTATAGGGTGGTCACTTCAAAAGGTACATAAATGTCTAACACTATGTTGTGCACCTAAAACTAATATTATATGTTATGTCAACTATAATTTGAAAAGTAAATAAAAAAAATAGCCAAGGAAGATCAACCTCAAATTCTTTGTCTTTAGAAACATTTTATGTTAAATACAGTGTCGAGCAGAGACACCCTGTTTATTCTTTAATCTTAAATGTTTATTCTCTGGTATTGCATTTCAAATGAGTTACGAAGTTATTGTCATTATGAGTTATTAAAGTTATGAGTTTTTGTAATTTTTATAATGTAAGAGCTTAATTTAGTTTATGCATCTTTAGAATATTTATAAAAATAAATATAGTTATATTCACAAGTAAATTTACTGTGAGCTATGTTAAAATCAAGTCTACATTGCATAGTCAAAGATTTTAAGAAGACTTCATTTAAAAGTTGATTTTATTGCTCGATGCAAGGCCGACAATTAATGGAGAGTAACCATAGTTCATAAAATGATGATTTCTTGTCACCAGAAATGATAATATTTAGCAAGTATTAAATGCCAGACTGACTATTTTTTTCAGATATAGTTATTGATTAAATCTTCCAAACAACTTATTTTCCCCATCTGGCCCATGAGGAAACAGAACAGTCCAGTAACTTGTTTTATGTTTACACAGTACTACGTGGAAAAGCAGGTTTAAATATCAGAGTCCTTGTACTTGAGCACCTGTCTGTGTGGCCTATGCTAAAGCTTTCTCTTTGTAATAACATAATCAATTTTGGACTAGCAAGGGCAATCATGAAAAGGTAATGAATTGTATTCTCTTTTTCAGCTGGAGACCTATTCAGCATAGCTTTTCAATTTCCTGACAGTATTTTCACGACTCACTCATTTCATTCTGCAATGTTACTTGCTATGTGGCCAATGTTAGGTAGGGTTATTAACCAGTGTCCACTATTTAGCCCGCAGTGTTGTTTATAGAGGTGTCCCTAATTTTTTGGTGCCCAAATCTTGAGAGATGACAAATCTTTTGGATATTATTTTTATTGCCAACTATTAGAAATAAAATCTTCTCCTTCATTTTTTTTTTCATGGAGTGGGAGGATGATAAATGATGAGATAAATTTTTCTTCAAATGATAACCAAAAATATAATTCAATGTATCCATATATAAGTGTATATGTTTATATAAATACATACACATACATCAGCTTTGAAGAAAAGTCTTATCTATTATTAGTAGTATGTGTAATGGATATATTTGTTATTGATATTGATGATATAAATATTTAATTTAAAATATATATTTTATTCATTTAGTGTAATTAATCTTTGTAATAACAAAATTAACTACTGTGTGCATTTATACATATATGTGGGTATTTATTATATATTTATAGACAGCTATTCATTAAAATATCTATACATGCTTGCATAAAACTTGTCACTATAGCTATACATAAATTACTTTTAGTCATGGTTATTTTAATTGATTGAAGTTTGATATTTAAAGACTATTGTTAGTAGTGTCAGTATTTATGATAAAATACTTGCATATTGAAATATTTTAAGGATTGTTCACTAATTTGATGGTATTCCTCAAAGACTGGCTCTCTTTGCTCAGCTGAGGGCTTCGTGCATTCTGTCTTCCATCCACAAGCAAGGCCCTTTGAGAACTGCTCAAATCCCAGGGAAGGTTCTGCATTTAAGTCAAAACATTTTTTAAACTATTGGATTAGATTTTTCCTAAGGATTTAGAGAAGATTTGACATAGTTTTATTTGAATGAATACAAAATCAAAATGCCTTTGGAGGAAAATTTTTTTTTGTAAAAGATGTTGTGATAAAAAATATTTGAAACATCTCACGGCCCAAAATTCAACTGGGACATGTTGCTTGAGGACATATTGTTTGAAATTGTTACTGCATCAGAAAATTCAGGATATGTAGTCAATACACTGAAAATGACATAGACATGAAAGCAAACCTAATAAAGAGATACTCTTAATACACACACACACACAGACGCACAGTTTACATATTATTTTATTTGTTTCAGTGATGTGTCTTTAAATGTTTCTATTATGATTATTTATTTCAAGACTTGAATATCTAATTAATGTTAGTTTTTAACTCAGACTTGATCCTCTCAAATTTCAAACAATATGAAAAATATTTTTACAACATATAAATTCAGATTATATTTCATCTGGTCACTATTTTATTCAATAATCATGAGTTTCCAATATCTCTTTCTGATTTATTTAAAACTATACATAGACTCAGGATTCACCATGGTTAACAAATATTAGAAGTAGCAAGATGATGATATTTATGTTGCTGAGGGTTCATGGACACACGGAAGTCCACAGAAGTTGTCTTGGAGGCCTGAAATTCTTAAATATTTATTTTTAATTCTCTAAAAGTTTAATAAATTAACTATATGTGCTTTTCACACATATTAATATATGTATCTTTGAACATCTGGCTGATGACCATCAATATTACAATGAGGTTTTCTTTTCATTGTGCATGTGCGTGTGTGTGCGTGTGTGTGTGTGTGTGTGTGTGTTTTCCTAATCACTTTTTAAGTGTTTACTTTTTGTTTCTAATCACTAGCCAAGAAGTATTACTTAAATTATCATGAGATAATGAGAAAAAGATATTAACTTTATATTGCACAAACGGATTCTTGCCAAGCAAAAGCCAATATTATCTTGTCACCTTGGAGAAATTGAGGTTTTTGTTTTTAAAGCATAAACAGAAAAAAAAATGAGCAGTAGCTGAGCCAGTACATCATGACCAGAAATCTAAGCATGGTCAGGTTAAAGCAACCTGGGCCACGGCCCTCACTACTATATTCATATTTTGAGTAGTATAAAATTTCAGCAAAACAGCAAATTAACATAATAGTTTTAATCTATATTTTATTGGTTTTATACTGTTGTTCTTTTTTAAAATTTAAAACTGCATTGGTTTTGTTGTTGAATAAATTTAGTAAATATTAAAACTTTATTTCTACTTTTATGTGTACATATTGAAGTAGTATTATAATCCATGCTTCCTGTCTACACATCCAGTTAATGCATTTTACCTTAAAAGTTAACAAATAGGCCTGGCCAGTGTGGCTCAGTGGTTGAGCATTGGCCCATGCACCAAGAAGTAGCCAGTCTGATTCCCAGTCAATGAACATGCCCAGGTTGTGGGCCCAATCCCCAGTGTGGGGCATGAAGATGGTGGGTAATCAATATTTTCTCCCATCAATGTTTATGTCTCTTTCTCTCTCCCTTCCTCTCTCTCTCTACAATCAATAAAGAAAAAAATAAAAATAAAGTTAACAAATAATAATCTAGGGTTGAAAAAATATTTATATATTAAAAAGAAAGAAAAGAGTCATATTTTATTGCAATATAAGCATTTGTTATGACATGTATTTACATATTTAATGTTAGACATTATATGAGGTTTAGATAAAATATAGAAATGACAATGTGTAAAAATTTATTGAAGCCTTAATTTTCTACATATTAAAATATAAACTATATGATAACACTTTGTTTCTCATTTTTTTACTTAAACACTTTTCAGTGTACTTGGCTTTTCTCTAAAGTTATTGGCAAGTTTACAGAATAAAAGTTTGTCAAGGATATGACTTAATATAAAAAAGTGAAAACAGTTTTAAATTAGTGACCTTTGACTTAACCCTGTGTTGAACTGATCAAATGTGGTATTAAAATTGAAGCCTTTATAAATCCTCATCAATAGTGTTGAGACTGGAGTTTAATTGCTTTGCATATTATACTTAATTTCAGTAGTCTAGTAAAATCTCAGAGGTAGAGAAGTTTAAAAAAGTGTTGATTCAACTAGAAAATGTGCTCACTTCAGGCAAGTAGAGTTTATTTTAATGAAATTAAGTCAGTGAAAATAGAGTGGATATTACTGTTTTATGGGAAGAGCTAGAGAATTAATATGGTTTTCAAGCCTGATAAATGACTTATGGAAGGAATTAGTCTGCAAAAGAAATCACACTAACATTCTATTAAACATTATTGGAAAATTTAAAGTGAATGGACATCTATTTTAAATTGATATATATAATCTTGTGCTTTTCTCTGTTTCAAACAAATCCATTCATCAAGAATAAGGGAAAAATAAGAGTGGTAAAGATTTTAAAACTAATCTAAAGAATTACATAAAATAATACTAAAGGAGATTGAAAAATATTTTCAATGTAAATAGTTTCAAATGGTATAGAGAGACATACATTGAAATCTGTTTCTCCCCCTGTCCCTCGGATTAAATTGCATTTTTCAATTCCTGAGAAAGCATGGAATCTTATGTTTACTTCATATCTGATATGTGACACACATGGTTCATACAGTACTATATATTAAAAGAATTACTGTTGAATTGAAGGATCTAGAACAGCAAAGCTCTGGAACACTGGTACCTAGCACAAAGCTAGTTCCCAGTGAGTATTAGCACCTCCTATTCTCTACTTCTACTCCTCCAACCTAGTATCATGATGTCAGTTTCAGATAAGGGACCTTTTCCATTCACATGACAAATGATTTTATTTAGTATTAGTATATGCAAACAATATGAACACTTCATGAAAATCTGTATTTTCCAAATGAATGGGTTCTGAAACTTATGAACACTAGTTACCCGAACGCCTGTACAAATATAGAAGAAAAGGTGAGGAAAAATGATAGGCACTGTTTCTTCTTAGTGAGAAGAGTCATCATTAAGCAAACTGTGACCAAATTAGCCCTGGAACAATGCTTTTCAAAGGACTGGTAGAGGTTTCTCAAAGCTGAGAATTCTTGCATGACGTGACAATGTGCACTGACCTAAGAGTGCAGGACACGTCCAGTTGTGAAAGGGCAGTAAGAATATGAATGGGCTTGGAAATACCAGTGGGGTTTTGCCAGAAAAGATAGCCTCATGTGAAAGAAGGTTATAAACACCGCAGTAAGTCAATAAGGTATAGGACATTTCCAGCATAGGAAGAACTACCTGATTATATATCAAGACTACAAATGTAAGTAATACACATTTTGTGGAGAGTCACGTGTTGATGGTCTCATCTTACTTCATCATACTTTCTGGCTTCTTTTTGCTTCCCCATTAAGTATGTTTCTACTCTCCCATTAACTCATAGACCACCTATTATGTAAGGTTCAGACTCACAGGGAGTACATTTTGGCACAGAGTAGGATACATTTTACAAAGGAATATAACTAGAGGGGAGGACAAGATGTTGCCAGGTAAGCAGCTGGATGACTTAGAAGACCAAGTAAACTTCAACAAAAATCCGCAAGAAATTCTCGCCCGCAAAGGTTAAAAAAAATTCTGGGAAGTATGAAGGAGAAATGAAGTAAAACCACAACAGTATAGACCATAAAAGAAAAAAACGTGCTTTTAGAATGTTGAACACATCCCTCTAAAACAAGAGGAGAATGATCATTTCTTTCTTCTCGGTTTCTAATGCCCACACGATATAATTACTTGCGTTTTCAGGTTCTGCATGTGCCTTGCTGCCTCAAATGTAGTAGCTGAAAACAGCAACCTTGTTTTTTCTCTCTCAGTGATTCCATGGGTCACAAACATGAGAGGAGCTCCCTCCGCACGCTTCGCCTGGGGTCCCCTGCAGATTGAATCGGGGGAAAAGCGGATTCTGCTTCTTTTATGCTGTGGTTCCAGGGTTTGGTAATCTTGCTTGGTAAGTACGTTTGTATCTTTCACAATTTTACAATATCTTACTACTGCTTGTTTGTATTCTACCTCATTCTCTTCACTGAGAGTTTCCAGAAATTGAAAAGCATTCCTATTCACTTTTCTCAGTTCTTAGAGACCTAACATAACACGAGGAACTGTTCAATAAAATGCCTACAAAGGCCCGCCCCCCAAAAAGAAAGTGGCCCCCGTGTGGCATGTAAATGCGAGAGCGAGATGCTGGGAACTGAGACAGCTCACTTTCTGCACAGCATCTGAGTGCTCCGTACGTCTTGAGTGTCAAAACGTACAAGTGTCTTGAGAATAAATATGCTTAACATAAGCCTCTACTGTGTCAATAACTGGGGGAAAGAAAAACAATCAGATAAACTAATGTTTCAAAACCATTACTGGGATATTTACTTCCTCCTGTGCAAGAAAAGCACAGATCCTAACGAACGAGAGAAATGTTTTCGAATAAAGGAGAAGGTGGTATTGAAAACTATCATCCGACTACAAAAGGGAAATTTCTGCCTATGTGGTAGAGCGACAGTGCGACATTGAGAGATGGAAGTGGTTCTCGGACAGGGTGACATCTGTGCTAGCTGCCTGGTGGTTTTCCTGCAGTTGCAGACAATGGGACACAAGAACAGGACCGCCTGTGCATCCTGGGAAAGGGGTGTGGTTTGACCACAAACAAAAACTCCTGAAAATGGACATCACTATATGTATATGTCATCAGTAGCCTTAAAATTGCTTTTTTAGCCCAGCCAGTGTGGCTCAGTGGTTGAGCATAGACCCATGCACCAAGAGGTCGCCAGTTTGATTCCCCCTGAGGGCACATGCCCAGGTTGTGGGCCAAATCCCAGTGGGGGCATGCAGGAGGCAGCCAATGAATGTTCTCTTTCATCAATGTTTCTCTCTATCTCTTTCTCCCCCTCTCCATTCCTCTTTCTCTCAAATCAATAAAAAAAAATTTAAATATTACATAATAATAAATTAAGTGACAATATCAAGGGTAAATGATTAATTTTCCTGTGAGTCAAACAGATATATGGAGCAGTGGGAACAGACAGGGAAATGTAGCAAAGGGGCACAAGAAAGAGTATTGGCCAGTTATTATTATGTAAAAAAAAAAAAAAAAAAAGCCCACTCTTCTGGTTTTATTAACTCTAACTTTATGATTAATCCCAAGTCCTTTCTTTCATCTCAAGTATCTTAAATGTGTGTGTAAATACAATACAGGTACATGCATACACATATATGTTGGGAAATCGCCACCAGCCAGCTGTTAGTAATATTTTGCTTAGCATAGGGTAAGTCTTCAATATTGTGTGCTGTTTGTATGAGCACTGTCGATAAAAATGTATTATGTCTTCACATATTCTAAATTAAATAATACAATAAAATGCAATTTGGAAATGTTTTATCACCCCAGACATGTGTCTAATGTAATAATTTCAGGATGCTGTATATCCTTTGTTCTCTGTTGAAATAAGGAAGAAAAAAAAAGATAGAGTAGACATGAAAGAGAAAAGGTCTCATAGCACCCTTTGATATGTGCAAGGGACTTTCGTTGAGCTATAAGAAAAATGGTCTCTAGCGATGCCACAAATGTCTTTTTAAAAGGTGAGTGACACTGTCAGGTGTAATAGTTGAGAAATCTACGTAATCTTGTTTGATGTTAAATCCAAGAACAAAGTACTGGTTCCATTGCACAGGACAGGACTGTTAAATGAACAGGAGGCTTCTATTTATAGGGCTGTCTCACGGAATTTTTAAAAGAATGCTCAAATATGATTTTTTAAAATCTACTTAAATAAAAAAATATGCATTTTGAATAGTTCTTGATATGGGAAATTTAAATTCATTGGAAAATATTTTGCATTATAAGCACTAATTAGCATTTATAACAGTTAAACAGAGTTGGAGAATGAGAAATTATTGTGGAAGTCTAGACTACAACTCAAAGCAAGACCTTAAAAGATTGACATGTGAAGTCCTTGTGCAATTACTGAAGTTTCCGAGGAAAATAATTTATAGTAATTTATCACTGATTATCTGAGTATAAAGGTGACCTGGAATGAAATCTAATAACAAAAACTAAGTAAGTTTATGAAAAAAAAAAAAAATCAATGGTACTTTTAATGATGTGAATTAGGCATATTAATATATGGTTTCATAAAATGCATTTTTAAAGATAGTATCTGTGAAATGTGAAATAAAGATATGCACTCTTTATCAAATCATAAGAAAGACACTTTAGAGATACAGAACAAGGACAAAAAATGCCTTGTATATTTTCCTACAGTGCCTGTAGCTGCTACCATGAAGCTAAAATTGTGTCCTTTTTCTCATTCCTCATTGTCTTGTCTATAGTAGATATCAATATCTAAAATAACTGCAAAACTTTAAGAAATACAGTAAACTCAGGGATCACCTAACAGCAAGGGCAAATGGTCAATGGAGGCAATCATGGAAAGGCAGCAAGGTTAGGTAAAGATTACTGCATATTTCAGCGTCAAGCATAGTCAGTTCAATAAATAATACAAATGTGAATTCTACAATGTCAACTAGAGATAGAGGCTGGGGATATTATAGACTGACATTACTGTAATTAAGGAATGAAAAAAATAGCAACATTTCAGGACATAACAAAGTACACCATCTGTGCCTGCCAACTATAAATATTAAATATGAAAAAAGAAAAGACAAACAAAGCTAATATAAGCATCGAGTCATTTTGCAAATTCATAAAGAATCAAAGAAAATCAAAGAATCATTATAACCTCTAAATGCTTCTAAGGGTAATTTGTTGATAAAAGAAGCTGGCATCACTTCATAATTTATAAAGGGAGATAGAAGACAGATGTCAGTGGCAGATGTACACTTCCCAGAAAGGGGAAGAAGGAATGCTGAAGCAAATCGGGATCATTTGCAAAATAGAGATCAAATAAACTGAAAAAAAATAAAGATTGAAAAAAAAAACACAAGTTTTACAGAGATGGCTTAGTCGTCCTAGCAAATCAATACAAATCTCCAGGTGAAATACCTCTCAAATTTGGAGGTAACATGGATTGAATAGACAAGTTATTGCTGCCCTAGTTTGTGTTTAGCACTGTGCCAGGCCAGGAAGACACAGCAAGATAAAGGCGACAACTAGATGCAGAGATCTCAAGAGAGGACAAAGTGCAAAGTATTCGGGTGGTCACACAAGTCAGTGTTGATCAGTTCTTCAGGAGATGGTGGAATGAGTGTGATTCTTGCATCCATCAATCACCCAGTAATTCAACCATTTTTTTCACCACCCATCCATCCATTTACAAATATTGAGAACCTATTCTAATTATAGCCTCAAACATAATATGCTTGAAGGTATTTTAAAGGTCAAGCAGATATAATAAAAATATAATTAATTTTACATAAGAGCTCTTTCTTGGATTTGAATAAACATTGGATTTCAGTCATTATTTAAGTACATGGATGCAAATTCGATTTGTCTAATTATCTCCCGAGTATTACAAAGTGAGAGTAAAATGAGAGAAATAGTAATTTCTACTTCCCTTGATTATTCTTTCTATAAGAATCTGTGTGTATGTATAACACACACACACACACACACCCCTACCTGTATTGTAGAAATGCACACATGTGTACCAAAAATGTCTATGTGTATAATATATGTGGAAAATATTTATTCTTAGACTCAGCAAAATAATTGGCCATACATA
Source organism: Molossus molossus (assembly GCF_014108415.1). Lineage (NCBI taxonomy): Eukaryota > Metazoa > Chordata > Mammalia > Chiroptera > Molossidae > Molossus > Molossus molossus. The sequence continues at coordinate 22,931,912 of NW_023425344.1, forward strand.
CGTGTATATGAAGATGACTTAGCTGAAAAAGTGTTTAAGACTCAGCAACAAAGCTCATCGTAACTTAAACATATGTATATGTACATACCTATAATTTATTTTGTAGTTATATATATATATATATATTAGTTATTTTGCTATTACAACTTTTATCAGTTGCAAAAAAAAAAGGTAAACAATGAGACTGAGACAGATTTTAAAAGCTGGTAATATTGATCACATGTTCCCTCTCTTCTTCTCTTTAATGACCCCAATGATGTTTATCATTTGGACCAGCTGTCCAATTCCAAACTATTTCACTTAGTCCTTCATAGAAAGAGTTTCAAACAGATCCTCTTACCCTTCTGAACTTACAAATTATTCAATGCCAATTTTGTTCTTGGTAAACTAACATTATGAAAAGCTAAGTGGCTTAAAAGAACATAGTGCAACAAAAGCAGTTGGTTCTATTTAGTAAATGTATTTGTAGTCTACTGCCCAATTTATTTATATTTTTTACAGACCGAGGTTCAGGTCAAGCATATATCATACCATACTCAATTGAAGCCCAGACAACTTGTAATATTATTTACTTGTATAATCTATAGATATTAATTATTTCAAATTCTGGTGTTATTGAACTATTACTATTTGAGGAGTATTAAATTAGGTAGTATAACTATCAAATTTTTAGTGAACATGAGCTCAGCTATAGCAAGTCACGAGTTATATGTTTGTGGGCTTTCAATAGAATGACTAGATGCCAAATCCAGCATATACATATTATTGATCTCAAACAAATCAGTTGAAAATAGAAAGGACAGCCCAAATCCACAACAGTATGTTCAATCTGCTTGTGTGTGCATGTGCATACACACACAACATGTTTTGCCAGAGGCAGTACTGGTTTATGCCTTCCTTCTTGGTATGATTAATAGTATCTCCTTTCATATAGATTTATATGCAAACACACAAATGTATCGATATATCATATTAAAATGAACAAATGAAATAGCTCACATATTGTATCCCTGTCTTCTCTGAGGCTACTTTACATGTGTGTCCACAGGTTACATGTAGGTACATGCATGTGTACTCATGGATCAAACATAGACACATTTACATAAATATATTTTGCACTGACACACTAGTAGGCTTTTCTTTACATCATAATACTTCATGGGTGTAGTTTTGGCACAAGATTGGTGCAGCTGGGAACTAGATTTTTTCCTGTAATAATATGTGTAACATTAGCCACTATGTTAAAATATTTTTCCTGTCTCCAGCTAAAAATTCTAATATAGTGACTTGTACAAGATGGAGATATCTAGAAAAGATACTTTTTTTTTTTTGGTGAAATCATGGAGCTGATTAATAACAAGAGCTACAAGTTGGAACCCTGAAATTGAAGATGCTTCTGGGGTTGCTTGATGGAACTGAAAGTCTACCTCCATAAAAGTAGTAGAAGGTAAGATGTTTATAAATGTATTCTGTGGCTCTAGTTGGTTTGGCCTAGAGGTTAGAGCATCAGCCAGTGAACCAAAGAGTCTGGGGTTCGATTCTGGTCAAGGGCATGTACTCAGTCCACAGCCCTGGTCGAGGTTATGCAGGAGGCAACCAGTGGATGTGTTCCTCTCACGTTAATGTTTCTTTCTCTCCCTCCTTCCCACTCTATCTGAAGATAAATGGAAAAATATCCTCAGGTGAGGATTTAAAAATAAAAAATAAAAAAAAGTTGAAAATGCTTAAAAAAAAAAATATATATATATATATATATATATATATATATATATATATATATTCTGCAGCCCTGAAGTAGGATTTGACTTAAGCAAGAGCCTTCAAGTGATGCACTAAGCAAATAGCATTGAAGAATCAACGACCTCACTTCTGAGCCACTTAAATGTGTTGTGTCATTGGGTGCTCTATTAGTAATCTGGAGAGTGAAAGGCAATAACAATTTGTAAAACATGGAAGGGACCATTTCCTTCCTGTTGTGAATCAAAGGGAGTAATTTTAAAAACATGTACAATTCTAGGAAACTAGCTACTTTAGATAAAAGAGCAACAATAAGCTTATTATAAACTTTGACTGATGGCCTCAAAATATTTGGCCTGAATAAACATCTGAAATTGTTTCTTTCTTTCCACTACAACTATTTAAAACCATCAAACTTGTCTTCACTACTCCACATGAATCAATCTAAGGCTCCTATTCTTCCCATCAGCATTCCTCTAGAGTATCATATCCACCACTATTATGGATTCTGTCTCTAGAAGAAAGTCGAGTGAAGAGAACATTGCTACTCCCATTGACTAACGGGCAAGGCTGGGACATAAATTAACACATTTCCCAATTCCTTATCCATCATGAGAAGTGAGGGAGTGAGAAAGGGTTGTGGCGTTAAGGGTTGGGCATCAGAATCCAACTATTTTAGAAAAGGTGTTGTCCATATTTATCACCACCAGTTATAAGATTTAGGTATATAAAGGGTATAAAATGCATTTTCTGGCAAGGATGAGAATCCAAACTTTTAAAAGCTGGATTAGAGGACTGCCATCTCAGGAAAATGTGTAGGAACACCTAGATCCACAAAACAACGTTGGAGACAAGAGTTGACAATGAGCCCTGGTTTGTTTGGCTCAGTGATTAGAGGGTCAGCCCTCTGCCTGAAGAATTGAGATTTGATTCCCCGTCAAGGACACATACGTCCATTGCAGGTTTGATCCCCCACCAACCCATTAGGGGTTGTGCCATGAGGTAACCAATCGCTGTATCTCTATGTGTCTTTCTCACATCAATGCTTCTTTCTCTCTCAATGAAGAGAGTTTTTAAGAAGACTTAAGGATTCTATGTATTTGTGTATGTATGTTTATATTGTTTATTTTTCCTAAATGAGATAATCAATTTGGAGATTTCTCCCCCCATCTATCCAAAAGAGCATGCTCTATCTCTAGAATAGATGTGAACGGTAGCCTATGATGTGAGAAATATATATCCATATTTCAAGCTGAAGTCCTTGTACCTTGCCTAGCTCTGATCCTATGGCAAGATGTATTCTAAATCTCTAATGATCAGTGAACACGTTCTTAAATTGACTTTTGCTTAAACTACAAAACTTAATTATAGTTAACACTTCAATAATGTAGCTCTGAAGCAACAATTTATGAATGACAAAATGATTTCTCCTACACATAATTCTTTAAGGTGATTTTTTTGACATAGACACAGTGTAACCACAGAAATGACAAAATAAATTGTTATTTTGAAAATGGGATTATTATGTTGAGTTGAATGTTCATTAAATGTTGGTTCTAAATCCAAAGTTTTTCTAGTGAAAATTTCATCAAAGCTTTAAAAAGTCATTTTATTTTTGCATGTATTTGCAAATATAAATGTTTTATGTAACTTTTTATGTTTGTTAATGGAAATTTTTATATTTTCTAAATGCTCAAAAGATTTTACTGTATGTTTCTTTGAAAGATGAGTCAAAGATAACAGTAAACAATGTTTTCTTTAACATAAAGCAAGCACCTGCAAACAGTAAGCTCTCAAATATTAGGTTGATAGAATTATAATTTTTACATGTCTAACCCTATTTTTGTTCACTTCTTTATGCTACTTAGTCATAATATCAATGGCATAATTAAAAGAGCAATAAAAATTGTTGGTTGTCTTAAAATAATGTTCCCCCTTGATTGCATTTACTTGGGTGAGAGCAAGAGCAAATTCTCTCAGCTCCTATCATGATAAAAAATTTACTCATATAGTTTTCTAAAATACAAATTTTCAAAGACAGAAAATATTTAGATTCCATACAAATAAAAAATAAGATAAAAATAAAAACATAAAATCTGTGAATTTCTTACTTCTGGCCATATAGCTTATTTTCAGCTCAATTAAGTTTAAAGATCTCTTGGCTTTCCCCTCTATTTCCCCAGCAGGTTGACTGTGTCTTTTTTCTTTTTAAATACCCTTTAACCCAACTGTTTAGGAAGGACAAGGCAACTTCTTAAAATTCTGCCTATGTTCTCAGGAAATGTCATTCATCTGGCAGGGCTCCCAATGTGTAGCACAGCTTGATCACCCGGCACAGTCCCCAAAACAGCCAGGCCTGACACTAAGAAGCTCTTTCAATGACAGGCATTCATTTATCTGAACTTATTCTGAACTTAGAGAATATGTGTGTGTTTTTTTCCCCCTAATCTACTCTAAGGGGCACATTCTTATGTGTCTGTGACCAGTCAGTATTCATTTTGTAAAAGTTATTTTATGCAGTAGAATGGTTCTTAGGGGCTTTCTTTTTCTTTATATTTTTAGTGGAAGTCCTGAAATGTCTGAATGAGAAAGATTTTAACACGTTTTTGACAGTCTTTGTTTTAGAATTGGCATTTGGCTTTGTTTAATGAGAATGTAGACTTAAAGTTCAGTCATTTAATTTCTACTTAGCAAAAAAAGAACAAAAGTGAAAATGACATGGTGTAAATTTTAATGCTGGGATTTTACACTTTCACATTCTGGGATTAAAAGAAAATTAAATGAGGAACTTTAAAAATTGAATTAAATCAAAATTACACAACTATGGATTGCAAGATGATATAAACTTAATTTGCACATATATATGTATTTACTACAAAGCTTTACACAGAAAAAAAAAATAATTTAGAAGCAGGAACTCTTGATCATATCCTGGATCTACCATTTACTACTTGTGAAAATATGAGCAAATTTCCTGTGTGTATCTTCAATTTTTAAATAAGGATAAAAATGTCACTCAACTCAGATTAACTATGAAGAATGAATTAATCAATGTATAATGTTTGCTGTTGTGATTGGTGTTTAGTGATACTCACTAATTATAAGCTCTTAGTTGGTGCTAGTGTTTCTAGGCTTCATTCATCCACAAAGTCTATTATTTTCAAAGAACATTGTTTTTTCAATTAATCTCCTTTTGAAAAGCAAACTTTCAGTTTATGCAAAGGTGATTATATATTTGGAATTTTATATTGCTTTTTAAAAAAAAACTGTATAGTCTTATTTGATGATTTTATAGTTCTATATCATCTATATTATATCTGGGTTCAGTCCAGTACCGGGAAATTTTATGCCAATGTATAAGTTAGGAGCAATCCTTAGACAAAGTCACGTCTTTGTCTCCATCACCCTGCTTATAATTAAAATGATGTTCATTTGACACATAATTTTCCATCACATAAATCTTTTCCTATAGCAAATAGAATGTCTTTCCCCTAATAATCTGAATTTCCATGTATGTGCTGTATAAATTCTACTGTCTTAATGTGGGCATCAATTGCCTTTGGCTATTTTACTGATTGACTTCATCAAATCTCTTTCGCCACTGTTCAGCTATCTTATCATAAATTCTTTTATCCAATGGTAAAACATTAAATCTGCAAAATGATTGTAACATTGTATTGAAAATAAACATCATTTTCATTCTCACAATGGAAGAATAGTAACAAAATCTGATAAATTTTAACTATAATAAAACACACAGAGATTGATATACAACATATTTTAGAATATTCCATGATTTTATATTTTATATTGCTTTTTTATATAATACTACACTAGGAACATTTTCCTAGATCACTCAATATTTTAATATTATTATTTGCAGTGGATTCTATTGTGATAGTATTCTGTTCTATGTGATGTTTGTAGTTATGTAAACAAAAATTACCTTAAGTTGGATGTTTATAATTGTTTTAAAATGTTGATTATACAAATAGTGCTCTAAGGGATACATTTTAAGTGTATAAATAAATCTTTGTATACATATCAGATTCTTTAGTCTTTTACAAATTCTTGAGTAAAAAACTTAGTGCATCACTTCTTTCTGGTTAAAAAATGCAGAGATCTGATTCACAGAGCTAGTTCAGGGGACAGTTTTTGCCACAGCTGACAGACCTCTTTCCTGGTAGCACATATTTCACTATGTCTGCTTGATTGAAACATTTGAAATTTATTGAAGAAAATTTCAAAAATACAAAAAGTATAAATAAATTGCACATCACTATGCATTTGATATATATATATTTCCTTTCCTTTATCAATACCTAGATTCCATCTGATTTTTTTTTAACTAAGTGTTCATAATGTTGACATTAGTGCAGGTGTCCCCTTTCCCCTCCTCTTCCCATCTCCACCTACCCTGTCCTCTTCCCTTGGCCTTCCCCAAACTGCTGTTCGTGAGTTTATATTCTAGATTCTTTAGGGTTTTAGCTTTATCTCCAATTTTTTTTCCACATAGGAACAATTTAAATATTTCTTGGTTCTCTTTCATATAGTATTTAAGATAAATATGTAGCTTAATTTTACTAATTGATTTCTTATGTAGTTTATTAATGTATTTTGCTCCTTATAAAGTTACATATATTTATAAATATCTGTGTATATTTATTTGCAAATGTATACATATATATTTGTTGTATATATACTTTTCTTATATGTATTTGTGTGGATATATATTTGTTTGGATATATAACTTTGTAAATATATGCCTATATTTTTATCTCATTAAATATACATTGTAGATGTATAAATATAAAGGATATATATATATAAAGATGTGTATTTAATATGTATTATAGTTTTGCATACTTTTCTATAAAATATTTTCTGATCTTTATAGCAATTGGTAATACCTATTTTACAATATTTTTGAAATTATGCACTGAATATTCTATTAACTAAATCTGTGTTACCACTCTTTATAACCTTCTTAGAATAAATTCCTGGATGTGGAATTGTTTTGTAACACATTTTAAAGATTTTGATTCATAATGACAGGATTCTCTTTAGAATCATGACAACTTTTAAGCCTAACAGATGAGTATGTATATATTCAAAGATTAAAAATTTAGTATTTTAAATCTATGCCTATACAAAGACAATAAATATTAACTAAAATCTCCCATACTTATTTGTATTCTTTTGCTTATTAATGATGTCAACAATTTTGCATGTGTTTTTTAGTTTGCTCACATATTTTTTTTTCTGTACTGTGATGTCTGTTTTATGTTGCTTCTTCTATTTTATTTAATCTGTCACTGTTTTGAATGTTGTGAAATGCTGTCTCCATGTTAAATACTTTACTTGTTTAAGAGACTTATGTGATTCAAATAGTTTTCCAGGTTACCTTTTACCTTTATATTTTATTTACAGGATGTTAATTTTTTGATATAAAGTAAATCATTGGGTATTGTATAATGAAATCTATTAGTACTACAATCTATAATTTTATTTTATACGGTAAAATCTGTTTATCTCTTGAAATATACTTTACAAATGTTTTTCACAGTGATACTTTTTAGTATCATATATTTTTCAGCATTATAGATGCCAGATCCTCATGTGTGTGTAATTTAGCCCTTTAATATTAATATTTTCTCTATCTGTGGTTTATTTGTGACAAATAGAAATATAACTTTATTTCTCCAAGATATAAATAATCAATTTGCTTATCTAATTTTTAGGGAAACTAAGAAAAAAAGAAATAAAATTTTGAGTGGAATTGTATTAAATGCACTTATAAATTTAAGGATAATTGGCATATTACAATATTAACATGAATGGCTCAAATATATTTTGAAATATTTTGTTTCTTTCTTTTTTTTTTTTTTTTTATCCTCACCAGAGGACATTTGGCCATTTTTTGTTCAGGTAGAGTGGGAGGGAGAGAGAGGAACAGAGAGAGAGAGAGAGAAACATCGATGTGAAAGGAACACATCGAGTGGCTGCCACCCACACAACCGACCAGGGCCGGGGACAAACTGCAACTGAGGTACGTGCCCTTAGCGGGAACCGAACCCGGGTCTCTCAGGACCGCAGGCCGACGCTCTAACCGCTGAGCCAAACCGGCCAGGGCTGAAATATTTTGTTTCTTAATGATATATATATTTTTAGAAATTTATAGTAAATAAGTAATGTATACAATTTTAAAATAATTTTCGATGTATTTCATCATGAATATTTATAGATCTGAAGACATTCTGACTTCCCTTCCCCATCACTCTTTATTCAGTGTGTGTGGAGAGGTCACAACCATGAGGAACACTTGCAAAGCGAGTATCATCCTCCATGTCTATGTGCTTCCCAAGATGCATGTGAAATTACATTACTGCATGAGTTTGCCTTTCAGAGCTAGGTAGTCAGGAATTGTTCTTGTGAAGTCCAGGAAGATTGAACACCTCCTCCTGGTTTAGACCTGTAGGTGCTGCCCCACAGTCTCTACCAAAGCAAATGTAATGAGATTAGTCCTAAATGACTCCTGGTCATTTTGGTGTCTTAATGCTGCTAAGCCCATAGATGAAAAAGGGGAACACTACACTGGCTAATGTGGTGTATTCTGCTTGTCAAGGGAAAATTTGGTCATTATTACTCAATGGGATCAAGGAGCACTCTGTTGTAGAACACAAGGAGTTCATTGGGGCATGTCTTAGTACCCTCTGCATCATAATTATCTGTAGAAAATGGCCTTAACTTATAAAGAGCGTACCACGAAAAATTCAGATCCTGAAGGAAGAAAGAATTTCTTTACCACACCAGAAAAACTATCCATGTAAGGCTCTGACATAGGGTAAGAGGAACATGCAATGAATGCTATATATCTCGGAATAAATCTCTACATATATGTTCAATTAATGTATGGCAAAGGAGACAGGAATATACAAAAGATAAAGGATAGTTCATTCAATAAACGGTGTTGGGAAAACTGGACAGCCACATGAAAAAGAATGAAACTGGACCCCCATTGTATATTATGCACAAAAATCAACTCAAAATGGGTTAAAGATTTAAATTTAAGACTTAACACCATAATCTCCTAGAATAGTGGTTCTCAACCTTCCTAATGCCACGACCCTTTAATACAGTTCCTCATGTTGTGGTAACCCCCAACCATAAAATATTTTTGTTGCTACTTTATAACTGTAATTTTGCTACTGTTATGTCTTAGGCAACCCCTGTGAAAGGGTCACTTGACCCCCAAAAGGGTCATGACCCACAGGTTGAGAACTACTGTCTTAGAAGAAATCATAGAAAGTAAGTTCCTTGTCATCAGTCTTGGCAATGTTTTTAATTTGACACCAATAGCAAACCAACAAAAACAAAACTAAACAAGTGGGGTTACTTTAAACTAAAATGCTTCTGCACAACAATGCAATCTATCAGCAAAATAAATAGGCAACCTACAGAATGGGAGAAAATATTTGCAAATCATATATCTGAGAAGACAATGATATCCAAAATTCATTTAAAACTCATATAACTTAATAACAAAAAAAAAAAAAAAACCCAAAATTTCAAACAATTGGATCAAAAATGGGCAAACAAGGTATTTTCAAAGAAAACATACAAATGGTCAGCAGGTACAAGAAAAACGTGCTCAAAACCACTAATCAACAGAGAAATACAAATCAAAACCATAGTGAGATATCACCTCACACCAGGAATGATAAAAAGATAAGAGATAGCAAATCTTGGCAATGATGTGGAGAAAAGGAAACCCATTTGCACTGTTGATGGGAATGTAAATTGGTGCAGCCACTATGGAAAACAGTATGGAGATTCCTTTAATAATTAAGACTAGAACTACCATGTGGTCCAGAATCCTCATTGTAGTATATATTTAAAGAAAATGAAAGCAGAATTTTAAAGAGAAATTTGCACTCCATGTTCATTGCAACATTATTTACAATACCCAAAACACAAAAACATCTTAAGTGTCCATCAACAGATAAATTGATAAAAACATGAGAATAAACACACACACACACACACACACACACACACTCACCAAAAACATGTACACTCAATTAAATATTTTTCAGCCATGAGAAAGAAGAAAATTGCAACAACATGGATGACCTTACATCATGCTAAGTGAAATAAACCAGATAAAGATAAATACTGCCTGGTATCACTTACATGTGAAATGTTAAAAAAGGGTCAAATGTGGAGAAACAGAGATCAGGGAAGTGGTTGCCAGGGGTTGAGGAGAAACAGAGAAAGTTTGGTAAAATGGATCAAGCTTTCATCTTTAAGATACATAAGATCTGATGATCTAATGTGCCATGGTGACTAAATTTGATAGAGTGTTTTTTGTAACTGAATTTTGCTGAGTGCGTAGAACATAAATGTCTCACCAAAATATATATGTTTGAGGTGAGAGATTTGTTAATTAACTAGATGGGAGAAATCCCTTCTCAATGCATATATATATATCAAATCATCATGATGTACATTTTAAATATATTACAATAGTGTTAACCATACCACAATAAATCTGAAAAGAAAATAACTTCTATTTCTCTCCATATATATAAATATTTATACATCTATCTATCTATCATCTATCTATCTATCTATCTATCTATCTATCTATCTATCTATCATCTATATATCTCCCCTCCTAGAACACATGTATGTCCATAGAATATACTTTGTATTTAAAAGTTTAAAAATCTATGGTTATCTTTTTCTTTTTCAGGTTAGGCTCCATGTCATCTACGGAGCTGACACGTATAGCTATGCTTTACACTAAATGTTCCCCAGCCATTCCCATTTGCCCAGCTGGAAAGGCAAGAGGAGATCGGAGAGTGGAGAGTGGGGAGATCAGAGGATGAAGGTATGTATTTCTCCAGCCACCCCCACCCTGGACATGTAGCAAAGATCTGGTCGCATCCCTCTACTAAATGTTATCATGACTGTCAGTCTGCCCTGCTCTCTACACACAGAAGCATTGTTTTCTGTTCTTCCTGCAGTCCTGATCTTGGTAGGGTGCATAGCTGTCGTTGGCCTCAGGGCCCTGGGCAATCCTCTGCCGGACCTCAAGCCTGCCCACACTCCTCGCTTTGCCCCTTTGCAGGTGCCACCTTCCGTCTGCTGAAACCTTGAATCATAAAACAAAAAACTCTTAATGCTAAGGTACTTACAATCTGATAAACTAAGCAGGGTCTTACAAGTCAATAATTTCACAGAATATAGATAAATATTTAATAAAGGAAAAATCTGAACTGTATTAAGTTAGTGTGATGCTAGGCAACTAAACTTCAACTGGATGGGAGAGTCTTGTGCTGTCCTTCAGGTTTGGTAGTTTCCTGTAACAGGCTCCCTGCTTTCGCCCTGTGCTACAGTTGGATAGTCTGTGTGGAAAGCAAGCGAACTGAGCAACCCAACGCAGAGCGACCCTACGGCTCGGCATCAATAAAACACAGGCGAGAGACCAACAACCATTCATCACACACTTAAAGGGACAGTGGTAGCTTTTCTAAACTATTCACATTGGTAAGTAAACGAGCCGCTAAGGAAAAGAACAGCATCCTCTAACAGCAAACTTAAAATTAAATTCCTGACTTTTACTATTGTGCTTTATTTTGTCAGAATCGTACCTGTAGGTTCATGTTTTTTAAACCGGGGAGGGGAAAAGATTTCATTAATTTTTCTAAGTACCAATTTTTTTCAAGAAATAGCCACTGTTTCTTTAACTATCAAGTCCAGGAGCTCTCCTAGATCCCAGGTATAATTATTCAGATCTTCACAGGATGAATGTACAGGACGATGTCCTCGAGGAATCCAGCTGCCGTCTGAACACCTGTGTGTGAGCTTCGGGCTGACGCCAGGGCTGACCAGGACTTTCCCTGGCACCGCTGCTGGGGACACCGGCCGCACAGCCCACGCGGTGCCCACGCACGGCAGCGTCTGCGGGGAGCTGTGTGCAAGGACACAGGCTGGCTGGTCACACTCTGTGCAGTGTTTGCACTCCTAGTCCAGGCACCTTCACTTAGGTCTCCTTAGCCGAGGCCTTGGTCAGGGGTCTTTTTCAGGTGCCTCTGCTGAGGCCTTTTTGTGGGGAGAAGGAGGAGAGAAAACACTGCAGACGGTTTTCATTTTTACACAGTGCCCAGTATTTTCCTACAAATTTCTCTTCTCCCTGCCTTCTCTCCAATCTCAAGTTTATAAAATTGCCCCAGCCTTTTCTTTGGGGCTCCCTCCACAGCTAGATGATCCCCACCAAGTTCATCCACCTGAACCTCCAATGGGAAAAGAGCACGGGGGGAATTGGTGATATTTCTGGTTTTATCCTCTGGCTTGTACCATTGCAAACTGTGATTAAAGGCTTAATTCCTTGATGTTTGACTTGTTCCTTTAACTGACAACTCTAACCCCTGGTAACTCAGCTTACACACACATTGTCTCTCAGCTTAACTGAGTTTCTGACAGTCCTGTGGGTACATCCCTCCTAATATCATCAGTAACTACTTAATTTCTCTTAGGCATATGTTGTAGGATTGAGAGTCCAGGTTTGCTAAATCGCAGTGTTATAACATGAGCAGAATATCAATTTTTTTTTTTTTTTAAATATGGCTACTTCAGAACAATATATAAATCAACATGGTGCAGGCCAAATAAAAAAACATACCCCATCTGGCAATGTTTCACCTCTTAACTAGAAGGTAAGAAATACATAATTCCATCTTCCAAAGAAATCTATTCATTTTCTCTAATGTTGAGGCTACTAAAAGATCTGCGGCCACGCACATTCCTATTTCTTGAATGAAATGCTGCTAGGAGAACTAGGTTTCTCACCTCATTTAGGAACATTCATCAGATAATTTGAACTAATTACATTTAAGGGCACAAGTACTACAAGAATCACTTTGTATTAGTAACATATGAATATTCACTTTTCTGTTATAAAATATAATTTTATGAACAGATATTTTTAAAAATGTAAAGAATGATTTCTAGAGTTAAGAATTTAATATTAAATTTTAAAGCTTTGCTAATGTTGTTGTTATGTCCTGTGTGTGTGTGTGTGTGTGTGTGATTTGCAGTCATGCACTGCAAGGACCTCATGACGATTCTCATGAGCTTGAAGGAAGAAAAAATACTCAACAATTCTTTCTTTACAGATACCAATTGGCAGCTACAATTTAGAATGCATGTCTTCACTTATTATGTTATAATTAAATTATTTAAGTACTTCTAAAAAGTCTTGGAATCTCTATAACCTAAAAATACATTGTTATTACTGGTACCCCTCTTGTTATTACAAGAACAATACAGGGGTGAGCAAAAGTAGGTTAAATTACCAGCCATCATTATCTAAAAAAATAAATCATAAATAAGGATATGAAACAATAACAATAATAATAAGGTAAATAATACAAATAAATAACACAATAATTAGTTAATAAATAATAACACAACAATAAAGTTTGTTTTGTGTACTACAACTGTAAACCTACTTTTGCCCACCCTGTGTATACATAAGAATATTTCAACTGTACACATCACCATTATGTGATACTTGGCATGGCTGAGAGAGCATATTGCATCTCTAGAGTGTGAAATAATCTTTCACAGTATCTAACCATCTTTTCCTTAGCTGTATTAAGTCCTTTCTCTAAAATCATAATCAAATTCATAAATATTAGAATTCACAATATAAAGAGAAAAATCTTAAGAAAAGAAGAAAAGAAAATTTTCTGATGTAGAATTCAGGGGTGAGTTGACGATTTAGGTAATGGGAAGAGCAGATCTGTACCGCAGTTTGGAAAACAAAGGAAGCACGCAGGTGCCCTCTGGACATAGACTCGCTGGCTGCTCTCAGCTTCAAGCTCCAGACGTGGTCTCATCTCAAACTGTGTCTGTCCACACATCCTAAATGCTATAAAAAGTGGCAGGTACCGGTCAGTTATACTTAGATCTATTTCTATTTCATTGGATGGAAACTAAACTCAAAATTGCTTAAATAAAATAGAAATAAACTGATTACTTATGATAAATGGGAAGTTACTAGAGGTATAAAAAGCTTCAAGTAAGGTAGCATCTATGGGTTAAATGATGGAAGTCATTGTACATCTCTTCTTACAAGGAAGTCTGTGTTCTGTGTTCCCACCTGTTGCTCTCTTAATCAAGTAGGCTGCCCTGTGTCATGTTGTATATAACTACGGGTGTTTCTAGAGCTACATAATGTTCTAAGCTATTATCTTATGGGAACCTGTGCTTCTTTCCCAATTTCTTTAGCAATATTTCTGTGGAAGACCCTGTTTCACTTACAACAAACCTTATAGTGGGGCTGTGGGTTAGGAGCAGTCAACTGGCTTAACCCAAATCAGATGTCCTCTTCTGGGATGCGGGGCTGGTATAAGTCACAACAAGACTGTGAAAATAAAATAGTGGGAGGAGAACTTTGGAAAGATGTATTGGGAAGCACCAGGAGTCTGTCTCCACACACAGACAACAATTGCACTGGCAGAAGCTGTGCAATGTGACTATTTTGTAATTCTGTAGTTAAAGGCTCTCAACTTCTAGGGTTTTGCATTGTAAATTGAAGTTCATTTCAGTCATTTTCATCTCTTCGCACAGTAGCACGGTAGCAGCCACTCATTCCTATCTCCAAGCTCCAGAGTCGGTTGCTGTGTACCAGTTCTTGGAACAGCCTGCACACAGCCTGGAGGAGATAGGGTAGGCAAAAAGAACCCTGTCCTCCTCCATACGTCCTTGATCTGTGTTTTAATGTCTGAGTGCTACTTATGATCACAGAGGTGCAGACAAAGAAGTGGGTGGCCAGAGCAGTAGATTAATATAAAATTTAATTTTATCTTCACACTAGCAATGACAGTCTAAAAATTAAATTAAGAAAACTCTTCCATTTATAATGGCCTCAAAAAGAACAAAGTACTTAGAACTATATTTAACAAAGGAAGTATAAAACTTATACTCTGAAATTCATAAAACATTGTCAAAAGAAATAAAGAATCTAAATAAGTAGAGAGACAACCCATGTTCAGGGATCAGAAGATTTAGAATATTAAGAAGACAGTACTCCCCAAACTGATCTGCAGATTTAACCCAATCCCTTTGAAAATGCTATTTACTTCTTTGCAAACTTGACAAACTGATCCTTAAAATTACATTATATGAATATTAAAGCATCCTGATCAGACAAAGCTATTGTGTAAAAAAGAACAAAGTTAGGATACTACCCCTTCCCAATTTCAAAATTTACTCCAAGATACAATAAATACAATAGGGCCCTAGTTTAAGTAAAGTCATCCAGATTAGTAGAATACAATTGATAATCCAATTGTATTTATGGCCAATTGACTTTTTAAATTAAATCTATTGGGGTGACATTGGATAATAAAATTAGGTATGTTTCAAGTTTACAATTCTATAATACATCTTCTGTATATTGCATTGTATGTTTACAACTCAATTAATTTTTGATAAGAAAAGCAAGGAAATTAAATGGGAGGAAAGGGATTAATAGTTTTTCAACAAATAATGCCCAAAAAACTGGATATTAACATTAAATAAATCTTCACATTAAATAAATCTAGGAAACTGGATGCCTTCTTCATATCATACACAAATAGTGAATAAATGGATCATAGTTCTGAGAAGGCAAGTGGGGAAACAGATGATAGCCCCATCTCACAGTGCAAAGACCTCCCCCACCCCCTTGTGAGAAAGCAAGCCAGGTGCAGCCCCTTAGGCAGTGCAGAGACCTCGCCCCTGGCTTTTATAATGTTAATGTATTTTCCTACATCTGCCAATTGCCTAAACTACAGTGGAACCAGGAAGTCCCCAAATTCCCGGAGGCTCATCATGTATAAAAGGCTGCGGGAACCTGGGCTAGGGGTTCAGCCTTTGGAGGGACCAGCACCGGTGTGCTTTAAACAGTCCTTTTCTAATCCTCTGAGTGCGTGCAGTCTGTCTCTTCCTGCCGACCGAATTTCTGCGATGACAGTGCTACATGTAGGGGCTTAAACTCTTAGAAGAAAATATGATTAAGTTTGTGTTATCTGAGGTTAAGCAATAATTACATAAATACAACACCAAAAGCATAAGCAATGAAAGAAAAATATCTGCAATTTAAAAGATGTTAACAAAAGAGTAAAAGGCAAACCCACAGAATGACATAAATTATATATCTGATAAAAATTATATTTAGAATATAAAAGAACACTTAAAATTTAACAATAAAAGGACAGATAACCAAATAAAATTGAGCAAACTATCTAAATTCCCATTTCTACCCCCCAAAAAATATAAGTGACCTATAAGAATAGTAGAAAATGATCTAAATTGATAGTTAATAGGAAAGTATGTAAATCATGGGCACAATGAGTTGGAGCTTTACACCCACTAGTGAAGAGATAGAGGCAGGTTAGGCAGTGAGGGACTAGACCATGGGAAGGGGAGGCTGAGACACAGGGGACGTTTGAGATGATTTGGGATTTAGCACACAAGCAGGCAACCCAGTACACAGCATACCTGGAGGTTTATTTAGACTCTACACATTTCAAAATAAAACTAAAACCAGCATGACAATTCTACCCCCACGGCCAGAAATTCCCAGCCCCCATTTGTAGAAATGCAAATTAGAAGCTCCTGGAAGGAACACAGATCAATTGTATAACAACAACAATAACAAAAACAGAAAGGCTGGTTTCTGCAAGAGGTTTCTCTGGGACCCAGATGAGTTCGCAGAGGAATTTTATTTACTGTTGAAGAATATAGTACTTATCATTCTGATCTATTCCAATTAATATACCTACTGGTTTCTGGGAGCAAGGCAACAGGATTATTGAATGAGTTCTGCAGAAAACTAAGGAGTGTGTTCCTCTTGCAGAAAACTAGGTTACCTTAGAAAGGATTATAGGAAACCAAGGTTGGATTTAGGGGAGGAACCAAAAGCAACAGGGTTGCTCCAAGGATGTTTCCCCTCCTCCTCCTCACTAACAGTCTGGGAGAAGTTAAAATTACCATAAAGAAGAAAGCCACTAAGACCTCTATAGATGACCTAGGGCTGAACCCAGTCAAGTGGAAAACACAAGCTTTAAAATGTATGGATGTTGCTAAGGCAGAATTCCTTGAAAGGATCAATCAGAGGCCAACAAAGTATATATCTACCCTTAGACAATAGAGTTCCTTAGACTACCCACTTGGGTCTTCTCCCCACTGTGGGGAGTCTGTCTATCTCTCTAATAAACTTTTATTTAACTTACTCCTTGGTTCATGAACATTTTCTTTGATTTTGAGAGACAATGAATTTGAACACTGCCACTTGGTTTCACTAGGATGTTTATAATTAAAAAACAAAAACAGACTATTTACAAATGTTTATGAGGGTGTAGAGATATTATAACTCTCATATACTGCTGCAAATAAAGTGGTATACCTCCCTTGGAAAAAAGATTGCCATTTTCTCCAAAGTTTAAAACCATAAAATCCAGCAATTCCATCCTAGATGTATATCCAAATAACAAAAAATATAAATCCACACAATAACGTCTACATGGATATTTTAAACATTATTCCTAATAGCCCCAAAGTGGAAACTACTTAAATATCTATCAACTGACAAATTGCTGAGAAATTTGTGATATATCCATACAAAGAACTACTATTCAGTAATATAAAAGAAGAAAGTACTGATACATGTTGCAATATTAGTAAACCTTGGAAATGTTATTCTAAGAAGTCAGACAGAGAACATGACATATTATCTGATTCCTTTCATATGAATTGTCCAGAATAGGAAAATCTATGAAGATAGAAATTAGATTAATGATTGCCTATGCTTTGGATAGCAAACCAAGAGTGACTGGTAATGGGTACATGTTCTCTTTATGGAGTAATAAACATATTCTAAAATTGATTGGGGTAATGGTTGTACAATTCCAAAAAAACATTTAATGATAAACATTAAATGGGTGAATACTACGTGAATTATATCTTAATACAACTGCTATATATATTTTAAAAGCACACTTACTAGTAGAAAGAATAAAAGAATTATCTAAAATAGAAATGAACATTATTATTATTATAACCTTTGAACCATTTATTGGTGGTTTCCAAAGGAGAAGCTAAAGGCATATGGCATGTTAGGGCAGTTATTCTTATGACAATGCATGTTTGGTTATTTGTAATCTTGGTTATATTTTATTTTCGTCTAAAGTTTTCATACATGAATTTCTAGGCGTATTTCTTACAAAATGCACCATTTTCACTTAAAACAATTTAAGTTAACAAATGCACACAATTAACTAAGTGCAATATGCTTTAAACATATGTTCATTTTTTGCAGCTTTGATTTCTGTTTGGTTTTTATAAATTTTCAGACTATTTCAAGGTCTCTAACTTTTAATTTGAATGTTCTAAGGGATTTGAAGGCAAATCTCTAATATTTTTTAATAAGCATGTGATTCTGCAGAGCTAATTAAACATCTGTGATTACTTAAGCTATATGGATTTTACTAGAAAACTGCATAAATTCTCTTAGAATTGATATCACAGTAGTATCAATGGTTAGAGTAAAATAAATAAGCAGGAATAAAAATAAACATAATCAGAAATTTAGAAAAGTAGTCATTCCATTGACGTTTGAAAACATGATTATATACCTAAGTGTGTAATATTGTCATAATTAAAAATGCTTATACATAATAAAACTTACAGAAGTGAAAACAAGTAGTAATTTGGTGCCAAGAATACACTCAGGGTTAATCTAAGGCAGTTGTTTTGCAGACAGTGTGGATGGTAAAAATGACTGTGAAAGGTAAAAAGCCATCGAAAATAATCTTATTAATCAGTGCAAATATTGATTGATCCATGATCCATAAAAATTGTCAGATATAAAATATATTTGAATATGTGTCATAAGTGTAAAGGGAAATGAAAAATAGAACACAATATGTTTTCGATAAAGTGTTTTTGTTTCTTTAAAAAATACTTATCAAGAATAGTTGAATAATGTTTGTTTTGTGCTTATCTTATAACTTTCAATGTGGAAGCCATTTTTTAAATTTCTGAGCAGATTGTCTTACTCATTTCTAAGTTTGGAATGGCCACCCGCATTTAATCCTTTGTACTTTCATTAGAAATATCTCTGACAGTTGCTTCAAACTTGAACGTGAAATATTTTGCTGGTGTTACTTTCTCGAGGATGTCTTCATTTTTCTGTTACGATCATTTTCCTCATTTATGTTGATAAGTTCACTTTCACTATATTTCTCTAGAGTCTTTAGAAGGCAGCAGTATGAACATTTTCAAGGTCAGATATTTTCACTATAACTCTATTTATGCTTTTTTCTCATTTCTCTTCCAGTGTTAAAATTTTTCACTGCTTTGCTACACTTTCAACTTGGCTAATTGCTCCTTGGGTTATTATTCGTTTTGCAGTAGGATAAGGATGGATTTATATTGTGAGACAGAAGTCAGTAATGACTGCACAGGGAGTAATCTCTGACAGACTTTGAAAGAAGTGATGTAATTTGTTACTGACCAAGAAGCGCATTTATGGTTTATGTAGTTATTGATTCATTGTGGACTTAAACTGAAAAGTTTGTACCTTATGTAATTGCTGACAAATAATATGCCAGGGTAATGAACTATGAACCATGTTACTGCGGACTGGTGTTACTTAACAACAGAAGAATGAATAAGCAACATGTGGTTAATACATACAGTGGAATATTTTTAGCTGTAAACAAGAATTATGTTTTCATACATACTAAACATGAATGAATGTAGAAATTTTTATGTCAAGTGAAATAGACCAGCCTCAAAGGACACATATTGTATGATTCCACTTATATGTAATACCTAGACTAGAGGCAGAAAAGCTAGAGTTTACCAGGGGTTTAACGGAGGGAAGAATCGAGAATTACTGTTAATTATTTTTAGAATTTATTTTTGAAGAGAAAAAAATTTGGAGACTGATAGTGGTGATGGTACAACATTGTAAATATAATTAATGCCATTAAAATGTACACTTAAATGGTTAAAATGATCAATTTTATGGTATAAGTATTTTACTACACAAATTGATTTTGAAAAGATGGCAAATTAAAACATTTTCAAGTGAACAAAATAATCTCTTGTGCAATCACAAATCATGTAGCCTCTAAAAAATGCCACTCTACACTCATGATAGGATTAGCTTTATAAAATAGACAAGATCTTAGTTCAGTGTTTCTTAGCAGGAGATGATTGGCAACGTCTACAGATAATTTTGGCTGTCACAACTCACACCTGAGTTGGCATGACAACTAGAATCTAGTGAGTAGAGGTCAGGGAATCTGTTAAACATCTTAAAATGCACAAGAACCCCCTTCAACAATCACTGGGCCAGAAATGTCAAAAGTCACTAGTGACCCCCCTGAAGAATATTTGGGTCCTCCAGGATTGCTCCACCTCAAAGTTCAAGTTCAGTATGGTTCAGAAGAAATTTAATGGTTCATAATCCGAAAAGATCTGAAATATCTCTTTTTTAGTAAAAAGTGTAAAGTGGCAAAGAAACAGTATCATTATTCGTTTTTTTGTTAGAGAAAAGGCGTGTTTACCATTTATCAACAGACAATAATACATGTGCTCATTTTCTAATTAATAGGGTCGTAACAAAAGTTCTGAAGTAAAATCTTGAGAGGGAACTGGAGAATGGCATTAGCAGCATATAATGAAAGTAAACAGAAAATTTTTTTGTTTCTGCCCATTCCGTATATATTTAACAGCAGGTATCAAATGCTCATTGGCCTACAAAAGAATAAGCAAGATTAGACATGGTCCACTTCAATTTATCTTCAATTCTATCGAGCAAAAGGCCCATTCAGGCTGGGTGTTACTCATACAGTGTATAGTTAGGTGTCTATCTTTATCTCCCTTGCAGTAAACACTCCGAATTGCATGGTTTAGTAGCTTTGTTTAAGACCATGCTGTTTACTTTGGAGGATCCAAAGTACCCCGCTGCCCCCCTGCTTCTCACTAAGCAGGGCTCAGCAGGACTCCCCACAGAGTTTTACTTCTGGGTTGGAAAAGCAAATGCAAAGATGCCTTCTACAAAGCAAATAGGCACTGAGTCAGGGAAGTTGGCATGAGACCCAGAGAATGGCAGCTCCTCAGGGGGGAAAACACATCGCTGGTTATATGTGAGCTGTCCAGATGTGGAGTTGATACTGCCAGTCTTAAAGAGACTAGACAATTTGGAGTACGTAGGAGAAAGTTTCAAGTTACCTTTTGTTCTGAGAAGGTCTTCTCAATTCACAGTGACAGCAGGGTTCCGCCCTGCAGTCTCTTGAATTTAATCCCTCACACACACTTAGATGATAGCAATCATCCCACACTAACCCCTGGAACCCAGTACAGGTACTTACCTCGGCATATTCAATGATGCCATGACAATTGCTGAAACTCTCTTTTTACTTTGATGCAATGTGGCTCTCTGATTTTATATCATGATATTAGTTATATAGGGATCCTCTGGTATTTTGATAGCATCATTCCCTTTAATACATTGCATAGCAGGTACTTCAAATACTGAATATAAAAAAAAAATGTAATATTTGTTACATAGCGAGCAGCTCCTTATTGGTTAAGCTTTATCTTAAATATTTTCCAAGAAATATTCATGTAATCTTGGCAACTTCTCTATGAGGTAACATTATTATTACCTGTTTACAAAATAGGAAACCAACACATGAATTTGGAATGAATTAAGATAGCAAGGCTACTATTGATAAAGCCTGAGTTAGAATAAAATTTCTTGAGCTTCAGAGTTCATTCCCTGTAATAAGTAATATTACCTCTTTATATCAATAGTATTATTTAACTTTGTCTTTAAAGAAATGTCTACTTTATTGAATGTTGTCTAAAAAGTTTGTCCAGAAGTACTGATATTGGACAAAAATCCATAGCAAACTTCAATGAATATGCTGATAATGAGATGCAATACACAAATAAATTAATTAAAGACTGGAAACATCATTCAGGTAACTAATAAAATTGAATGCAAGCTTTTTGTATTGAAATATTCTAGGGGCTCACAAATCAACACTAATAAGTATAGTAAGTTCTGTATATAGATAACAACAATCATCCGTTATATATAATATCTTCTCTGTACATGGAAAAGAAAAACTAGAAATCATAATTTTTATAAAACACCAACATCAGAAGGAAAGTTCAAATAGTTACCTCTCTTACTTCTAATTTTAAATAAACAATTTTAGCACGTATATTATGTACACAATTATATAAATTAGTTAACCAGCATTTATTCTCAAATCTAATCACTTGTTCATTATTTAACACATATCTAACACTCAATATTTTATTTTTATTTTTTGGTACGTGCCCCTAGCAGGAACCGAACCCAGGTCTCTCTGAGCCACAGGCTGACGCTCCAACTGCTAAGGGCCACTCATTATTATATATGATTTCTTCCTGCTTCTAGTGCCACTTTCTGAGGAATCCTAAATTTTCTTTCTTCCTATTTTTCTATTGGTAACTGGGAAAGAACAAGTAAAATGCACATTAAAAATCAAATTGAAGTCAAGAACATACTGAGATTTATCAACAAAGACCATCAAGTTACAAACCGCCATTTATGGTATATTTCCCCTAAAACTGTTTTCCCTTCCCACAGTTTTTGTTCTCTCCCTCCATCTCTTTTTTCTTCTTGTCAAACTTCTCAAATCTTTTAAAATTCTTATTTTTCTTCTAAATGCATTGCACATTATAGCTTCTTCCTAAAAACCCTGTTTTGTTTTGTTTTTATCATATATTTTTTTTCTAGTGTGGCATTTCCCTTATTCTACTTTGTTTTTAGTATATGTACATTTTAGTCTTGCTTCTGCCATCATCTTTAGTAAACTATAAATGATAAATTGATTTTCTAGATATATTATATTCTCAGAAGAATTGACTAGAAAACAATATGGGTATCTAAGAAACAATTAATAAATTATTTATTTATTTATTTATTTATCTTTATTGATTTTAGAGAGAGAGGAAGGGAAAGGGAGAGAGAGACAGAAACATTGATGAGAGAGACCATCCATCAGCTGCCTGCTGCATGCCTCTCACTGGGGATCTGGCCCACAATTTGGGCATGTGGCCTGACCGGGAATCAAACTGGCAACATCTTGGTGCATGGGTCGACGCTCAGCCACTGAGCCACACCAGCTGGGCAGTAAATTTATAATTTAAAATGGCATCAAAGAAAATTAGAAATAGAAAACTGCTCAGGCCAATGTGGTTCAGTTGGTTGGAAATCATTCCGTGCTCTGAAACACTGCAGGTTTGGTACCTGGGCAGGCACATGCTTGGGAAGTGGGCTACATCCCAGGTAGGAGGTGTGCAGAAGGCAGCCAACAGACGTTTCACTCTCACACTGATATTTCCTTTTTCTCTCACTCTCCCTTCCTTTCTGTCTAAAAACACTAACTTTTGGCTATGATACATACTAACACAAAAGTAAATTATTTCCCAAATATTAATTTGTACAAAATTATTTTTCAGTGTTTTTGACAATTTTAAAATAAAATGTAAGAATGTACTACAAGAGAATGTATTACAATCATTGCGCTTGTCATATAGGGTGTACGTTACTCAGTGTTAATAGGATTAACCAATTTTAAGGTGTGGCTTTCTGAGCCAAGTATGCTGATCTACTTGGTATCTCAATAGTTTCAGGTTCTTAGGCAATAAATGTAAATCATTTTATAGTAAATTATAGTTTTTACACCTCATTGATATTCTCAAAATTTTATATATTTCAAAATGGTGAGTCTCATGACATTCTACTGAAATCAAGCGGTGGTGATTGGGTTTGTTTTCTCTTGAAATCGAAGAATGAGTTCACAAACCAAGGGTAAGTGACAGAAAGTTTACTTGAAAGACAGTCAGACTCCCTGCAGCAGGGAGGGGACCCATGGGGCTCTGCTGTCTAGGGGTAGATATCTACTTTGCTAGCCTCTGATTGGTCCTTTCAAGGAATTCTGTCTAGCAACATCCATCCATTTTAAAGTGTGTTTCTGCCTGACTGGGTTCAGCCCTAGGTCATCTGTAGGGGCCTTAGTAGCTTTTTTTTTCTGATCATTTCAACTTCTCCCAGATTGTTAGTGAGGAGGGGAAATGCTCTTGAAGCAACCCTATGCTTGCTTCTGGTTTCTTTTCGAAGTCCAATTTTGGTTTTCTATAATCCTTTTTAAGATGACCTGGCTTTCTGCAATAGGAACACACTGGACAGTTTCGTAGAACTCACTCACTTAACAATCTTGTTGCCTTGTGAGAAACCAGCCATTCTGGGGTTTTTGTTACCTAATTGACTTGTGCTCCTTCCAGGAGCTTCTAATTTGCATTTCTATAAATGGGGGCTAGGAGTTTCAGGCCTTGGAAGCACAATGCCCACGTTGATTTTAGTTTTATTTTTAGATATAGAGTCTGAATAAACCTCTAGATATGCTGTGTGCTGGGTTGCCTGAGCCCTGAAGCATCTCAAACATCCCCCGTGTGACAGACTCCCCTTCCATGGTCCAGTCCCTCACTGCCTAACTTACCTCCATCTCCTCACTACCACCTTGTGGAAAATAATAAGAAAGCACTCTAACCCATTGAAGAGGCAGGAGAGAAACAAAACAAAACAAAACAAAATTTGCAATCAAGAGTGAGTTTGCTATAACATAAACATATACAATTGGTCAAATATATACAACTTCACAAAAATGTGAATTGCAAACTAAGAAATTAATTTAAAGTGGCACCAGATTGATAGCTCTACTTCAGACTTAATAGAAATAGGCTCAAAATTTCTCTAATACAAGGCATTGCCTGCCACTTTTGACAAGATGGGTGGATCTTGAGGGCATTATGCTAAGTGAAGTAAGTCAGAGAATGACAAATACTGTATGTTCACACCTATATGTGGAATCTGAACAAAACAAAACAAAAAACACCCAAAAGTCATTAAAGAAAAAAAAGAAAGATCAGATTTGTGGTCAGAAGTAGATGGGGATATTGGATAAAAGTGGTCAAAAGGTACAAATTTCTGTTGCACATGTAAGTACTGAGGATGTACAACATGTACATATAGCTAAAACTGCAGTGTGGTTTATTTAAAAGTTGTGTTGTGAAGAGAGTAGATCTTAAAAGTTCTCACCAAAAGGAAAAGAGACTTTTTTTTTTCCTTTTTCTTTTCTTATCTGTATAAGATGATGAATGTTAACTAAACTTATTTTGCTAATCATTTCACAATACATATAAACCAAGTCAGGCTCTAGACCTTAAACTTATACAGTGCAGTATATCTATTATATCTCAATAAAACTAAAAGAAAAAGACTATTGCCCTGGCCAGTTTGGTTCAGTGGTTAGAGCGACGGCCTGCGGTCCTGAGAGACCCGGGTTCGGTTCCCGCTAAGGGCGCGTACCTTGGTTGCGGTTTGTCCCCGGCCCTGGTCGGTTGTGCGGGTGGCAGGCACTCGATGTGTCCCTTTCACATCGATGTTTCTCTCTCTCTCTCTCTGTTCCTCTCTCCCTCCCACTCTACCTGAACAAAAGGTGGAAAAATGTCCTCGGGTGAGGATAAAAAAAAAAAGAAAAAGACTATTATTCAATTATATCTTTGGATTTCACAGATAAAATTCAATGAATAATTATCTCTTAAAATGTTAGGAACAGCCCTGGCCAGTTTGGCTCAGTGGTTGAGCGTCAGCCTGCGGACCAGAGAGTCCTGGATTCGGTGCCTGCTAGGAGCACGTACCACACACACACACACACACACACACACACACACACACACACAAATGTTAGCAACAAAATGAAGAAAGAGCACATTATGAGTAAAAGTCAATAACAAAACAAAAAAATAAGAATTTCCAATAAAATCAATTCTTGGATTTGTCAGGTAAAGATATAAATTATTCCATTAGTTTAAAAATGAAAGAATACAAAAAGCAGCAAATAAAATCTGATCAAAAGAAAGAGGGAGATTTTAAATGTACCAATGCATGCTTTTAAATCAAACCAAATATGATTGCTGATGTTAACAGTAGAATATATATCTAGCTTAGAATATTAAGCAAAAATGAAGAATTATTAAACTGGAGTATATAACTAAAGAAATTATGCAAAATTCATCTCAGAGATAGGAGACAGAAATAAGAAACAGAAGTTTTTGTTTGTTTTGTTGTTGTTGTTATTTAAAGAATAAAATTATAAGTTCAGTATATGGTTCCTCTGATTTCCAGAAATACAAGTGAGCTATTAAGCTAGAGAAAATCTTTGAGATGATGATTTACCTAAAAATATTTCTTAAAACAATATTTAGATCTTTTCGGTAATGGAAATAATCAGTATCAACATTATTCCTTTACTTTTAGGTTTATCTTTTTCTGTGTATGTCTCTTCCTATCTCACTGTCTCTGTTTATCTGCCTCTCTACAAAAAAAAAAAAGGTCAGGAATTGTTTAATCTTGCAAAAGGTGCATCTGTTGTGAATGCACCACTAATTCCTACATGTGACTGAAGCAAGTGACTCAAAAATAAAAAATAAAAAAGAATGCTCAACAGTCTGGAAAATGACAGGTCCTTGTGGAAGAACCTATGCTATTCAAATGATTTAACACATTAATTAACTTGTGTTTTCCCTTACCTAAGTGTTTCAATCATTCATGTCGCCCTCACCCTCAGACATAATATCTGTGTTCCATTTAAGTGGTGACATGTGACATTCAGAGCAGTCATTTTATTAACTTATTATTTTTCCTCAATGATTTAAGACAGAAGTGAAGTACCTTCCAGGGACTTGAACAAGGGCCGTCACGAAAGTGGATGTTTAGAGTGATGGGTCTTACTCTGCCATCACTGGGACTAGGTTCCGAGAGAAAAAGATAATCATTCTGCAAGAATACAGTGCTGATAATGTAGCACTTTCTAAGTGTGTGCCCAGGGCAAGGACCTTTCCTGACTGGTATAAAGTTCAACTTGGAAGAATAATAAAATACAAAATTAAGATCAAGTTTATTTCTCATAGGGAGGGACTTGTGCTTCATCTGTACTGGTGTCTTGGTCCAGTTAGGCTGCTACAACAGAATGCCGTAGGCTGGGTGGCTTATTACAAAGTATTGCTCACAGTTCTGGAGGCTAAGTTCAAGGTCAAGGTGTCTGGTGGCCATCTTCTCACTCTAAGCTCACATGGCAGAAGGAGGCATGGCAGAAGGAAATATCTTCCATTCATGAGGTTTCTGTCCTCATGACTTAACCATCTCCCAAAGACCCCACCATCAAATACCATCACCATCACAAGTAAATTACAGGGGAGGTGGGAAACATTCAATCTATAGCAATTCTTAGTGTGTTCTACTTTATAAACTATATAGTTAATTCACAGGTATTTAATACATCAATATTTGTTCTGCTTTCTAATTTCCAATGAGAATTATTTGTATAAATATTTCATTCCCCAATCCCCAAATCCTCTCATGGTCTTTGTAATTGCTGTTTAAAACCACGAAAGTTTTTTATTGTTATACAGCTTCATTTTACTTACTAAATATTAAATATTAAAATTGTATAGTAAACTTCCACATGATCATGGAATCAAATTAGCACAAAATACTTCCAGTGAATAAATCCTTTCTCCATGATCATGAAACATACTGTCACTCAATCTCTGAATGTTGATATATGTAAGTGTAATGTCATTATCACAAGGAGCCATCTGTTCAAGACTGGGCAACTGAGTTATTTGGCGGTCGTGTGGAATGTACAGAAAAACCTCCTTGTATGTCATATTATTTATACATTTTATTCAAAAATTGTTTTTATTACTGTTTTGTGAAGTCATATAGAACAAACACATTTCAAAATAACTGAATTATTATATTTTATTTTTCATCTTCTATAAATAATAGAAGCATTGAATTTCTCACACATCCTCGAATGTCTTATGGTTGGTATTTAGTCCTGAAATTTGCTACTCAAACTAATACTTCAGAGGTGAAGTAAATTATCCTAGAAAAATTTTGTGTCTTAACAAATGTAACATTCAAGAAGTTAGCAACATTTGATTGCAGAACATTTCCATTCATTTTCAACTAGATTGATATAGCTAGATGATAGATAAATTGATAGATAGATGATAGATAGATAGATAGATAGATAGATAGATAGATGATAGATAGATGATAGATAGATAGATAGATAGATAGATAGATAGATAGATAGATGATAGATAGATGAAGGTGGTAGATAGATCAATCACACTACCAAAATGCCAATTGTCAACTATACTGTACTAGGAAGTGAATAAAATTGTGATTATAGAATATTAAATGTGTTAAATTTTGTCTTGAGGGCTAAGTTCAAACATTTTCAGCTATTAAATGGTCTTGAATATTAAAATTATAATTTAATATTCCCTTCCTTTTTGGTTAATTTATATATGCATTTACAGAATATTGATTTTGTTTATATCAGTGTCTTTAATTAAAAATAATTTAAGCATTTCAGAACAAAGGAAAGAATCCCCTTCAGCTACCGTCTGCTAGGAAAGCTAGTATTTGCAGTGTGGATGCTCAAGCATATCAAAGCTACAGGACATCACTGACATTCAGTATGCATTTTTTTTTTCTTATTTCAACCAACCACCGATACATAGGAGCTGCAGAAACAAAATTTGACAAATTGTTATTTGGGGTCAAAAAACAGCAAATAAAGTTTAGAATATAAAAATGTGAATTCCTACAGTCATGTTTAAATTTATATTCAGAATGTAACTTCCATTTTTGCTACTATTTTTTCCTGACGCTTGGCTTTATATTCATTATATAGTAAGCTTGACTGGTTTAACAAGTTAAAATTCTATGTTAAACTTATGAGTCATATGATTTTTCTCTCTTTTCACTATGAACATTTTATTATATTTGTTTGTTTTTATACAATACTTTTTTATGCAATTCAATTATACTTGAATGGTAAATTAAAACAAAAACTAATGTGGAATTAAATATCTTATATATAATTGTATAAGAAATGTATGCCACAAATTGTATGTGTCTCCCTGGAGTTGCTTCACCTATAACAAAACAAATGTTTAAATATTTATTCATTTATTTATTTTTATTTTCTTAATTAATTAATTTATTTTTGTTACAGATGTTTTTTCTTTTCCCCCCCACTGATTCCCCACTCCCTCTCCCTCCCTGACCTGTCCCCAGCTTTATTGTCCATGTCCATTGTTCATGCACACACGCATGTAAGTTCTGTGGTTTATCTCTCCCTCCCACACCCTCTTCTGGGGATTGTCAGTCTGTACTCCACTTCCACGTCTCTGGGACTACCCCATTCCTCACACTGTTATGCTCATTATATTTGTGAGCGTATGATAGAAGTGAGATCATATGATACTTGTCTTTCTCTGTTTGGCTTGTTTCGCTTAGGATAATACTTTCCAGGTCCCAATGTTTAAATATGTAATTAGACTTCCAGATTAATACTGAATGTTTCTTTTTTGTTGTTGTTGTTATAAAAATTATTCCCATTTTAGTATAAGGAAATGGCTATCAAACATTTATAGATGATTAAACATAAATTTATAATGATAAAATATCTTCTTAATAATAATTACTTTTGTAAGAATTTAAACAGATCATCTACATTAGATCTTTTGGCTTAGGCATAATATGTTTCAAGATAACATTGTAGTTAAATTCGTTTTTGTGTAGGGTATTGATGTTTAGGAGAATTGTCTTTAGATATTGATTTATCAGTAGACCAGTAGGATGAGCCCTATGGGACCTCCACACTGCTCTCTTCCTGAGTATACTCATCTGTAAAAAATGTGGTTAACTCAGTCCCGTTGAGGTAAATTCTGGCTCTAAATCTCTTTGATTTTCATTGAAAAACTTAGTTGTGTATATACTTGGAATGAAAACTTATTCAATTTTATTAGTTACACAGCAGAGTAGTAGAACTCCACTCTTACCATAAATATAAGAGTAAATACAGTACACAAAGTAATTCAAATGCAATTTATCAAATGCTTCCAGTGCATAGATTATGTTACATTTTGGATTTATGGGAAGAGCATTTTAAAGCATTCATTATAAGAATTGTAAAATTCATAGTAGTTAAATAAGTGCATCTATTAAAAACTTATGAAATACTTTTTAATGTAGTAACTAGTATATTACCTAATCTCTATAAAATATATTTATAGATGAATCATAACTACATATTCACTCATACTTTTTTCTTTATTCATTTTAGAGAAAGTGGAATGGAGAGGGAGAAAGAGAAAAAAAAATGAGAGAGAACATTCATTGATTGCCTCCTGCATGCCCCCCAGGGGTGTAGGGCCCACAACTGGGCATGTACCCTGACTTGGAATCAAACCAGCAACCTCTTGATACATGGGTCGATGCTCAACCAGTGAGTCACACTGACCTGGTTTCACTCATACTTTTAAAATGCATTTTAGAGCTTTGTACTGCGTGTTATCACTTCTTACGATGATTTTATTAAACACTAGATTTATAAAATATAGTTAAATATTGTCATTTCTGTCATAGTCCACAATTGTTATGGTTTCACATATGAACACTTTGCCCAAGGTGTCATCATTTTACATTGTTATAGAATCCACTGGATTTGGCAAAATGCATTTCATGGGAAAACAAGAAGGTAGCTCAGTGATAACCTGGCAACATCATTGTCGTGTCTCAGCTGAGTACACTCAGATTCTGCTTTTTGTGTTTCAGGGTGGTATGAAGAGAGCTTAACTTGATCACATCTTTGAGTTAAGATTTTTATGTTTTTCTAGGGCTAAGGTTTTCTTAGCAGGGCTGTTAGCTGTCATGGAGTAACTATATTCTTTTCATGCTGTCCTTTGAAGCATGACATCATGACTAAAGATGAGAAGCATTACTGGATTGCAGACACTTGAGCTGAATTTTGATGGATTTTTTGCAGCATGCTGTAGTCTCTGTGGACAGAAAACCAGAAATCCTGATGCGTCAAATAACTAGATGGTGCTTGAAAGAGAAAGGAGAATAGTTTCCTGAAAGACAAATGTTAAAAATATGTGGTTATTTAAATTAGTGATTTTGATAAAAATAAACATCACCTAACTTTGATATTAGGCACAGTCTTCAGGACAAGGCTAAAAGTAAATTTTATAGACTTCAAATGTTCCTTTACTAGAAAATCAAATTGTGTGTATTAATTATATAGTAAGTATAAATATTTGTATTGTCTGGCAGTTTTAAAATATCTTTTATCATTAGAAAAATTTTTTTCAGATGGCTGTCTTTTGAAATATTACAAAGATAGGGATTCTGAAGTCTCCAAAGTCACGCAGCTAAGAGGTCATTTTCTAGGTAAACAATGTCAATATATATCTTGGTTCCTAAGAATTATATTTTTATTTCCATGTAGATTTAGGTATGGCAGGAAATTATCATGAAAATTTATGCTGACATATTAATCTAATAGCAAGCTCTATAGTTGTAAAATATCCTGGCATTAGCCTTACCCTGTTGTATATCCTCTAATCTCTTAGAATAAATGATTTCATTTGAATATATTTTTATCTTTGTCCTCTTAGGTCTTTTATTAGAATGTTGAGGGAAATAAAACAATATAAAATGGACATCAATCATTCAAACATTACTCATTAAAGTATGTTTTTGATTGTTTGATTTGAGTGTCTGCTTATTACCAAAACTCTTGATATATGTTAGGAATAAAATAACTAGGAAAGAAGGAAAGAAACTCAGCCCTCACTAGCAGTTTAGTATGAGAGGTAGGCATTAAACAATTAATTGCATAAATAAATCATTTCAACTTTGACGAATACTACAACGTGCAAGCTCATGTGAATATGTACTTACACTGTAGGATATGATCTAGTTTAGGGGCTCCACAGAGCAATTTCTGAGGAAGAGGCACCCCGGCTGAGTTCTGAAGGACAAAGTGTCATTTTTAAGAGAGGGGGCATGAGAGAGAAGGGAAGGAGGAGCACATTAACCCAGCGTGGACAAAGTTCAAAGGCATGACATGTTTAAGCATCTTTAAAAAACATACTCACGCTAGGAATAGAGAGGATGCCTTTTGAAAGCAGGTTGCCATGCTTTACAATTTAATTACTTACTTATTAAATGAATATGATTTATCTCTTATTTATATCCCAATTTTATAAACAAGTTAACTAAGATCCTAAAGGTTTTTTCTTTTTTTTTTTAAAGTTAAATTTACCAAAATGAAAACATTATGAATAGCAAAGCAGGGACTTGAAACTATTAGCTTGACTCCGAAGTCTTTTTTTTTTTCCAGTAAGACACTCAACATCTCATATGAAAAAAATGGACTCAACAAGGAATTGGGATAGAAATAAGTCAATTTCTTAAATAATAATAATAAGATATATGACTTTGATAGGCAGGATCAGTAATGGTACGTAGCTGAGTCATATTGGAGTATGAGACAAAATGAAAAATACTGATGCCACATTTATTGGTAATTTGTTTTGCTTATGGTAAATTTTTACTTTTAAAAATTGCATTGAAATATTGTTTATTTTGATTATGAGTTTTTGGTGTTTCTTTACACACTGTGCCTAAGGCAAATGCCACAAACACCACCTCTTGTCCCAGGCATGTAGGACAAAAAGAAAGAAGGGATTTGAGTATATGTGCAGAGGAATATCAGGATGAACTGTAATCATATGGCTCAAGAAGGAAAATAAGCACATCAAAACATAGGTAAAGAGCCCAGCCGGTGTGGCTCAGTGGTTGAGCGTCAACTCATGAACCAGTAGGTCACTGGTTTGATTCCCGGTCAGGACACATGCCCAGGTTGTGTACCCAATATCCAGTGGGGGGCATGCAGGAGGCGGCCAGTTGATGTTCTCTCTCATCAATGTTTCTATCCCTCTCTCCCTCACTAATTAAAACAAAAAAATCTCTCTTAAAAACATTGCTAAAGTTTTACTTGACACTAATTAGCTGTTCCAATACATTGTCTTGATGTTTATTTAAGTTTTAAAAAGTGTATTTGTATAATATAAAAATATTTTGTGTCTGCTTAAGTACTTGATAATGTAGGATCATGTCTTTACAAACCGGCCAAAATATTTTCAATGGACTTAATGCCAACATTTGAAGTACATGAAATAAGGACCAGAAAATAGAGCTCACAGTTTCTGTATTTATTTTGAACAGGAACTCATCTTCACATAGTGAATTTCTATAGACCATAATTTTTCAAACCTTAAAATATAATTACAAGTGATAATTTATAATTATTGTGCCTGGCCTTTTCCAGAGTCCCTAACAGCTTCTATGATAAATGATTGTTATGTGCAGTATGGCATGTTAACAACTGAGTTAGAACATCCTGGCCATATGTCTGTCACTGCAGCAAGTCCAGGAGGGTGGTGAGAAGATAAAAAACACCGGATAATATCTCCTCATAATTACAAGGAAGTAGAAACTGATCGTTGGCAGATAATAAATTAGGTGTAAATTTATTGCTTCAAATATTTGGATATTAAGTGAGCACATTTATGAAAATATATGCAATGCCCAGGAGTTAAACCAAAGAGTTTCTTCTCAGAAAAATATATGTACTCAATGAAATACCTCTTAATATGAGATCAAATGTAAAATTTATTAATTCAAACACAAGAGCATCAAATCATAAATCTGGGTGAGGTTATGCCTTTTTTAAAGCTGCAAATTGAAGTTAACAGATCAAAATCAATTAAGTCTGCTAATCAGTTCACAAAGGTGTAAATTCTTAATCAGAATTTATTACAAGGCTGACAATGTAATTTAACAGTAGTGCTTAAATCTTGATCAGACAATTTAGCTTTCAGACTCAGGTCTATTTTTATTTTCCTTGAAGGAAATGAAAAGGCTATTCTAATACTAGCATCATAAGACAATTGTAATATAAAGTATATATTATATGCATAAGGTATGCAATATATAACATATGTGTTATAAATACTACTTATTGCCACAAAGGATTTTGGACATAGTTTATGAGAGTTAGCATTTAACACTTATATGATCTGCACATGTTTTACATTTTGGAATGGATCGGGTGGCAATGAAGTCCGCTGTTTTCTCACCACTACCCCTGCTCACAAGAGATTCCATGCGCCTCAAGTTGTCGCGCAGAATTAGTCCCCTTAGATGTTTTAGAATTTCACAACGTCAAGTGCCTTCAGAAAATGACATATAGAGTACCTTTGGCAGTTGACTTTGAAAATCAAAATTTTATTTTTTGCTTTAAGCAAACTGATGTTTATTGAAAATATATTATAAGTAAATATAAATCATTTGGGGTGGGTAGTGATAGGTACTATAGAGATTTCAAGATCTCATATTTTTCTTGGCAACTAACTTTTGTCTTGGCTTACACATTATCCTTACTTGATAAGGATAAGCACCTGGAAAGTTAACTGTATTACATTTCTGAGATTTTAATTACAAGTGTTTAGAATTTAGTTGCATGTAATTCATGTATTATTTGATCATGTATTATTATTCATGTTTTCATGTATATGACTATCTCCTGATTTTGAAAACTTCTATTGAAAACTACATCAAACTAATAAAATTGCATCATTTGTATATTAATATTTTTTTGGAAGTCTACTTGTAATGAGAAATTTCTAGGTATTGGTTGAGGTAGGATTGAACGAAATAAACATAATACCTGCTGCAGAAAATTCATTTAACTGTTTGCACAAATAGTCACATATTATAAAAATATAATTAAATGTCTTACAAGTAATACAATTAAAATCATTATTTGATGAAGAAACTGAAATCCAGACACGTTGAATGGCTTGTCAGAGTTAATAAGCTAATTACTATAAAATTCATCTAAGTTTCAAGTCTCCTAATGTGTCCAACGTGGCATAATTTTAACCATATCTTAAATTTTCAATTATTACTCTTTGCTCCTGCAATTGTTGAAGATAAACAAAAAGAAATTGCATAATAATATTTTTTTCTTTGAGTTTTTTTTTTTTTTTTTTTATTGATTAATTTTTGTTACAAATGATTCTCCTTTTTTTTCCCAGTGATTCCCCCCTCCCCCTTCCCTCCCTGCCCCTTCCCCCGATTGTTGTCCATGTCCACTGTTCATGCCTATATGCATATAAGTTCTGTTGTTCATCCCTCTCTCAGCTCCCCACTGCTTAGGGGATTGTCCTCAAACTGTTATGTTCATTATATTCCAGAAATCAGTGAGATCATATGAAATTTGTCTTTCTCTGCTTGGCTTGTTTCACTTAGGATGATACTTTCCAGGTCCCTCCATGTAGTCTCAAAGGATAAGAGATCTTTCTTTCTTACCGCTGCGTAGTACTCCATTGTGTATATGTACCACAGCTTTTTAATCCATTCGTCTACTGGTGGACACTTGGGCTGTTTCCAGATCTTAGCTATTGTAAATAGTGCTGCTACAAAGATGGGGGTACATATATTCTTTCTGATTGGTGTTTCAGGCTTCTTAGGGTATATTCCTAGAAGTGGGATCACTGGGTCAAATGGCAGTTCAATTTTTAATTTTTTGAGGTGACACCATATTGTTTTCCATAGTGGCTGCACCAGTCTGCATTCCCACCAACAGTTTCTTTGAGTTTTTATCTAAAAATATTACATATATGTATGTGTACATATGTATATGTGTAGAAAGACAGAGACAGAGAGACATCATAATAATATGAACCCTTAATTTTCAAAGAAAAAGTTACTACTCATATTAACCAAATGCAAATAAAAAAATGAGAATTTTCAGGAAAAAAAACACAAATTGGGAAAAATCTGCCTTCAGATATTAATTTTCATTTCTCATTTGTAGAACAGAGATGGTAGTGCTTCACAATGCCAAAGAAACATTACACGGACATACGTTTTCTAATAGATGTCTAAGTAGAAAATGTCTTAGTTAATCTGATTGATTCTCAAGTTATTTTCAAATCATCAGTGGACCTTAGAAAGCCTTCTCAGGAGGATTTCTTTTCAACAACCCTCAGGTTAAATGGTTAACAGCTGGATTAAGTGCTGCACCTCCGTGCCCCGGAGCAGGAAGGGGAAGAGAGCCAGGGAATAATTTGTAGAGATGTGGTATTTTACCCCCAGTAAACACAGACAGCAAGAATGCAGAGAAATCTGATTACTGAACAGTAGATTTTAGAATTTGAAATGATCTTCCATAAAACCAGGACACTTTATATGTTGCCATGCTTCATATTTACCAGTTCATTGTAATTCTCACAAAGCACGATAAGTAGAGTAGTATCTTCATTTAACTGAAGTAGAAATGAGAGTATCCTACATCTATGCCCATGCATGTTTCCATTCTCTTCTATGTGTGGCTAACATATAGTGCTTTTATGTTCAGAGACACTAAGCATTATATTTAATGAGATAATATAATTTAGCAAAATCATATAGCATAGGATTTTTAAATAGAAATATTTTTTCAAAGAAAAATTATTTTATTTTATTTTATTTATTTATTTTTATCCTCACCCGAGGACATTTTTTGTTCAGATAGAGAGGGAGGGAGAGAGAGGAAGGGAGAGACAGACAGAAACATCGACGTGAAGAGACACATCGAGTGGCTGCCACCCGCACGACCAACCAGGGCCGGGGACAAACTGCAACCGAGGTACGTGCCCTTAGCGGGAACCGAACCCGGGTCTCTCGGGACCGCAGGCCGACGCTCTAACCACTGAGCCAAACCGGCCAGGGCAGAAAAATTATTTTAAAAGGTCCAAAGATTCAGTGAGATTTTAGAGGTGGTTTTATCTAAAAGGGCCTCAGTAAATATCTGTTCACATAAAAGAAGTAAAGTGTTCATTTAAATTTTAAAAAGCTGAAAGGAGAGGCAACGAGCATTTATTTGGGATCAAAGAACTGCAATTGAGAAGCGCAGATTTAAGCAGAAATTCAAATAGTGTCCTGATTACAGAGTGAAGGCAAGGGATTTTTATGAGAAAAGCAAAAAAATAAATAAATTACATGAAGAGAAGAAAGAATTTCTGTAAGTGCTCATAAATTGAGCTGCTCTTGGCTCTACATGATTGGTTAGTGATTCTGTCTCCATCGTCCTCAGTCCCCGTGGTCAGATGTCCACTGTCCCGCTGGCTATGCGAACCATCCTTTGTGAGACAGTGTTGGTTTGGCCCAGTCCAAAGGTCCGTCTGGCCCAGCCCAAACAGTCCAAAGTTTCGAGGAGCAAGACAGTCAAGGCATTTCCTGTGGAATGGCAGCTCAGACTCCGTTTTGAAACAGTTCCACTTACGTCATTTTTTTACAAAAGCAAGATGAAAAGTAGCTTCCAGCTTGTGATTCAGTGCGACCGAAGGCAGCGAGGGTGAGCAGAGTGATAGCTAATAGATTGTACACAGACATCGTGAAAATGAGATTACTAAAACAATAAAATTTATAAAATACTCTCTACAAAGTATCTTACAAAGCCAGAAAAACCAAAGAATCTCTAGTCCTGAATGTGAGTATACCACGCACAAGGCATATTTTAACGTGCTTGTTAATCTCCTGGGGATTCCGTTAATATCTAGATTGTGATTGAGCAGGTCTTGAGTGAGGCCCGGGATTCTGCATTTCTAGCAATATCCAAGTGATGTCCCCAAGGCTGGTCTGTGGACCACTTCTGGAATCGCAGGATTCTAGGTACTCTGCTGTTATTTCACATGTGTTGGTTATTAGTTTATGACACTATGCCACATTTGTAAATGATAAATTTGAGGAAGGAAGTTCTTTAATAATTTATTGAAACTCTCATAGCAGTTGGGTTATTTTCCTATTGCTGCTGTAACAAATTACCACAAATGTAGTCATCTAATTGGGACACAAGTTATGGGGCTTTGGGTTAGAGGTCCAAAATCGCTGAGCTGCTGGCAGTGTTCATGCACAGGCTGATCTGTCCCACTCAATCACACGCCAGGACTCCTCCTCTACACAGCAAGCAGCTAGCAGTTACATGGACCCTGCCTGACCCCAGACTGGCTGTGCATATGCAACAGAAAAATTAACTATGGAAACTCTATTACAAAGTGAACATACAACCAAGAATTGCCAGACACTGGAAGAAGGCCACCATCATGAAAGAGTGAAACCAGAAATGTTTCAGGAAATAGAATTAATAGATAAGCTGAAAGAGATGTTATGGTAAGTATAACTAATGTCAAGCAAGTGATTCAAGAATATACTGGATGCATTCAAATACCATAAAAAAAAATGATTACAAGGAACAAATTTTATTGCTGGGATAAAAATATAATGGACACAGTTAAGGGACAAATTAGTGAGTTCAAAGTTAAGACTGAGGCCCTGGCCAGTTTGGCTCAGCGGTTAAAGCATCGGCCCGCGGACCCGAGAGTCCTGGGTTCGGTTCCCGCTAAGGGCATGTACCTTGGTTGCAGTTTGTCCCTAGCCCTGGTTGGGTTGTGCTGGAGGCAACCACTCTATGTATCCCTTTCACATCGATGTTTTTCTCTCTCTCTCGCTTCTCTCTCCCTCCCACTCTATCTGAACAAAAAATGTCCTTGGGTGAGGATAAAAAAAATAAAAAAGAAGACTGAGGAATATTCTGAGAGCATTTCACAAAGGCATATTGAAATGGAATTTATGAATAATTAGTTACAAATAAGAAACTAATCTTTCAGCAGCTGCAACATTTGCCTGATAGTAAAACAGATAAGAGAGAAGAGAGTAAAGTCAATACTGAAGCCAATCAGATGAGAATGGCTCTGAACTGAAGGAAAAACTAGACTCCTAGATATTTTATTTACAATTATGAACATTTAGAAAAAGTGGCAGTCCTGTAGGATTACTGCTAATCTTCAGAGAGACAATGATAAAAGTGATATACATACATACATATGTTAATATCTATCTATATATCTAATATTAGCAACACTGAATGCAATATTAGAAGACAGTGAAACTATAATTCTGAGGAAAAATAATTTAAAGTATACATTTCAATAGGCAGCCAAAGTACAATTACTGTGTAATAATAAAATTAAGATATGTTCATATTAAAAATTCTGAATGTTAAAACATTCAGAATTTTTAATATCTTGCCACTTATACAGCACGTGTTAAATATAGTGTTGTTTCCAAAATATTTTTCAGTGTTTTTGTTTAATTCTAAGCATATCACATATATTTTTGGTGTTAATTTTACAAATAAAATAATTTTTACCATACAATTAAAAACCTATAAGACTTTAAGAGACTGAAGAAAATGAAAAATGTATTACGATCATATTTGCTGAGCAGACCCTGTAAGCATTAAAAACTGAGATTAATCAAAGCAAAATCAATTGCAGCTGGATTCTAAATCACATATAAACATTTTTAAAATTTTTATACATACACATACAAACACACACACACACACACACACATTCTTTCTTGTCCTTAGTGTATCATAGAGCCAATTTTGTGGACTTTTTCTAGTGCAAATAACACAACCCAATCAAAAAAGAAAGTGTGGCCCTGGCCAGTTTGGCTCAGTGGTTAGAGCGTCGGCCTGCGGTCCGGAGAGACCCGGGTTCGGTTCCCGCTAAGGGCGCGTGCTTCGGTTGCAGTTTGTCCCCGGCCCTGGTTGGTCGTGCGGGTGGCAGCCACTCGATGTGTCCCTTCACGTCGACGTTTCTCTCTCTCTCTCCCTTCCTCTCTCTCCCTCCTACTCTACCTGAACAAAAAATGGAAAAATGTCCTCGGGTGAGGATAAAAAAAAAAAAATAAAAAAAAATAAAAATAAAAAAAAAGAAAGTGTGGACTCAGACTTTGAGAAGTCCAAAAAAAAACATTTTAGGCTGTCAACATGGCTCCCCTAAGGCACATCCCCCTGACTGATGAGCCAGGCCTACATACATTCCCAGGACCAGCGGTGGCCTTTTCCCTGATAATGCTCATACAGTTCCTGAGATGCACCTCATCGTTGGTTTAAATCAAATGCCCAACTTCAGACCAGTCACTCTACCCAGAGGGATGAAGTACTTTTATTGAACAAAGTTGAGTCCTGTAGCAGTTCAAGTCCTACTCATATAAAACATAAGCTGAGAAGGAAAGACAAAACAAAACAAAGCAAAAAACACGCACACTAAAACTAATCGTAATCTCTGACTTCATATGACTTTCTTTCCAAGACGAATATATGGAACTAAATTAATGCACACAAAAGATCCAGAAAATACAGCCTTAATCTCTGTTAGGGAATCTTATTGCATCGTCTATAAGGGAGTAAATGGTGGGAAATATGTTTTCTGTGTACTTCAGTTGAACAATATAAAAATTAAAATATTATTGATAAACTACTCTAAAATTTATATATTATTAATTCTAAAACATTTATATTTTTTCATTTATGTAAATATCTTAGTGCTACAAAAAGCAATAACTTGAACTATTATAGCTAATATTAGATTTTTGATAAATATTTGGCTTTGCTTTGAATGAATGACATTTACTCTGACATTTAAATTTAATTAACCACATTTTCATTTCTCAAATTTTTGTCCACGTTATAAGACATATGCCTTGATCAAAAGTTAATAGGTTTTATTTATTTTATATTTCAAGACTTGAATTCTGCCTCCTTCAAAATATGTGGGTATTAGCAATGCTAACATTAGTTTCCTAGGTCAAAATAGTTTCCTCCCTACCCCCCCACACACTAATTTTCAGAAAGATTATGAGCAGTTGGTGTTATCTGGTTCTTTTCTACACCAAATGTCTAATTTTATCCAGATGTGTGAGAGAGTTATGGTGTGGTGTCTCAAAAAATCAAAATCTCAAAAGCTAATAAAAAGATATGATCACATATGTGGTAGTCAAGATAGTTTGAGATGATTTTATATATTCCTAACATACAACAGTCACCATAGAGCCTTCTTATGTGTTGAACATATGCTTGGAGATAAGTAATCAATGGAAATTACCCATGGTCACTTCAAGCTTATTTTTTGTTTTCTAGTTTTCTTGGCAATTCTTAATTTGCTTTGGCAATACCCTCTTTCGCCATGTTAATTACCCTTCTTCATTAGGTTTGTCTTGTATATCAAGCCACTGCTAGACTCCTGGATTTGAGTGATTTGTCCCCCTTGAATCTATACTAGTAACCTGGGTGTTCTCTAAGGATAATTCCAAGATTCCATCATTTGGCTTTGACTACTTTTGGCTGATATGAGCAACTACCAGTGATCCTTCTCGTGGTCATGGCCACGTGCTTAGCTCCAAGGCTGCGTATGTTTGTCTGATAGATGTCAGGGCATTTGACAATATGTTAAGAAATAACAGTTGGGTTTTACTTTTAACAATTTAGAAATGTGTAAGGAGGCTGCAATTATCCTCAATACCATTAATTAAAGTGTTTTGATTGGATTTTAGCCAAATGCTGTTTAAAAATTGCAAAAGGCTGACTTGAGAGCAAGATTTAACAAAATTATAAGGCACTTTATTGTTAAAGCAAGCTCAAATGCTTTACTATGTTGAATAAATATTTCTTAACATTTGCTCTTATTGAATGTGCTTGGGTAAACTTAATGAGATAGACTGCAATCAGTAAGCATTGAGGTGTTGCTTTTACGTTGTGCTGATCTTACCTTTTAAGTGGGTACTGTGGTTAGTCACCCAGAGCCCCTGCAGCTACAAAACTTTCATTCCTCCAGCTGCTTAGAGTGTCAGTCACCTGTTGATGGTCCACTGCTGAGTCCTTTATCTAAGCAATGTCTTCAGCTGAACAGAGTTAATTCACCAAGTAGTACCCTCCTTTCCAAAAGCATTTCACACTCAGTGATTGGTCAACATGACTCTCTTGTCTTCATCTGAGACATCTTGAAAGGGCCAATCCAGCTTCATGGCTTCTTACAGGGTGGTAAAGAAGATTTTGTTGCAATTGCATTACTGCTCAACCTCGATTTCTGCCAAATCCTGCTTCCCTTACTCATCAAAGAATGTTGTTGCTGAAACATTTTCAATAATCCACTTGGAGGCAAATCTTTACCTTCCAACCTGTTTCCCAAGGATGATGCAGCCAGCAACACATTGCTTTTGGGTGTGCATTACAAGGTGCAGGAAACTAGATCTATTTCATTCATTTACATGTATTTTGATTTTAAACTCAGATGACATTAAATGATCCCACGCTTTATGCAATATAAAGTTGTATTGCCTATTTTACAGAAAATATATAATCCAGAATATTTTTCTTTGCTAACGAAAAGAAATAAAACAAATATTGAATACATTTTTATGGTAGAAATAATCATATATGAACACAAAAACAAAAATATTTAAGCTCTATGTTTTTCACTGTTCTTATAGACTTAAACTAAAAGCCTCCCAGCAAATACACAAGTTTTATAAAAGAGGTTAAGATTCTTTTGGTTTAAATGTACTGTTTTAGAACCACTGCAGAAGTGTCTAATAAAACTACCTCATGTAACAAGATCAAAACACTTCAGAAAGCGGTCTCCCTTCCTCTTGCAAAGCAGGCCGTTGTTTTGTGAATTACGAGCTTATGTTTCTTTATGGCTCTATTAATGTCAATCTATCATAAATAACAAATTTCAAATCAATAGAAGGCTTTTTGTGGGAAGGTAACAATTAGTAATTTTCCAAGTTATACTTAATTTTTTTCTGATTACTTTCAATTTGCTAGTTACGATTCTTTAATTAGAAATGTGGATAATTATGTATTATATTTATCATCATAGTAAAATGCATTTATTATAAAATGTGCACCTTTTCGGTGTAAGAATTGAAAAGAATTTTAGAAATTATAAATACAAATTGTATGCAAGTGTGCCATTGAAATAAACTTATCATAGCACATACAACTTGTGTCTTTGCTTATTTTATTATATATATTTCTAGAACGTAAGAGTCTAGAAATTCTAGACTTAATCCTTCACCACTATTTACTGTGACTAGCATGGTGCCAATCAACCAATATGTAGTCATAAATATTTGTTAAATTATTGATTTAATGAGTGAATTAAAAGATGAACAGTAATATATTTCCTCACAATGAAGAAATATTAACAATTGATATTGATAGATGAGTAGGTTGAGAAAGACAGAGAAAGAGAAAAGAGCGGAAATAATAATAAATCCCAGGGTTCTGACTTGAACTGAATCGATGCGGCTGACATT
The DNA here is from genome assembly GCF_014108415.1 of Molossus molossus. Lineage (NCBI taxonomy): Eukaryota > Metazoa > Chordata > Mammalia > Chiroptera > Molossidae > Molossus > Molossus molossus. The sequence continues at coordinate 22,974,921 of NW_023425344.1, forward strand.
TACTAATAATGGAAGAATATGGGATTTTGATATTATAGGCACACAATTTGGGAATAGTTTGGAAAGGCTGAACATGTGATGTCTACTAAAAACTTGGAAATAAATGTTAATATAGATACACACTTCTAGAGAAGGGATAAATGAACAGTTATAGCATACTTTGGTGATAAGTTAGAATTATTGATACTACAAATATGGAATCTTTATATAGTCTTCAGCCTCTTGATCATTGCCTTACAACTAAATGTACAAGTTGCATTAAATGACTTGTTCTTCATTAAAGAATCCTGGTAATCATTAACTCCGTATGATTTCAAACCAAATAATGGTGTTAAACATTGTTCAATATTAATAGTACTAAGTAATAATGTTAGAAATTGCCAGAAAATATCTACCATACCATCTTTCTATCTTTGGAGATCTGAGTTTTTACCAAGCACAATACTGCTATGAACAAATTCTAGGTCCTTGTTGGTAAAAAAAAAAAAAAAAAAAAAGCAGTGAACAAAGAAAAAAAGTACGTAACCGTCTGTATCTTCCAAAAATAAGAAAGAATTGCTCTCTTTAGGCACAAATAAAAGTCTTTTTCAATAGGCTAAGCTGCAGCTCAGATTACTGTTCACGTGATTACGAACGCCTCAACTTTACAAACAAGATAGGAAGAAGAAATCATGTAGCTCTGCTCTTCCTGTTTCCCTTAACATCACATTATCTATTTATATGGTGGCCCTGTGCATGTCTTGTTCTTTCTGCCATCAACATTTTGTGCTATATGTTGGCTCATTTTAAATAGGAATGTTTCTGCCATTACAGTGCAGTTGTAGTTTTCATATCACTATGTCTCCTTTCTCACTCAGTCTCCTAGAACCCTGTCAACATTTCTTCTGGAAGGTTTTCCTGAATTCTTCAGGAAGAGGCAGCCACTCCTTCACTTCTGTATTCTTTCATTCATTCGACAAATGTTTATTGAGTGCCTATTTTGGACTGGTCATTCAATTGAATAGGAAAAATACAACATAGAGACAGAGGCACTATCTTCATGGAATTTATATTCCAGTAGAAAAACACACGTTCGCCCTGGCCAGTTTGGCTCAGGGGTTAGAGCGTCTACCCATAGACTGAAGGGTTGCAGATTTGATTCCGGTCAAGGGAACATATCTGGATTACAGGTTCGATCCCTAGCCCTGGTCGGGGTCATGAGGAAGGCAACCAATTGATGTGTTTCTCCTACATTGATGTTTTTCTTTCTCTCTCTCACCCCTCCATCCTGCCCTTCCTCCACTCTCTCTAAAAAAAGAAAATGTAAAAAATATCCTTGGGTGAGGATAAAGAAAAAAATAATAAAAAAGAAGGAAAAAACACACATTAAATAACACACATGGAGTTATTTACATGCATGAGACAAAGATTTTGAAGTAATAGAAATCAGTATAACTGATTAACTTAGACACAATGTGTAGGAAAATCTTTGTTTCCTTTTACAGTGTGAATTTTTGGTGTGTAGCTTTTCCTCATGTCCTCTATTAGTTCAGCAGCCTCCTGGTTTCTCTTTCCCTCTGCCACAATGTAAGTGCCAAAATTCATTAGAAATATGCAATGTAATTATATTAGTAACAGACAGCTCAAGAGTAGATAAGGAAAACAATTTTTGATCAGTGCTAAAAATTATTTCAAATTATACTATTTCCATTTGAGTTGCTTAAACCTCAGGCATATGCTTATTGTCATATTCACAGATCTGTGAACTGTGAAAATTATCCACAGCTCTACCATATGGTAAAAGAAATATTTTAGCTGATATATGAAATCCACTAATTTTACCAATTTTCTTCTATGTTCTTTTTTAACAATGTCATAAAATGTCTTTATTGTTCCACAAGCTTTTTATTGTCACTTAACTTCAAGGGGCATTATTATAATTCTTTTAAAAATATGTTTTGTATATCTATTATGTCACAAGCCCTGAAAATGCTTCATTGAAGATATAAAATGAATTGAAATGCTTAATAAAAGAGGTCATTTATTTTTATTGTAAATAAATAAAGAAGCATTTAGGGATGGTTAAACACCCTTAATTTTAAAATGTCTTCTAGATTACAAACCTAGGTGTAAGATGAAAATCTTTGACCATAAACATAAAAGTTAGGAATTGTTATGTATCATTTTATGATCAAATTCTGATGACAAGAATAATATACTATTTGTAGAAAATTAACACAGAAAAAGAGTGAAACATAACAAACAAAATGTAAAATATGGCATAAAATTTCTTCACTTAGAGATTAGCATTCTTAACATTCTGACATATGTACGTCCATGCATGGTTAAAGCTCTTTTGCATGCCCACCCCTTAAACAAGATTAACTGTGCTTTTCTACTTTCTTCATTAAAGCTACAGATTGATTGATGTGCAGGGAAAGATAAGTTCTCATAAATGTTAGACTACTTTTTACTATATGGGGCATTCTTCTGCTATCAGTTGAATAATAGTCATACTAAAATCAGTTTTATTTTTATCAACTATTAGTGCCATCATATCATAATCAAATTAATTTTGCTTAAGAAAATGTTTTACAAAGCAATTAAATAAGAATGTAAAACTATTGTTTTTCACCATGGAAACAAAGTGGATATTTTGGAATGACTAGATTTTAATGATTCGCTTTGAAAAAACCGAGTTGATAATTCAGGAGACACTTGCAAAGGATCGGAACATACAGGGTAAACCTGGAGTCTGTCGTCAGACTGTTTCATAGGTTTCCAAGTTCAACAAAGGAACAACCTAGGTCTCTAAATTATAGATGATAGGTTATTATATTAGTTTTTTATGGGAAAGAATCTTGGATATCAACAGATAAGGTCTAATTAATGACCCCAAATAAGAGAAGAGTGACAAAAATAATGGAACCGTTTTATCCCTCAACACTTTTCTTCTCGGAAACTTTCCACCCAGTCGGCTCTAGCCTTCCACAGGGCAGTGGGAAGTACCCGCTCCAGCCCACTCTAGACATCCTGTCGCAGCGAAGGGGAGGAAACAAACAAGACACTGAGTAGCAATTGTGAAGTTCACAGATCAGAGGCAGACTCACTAAAACACTGAAGCTATAGGCTTTCCCTCTCCTACACGTGCCTGTGAAACACATTCTCAAAGGCCTTTCCCAGGAGCTCCTTTTACTCGGTAATGCTATCTGGCTAGCAAGAAAAAAAAAAAAAAATGGTACTAGGTACCAAAAGGCAAAAGCACAGTTTGAAGAGCCAGAGTTGCTAATCAAATTGACTAGCCACAGGTGCCTCCTTAGATCTTTGAAACAGATAATAATAGAGAAGACTTTATTGCTATTAATAAATTATCCATTTTGATGTATAATCTTTTGTTTTTCTTCTATCTTTCCCGATATTTAGAATTTGTACCTTTTTTTCTTGAGAAAGGAAATAACTTTATCAATTTTATTGTTCTCAAAGTAATCATTTCTGGTTTCATTGATTATTTTTGTTTTGTTTCCCATTTGAGGATTTATACTCTTTATCGTTTCCTTTCTCCTGTTTTAGTTTTAATTTATTTTATAAAAATTTCTTAAGATGGAACCTTTATCCATTGATTTAAGACCTTTTTTCTTTTCTAACATCAGGGTAGAAAGCTATGAAGTCCTTCTGAACAAACACTGCTTTAGTAGCCGCCCATAAATTTGGGTTTTATGTAAATTTGTTTTAACTCTGTTTAAAATACAGTACTTGTAGTTCCACACGTGTGTGTGTGTGTGTGTATGTGTGTGTTTAATTTCTTCAGTTTATTTAATAGACTTATACAGTTTATCTGTTTCTTGTTTAGTGAGCTTTGGTAGTTTGTCAAAGGTATTGTCATATATTAAGTACTATCACTGCATAGCAAATTACTTTTAAATTAGCAACTTAAAAACAACAGATATTCATTATCTCAGAGAATTAACTGGGAGTTGAGCTCAGGGTCTTTCATAAAGTTGTAATCAAGCTGCAAATAGTGCTACAATTCTTTCAAGGCTCCAATGGGCCTGGAGAATCTGCCTCTAAACTAATGCACAGGATTATTGGTGGTTCTCAGTTTCTCACTGGTCGGAAATTTCCATCAATCAGAAGCCTCTGTCTCTTATGTGGACCTTTGCAAAGGCTGCCTAAGTGTGGTAGCTGGTCTCTCCCAGAAAAAGGAGGGAAAGGTGGAGGAGGAGAGGAAGGGAGAGAGAGGAGGGGATATCTCAAAAGGTATGATCTCCAGTGTTTTATAGTTCATTTTTGTAACTGACGTACATCGCTTCTACCATATTGGTCACACAGATTAATCCTGGATTACAGTGTGCAACTTAAATTATTACTGTATCCTTAATATAAATATTGTCCTAATTCATGTAAATTGTGAAAACATTACATTTCTTTCCGACTGAGAACTTCATTTTAGCTTAGTTTTTTTGTTGTTTTTTTTTAATCTTTGAATCACCAGAAAATGTGCTTGTTTTTCTGGCTCTTAAAACAATATTCGTGCTGGATATTGATTTTTAGATTGACATGATTTTGGTTGTTATTGCTTATTTTCCTTTCATTACTTTAAAGATCCCATTTCTTTGCCTTCTGGTATGTGTTGCTTCTGAGGAGAGGTCTGTCATTATTTGTAATTTCCTTTTTATGTAATGTGACTTGACATTTTTATGACAACTTGTAAGCTTTACTCTTTACCCCTGGCTTATAAAGTGATCTATGATGTCTGCTCATTTGTTTGTATATTACCTGGATTTCACTGAGCTTCATAAAAATGCACTGATGTTTTCCCCCAGTTTACGAAATGTCCAGATATCACTTGTTTTCAAATGTTGGTTCAGGCTGTTGTTCTTTATTGACTTTTTATTCAATCAACATTTTCATGTTAAACCTATTCATTAAGTCTATATATTAAACTAAATATTAAACATGTGTATTAAACTTCCCTTATCAGATATTTGCACTTCTTGAATTTATATGTTCCTACATTTATTTTTCTTTTCTAAAATACCTTGTTTCTTCACTCATTTTATCCATTTTTTTTTTCTTAAGTATTCAATATATTTGAAATATATTTTTTAAGTCCTTGACCACTAATTTCAACACCTAGGTCATTGCAGGGTCTAAATGAATTTAGCTTAAAAAATAATTTTATGTCACATTTTTTTCACAACTTAAAATTTTTGTTTTATGCTACAATTTTTCATATGACCTAAACTTTTTCCTTTATACTGTACACTTACATGATACACTGAAGATATCTGTAATTAGATTTAACAGTACTGAGTTTTGTTCTGATAGCTAAATCAATGACCAATGATCTCAGTTCTTTCAGACTTGATTTATTATTTGTTAGATCTGATATATTTTTAGTTTTACCTTAGTCCTATAGTATATTAATTAGGGCAGGGTACAGACCTTACTGTTTGTCTTTTCTGAGTTCTTAACTAATTCCTCAGTGAAATAAACCCATTCTAGTTGAGCCAGAATTCCAACATCCGTCAGTTCTGCTTAAACGCAAGTATCGCTACTCTGTTCTCAGTGTCACGGTGGCTAGTCTTTCATATTTTATTGAAATCTACCTTGCTTATGCACAGATCAGACATGGGACAGGGCCATGCAGAATTCCGAGTGCCCATTAGGCGCACATCTTTCTTTCATGTCCCAACTCCAAGCTGCACAAACAGCACCGAATTCTGATTTGCACCTTCTCCACTCAGACAGCCTTGCTCTGCTAGCACCCACGTCCACGTGCCACAGCCAGGGGACACGGGGAACTCACATCATGGATTTGCTTTGTCAAGGACTGCAGTCCTTCACGGTCTGCTGCTTAATACCTGAAAAAAGTTCCTTTTATATTTTGATCAGTTTTATAATTATTTATGTTGGGGCACATCCAATATCAGATATTTGTTCGTGGTCTAAATGGTGCACAAAATATCCCTTGTTGAATGATTTAACAAAAATTTAGGATTTACAAATGCATGTACTATAATTTTATTGCACATTTGTTGAATGAATGAATGAATACATCCTCACTGTAGGCATAATCTATTGCTACAATAGTGCAAAGGCCCTAAACCCAGTAATTTAATGCAGCTCTGGTTCATGACTTGGCTATTTTTAATTCATCATTTGCTTTTTCCAGAAGGTTCACATAGTCATAAATATAATGTCAAATTTTAGTTCTATCTAGAAAAGCTATTAAAAGATAGATTTTTGTTTTAAAATAGTATAAAAAAGAAACAAAAAAACAAACTTCGTCACCTCTAGATTTTCTCATAAGAAGTATATTGAAACTAAACAATACGATTGCACATTTCAGTCATTTTATGTTTCAAAATCATAATCTTTCAGTAAAACAGTGTGAAAATAATTAAAATTTGTACTTCATTTTAAAAAAAATAATAAACTTTCAGCTTATCACTTTAGACCACAAAAATTGATATTTAAATAATTAAAAAACACACTCTTTTGGTAAATAAGACATAATTTGGTGATTGTATGAGCCATGGATTTAATGATAGTATTTGAAAATCACTTTCTCTACTTCTTTAATTAATCCTGTTTAATTCTAATTTATGCATCATGATTACTGAGATCTAGGAAAATATAGAATGGACTTTAACTGTTGAGCCCTAATTAATAATTAAGTTGCACAAGGGGAAACAAGACAATTTATTCTGACAAGTAATATTACCTGTCTCCCAGATCACCCTGTCTTGTCGGAAGAACCTCAGTCCCAAAGACTTTATTTCAAATATATTGCGTTTGAAATAACAGCAGGGACTTCCGGCCTTCTCAGGACACCTTGTTTACTATCTAGTGTCATGCTTAATGATCAACATGAAAGTTATTGCTTCCAAATCACCTTAATTAGGATTGCAAGCACTTTAAAAAGTTCCTTTCAAAACCTCAGATCACATAATTACATTGCCTTCACATATTGTGATTATGTAAGGTTCTTGTAGTAAAACATCATAATAACATTTTCAGACATCTTGCATTTTTAAAGGCAGATTTTCTTATCCACAGTTCTTCCTGTGAGTACACTGTGTCCTCCACTCTCCAAGCTAATAGAGTTGATTGAACTAGAACAGGGCAACTAAACCCAGTAATGCAATGAATAGGCTAGTCTATAGCTATGGGACAGCCCATTACATAATGCTGTGCCCAAAATAAGACAATCTGGTTTAACTGAATTATCCTTCAACTCTTAACTGAGGAGTAGAGAGTGTTGTTTTATATGAATTATCTTAGATTTTTAAAGTAAACTCCATACTGAAGCAAAAAATATACAGGGAAATATACCAATCATGTTTGCAGCTTGATAGAGTTGCACAAGGTGAACCAAACGTTAACCACAATTATGAAATGGAATATTCCCAACACCAAAGTTCTCTTATGATATTTTTCAGTCACTAACAACTCACCGATAAAACCACTATTCTCACCTCTATACCATAGATTATTTTTCTTTATTTAAAAAAAATTTTTTAAATAAAAGAAATCATATTTATTTGTTTTGACCTAATATATTTTGCTTACTATGCTACTTGTGAGGTTCATCCATGTTATATCAATAATACATTTTTGCCCTGGCTGCTTGGTTTAATTGGGTGGAATGTCATCCAGTACAGCAAAAGGTTGTGGGTTCGATCCCTGGTCAGGGCACATACCTAGGTTGTGGGTTCAGTCCCTGGTCAGGGCACATACCCAGGTTGTGGGTTTGATCCCTGGTCAGGGTTTGTACTGGAGGCGGCCAATCAATGTTTCTCTTTCACATTGATATTTTTCTCTCTCTGCCTTCTTCCCTTTCTCTCTAAAATTCAGTAAAAACATGCTCAGGTGAGGATTAAAATACTAATAATAATACTAATAATAGTAATGGTACATTTAAAAAAATCTTTCTTTTATAGCATTTTATTTTATGGAAATTCCCAAGTTCATTCATGATTTCTTGAAATATTCACAATATATTTTTATAATGGTAATATTTATATACATAATACATTCCATTTGGTAAATAGTCTAACAAGTATAGTAATGTGAGTAGAATTTCCAGTTTATAGATTATGTATAAATATTCTGCTAGATTTGTTAATGCCTATATTAGTTTCCTATTGTTGTGGTAACAAATTACTACAAACTTAGTAATATAAGATAACATATCATTGTTCTTTCAGGGTTCTGGAGGTCAAAAGTCTAAATTCAAGGTGCCTGCATTGCTTCTAAAAATTTCAAGGAAGAATTGTTTCCTTGCCTCTTCCCGCTTTTAGAGGCTGTGTACATTCCTGGGCTCATGGGCTTTTCTTTTTTTTTTTTTTAATTTTTCTTTGTTGATCTGAGACAGAGGAAGAAAGAGGGAGAGAGAGAGAGAAACATCAATAAGAGAGAACATCAACTGGCCGCCTCCTGCATGCCCCCCACTTGGGACCAGGCCCACAACCTGGGCATGTGTCTTGACCCGGAACCGAACCAGTGACATTTTAGTGTATGGGTCAGTGCTCAATCTCTAAGCCACACTGGCCAGGCATCGTCGTCCTTTCTTCATATCACTCCAACTTATTTCTTCCATCATTACATCTTCTATCACTGACTTTGATGCCCGTCTTTCTAGTATAAGGACCTTGTGGTTACACTGGCCTTGCCCAGATAATCAGAGATAATCTCACCGTCTCAAAGCCCTCAGTTTATTTACATCTTCAAAGTCCCACTTGCCATAAAATAACTTATCAGAGGTTCTTGGGTTTAGGACATGGACAGTATTGTGCCAAACACATTATTTAAGAAGAGATGAGTAAAACCCCTAAATCTTAGGTCTCAGTGGTTTTGATCACTCTTAGAACACAGGCATTAGATCAACTATGTGTTGTGTTTTGGCCTGGGGCTGCCCTTGCTCTTCTGTTGGAATCCAGGAAGGTAGAATGTTCCTGCCACTGTGTGTGTGTGTGTGTGTGTGTGTGTGTGTGTGTGTGTAAGTGTGAATGCTAGTTATACAGTGCTCTAGTTGTTTTTGGTGGCTCTCACACATTCTTTTAGGGTAAACTTCTTAGGATGATTTATTTAATATCCACAAACTAAAAGATATAAATTGAAATCAAGTAACATAAATAAAGGATAACAGATTTATTAAGCCACTTTTCAGAAATCAATGAATGCAAAACTCCACGGTATAACGGTATCGCTTCATGGTTATATTTAGTTCTCATGTTGATGACTGTTTACTATAAAAATTTTTTTTGCTAATAATGTATAGCTAAAATACAATTGTACTTCAAAGCAATTAACATGCATGGCCTTGGGAAAGCCTAGGGGAGAAAAAAAGGAAAATATATTTTTAAAATAACATAAAGGTTAAGTTGATTTTTAAAATGTAAATTTTATCTTTATAATAAAGTGGGTTAATTTGTGCTATATGTTTAGCATATGTAAGAACTAATTTATATTAAATAATTATACATTGGTACCATGCCATTATATTTTGTCTCCAATCTGATTTGCTTTAGTTGTTTTTTGTAGTGAACTAAATTTCAGATTATTCAGTTGTTAGTATCTGCAATCAGAGGGGGCAAATAAAGGCCAATTTGAAGGTACTTGTTATATATTAAATTGCATATATTTCATTTTTAATAACAAGGTAATACTCTTTTTGATATTGTATCATGAGATGTTATGACTGACAATTAAAAAAAATTCTTTATAGCCCTGGCTGGTTGCTCAGTGGTTAGAGCACTGGCCTGCGAACCAATGAGTCCAGGATTCGATTCCAGTCAAGGGCATGTACCTCCACTGAGGTTTGTCCCCAGCCCTGGTTGGGTTCATGGCGGGGATAGCTGGTTGATGTGTCCCTCTCACATCGGTGTTTCTTCCTCTCTCTTTCCCTCCCATTCACTCTGTCTGAGGATAAATGAAAAAGTGTCCTTGGGTGAGGATAAAAAAGAAAAAAATTCTTTATATACCAGTGAATGGAATGATGGTTATCCATTTCATCACCTATATCTTACTGACTATAATTCCCTGTTTCTTAGAATTAGTGTGCCTTCAGGAAATCATTCTTAGTGTTTCATTCCAATAGGTGGCAGGCTTACGTGGAGCATCTGGCTTGCTACCAGAAGGAACCTCTCAGTCCTAAATCTGCAGTAAAACAAGTCAGAATGAGCTCTCAAGCAATTATGAACTAAAATGAGCTCACATTTTAATACATTAATTGCCACATTAAGATGTGGTATTGACTTAATATTTTAGGTACTTATATTTAGTGAATTCAATTAGTATATTCAGGAAATCTGTCTGTTTTTAGATAAAAGTTATTATGTTTTATTCAGTCTTTATAGAGTACTAATGTAACAAGGGTTTATTTAATATTTATTTCTGTACACTTCACCAAATGTTAGTTAAGTGAAAAAACTACTTTATAATGTAATTTGTCTTAAACTGGTATCTCTGCTCCCATTTTTCTACTGGACAAGTTTGGGGTAAACAGAACCTAGTTTTGGAAGTCATCATTACATATATACACAAATATTCCATTTTTCTTCCCTTCTGTGACAAAGAAGTCTATATGGTTCTCATTTCCTGTTTAGCTGAGTATGTTCTTAACAGGCCAACACCCTTGCAGAAAACAACTACAAAATTTGTACAATTTACTCTAAACTACCTAAAGGTGCTGGGAAGTGAACAGAAGTAGTCAGATTCTGGGAGACAGTAGACACTTGAATGAAGAGATTAATGTGCAGTCTACTCTATCATTATCCCCCCCCCCCTTTATTTGTCATGTCCATGACATGCTGTAGTTATTTTCTGCTGGCCAGCCACAACTTTGAGGATTCAGAGTCTTTTTAGAACAAAAGCAAGAGGACAAAGATTTGGACAACTATAGCTACTAAGATATAAGTGGAGCTTGGCTAGTGTGGTTCAGTGGATTGAGCATCATTGTCCCATGGACTGAGAGGTCCCAGTTCAATTTCTGGTCAGGGCACATGCCAGGGTGGGGACCACATACAGAAGGCAGCTGATCAAAGTTTCTCTCTCATGTTGCTGTTTCCACCTCTACCTTCCTCTCTCTCTAAAAAAATAAGTAACAACATATTTTTAAAACAATAGTACAAAGTAGAGAACCAAAGAAAGGAGCCAGATTTCAATATGTAAATACTGCACAAATCTTTGCTGACCCAGTGCCATCACGCATGGGCACACTATCAACAACCAGCCAAGGAAACAATGGAAGGACTAAACTAAGATATGAGTTTCTATATAAGACAGAATTTTTAGTTTGTTTATAACTTAGTGAAATAAAATGGGAGAAATTGAGTAGGATCTAAAGCTTATACAGTATAACATTCAGGATATTATCTAAAATTACTTGACACATAAAGAACCAGGAAAATGTAGCCCATTCTTAAGGGAAAATAAAATGAATGGGATAAAAGTCCTGATACTTTAGAATGATCAGAGAAAGAATGTCAAATAGATATTATAACTCCAGGATGCTCCCTGAGATAAAGGAAAATGTGTTTGTAATGACTAAGAAGATAGAAAATATCAGCCCAGAAAATTTTCTTTAAAAATAAACAAGATGAACTGATAAATATAACGCCTGAAATATAAACATTACTAGATAGGCTTAATAGCAAACAGGAGGTGTCAGTAAAGAGAATCAGCAGACCTGAAGATAATTCAATGGAAACTCTCCAATGTGAAAACAGAAAAAGGGAAAAAAATAAATAAAAAAATGAAAAGAGCTACAGCAATCTGCAGGACAGTGTCAAAAATCCAACACATGCCCAGGACCATCACAGTCAAAATACTGGAAACCAAAGATAAATAAAACATCTTGAAATTAGCCAGAGGAAAATTACTCTGTATACTGGGAACCACAATTCTAATGACTACACATTTTCCATCAATAACAGCAGAAGCCGGAAAATGGATAGCCTCTTTAAACTATTGAAAGAAACAAAATTGCAAATTCTAAATTTTATATTTAGCAGAAAAGTATGTTTCCGGAATGAACATAAATAAATGCTTTCAGGTAAAGAAAAATTGTGGCCAGCAGACCTGTAATACAAGAAATACTTGAAACAGTTTTTTCTGGTTGAAGGGAAATGATACTAATGAGATACTTTGATATTCACTGGCCAAGCTCCACTTTGTATAAAGCAATAAGTAGTATTATCTCAGGAAAATAACTGGTAAACTAAAAATATATTTTCCTCTGGGTTTTATTATAAAACTGTGGTATTATAAAACAAAAAATATTGCCATTGAGTTTATTTACATTGTATCTGAAGCATCACAGGTGGGTTCAGGATGCCAAACGGGCCTGCATGGTTTCAAGTTTGCATATTTAACTCTTAGAAGACTGAGAGAAGTTAAAAATATATATTGTAATTACTAAGTAAACCACTGAAAGTCAATTTAAAGAGGTACAGTTAAACTCCCAATAAATAAAGCGTACTTTCAAAATATATTCAAATAATAAAAAAAAAGGAAAAGAAATAATTTAAAAAAAAAACAAAACAAATAAACTAGTAACTTTAAATATAGTAATTTCTATAATAATAGTAATCTTTTTTGACTTCACATTTTAATTAAAAGGCAGAATTTGTCCAAAGAGATGAAAGAGCAAAGCATCTCTATTTTTGGCCCTACTTGTAGTTGTATAAAATATGGCGAATACTGGACAATAAAATGCAAGCAGAAATGATGTAGATCACTCTGAGCTCAGGTAGTAAAAAACTCAGCTATCCAGGTTTTTGCTTCTCCTGCCAAAGATGTTCTGGAGGATATCCAGTGAGGAAATGTTGGAGTCCTCAGCTTAGATTTCTGAATCTCTGTTTGAAGAAATTGCCCTAGGGTATTACCTGGACCCGCAGGAAAATTTGAATGAGACATAACAAACATTTGTTTGACTAAACATTATTTATGTTTGTTAGAATAACATATCCCGTTCTACTCTACCCAAGAGAAACTCAAGTGAAGTTTGTTAAACTAATATATTATTTATGAGTCTTTCAATTGAAATAATTTACATTATGTGATAAATAGTTTTTGATACACAAACAATTTTGATAAGAGTAAAATTTTGAGAATGTTTAACATAAAAAATGCACAGATTTTAAAGGTTTGCTGAGTTAAAAAGACATAGAGACAAAAATAACATGAAACCAATTAAGTTTTTAGCTATGTGTATATGTTAATTTTCATGTGCATTACTGGGTCAAATCTATCCATCTACAAGTATTCGAGACATCAAGTTTTACCGTTCTAAACTAAATATATCTTCCTGAAAGATTTTTTTCAACATGATTCATTCTTAAAGGTGTGATCTAAATATTGGAATTAAAAGACTACTGAAGAAGAATAAAGAATGAGAAGATATTCATTGTGAATTTACCTAAAACTATAAGTATGAATTACAGAGATTAAAATAGAATAAGTAAAACCTATCACAATAGGTTTTGTAAAAGTACTCACCTCATAGTGATATTATAGGTAATTCGTAGTAAAACTAAAGAAGTTATAATTTATTCTACAAATTTAATAATAACTCCGAACAAAATGAATACTAAGTAACTGAGATTTAAAAATGTTAAAATTGATAATATGGAAATGGAAGGTGGCACTTTAGTTTATTCTTTAATATTTCTAAATTTCTTATTTATGTTTTTAAAAATCTATTTCAACAAAATGTATGTAAAACAAATGAAAAATTAAATTTCAGCAAAGCATTTTAAAATGCATTTCTCAAAGTTGTTTATCTCTAAAACGGTTAAGACTCTTCAGAAGTGTAGTTCTAAAATGGAATAATACAGAATATTTTATCCATGTGAAAATTATCTATACCGTAAGTAGACTAATACAATAGGAAGCTATGCCCTCCCCTTTTCCTATTAACTAGCTCTTTGCAGACATTGTCTTTCTCTACAATATCTAGCACCTATGCTGGTTAATACATCAATATTTGTGTTTGTTCCCTTAAATTTGTATTTGTGTTTTCCCTTCAACGTATTAGATCATCATCCTCAATAGCTTGAGTGTTCACTGTCCAATGAACAAATAATATGAATAGCAGATAACTAGTAGGATTGTGCACACTGGAGGAATCTAAGCAGGTAAATTATGACTTAGCAATATCAAACATAACCAGTTGCAAAAGTGACTATCACATAGTGTTTTTGTGATTAATTCACCACTCCCTCATGTCAGTAGGGCCAGAGGGTAAAGAATTTGATGTTCAAGGTATGCTAGTCTAGCATTTAAAATTATTCCTTGTGGTTTTGGATGCTTTATGGTATTCTTATTTTTAGTAATTCAAATATCAGGCTTGATGAGATGCTGGAGGGTTCCAATATTCCATGTATTTTTCTGTTTGGTGCTCACGGTGAATGGTGACCTTGATCACTGCTTTTCTTTGTGTATTTTCAATAAAAGGGCTCATGAGCCTCAAGATTATTTAGCAACAGTGACATCTCTTTCCAAAATAGATCTGACACTGTCATCAGTCATTCAGAGCAGCCCGAGCTGTTAACCTACTTTGTCTTTTCACTGGACATCAAATGCTGAAGTGTTCGAGACAGAATTTTTTCTCCTTCTCCCTCAGATACCTGCCTGCTGTCTTAAGGCATGTTGAATACAGCACCGCAAATATAATTCCGGAATAATTAGTCAGAGTTTCTTTTCTCTTCATTTCTTTGCACGTTTTACTCTCCACAGTTGGAAATAAATCCAAGCTTCTCTTAGAATTGTGGTTGCTTTTCTCTCAGGAGGTTAGGTGCCATTCAGACCGTCCACAGAGTTAGCAGGACCTGCAGTGCGCAGTGTCTCTTCCCACGTGCTGCTCGGATCCCAGGCCTCGACGCGATTTCTGTGTCCTGTGCTGCCGGGTCATCACATTTCGTGTCAGAAACATTGCCCCATGAGGTCAGACAGGCTTCCTGTTTTTGAACCTGATTCTGATAAAGCTGGTGAATTTGTAATAATGTGACTCATGGACCTCAAAACTTAGCTCCATAAATCGGAGCAGTTGGATGAATTGTCTGGTGAGTGAGTTTGCGCTGTGACGCCGAAGGATGGCCCTGATGTCCCGGTGGTAACCGGCTCTGGGGGCAGGTGGTCTGGAGCAGGGAAGTACAGCAGCAGAGCCATACGCACGGGGAGAGCACGTGGAAAGCCTCAAGCGCAGATTCACACTCTCGTGGAGTCTGGGATATTGCACGGATGGTGCTCATACTGAGTTGCGCCGGTGTGTGTATGCTACTGAGGAGAGCAGGGGAAATGGAACTGCAGGGCACCAGTTTCAGAAGGGAGATGTGAATCTGAAAACGTTGTCACAAAAAAATAAAGAAAATTGCTTTTGCTTACTTTTCCTAATGGCTGTATTCCATGTTAGATGTAATTAAATACTTATACAGTAACATTATGGTCCCTAAATGGATATATGCAATGAAGAAAACCAATACAATGAGTTATTTGCCATCATATAAACTTGTATAGAGTAAACATTTTTAACTGTTTAACCATTTGTATTAACATCATATAAATATAGTCTTATAAGACCACATCTAATAGTTCAAGAAAATATGAAGAGCACATAAAAATTAGTACAATTCAATTAAGAAGTTAAAATTATCAACAACATTCTCAAATATATATACAGGATGCCCACCCCCAAATGTAAACAGTGTGTCTGCAGATTCTATTACATCTTGAAAATGAAATGTCTTTTAGTAAACTGGCTTCATAATTATTCAAAGTTGTCTATACATTTTTTTGAATATATATATATATTCAGTACATATAATTTATTGATATCCAGTATTAAATATTAAAGATTACTCCAGAATCAAGCTATATAGTTTCATGTTTTTACATTCTTAATGATAAACTAAATGTGCATATTTTTTCATGTATGCATAACCAATGGCCATAGACAACAATGCTAGCGGGTGGGGGCAGGATGGGGAGGAGGGTGTCTAGAGGGGGAAAAGGAGAAACATCTGTAACAAAAATAAATTAATAAATATTGGAAAAAAATACATTAAAATGTACATATTTTACATAATTCAACCCTTTCTTCCATTCTTTTATACATTTCAATTAGAATGACCACAGAACATTAGCACATACCCTGGAATTAATTGGAGACCATATATTGTCCATATATATTGGGTTGTTTATAAAAATGGCATGTGGGAATATTATGCCCAATGGTACCATCAAACTGTCTCAAACATTACATACACCGATTCCTTCCACACTTGCTCATCTACTGGAAAGTCACCTACAATATGTGGGTACCTACTATACCCTACTTTTTTTTACTGGAAGTAAAGTTGTTAAAGAATCATTTTAAAATGTACAATGATGATATTTTAGTTCCCTAACTTATGAAAATATCTCTATGCTCTTTTTCAAAAATTGCCTAATTATAGAATAGTCAAGCTGGTGTCAATCAATCCATGAGCAGTCACTGATTCTATCAACACAAGCAATGGAGCCCTGGCTGGTTTTGCTCAGTGGTTAGAGTATCAGCCCGCAGACCAGAGAATCCTGGGTTCGGTTCCCGCTGAGGGCACGTACCTGGGTTGCAGTTTGTCCCTGGCTCCGGTTGGGGTCGTGTGGGTGGCAGCCAGTCGATGTGTCTCTCTCACATTGATGTTTCTCTCTCTCTCTTCCTCCCTCTCTCCCTCCCACTCTATCTGAAGATAAATGTGAAAATGTCCTCAGAGGATGAAAAAAAAAAAAAAAAAAGACAAGCAGTAGAAAAAGGTGAAGAGAGTAGACATGCAACAGCTTCAATCTACCTAAAATTACATGTCACGGTGAAGGCACACATGGCCTAGAACAAACTTCGTAACAATCAGTAGCATTCAATGGAGCATAGAACAGCAATCAATTGAATTATCCACTTTACATCAAATATTTATATGAAAAAATTGTTCAGCATATAGTATACTATAGGTAAGAGAAAATGAAGTTAGTTTATATTTTGAAAGTCTCTTTGATTTACTCTTTGATTATACAATGCTGCAAACCATTACAATGAAAATGTTTAGCAAGTTGATAGCGTGTCACTAATGTAGCAGAAGAAAGAGAGAGAGAAGAGAAAGCGGTGTCTGCATTTCCTGTGTAAGGAAATTGGCACTGGGTTGCGGTTGCCCCATCTCACCGGACAAGTTCTCTTCCCTTTCCCAGGCCCCACAGGCCTAATCCACTTACGTGCACGTCCTCTTGGCCCAGAGGCTCAGATTTGCTGCTACTGGACTAATCCATGGGGTTTCAAAGAAGTTATAATTCTCAAAGATGTAGGAAGAAAACTCAGTAGGGATTACTCAGCTTTTTAAAGAAAATGCAAAAAGAACAATAAAAATGTGTTAAGCAAACCACGTGATGTCAGGCACTGGAAATAGCAGTGTAGGAAATAAGGTCATTAACAATTATTTATTGATTCACCATTATTATCAGACACTGTAATAATCCTGTTGCTGTCTGAATTATTTTAAAAATGATCATACTAATCTTTTTCCTACTCTCAAATTTGTTTAAAGTGTGAAACCAATCAAAAATAAACAAAATCACATTTTCTATCTACAAGGCAGCAGAAGTCAGATTGTAAAGTAAAACTTTAATGGAAAATTTGCAGGCAACTTTTATTTCCTTCTAGTGCTGAACAACCAGTTTCTTTTTCTGAGATGCCTATTAGGTGTCATTTGGGATTAGTTATTGAAACCAAAGGTCAAAAATAAAAAAGGAAGGGAGAAAGAATGGAAAGGTATTAGACACATCCCTGGGAGGTGAAGAAACAGCCGAGCAACCAAGACTCCTGAGAAAAGAAACCAGGTTTATGCTAAGATTTCAGCATCGGGATATAATCGATCAACAAGAGAACGCCTTTAGTGTGAAATGATGCCGACAACTGTTCTGTCCCTCCCCCTCTATATTTTACATTTTCAGAAGAGAGAATTTTATTGTCCACTTTGAATCAGTTATTTATGCCAGATCGTTATTTGTTATCAGACGAGTTCAGATATAGAGTATAGAAATGGCAACTGAGCACCCAATGCTTCCTTTCGGGCCTTAGCCAGAGGGGCCTCACTGTAAAATAGGCGTCTAACTCAAGGCATATTTAGTGCAAATAATTTTCCTCTCTGTTTTCTTTTCTTTTTCACCCACACATATTCTGGGGCTTTGGGGGTAAAGGCACAAAGAAAGATACTTTCTAAAATAATTTTCAATACAAATGTTCAGCAGTTTTGATAACCATTGTAGTTAACCTAGTTATTAATAATAGAAAAGGAGCAAAGAGAAGGTCAAATGTTATTGGCATGTCATTTGGGCAGTTTTGCTAGGAAGCTGCAGCTTTATACTCCCCAGTATAAGGGATCCAACAAAGGGGAGATAAAAGCATGCCTAGAAAAGTTGGGGTGACACGGGGAAGAAACTTGCCTGTCAGTCATACCTGGGAATAGGTCATTTGCCAAAATATAAACTACAAGGAGACAAAATTTGAGATATTTATTCCCTAAACAAAGACGTGTATGTGCCTGGCTCTTAGTCTGTTGTGCTCGATTTCTGGCTTGCTGGGCTCTTCTGCTCCTGCTTCCTGACATTCTCGCGAGGGGTCCATGGCCATGCAGACCCCACACAATGGACTAATGGACTGCAATTAGCCTTATGCTGAACTGGACCTGGCTGCAACAGGGGGCAGCAACTCTGGACACTGGCTTTGCTTTTAGCTCTACTGAATCCCCAGCTGCACTTCGTCTAAGACTGGACTGAGGGCAATGTTACTTTGGAAGACCAGGGGTATAATTTCACCCAAATAAAAATTACTCCTTTTTTCATGCAGGTCTCTGAAAATTCTTTTTCTCCAGATATTGTAAGGACACCACCCCCAGTACTCAGTGGAAGAGATGATACCCCGATTTCTCAGAATACAGTTTCAAGAATATTAAGGCTTTATATAATTTTTATATTTTGAACATCAAGATTATGTGATATACTTGAACATGTGTTATCTGAAAATATTTACTCAATTATTTCCCCAAATCACAGTTCATTAGGTAATGACAGATGTTATGTTTTGAGACAAATGTTGAAAATACAACCCTATAATTACCAAAAAACAGAAATTGCATTAATTTATGTCTTAAATTCAATACTTTTTATTTCAGTAGAGAAATGATGTTCCAATTAAATTAGAACTAATATATAGTAAGATGTAATTCAATATGACTAAAAATAACGCCATGTTTTTTTCTTATTAATCATTATATCCAATAATCTGATGAAATACATACCTTTTAATAGCCCAAATGGAGTATTACATATTCACTAAAATCGATGGAAAATTAAGCCTCTCCTTCATTGATGATGCGTTTTTGTTATACCAACATGGAAAAATAAATCTAAGATGTTAGTGTGTGTGTGTGTGTGTGTGTGTGTGTGTGTGTGTGAGTTTCAGCTATTTAAGGTGGTTGAGTGACTTCAAGTTCTGATTTGCCATCTCAGTTATCTATTAAGATTAATTGCCTTATGCGTCCAAACAGCATCCCTCCCATAACAGCTAGATTAAAATATAATTGTTTCTTGTACCCCCCAAAACAAATTAAACAGTTTTAATAGAGAACATTTTATTTCTAAACATTGCTGTGCTATAGGAGACCAGCTCCCTCTTAAGCATAATTATTATCCCTTTCATTTTTCATTCATTAAATTGAAGATGAGATGTAGCTTACTGCCTTTCCACCTGACATTATGTAATTATTTCATGGACTAAGTCTATTTCATGTTGTTCAAAGAATATTCTGTGATGACCTAAACATATTATATCTGCACTCTCCAGTACAGTAGCTGTGAGTCACATGTAGCTTTTAAATATTTGTGAGGTGACTAGTATGACTGAAAAACTGAAATCTTCAAATTTAATAATTTTACCTAGTTGAAATTAAGTAACCATGTGTAGCTAGTGGTTACATTACTGGGCAGTCCAGGCCTATATTATTCACTGTCATAGAATTATTTGACCTCTTCAAATTCAATTTTTTTGTTTCTATTCGCTATCCGCTACTAATTCAAAAAGATTATATCTTGGACTTTAGGGTCAAAACTAATGATACTTCAGAAATCTTAGAAGAGTGTGACAGGATTTTCTAACTTCTCTCCCATTCACTATTGACAACTGACATGCACATAAGACATACACACAGACAACAGTAGGGTGAAGCCTGGGATAGAGGGGTGGGAGCAGGGAGGAGGATGTCAATGGGAGAAAACAAAGATAAATAAATAAATTAATTAAAAAAAAGACATATACACACATTTATCTTTTTTTTTTTTTTTGCAAAGTTACGCTATAAGAAAATAGCACTGTAATGATACCTTAACATGTAAATGCAGAGGTGTTTTCAGCATGATAACGGGGACTTGGACCTAGAGTTCAGGCTCTGTAAGGTCTGAAGAAGAGATTCATCTTTGCTGTCCAAACTGTGTGATGGGGGAAGAGAGGTTCCCCATTTAGAGCAAGAGAAAGGGACAGTGTATTCCCACCCTCATTTCAGTTCCAAAGAAATCCCGAAGGTTGACCCTGACAGTCCCCAGTGCCCAGACTTGTGGAGGGAAGAGGAGCTTTGGGCTTTCTCCCTGACGGTGGTGTGCATCAGAGCAACGAGGGCGGACTGAGAGCAAAACTCAACTCACAGCCAAGAACTCGCCAGCCCGTGTGTGCCTCCAGCTGTGGAATCCAGCAGAGGATTCTTCTGAACCTCCAGCTGCTGACGTCAGATGTAAAGACAGGGGGAACTTAGTTCATCTATTAATGAATAAAACAAACTGCAACCTCTACTTTTGTAGCTGGTCTTGGGGACACACATAAAACCTATTATATTCCTCTTGGTTAAACATTTCTAATCATTTTTTTTATTTCCCTGACACTAAACAGCTGGATTAAGTGGTTTATCTGGTACGTTGACCCAGACCCTCAACCCTCAGTAGTTTGAGTCATGACTCCTCACATCCTTTTCAGATCATGGCTGGTACATGTATTGTGTTACCATCAAAATTGATCAGAATACAAAAAGATGCACCAATAATCACCTGGGCATCAAAGGTATTATTTCTTGCTCTCAGTAAGTAACTGTAGACTTAATTCATCCTGATGGTCAGATCAATTACCCCGTCATGCTTGTCTCTTGGCAATTAAAGAGCACAAAATGACAGAGTTGCAGCTCATGCCCCTAATGGAAGATTACCCTCTCTGGGAACCTAAATATCTAGGTCTGCAGTATCTAGAGTCATGGAGATGAGCAGCACAATTTTCCCAAGGGAGACACAGAGAGAAAGGTAAGCAATGTCACTCTGATACTTACCCCTTGGTCCCAGGACCCACATATTCTACGTTTTGGAAACTCATCACTATATAATAGTTATCAATTTAATTTGTCCCGCACTATTGCACTGTATACTCACACAATATCTTCTTCAAGCAGTTCCTCAGTTGTTTCTTTCAAATGTCATTCTGTCATTCTCTCAGACTGAACGTTTTTTAGGTAGCACAAAAAACAATATGATCAGTAAATCCAATGATTATGGGTCTCCTGAATTTACTGTGAAATGGGTCGTTTGGTCAAACTCAATGCCATATTAGATCCTGTGTCAATGGTTCAAATACTCCATGGGTCCTCGGATAATAATGATGGCTTAGTCCCTGAAGACAGGAAAGAAAACACATATCTGGGAGGTGGATTAAGTACTATCAAGACAAGTTGCTGCCTCTTCTAGAACATACAGCATCAGTATAATCAACATGCAGTCAATTGACTGACTGGTCTCTGAGAGAGATGGAACTTCATCAGGGTTTAACATGTCTGTATTGCTGCTAGTTTACATATTAGTCTGGGGTGGTATCTAAATGATTTTATGTTGAAACACATATTATGAGGGACATGAATACCTCCATCTGTGACAGCACAGCTACTGTCTTCCCTCTAGCCGTACACCAGAATTGAGTGGCCAGTGAAAGAATCTAGTAAATGTCAACTCACTTAGTTTTTTGTTCTCTGCTTAGTGCCTCTGGTTGGAATTACTATGAAAGACAACAATCTCTACACACTGTATAGTTTTCTGTAAGTTACCAACATGCCTCTTTTCCTAGACTCCTTTTTTACTGACTTTCCAGTCTTCTCCTTCAAGGATCCTCAACAACCAGCCTAGCCATTCACTGTTGGTTATAAATCTGTATATAGTTTTACCTCAGTCCACTTTTTCATTCAGAATAAAACTGGGTATAGCACTTGACCATAAGCCTTTTCACAGAATTTCTACCCACCACTATTTTTTAGGACCACCTGTGAGTACAGTTTTATTTAATCTATTTTTTCTTTACTGATTTTTAGAGAGAGAGGAAGCTGAGAGAGAGAGAGAGAGAGATAGAAACTCCGATGAGATAAAACATCAATTGGCCACCTTCTGTATGCCCCCTACTGGGGATTTGCCCACAACCTGGTCATGTGCCTTAATTGGGAATCAAACTGGTGATCTCTGGGTGCATGGGTCAACACTCAACCACTGAGCCACACTGGCCAGACTTGAGTACAGTTTTAGCACTAGAATCCATTTTGACCTTTCCAAATTATCAAGTTTATCATATATGGACCAACATTAGCCTATTCCTCTTTCTTCAACAGGCTATAAAAACTTTATGCAACTGTAGGCTTGAGCAGAGTTGCAACATTGTGGCAACATCAGAGTTTGAGATGATTTATCACACAGCTTATTTGTGCCCTTTGGACTATACTTGCCTAAAGCTGCATGAATTACTTTCATCTCCTCATGAATTACTCCTGGTACCTTGGTTTTTGTCACATAGTCACTTCTTGTTCAAGGACAAGTGCTCCATCTCTATCAGAGCCAGAACGTTGTCTCTTAATTTGTAAAGAGTAGCAGGTATACACAAACAAGGAAATATTACTTAATCTTAAAAAATTAAATTTTGATACATGCTACAAAATGGTTGAAGCCTTCTTCAAATTTTGCTAAGTGAAATAAGCCAAACCCAATAGGACACATGTTGCATGATTCCACTTATATGAGGAACTAGAGTGGTCAAAGTCATAGACACAGAAAGTAGCATGGTGGTTGCCAGGGGATGGATGGAGGATAATGGAGAATTATGGTAATGAGTAGAGTTTCAGTTTAGGAAGATAAATGTTCTGGAGCTGTGTGGTAATGGCTATACAAGGTGGATGTACATATTGACACTGAACTGTAAACTTAAAAAATGGTGAAAATGTTAAATTGTTAAAATGTTTAAATGTTAAAATGTTAATTGTTCCAATATAATCATTGGAAGCTGCATGGTTCAAGAGGTAGAATATAAATCTAAAGGAGTTCCCAGAAGATATATCATGTAAGGTCTTAATAAACCACAAAAACCTAATTTTTTTCACCTGGCCAGTATGGCTCAGTGGTTGAGCATCGACCCATGAACCAAGAGGTTGTTGGTTTGATTCCTGGTCTGGACATATGCCTAGGCTGTTGGCCCAATTTTCAGTCCTAGGACATGGACTCATTTTCAATCAATTGATTTTAAAGATACACTCTTGATTCATTTTTATGGCATATCTGGAGCAATACTGTTTGTCAGCAGGTCTTAATAATTCCATGTTTTATTAACAATCACCAGAACTCTCTGTGGTCAACCTTAGTGGCCACTCCAAACTATCCAGTCATTATAATTGTGACCATTGGTTCTGATGGTTAAGAACTGGCACCTGATCATTAATTTCTTAGAACTGTATTATTCTCATTGTAATTAAGGAGCCTACTATTCTAGTTCCTTGTGTGATCTGCTCACATAATCATTGTAATGATGCATCAGTGAGGTAATGACTCTTTTCCCCATTTTATCAATGATGACATCGAGGCACAGAGAGTTTGTGAAATGAGTTATGTTTGGTCAACAGTATTTTCATGACAAAATACCTTAATAAATGTTCATCAAGATTATTATGAATACAATTTAAGAAATTGCTGATATCTCAAGTGAGATTTTCATTCTTCTTTATAAAGATATAATTAATACAGATCCATGTACATCATTCCTGGTGTCCTTGATGAAATTTTAAGGTAAATGCTAAGAATTAACAGTTAAAAGTGATTTATTTCATGGAAATGCCAGAAGTTATTCTGCTAGTGTCTTTTTTTTTATAGTTTGTTTTACTGAGTAAAACCTGTTACTTTCAAGTGGCAACAGAGCTTAAAAAGGCTTAAAAGTGATTGTGAAGAACAAGAAAGCAACTTTCCCAATTGACTTATAAGACCTTAGCCATAGTCATAATCTCATTTGTGGTTCACCCTGCTGTTCATTGTTGTGCTCTTATAGTCTGAAATCCCGTAAAGCAGAACCTTGGAAAATAAATGGCAGAGTCACTTAAGTACAAATGGATGAATGGTTATTATATAAACCAGATATGAGATAAGCTCAAAGAAAGCTCTGAGGAGTTAAGTATCAAATAGGTCAAAGAAGCAACCCCATCCACATAGGAAATAAATTATATTATCATATAAATTAATCAAAATATCTAAAATTTAATATGAATATATCAAATATAATTTTACATATACTTTATATATAAATATATCATATGCAACTTAGATATAATTTATTTTATATGCATATGTGTGTGTGTGTATATATATATATACACACATATGTACGTATATTTCTAAGCAAAGGATGAACAGGCTTCCTGAGACTGAGGCCCAGGAGAGTGCTGGATGAGGAACGAGGGTCCAGCAGCTGAAGGAGGTCTCTCTAGGCAGGTGTGACATTGTCCTGGACACAAAGGACAGATGGAACATAGTAACTTTATAGGCAGCAACCAGCTTGCTGTGGCTAAATTGGAAGCTGCATGGTTCAAGAGGTAGAATATAAATCTAAAGGAGTTCCCAGAAGATATATCATGTAAGGTCTTAATAAACCACAAAAACCTATTTTTTTTCACCTGGCCAGTATGGCTCAGTGGTTGAGCATCGACCCATGAACCAAGAGGTTGTTGGTTTGATTCCTGGTCCGGACATATGCCTAGGCTGTTGGCCCAATTTTCAGTGGAGGGCATGCAGGAGGTGGCCAATCAATGTTCTCTCTCATGGATGTTTCTATCTCTCTCTCCCTCTCCCGTCCCCTCTCTCTAAAATCAATAAAAATAAATAAATAAAACATTATTTTTTTTTCCTGAAATAAATTTAGATTCCTTGGATAATTGTAAACTGCATGCTGTGTGTTCCACACTGACTTTTTTTTTTGTCCTCACCCAAGCACACTTATTTTCAGACAGAGCAGGAGGGAGAAATGGAGGAAGAAAGAGAGAGAAACATTGATATGAGAGAGACACATCGACTGGCTGCCACCCACACGACCCCAACCCAAGGCCAGGGACCAACTGCAACCCAGGTATGTGCCCTTAGTGGGAACCAAACCCGGGACTCTGGTCCATGAGCCGATGCTCTAACCGCTGAGCCAAACGTGCCAGGGTCACACTGCCTTTTTAAATGATTACTTTGTTGTTAGTATAAAGAAAAGGCTGGCAGCATATAAAACTAAAAAAACACCCAGGAAAATAATCATTTGGAAGATGCTTAAGATAATACTGATGATGCTGAGAATAAAAACAGTAAATATTATTTAGTGCAAGGCCATTTCTAAGTGTTGTATGCATATTAACACATGTAGAAGTGCTGAACTATTATAATATATGCTTTTTAAATTTTATTAAAATTTGTGATACATTTTCTGATATTTTCCTGATTATTCCTGTTTACAGATGATAAAACTTAGGATGGAGTGTCTGAACACAGCCACTGGGACAGAGTCCAAATGCAACCAAAATATGATAATGCCACTCAGACAGACCCTGAGGAACCCAGAAGGATCTAAGAAAATCAAGCAAAGTAAAAATTTCTATAATTAATCTAAATTATCTAGTTCATTAAATTGTCATTACCACTCTGCTTTTTAATAGAAGTGTGTAGTGTAATGCCCGTATTTTACACGCTTTCTCTTATTCCCGTGGTGCCGGCATCTCTTAGATCCTTATCAGCTTGCTCTACTGTAGTAGCTGCTGGGACCCCCGTTCTGCCTCTTGGGACAGACAGTGGCTTGTCCCAGAGGAAAGCTGACTCTGACCTGGAAGCCATAATATGATTAGCTCAGCCAATCCCCTGAGTTGAGTTTTCTCTTCTTTAATAACAAGTATGTTTCTTCTCCCCTCTTCCCATCCATGATTAGCTAATACCACTTTCTCAGTTTGAAAAAAAGGAGAGAGCATGGTCTCTTCAATAGATGATGCTGGGAAAACTACAGAGCCACATGCAAAAGAATGAAACTGGGCTTTGGAAAAATGGCGGCAGAGTGAACGGAGCTGCACAGACCGTCTCCCAGAACCAAACTGGAATTACAACTATAACACAGACAAATCGACGGGAAAAACCAACAGAAAAGCAGCTTGCGAGGACCATACACCAAGGGACACTGACTCCATCCCGGTAGGCTTGCGAAGGCGCGAGACGGGGCTGGGAGCCCACGGTCGGCAGCTCGGCAGCGGCCTCAGCTGGGAGCAGCGCCCTCGGGTCACACTCCCAGGCGGCCCCACAGCACAGCCGGGACAGAGGCTGAAACAGCCACAGCCACTCACCTTGGGCTCCGGCGGAGGGAGGGCAGACTGGACTGGAACTGTGTCGGGACACTCGGGGTTTGGAGGGCTCTCGGAGCTTTGGCTGAGTGCAGCCACTCAGGACGGTGGCCACATTGCTCCTTCCCAGGGCTCTGGGGAGAGGCAGCAGCCCCCCCTCGGAGATCCAACCCCACCCTGTGGGCCATTGAAGTGTTAATTGAGGCTCACTAACTACCAGCATCTGCCCCACCCTCGTGAAAGCCCCTTGGCTGAGCACCAGAGGGAGTTTATCAATCAACTGACAACCCAAAACTCATCAATTAACCGAGACTGCTAGCCTCCAGGCAAAAAGCTAGAGGATAACAGTAAGTTTCCTGGGCTGGCAACTTTGACCAGGAAAGTAAGACTTGACAGTGGTGTTCAACGCGGGTCCTCCCTCGCTCATCTAAACACAGGAGAGGGAGCCACAAACAGCAGAACACCAACACCCACAGGGAGAACTTGACAGGCTCTAAAGCCCACAGTAATAGCTAAAATGGTGAAACACAGAAACAGAAGCCAAATGAAAGAGCAAGCCACCTCCACCGAAGATGAGATCAATGTGGAGCAATTAGGCATGTTAACAGAGCTAGAATTCAGAGCCATGATCTTGAGGAAGCTGAACAGCATGAGTAAGGACATAGAGACACTGAAAATAAGCCAAATGGAAATTAAAAACCAACAAGAAGAGATAAAAAATGACATATCTGAAATGAAAAACACATTGGAAGGTTTAAAAAGCAGAGTAGGGGAAGATGAGGACCGGATCAGTGAATTAGAAGACAGGGTAGAAAAAATCAACCAATCAGAAAAACAAAAGGAAAAAACTATTAAAAAACAGGAAGACAGCTTAAGAGAACTATGGGACAACTGGAAACGTAATAATATTCGCATCATAGGAGTCCCCGAAGAAGAAGAAAATGAGCAAGGGATAGAGAATATATTCCAAAAAATAGTGAGAGAAAACTTCCCTAATTTGGTGAAGGAAGAAGGCATTCAAGTTCAAGAAGCACAGAGAGTCCCAAGTAAGAAGAACCCAAACAGGCCCACACCAAGACACATAGTAATTAAAATGCCACAAATTAAAGACAGAGATAGAATCCTAAAAGCAGCAAGAGATAAGCAACAGGTTACCTACAAAGGGAACCCCATAAGGCTCTCAGCTGACTTCTCACAAGAAACACTACAGGCCAGAAGTGAATGGCATGAAGTAATCAAAGTCATGAAAAACAAGAATCTGAATCCAAGACTACTCTACCCAGCAAGGCTATCGTTCAAAATAGAAGATCAAATAAAGAGTTTCCCAGACAAAAAAAAGCTAAGGGAATACATTAGCACCAAACCAGCACTGCAAGAAATGTTAAAAGGACTGCTGTAATTAGCAGTAGAAATGGGAAGAAAAATAGAACCACACTAAACAAAAATGGCAATAAATAAGTACATATCAATAATCACCTTAAACGTAAATGGATTGAATGCTCCCATAAAGAGACACAGAGTAGCTGATTGGATAAGAAAGCATGACTCATCTATATGTTGTTTACAAGAGACCCACCTCTCAACAAAAGACTCACATCGGTTGAAAGTGAAGGGATGGAAAAAAATTTTCCAAGCAAATGGAAAGCAAAAAAAAGCTGGGGTAGCAATTCTCATATCTGATAAAATAGATTTCAAAATGAAGACCATAACTAGAGACAAAGACGGCCACTACATAATATTGAAAGGATCTATCCAACAGGAAGATATAACCTTGATAAACATATATGCACCCAATATAGGAGCACCAAAATATATTAAAAATCTTCTGGAGGACTTCCAAGGAGAAATCGACAACAATACAATCATAGCAGGGGACTTCAACACCCCGTTGACAGCACTGGATAGATCCTCTAGGCAAAAAATTAGCAAGGAAACAGAGACTCTAAATGAAGCACTAGACCAAATGGACTTAATAGATATCTACAGAGAATTACACCCCAAAACTACAGAATACACATTCTTCTCAAGTGCACATGGGACATTCTCAAAGATAGACCACATGATAGGACACAAACTAAATCTCTACAAGTTCAAGAAGATTGAAATCATATCAAGCATCTTCTCAGATCACAATGGCATGAAACTAGAAATCAATTGCAACAAGAACATGCAAAGACATTTCAACACATGGAGGCTAAATAGCATGTTATTAAACAATGAATGGGTCACCGAGGAGATCAAGGAAGAAATCAAAAACTTCCTGGAAACCAATGAAAATGAACACACAACAACACAAAATCTATGGGATGCAGCGAAAGCAGTTCTGAGAGGGAAGTTCATAGCACTACAGGCCTACCTCAAAAAACAAGAAAAATTTCTAATTGACTGTCTAACCTCACAACTTAAAGAATTAGAAAGCAAACAAAAAGAAAACCCCAGAGCAAGTAGAAGGAAGGAAATAGTAAAGATCAGAGCAGAAATAAATGACATAGAGACCAAAAGAACAATTCAAAGGATCAATGAAACAAAGAGCTGGTTTTTCGAAAAGATAAACAAGATTGATGGACCCTTAGCTAGACTCACCAAGAAACAAAGAGAGAGAACCCAAATACACAAAATCAGAAATGAAAGAGGAGAAGTAACAACCAACACCACGGAAATACAAAAGATTGTTAACAACTACTATGAACAACTATATGGCAACAAATTCGACAATCTCAGCGAAATGGACAAATTTCTAGAAACACACAGTCTCCCAAAACTATTCCCGGAAGAGATAGAAAACTTGAACAGACCAATAACAAGTAAGGAAATTGAAGAGGTAATCAAGACTCTCCCAGCAAACAAAAGCCCAGGCCCAGATGGTTTCACGGGGGAGTTTTACCGAACATTCAAAAAAGAACTAACATCCATTCTCCTCAAACTATTTCAAAAAATTCAAGAAGAAGGAAGACTTCCAAACACGTTCTATGAGGCCAGCATAATTCTAATTCCAAAACCAGAAAAAGACACTACGAAGAAAGAAAAATACAGGCCAATATCCCTGATGAACATAGACGCCAAAATCCTGAACAAAATACTAGCAAATCGGATCCAGAAATACATCAAAAAAATTATTCACCATGACCAAGTGGGATTCATTCCAGGGATGCAAGGCTGGTACAATATTCGCAAATCAATAAACGTGATACACCACATAAACAAAATGAAGAATAAAAACCACATGATCATATCAATAGATGCTGAAAAAGCATTCGACAAAATCCAGCATCCATTTCTGATAAAAACGCTCAGCAATGTAGGAATAGAGGGATCATATCTCGACATAATAAAGGCCATATATGAAAGACCTACAGCCAACATCATACTCAATGGACAGAAACTAAAAACATTTCCATTAAGAACAGGAACAAGACAGGGATGTCCACTTTCGCCACTTTTATTTAACATTGTACTGGAAGTCTTAGCCACAGCAATCAGACAGGAAGAAAAAATAAAAGGGATCCAAATTGGAAAGGAGGAAGTGAAACTGTCATTATTTGCAGATGACATGATATTGTACATAGAAAACCCTAAAGACTCCATCAAAAATCTATTAGACTTAATAAATGAATTTGGCAAAGTAGCAGGATACAAAATTAACGTCAAGAAATCAATGGCATTCTTGTACATCAATGATGAACTCACAGAAAGAGAAACTGAAAAACAATCCCATTTACCATCGCTCCAAAAAAATTACGATACCTAGGAATAAACTTAACCAAAGAAGTAAAGGACCTATTTGCAGAAAACTACAGGTCATTGAAAAAAGAAATAGAGGAAGATATAAAAAAGTGGAAGCACATACCCTGTTCATGGATTGGAAGAATTAACATCATTAAAATGTCCATACTACCCAAAGCAATCTATAGATTCAATGCAATCCCCATCAAAATACCAACGACATATTTCATAGAACTAGAACAAATACTTCAAAAGTTCATATGGAACCAAAAAAGACCCCGAATAGCCACAGCAATCTTGAAAAGAAGAACAAAGTTGGAGGGATCACAATACCAGATATCAGGTTATACTACAAAGCGACTGTAACCAAAACAGCCTGGTACTGGCACAAGAACAGGCATATAGACCAGTGGAACAGAACTGAAAACCCAGAAATGGACCCAAGGCAATACGCTCAATTAATATTTGACAAAGGTGGCAAGAGCATACAGTGGAGTAAAGACAGCCTCTTTAATAAGTGGTGTTGGGAAAATTGGACAGCTACATGCAGAAAAATGAAACTCGACCATGAACTTACACCATACACAAAAATAAACTCAAAATGGATAAAAGACTTAAATGTGACCCGTGAATCCATAAAAATTCTAGAAGAAAATGTAGGCAACAAAATTTCGGACATCATACGGAGCAGAATTTTCACTGATACATCACTTAAGGCAACAGAAATAAAGGAGAAAATGAACACATGGGACTACATCAAACTAAAAAGCTTCTGCACAGCAAAAGAAACAATGATCAAAATGGAAAGGCAACCCACTGTATGGGAGAACATCATTGCCAATGATGTATCAGATAAGGGGTTAATTTCCAATATATACAGAGTGCTCATACAACTCCACAAAAGGAAAACAAAGAACCCAATTAAAAAATGGGCAGAGGAGCTGAATAGACACCTCTCCAAACAGGACATACAAATGGCCAAGAGTCATATGAAGAAATGCTCAACATCACTAATCATCAGAGAGATGCAAATTAAAACAACAATGAGGTATCACCTCACACCTGTCAGAATGGCCGTCATCAACAAATCATCAAACAACAAGTGTTGGCGAGGGTGTGGAGAAAAGGGGACTCTAATACACTGCTGGTGGGAATGCAGACTGGTGCAGCCGCTATGGAAAACAATATGGTGCTACCTCAAAAAATTAAAAATTGAACTTCCATTTGACCCAGTGATCCCACTGCTGGGAATATACCCTAAGAAGCCTGAAACACCAATCAGGAAGAATATATGTACCCCATGTTCATAGCAGCACTATTTACAATAGCTAAGATCTGGAAACAGCCCAAGTGTCCACCAGTAGACGAATGGATCAAAAAGCTGTGGTACATATACACAATGGAATACTATGCAGCGGTAAGAAAGAAAGATCTCTTATCCTTTGAGACGACATGGAGGGACCTGGAAAGTATTATCCTAAGTGAAAGAAGCCAAGCAGAAAAAGACAAATACCACATGATCTCACTTATATACGGAATATAATGAACATAACAGTCTGAGGAATACAGTAGACCCAGACACATGGAAATAGGGCACAGACTGACATCCCTCAGAAGAGGGGATGGGGGGTGGGGGTGGGAAGAGATAAACCACAGAACTTATATGCATGTATGCATGACCAATGGATATGGACAACTAAGCCGGGGACAGGGTGGAGGGGGGGGGTGGGGTGGGAGGTGCCAATGGGGTAAAAAGGTAAAATATCTGTAACAAAAAAATAAATAAATAAATAAATTCATAAAAAAAAAAAAAAAGAATGAAACTGAATGACTACCTAATATTACACACAAAAATGTACTCGAAAAATGAATTAAAGACTTAAATTTAAGACTTGAAACCATAAAACTCCTAGAAGAAAACATAGGCAGCAAACTTCTGAACAGTGGTCTTAGTAATGATTTTTTGGATTTGACCACAATAGCTGAGTCAACAAAAGCAAAAATAAACACGTGGACGACATCAAACTAAAAAAGCTTTTGCAGAACGAAGGAAACCATCAGCGAAATGAAAAGGCAACCAATAGAATGGAATTATTATTTGCAAATCATGTATCTGTAAATGTACAACTCAATAGCAAAAAAATTTTTTTTAATTTGATTAAAAATAATGGGCAGAGGGCCCTGGCTGGGTAGCTCTGTTGGTCAGAGAATCATTTTGCTACATCAAGTGTATGGGTTCAATCCCTGGCCAGGGCACATATAAGAATCAACCAATAAATGCATAAATTAGTGGAACAACAAATCAATGTTTCTCTCTTTATCTCTGTAGAATTAATACATTTAAAAAAATGAGCAGAGAATGTAAATAGATATTTTTTAAAGAAGACAGAGATGACCAACAAGTACATAAAAGGGTGCTCAGCATCACTAATTATCAAGGAAATGCAAATCAAAATAACATTGAGATATCACCTACTAGAATAGCTATTATCAAAAAGACAAGAAATAACAAGTATTCGCGAGGACGTGGAGAAAAGGGAACCCTTGTGCACTGTTGGTGGGAATGCAAAGTGATGCAGCCATTATGGAAAACACTATGGAATTTTCTCAAAATATTAACTATGGAACTGTCAGAGGATTCAGCAGTTCTACTTCTTGGTATGTATCCAAGGAAAACAGAAAGTAACTAACGAAAACAAAAAATAACTCAAAAAGATATATGTGCCCCAATGATCATTGCAGCATTATTTGCAAGAGCCAAGACAGGGTAACACCTAAGTGTGAATGAAAGAAATTACAATATGGAATATTATTCAGCTATAAGAAAGAAGGACATCTTGCCATATGTAACAATATGGATAGACCCTGAGGGCATTATGCTAAACGACAAGTTAGAAAAAGAAAAAAGAAAATATACCATATTATTTCATTTATATGCTGAATCTAAAGAAAAACAAACACCCTTTCTCCAATTAAAACAACAACAACAGAACACAGAAAAACAAGCTCAAAGACAGAACAGATCGGAAGTTGCTAGAAGAGATGGGGAGGTGGGGAGTGAAATGGATGAAGGGGGTCAAAGGTACTTAAAGTCACAGGATGGGATGTACTACATGGTGACTATACCTAATAATCCTGTACTGCATATTTGGAAATTGCTAAGAGAGTAAATATTAAAGGTTCTCATCACAAGAAAAAACAAAAAACCTTTGTAACTGTGTATGGTGACAGATATTAACTACAATTATTACGATGATAATTTCACCAAATATACAAATATTAAATGATTATATTGTACACCTGAAATGAACATGATGTGTATGTCAATAATACTTCAATTTTAAAAAACAGAAATATTTCATTCATGGGTTTGTAACAAAACACAGTTGTGGTTTGCTTATTATTATACCAGCAATTACTGCTGTATATCCTTCCCACCAAGCCAACACATTATATGATGACGGAGATTCATCATTGGCACTAAACTTTATCTTACCATGCCCAGAAGAAGAAAAAAAGAAAGAAAGGAAGGAAGAGGGAGTACTACTTGTGAGTTGTTCTTATTCCAACGAATATCCTTGATTTGGGGGCCTCTTTGCACTGACCTCATCCAGGAATGGCTGGGATAGGATGATATGAAGAGCCAGAGGGTAAAGCCAAAAGGAAATCTATCTTTGGTAGCCATGTCTGG
The DNA here is from genome assembly GCF_014108415.1 of Molossus molossus. NCBI lineage: Eukaryota > Metazoa > Chordata > Mammalia > Chiroptera > Molossidae > Molossus > Molossus molossus. The sequence continues at coordinate 23,009,034 of NW_023425344.1, forward strand.
AGCCTCCTGAACATTTTCTTAGAGCAATGCTTAAGGCTAGGGTCAGCTCTTTCATTTGACCTGCTTTCTATATTCTTTGATCCTGTTAATACTATATTACACTATATACTTTCCTTTCTGCTCTATGTCTGCTTTATGTTTTGTAATGACAGAAAATAAAAGCAAATCAAGTATTGAGAGATTGAAACATGTGCCTTAATTATTTGAATAGCATCATTTTCTTCTCCCCTCAGTTCCAAATTTAAATAATCAGAATACAATACATTATATTTTGCAATGATAAAAATGTAACACATATGCTAGAAAAATATCCAATTCAATCCCAAGGGGGCTGCTAGCTCATTCTTACATTGAGGGTACCCAAAAGAATATAATGTAAACCAAAAATGTAAGCCGCATATACAATTTTAGATTTTATAGTATATACATTTTTAAAAAGAAAGGAAGAAATCAAGATTGTAATAATTTATTTTAACCTAATTTTTAAAAATACTATTTTAACAGATAGTCAATAAAACTCAGTTTAAAATAGTTTACACTGTTTTATGTTGAATTTTCAAAACCAGTGGTATTGTACACTTATGACACATCTCAATTCAACTTGCCACATTTCAAGCGCTCAGTAGCCACGTGTGGTTAGTGGTTCCCAGCTCGGGCAGCAGATGGATATAGTCCTTTCAGATCCCAGCTTTATGCGCGTGGAGCTGGAACTCCTTACTATCCCCTGCATAAGTGGGCCCTGAGTTATGTTTCCTACTTACCCTGACTCAATTGAATTGGAAATTAAAATTAATTTCATGTAAATATCCTCTGGGCAGAAGCCATCTTAAGTAGTCAGCTTTTATCTCCGAGTGATCACATTGATTTGAGTTTATTTTTCAACTTTTCATTTAAATTAGGAACTTTCCTTAAATGACAGTTAAGATACAGAACAGTGAACCAATTCAAAGTGCACAAATCAAAGAACAGTTACAAAGCACACACACACCTGTTTACCCACACCCAGCTCAGAAAATAAGCCAATGCTTTGTACCAGAAGTCACTCTTCTGTCACCTTCCAGATGACAATTCCCCACCCCCACACACCAAAAGTCATTACTAGCTTGACTAATAACACCATACATTTGATTTGTCTGCTTCTCAATTTTATGAAAATGGAGTCATTCAGTTGGTACTACTTGGTGTGTTTTTTTAAATGTTTCTATTAATTGTTTAGAGAGAGAGAACCAGAGAGGGAGAGAAACATTGATGATATCGATTGGCTGCCTCCTGCATGACCTCTACTGGGAATTGAGCCCACAGCCTGGGCATGTGCCCTGACAGCAATTGAACTGGTGACCTGTCAGGGCACAGGATGATACCCAACCAGCTGAGCCACAGTAGGTACTACTTTGTATTCACTTTCTTCATTTCTAATTACAATGGTTTCACTTTGTTTTTATTTCTATGAATATCTTTCTAAATTGCCAGAACAGTGATGCATTTTGAAAAGGAGAAGAAAAGCCGTCTCTGGCAGCCGAAAACCAGCCAAGAGCTGGCCGAGCACCGCCAGGTGAGTGCTGCTAGGGTATGGCGGGTCACTCACAAATGCGCCGGGGTATTATCTTGGGGAACATAAACAGTTCCACACAATACCACCAGACAAGGTCTCTCTGTGATCGTAACAGATCAACATGAAAATATGTCAATTCCTGAAAAGTTTATAAACTTACAGAAAAAGGGATGTTTACTAAATCACAAAAATTATCAAATATCCCTGTATTCTGGCTAATGTGAGTGACTTGCTGTTTCTTTATTAATTATAGCTTAGGCTTGCTTCATTTCTTCCATCCCTAGATAAATAAGAGGTATCATACAATCAATATTAGATAAGTAAAAGAAGTCATGAGTAAATTTATACTTAGATTGTCAGTGAGAAACTGAGTTCCACCATTTGTCTTCTTTTGTTTAATTCTTCCACACTCCAAAGACTCATAGGATAAGTGATGGGATGGTGACTAGAAAGAAATAATTTTTTTGTGCAAACAAAACAAAACAAAACAAAAAATCCACTGTCCTATATCATATTCAAATACTTAAACTTTGACACAATTAAAGCCATTTCTAACCAATCCTACTAAAAGGCTCTAGTTTGGGTAATCCATTTAAACCAGACGCCATCTAGTTATGTGCACTCAGGAAGCCGAGGCTCAATAGCTCATTCCCTCTTGCCTCGGGAGATGAGCTGGTGACTGTCATCCACTCCACAATTACACTCCTGTATGATTTGCTAGTCAGTAGTACGAGGAGATCTGAACGTAAGCTTGGCGCAGATGGATCGTGTGATGGGAGTCCTGGGGAACGTTTTATGATGCTTGTGCTATTGCAACGGCTGTTCTGGGTTTTCTTTTTCCTGTTTCAAAGACTGGCCATGACAGTGCAGAGACAGCTAGTGATTTAAGAGTGAAGGATAGCGCTGCGGTGATCGCCGTGCGGCCTGTGATGAATGGAGGCACAGACAGCAAGAAGGAAGGAAGATGTGAAATAAGAGAAGAGGGATAAAAAATGACAGATTTAAGGCCACTCTCTGACACATCAGCCAGTTTACCCGGGGAGGTAAAACTACACAATTTTAATTTTAAGAGATTATATGAAATGTCATGCTAAATTTGTTTGAATCATGGTTTTAAATATAAATCACCATCCATTTAACAATTACCCTAGCCTGGGAGAAAATTCTGTTTGTTCTCTGTTCTTAGAATTCTTGAAATTTTGATTTTTGCTTAAGTAGTGCACAAAATATTGTTTTAAAGAAAATATGACATGAGTTATAAAACATTATAAATCTTAGCATTATTGCTCAGTAAAATTATAATTTGCTGCCATATTTGGCTTTCTTTTAGAAAAACTTTACAAAATGTTAATAAGTGATATTCTGAAATTTGAGTATGTAGACAAACACAGCATTTTCTATGTCATCTACGGTCATCGCTGCTCCAAGAAAAAAACCAAAAGGAGCATAAGGTACCTTTTCTCCATTAAAACTTTAAAACAATGTTTCACATTTAAAATGTAGGTACATGAAACAACTGATGACCAAAGTCAGCAAACCATACAGGATAACAGGAAACATCCTTTTGGGATTACGGTATACTCAGGAAGAAACAGATCAGTGTTAAGTAGCTTTATCATGAATGCTTTAATACAATGTGTGAGCCATCCAGTGGGCCAAGAGGGTAATTATAAGGATCCCAGTTTTTACTCTCAGCTGTGTTTACCTAGAATTTACTCATCTCATGTCATGTCTAGGTTTGGTGAGGTGTATTTCAAGGGAGACAATTTGCATGAGATATGAGGAGTTCCCTAAGAAGGAAGGCATTCTAGGAAGGAGAAGACCACAAGGCAGATGTGCCTGTTCCTAACCTAGCTGTGAATATGACTGACCTCTTGTCTAGACACCATGGATTCCTATTTCTCCATAAGGAGGAGAAGTTTCCTCAGCAACAGTGAAGTCTCTCATCACAAAGTCTCTGTGATGTTTTAAGACTACAAAGCAGCCCTGGCCAGTTTGGTTCAGCGGTTAGAGCATCAGCCTGTGGTTCAGAGAAACTTGGGTTCGGTTCCTGCTAAGGGGACGTACTTCGATTGCAGTTTGTCCCCGACCCTGGTTGGGTCGTGCGGGTGGCAGCCACTCAATGTGTCCCTTTCAGGTCAATGTCTCTCTCTCTCTCTCTCTCTTCTTCTTCTTTCTTCCTCCCACTCTGTCTGAACAAAAAATGGAAAAATGTCCTCGGGTGAGGATAAAAAAAAAAATAAGAAGAAGAATACAAAGCAGCTCTCTCTGGACTTATCTAATTTGATGTAAGAGAAATTCTCAATGTAGCTCCATAACTTAACATCATTTATAATGAAAATTTTTCCACAACTAATATTTATATTTTAGTTTACTTAATGGAACAATCTTCAAAACAAATCTGGTTAAAAAATTAAATATTTTTACATAACCAGAAATTTGAATAATATTAACGACTCTACTCTAAAATGAAAAAAAAAAAAAAATCAGAATTTTTATGTTAGTTATTTAATATATCAACATAAAATAGAGATCATAAAAAGTACAATAAACCCCTATATAAGTTTTAAGATTCAAAGCTATGTGGTTTGCAAAATAAAATTTCCACTATTCCAGAATTTAATCTAAAAAGCCTCCAGTGGATTTTCGAGATCTATAAAAAGATGAGTCAGATATTCCTGGAATTCATCCAGCATCTGCCAGAAAATCTAGAAGATAAATTCCAATTTGATCATTTTTGCTACATGTATGCATATATTGAAGTGATTCACGACTATGAGACAATATTTGTAGCAAAGCAAATGAAAATTTTATTATAAGAAAATTAAGTAAAATAAAGGCTATATTGTGTTAATATTATCAATGTTGAGAGCCATATAAGATTTCTTTTTAAATCCCTGGTGTATATGCATTCATTATTTTAATCAATTTCTTATTATGAGTACTAGGGGAAACTTCTCTGGAAGGTGACATGGGAGAATATAAACCCCACTTAATAGTTTTAAAATTTAGAGTGGCTTAGAAGAAAGTTACTATGGACTGACTATGTCCTTCCAAATTAACATATTGAAGCCCTCCCTAGAACTCAGGACCTCCGAATATGACTGTACTTGGAGATATGGCCTTGAAAAAGGCAATTGAGTTGAAAATTAGGCCATTGGGAGAGGACTTGATCTAACATGATTGGTATCCTTATAAGAAGAGGAGTTTTGGATACATGAAAGGTCACCAGGGGCACGTGTGTAGAGGAGAAAGACCATTTGAGAACATTAAATAAGGTGGCCATCTCCAAGACAATGAGAGATGTCTTGTTAAAAACAAAAACAAAAACCAAAGAAAAAAAGAAAGAAACACACAAACAAAAAACCCTGCCAGCACCTTTATCTTGGACTTGCAGCCTCTGAAACTGAGAGAAAATAAATATATGTTGTTTAAGCTAACTAGTCCATGGTATTTTGTTATGGCAGCCCCAGCAAACTAATACAAAAGGATACTACTATCTAAAATTACTTGGAGACTAGAATTAATAGACTTTTCCATCTCTGAGTTTTCATCAGAAACTATGGTTTATATTTGTAAAAATCTTAGAATATGTTGTATTTTTTCAGTGTTACAATTGTTTAATCTATCTCTCTTTCCAAGTAGATTATGGATCACTGAAGGACAAGTAACCACATGTATTTCTTATGCACTTGACTAATGTAGCATAGATTTATGCCATATAAAATGAGTTAAACAATTGTCTGCTAGGACAACTGTCTGCTATGTGAATGTTTGGTTAACTAGAAAGGAAATTGTGTAGGAAGGAATTAGATGCATCTAGTCCAGTGGTTTCAACCTTCCTAATGCCACAACCTTTTAATACAGTTCCTCATGTTGTTGTGACCCCCAAGCATCAAGTTATTTTCATTGCTACTTTGTAACTATAATTTTGCTACTATTATGTCTTAGGCGACCCCTGTGAAAGGGTTGTTCGACCCCCAAAGGGGTCACGACCCACAGGTTGAGAACTGCTGATCTAGTCCATAATGTATCATCATTAAGATGTTAATGACAGCCCAAAAGAAAACTAAAAGAGGACTGAGTTTGGGTAAGTTCATCGAGTTGAGTTTGGATATAGTAAGTATGAGTTCCTGGTGTGCATCTATGTTAAACATTACTTAATGCAAGCAATTTGGGATGTAGAGTCCAGAGAATAGAACTAGAGGTGTAAAAATCAGAGTCACCAAGATATACACAACTAGTGAAGCCATGTAAATAGATGGTACCTCATAGAAAATGAGGAAATAGGGGCAAGAACAGAACTATGAGAATCATGAATATTAAAAGGTCAGGTGTAAGAGAAAGTAGCAGTGAAGAAGTTGAAAGAAACACAGAGGAAAAAGCTAGATAGAAAACTTCAATAGCACAGAGGGAAAAACATTTAAGAAATAGATTTAATAAATGAATCTGGCAAGTCACCAGGATACAAAATTAACATCAAGAAATCAATGGCATTCTTATACACTAATAATGAACTCACAGAAAGAGAAACTAAAAAAAAAAAAAAAAAAAAATCCCATTTACCATTGCAGCAAAAAAAAAAAAAAAAATTAAGAGACCTAGTAATAAACTTAACCAAAGAAGTAAGGACCTATTTGCAGAAAACTACAGGACATTGAAAAAAGAAATAGAGGAAGATATAAAAAAGTGGAAGCACATACTTTGTTCCTGGATTGGAAGAATTAACATCATTAAAATGTCCATACTACCCAAAGCAATCTATAGATTCAATGCAATCCCCATCAAAATACCAATAACATATTTCACAGAATTAGAACAAATACTTCAAAAGTTCATTTGGAACCAAAAAAGACCCCAAATAACCACAGCAATCTTGAAAAAGGACAAAGTAGGTGGGATCACAATACTGGATATCAGGTTATACTACAAAGCCACTGTAATCAAAACAGTCTGATATTGGCACAAGAACAGGTATATAGATCAATGGAACACAACAGAGAACCAAGAAGTTGACCTAAGACATTATCCTCAATTGATATTTGACAAAGGTGGCAAGAGCATACAATGGAGTAAAGACAGCTTCTTTAATAAATGGTGTTGGGAAAATCGGACAGCTACATGCAAAAAAATGAAACTTACACCATACATAAGAATAAACTCAAAATGGATAAAATACTTAAATGTGACTCATAAATCCATAAAAATCCTAGAAGAAACTGTAGGCAACAAAATTTCAGACATCATCTGCAGCAGAATTTTCACTGATACATCACCTAAGGCAACAGAAACAAAGGAAAAAATGAACACATAGGACTACATCAAACTAAACAACCATCAATATGAAAAGGGAACCCACTGTATGGGAGAGCATAATTGCCAATGATACATCAGATAAGGGGTTAATTTCCAAAATATATAGAGTGCTCATACAACTCAACAAAAGGAAGACAAAGAACCCAATTAAAAAATGGGCAGAGGACCTAAATAGACACCTCTCCAAACAGGACATACAAATGGCCAACAGACATATGAAGAAATGCTCAACATCACTAATCATCAGAGAGATGCAAATTTAGACAACTATGAGGTATCACCTCACACCTGTCAGAATGGCCACCATCAACAAATCATCAGACAAGTGCTGGTGAGGGTGTGGAGAAAAGGGGACTCTAGTACACTGCTGGTGGGAATACAGACTGGTGCAGCCATTATGAAAAACAGTGTGGTGCTTCCTCAAAAAATTAAAAATTGATCTGCCATTTGACCCAGTGATCCCACTTCTAGAAATATACCCTAAGAAGCCTGAAACACCAGTCAGAAGGAATATATGTACCCCTATGTTCATAGCAGCACTATTTACAATCGCTAAGATCTGGAAACAGCCCAAGTGTCCGTCAATAGACGAGTGGATAAAAAAGCTGTGGTATATATGTACAATGGAATATTATACAGCTGTAAGAAAAAAAGATCTCTTATCCTTTGAGATGACATGGAGGAACCTCGAGAGTATTATGCTAAGTGAAATAAGCCAGAGAAAGACAAACACCACATGATCTCACTTATTTGTGGAACATAATGAACAAGGTGGGCTGATGAAAGAAACAGACCCAGAGAGATAGAAAGGAGTATGGTTCAGACTGACAAACCTCAGAGGAGGGGGACAGAGGATGGATGAGATAAACCAAAAAACTTATATACATGTATGCATAACCAATGGACATCGACAACAATGCTGAGGAGTGGGGGGTTGGGTGGGGGAGGGGGGTGTTTGGGAGGGAAAGGAGAAACATCTGTAACAAAAATAAATTAATAAAATTTGGGCCCTGGCCGGTTTGGCTCAGCAGTTAGAGAGTCGGCCTGCGGTCCGGAGAGACCCGGGTTCGGTTCCCGCTAAGGGCACGTACTTCGGTTGCAGTTTGTCCCCAGCCCTGGTTGGTCGTGTGGGTGGCAGCCACTCGATGTGTCCCTTCACGTGGATGTTTCTGTCTCTCTCTCCCTTCTTCTCTCTCCCTCCCACTCTATCTGTACAAAAAATGGAAAAATATCCTCGGGTGAGGATAAATAAATAAATAAATAAATAAAATAAAATAAAAAATAAAATTTGGAAAAAAAAATACCCATTGAAAAATTAATTAATTACAAAGAAGAAATAGATAATAAAACTTGTCAAATACTGAAAGTAAAGGAGATGAGAAATAAAATAAGAATAATCATGAAGTGAAATAATAATATTGATCTTAATAGTAAAACATTTATAATATCTGCAAACAAAAGGAGAAAGAGTGTATGTGTTAGTTGCTACCATTGCTCATTAGTATATAGTTCTTTTGTCCTTCCAGGCACACAAATGTCTCCCCTTCCCTGTAACGTACAGATGGGTGAGTAATATTGAGTAATAAAATGCAAGGGGAAAGAAAATATTGCATTTTGACTAACATATTTAATTACCTGAGAAAGCCACTCTATGTCTTTTCCTACTGCGGTGACAGGGACAGTCACAGGATCCAAGGAGTGCAGCTTGTCAGGAGGGTGTCTGAATGACTTTGTGGAGCAAGAGTCCACTGTCCTGAGTGATGTGATGAAACAATAAAGACACTGAAATGGCCTACCAAGTCGAATCCTTTCGGTGTTTTCTGATGGATAACTAGTAAAAAGTAGAATGGCAGTTTGAAAGGTAAACAAAACAGAAGTAATAGTTTTGAGTTGAGTGACAGTTTTTGTAGCGAAGGAGACTGAATAAATAAAGTGGGTGATTGAAACCATAAAGAGAGACATAAGGAATAAAATATTCATAGAAAATAAGACAAAATTCTGTTTCTTGAGAACTTGCAAGGATAAAACTCATGGCTGAATTTACCACAGGCTGGTGTATATGTGGTAAATATCAAAGATTAGCCGACAGGTAAAGCTTTGCAGAGAATGAATGAGAAATGAAGGAATAGCTGAAATTGTACCTACTGTACCCAGGATGACTAACAAGACAAATTAATGCTAGCATGGATGATAGAAGGGCAACTACTGAAGTGTTGAGAATTTCTAAAATTAGTCTGTCATTCTTACTGTTAAGCTTGAACAACGTTTAGAGGTAACCCAGAAGGAGAAATGGTTCATTTTATCTAAAGAATATTAAGGGAGGATGAAGACAGGAGATACTATTCTTAAGTGTTCTAGATGATATACAGGACTTTGATTGGGAAATCAATTAGGAGAAGGTATTTCAAGTAGAGAAGTCTAACTTGCATAATCAAGTATTTTAGAAATATAAGCAATGTAGAATAATAAAACTATGGGAAACTAAGAAGTATTAGGCAAATTCCAAATCTCTGTTCTTTGGATAATACTCTAGAGAGAGAATAATTATAAGTCTATGAAATAATACAGGGACATATAACACCTTCTATTTCAGAAATATTATATCACCAAATGTCTAATGGGATTTAAATTTCATAAACAATGTATCCAAGTATGCATAGCTTACAGAATTCTACCTCATTCAATTTTCTCTGTGGTGTTGTAATCATAATTTGTAGAGTGCTATTTTATTCTTGAAAGAGGTATGCTAATATCACAGTTTCAAAATTAACAAATATTTTGCCAGGCCTGCCAGGAGCTCATTGAAGTTTGTCATTGAAATGTTTGGTCCATTTTACAATGTAGGCATAAGAAGAATAATTGCTCTCCATTGTGTGTGTGTGTGTGTGTGAAGGCAATAGAGATATCAATAAATATAAAAAGGAAGAAATTATTTACTGGAGCTATAGGACAAAAGTGGCCAAATAATGTGGAACATAAAGTGTTTTGATGTTTCCTTTTAATTAAAGGACTCATTCTAGCTACATACACAGATATTATTTCAATGTGGTCATACTTAAACCTTTGATGCTTTACTTTGGTGCTTATTTTTAAATTTGTAATCATCTCGCCTGGCTCGTGTGTGTGGCTCAGTGGTTGAGTGTCAACCCATATACCAAGAGGTCGCCTGTTCAATTCCCAGTCAAGGCCCAGGCCCAGGTTGTGGGCCAGATCCTCAGTCAGGGGGCATGTTGGAGGCAGCCAATCGATGTTTTCTCATCAATGTTTCTCTCTCTCTAAAATCAATCTATCAAGAAAAAAAATTTTAAAAACAAATAAATTTGTAGTAATTTCTATGGCACTACTTTAAATCTGCGCCCAGTTTGCTGTCCAACTTATTGTGACAATCCAGCTTTGGTCAGTGTTCTAAATAATCCTGAGGAGTGACTAATGGAGTCAATTCCAATAATTCCCCAAGTGACAAAATTCTGCCGTTTGCTAAAGAAATCTTACAAAATAAGTTCAGTTGCCATTATGAGAGAAAGTTTCTACTTAGTCAACTCTGATTGAGTTGCTCCCGTATTAATTTCACACTATCTTGACATTAACTTAACCATCAATCATCTCCCATCTGTATTCCTCCCCCCGCATCCCTTCATTACAGCAGTAGTCTTACTGCTATGATTATTCTATCTCCTCCAAGCAGCTCCTGAAGAAGACATATTTTTAATCTCCATAACTATAAATAATAAGATTTCAATACATTTTACTTGAATATAGTTTGCATCAAGGGCAATAAAAGGCAAGTTAAATTTTGAAGATGCTAAGCTGCCTAAATTAAAATATTAGTCAACGATATAGCGATAAGTTATATCTAAAATCTTTAGAAAAAAAGTTCTAAAGTTTTTGCTGTCAAGATAGGTATAATCTTCAGGAGTGATCTTAGATTGTTAAACAACTATTGTAATAGATAAGATAAAGATATAAATACTAAAATACTGTGTATGTAGAGAGTTTTTAGAGCATATATAAATTTTACACACATTTGATTCTTGAAACATTCATATATAGCATCTAGGACTTCATTATTATCTTTCAATTTCAGAGGAGAAAACTAAGAAGCTAAAACTTTAAGTTATTTGTCCTAAGGATACTCAACTACTAAACAGTATTGCGATATTAACCCAGGCTGCCTAGCTCTAGGTTCACATACTTCCTACTAAATTCTTAGATAAATAAAACAGACAAAGAGTTATGCAATGAAAAAAACATTATATTAAAACAGTGAAACCACAGACAATAGCAGTAGAAATTATATATTAGGACTATTCATGAAGAAATAGAAAGGCTGTCTCTAAGGAGAATTTAAGCATAAAGTGAGATTTTACATGTGCCAAACTAACAAGGTTGTAAAATGGAATAAAACTCAACATGTATTGCTCTAAACAGCTGAAGAAATTAAAACAATTACCTACAAATACATTTATGTAAGTTGCAAAATATCAGAAAGAGTTCAATATATAGTTATGAAATAAAATGCTGTTTATTTGATACGAGATTATGATTAAGAGGAAAAGGTCATCTCTCTAATAGTCCGCTGTTATCAAATATACACCTAACCCCTTTTAATGTCTGAATCTTCTTGAGAACAAAATGCAATATAGAGGTCAGGCACAGAAGGGTCAGAAATAACAGGAAAGACAAACACCATTTATTTTTCTATGAAGAAAATTTGTAGCTAGACTGGTGATGCAGTACTTACATTATGCTGACATACAGGCTCTTAAGACTTATATTGAAAGCTGGGTACAGGAAAATAATAATGTGCAATTGCGCATAGTTTTGAAGGATGGAGGTGTAGCATCTGTGTTACATTGTCCTTGCTGACTAAATCACTCTTGTTTATTGTAATCTGTTTAGGAGCAAAATTTTTGCAGAACACTGGGGTTGAACCTAATAGATAAAGATTTTATATTGCTTTCGGGATGCTTTTCTACAGAGTCATCATTTGAAGTCTCACATTTGTATCAAATTAATGTCAAGGTTATTTGCAAAAGCTTGTGCTGTTCTGAAAAAATTCTGTTAACCAAAGCCAGAGAATGGCTACACGAGTCAACTTTCTTTTTTATTTCTCTTTAACTTTCATTTTTTTCTTTAATAAGATGACAAAATAAAAGAGATATATCTTTTGTATATAATAACCAAAGTTTTAGATTCAAGAGACTAGGTTTCAAATACAAATTTTGTTACTTACTAACTAAATGTCTACATGCAAGTAACTTGTCCTACTTCATCTATTAGTTTTCTAAATAAATAAATAAACAAACAAATAGATAAAATTAATAGTTACCACTTATGGTGAATATTTCATAAGATAATACTTATCCAATAACACAAAGACATACCTTTTAAATGGTACTAATTATATATTTATGAAAGATTCTACCATTTGCATTTCCAAAAATTATACTTCTCTCCTTCATTGCCACCAGAATCCTTGATGCTGCATGAATTAGAATTGGACCCAATTACCATCTTCATCCTTTTGCCGCCAGGGATGATCCATTAAGTCAGTCATAGCAGAAGTTAAGTTGTGCTTTTCTTATTATAGGCCATATTGTTCTTACTTGATATGCCATTTACATTCAAGCTGGAAAACAGATGCAGCAACTAATGATGCAGACAGAGACCAAAAGGACAAAATTATACTTAAAAATGTTAGTATGTCCAAGTGATAATTAGAAAATGTTCGGTTCCTTGAAGTCACTGTGTTTCTGCCCCATCAGTTCTAAAATGCATATCTCTGGACATCTTATTGCATAACATGAGAAAAATAAAGAACTCTTTGGTTAAGGCATTCTATCAGGTATTCTATGACATACATGCAAACAAAATCCTCACTGAAGTAAAGTTTGATATATATGAATGAATTTCTGTAGACTCATTTGTGGTATGTAAAATCTTAACTTATATAATGTTAGACTGCTTTACTCAGTTTAATTGGATAAAGATGGTTTTTAAAAAATTATTGTTCAAAGAATTTATCTGTCAACTTTATAAGAAACAATAAAAGTTAATTCTTAAAACTATATTGAGGCCTACGATGTCCAAGGTGCACAGTACTTTAAATGAATGTGAACAAAATGTTATGCAAATCTTACGAGTCCTACAAAACAAAAACCTAGAGTGCATTCATGAAACATAAACAAAAAGAGAATTAAAGCATACTATTACAGAAAATCATCAATTCACACATGTGTACACACACACACACACATACATATGCATGCACACCAATGCAATAAGAGAATCAGAAAGGAACAAGGAAACTATAAAACAGCCAGAAAACAATTTAAAAAGAGCATTAGTTATTCTTTACCTGTCAATAACTGCTCTAACTGTAAATAGATCAAATTCTTCAATCGTCAAAGAGTAGCTAGATGGATAAAAAAATGCAAAATACAACTCTATACTGGCTACAAGACACTAACTTCAGTCTTAATGACACAAATAGGCTTAAAGTAAAGGGGTGGAAAAGATATTCCATGTAAGTGGAAATCAAAAGAGCAAGGTAGCTATACTTGTATAACAAACAAATAAACTTTAAGCCAAAAAATAGTAACAAACAACAATGAAGGTAATTATATAATAATAAAGCAGCCAATTCATCAAGAAGATATAACAATCACAAATTTATACACACCCAGTATTGGAGCACCTAATTATATTAAGCAAATATTAACAGATCTGAAGGGATAAACAGACATCAGTTAAATAATAGTAGGGACTTTATACCATATTTTCAACAGTGGATAGATCATCCAGACATAATATTAACAAAGAAACATTGGACTTGAACAATACTTTATATTAAATGAAGTTAACAGACAATACAGAACATTTTGCTCAACAGCAGCAAGATACACATTCTTCTCAAGTATTGACAAAACATTCTCCAGAACAGATCATATATTAGGCGACAAGACAAGTCAGAAAATTTAAGAAAATTAAATGAAACTAAGTATATTTTCTTATCACATTATATGAAACTAGAAATCAATTAACAGGATAAAAGTTATAAATTTATAAAGATGCACAAATTATATAACACACCCTTGGGTTATATAAGTCAAAGAAAAAACAAAAAGGGAATTTAAAAAATCTTGAAATAAAAATGGAGAAGCAACACACCAAACCTATGGTATGCTGCTAAAGCAATTCTATGAGGGAAATGTATAGCAGTAAAATCACTATATTAAGAAAAAAGAAGTCAAATAAACAACTTAAATTTGAACTTTAAGGAACTAAAATAGGAACAAAATAAGTCCAAAGTCAGGAGAAGAAAGAAAATAGCAAGAATCAGAACAGAAATAAATAAAATAGGGACAAGAAAAATAATAGAAAAGATCAACAAAACTAAAAGCTGGCATTTCAAATAGATAAACAAAATTGACAAACATTTAGCTAGACTAAGAAGGAAGAGAGGACTCAAATAAATAAAATTAGAAATGGAAGTGGAGATATTACATCAGATACCACTGGAATACATAAGATCATAACAGACTACTATAAACTATTATATGCCAACAAATTGGATAATCTATAAATAAATGAATAAATTCTTAGAAACATAATTTACCAAGGCTAAATCATAAGGAAAGAGTAAATGTGAAGAGCCCAATAATAAATGTGATTATTTAATTAGTAATCAAGAGCCTCTCAACAAAGAAAAGCCCAGTACCAGATAGTGTCAGTGGTAAATTTTACCAAATCTTTAAAGAAAAATTAATACCAATCATTTTCAAATTCTTCCAAAAAACTAAAGATTAAGGAAAATTTCCCATTTTATTTTATGAAGTCAGCATTACCTAATACCAAAGTCAGATAAGGCAAAGAAAACTGTTGACAAATATCCCTGATAAATATAGATGCAAAAATGTTCAACATAATTTAGCAAACCAACTTAACATCACATTAAAATAGTATACATCATAATCAAGTGAAATTTATCACTGGGATTTAAGAATGGTTCACCATACCCCAAACAATAAATGTGATATACCACACTGACAAAATGAAAGATAAAAATTATACAATTATCTCAAAAAATGAAGAAAAAAATTCAACAAAGTGCATCATTTTATGATAAAAATTGGCCACAAATTGGGTATAGAGGAAACATACTTCAACAATTAAAGTTGCATATGACAAGCCCAAAGCGAACAGTGAAAATTTGAAAACATTTTCTCTAAAATCAGAAACAAGACAAAAATACCCATCTCACCACTCTTATTAAAGGCAGTACTATAAATTGTAGACAGAACAATAAGGCAAGACAAAGACATGAAAGCATCTAATTAGAAAGATAACAGTAAAATTGTCTTTGTTTGCAGATATGCTATTATATGAAGAAAATCCTGAATACTCTAACAAAACACTGCCAAAACTCACCAATGGATTCAATCAAGTTGCAAGACCAACAATAAGAAATCAATTGTGTTTCCATACATTAACAATAAAATATCTGAAAAAAAATAATTCTATTTACAATAGCATCAAAACAAGAAAAACACTTAGAGAGTTATTTAACCAAGAAGGTAAAATTTCTGTACATGAAAATCTACAACACTGTGATGAAGAAATTTAAGATGGTACAAACAAATGGAAAGATATCTTGTATTCATAATTAGAAGAATTAATATTATTTAAATACCCATATTACACAAAACCATCTATGTATTCCTTGCAATCCCTGTCAAGATTCTAATGTACTTTTTACAAAAAGAAATGAAAAAGAATCCTAAAATTTGTATGGAACCACAAAATATCCTGGATAAACAAAACAATTCTGAGAAAAAAGAAAAATGCCTAAGGCTGCACACTTCAAGCTATACTATAAAAATGTAGTAATCAAAACTGCATGGTACTGGCATAAAAGAGGACATATAGACTAATGCAACACAACAGAGAGCCCCAAAATAAATCCTCACATGTACAGTCAACAATATTAGATGAAAGAGCCAAGAATAACTGAATGTAAATGTAAAAAGGATAGTCTCTTCAATAAATGGTGTTGAGGAAATTGGGTAACCACATTCAGAAAAATAAAACGAAGTCCCCATTTTACAATGCTCAGAAAAATTAACTCAATGTGCGTTAAACTCCTAGGGGAAAAAAAGAGAAAAAGAGAGAGAGAAAGAGAGAGAGAGAAGAGAACTCCTTGATATTGATGTTGGCAACAATTTTTTTGGATAAGATACCAAGCAAGCAATAATATCAATAATTATAAAGATAGACTACATTAAACTAAAAGGCTTCTTTACAGGAAAAAAAAACAATCAACAATATGAAAAGGCAAAACATATAATGGAAGAAAATATTTGCAAACCATATATCTGATGTAGGGTTAATATTCAAAATATATACAGATTTCATAAAAATTAATGACATAAAGCAATCTGATTAAAAATTATGTATATGAATTTAATAAATGTTTTCCCAGAGGAAACAAAAAATGCCAACATGTACATGATAGTGTCATTAATCATCAGGGAAATGCAAATGAAAATTACATGGAGGTTTAACCTCTTACCTGTAAGAATGACTATCAGAAACACAAGAGATAAATGTTGTCAAGGGTGTGACAAAAGGTCAACATTTGTGCACTGTTGGTGGTAGAATAAATTGATGCAGCTCCTTTGAACAACAGTATGGAGTTTCCTTAAAAATAAAACTATCATCTCGCAATTCCACTTTTGAATATTTGTCTGAAGAAAATGAAAACGCTAACTCAAAAATATATATACACCCCCATGTTCATTGTAGCCTTATTTACAATAGCCAAAATATTGAAATAACCTGTTTCCATCAACTAATAAATGAATAAAATGGATTTGATATGCACACACACAGTGCAATATTATTTATCCACACGAAAGAAAGAAATCTTGTCATTTGCAACAACATGGGGGACCTTGATGTTGTTACACTAAATAAAATAAGTCAGAGAAAGTCAAATACAGTACTGTTTGGTATAAGTTATAAGTAAACATTTTAAAAAGTTGAACTTGTCAAAACAAAGAGAAGAATAAAGTTTCCAGGGGATAAGGGATGTGGGAAATTGGAAGATGTTGGCCAAAGAGTCCAAACTTCCATGAATTCTGGGATCTAATGCACAGCAGTGTAATTACACTTAGCAACAATGTATGGTATGCTTGAATGTTTCTAAGAGATTAGATCTTGAATGTTTTCACCACACACATACACACACACAAATGGCAAGTATGTGACCCGATGAATGTGTTAGCTAATGCTAAAATGGTAATAATTTTGCAATATATAGATGTATCAATTTGACACATTAGCCATCTCAACTTTACACAATGTCAATTATATCTTAATAAAGGTAGGAAAAGAAAAAAATGCCAGGTAAAATATTTAAGGCATTCAAGACAGAAAAACAATATTTATTTTTATTTTCCAGATAAATAAATTAATTATTTGGGCATGTGTTTTTTTCTAATCATTTCTAGCCTACTCTTGTGGTATTAGAAGGAAATATAGCTTAATAGTTTTATATAACAGTTTTATGAACTGTGTGTGACATAAAGTCCAAATCTTAATCCCTACAAAAAGAATTATTTCTCTGTTCATTTCTATTATTTTTTCTACAAAGAGATAACTTTTAAAAACATGGAGAAAATTTTTATCAATAAAAGCATCAACTTTATTAAATGTCATGAGC
Organism: Molossus molossus; assembly: GCF_014108415.1. Lineage (NCBI taxonomy): Eukaryota > Metazoa > Chordata > Mammalia > Chiroptera > Molossidae > Molossus > Molossus molossus. Next base: position 23,026,625 of record NW_023425344.1, read on the forward strand.
TCCATCATTAGCTCATGAAGCAAATAATTAGGGGTAACTTCATATATAAAGTCATGGATATTTAGAGCCAAAAGGACCCAAGTTGTTATCAGCTCTCTTGGGTGAGCTTCACGTAGGCTCCATGGACAACCAAGAGGAACAAGATGTCTTGGACTGGTTCATTGAGAATGGATATGGTGACCATTTAAAAATGTCTGCAGGAATGAAGCAGTGGGCGGGGCTTTCTTGTGAACTTGAGGAGGCTACCAATCTTTAGTTTTCTTATCTACTAGATGTAATTGTTGATCTGTTGGACATGTATGAGTCAAGAAAATCCCACCAGAAAAACAATATTTAAAAGAAAGAAAGAAAAGAAAGACAATTGACTCTACGTAGAAAGAAGCTCTCAACACTGATTGCTCATTAGGTAAATCTGAATAATTTTTATCAAAAATATGTGTTTGCCAATTATATCAGAATCTCTAGAAATTTAGCCTGGACAAAAAAAATGTAATTCATTGCTCTTATGGCTAGACACATGTAATCAAATATTCAATAAGAAAAAAATGTGCAAATTGCAGGCATTTTTATATTTCTGTAAAACATAATTAAAATTTTGTTTAATTTTCAAAATTTTCCTAAGCATACTAATTCATCAAATGGGTAATTATGTTTTCTGGTTGATCTGTATTTCTAAAAAATAATTTGAGCACCTACTCTTTTTAATTATTTGTTACTATTAAAGGGTATGTGTGTGTGTGTTCGTTCTAATTGGCTGTGTCTTTTTATGTCTAACATATATGAAATCCACTCTACAAACTAACAGAAGTGCAGTTAATGGCAACTACTTTTGTGTTACTGTTTTAAATTTTCTATAATTTATATAGTACAAAATCTTTTATTTAAGCTAAACAAACAACCACATAAACAAATGTGCAAGCATAATTTCTAAAAATGTAGAGTGTCCCTTGAACAAACAGTGTGAAATGAATGCAAGTTTATACTTAATAGTTTGTATTGCTAGTTGAGGTACTCCTCAATATAATGAAACCAAAAAGAGCTTGCCAACAAAGACCATATGCTTGAAAATCCTGTGACATGTTTAGTACTCAATATATGGGCCTTGTTTGACACTGATATGTCAAGTGAAATCTTAGTTCCTTTCTCAGAGAAGCAGCAGAAGCAAGACAAGCTCAAATGACCATTGATATAAACAGGATTTGAGTGTAGGGTTGAGAAAGGACATCAAGACTAAATTTTAAATTGATTTTGTTGCTAATCCTCACTCAAGGATATTCTTCCATTGATTTTTAGATAGAATGGAAGGAAGAGGGAGAGAGAGAGAGAGAGAGAAACAGTAATGTGAGAGAGACACATCAGTTGATTGCCTCCCGTATGACCTTGAGCAGGGGCCAGTGATTGAACTTTCAACCCATTTATGTGCCCTTGACCAGAACAGAACTGAGATCCTTCAGTGAACAGGCCGATGCTCTAACCACTGAGCACTGGCATGAACATTGTAAATTGATTTTAATACCAATCTGGGGTGCGTGATTTTAGCCTCTATTCAATGGAGACTCTTTTAAGAATTTTGAAGAATGGGGTAGCAAAATAAAATATACATTTTAGCAAGATTAATTGGACAGTGTTATAAATGGATAACTTGGTAGGAAAGTTGTTTAAGGACAAAACACCAGCTAGAACGTTACTACTGTAGTTCGAGTCAAATGAGATAATAAACAGCTAGAGAAATGAAAATGTTACAACAAACAGATTACATTTCAACACATCCTCAGAAAGGACAGATATCAAAATTATTATTAGGATCTAATTCTATGTAGTGCAGAGAATGTTGATGACTATTATTGGAAAGGGAAAAGACAAAACACCTGAATTTACAATATAAGCCATTAAAGATGTACTGCAGAACCAGAAGAAATGTGCAACTTAGAAAAACCATGTAAACAAATCTAAATTTCTCCTTAGAGACAGTAGTTCAATAGAAGATTTTTTAGAATAACACTGATTGCCATTTGTTAGTTGTTCAAAAGAGCTTTTCTTAGTCTGAAACCATTTTCCCTGCTAGAGAATTTGCCAGATTCAATTTGTTGCCTTTGTATCCAAGAAAGACCTTTTGGTTCTTCAGTGTGCTCTTAATGGCCCCCTTCTGGGTCTCTTATCGATCTGGGATGACATCCAGGAGAAGCAGGAAATACTAGGGTTTTTCTATAAGCTATATTTTACTCTAGATCTTTTCAAAAGAAAGAGCTGCGTATACTCTATTTCATTCTTCTCTGTGATTGACTAACATAGATTTGATTATTTCAGTGATGTGTTTTCTCTGTAATTATTTTCTAGAAGAATTTGATTTGTTCCTTATACCATAAACTACTTGTCCTTTAGCTAATGAAACAAAGGGGATTTCAAATATAAATCGAGTTATTCAGCATTATTTAAAATTTTCTTACATTGCCTTTGCAGCTTATGTAAATTGTCCATAAATGGATCTCTTGATGCACAGCACAGATAAGTTAAACCACTTTCTTACAACTACATAGCTAGAGTTTAGCAAAACTAGAATTAGAGCCCAATAATTTAGACTTCTCTTTCATTGTTTCTTCCCTTATTCCCAATGCCCTTCAATAGTTATTGCAGTAATTACTGTAGACAGGAAATGCTTTGTTTTGAATTTATAATTTTAAGGGAGAATGATCAACATAAGGGATGTAAATTGAATAATAATGAAAAATTAGTCTTGTGTCATTGGCAAAGGCACAAAAAGCACACTCTAATTAATTGCAGCTGTTTTCACATAGCAATTGTGCAAGTTTTTCTTTCTTCCCAGCAGTTGCTGAATCAGGTTCTACAGCAAAGTTGATGTATACCATCCGTGGAAATGAGGTGTTTTAGATGCACTATTCTCAAATGCCAAAATGGATGACAGTATGAGATATAATCCTTTGCTGTTTAATGCAACCCAGACCAATCTACATTCTAAAAGTCATTTGATTTCTCCCCTCTGTATTGCGATCAGATAGCAACTAGCTCTCTGGGGACTCCATTCATGCTGAGATTGTACGAGCTAGTGATTACACTGCTGAGTCAGTCCGTAATCAATCTTGCATCCTACTGATCTTCTTTGGAGTTTTTATTTTGATCACCAACTAATGGGAAACACAGCATGTTAAAGAATAATATAGTTTCATCTAATTGTAGCTCCATTGAAAAGGCCTCTGGGTAGTCTTACATTCACCTTTCAGTGAAAATGTTCATAATCCAGTCAATTTCTGAAGTAAAAAAGATAATTATTATAGAGTTAGCTGATTTATGTGAAGTATAAGTGCATCATTTAAAATATTTATGAGTTCTCAAAACAAATACAGTTTTCTAATATAAAAAATACAATTTTTCTTATCTTCTATTTTCTTATTTATTGTCAATCCATAAGAGATCCTTGGATAAGTTGCCAGATGGAGGTTTTATAATTAGGAGGTACCCACTCCAACATGTAGATGTAGTAGAGAAAATATTTATAGCATAAATTTAAAATACAATGAAGTATTGTTTGCTGTATACAGACAGTATTTCATAACAGGCAGGGTTTGTGAAAACAACATGATCAGAAGTCAGGTTTAAGTTGCTGCCAAACAATATATCTATGAAGGTGTGGGAAGCAATAGTTTGGAGCGACAGAAATTGAAATGTTAAATATTAGAAAAAAGGTGGAGGTCAATGAAGGTGAAATAATATGTTCTTATAATGTTGCCAGTAAATGTTTCAAGAAGGCAGTCTGATATGCCAGATTACCAAATTATCTATATTCATGTCTGCCATAGTTTTTTGTTTCACAGAAAAGCAGAACCAAGAAAATCACTAGAATGCATTAGGTCATTTCAAGGTCTGTTCTCCAGAACTAGGGTGGAGGTGAAGGAGTAAGAAAAGTAAAACGTAGAATGAAGAATCAAAAATACATTCAACATCCACAAGTCAGTTAGTGTGAGGCACTCTATTAATAAAATGAAGTATAAAAAACATATCATCTCAATAGATGCAGAAAAAGCATTTCATAACATTCAACAACCATTTATGATAAAAACTCTCAACAAAGGGGGCATAGACAGAATGTAGCTCAACATACTAAAGGCCATATATACGACAAGCTTACAGACGACATCATACTCAATGGTGAAAAGCTTAAAGCTTTTCCTCAAAAACTACAAACAAGACAAGATGACCACTCTCACTACTTTTTTTTTAATCCTCATACGAGGACATTTTTGCATTTATCTGGAGATAGAGCGGGATGGGGAGAGGGAGAGAAACATCGATGTCTCGAGACATCAAGTGGTTGCGACCCAGGGCCGGGGACAAACTGCAACTGAGGTACTTGAACATGTTAAACTTTCCGTATTATGCAAAGCAATCTACAGATGCAATGCAATCCCAATCGACATTTTAATGGCATGTTTTACAGAAATAAAACAATGCAAAATGTGTATGAAATCACACACACACACACACACACACACAAAACCCAGACAAACAAGAAAACATGAAACAGCTAAAGCAATCTTAAAAATAGGAACTCCTGGAGGCGTCACACTTCCTGATTTCAAACTACATTACAAAGCTATAGTAATCAACAGTGTTGGTATTGGTGTAAAAATAAGCACATAATTCAATGAACAGAATAGACAGCCCAGAAGTAAACCCATCCATATAGGATCAATTTGCTTATGACAGAGAAACCAAGAATATACCACAGGCAGAGAGTAGTCCATTCCATGAATATACTGCAAAATCTGGACAGCCTCATAAAAAAAGAATAATACTGGACCATTATCTTACAACATACACAAAAATTAAATCAAAATGGATTTAAGACTTGCATGTAAAACCTGAAACCTCAAAACTCATAGAAGAAAACATGGGCAGCTCTTTGACATAGGTCTTAGTCATGATTTTTCTAGATTTGACACCAAAAGCAAAGGCAACAGAAAAAAAATAAACAAGTAGAACCACATCAAACTAAAAAGCTTCTGCACAGCAAAGGAAACCATCAACAAAGTGAAAAACAGCATATAGAATGGAAGAAATATTTGCAAATGATAGAACAGTAAGGGGCTAATATCCAAATTATGTAAAGAACTCATGCAACTTAATAGCAAAACACAAATAATCCAATTTTTAAAATGTGCAGAAGATCTGAATAGATATTTTTCCAAAGAAGACATACATATAGCTAACAGGCACATGAAAAGATGCTGAACATCACTAATTATCAGAAAAATGTAGATCAAAACCACAATAAAATACCATCCCACACCTGTTACAATGGCTATTATCAGAAGTACAAGAAATAGCAAGTGTTGGCAAGGATGTGGAGTGAAGGAAACCCTTTTGCACTATTGGTGGGAAAGTTAATTGTTGTAGCCACTATGGAAAACAATGTGGATGTTCTTAAAAAAATAAACAGTAGAATTACCAAATGATCTAGCAATTCATTGCATGGTGTTTATCTGAAAAAAATAGAATTACTAACTTGAAAAATATATGTACCCCATGTTCATTACATTATTTACAAGAACCAATAAATGAAAGCAAACTAAGTATTTGCCAATAGATGCATGGATAAAAATATGCTGTATAGATAAAATAAAATATTATTCAGCCGTAAGAAATTAAATATTGTCATTAGTGACAAGATGGATGGACTTCGAGGGTATTATGCTAAATGAAATAAGTCGGACAAAGAAAGGCAAATGATCTCATTTATATGTGGAAAAAAATAACAACTCATAGAGACAGAGAACACATCTGTGGTTGGCAGATGCACGGTTTTGGGGTTAGCAAAAGAGGTGAAGGTGGCCAAAAAAGACAAACTTCCAATTATAAAATAATTATGTAATGAGGATATACAGCATGATGGCTAGAGTTAATGATACTGTATTGTACAATAGGTCCTCAAATACCATAATTTTCTTTAATGTTGATTCATTACAATGATGAGAAAAATCATTATTCCTGGCCAGAAACATTGTCATGTGGAATTTGCATGCTCTCCCATGTCTGGGTGGGTTTTCCTTCACATCCCAAAGATGTGCATATGGGTGGAGTGGTATGTCTAAACTATTCCAGTCTGAGTAGGTGTGGGTATGTGTGCTTGACCCTGTGATGAAAGGGTGTCCTGTCCAGGGTTGGGTCTCACCTTGTGTTCTGAGCTTCTGGAATCGGCTCTGGCCACTCACTACCCTGAACTGGAATCAACAGTTTGGAAAGTAATTATGTTGCTTGTTTTTACTGATCTTTAAAAAAATGTAGGTATAGCTCACATTTATTTTAACATTTAACATTAGAGGTGTTCATGGTCTCTGGAAGTTTGGTGGTTTTTGTGACCAAAAATATGCCATAGAAACTTGACTCTTGTTTATATCAATTAGCCTGTAGTAACACTGGTTGGGTTATATATCCTTTCACTTAAACATTAGTTTCCTATAACCTATTGACAATGTTAAGTTAGGACTTAGTGTGTATTTGAATGTTGCTAGGGAAGTAAATCTTGAAAGTTCTAATCATTAAAAAAAATGTAGCTATGCGTGGTGATGGATATTAACTGGACAGTGGTAATCATTTTGGAATATATAAACATATCAAAGTATTATGTTGTACATCTGAAACTAATATGAAAAAGAAAATAAAACTTAATTATTAATTGATTACTATGGGGGAAAACTCTGTCTTGTTCAGCATGCTCTGATGAAACATGTAAACCTGTGCTTCAGAATTCTTCTTTGAAGAATGGTCAACTGTGCATTTATTCATGACTTGAGCCTCTCAGATGTTTTCCCAGGGTGTAAATGCCCAGTACTGATTTGCAGAGACCAAAAAACTCTGAACATTGAGAAAATCCCTGGGTACAGAAGTTGGAAGATGAGATGTGGAGGGTGTTTGAAAGGGGTCACTACTTTTCTACAAGGGTCCTGTCAACCGCAACTGCAAAAGTACCAGTGGACCAAGTGAATGTAGCACAGAGCACCTAAAATTCACAGAATTGTGCAATCATTATTAGTAATGTTAGAATATTTTCATCACCCCCCCAAAGACACTACCTACCCATTAAAAGTCAACCTCTATTTTTCCCCACCCCTCGTCTCCTTGCAACCACACTGTTTAGAAATTTTTCAATTATAGATATTTCATATAAATGAAGTAACACAATGTATGACCGTTTTTTACTGGCTTCTCTCACTTAACATAATGTTTTCAAGGTTTATCCATATTGCAGTATATGATTCAGTACGTCATTCCTTTTTGTTGCCAAATAATATTCTCTGTTATGCACATACCAAACTTTGTTTATCCAGCCATCTATTTAATTAGATATAAACATTAGCCATCAATGCAAATTGATATTTGCATTGTTTTTTCTTTTTGGCTATTTTAAGTAATGCTGCTATCAAGATCTACATACAAGTTTTTGCATGGAATTATATTTTCAGCTTCTCTTGGTTATATATCTAGAACTGAAATTTGTGCCTCACAGTATAACACTATTTTTAACATTGTGAGGAAACACCCAACTGATTTTCATAGCAGGTGCATTATTTTACAACTTCATTAGCCACAAATGAGGGTCCACTTTCTCCACATCCTTGCAAACACTTGTTATTGTCAATCTTTTTTGATTATAGTCATCATAGTAGGGGCAAAGTGGGATCTCCTTGTAGGTTTGATTTGTATTTCTCTAATAGCTGCAAAGGTTAAACATCTTTTATTGTATTTATTGTTTTCTTGTACATGATTTTGGTGAAATGTCTATTCATTTTTAAATGGGTTATTCTTTATTTTTGAATTGAGAGTTTTAAATACATTATATATACAAGCCCTTTATCAGATATATGATTTAAAAATATTGTGTCCCATTGTGTAGGTTGCTTTTTCACTTTATTATTCTATCATTTTAAAGCACACAACAATTGGCCCAGCCAGTGTGGCTCACTGGTTGAGCATCGACCCATGCACCAAGAGGTCGCCTGTTCCATTCCTGGTCAGGGCACATGCCCAGGTTGTGGGCCCTATCTCCAGTGGGGGGCATGCAGGGTGCAGCCAATTAATGTTCTCTCTCATTGGTATTTATCTCTCTCTCTCCCTCTCCCTTCCTTTCTCTCTAAAAATCAATAAAGGAAAATAAATAAATAAAGCACACAAACTTTTAATTTTGAAAATGTTTAATTTATGTGTTTGGTTGTTTTTCCTGACACTTGTGATTTTGGTAGAATATCTCTGAAGTCATTACCTAGTTCAAGGTCCCAATAATTTATTCCTGTTTTCTTCCAAGACTTTAAAATTTTTATTTTCTTTATTGATTTTTAGAGAGGGAGGAAGGGAGAGAGAGAGAGAGATAGAAACATCAATGAGAGAGAACATCAATTCACCGCCTCCTGCATGCTCCTCTGGGAATTTGGCCCACAGCCTGGGCATGTGCCCTGACTGGGAATCGAACTGGCAACCTGTTGGTGCCTGGGTCAATGTTCAACTACTGAGCCACACCGGCTGGGTTCTTCCAAGACTTTTATAACTTAGAATTAATATCTAGATCTGTTATTTACTTTGTTAATTATCTGCATGTTGTGAGGTAGGGTTCCAGCATTATTCACTTGTGTGTGGATATCTAGATGTCCCAGAAACATTCTTTTGAAATACCGTTCTCTGTCTATTGGAATTTCTTGACATACTTGTGTGAAGTGTAAAAGTTTATTTCTGGACTTTCTCTTCCACTGATTTATATGTCTATCCTTATGTGAACTCCACACAACCTAATTTAGCTTTGCAGTAAATTTTCAGTAAATGTTGAAGCTGAGAAGTATAAAACTTCCAAATTTATTCTTTTTCAAAATTGTTGTAGCTCTTCTGAGGCCCTTGCATTTCCATATAAATTTCAGGATTGACCTTTCAATTTCTGGGGAAAAAATGGTAGCTGGGTTTCTGATAGAAGTTTTATTAAATGTTTAGATCAATTGGAAAAGTACTATCATCATGACCAAATTAAGTATGTGGACTATGCCCATAGATCTTTCCATTTATTTAGGTCTTTTAAATTTATTTTAATAATGTTTTATATTTTTTAGAGTATAAATTTTCACTGTTTTTTAGAATATATTCCAATTTTCTTGTTTTTAATGCTATTGTACATGAAATCAATTTACAAAAATTTAATTTTAAATTTTGCATTTTGCTAGTATATAGAAATACAACTACAGGGTAGGGCAAACGTAGGTTTACAATTGTTCAAAGAGAAAAATGATACAATAATTAATAAATAATAATACAAGAATAAACTGTGTTTCACATATTCATAACTGTAAACCTACTTTTGCCCTGCCTATATTATGTGTTAATCTTTTTATCTGTAAACTACCAGAACTTGTTCATTAGTTCTTCATTTATTTATTTATTTATTTATTTATTTATTTATTTATTTATTGTTTGCATGTGAATTCTTACAGAGTTTCTATATACAAGATCAGATCACCTAAGAATAGAGAAAATGTCACATCTTCCCAATTGGGATATTTTATATTCATTTTTCCTGCCTAATTGCCCTGGCCAGAACATTCCAGACAGTGCTAAGTGGAAGTGGTGAGAATGGACAGCCTTATCTTGATCCTGATCCCAGAGGGAAACCTTTAGGTCTGTGACCAATGTTTCATGCTGTTATTGTTGCTTTTTCTGGTAGCTTTAGTGTCTTTCTTGGACTAAGTTTTTGGTCTGAATCCTTTTTTATGTGTAGTCATTGATGTCTACCTGCTTGTTTAGCTAAATGATTACCGAATGATTAAAAATATATTTTCTAAATTGCCTTGAACCAATTACTCTCTCAATCTTTGTTGAGGTGGCTCTTTGTGTTTGTTGGGGTACGTCTTCAATACTGGGCTTGACAACTCTGTCTTAGCCTTCACTTCCTGCTGGCATTGAGCCTCAAGTTCAGCCAGAGGTGAAAGGCTAGGACCTTTTCTGATCTTTACTACGCATGTGCACATCCCTGCATATACACATAGACTTCTACATACTTAGAAATATTGTGGTAAACTATGCATAACATAAAATTCACCATTTTAATTATTTTTTGTATAATTCAGTGGCATCAAAACATTTACATTATTATGCAAGCATCAAAACCACCCATCTTCAGAACCTCATTGTCTTTCCAAGCTGACACTCTGTTCCCCTTAAACAATAACTCCTTAGTTCCCCTATCCCTTATCCCCTGGTAACCACCATTTTATTTCCTGTCTCTGTGAATTTGACTGTTCTAGGACCCTCATATAAGTGGAATCACAATATTTGTTCTTTGTATCTGGCTCATTTCACTTAGCATGATGTCTTCATGGTCCATCCATGTTGTAGCATGTGTCAGAATTTCATTCCTTTTTAAGGTTAAATAATATTCCATTGTGTGCATATACCACACTTTATTATTTATCCGTTGTTGGATGTGAATTGTTTCCACCTTTTGGCTATTGTAAATAATGCTCCTATGAACAAGGGTATAGAAACATCTTGTCAAATGCCTGCTTTCAATTCTTTTGGGTATATACCCAGGACTGAAAAGGCTAGGTCATGAGCATTTTATGTTTAACTTTTTGGGGATCTATAATACTGTTTTTCACATTGGCAGTGCCATTTTACATCCCACCAGCAATGCACAAGGGTTCCGGTTTCTTCACTGCCTCACCAATACTTGTTATTTTGTTTTGTTTTCTTTTATAATTAGCCATCACAATGGATATTAAGTGGTATGTCATTGTCATTTTTATTTACATTTCACTAATGATTGGCGTATGGGAAGTTTTAAAACTATTAATTTAATTTCTATAATTTATACACTGTTCAGAATATTTCTTCTCAAGTGAAATTTGATAGATTGTGTATTAGAAGGAGTTCATTAAAAAAAACAAACTCATAGACACAGATAACAGTAGAGTGATTATCAGAGGGAGAGGAGTATAGGGGGAGGTAGAAGAAGGTAAAGGGAGGATAAAGGAGATGAAAAAAGATTTGACCTGGAGTGGTGAATAACAATACAATATACAATTGATGTATTACAGAATTGTACACTTGAAACCTACATAATTTTATTAACCAATGTAACCTCAATATTAAAAATAAATAAAAAGAAAACAACAGAAACACAAATGTTTAATATCTGGAATAAAAAGTGGATATTACTACAGATCCTACAGATATCAAAACTAATAAGGCAATATTTTGAACAACTTGATGTAACAAGTTTAACTATTAGATTAAATGAACAAACTTTTTCAAATACACAATCCAAATTTTCCTTTGAAATATTTTGGCCAGACACTTGTTTCCTCCAACTGCTGGGCTGCTCTAGTTAGCTGCATGTGAACTAATTGCTGCTGTTGTTTTCAACAAATGCAATAGAATAGACCTAACTTAATGGAAAAACAACAACAACAACAACAACAAAAAAAAAAAACCACCAAAATCAAACCAAATTAAAACAAATCAAACCCTATTAATGGGGCTTTTCCAAGGATCTGCCAGCCAGGTAAAACAGGGACAACTTTCTTGAAGTTTTGGGGGATGTCCAATACTGTTGTACCCTGCAATGTCACACTGCTGGTTTCCTTAGCCACTGTGGTTCCAGGCCTGCTGATTTTCACTGCTGCAGAACTGAGGACGGAGGGATGGGAATGGAGAAAACTAAAGTGCATCAAAGTCATAGTTTTGGCTAAGATTTGGCTACCTTCTTTAATAAATTCTTAAAGATTATTGCAGGCCTTCAGTTATTTCTAGAATTCTGGAAAAAAAATGGTTTGACAATTTTTGCCATCATCCTCATTATTTTTATAGATGAGCAGATTTACAAAGGTCCTTATCCTGACACGTCAGATGTTCTTCTTCTCCTACCACTTATATTTATGTGACCTTAAAGTGTTCAAATAGAATTCTGAAACTCAATTTTATAAAATCAGAATCGAAACATTTCTTACTTTTTTTTTTACAGGATTATGAGGATACAACAAATACTTGACATTTTTTATACCATAATAAAATAAAAAACAATAACTATATTATGGACCATGTGTTAGGTACTGTGCTGGGCACTTTATAAAAATATTATGAACCTCAAATACACATGCAAGGTAGGTATTTCCTCTATTTTACATATGAGAGAATTTAGATTCAAAGTAACATGAGTTATTTCCTCAAAGCTATCCGTCTAGCAAGAACAAAACCAGGAGCACAAACTCATGATTAGTTATCTGCTTTCTAGGACAAGTTAGTCTGTAAAATACAATGCTCAAGATAGCTGAGGAAGAGGAATAGAAGGAGGAGGATTATCTGTTATCCTTTCTTTCTACTACAGAAATTATATTAAAATAATCATTTTCTCTCAGTAAAGCATAGAGGAAAGTCTAGGCCGTTTATTCTTTATGTAAATTCAAATCTGCAAAGATCTCATATCATTTGCTAACCAAAAGTAAGATAGTATAATCTTAAAAAATGTTCACTAATGACAAGGTGGTGAAAGATTAATTAGAAGCATTATTATAAATTTCATTATGTGAAATTCCTATAATTGTGGATAACAACTGTACTGTTCTGTGGAGACTTTTCAGAATAACATTATATTTGCTTTTAAGAAAAATGTGCAAATTTACAATCTTTTTACTACATTTATATAGTCTATCTTGCTAAACAGCAGTGGATTTTGAAATATTGTCAGGTGATAGACAGACAACCAACTTTCTTTACTGGTAGTTGATCAATAGATTTGGCTCAATTCCCTGCAAGTCTCTTCATAACCTTAGTTATTGGAATGCTTTGATATTTTCAAATATTTGACTATCTTTTACTTAATTTCTGTGTTACGTGTACCCACTTATCATTGGTTAAGCAATCAAACAGTTATTAAGTATCTATTTTATGCTAGAAAAGTGCAGAATATATTTTTTAACCTTATGATAGGACTTAATGCTTTAAAAATGGCAATTATATCTTTAAACAAAATTTCTCAAGCTAAAACCTTCATTTTTTTTCTAGTTATTTTCCTATATGGCAGTATATTCAAATAACTTGTAGTCTTGGTCACCTTTTTGTTTCTTTATTTCTGTTTAGCAAAATTTCTCTCAAAATGCGATACCCATAATGTCTTACTTTGTAGGGATTGCCATTAATACAGGATAATTCTTTTTCAAATACCTGTTTGTTTATCTGTTTTGTTTTGCTTATGTTTGAGAGGAGAATGTTTTATTAGAGAATCACGTTTTAAAAATGAGTGTGAAGTCAGAATACCTAGGTTCAATTCAACATCTGTTACTTACCAGTTCTGTGACCTTGGAGGAGTACTTTACTGTTTGAGCAATTATTCAGAGATGAAACTGAGAGAGATGAGAGAGTGTCATAGAAACCAGTTATAATATTATGGCAAGAGTCCAAAGAGATAAGATGTGTGCCTTAATGAATGTAATGCTTTATTAAGCAAATACTAATAGCTACATTTTCTGCTGGATGTCAATGACATAAAATTAGATAAGTCATGGTCCTTGCATACAACTAATTCACAGTCTATGGTAGAAGAAAGATACATAAAAAACTCCCTTTAAGCCAAGTTGGCAATTGTCACAATATGAGTGTAAGCAAAGTCCTAGAGAACACAAATTGGTTCCATTATTTCATATGTGTCCTGACCAACACAGTCCAATGGGGATATTATTTCCCATTATCTAGGCAATTAACTTCTATTATGCATCTTAAGATTGTATTACCTTTGTTAACTACACCTCACTGATGGATCAAGTTAAGCAAGAGAAAAGGAGTTGATTTTGCCCTTTATATTTTTATTACTTAAGTTTGTAATGGCACTAGTTGAATTTTATCTTTACTGAAAGCTTCAGATATTAGTTTCTCAGTGAGTATCATAACTCTACAATAAATTTTACAATGTAGTACATATTTTTGGTGAGCTTTAGGATAGGTAGAAAATGTGTCCTGATCAGGTGTTGACATCATCTGCTGTCCTATAATAAAAATACTATATCTCTTCTTTCTTAATGACTTATTATAATAGACGGTCTTATGATTTGTTTTTTTATTTTAAGTTTAATTCAATTCTTAGATCATATTTAAGAAAACATCTATGTTAATTTGGTGTTCCTGAAAAGTTTTGAGATATAAGTATATCTTTGGACTATACATATTCTGGTAAAAGTGTGGATATTTTCAATATATGATGAAAAAAATCAAGATTCAACAGTCAAATATAAATTTGAATCTCAGTTTTTATTATACTATGATGTAGAAAAGTAATAATTCATGGTGTGGTCTCTTCATGCATAAAATGGGGTAATGCTTATTTCATTAAGCTGTTTTGAATATTATATTGTAACAATTTTTAAAAAATCTTAGAGCAGTTTCTGGCTTTTGATAAATGATTAAAAACTGTATGTTATTAGTATTACTACCCATATTACCATGTTATATAGGGTATTGTTTATTAAGTAGAAATGGGTTTTAGTATCATATTTTTATTTGAACAGTGTTTACTGCTACTATTTTTAGCTTCAAAATTATTTAGTTTCCAGTACTATAAAACTTAAATTAAAAAATACAGTATAAAATAGAATAGGATAATAGTCATATGCCATAGGCTAATGTTCTAAATGTTTTTCTACTGAAAACCATAGACAGCTTTCTCATTTTCAGAAAAAAATGTTGATTGGCAAATGTATCTACAGAAAGAACAAGTAGACATACTATTTTTAACTCAGTATTTTTTGAAATTCTAATTGCAAAGGGTAAAACTATGAAGCAATTTTATGGGAAACACATATGTAGAAAATCAAGGTAAACTGTTACCCCTTTGGGGGTTTTAATTTTTTCATCTGTTAATTGGATAATATAAGCTTAATAAATGGATCAAATTAAATTTATTATGTAAAGGCTCTACAAATGCTAGTTATAGCTGAAGCCTTATAATAGAAAAACCTGAAATAAAAAGGAAATTAGTTATTGATATCAGTACCTGGTAATTCTTTACTTTTTTATTTTTCCTTTTTATTGAATTCATTAGGGTGACATTGGTTAACAAAATCACACAGGTTTCAGGTGCACAATTATACAACACATCATCCGTACACTGTGTTGTGTATTCACCACCCAGATCAAGTCTCTGTCCATCACCATTTATCCCCCTGTACCCTCCTCCCCCTCCTCCCCCCTCCCCCTCAGCAATCACCACACTGTGTTCTGTGTCCATGAGTTTTTGCTCTTGTTTTTTCTTTTTTGCTCAATTCCTTCCCCCTATACACCAGTGCCTCCCCAATAGCTGTCAGTCTGCTCTTTATCTATGTCTGTCACTGTTTTGTTTGTTAGTTCACTTTCTTCATTAGATTCCACATATGAGTAAAATCACTGTCATATATCAAAGACCCATAATTTACCTCATTTGCAAGGCACATATTTATTTATCTTCCAAAAATCATCTAGAAAGTTCACTTTTCAGCCCCATCATCCTGAAACTATTCACACATCTACCATCCATATGGTTGTAATGACAGCTGCCATGTTGGGACAAAATGATTGTCACTCTCAGTGCATGGATCCAGGTCAGGGTTTTTATGCAAACTGATCTTATGAAAGTCTATCTGTGGTAATTATAAGTGTGGAGCTGGTCTCTGGGAGCAGAGTTGTGTTAATGACAACAGTCCCAGCGAGAATCCGACCACACCTACCACTGACCTTGTCACACTCTTCTTTGAATGCCACGCTATAGTTCAGTATTCTTTTAATCATTTTTCCTACTCACTCACTCCTATGTCCTCTTTTTGTTGTTTGTTTCTTTTGCTTACACAAACTGGAGGAAATACCTCTCCTTGAAAACAAACTCTGAAGTGAATAGATTAGGCAACTGGCAGATTATCTTCTTTGGTTCCCCATTTATGGGTAAGGTTATATCAAATGCAAGGCAAAGTAGAATATCGGATTATAACCCCTTTAAGTCTATACCAGTAGTAGTAGCCGCAAAATTTAAGCCATCATCAATGGATAGGCATGGTGATTCCTATCAACATTCCCACCAATCATCAGTAGTGCCCCAAACTGATGGGTATTGGAGATTGGTGAGGGATTAATCATCTTAACTTTAATCAGCTAATAAGTCCAAAGCCAGCTAACATTTGAGTGTGTGTTTCATACCCTACTAGAATAATGTACTCCACTAATTTAAGAGATATATTTATCTGTCAGTGCATTTTTGTCTATCAAAAATAGGTTACCCCCAATCACAACTTTTCTGTCCCAGGAATTTCTACTCTCAAATTTCTGACACAATGGCTATGTTACTATCTTCTTATGGATTAACCAAGAATAGTTGCTATAGTGAGGGTGCACAGAATCATGAAAACATGTCAGAATGAATGTGTTCTTGCTTCAGTATTTCTTCAAAGCATCTAATTTTTTACAATTCAAAAGCAAATCAGAGTGATTTTGAAACCTATAAAACTTCCCATGGTAAGTGTACAAGACTAAAGACATTCTGTATGTATCATAGTTGCTGATCCACGAGTAGAAAGCCAACTCTCTCACGGAATATGTATGAATATATGTAAAGACGAATACATTATTAAAACTTTCATTTATTGAGCTTCTGGCAAGATAATAAACATATACTATTTTTTCCCTGCCGGTGTGGCTCAGTGGTTGAGTGTTGACTCATGCACCAAGAGGTTGCTGGTTCGATTCTCAGTCAGGGCACATGACCAGGTTGTGGGTCAAATCCCCAGTGGGGACATGCAGGAGGCAGCCAATCGATGTTCTCTCTCATTGATGTTTCTATCTCTCTCTCCCCCTTCTCCTCTCTCTAAAATCAATAAAGAAAAAAATATATATACTATTTTATTTAATCATAATAAGAGTTCTGTGATGAAAATATTATTTTTCCCATTTTACATTCATGGAGAGTAAGGCAGAGAGAAGCTCATGTTTCTCTGTGTCTCACATATAATCTCATATGGATTCAAATCTGGATTTTACAAAACCTACCGTGTATGATTAGAGTTTCCTCCAGGAAAAAGTAACAAACTCCAAATCAAGCAGCTCTGTTGTTAGAGCAAAACAAGCCTAGAGTGAGACTGCCTGGGGCAGCACCAGGGTTCCCAGCGGGGTCTGAGCACTTCTATCCACTGCTCATTAGTAATCATGAGAAGTGTTTGTTAGAGCAGGAGAGCATAGCTCTGGGGTCAGACCTCCAGAGTTCATTTCTTATCTCCATCACAAATGTACCATTTTACCTTGGGCTACTTAATCTTTTTTTACTTTATTTTCCTCCTCTCAATAATAGATATAATAACAGTGCCTAATTTACAAGATTTTTGTGAGAATTTGAATACAGTCTACCTGTTGTGGACACTCTAGAGAAATAGAAGGCATCTCCTCTACCCATAATGTGTTTCTGAAGTCAAAGCTGAAGATGTCACATTGGTAGAGTTCAAATGTTTATTTCTCACATGATGAAGTTTTCTGGGGGAACAGAAAAAGCTCCAAAGCAGGCCTAGTCTTATGTTGGGTTTGAAGTAATACCCTGGCTCTATACTGTGAGTTTTTCCCAAAACTCTAAGGATCAGGATTTTATTTATTTTTTAAATGACAGAGGTATAACCATTATCAACAAAGGCATTTTATAGGGTCCTAGTGAGCTACGTACTTTCAGTGACCACCTGACAGGCCTTTATGTTACACAGGGTGTTCGGCCTTCTCGTGCAATAGATTAGGGCCAACACCTGGTTGAGACTCAGAACCCATTAATGGTGACGGGGTGAGAGTTGTTCCCTTGAGCCTTACACCCATCATGGTTTTTGCTGGAATAAGTCACATCATTCAGTCTGAGAAACACAGATATGTTGGGGCAGTGACCTACGATTTAAAGCCACTTTGATGAGGCCTCAAACCCATACTCTTGCCCATTAGCCTTAGTTATTGAAACTGACTTAATTCAGTTAAATCTGTAACTAAGACTTAGTAGAATTCCACAAATATAGCCTAAAGCAGCAAAAACAAGATTTCCAAAGGCAGCCTCTCATAGCTTAAGTTGGCCACTAGGCAATGAGCATGCTAGCCAGCAGGCAGCAGAAAAAATTAAGAAAGCCAAGACAAACAAAAAAAGATACCAGGTGGTTTTAGTCATCACCTAGATAACCTGCTCACTGTACCAATGGTTGAGGTTACCTCACAGAAGTGAAATGGACATGCAATCAAAAAGTTGGATTGGAGGACCTCAGGTCAAGATGGTGGTGTAGGTAACCACAATATTATCTCCTCCCACAACCACATCAAAATTACAACTAAACTACAGAACAACCATCATTCAGAACCACCTGAAATCAAGCTGAATGAAAGTCCTACAACTATGAAATTAAAGAAGCAGCCACATCGAGACTGGTAGGAGGGGCGGAGGCGGAGGGGCTGGTCCCACACCCATGTGTGGCAGATAAAAATTAGGAGGGACATCTCAGCTGGGAAGGACCTCCCTGAGGAGTGAGGGGTCCCTGTCCCATACCAGGTGCCCAGCTCAGGATCCCAGTGCCAGGAAGAGTATCCCCATAACTTCTGGCTGTAAAACCAGTGGGAACTGAGGTTGAGGGAGGCTGAGGTTGCAAGAGCCCCAGGCAGCTCCTCTTCAAGGGACCATGCACAGACTTACTAGGACTCACACCCTCTAAGCTCTAAGGGGAGGCAGCTTGAGAGGTGCCAGAGACATATAGGGAAGAACTGAGCTGTCTGGCCTCGGGACAATGGCTGGAGAGGTGGCTTTTTCCTGGACAGACACGCCAGAGGAGGCTGATGTTGCTTTGGTGAGCCCTTCCCTGGGACTCCAGCAACCTGGCTGTTTTCCCAGCCCTGTGATTCCCTGAGGCCCTGCCCCACCCAACTTTTGGGCCCACCCAAGATGTTTCCAAAGGCTTTACCATAGGATTGGCCTGTCTTGGATCCTGCTTCAGAGTTTCCTAAAATCTCTCAAACAAATAGCATCTGGTCTCAGTGAGCCCCATACCTCTCATTAAGTGGCCCTGGGTCTGGCACTAGAAGCAACCAGCCTTGGTTCACAACTTGGCTTTTCTTGGGCACCTCCAAACCCAGCACAAGAAGCAGCCACCTGCAGATCACTTTGTAGCTTACGCCAGGTGGCCCCAGAGAGAACACAGGAAGTGGCTGACCTTGCCCAGAGCCAGCACACCCAGTGGACAGCTTCAGACCACACTGAAACACCACCACCCAACCACTTCCACAAGTGACACATGCAATGAGTAGACTAAGTGGGTCCCAGAGCCCTGCTGAAATAAGTCTAGCTCTGTGTGGTGGCCCCTGCACAGCTGATCCTCCAAGGGAGTCAGAGGCCAGTGGTCAGTGGGCATAGCCAGTCCTTGCAGCTGATCAGCCTGATTAAATTCCTCCTATTTATGTGCCAGCAGCAATCAAGATTCAATTACAACAAAAGGGTGTACAGTCCACATTAGGGGTGCACTTTGAGGGCCCAGCTGGAGTGATCAGGGAGGCTGTGCCACTGGATCCTATAGGACACCTTCAACATTAGGCCACCCTATGAAGCCTAGGAGACATAGCAACTCTATCTAATACATAGAGACAATCACAGGGAAGCAGCCAAAATGAGGACACAAAGAAACATGTCCCAAATGAAGCAAAGGAACAGAACTCCAGGAAAAGAATTAAACAAAATTGAGATAAGCAATCAATCAGATGTAGAGTTCAAAACACAGGTTATAAGGTTGCTCAAGGAACTTTGTGACACATTCAAGGAACCTAGTGAGACCTTTAAGGAACTTAAGGAGACCTTCAAGGAACTTAGTGAGAACATCAACAACGTAAAAAAGGACTAATCAGAAATGAAGAATGCACTAACTGAAATAAAGAATAATTTATAGGGAATCATTAGTGGAGTCGGTAAAGCCAATAAGCAAACCATTGATTGGAATATAAGGAAGCAAAAAACACCCAACCAGAATAGTAAACAGAAAAAAAAAAAAAAAAATCCAAAAAAATGAGCATAGTGTAAGGACCCTCTGGGACAACTTTAAGCATGCCAACATTTGCATCACAGGGGTGCCAGAAGGAGAAGAGACAGAGCAAGAAATTGAAAACCTATTTGAAACAATAATGACAGAATGCTTTTCTAACTTGGTGAAGGAAACAGACATACAAGTCCAGGAAGCACAGAGTGTCCCAAATAAGATGAACCCAAAGAGGTCCATACCAAGACACATCATCATCAAAACGCAAAATGTTAAAGACAGAGAGAGAATCTTAAAAGCAGCAAGAGAAAAGCAGTTCATTACCTGCAAAGGAGCTCCCATAAGATTGTCAGCTGATTTCTCAAAAGAAACTTTGCAGGCCAGAAAAGAGATATTCAAGGTGATGAAATGCAACGACCTACAACCGAGATTACTCTATCCTGCAAAGCTATCATTTAGAATGGATGGACATATCAAGAGTTCCCGACAAGAAAAAGCTAAAGGAGTTCATCACCACCAAACCAGTATTATATGAAATGTTGAATGGTCTTCTTGAAGGAGAAGAAGAACAAAAATATGAACAATAAAATGGCAATTAATACATATCTATCAACAATTGAATCTACAAACAAAATGAGCAAGCAGAACAGAAACAGACTTGTAGATACAGAGAACTTTTTGTTGCTTGCCAGATGGGTGGGGGTTGAGGGGATGGCTGAAAAAGATGGGTTAAAAAAATAAAAAGTTGGATTAGATGTTGAGATGGATGGCACCACACAAAAGCAAACCAGGTGTTTAAAAAAAGCTTTATGAAGCTTTCTGGGGACAGAAAGGCAGGCTTCCAAGCAGGTCTGAAAATGTCTTGGGAGAACAAAAGAGTAAGACCACATTGGCTTTTCTTGGGGATGGAGACAGGGGCTGGGCGAGATTTTCTGTGCATGCATGGGCTGTGGCTTAAATGGTTTGAACTGCTCCTTGCTACCAAATGGGGGAGCAATGGGTTACTGATCAACATTTCCAGATGGGCTGAAGAGAAAAAGAGAATAAAAGGACTTGAAAGCTATTGGTGGTCAAATATTAAAATTGGAATCAGACTATTATACTAATATATTATTCTTTCAACAACTGTTAAGTGTTTTTATCATCCTTGGAGGGTTAAATTCCATGTCCTATCTGTCACTCCGTGATCACAAGATGGATGCAGCAGTGTGAGGCATCCCAAATTATTCCTAGTAGGGACAAAAAAAAAAAAAAAAAAAAAAAGACCTAAGTTGGCACACATTGCATCTATGCCATTTATCAAGATTTTTAAAAAGCCCAGGCACTGTGGCTCAGTGGTTGAGAGTTGACCCGTGGACCAAGAGGTCACCGGTTCGATTCCTGGTCACAGCACATGCCTGGGTTGCTGGCTCAATCCCCACTGTGTGGGCATGCAGGAGGCAGCCAAGGGATGTTTCTCTCTCATCAATGTTTCTCTTCCTCTCTTTCTAAAAAATCAATGAAACACGTTTTAAAAAGAGATTTTAAAAAAATCTTTGCTATGAACTCTTACTGCAGATTTTCTCTTAAATATCATTAAATAAAACTCAATGACATGACCATACCTACTGCAAGGGAGACTGAGAAAGCTAGTGTTTCTGACTTTGAACACTATCAGGGGTCTTCTTAGAAAAGAAGGTGGTAATGACTATTGGTAGGTAGTTAGCTAACTATAACAATACTTTTAAAAAATATTTTATGCACAGAGATTTGCACAATAATTAACAATAGTTATAGATGGTATGAATTGTTTTACTGCTGTACAATCCTATTCCCAGCTATAAAAAATTAATAACATCCATCACATACAAATAGCTAAGACATTTACAGGCCCTGACCTAGCCACATAGTTGTTTAGAGCATCATCCTGACACACCAAGGTTGCGGGTCTGATACCAGGTTAGGGCACATACAAGGAGCAACCAATGAATACATACATAAGTGGAACAACAAATCAATCTCTCTCTCTCTCTCTCTCTCTCTCTCTTTCCTTTCTTTCTTTAAAGTCCATAAATAAAATTTCAAAAAGAGGTATTTTCAGTGATTGCTTCTTTAACAATACTGTGTCTTGTTTTATACATGATCAGGAGAAAAAGCACCGATTACGCTGGAAACTCACTAAAACTTATTTCTGTTTGAACAGCCTATAGATGAACATGCACTTTTCAAGAGATCATTGAATCGTCACTTATGTAACTTGTCTTAAAAGAAAATAAAAAGAAATGGATGGCTTGACCCCTGAATTAAGCATTACCTTATTTCAAATTCTGTATCAGACAAAAATTATCTTTCTAACCCGTACTAGAAAATCAAACAATCAGCAAAAGGAAATTTTTTACAAGTATATTTCTCTTCAGGCATATAAGCAAATAAAGGGGAGAGAGAAAACCCAGAATAAAAGCTGTTCCCATTTGGATATCACAAAGGTATATCTCGGTACCTTTCCTTTCATACTTAAGAAACATGATGCCCCTGGAAAGTAAGCGAAAGAATGCAAGCTACCAAGCACAGGTTTTGTTTCTCGGTGCTTCTGCGTGGATTGATGCCCTGAATGCGCACAGCTGGCAGGTTATACCAGTGTCCTCTTTAGACCATGCCTCCCATGACTTGACTCAGACTGGCGGAGAAAGGCTGTTCAGTCAGGAGTAAATGAGATATCTCATTTGCATGGAACTATAGAAAGGATCAAAGGACGGCTTATTCTATGCCAGGTGTATTTCTTCCTTCAGAATATACTGATGGTATGATGGAGTTGGACCTGACGCAATCATTTGCATTTGTCCTTGCTTTCTGAAATGTCTTTATATGCCTCTTATTTCAAAAGCAAATGAAACGCTGAATTCTGATTCACTGAGGAAGCCATTATTCTCTCGTGCAATTTTCTTTTTTATGTAATAAGAACAACATCTTATTTCCCACTTTGGATTATTTTGTTTTGTTAGATTATCCACCTGATTGAAAACAACCATGTAAATTAAATACCTTAAATTTACTATATGATAAAAGTATTTTTTCACCCATTCTCCCAATGGGAAGTAAAGAGGTAGTCAAATACATTAAGTCAGACATGCTTTAGGACTTTACTTAAGACGTCATTCAACAAACCTTAGTGGTTATTTGAACAATGATTTAAAAGTACCCTTGCTTTCCGACTGCATGAATTAATCTGATCCTTTTTAAAATTGTTCAGATGAAACACTCATTATGAAAACAGTTCAATAACACATGTTTGTCCTCATTTCTCATCACATTCTCATAATTTAAAAATAAATTAATTAATTAAACTCTGACCGTACATTTTCCTGCTCAAAGAGAACAATATTATTTCGCTTAATGACTAAACATATGAAATTAACAATTTTCCCATGTTGGGCTGTACTTCTCCACAATGTCACTGAAATGGATGACTATTTCCAGAGTCACTGGAGTATTCCCTCGATCAAGTTTCCACAAGCATGGTACTATAGGGAATGCACAACATCACATTCCAAGAGGGAAGTGTGTTCTTTCTCACTATTTCTCATCCCAGCATGCTAAGATTGGAGAGGGCTAATTCCCACCCTGCTGTTCTGGGCCAGGCCCTTCTGCCCGTGCTAGATTCTACACATAGACATTTCACCAGTTAACTACTTCTCCACATGAGGATTGTTCAAGGATCTGCACCAAACACAGTCTGTCACACCATTAGGTTACCATGATCAAGTTAGTGCTGATTTATTGTTGTGCTAATTTATAAATACAACAAGTGTCATAAGGAAGGGACTCTACTAAGAAAATAATTTTGATTGTAAGCCTTTAGTTAAAGTCAACCCACAAACAGCATTAAGGACATGGGTACACATGGATAAGACTTGAGGGCAATACACTGAGTGAAATAAGTCAGATAGAGAAAGACAAAAACTGTGTAAGTTCACTTATATGTGGAACCCAAATTTTAAAAAACACCCAAAATATATAGAAACAGAGTAGAAATAGATGTTGGTCAAGGGTGCAAATTTCCAGTTATTAGATGCATAATTTCTGGGGATCAAATATTCAGTGTAATGACTGTGGTTAACAATACTGTGTTATATGCTTGAAAGGTGCTAAGAGAGTAGATCTTTAATGTTCTCACCAACAAAATTATAATTCTGAGAGGTACTGACGGTGTTAACTATCCTTACTGTGGAAATCATCATTTAGTAAGTGCATTAAATCATCACATTATACACCTTAAACTTACACAATGCTTTATGTAAATTATATCACCTTAAAGTCAGGGGAAAAAAAGTAGAAGCCATGGATGGTAGTGAAGATTTAAGCATGGGAATAGAAATACCATTATTATAAAACTACTCTAGAGGTCTCTAATATATTTAAGTGTATGGTCTGACGTTGCAAGCCAATAAAACCTGCCACAATTTCCTTGCACTATCTTTTCTGAGTTCTTTGAATATTTGTCTTCTCTCTTATTGCCCGTACACGTAAAAGTTGCCAACTACACACAAACTCAAGGCAAAGTAGGAAGGTAAAATCACAAAGGAGAAACAACATTTGGAAAGGAGGGACATTAAAGGGAAGAAAAAGCAGTCTCTCAAAAATTGCTAATAGATGAGAGAGACTATTGGCCGCCTCCTGCATGCCCCCAACTGGGGATGGGGCCCACAACCTGAGCATGTTTTCTGACCAGAAATCAAACTGGCAACCTCTTGGTGCATGGGTCGATATTCAACCACTGAGCCACACTGGCGGGCAGAATATTCTTTTTTTTTTAAGAAAAAAATTGGTAAGAATAATTTGCAATAACCTTATTATGTTATTTTTTCATCCCTGAAAGGGCAACATCAAATTCAAATATGACACTTTTAGATCTTTTGCTCAGCTTTGACAGAAAGAAAATACTTCCTGCACAATTTGGGGGGTGGGGAGGGTGGCAGTTTCTGTATTTAGAAAGGCTCAAGACAAAATTTTGAAAGATACATTATTCAAAAAATTCACAATATTTGATGTTTGAAAATAATGTTTATATTTGGAACATATTCATAGAATGAGCTCTAAATGATAATTGTATCTTTTGCTGTAACAGTCTTATACTTTGGCTATTCATTTGTTTGCTAGTCATGCACTGCACTGCAAAGAGTTTTGTTTTGTTTTTTTCCTCACCTGAGGACATTTTTCCATTTTTTGTGGGGAGAGAAAGAGAGAGAGAGAGAGGGAATCATTGATGTGAAAGGGACACATCGAGTGGCTGCCACCTGCACGACCGACCAAGTCCGGGGACAAACTGAAACCGGCGTACATGCCCTTAGTGGGAACCAAACCCAGGTCTCTCTGGACCGCAGGTCGACGCTCTAACCACTGAGCAAACCTGCCAGGGCTGCAAAGAGTTTTATTGTACTAATTATATCTACAGAATTAAAGGTGTCAGAATTGTAGTCTATTTGAATGAAATAAAATAAAGTAGACCTTGGCCAAAGTGTCTCCTGGTTGGAGGTACCAGGTCTTTTAAGGACTGCAAATAACTTTTCTCAAAAGACTGACATCAGAGAAGGAAACTTACCAGGTAACTTAATAAGAAAGAAGACATCAGAAAATAAGGCCAGGTGATCCAAACAATGAAAATCAGTTCAAGAACAGAATCATCAGGGAGAGATAAGTAACTTAGTAAAGATTTTCCATTCAAACAGGAAATTTTTATTCTAAAACGTCATTATTGTATCATTAGGAAACTGAGCTACTAGGATGTAAGTTTTACTTCCCATAAATATGGCTATGAACCAGAGGTCAAGGTGAAGGCAGGAACATTTGTAATATCACACTAGACTGAGTTAATAAATGGTTGTCGCATGTGTTTCTGTTCTCTACAGTTTTAAACTCAAACTAGGGACTGAATCCCAGCCAACTTGAAGGCAGGATAAGTTAGAGAGTTAGATGGAGTAATAAACATACAGACAGATATGCATTGATCTAGAAATCTTTCTAAGTAGAGGGAGCGAAGCCTGAAGAAATTGTCAAGGATACCAGTTCAAAAGTCAAGAGAGCTGACGTCAATGATGTAGCACCTATGGATGCTCTAGGAATTGAAATAGCACCAATACTCACACTGGACTAATAATATAAATTAGCAGTGGGAGTATTGACTTTGATAGGTTTAAAAAACACAAGCAGCAACAAGCATAGCAAATGCTTGATCATTAAGTTCCCTCAGCAGTGCCATGTTTTGATGAAAAGGACGTGGGTTTGTAAAACCTTGTTAGTACTGATTTTTCTGGACAGCATAACAAATGTTAAGTTCCTACTGATCATTTCTGGGATTTGGATGGCATTGGCCATGCATTGTTTTCACCCCCCCATCTGTCACTTATTTTGTGGTGGTTACAGCTTTATGAAGCCCCTAGCAGCTCTTGGTTGAGTATATTGCAACCCTCATGTTTGACTTTTTATTTTTATTTATTTGACTTTTTATTTTATAATTTAAAAAAAACCCAGCCCAGTTTGAGTTTTCTTAGTTTTCCAGGTTGTCCTTTGAAAAACTGTTACTCATATCTACCCATAAATCAAGTCAACTTAATAGAAAATTACAGAATGCACGTGAAAATACAAAGCACCTCAAAGCTATTCCACAGAAGTCTTTTGAAAACTACAGTTTATTTAACATTCAACAAGTATTCATTGCAAGTCAAAAAGCCGTCAGAAATGGGGTTAAATGCTGTGGACATGATGAGAACAAGATAAAGTCTCTTTCCTCAAGGAGTTTATTATGGAGAAATTGATGTAATCTGGCAAATGTGGTTTTAAAATGTGGGAGAATTCATCTAATATTGTTATTGGAACTATGCCATAGGGCATTTTTATAGATGGAATCGTAGCCTTATTGGGACTTCTCAAGTCCAAATATATATACTCATGCACATTTCACTTGTGTTTCTTAATATTAATTTTGATATTTGTGTAACATTTTTCAGTTTTTAATTCTTTGGACATATGATTTTTATCTTTATACCATACATATGATTTAATTAGCATGAATCTGTAGATAGTGGGAAATAAGTTCTTCCTGATGGTCATCAAGTAAACATTTTCCTTATAAAAAAGGAAACTTGTTCTAATGTTTAAAGAGTTTAGATTTTATTTTAAACGGTCTTCCCAATATTACAGAACTTACACTGTTTTAGAAAGTAAAAATAATCATAAAGTTTTCTGAGGATGACGAGCGCTTAGAAGAGAATTGTCAGCCATTGCTTTGCTGATTTCAATTTGATTTCCTTTCAGCATAAGAAATGATAATGAATCACCACCAATCAGCAAACCTGATTATGGATGTCAGCTACACTGCCGAAAAAAGCACCTGCTTCTTGGGAAAGTACTAGACAGCTGCGGGCAAGACTGCAGCTAAGTCGTCCCGTGCTGGCAATGAAGAATTTGGAAATCTGCCAGTCCCTCAAATCGCTCCATCTGTAACATATTTCTTAAAGGCACCTTAATTATGCCATACACAATTGAAATCCAGGCTGTAGAATATGTATTATATAGATTTAGGACATATTATACATGTGCCATATCATCCGTTTTCAGCCTCATGTTGACGGGGCTCTCATATTGTCCAAAGCTGATGATACAGAGAAGGAGCAGGGTGATATTCTGACTGAATCACCCAGTAGCAGGATGTACATGTATAAGACTACCCCAGGAAAATAAAAACAAAGGGAAATGTAAAATCTAGAAATAAACAAGTTAAATCTCAATATGTATGTGTTCATGTGTGTTTTGGAAGTGTTGACTTTCATTTTATAATATAGTGTTATCTTTATTTCAAATTACTTGTAGGGTATTTACAATTTTTTCCAAGGCATAAATTTACTAAAGTTCTTCATTCAGCCCAGATGTTATCACAGCCCTTCTCAAACATAATTTGTTATCCTCTACTGGGCAAAGTCCTATACCAAAACACTTGAGACACAATTGGGGTGTTCAGTTTCACCCTGAATATACTTCTCTTTGTCCTGAGCATAAACTTTCTCTGAAATCAGTCTAGGTGAGAAAGGCTGACTTACTCAACATAGGAGACATGAGCTAAAACATCTATCACATGAGGGAAACTTTATCTGTGTTCCTCAGGAAGAGTCAATGCAATAAACTGTAGGCAAAGTAGTCTCCAGGTTAAAACCTTTCATTAAGGCTCTTACAGGAAAGGTTGAATTGTTTTGGATGAGTAATTGCATGCCATCTAAAAATCTCTGGATTCTACTATTTCGATTACAAACGTGAGAGCTGGGATAGACTACAAACCTGTTTTGAAAGTTTTAATTAGTTTAACAAATACTTTTGATACAGACTATATAGTAATTGATCTTTTTTTCTCCCAAATCCATGTTCTCTTAACTCAAGGATGCTACTATTGACAAGTTGTAGCATCGATGAGTGAGCATGACCTCAGAGAGCAACACGGGCCAACAGATCTTTGTGTGTTGTACACCCATAAAGATTTTACAACGAGAATGAAAACAAAGCCAGATGTTCAGTGAGGATGCATAAACCATCAGTACCATCCAAATAACGTGTCGTGTTATTGTATCATAAGCAAGACCTTCAGGTTAAAACCTACTACTAAACTATTTTAAGGTTTAAAAATAAATTTATTTCTTTTTTCATCTGAATGACTCTGTTTTACATTTTAACTCGGATCTTAATTATAGCCATCAACACAAAGAAAGAATAAACTCATGTTTGCATAGAATAGGGGCCATCTTAATTCCATGTTTCGCGGATAGGTGATGATGATGGTGAAATTTAAGATAAATGGAGGGTGATAGCAGCATTAGAGAAATAAGAAGTGAAATGCGGAAGTCATAAATGACTGGGTGTTACCAGACAGGGGACCTGGCCCTGAGTGGGTCTGTCTAGGGCCAACCCATAATGTCTGGGTTCTTGACTTTGTGCAGGAAAGATTTTACAACATGAGTCCATGTGATCATGAGGGCACGTTTATTAACACTGAGGACAGTGAAACAAGGGCTTAGAATCGAAGGAGAGCTGAGGTTGGGCTGCTTTGGTTCTGTAAAATATTATGGGATAGGCTCCAGTCAGGGTGTGTGAAGGACGCAACCAATCAATGTGTCTCTCTCACATAAATGTCCCTTCTCTCTCTCTTCCTTCCTCCCTAAAATCAATAAGAATAAATAAATAAACAATATTATAGGAAAGAAATGAACCCAGGTGGGGCTGCTTTAGCTCACTGGGAAGTCAGAGAAAAGGGGGCCTTGGAGACAGGTCAGGGAGTTAGCCAGGATGAGCTGCAACTGCCAAGTGCTCTCCTGGTTGCTGGTTTCCTGGGGTCTTAGAGTCTAGGAGATGTGTGCCTGTTGGGGAA
The DNA here is from genome assembly GCF_014108415.1 of Molossus molossus. Taxonomy (NCBI): domain Eukaryota; kingdom Metazoa; phylum Chordata; class Mammalia; order Chiroptera; family Molossidae; genus Molossus; species Molossus molossus. Next base: position 23,056,049 of record NW_023425344.1, read on the forward strand.
GAAGAAGGAAGGGGAATGAAAATCCATGAGTGCACTCCCTGTAAGAGAGAGTGCACTGGGTCCTTTGTCTTGAGGGCTTTTATCTCCCTCTTCCAGACAGGAATTTTACGGGAGGTCTTAGGGGAGGGTTTTAGCTGAAGATTCATCAGTTTTCCATGTGTGCACTTTCAGGTCATGGTCTCCACTGGTTACTCAGCTCTAGGGCAGGGGGTCCTTATTCTCTGCAGCTTGTCCTGGTGTTGCCCACCTGGTTTTGCTGCTATTCTGGGCCTGGAACTGACATACAACTGAGGCCCAGATGTCATCTCTAGGGAGGTGACCTTCTGTATCTGGCTGTAAATTGCTGGCCCAGTTTATTTAGCTATCTGTTTGTTTTTCCGTTCCATTTGCCGAGGAATGGTCCTAGCTTTTTTTACCCTGCATTATGGGTAGCTAAAAAATGAATGAATGTTGGTAATTTCTTACAACTATCACATTGGCTTTCTTTGTCAACTGAATGTCTCATTTTACTATCCTCTCCATTCATTTTAAGATTTCTCTTAGGCAATGCAACAGGACTCTCTAACTTTGCAAACCAGGGTCATAAGACCTTTAGCGATCTTAGTAAAATCCGAGAGTTCTGCCTTCATTTCTTATATAAGTTTAGTGACTGTTTCTTTGAAGCCATTAATTAAAGCATTAAATATAAGTTTTTATTTGAAAAATGTATCCATGCCAACACCACCTTTCAAACAATTAAAATTCAATGAATGCTAAGGAAAATAATCAGTTTCTTTTCAAGACTTACTTGTGGATGAGACAAAAAAACAGAAAGCCTTGGGGAGGAGCACGGGGATCTGATTTATTCTAATAAACTTATTTTTTTAAGCTAAGAAAATAATAAAAATGTTGGTTAATAGGTTCACCATAGAAGATTGTATAGCTCTTCTTTTTATCCTTACCCAAGGACATTTTGTTTTGCATTTATCTTCAGATAGAGTGGGAGGGAGAAAGAGGGAGGAAGAGAGAGAGAGACAAACATCGACTGGTTGCCACCCACACGACCTCAACCGGGACCGGGAGGTACTGCAACTGAGGTACATGCCCTTAGCAAACCTGGGACTCTCTGGTCCACATGCCGATGCTCTAACCACTGAATCAAACTGGCTAGGGCTGCATAGCTCTTAACAATCAGATGTTTGAAGATCATTTAATGACATCTTATAATGTAAGGTTTTTGAACATGAAAAATACTACTCTTTTATTTAATATTGTTATTTTTATCTAATTGGTTTTAAATATTTGTAAAATAGAATAAAAGAACTTAAATACATCTAATTAATAAACACACTTTTCTTTTTGGGATATCTTATATGTGATATCCATGTACTTTTTTCTTTTAGCTTCCCTATATATTCCCATTTTCTTTTTTCTTTTTTTATCCTCACCCGAGGATATTTTTCCATTTTTTGTACAGATAGAGTGGGAGGGAGAGAGAGGAAGGAGAGAGAGAGAGAAACATCGACGTGAAGGGACACATCGAGTGGCTGCCACCTGCACAGCCAACCAGGGCCGGGGACAAACTGCAACCGAAGTACGTGCCCTTAGCGGGAACCGAACACGGGTCTCTCCGGACCGCAGGCCGACGCTCTAACCACTGAGCCAAACTGGCCAGGGCTATATTCCCATTTTCTACAATAAAGATCATATTTAAGGGATCTATAAAATAGTAATATTTTTTTAATTAGGAGGTTTGGAAAATACATAATAAAGAAATCAGTAGGATGTCATTACTAACATAGCCCCATGGATAATGAACAACACCTAATCCAGATACAACTAGAGATATTTTTAACACAACATTTTAATCCATCTGTCATTAGCCATTATAAGAAACATTATATGAGACCTCTAAAACAGAAAATCAGAGCGTTTCAAACTGAATCTGTACAACTGCATTGTTTTGTTACTTCATCAGCACCAAGATTTGACCTCCTAAGTGCTTTAGTTCACTGACCCTTAGAATTTTTTCTTTTTCACCAGCCACTTTCCATCTTTATTTTCTTCTCTCCAGAGTTTAGGTTTTGTGGACCATCGTTTCTATCACTTTACTGCCAATATGCCAAATGTCCTTGCACCTTTAAATTAAATTCCTGTTATGTCCCTCTGGTTAGAATTCAATACTGATTGAGTCAGACACTGAAATTCCACAGCTCTATTAAGCCTGCTGAATACTGTAAAAACAAACAAACAAACAAAACACCTCATATATTTATTTATATTAACCCCACTATATTTTCAGGGCCATTGGTCCTGGTTCTAGCTTGCAAATCTGTAAACCAATGAAACAACATTTTCTTACAGGACATTTCTTCCATGTTTCATGGAAATAATTGCCAATAGTATCTACTTTTTTTTTTTTTTTTCCATATTTCCAACTAGAGCCCTATCTACCGTGTCACACTTAATGAATTACTTTGTGCTTCCTGGGTAACACAGAAGCCATAATGAAAACAACAGCAGCAGCACTCTAAATGGGTTTCCTCCACCCACAGATGTGGATATCCACCTCCAGACACACACATGGGCCTCTGGCTTCCAAAATGCTGTCAAATACCTTTCTTCTGGTGGTCTCTCTAGTTCTCCTCCACTTTATGAGTTCACATTTCTTTCATTCCATTAGTATAATTATTTTGGGACATTGTAGTAGAAAATAAGTATTTGTGTCTGTTTCCTTTAATTTTGATCTTTATATAAAATGGTCTGAATGTACAAAAATTAGAGAAATCAATAGACCCAATAATGATACATATTCTATTAGACAGGTTCCATCCATCCTCCCCTTTGAGGTACAGTATTTTAAAGCAATCCCAGGGCATCATATCAACTCACCAGCAAATAATCCAATTCACATCTAACAATAGACAGTTTTTCATAACCACAGTAACTTTATCATATTTAACAGAATTTATAAAAATACTGGATATCATCTACCTTCTAGCCAACTTTCTCTAATTATGTTATAAGATTAGTTGACTTGTTCAAATGAGAATCTAAACAATGCACACTCATTTTATTTGGTTGTTATATCTCCTATGTGTAGTTTAACCTAGAACATTCCTGTTTGCCCCATTCACCATATTTTTTTGTTTTGTTTTTTGCACTGATTAGATTTTTGAAGAAATAAGGTGAGCTTTCCTAAGGTGTCTTATATTCAGGATTTCACTGATTATTTCAGGAGGTATTGTTGAAAATGGGTAACCTTTGTTGTGAACATGTCTCAGGAATTTCCTGAGCACTAGACCCAAAATGGCTTATAAAATAGAAATAAAATTACTCTTTTAGGAATTCATTTTAAAAATTGTTATAATTTTTTATTGTTGTTAATCCTTACCAGAGGATGTTTTTCCATGGATTTTTTTTTTTCTCTCTTTTTTTTAAGATAGATGGAAGGGAGGGAGGGAAAAAGAGAGAAAAAACATCAGTGTGAGAGAGACACATTGACTGGCTGCCTTGACCAGGGACAGGGATCAAATCTGCAAACCAGGTACGTGCCCTTGACTGGAAATCGAACCCTTGGTCTGCAGGCCGATGCTCTAACCTCTGATCCAAACCAACTGGGGCAAAGACTGATAGAATTTTTATTAACAACCTCTAACTTTTTATTAACAACTTTTTAGGTTTTCCAGCCTATACACTTTCTTTTGCTTTCTCTCCATTGTAGGAAAAGTAAGGTTGTACACTAGCACCTTTGGGTCAAACCATTTCCCTTTGAGAAATATTTTTTATTTTTATCTAGAGGACTTAGTTTTTATATTTAATCTGTTAGCTAAATTTTCAAACAAGATTTCAAAGTAAAATATGATGTTTTTCTGTTCAAACGACTTTCTTAAACAAAATTACCTGTATTTTCAAAACATATCTTTATTACTTATTTTTGACACAAATAATTTACATTGAGTCTCAAAAGACCTCACAAGGTACACAACACAATTCCCTTGTCATTTTTTTAAAGCCTCCTTAAATTCTTTTCACAAAAATAAATGTCATAAGTAATCAAGATAATCTTCTCATTTTTCTACTATTAACTCCCTCAAATCAAAACAAAAATGGAAACAGAACCAAACGCTAACCTGTAATCATATTTTTCTTTGCCCTAATTTTGAGGTAAACCTAACAACTTCCAGTCACTAAAATAACAACAAAAAGATGATGGGCACATGAATGGCTGCTAAGAAACAGCTACATGTATTGTACTAGATAAGAATATGCAACCTTACCCTCCATTCCAAATGCTATTTTAGAACGATGCACTGTCACAATTGAGGAAGATTTTAGAGATTTTCCACTCAAACCCCATCATTATACAGATGAAAGGAATGTGGCCAAGAGCAGGTGGGTGGCTTTTCTGAAGGGTTAAATACTAATTACAGGCACAGCTGGTACTAGAATCAATGTCTTCTACACCCAATATACTACAGTGATACCTCGGTTCTCGAACGCCTTGGTTTTCGACCAAATCAGGATTCGAGAAACTTTTGTCTCGGAATCCGAACAAATATTTGGAACTCGAACTTCCGAGTTGAGCCGAATGGCGTTCATTCGGCCCAGCGCGCCTTGCTGGCGTCATCAGTGTGAGTGCAGAGAGAGAGTCACGCTTTGTGGAGTCCGCTTTCCTGTTGGGTTTCATTGCTTCGGTTCTCGAACAATTCGGTTCTCGACCGTCCTCCTGGAACGAATTATGTTCGAGAACCGAGGTATCACTGTATTATCCTAATTACTTACATTCTTTGCTGCTTTCATTCCTATGTGCTTTTGTAGTTATTAGAACTAAAGATGTAGATGACTGAAGCAAATTGCCTTAAACACAAAAGGCAGTCAATAGTGGTTAGTGAATTAATTTGTTTCAGCTATTTAGTAGGTAACAAACATAACTATATTTAAGTATCCTCCCAAAGAATGTGTTCCATTGAGAAGTCTATGAAACAGTGGTTAAATAGCAAATTCATCTCTCCCTTTCTTTAGTGTAACAGCCTTTAGCTACAAGATAATAATGAATGCAATAAATATAACAATTATTTTAGATTTTATAAAGTAATGATGTTCATGACTTTATGTTGTTTTGTACATTTGTGTCTGTTAAGATATTTTTGGAAATTAGAAAAAAAAATCAGAGGTGTATAAATATCGTCGTAAACTAAAAAACCTAGAAACAAAGAACACTTAATAAATTCTAAATATCTGCTTGTATACACCCATGTAAAATATCCAAATTTATAACTGGTTTTACAATACTCCATTATAATAGTAAATTTCTCTTCAATGTAAATTCTTTCTAAGCTTATTTTTCATTGGAACAAAGTATTCAATGTATCTAGTGCTTAGAATAAAATTTTTAGTCTAGAACAATTATCTTAATGTATGTCCTATGTATGGAAACACCATTATAAACTGTGTGAAAATGTAAACACTCTTAAAAAGATTTGCGACATAATATTTTATAAATAATATGCCAAATTTTATCCATAGATATAGTATAAAACAGTGTAAGACTTTCCCTAAACACTAAAAATATTATCATTTGTTCCTTTCAAATTGATGAGTAACAAATGGCCACCCAGTGTTGTTTAATTTACACTCGTTTCATTATCAGCCAGCAGCTGTTCTCAACCTGTGGGTCACGACCCCTTTGGGGGCCAAACAACCCTTTCACAGGGGTCGCCTAAGACATAACAGTAGCAAAATTATAGTTATGAAGTAGCAACAGAAATAATTTTATGGTTGGGGCTCACCACAACATGAGGAACTGTATTAAAGGGCCATGGCATTAGGAAGGCTGAGAACCACTGAACAGCAAAACTTACTTTTCACAGTCCTTAATGCATAAAATTCTCAAATTAAGAGGCCCATATCAAATATGCTACATATTGGTCACTTTATCTAACTTCTGGCTCATTTTAAATTATGGAAAAATTTAAATGCTAAATGAAGATAATTCAACAATAATTTTTGTTTAATACAAACCAAAAGTTTTACAGAGACATAAAGTCGTTGCATAATTCAATTTGAAATTGAAGCCTTAACACATATAGTTGTTTAAAGTTGACATGAGATGCATGTGCATATGTTTATATCTAGAATAAAGAAAGAAGAGCGCAGCCCGGCCAGTGTGGCTCAGTGGTTGAGTGTCAACCCATGTACCAAGAGGTCGCCAGTTCGATTTCTGGTCAGGGCACATGCCTAGTTTGTGGGCCCGATCCCCGTGGGGGGGCATGCAGGAGGTGGCTGATCAGTGTTCCCTCTCATTGATGTTTCTATCTCTCAGAGCCTCTCCCTTCCTCTCTCTCTCTCTAACATCAAGGAAGGAAAAAAAAAATTTTAAAGAAAGAATAGTACATAAATACCAAAATAAATCCATTTGCATTGTAGTCTGAGATATATACCTCCTCACCTCCATCAGTTCACCCTGGGAAGGGTGGAATATTTGGAAAACTGGCTTTTTGAGGCTGAAGGAACCCCCAGAAGTGAAAGGTAGCTAGAAGCACTCAACCTGACAGCCTTCTCAGTAGCTCAAAAACAAGTGCGACCTAGAAGGGACAGGTAGGCAGCACAGTTTCATGTCCAGCATAAAGACTCTTTAATGATATTATAAAAACTAATCATGTCAGAAAAAGAGAAAAGGTGGAAAAATCAATTGTTATTGAGATAATGGTTCAAATTCTCCAGCTCAATATCAACAAATGACCTCTTAGATTAGAGATTTAAGTGAGCCTGGGGCTACTTTGTCAATTGCTCTGTGATCTTAACTTTTTTACTTGGTTGCAGTTACAAAATTGCTATGGTTATATAGCATGCGTATTTTGTTAAAGACATTGTAGGAAAACAATAAAACCTAGTTTTGTGTGGACTGCTATTTGCCTGCTAAAAACATTTACTTCTAAAGTTAGAGGAAGAAAAATATACAAATTTCTTGACATAATAAAAAGATACAGATATTTAGTCTAACATCCTGGTAACAAAGTGAGATGGAATTGCATGGAGCCTTTATTTCAGCAACCTATGTACGCTGGTACAAAAAAAAAAAAAAAAAAAAGTTCGTATCAGATAAAATATGTTGTAAAATCATAATTATTTTTCTTAAATATGCACATGTGTAGAAATTTTTGAATTAACTTATGTTGTTTAATAATCAAAGTATAAAGATTTATAAATATCTCTGGGGAAAATAGGAAATGTAGAACAAATAGAACTGAAGAGATGGTTATAAAAAGAAAACAACTATATATTTTAGAACTTTAACTATCTGTAAAAGTGAACCCAAATAAATATAATAAAGTATTCCAAATTATTTGAAAAATATTCTATATATTTCTTAATGCAGTGTATTATCTGGTGTCATGATTTTAAAAAAATATCAATAGTAGGAAAAAGAAAACCTGATATTGAGGAGACAGAGGCAGGTTAGGCAGTGAGGGTAGGACCATGGGAAGGGGAGGCTGAGACATGGGGGAAGTTTGAGATGACTCGGGGTTCAGCACACAGGCAGGCAACCCAGTGCACAGTATATCTGGAGGCTTATTCAGACTCTACAGATCTCAAAATAAAACAAAAATCACCATGGGAGATTGTGCCTCCCAGGCCAGAAATTCTCAGCCCCATTTATAGAAATGCAAATGAGAAGCTCCTGGAAGGAGCACAGGTCAATTACATAACAAAAAGTCCAACCTGAAAGGCTGGTTTCATGCGAGAGGAGAACAGCAATTGTATTCATTCCTCTCTAGGACCCTCATGGGTTTGCAAAGGAATTTATTTACTATTAAAGAATATAATGCTGGCGATTCTGACCTTTTCAATTTATATACCTACTGGTTTTTGGAAGCAAGGCAACAAGATTGCTGAATGAGTGCTGCTGGGAAACTTTAGTGTGTTCCTATTGCAGAGGGCCAGGTCACCTTAGAAAGAATGATAGGAAACCAAGGTTGGATTCAGGGGAGGAACCAAAAGCAAGCATAAGATTGTTCTAAGGGTCTTTCCCCTCCTCCTCACTAATTGTCTGGGAGAAGTTGAAATGATCATAAAAAGGGAAGCCACTAAGGCCCCTGTAGATGACTTAGGGCTGAACCCAGTCAGGTGGGAAACACAGCTTTAAAATGTATGGATGTTGCTCAGGCAGAATTCCCTGAAAGGACCAATCAGAGGCTAGCAAAGTATATATCTACCCCTGGACAACAGAGCCCCATGAGCAATCCACTTGGGTCCCTCCCCTCTGTGGGAAATCTATCTTTCAAATAAATTTTTGCTTACCCCTTGGTCCAAAAACTCATTCTTCAATTTTGCAGGACAAGAACTCCAACACTGCTGCTTGGTTTCAATATCAAGCCCTTGTCATTGTTCTCAATTTAACATAGTTTTAGAAACAATCAGTTCAAGAATGTATTGCAAGGGGAAGGTAATTTTAATCACAGAAGTGGAAAATATGGCTTTTTATTAAATGTTCAATAGTAAAATCTATGAAAAGATAAGTAATGCATAAAAATCAGTTTCAACAATGTTAAATAGCAACTTTTATTTATGTGTTTTATTATGATCTCTTGTTTCAGACTTATCTGTACTATTTAATCTGTTGGAAAAATTTATTTAAATAGTTTTAAACAGTTTTAAAAAATTACTTCTCATTTCACTACATTTAAAGAAATGAGCTTAATTCCTTTAATTCATGTATGTATTTTTATATCCTTACCTGATGATATTTTTCCATTTATCTTCAGACAGAGTAGGAAGGGGAGAGAGAGAAAGAGAAACATTGATTGGTTGCCTCCCATACCACCCCAACCAGAGCCGGGGATCGAACCAAAACCAAGGTATCTTGTGCCCTTGACCAGAATTGAACCCGTGACTCTTTGGTGTATGGGTCGATGTTCTAACCGCTGAGACAAACCAGCCAAGGTGAACTTAATGCCTTTTAAAATATGAGCTTGAGTTAGTGTCTCACTTTCAACGTATAGAATATGAAAATAAAATAATTTATTACATTGAAGAAGCCTAACAAATACCATCCATTTGGAATAAAAATTGACATCATCCAGTAATTTCATGTAAATCCTTGTACCCTGTCATGATGTAATGAGGTAGGTATATCATTTCCATGGTATTCTCCCTCAAATCCATGACCTCAGTAGAATCATGAGAAAATATCACAAAAACTTAAATTGAGTGGAATTCTGCAAAATATTTAATTCATATTCCTCAAAACTATCAAGATCATGAAAGGCAAGAAAAGTCTGAGAAATAATCATAGATTGGAGGAGACTAAAAAAGCAAGATGAATAAATACAATGTGCTACCTGACCTAGACTGGATACTGGCACAGCATATAGAACATCAGTGGAGAAAATAATGGAATATGAACAGAATCTTAGCTCAGTTAGTAGTATTTCAGTGTTACTTTTAAAAGTTTGATAAATATCCTTGTTGGAGAAGATCATCAAGTCGTAGGAACTCTTCTTAACCACTGAGCTAGACTAGGGACATAAGTTTCCTCACCCTCTCCCGAGTCCTTGGAATGTCATAACCATTTTAAAGAACTCAGCCTTGAGACAGTGATGTGTTGTTGAGACTATCTGGATGGAATATGTGACTGAACCCAGTTAAGGGTTCATATAAACTGATAAAGTGTGGAAAGGGTGGGTGCAGAGATCCACGTGTCTTACAGATGACCAGGATCAGCCTCCCACGTAAGTTCCCTTGCTTATTAAACCTGCTATCTACCAGTTTGGAGTAATCTGCCTATTTATCTGGTTTGTCCTTGACCTGCATGTATGGGGCCAAGTTACCAACCAACAGTACCATGCTGTGCTATAAATGTTATTATCATGGGGGTGGGGAACAGGGGAAGACCTTATACAGGAACTCTCTATACTTCTATAAATCTAAAATTATTAAAGTAAGAGTATAAAAAAAAATCTATAACATTATTAAAACTGTTTCCAATAAATTTTTGTTCTTGTTTGTTTAATTATATGGGCTTGATTTTAAAGTTAACACTGAAATACTGAAATCCACAACAGGAGTCCTATTAAAAAAAATCAACCTTAGTTCTTATGTCGTAGAACTGCTCTATCCTTTTATTAGCTTAGTAAACAATCACCACCGTTATCTCTCTCTCTCTCTCACACACACATACACACACACTTAATGATGTTATTATATCAAAAAAACTCTGGAGCCTACCAATAATAGCCAATGGGCAAAACTGATACAATTTAAGCAACAAACTAAAGTGGCATTTGATTATACCTCAGAATACTATATAAAATAAATATTCTGAGCCGTGGCCAGTTTGGCTCAGTAGTGAGAGCATTGGCCCACAGACCAATGAGTCATGGGTTTGATTCCTGTCAAGGTCACATACCTTGGTTCGGGTTCATCCCCAGTCCTGGTCGGGGTCATGTGGGAGGCAACCAGTCGATATGTCTCTCTCATGTCAATCTTTCTCTCTCTCCCTTCCACTCTATCTGAAGATAAATAAAAAGATATACTTGGGTGAGGATTAAAAAAACAAATTAATAAAGAATAAATATTTTGAAGCTATAATGATATAAAATGATTGAATAAAGAAATGGTAGAGAAAAAACAAATTCCCCATGGAGAATTATAAATATGTATGTAGATACTGTGACCTCAAGGAAGTGAAGATAAAGGCTTCTCTTTGGTTAGGTATGGACCACACACAGCAACCTTGTTTCATTCTTATTTTATTTTTCTTTGTCATTTTTCTTAAATAGGAAATGAGAAATAGGTAGTAGCAAAAGATAATATTCGGCAATTTTTATATTCAAATGACTATTATTTTTAGAGTATATGTTTTGGGTCATTTATTCACTTTTTCAAAAGTAAAATCATTGAAAAATTTATCATTAATAAGCTGTAAATATTATGATATTATGGCTATTTTATTTCTCTCAGATCAAAATTAATTGCTATTATTGTTGATTCATATATGCTTTATGCTTAAGGTTGTATTTAAATTTATCTATTAATTTTTGGTGCCCTTCAATGCTGTTGGTAAAATATGATAAAATTACATTAATAATTATAGGCCATTTTCTTATATCTTATACTTTGATTTATTAAGGGGATAATAAATATTTTCATATTGGCAATAGATGTTGGTAATCCATATTAACAACTTTATCTCACACAGTATTTTATATTATATTATAATCAGAATAAACTTTATTCACCTAATATTTACAGTATTAAAAAATGTTATGATTTGAAAACATTTATTTTGGATTAACTTATATGTTGTATGTCTAGATTAACTTTTTAGTGTGAGGAAATCATAATTTCAGGTATTTTAACATAATTTTGTGATACACATTTGAATTTACATAATGATCTTTTGAATGTTACACTGTCTTTGTTGAAGCATTTTAATTTTAATGTCATAATCTGGGATTATCTCTTCCAATTTAAAGCTATTGAAAAATAAACATAATTGAAAGATTTATTTGTTAATGAAATGTCCTCACAGTGTCAAATCTAATTTTTGTATTACTACCATAATTATTTTAGCATTTTTTTTTGTTTAGTTTTAAAGTCTAAATAAATTTGTTTCCAAAATTGCTCTCACATTTCCTAAGTGGCAATTCAAAGTTGATATTAAGATTATATATGTTTTTAACTTGTACAAAATAATGTTATTTATGTGCACAAATGCATTCATTTTATTGGTTGCTTTTCCTCCTAAATGTTCACATTCAGTTATCAGTATTGCTATACATTTCCTTCCAAAGATATGTCTTCCTAGGAGATTATGGACTTCACCAAGAATTTGAAACTAGTGGACTATGGAAATGTGTTATTTTCAGTTCACATATAACATATGGTCACAGTCAAATAATGTCATTGCAGTATCAAAGACAGTAAGCCCAATTGTGAGAGTGGAAGTTCATTGGTAGCTTCAAAGTTAATTGCTGTCAACAAAAGACAAGAAAAATGGGCCAATTTGATCACATACTTGGTTCAGATGAACAGCTATGAACAGTATCTGAAAATTCTGTTTTAAGGGCTTGGGACCTTACATGTTCAAGTTACAACTCGGCTGATCTTACTCATATCTGCCAACTATTAGTTTATACCTTAATATTAAATATAGTTATTACTGTATTTACTAAGCCTTTAGACATATTGAAATTTAAGTTCAAATATTTTGAATCAATATCCTTTTGTTACATATAGTCATCATTCAGTGTAGTGCACTGTTGTAAAAAGATGTAGTAAATAATACAAAAATATCTATTATATCTTCCATGAAATTGGCCAACAATGGGTTCTTTGGGAAGCAAAAGTGGCAGTGGCATTCTTAAACATCTTACGTCTATGTAGATGTGTAATTTCTCCAATATTACTCGTAAATGCCATGATAGTATCAATAGAATCACTAAGCCAACCAAAATAATATTCTTTACAATAATACAGTTAGAAGAAGATATTCATGAAGAACAGATAAATTACACATTTTAAGAAGATTAGGTAGAATAGGATTTTGAGGGATAGTAGCAGGAAAAGACATGAGTAACAACTAAGTGCACACGTTGGGTTCCTAATAATCAAAATAGTTTTGTTACACTATGTAAAATTACTTTACAGTATAAATTTTTCTTCTTCTTTTTTTTTTTATCCTCACCCGAGGATATTTTTCCATTTTTTGTTCAGGTACAGTGGGAGGGAGAGAGAGGAACAGAGAGAGAGAGAGAGAGAAAGAGAGACATCGATGTGAAAGGAACACATTGAGTGGCTGCCACCCGCACGACCGACCAGGGCCAGGGACAAACTGCAACCGAGGTACATGCCCTTAGCGGGAACCGAACCCAGGTCTCTCTGAACCGCAGGCTGAAGCTCTAACCGCTGAGCCAAACCGGCCAGGGCTACAATATAAATTTTTCTAAATAAGGCTCAAAACTGATTGAGTGTCAAAATTACAAATGAAACAAGTTAAAGTTTAAATACATTTTTGAGCTGGTTACTAAAATCAGTTATAGAGTTACATTAAATTATAGCGAAGATTGCCTGGCTGGTGTGAATCAGTGATTGAGCATCGACCCATGCAGGAAGAAGTTGCCAGTTCAATTCCGGGTCAGGGCACATGCCCAGGTTGTGGGCCCAATCCCCAGCAGGGGGCATGCAGGAGGCAGCCAATCGATGTTCTCTCTCAACAATGTTTCTATCTCTCTCTCCCTCTTCTTCCTCTCTCTCTAAAATCAATAAAGAAAAAAAAATTATACCAAAGACGTACTGGTAATTGTGTTAACAGTGATAATGTCACTATGGATATGCAAATAAATAACAAATAAAAAAATGAGCATAGTATTTTAGAGATTCCTACAAAAATGTGTATGAGGTATGATATGATATTTTAATTAGAATATATGGCAAAGATAAAAAAAGAAAATAAAAAACTAAAATTTTGTTAAAGTTTATATTCCTAAGAGTTGATATCCATAGCAATTATAATAAGAATAGACTTATTTTATAATAATTTGTTTAATATTTTGTTTCAACACCAATCAACTAATACATATGGTGATTTACCTGAAGACATAACTGTGGTCAGGGTTTAAAATAATTTTCAGAGGCAAAAGGAAGGTTTGGACTTATCTATAAAGGGTAATTTGTAAGAAAATAAATGGTAATATTTTTAAAGGACGATAGCCATCTGGATGAAGCCAAATAGGTAAAAAAGTTTAAAACTTTTTTCTAAAGAAAGTTAACGAATCAGTGTTTTCTTCAGCATGGAGCCCTGAGAAATGTAAGGCTGGGTTCAAGCATAGTTTTGAAAGGTCATTAATTCAAGTTAAAGTTTATTTCACCCAGAGTGAAGAATCACTGAGGGAAGGTAATGCAACTTGAAAGCAGTGTCGAAGCTGACTGCCCCGTGCAGGAGGCATTGCAGTGGCAGACATGTGCAGTAGTGGCCAGGGTAAGCAAGCCGTTGCAGAAGTGATGGGCGAAAGGCGAAAGCTTTCCTGGGGAACTTAGAAATATGTGTATGTCTATCTGTCTGTGTGTCTGTGTCTTCATTAATGATCTCTAATTTTCCAGTCACACAATATTTCCTAGACTTAAGCCAACCAATCACCCGTCGGTCTGTTAATATGAGGGTTTTTGTTTTTGCCAATTAATGAGTTTCTGGTATATCTTAAAAAAAAAAAAAAAGGAGTCCTACCCTAAATAGATTATGAATATAACTAATCTATGAGATAATTTAGCAGTGTGAAGTGACTTAGACAAAAGGGCAGCATTTTTTCCTAACTTTTAGTGATAATGTTTTTAAATTAAGAGTAAATGAACTGATTTCACACGTAGGTGATGGGAGTTAGCTACGGAAGAACAAGGAAATAACACGTCTTCACATCTACTCATTCAGTGATAATGAACATGAGTGTTGTAGATGCAGAGATCTGGGTTTGAATCCAGACCTTCCTATCAGTGTCTGGAGCAAGTTACTTAATTTTGCTAAGAACTGTTTCTTCTTAGTTATCACCACTCCTCACATTGCAGAATACCAGAATCATAGTAAATATGCAAATAAGAAGAAGCAATGATTAATTGTTAGTACACTTGGCAAGCTCAGATCCACAGCCACAAGTGGTTAATAACTTTTTGGTATTTCTGCTAGTTTCTCAGAGGACTTTGTAACCTCATGGACACCAGTTGGAAAAGTTCCTCTAAGCAAGGAAAATCACATGTATGGAAACATGAATACTGCCAAACAGCATCACATAAATCAATAGTTAGAAGTTATTTAGTAGAGTTAGAAATCTAAAAGGTGAATTGCAAATCATAGTGATTTTTTTTTTTTTTTTTTAATTTCAGACAGAGAGAGAGACATCGATTGGCTGCCTCCCGAACATGCCCTGACTGGCGATGGAACCCACAGCCTGGGTATGTGCTCTGACAGGAATCGAACCCACCACATTTTGGTGCACGGGAAGATGCTAAAACCAACTGCCACCCTGGTCAAAGCCATAGTGATTCTTATAGACCACCTAAAGAATTTGTATTTTATGCTTTGTATTCTGAGAAACACTTGAGTGAAAGCAAGAGAGTGCTTACAGGTAGAAATTATTATTAACAACCATGTAAGAGGGGTGAAAAATAAAACAATAAACATTTAAGGAAGTTAAAACAACAATGTGTAGTGGTCCCTTAGGAGTGTGATCCACTAACTGGTTCTGTTTTCCTCAACCTCTCAGCAATATTCATTGTGATATCATCTTTCTGTTTTGGAACACTTACATTTTTAGACTTTCAAGGTGCTGGGTAGGTTTTTATTGACTCATTCGGAATGAAAATAACATTTCTGGTCCAATTTACATAAAATGGTGCTAGAAAACACTTTATTAACAAAGTATGATTTTTTCCTGCAAGAAAAATTTGTCTCTTTTTAATTCTTATTTATAACTTTCCGTCTATATAAGGCATAAACAAGACATTTTCTTTAATTTCTGCTTTTCCTCATCTCTGTCTCATCTATTATTACCCCCTACTTTTATATACAATGAATTTTTACCTGTGTCCTTGCTTCTTTCCTTTGTTTTTTGTTATTACATTTTATTTGATAAGATACTAACAAAATCTGTGGATACTATCTAGTAACTTATTTTATCATTTTAAGAGTAATAATAAGTGATGGAAGAAATGCAAGAAGAATGGGTATAAAACTTATATTTTAAGTACGCTCTCCCAGAAGTCACATAATAAGGCAGATTCTCAACAAGACCTCAAATTACAACTTTAAGGTAAATTTGATAAGTGGTAGCTACACAATAAATATTGGTTGCATTCATGAGAGAATAAATGGATGATCCAATTCACTAAAAAGTTATAATAATTTAAATGTAGATGAATAACTCAAGTATATTATGTAATAGTGTAAAGTATGATTTGAATTTATTTCCAGTTTTCTCATAAGAATTATCAAGTATAACTTTTATTTCAGGGTACTGTGTTATCACCTTTATTTATTAATTTTTTTTTTTTATCCTCATCCGAGGACATTTTTGCATTTATCTTCAGATAGAGCAGAAAGGAGAGAATGAGGAAGAGAGAGAGAAACATTCATGTGAGAGAGACATATCAACTGGTTGCCTCCCGCACGACCCCCACCGGTGCCAGGGACAAACTGCAACAGAGGTAGGTGCCCTTAATGGGAACCAAAACCGGGACTCTCTGGTCCGTGGGCCTACGCTATATATGCTGAGCCAAACCTGCCAGGGCATATTATCACCTTTAATCACCATTAAATATTTGCTTAGAAATTCCTTCATATCAGTAATGACATTATAGTTTGCTGAAATGTATCAATAAACTAAACGAGTTTGGCTCCTATTTAAAATGTTAGTTTGCTTCCAAAAAGACATAATAACCTAAAATTTCATCCTCAATGAGACAGACATTGTCAGAGACCCTGCAATTTATCCACTGTTAAATTTTTTACCAAGTCTAAAAAGTAGTCAAGTTCCCTGTTAACGCTCATATATGTTCAAGCTTTGCAGAGAAGAGTAAGAAAGGCTTCCCACCCCTTACATCTTGGCTCCTGTCTAATCAAAGCATTTTCTAATTCTAATTACATTAAGTGGTGCACATCAGATGAGTTCATCTAGTCACTGGATGAGGAAAGCATCCCACTGAGGGCTGAGCTGAGTCACTTAAAGCTTTTAACTATCAAGCTGTTTTCAACCTATTCATTTTCCATGACATCGATTATCATTTTCACAAGACTGGTTCCTCAGTTTCTTTTCCTGGTGAAGTGGCATAAAAGGGAAAAAAAACCAAAAAAAAACCAATCTTCTTTCTCAGTACATAAATCTCAATGCCTAATCCCCATCACATGTCCAGAAAACCATCTTACTTAAATATACTCACACATAATATTATATAATACGGCTTTCAAGTGCAAAGTAGGATTTTAAAGTTTTGCTTGCTTTATGAATAAAATGCTAGGACTTGTTTAGTTAGATGCAAACAAAGACAGAGACCATATTAGAGAGTAATTATTCGCTATCTGTTTGGACCACATTCATTCATTTAATAATTAGACGACCAAAGTCTGAGGATCTGTTTCTGCTTAATTACTCGATATTGGGCCGTTTCTTAGTATATATGTTTTTTCTAATTGATCCCAGCAAAATAAAAATCATCTCAGACACTTGTCTATTTTTCAGAAAATTACTAAAAACAAGTTACAAGTACTAAAGAAAAAGTCAATCTAACTTTAAATTAAAACTCAAAGTTCACAAACATTTCACCAGTTTCTTCAAATACAACTCAAAACCACATTCCTTGTGATAGAAAGTATTTAATTATATTTACAACAAACAAAGTAGTCACATTTGATTCTAACCTAACTTAAAATTCACACTTTTTTTTTTCTTTTTTCCTTTTTCTTTTTTTTTTTTTATCCTCACCCGAGGACATTTTTTCATTTTTTGTTCAGATAGAGCGGGAGGGAGAGAGAGGAAGAGAGATAAAAGAGGGACACATTGACGTGAAAGGGACACATCAAGTGGCTGCCACCGCATGACCAACCAGGGCCAGGGACAAACTGCAACCGCGGTACGCGCCCTTGGAGGAAAGCGGACCCAGGTCTCTCTGGACCGATGCTCTAAGCGCTGAGCCAAACTGGCCAGGGCCACACTTTTTTTTTTTTTTTTTTTTTTAAATAGAAAATCACACATCCCCTTAAATACCCAGGATAGCAGGTCTCAGGAATTTTTATTTATACTCTATGGTATTGATATGCTCTCAATAAATGTGTGGATAGTAGATGAACATCTGAATAAATCTTGAAATATCAATCTTTCCCTCTGGAATTTTGATAACAAGATTGAGAGATGGCTTCTACATGGGACTGGAGCAGAAACATACAAATGTGCGATCAGTAATTGATCATGAGGACTAGCGACGCAGAGCAACAAATTCTGCTGGAGGAACAAACAGCGCTGATGTTTGGAGAGCAGTGTAGACTAGAATAATACAGAGATTCATCAATATAGCTCCTATTGGGAAAAGATCAGGGTTAAAATGCAAACAATGGTTCTGTGTATGTGTGATTCATTTAAAGACATAAAATTAACATTTTTTGTTGTTGTTGTTCAGATAGAGTGGGAGGGAGAGAGAGGAAGACAGAGGGACATATGAGCGGCTGCCACCCGCATGACCCAACCAGAGCCGGGGACAAACTGCAACAAGGCACATGCCCTTAGTGGGAACCGAACCCCGGTCTCTCGGGACCGCAGGCTCTGCTCTAACCACTGAGCAAAACTGGTCAGGGCAAAATAAACATTGTTTTGTGACCTAGGTCTTAACAATAATAAATCAGAGTTTCTATCATCACAAAAATTCCAGAGAAAAAGGAAAAATTGGTATATATATAATTATTATGTAAAGGTGTTTATAAAGAATCGTATAATAATATAAAAGAAGCATAACAAGCATTGGTTTACATTGCAAGGTGATTATATTACCAGCATGACGACGAGACTCGGTTCTTGCCTTCTCGAGGGGAAGATTTCAATCGAGACCGAGCGCAGCAAAGCCAGCAAGAACTCACTGGCCGCGGCAAGAACACACTCGGCTCAGTGAAACAAGGAAGAGCACAGAAGAAGCAACAGGGGAGCCGGGCTGGGCTGCTCTGGCTCACCGGGAGGTCAGAGAGAGGGGGCCTGGAGACAGTCAGGGGGTTAGCCTGGGATGAGCTGTCACTGCCATTGTCCCCTGGTTATACGTCTCATGGGGTCCCTCAGAGTTTAAGGGATACAGGCCTTGGGTGTGGGCACGATCCCCTGGGGAGAGCGAGTGCTGGGTCCTTTGCGTTGAGGGCATGTATCTTTCTCTTGCAGGTGGGGATCTTGGGGGAGCTCTCAGAGGAGTGTCTCAGTAGAATGTTCCTCAGCATCTGTATGTGTTCTTTCAGGGTCATGGTCTCACTGGTCAGCAGGAGCGCAGGGGGTCATTAGTCAATGCAGCTGGTCCTGAAGCAGGTAAGGGGTCACATGTCTGGTTTTGCTGCTTTTGTGGGCCTGGAGCTGGAATACAACTGAGGCCTAGATGTTATCTTTAGGGAGGAAAAGGTCAGGGGTTCCAAACCCATGACCAATGATAAAGACTTTATACTTGAAGGTATAATATTTGAGCAAATGAAAAGAGAAAAATTGCTTGGCCGAGTGCCACTATTATTCAAAATATGCTTGAATACAGAGAAATATGCCATTGTTCCATGATTTTGTTGAGTGGGTGCACAATAGGACTCACAGAGAAGAAATCTACTTGAATTATGCAGAACCATAAAATAATGACCTAATGTAGACTGAAGTAAGAATAAATGATGTTGAGAATTTCACATTAAAAAATATATTTTTTATTTAAAAAAAATATAAAAATATATTTATAGATATTTAATATTTATATTAAATATATATAAAATTTATATATATATAAATTTAAAATGTTAATAATATTTCCATATACAATAGTGGGCAATAACTAGAATACATGGCAAAATTCATATTATATAATCCCACATAAATCAAGATGATAATTGGCATTTGAGAAAAAGAGTGTCTATTATATAATTTTGATTGAAGAATAACATGGCTTATATTCTGTTCTCCATTTCTAATTCCATGTGATGCTTTCATGTCAGTTTACTGAATTTGTTTTAGTGCATTTAACATACTCTGTCTTTACTGTACTTCATAATAAGATATCAAGAATTGACATCTTCAATGGCTTTTTCAGAGAAAAACAGTAATAAAAGTGTCTCTTATAAACAATTTTATAAATCTGGAACATATTAATTGTGAGTCATGATCATTATGTATGTTCAATAAGTGATAGTTTATGTGCTGAAAGAACTGATGTTAGCTAATGTCAACTAACCATTCAGTTATCAAGATTATTTGTCCATAGTTGTATATTTTCAAGTGATATGTCCATTATGTTTCAGTATGTTGAATGTAATCTGTATGTTTTGTTCTTGTGGATGCTATTTTTTATTAGAAGTTCAATACTTATCTTTGGAGGAAGGGGTCTAAGTTGGTTGACTAAAACATGAAATAAACCCAAAACACTGGGCCCTGATTTTGTTATAGGATGTGAAGCGTATGCTCAAAGACTAGACAATCCACAAGTATGATGATTTTCACAAACAGCTGAAACAAAATTTGATAATGCATATCTAACAATTAAACCAGTGACCTAAGGACCCAATCTGTTTTCCACTATAAAATATCATCCAGTTGTGTTTTTTAGTTATTGATTGAATCATGTTGTGTTTGACAGAAGCACAGGAATCACTATGAAAAAACAATGTAGATGTTCTGGGAAAGCACTATGTGAAATTTGTAAATTATGCTAAAAAAGCTCAAACCACAAAGACATAATAAAGAGTTGTAATATGTGTAGGAAAATAAGGATGCTTCACATTGTTACTGGAATTCTTATTAATTCAGTCACAATGTTGTTGACAATACACTCAGAGAAAACGTATCTAATTAAACAAAACATATATCAATACCTTTAATGTTGAAAAACAATTACATGACCTTTGTGCCAGACAATAGATACATTTTTACAAGAGGTAGAGATAGTGATTAATTAGTGTACAAATTGATATTTAGCCTATATGTGTTAGGATTCAAAGGAGATTTTTTTGTGCTAAATTTAAAATTATTTTGTTAGTGTTGATGATGACTAGAAAAAGTCAATAATACCTACATTTCAATTCATCTTTAGTCAATTTAAAAAGAACAGTGGAGATGAAATATAATGATGCAATTTGATTCCATATTGAAGTAAATTTTGAAAACTTTAATACCAATAAACTTTTTGTCTAAATTTTCAACAATCAATGACATGAAATGGGCAGAAACTAAAAGATTATGCATGTCCATTCTAAATTTAACTATATATCAAAGAAAAGATGAAATTGAAGCCCACAATTTTGTGAAATTTTTGTATAGTTATTTAAATTAGGGATATGAAAAATATTTCTTCATCAAACTGGTAGTGTCAGAAAATACATGTTCTATGAGTATAAAATCTTTAATAAGTGAGCATAATGGAAATATTTTCAACATCTTTAATAGCCTTTAATTAATAGGTATAATATCATATTTAATAAGTAGAATAAGAATTTTTTCAAAATAAATTGCAATATTTAGTATAAGATAATAGGATTTTTAATGAAAATAATTGTATTTGGATTGTGAAATATATAATCTTTCCTAGAAAAGATGCAGAAAAAAAAAATGTATCTATTTAAGAATAAAATGACCACCACTCTACTCAATACCAAAGCTATAAAATAGATTAAATGTGAAGACTTCCACAACTCCACAATTTGAGGTGAGGTCCAGAATTCCAAGTTTTCCTCAGGCCCTAAGTATTACACAATACTATTGTCTAGTTTATTAATCCTTGCTTAAATCATGCATAATCTTACTTAATTTTACAGAACTTGCAGTAAAAGCCATCTATGTTAGTTTTAATCAGTATTTTAGTATCTTGGGTGTAGTATTTCTATTATTTATACATCCCTGCCCATAATTTAAAGTTTTAAACCTATAACTATGTTTGTTTTATTATCCTTGCCTAGTAATGCAATAATAGGAAATATTTGTGTGTCTGTTTCTGCTATTTTTGTGTGTTTCCTTCTTATATTTTATTTGCAGCTATTTTGATTATAACATTTTTGTTTTCCTTACAAATTTGTTTTAGAAACTCTTCACAACCATGTGTAGAATTGGGTTTTTCCAGAGTAACCTTTGCCTTTCCATTTGCCAAGCACCTTGGGGCACCTTGCAAGATTTCCAATTCATGATTTTGGGGTATGAACCTGCACTAGAGGGAATTGGTGAGTATACATTTTCAGTACTTTTACATGTTTTTGTTTATTATAATTGTTTGTTTTGGAACTTCCAATTGGCAAACATTTACCTAAGAATTATTTTCCATATAGTACCCAAGGAGAGTATTTCATGTTCCCATTTACATTAGGGATTCAGGTTTAGGGATTCAGGAGCTCCTTTGATATCCCACTTTGGATGCTCTGTTCTTGTGCCTTGTCTTCTACCTGTGATGTCTTAAACAACTCACTTCAAGTTCAAGTAGCTGGGGAGACCTCGGGTGAAAACCTGGCTGCAGGGAAAATCTATTAAGACTGATTCTCTACTCAGGTCTCTGGCATTCTTATCAAATAGCTAATGATTTTAAGAAGATTTATTTTATACAGCATTCAGAATTATTGTTGTTGTTTGTTTGTTTGTTTTTCAGCACAGAGGCTATCCAAGGAACCAGCCTGCCACAGTAGCAGAATTTGATACCTAGGTGTTTGTTTACTTAAGACTGATAATGTGTCAAATGGTTTCATCAAGGAGATTTTCATTATTTCTTACCAACTAATTATTTTTGTCATTAAAGAAAAAAATTAAAGATTATTATTATCATTGAGCACTGTTAAGTTCATATCTAAATTCCAAAATGAAAGATGACAAAATATTCTCTAAAGACAAAAGAGTCCAAGCATATACCAGGAATGCACTCTACCTCAGTCTTCCATGTTGAATCATGCCAGCATCTAGCTCTGGAAAGTGCTATGCTTCTGGTCTCCCTGTGTGATTTAACCTTAATCCTTAGGAAGGGCCAAATTCATAATTCCTTGTTGCATATGTAATTTCCCAAACAAAATAGTTTCTGCTATTCCTGGGCATTGATAATTTCTTGATAAGAATTTTTAATTTACTACAGATAAGACCAAGAAAAAGTTAGCTGATGATACATTTACAGCTTAAGTCATTCACCATTTGAAGTCATTTATGATTAGATAGAAGGCTACAAATCTTGTAATTTCTCTCAGTATTACACCTCCAAAATTTTTTTAATGATAGCTTTTTTGCCCCTCAGTTATTAACATTTCTCAGTATTTAATGATATAATCTATATTGGATGGGCCAATGTGTAGCCATGTCGATGTTGTAATTTGAAAACTTTCCTCTAAGACAACATGTATGTTCTCCTTCTGTGTGAACGAGGGGCTATGTGAAGAAACTTCAGTGTGTATATGTGCTCATTCTTATATTTTACAATACTTTTCACAAATATATCTTTTTATTGATTTTTTTTTGTTTAATCCTCACCAAAGGACATTTTTGCATTTATCTTCAGATAGAGCGGGACAGAGAGAGAGAAACATGTATGTGAGAGAGACACATTGAGTGGCTGCCACCCACATGACCCCAACCCGGGCGGGGGAAAAACTGCAACTGAGGTACATGCCCTTAGCAGGAGCTGAACCCGGGTCTCTCTGGTCCATGGGCTGACACTCTAACCACTGAGCAAAACCATCCATGGCTATTGATTTCTGTTTTAGAGAGAGAGGAAGGGAGAGAAAGATAAAAACATCACTGTGAGAGAGAAACATTGATTGGCTGCCTCCTGCACGCCCCCTACTCGGGATCAAGCCTGCAACCCAGGCATGTTCCCTGACAGGGAATTGAACCAGGACCCCTCAGTCCATGGGAGAACGCTCAATCCACTGAGCCACAATGGCCAGAATACAATACTTTTTAAAAATGGCAACATCTGAAGCATTGATTCAATGTTTTAAATAAATTCCAACTTCATATGTATATCTAAAATATGTGGTAAATTTTATTTATATAAAAGATGGAAATACTGCATCTTAGATGCTGTTAAAATCGGGATTAACTGAATGCATTTGGAGCCTGGATAACTTCCGGAAGTCGACTTCACCAATGATATTTTCCAAGCCTTGACTTCTAGGAAGATGACTGGCTCAGATATTTATGAGCCCACTAATAATGTCAGGACAGTCTCTGACATTCACACAGAGTGGGAGCTACTGAAAAAAGATGCTTTCTGGGGTTTGAACACTATGACTTTCCCTAATGACTCCCACTCTTTCACCCACGTATTTTCTCTGTATGATCTCAGAGATAGAATTAGTGTTGCTGTCAAGAGTTCATAATTGAAATGCCATTGTTATTCAGTGTTCACATTATACCCCAAACCATGATCAAAGATAAACTAAAGGTCAGGGTGCAGTGGGTTAGAAAACAAGCAGACATTCACACAGACACAAAACTGGCAATTACAGTAAAAGCACATACATGGCAAAATTTCCTCTTAGTGACAGAGTCTATACTGCAACTGAATGTAAAAATCAAAGGTGATAGCGACAGAAATTAATTTTGTTCATATCATGAGCATTTATAGCAGACACTGCACCAGGCAAGTTCATAGAATAGCAAAAATTGAAAACACAAAAGACTTATTAAGGCCATCAAGTTCATTTCATGCCCAGCGAAAGCGTGTTTAGAGCAAGAATGATGAATGGTTCTTAGTCTTCGCTCGTTTGAAATATTTTGAGAAGCAAGGCTTTTGCTTTTCTTCATTTTAATCCAGTACAGCCCCAATCTAACACATCAGTTTCATCACATACATCCCCCGTGTGTGTACCCAGAGCTCAAAAATAACTGCCCTTCCTCCAGTCCTCCAGCATAATGGCTTTGGTCCTGTTGGTACCTTTGTAATGCTTTTCCTACTATTGAAATACCTTCCCCATAGATTTTTTCCTATCTTTTATATGTCATCACTTTCATGAAGTATTCTATGTATCTTCAGTTTTCACTTTTTATCTTGAACACATTTTAGACTTACAGAAAATTTTTGAAAATAGTACAGAAACCTCCTGTACATGTTTTCCTCAATATTACTGTATTAAGTAGCCAAAGAACAATGATCAAAGTAGAAAATTAATATTGTTACAATAGTATTGAAAAACTAGGCTGTTCAAATGTTGCCCTTTTCCCCACTATTGTCCTTGTGTTAAAGATCTGTGGTTTGATATAGAATATTGGAATTGATGGAAGAAACTGTGGCTAGAGATAATTTATTTAGTCATGAACATATAGGTATTCAAAGGCATGATTTTGGGGTAGATAGCCTAGGAAGTAAGTACAGATGGAAAATAACTTATCAAAATACTAACCACTGGAGATACCCATCATTCAGAAACGGAAGATAGAGAATCCACCGAAGATGCTGGAAATGACTAGTGAGTGCTGAGGTTAATATATCAGCTATAGAAAGCAATTTTGATGGTGCAGGAAAAGGATTTTTAATTGTGAGAAAGAAGTTTTGAGTGGGAAATACAGGATTTGATCCTATGCATACAAAGCAAAAGTAGGATGGTTAATTATTTTAACAGAAGAAAGGACTGTGTTTATGGCCACAGATCCGGGTATGTGAGTAGCTAATAGTTTTGGTAACTTGTAGACATTCTCTTGGTTAGTTTTTATTTTTTTCAGTAAAAAACTTCTTTCAGCAAGATTAGCAGCTGAGAGTGACATATGGGGATGAGGTTGTGAAAATAAGGGCACTTAACTAAGCAGTTCTGATGATCACAGCTCAGATAGAGACTTAACACAGAGAATGGGCATTTCTCACACACTGGTCATCTGGAGAGTCCAGTTTAAACTCATCTACTGGGGGGATCTCTTCCAAGAAGTTCTTGGATCCAGGCTCTGTCCAATATTTGGCTCCTGAGACATCAACTTGGGGCTTCGTCCAGACTGTGGGGAGAGTCAGTAAGCAGAGTGTGAAGAAGGAACAGAAGTTCTTAACTGCTCTATCCTCACGTGTCTCATAATCTGTATTACATTTCATTGCCAAGAATCAGTCACTATGAACCTGTCCACTGTGACAAAGTCAAACAATATAGTTTAGCTCCATAACCAGAACGTGACTTTTGTGAGCATCTATCTAATCTCTAGAGTTGGGTTGAAGGTTTCGAGGAGAAAAGGGAGGTGGCATCATTTTAAGTCAATAGAAAACTATAAATGAGTAGACATAGGATAACTACTGAACAGCACTAAAGTCTACCTTGATCTATATAGTTTTAAAAGAGAGAGAATTTAACATAGTTTGATATTGGTTCTTAAAGTTATGGTCATGGTTTTAAAGTGAGAGGAGTCATTTTTAGTTGTGATATTTCTGTCTATGGAGAACAGGAAAAGAATTTAATCATACTAGAGATTTGCTTGGAAGGTTTGCGTGAAGGAGGTAAGAGAGTTGAGGGAACTGGCAAATAAATGGTTTTGAAATTGATTATGGCTTCAACCTGAATCCTGAAGAATGTAAAGATATAAATTCTACGAGTAACAATGAAAAAGTTGTAGAATCAACAGATTCATGGTCCCACTGGGATTTAAACAAACAAACAAACAAACAAACAAATCGTTTGAGTCAGGTATCAGAGGGAATGAGGTGGAAATGCAGACGCTGTGGTCAGTTAGAGAAGGGCTGATCATTGGACTTGACTGTGACAGGCCGGACTAAGGAGAGGATCATTGGGGGTGAAAATATTGAAAGTATCTTCTGCAAGAACGTTGAAATAACTGTGAATTAGGCCAAGAAAAAAAGAGAGGGTAGCTGTGATTTAGGAGCCTGATCTTCAAGTTATCAAGAGGAACAGACTGGGGAATTGCGGTCGGCCATATGACTTTCAAAGGAGTTGGGTTTTAAACAGACCAGAGAAGATCATCTGGAGGTGACCAGATAGGATAAGGACGATGCTTGTTCCATCTCTCGGCAGTGACGTGTTTGAGTGGAAAAACAGCCACCATTAGAGGGCTGCAAGAAGACCGAAGTGTAACAACCAAACGGTGAAGGAACGCTGCAAATAAGGGATGTCAGGTTGAAAAAGCACGAATTTCCACTGACAAATACAAGATGTGTTGTTGTCTAGAGGAGTTGGATTGGGTCAGTTGAGGGGGTTTAAAGAGTTGTTTCACGGTGAGAATCTTGTTGATGAGGGATGATGTTACAAAGCAATCAATTTCAGCAGCTTTGATCAGTTGATTGTTATTTTATACCTTTTCCCAGCTATTCCCAGAGCACAATTCCTTTGGGTGAGCAGTGGTTTAATCTCACAAAGTCACACAGATAGACACACACACGTATTACACTTGAGAATCCTGGGTGTAAATCAATAAAAATGTTGAATGCATCATAAAGGCCAAAATATCTTAATAATCAAAGGGAAAAAATTTTGTTATAGAAGATTAGAGATGTGTGTGTGTGTGTTGTGTATTAGTCAGTGATTTATTGAGAAGGAAGATAAAGTATTATCTAAAATCAAGTGAGTAATTTTTCTGTGATTATAATAATCAATTTTTTGAAATGCTAAGAAAGTCTACAGTGATTTAAAATTTAGAAAATGGCAATGTATTTAGTAATTTTACTCACTGCTATCGATGGCCCCCCAAAAGACAGCTATGACTCGAATGGTATAGACATGCAACAAGGGCTGTAATAAATGTTTATATTAATTGATCATTACCAATTGGGATGATGAAATATAGTATATTAATTAAATAAAATATACAAATATTTTCCTGAGATTCTTAAATCACAGAATGGTGTTGTAGGCTTTATTAAAGGAATCAGAACCAGTTTTCTCCCCTTTCCAGATGCAGTAGGTTTTCTGAAATGCTTGTTTTGAAAATGCAACCTAGTTCCAACTGACTGATACAGTAAAGGACTAAGCAAGATGAGAATTGTGTATTTACGCATAGACTCATATGAGACATACCAGTTGAACACAGAAAACTGTCCCCCGCTGCATCGAGCCACGTGGGGGTTACTCAAACATCTGCCAGACCTTCCACTCTATTTTAGACAACCCTCCCTCCATCACTTCACAATAGCCCACTAAATGGCTGTAAAACTTTACTACTATTTTTATTTAGCTCCTATGTTTTTCTTTTCTAATTATAAGTCACTGATGTTTTCCTAACACAATTTTTATATGGCTTATGTTTCACCATTTTATACAGTGTGATACTTTTTAGGGAGAGCTGACTGTCCTGGAATCTTTCACTCCTCAGTGTCCTTGCAGTGGGGTAGGCAGGGTCATTTTGGATCATGGGCTATGCAGGGAGGGATGTGTAACCCTCTGACAAAGTATAGGACCACAGACACACAGCTCTCCAACTGTCCTCTGCCCTGCCTTGTCGACATGGGAGGTCAAATGTCTAGACAGTGCAGATGCAGGAAGGGAGAACCACGGCCCACTATGTTATTTCATGTCTGCATGAGGGCTCCTTCAAGAAATTTTAAACCATCAGACTTTATATAAAAAAAAATATTTATAAGGTCAAGTCCCTGAGATTTTGAGGTTGTCTCTTATTGAAGCATAGGTTATAGTATTTGACTTTTTAAAAAATATGTTTTTATTGATTTTTAGAGAGAGAGAAAGGGAGAGGGAAAGAGAGATAGAAACATCTATGAGAGAGAACATTGATTGGCTGCCTCCTGCACATCCCCCACTGGGGATCGAGCCCATAACCTGGGCACGTGCTCTGACTGGGAATCGAACAAGCAACCTCTGGGTGCACTGGTTGTGGCCCAACCACTGAGCTACACCAGCTGGGTAGTCATTGACTTTTATAGAGGTAAAAATGAATCGCCATGTTTGGGCTATAGAGTGTTTCACCACAGACCTACTTTGGGGTTTTTGCTATTCACCTGTGTGAGGTGCTCTAAATAAGAGCTTATCAAATACATCTCAGTGTCTTCCTGTCTGCTCTCCCTGCACCCTAGTCTTTACCCTTAGAGTGATGTGATAAGAGCCATCTATTGTCCTGTACCAATGGCTGGACAATTTATACATGAGGAATGAGGAAAAATGATTTTATTCTTTTATGAAGAAGGAGAAGCTGGTGCCCTCTCCCCTCCTGAGAGTCTGCTCCCTAATGTTGGTATTGGGTATAAAAATAAAATCTCTCCCAGCACCAGACAAGCCCCAGTTCCCCTGCTTTGGCACCTAGAGATGTTTCTAAGTTCTCTGGCTTTATTGTGCCTTGAAATGCAAATACCCAGAAAGACAGTAGCTCCTGTCCTGAAACTGGGCGTCTAACCAAGGAGCCTACTCTGGGATGTAACTATGGTCTCTCTCCTAGAGATAAGAAAGCTTTGTTATCTTTTTGGATAAAAGCAATTAACTAGACAAATGGCTACAGGTAGACATCTCATAGTTTGTGGAGATTCTTAGGAGGCTGGGTTTGTTGTTGTTTTAACAGAAAACACTGAGAAATCCAGGAACATTTTATTTCCCCACACCTATTAAGGTAATGAAAAAGCTCCTTTTATTTCCAGTTAGCAGATCACTAGAATTAATTTTAGGGAGCAAATTATATTTTCACTGAGATGGAATTTGATCATTTTGTTCTCTAGGTAAAAACAAACACAATTAAGAAATTGTTTTTAAATGTACATGAAATAACTTTGGGTTCTGATTTAATATTAATAATAACTAACACTATTCAAACATTAACTTTGGATTATGTACTATTTTAAATACCTCATTACATTAACTCATGTATTTCCCACAGCCCATTGAGGTAAGTACTATTCTTACATGTAGGCCCATTCTACGTGTAAGAAAACTGAGGCACAGAGAAATTAAGCATTTTCCCTAGGTCATACAGTAGATATATAGTTGCAATATGATCTTAAGTCTGAACCTGAGACTCTATTCTCTTAATTATTATTCTCTATACTCTTAATATAGTGAAGCACTGTGCACCATGATTCTCTCCCATGCCATCCAACCCATGAGATTTCATGGAAATAAGAAGAGGTATTAAGTGATAAATATTATTCAGAAGAGTTTTTTAGGGTGTTTCAAACTCTCTCAAATGAAAAGATAAATAAAAATAACAGCTGGCATTATAAATTGTCATCCCAAGGAATTTGGGTATATTACATCCCTCCATAAAAATAAATTAAATAATTTATCAAAGAATTGTTTCTTGGCTTCTGTCTTTTAAAAACTGTTATTGTTTATATGCATGCACTAGATAGACCTCATGTTTCTTCCTTACATTTGACTTCTTTTTGACTTGGTTCCAGTTAACCTTTGCAACTAGTTCAATGAGAAACTCCGGTGAACTGTATCACCGTGCACAATTAATGGTTGAGTGGTCTATAATAAATGAAAATGCCACCACTGCTTAGCAATTAGCTTATGGATCATCTCCAACCACTTAGAACCTCTTCCGTCTGCAGCATTTAAACATGCTGGGTGATTTAAATTATACTTAAAGCGAATGGCAATATTCAATTACTAATGGGTTCATTGTGTGGAATTGTCACCATTATGATTAACAACCCATATGAAAAACAATTAATTTGGTGCCTTGGTGCCAGGTCAACTATAAAAGCCAATTCCCCCAGGAAAGAATTATGTTTATCAGTACATACCCTTTTTGAATGCTTCGATCTAAAACATTAGCGTGACCCCTTTAAGAAAAAGTTGCTGAACTTCAATGTGAAAGCATATCTTCAACATTAACTTAGGGGGGAAAATTAGTCATTTATTTTTCTTGCTAAAAGAACATAGTGACAGGGAAAAGGGAAATAAAAGCTCAATTTACTCTGAAATAAGGTATATTCTTTTATATTTCAAATCTATCTTTGGGAACTCAATCACTCACGTTCAAGGAAGAATGGCAGGTAGACAAAGGCATTTAACTTTGTATGGAAGAGTTCAAGTACAAAGGAGATATGTTTCATTTT
Source organism: Molossus molossus (assembly GCF_014108415.1). NCBI lineage: Eukaryota > Metazoa > Chordata > Mammalia > Chiroptera > Molossidae > Molossus > Molossus molossus. The sequence continues at coordinate 23,086,697 of NW_023425344.1, forward strand.
AAACCCAGTGACATTAAACACAAATAACTTTCTCATCTAACTAAGCCACTGAGTTAAAAAGAAAACAAGAAACAAAGCAACACGGCCTTTTTTCAGCAAATGATTTCAATAGGTATATAAAAGAAATGTTTTTGATTTATTCATAATCTCTTGGGTGAGGTGAGAGAAAAACCACTCTGTTCTTTTGAAAATCACTGTCTGCTCATATTCACAGTCTTCCCTGAAGAAGGTACGGTTCAGTGTCATACTTTTCTATGAAGCCCTTGGAAGTAGGAGTCGATGAGCTGGACTGCGGGGTATTTGCTATTTTTATATATGTATTTGTTGTATTTATAGGCAGTTATCCCTGTGTGCAGTCCCAGTGGATCTATTTGGATGATGTTTTAACCTCTCTTCTCGTCATTTTTTTCTAAAGTTATTGTCTAATCTTGTTACTTAATCCTCTACAATATAATCTTTTATTTTCCATTCATCAAATTCTTCATCTGGGTTCAGACAAAAGTTTCTTACAATTATGAGTTGTTATTACTCTTGGTTTCTCAAAGGGAACTTGAAGGACACTGGGTTTAACTATTTATTACATAAATGACTGAGCTCTACTATTGAGAAATCTTGTTATTACAGTTTCCCATGGCAATGTGTTGTCTGTCTTGATATTGTTGAACAATCTAACCGTAAGAATATGCCAGAGTCTTCTCATCTATGCACCAACATCACCCCAAGTATGCTTTTATTTTGCTTTTTCACATTCCATTCTAATCATACCTGTTAATGATTCACATCCTATTATAGAATCAAGGACAATAACTGCATTTTACTCATCTATATATCTCCTGTATTTCTAGAGTATATGGCCTATGAATATTTGCTAAATAAATTAATGAATGAAGTTGCATTGATATATTGTTTATTTTATTCTGCAAATAGGTTTAGAATATATTAATAACAGGGAATTGTCTAGATGTATAGACAGTGATAACATAGCATGGTCCACTAATACTTTCTACTGACAATGTTAAGGTATCCATGAGACTGAGGAGCCACAGAACTTACTCTTAGGCCAATTAGTCTAACCAAAATATTTTAAAAAACCCAAATTATCAGTAATTTGCTAGTAGATATAAGTCATTCGTGGCTAGCTTTAAAGAGGTTACAGAAAAGGATGAATTTAAAAAACCCTAAAAGGAAAGGTAACTACCAGTATGTCTAATTTATATAGGATGTTATAGTTTATAAACTATATTTGAGAATGATCATCTTGATGCTCAGAACATAATGGAAATTATTTTGGTTTTGTTATACCCACTTTACAGTCAAGGAAAGTAATTTTCAAAAAATTAAGGGACTTCCATAAGATGGTACAGGAATTTGAACCAAGATAATTCCATAGCCTTACTTCTCAGGGTATGGTCCTTAGATAAGCAGAGTTGACATTATCAGAGACCTTACTGGAAATGTAAAATCTTAGATCCCAGACATACAGAGTCAAAATCCAGCTTTAAACATGTTTCACAGGTGATGTATATGCATGAATAATGTTATATCACTGGGGAATTGCTGGTCTAGTCTTCCTCATACCATATCACATTATTATTACATTAACAAATCGGGCACTCTGTAAGATACTGGGGCATTTCCAGAAAAAATGAACACAGGGGTAAAATGCAAAACGGCACAACGCAGCCCCGTGAGCAGAAATTATAACAAGCATTTGGGAGTGTTGCTTTACTTGTTCTGCAAAGAAAGACGTTTGAGATAAAATAAGAGGTTTCAAAATAAATAACACACACACACACACACACACACACACACAAAACAATGCAGGAAAAAGCTAAGATGTAGTGTTTTGGGGAATTGAATACATCAAACTAAGCTAGGATTACAAGCCTGGGTGTTTGTAAAGGCAGGGGTGCTGAATTCAGCTCCCTTCCCTTCCGCACCACAGTGCCTAGCAAGTTATTATATTTGTGTGCAGAGAATTTGCCAATTGTGACAGTTACATAAAAATACAAAGTGAAATGGTGTCCGTCCGCAGCATGCATTGGAACGTGCAGTGCGCACGGGGCCGGGTTGCATGAGAACGTGCGGCGCACTGAAGACAGAAGACACCGAAGTGCAAGGCCGTCTCTGGAGCTCTTGATGTGTTTTGGTTTGTTTATTTTGTCACTGATGTTCACTTTTTCTTTGTTCTATGCTGATTCTTAATGTCAATATTGGATAAGATCTCAGAAGAATATTTTACATGCGATTGTATGAATACATATAAAAACATTTACTTTAGTGGGAAGATTTGATACTTAAACTCCTCAACAAAGGAGTTCCACTCTCTCGGTTCTTTGGTTCTCTCGAGCTGCTCACGACCGATTCCGGCTTGTGGGGCTCTGACGCTCTACTCTCCTACATGGCCCACGGCCATGTGACCCCCCCCCCCCCACACACACACACAATGGACTGCTGGACTGCAATGAGTTTGATGCTGTGCCAGACTCACCTCCACCATGCAATGGAAACTCTGGACACTGGCTTTGCTCCTAGCTCTGCTGAACCCCCAGCTACCCTCTTCCAAGACTGGTTTAGGGAAATGGGGCTTTGCAAACTGAGGAATATCATTGCACACAAATAAAAATCACTCCTCACATGCAGATCTTTGAAAATTCTTTTTCTCAAAGTATTGTAAGAACCCAACCCCCAGTACCCAGTGGGGAAAGGGATCCCCCACTCCCACCAGTGGACATCCCACTGTTACTGAAAGGATGAGTGGGCCAGAGTCCCTCATACTTGTGGGTGTGAGGTTCTCAGGGTACTGCTGAAATAAGCATTTTCAGAAGCCCCCTCGGAGAATGAATGGTCTTTACTGTCATGGAGTTGCATTTCTGGGGTTGCTATGTCCCACTTCCCTTAACCCAGTCCTGGAAGACATACAACTGTGGATTCAGTAAAACTAGAAACAGGGCCAGAGCCCAGCGCTTCCTCTCCATGTCAAAGCTGGGTTCAGATCTGCATCATTCTGGTTCCAGTCCATTAATCCATTGTGTAGCGTCCACATGGCTGTGGGCCCCAGGTCGAATGCAGGGTGTGGGAGCCCCACAAGCCGGGAGCCCATGTGCAGTCTCCAGGGAAAGGGACAAACAGAGCTTTCCTTTGTCTAGGAGATTAAATATCCAGGTTTCACCCACTTGCAGTGGCCACACCTATACTGGCCACTGACTCGCTCCCAGGTGTGACAGACAGGTAGGCACCTTCCCATGTCACTCAGACTTTACTGGGCATGTGTCTAAACTGCCTTCAATCCAGTCCCTTCCTCCACCCATGGGGGGAAACAGACCTGGAGAGTGTTTAACTGCTAGTCTCCGCTTACTCCTTTCCTCCTCAATAATCACCAGATCATTAGGAAGACCGAAAAAGTCCCTGTCTGAACTCAAGCAAATGACTGAAGAGTGTAGAAGGAGGATAAAAGTTTCCTTTTATTTCACTTGGGTGGAAAACAACATGCAAAGGTCTTAAATGTCTGGATGTATAAATAGCAGTTCCTGCTTGGCTACAAGTTTAAACTATAGATTTCTCTGCCCCATTATGACTCATTCGTTCATGACACTGATGGACGGTACTGAAATCCACAGTAAAATGCTATTTACTTTGGGGGCTACAGTTTGAAGAGACCTACAAAAGGATTCCAGTAAAACAGATAACAGTGAAACTGTGCCTGGCTGAGGGAGATTATACCTTGTCTGTAATATATAGAATTGTTTAGTTTATATTTTCTTTCTCAGAATTTTCAGGAAAAAACGGTTAAGAATATACCTAAGTTTTGATCTTACTATGGTGGGTTAGGAACTAGATAGAGAATTCCCAAGTATTTTGTGGAAATTAAGCATTATTATCTGAATAATATTTCCTCTGTAGTCAAATTATATCTATCTTTTTTTTGTTTGCTTGTTTTATTTATTTATTTATTTATCACTATAACCAAATTATATTCAATATTATTATGATGTGTTATTTTCAACAGAGTACTCTTGAAATATTTTTGTGACTTCAGGCAGCAATGTAGCACAGTTTATTGATTTTTACTACATGCAGAATATACATCTACACTCTAATCATTAACCTTACAAAGATATTTGACTTAATGAAAACACTTGGGAATGTTTGTTGCTGCATTTGTTATCAACATGTGAGAAAAACACCTATCAGCTACCATCCAGTGGCAGGACTCACTAAACCCCACTGATTCTCTGAAATGAAGCAGAACATAAATACTGATATTTTATTTCAAGAGCACAGATGAATGTCTTAAAAAAATAAAATGTGTCCACCTTTTAGAACATATCTGTATTTACCAGGTTTTCTTTTATTTTTCCCACCGATACTTTGACATTTGGGGTCTTGCTGACTCTGGAAAGATTAACCCTCCCAAGGTAGCAGCAACTTACCCAGTGAGAACTTTTTCTAGTGCGTAACCAACCCACCCAGAGCCTCTAGGACAAACCACTCCGTTGTCAGGTTTTCATACTGGGGGCCACAATTTGTCTGCCCTAATCATCCCTGGGGCCAGAAAGAAGACAGTCCCTTACTTCAGAGCACACTGAAATAACTCATTCATTTCTTCCCAGCGAAACAACGGTTTAGGCTCTTCCCAAAGTTACTTCCCTCCCTCCCACTCCTCACTGACCCAGGTGCTTTCCTGTCCACACCACTGAGGTGTGGAATGTCCCTACTCTTGGGATCCGTGAACCTATAAAGCTAACTTTTCAACGGCAGTTATATCCTAATCTGTTGGCCTTATACAGAAACAATAATAAAAGCTATATTAAAACACTATATTACTATATTTTTTAATTTAAAAAGGATCTGAGTTGCTAAAGTTGTGCTGAGGATGCTACAGAAACATTTTTAGACTTTTGTTTGTTTTCTAGAGAACAAAAAAGCAGAGCGAAAGATGCCACAATTGTTCATGTCAAAGTAAGCTAGAACAGCACAATGCATGACAACTGTAAATCAAGAATGCTAATCCTGTTAAATAGATCATAAACCATTGATTTTTTTTTTTAATAGGAGGACCATGCAAATATATAGAGAATTTTGGCTACTTAGAATCTAAGTTCATCCTGTAAGCAAATATGTAACTTCCAGTAAACGCTGAAGTAATTTCACCTTTTACCCACTTAGAACTGTATTGTGCAGGGGCTGTCTGTGCACGACTGTGGTAATTGCTATAGATAGCAAGCTGAATTAAATAGTCTTTTTCTTACAGTACTCTGTTCTTTATGGCAAACATATATCCTATGTATATTATTTTGAAAACAGTGAGAACAGGGGCAAGAGAAAAACATAGGTTTTATGTGTCAACTGATTCAACAAAATAGCAACATATTTGATATGCACAAATGCTTTTAGATTATCACCAAATTAGAGGAAAGGATAAAACAATTTTTGTGCCTTCACATAGCAATGCATGAGCCAGACATGTCAGAATTATTCTGATCTCCTGGAATGTATTACAGGCCATACAATACAGGATAGGGTAAAAGTAAATTTACAGTTATGAGCACTCAAAACACGGAGTTTATTCTTGTATTATTATTTATTAATTATTGTATTATTTTCCATACTAACAGCTATAAACCTACTTTTGCCCCATTCTGTATATACTTTAAACTCAACTTTCAATAACATGGTGAATTGAGGAGATACACATCCATTTAACATAAATGAAATGTTGCAAACAATATGAAAAATATTTTAGACACATGTCCAGTACTAAAATAAAGACATGGAAATCTTTATTGATTAAATACAAAATGGAAACTCAAAACCAAAGCAATAAACCACATTGGGTCACGGATGTTGAGAAAAAAATGTAATATAGGTAGGTAATAAGGAAAAGTACTTTAATAAATCTTCATAATAGCAGCAGTGGTCTCTATTCAAGTGATCTGGAATCTGGGATTCAGTGCCTATGTAACTCCCATAATTTAAAAAGGCTACTTGAATCTTAAACCAAAACAAAACCCAAAACATAAACAATATCAAACTAGAAATACTATAACCGTCAATATGGCAAACAAGAAAGAAAGTCATTTCTCTTTCTATTGAATTAGAAATAAAAGTAAGAGGCAACTGTAAATAAAATCCTACCAAAGTGATGCTAACCCAAGTTTATCTTTGAGAAATTATACCCTAGATCTATATGCACTCCAAATTGTAGAAACTGCAGGGACCATACACCTGAACAAGAAATTAGCATACAAATTATTCCAGTACCATTGGAAAGTTGGAGCTACAGGAGATGCGGACATAAAATTGCTGTTCCCGGACACGTTCGCAGTGCGTGACTTTGGTTCAGAAAAGGACCCCTCCATAATGAGAAGCTCAAAATAAAAAATAAAAATATATACAAGGAAATAACTGAGTATGAAGGGGATTGTCAATTATAAAATAAGAAGAATCATCTCCTAAATTAAACATAATATTTGAACAACCTTACATTACTGTGTTAAAATTCATGAGACAAAGTAAGAATAGGAAATAAACTAAGAAGAAATGCCAGCATTTCAGTAGACCTATATATTTTAAAAATTGCCTTTTGAAATATTAATTTTAAAGTAAAATTCACTATATCAGCCAAAAAAAAAAAAAAATTAGACACAGATGAAGAGAAAATTAATGAAGTAAATGAATATGAAAGAGAAAATGTTGTGCACAGGGCATAGGGAAAAAACATGAGCAAGTGCTTAAGAGGCATGAAGAAACATAGAGGAGAAAATGATAATATTCACTCTAAGTCTAATTAGTGTTCAAGAAGGAAAATAAATTAGAATAGGCAATATTCAAGATAATGATAATACTAATTTTTCATAATTAAACATAGAAATGAGTTTGTAATTTCAATACATAAAATCTTAAGAAGAAATAAATGAAAACAAATCTGTAATTATCATGGTAAGATGCATCAAACACAATGAGAAATATGGCAGATTAATGGAAAAAATCAAAATAAAGTTATAAGAAATGTCAATCAAATTGATAGAATTTTTTATTTCCAACCATAAGTTCTAAAGGATATATATATATATATATATATATATATATATATATATATGTTTCACTGGAGAACCTTGAAAATAAAGTTAGCTTTCTTCGTCTTTTTTAGATGACATTAATATATTTTATTTCTTCCTCAAAAGAAAAACATAGCCCTGGCGAGTTTGGTTCAGCAGTTAAAATGTCGGCCTGTGGTCCAGAGAGACCCGGGTTCAGTTCCCACTATAGGCATGTACCTGGCTTGCAGTTTGTCCCCGGCCCTGGTTGGTCGTGCGGGAGGCAGCCACTCGATGTGTCCCTTTCACGTCTATGTTTCTCTCTCTTTCTCTCTCTCTCTCTCTCCATCTCCATCTGAATAAAATGTGGAAAAATGTCCTCGGGTGAGGATGAAAAAAGAAAGAAAAACATATATATTTAATCTGATTATATATATTTCACCTTACATGGTGAGAACTTACATATCTGAATTTTCTTTACACAGTCTGCCAGTTTCATTGCTAGATTTGTTTTGGAATGGTCTCCCTCACCATAATATGGAAAGTTATTATCATTGAGATCTCACCATTACCAACGCTCATTGTTAAATCCCTTTACATGTTTACTAATTCTTAATTATCTTTTCTTTTTATTATCATCACTCGAGGACATTTTTGCATCTTCAGATAGAGTGGAAGGGAGAGAGGGAGGAAAAGAGAGGGAGAAAAAAAACATTGATGCAGAGAGATACATCAACTAGTTGCCACCCACACAACCCCAAAGGAAGCCGGGGACCAACTGCAACTGAGGTACGTGCCCTTAGCGGGAACCCAACCCAGGTCTCTCTAGTCCGTAGGCGGATGGTCTCCGCTGAGCCAAACCGGCCAGGGCAATACTTTATTATCTTAATTAACTTATGAAGATAGATTAGGCTAGATTTCCATATCTACATTTTGAGTTAAAGCTATTAAGACAGATTTAGAAAGCGGTCCTATGTCTCTCTTTGCTATTTAAGAAACGTCGTCTTACGTTCTGTAAGATTAAGAATCAGAAAAAGCCATGTTTAATGACTGCACAACTAATTGTTTTTATCAAGAGGAAGATTCACAGATAATCTTTATAGTCAGAAGTGTTCTATGATTTGACTAAACTTTTTTTTCTTCTATTTTCATTTCTTGATATTTTTTCCAGCACAAGTAACATTTTCATGTATTGTGGATCTTGTCCCTTTAAGGTTGATTTCAGAAGTTTTTTCCTCCATTTATTTGTCTTCTCTGTATGTAACTTTTATTTTTGTTTAAACTCTTTCCTAAGAGTTCCTATCTGCTGTGTTACTTACTGTCTGGCGGAAATTCAAGAAAATGAGAACATCATTTGACCTAAAATTCAATGCATGCCAGAGGAAACTCTAAATAAAAATTTGGAATAAGGTATTGTATTAACCTTATACAAACAGAAGATTAAATAAAATTTTCATATATAAATATATATATTTACATTTTTTTTCCCTTTACTGATTTGAGAGAGAGAGAGAAATCAATTGGCCACCTCCTGCATGTGACCCACTGGGTATTTGGCCCACAACCTGGGAGTGTGCCCTGACTGGGTATCAAACTGGCAACCTGTCAGTACATTGGTCGATGCTCAACCATGAGCTACACTGGCCAGTCCAGGCTTTTTTTAGAGAGAGAGGAAGGGAGAGAAAGACAGAAACATCGATGTGAGAGAGACACATCAATCAGCTGCCTCTTGCACGCTCCCTATTGGGGATCAAGCCCACAACCTGGGCATTTGAATGACTGGGAATCGAACCAGGACCTCTCAGTCCATGGGATGATGCTCACTGGCCAAGATATATATATATATATATATATCTTACATATATATATATATCTTACATATATATATATCTTATATATATATACACACATACATACGCACATATATAATCTTAGTTCTGAAAATCATAAATTTGTTGACATAATTTTGCATCAAAATTTGTCTACAAGTTAGTATTCATTTCTCTGTGCTCTGTAATATAAAGAAAAATCTTTTTTTCCCAAAATGTATTAATTATTAAACTTATGAGGAGGATAGACCTTAATATATGTTGGAATGTTAACAGAATTAACCTAAAATTAAGAATGAAATAATAATTTCATGTTTTGACTTCTTTGTTATAAAATCACAGTGGTTTTTTTTTTTCCTTATTGATTTTAGAGAGAGAGGAAGGGAGAAGGAGAGAGAGTTAAAAACATCAATTGGCCGCCTCCTACATGCCTCCCACTGGGGATTGGGTCCACAACCTGGGGATGTGCCCCAACCAGGAATCTAGCCAGTGATACCTTGGTGCATGGGTTGATGCTCATCCAGTGAGCCACACTGGCTGAGCTAGAATCACAATGATTTTAAAACACCTTTCATAAATCTATTAGTTTTTCTTCATTAGAAAAATAACCATTTCTTGACTTCTGCTATCCTTATAAGAAAGTGGAATCTTTTAACTATTGAAGATTACATTTAAAATGTTATATTTGCCAAATAAATGAAAATGTCTAAATAAAATATACTTGCAAGAAATAAAGTAAAATTTATTATTAATAATGGATGTAGAAATTAAAAATACTTGTTTTTCCAAAAACCTTAATTATTAGCAAAGAATAATATATACATATTACTTGAGCTCATAACCTAACCTAAAAAAGATTACATTTAACTGAAAAATGTACTGGCTACTCTTCGTAGGTCTTAGAAATATTTAATTTTTTCACAAGAAATCATTTATGGAAGTGGTTAATAATGTCTTGTAATGCCTCATTAATTCTGAACTCTTAAGACAAATTCATGAGTTTAAATTTTAAGGAAAGATACCTGTGAGCTCTAATTGGCATTTTGTACTGAAAACAACATTATATTATGTTAATTTTTTCTTCTGGCTCACTAAGTATTTGTATTATGATATTCATGAATAAATTTATCTTTGTCTGGAATTAACCAGCTATATCTATGTTTTGGAATAAAATGGTCTTAAGCACAGCAAAGTATTAGCCTTTATTAGAATCATATATTTTATAAAATCACAAAACATTCTATTTTTACTATCACTGCTTTGGGAGATACTTTTGGGTTTTCATTATGACTTACAATATCATCTATATTCAGGGTATTTTTTTTCTTCTTTTCTATAAGTTAATGTATAAGACAAAGGTCTTGTATAACTCAAAGCTTTGAAAGGCAGAAGAATTATCTAGAACCAACCTGGAAATTGTCTCTCACTCTAAAATGATCCCAAGTAAGAATTGATACATATTAAATGTTTCAGTGGTTGTTGTTTATCATTATATTCACTTAAATTTAATTCTGAATACTTTGAATACAGATGCTCTCTGGATAATAAGAACACTAAGAGATACTAAATCTTGAGATCGCACTTGACATACCTTATTAAAATAGTTGTTTTACTGTAACTTTTTAAAGAAAGCATTTGTAATTTCTAAGTTGTTTTTAAAAATTACTATTAGATTCCAGTTTCCTTTCCAACATGTAGCTTGTGAATCGTTTCTACCCTCACAGCAAGAAACAAAACTGAGCAAGTTGAAATGCAACATTTCTTGGATCCATCAGTGAACTGAGGTCACAGGCAAGCTGTGATCCGGAACCTGGAAAGAGGTGAATTCAGGGAATACATGCAGATCGGCTGACCTGAAGCGGGAGTCTCTGGGGCCTCTGGGCTGGAGTGTGGCCTGCCCAGGAGTTAAAAATTCCCGTTGCCCATTCTGTGGAGGTGCTCCATATTTGGAGGTCTTATCTCCAAAAACCCACAAAGTTCTCCCAATAAAGATTGGAGAAAAACCATCTTTTGTTTGCCCGGGAAAGGGCAAAAAAAGAACCATTGGACTTCTACCCGTCGAAAAGATAACCATTTTGAAATAAGCCCGACGTGTTCTCCACAACAAAGGCCTGCCCAGAAAGAGACCAGACTTCACGAGAGCCTTATCCAGGTAGAGAAACGGGGCAACCAAACTCCAGCCCCCCTCTAGCCTTTCTGCCTCAACAAAGGAGGGATAGGGAAGCTAAGAAGCACTTGTGAAGGCCAGTAAACAGGGGCACAGATCAGTCAAATGACTGTAAGTTAATCATAGTTCGCTGGACGCTGCCCCCTCCCGTATCTTAGCAGTACACCCACAGGGCTCTCGTGTAATAGTGCGAACACAGCCGAAAGCTCTTCAGAGCTCACACTATACTTAAGAATTTCCAGAGAAAACAAAAGAAAACAGGGCAGACAAAAAAGGACACTGAAAGAAAATGAAATCTCTGAACCCTATAGTTTCAGCTAACAGTAAATACAGCCTAACTCCTAGCCAGATAAATATAACCCAAAACATTAAAAGACTGTGTCTTTCAGTTTCTATTACCTAATACATCCTATCATGCCCAAAGCCAAAACACACACATGTGCACTTATACACATACAAACACCTGTAAAAGCAACATACCTTTAATTTTAAACAGAACTTTTTTGGGAAATTTTGAAAATATTTAGTAGCATTTTCTAGAAATGTGGGGCAAAAATAAAATAAAGGAAATATATGTGGAGATTACTTCACTCCTGACAAAAACAAAATGCTGCATTTTTTTTCCTAATGAGCATTTTTGCAGAATACTTGGCAGCTATAAGCAGTACATCATTCAATGTTGACTTATTTTGATGCAAGTGATTTCAGAGTTGTGTCGAATCCTTTTGGAACAGAATGCCCATGTAGTTATTGACTGCCTAATAGTTTCCAATTTCTCCATCATCACTGAAGCTAATGTAATGGGGAAAGAGAAGTAATAATAACAATCCGCTTCAACACTGACAAATGTACAAAGGCATAATATAGTAAAGTTGCTTTCCATCTGAGGTTTTATTTAATGATGCTTTTGGCTAAAATGTGCAAATATACATCTTTCACATAAACAATTTGGAACTTGGCAATCCAAAGCCAATATATGTTTTGAAATGCTTTTATTTTAATGCTATTCCATGAATATTAATATTTGTACATTTAAGTTTATTGAAAATAAAGGTGTAAATTTGTTAATGAGGATAAAATCACAAACGAGTCAAGTTGGTGAGTATAGCCAAACAGGTTATTGAAAAATATTTGCTTTCCACAATTAACAAACACACTGAACGGTGAGCACTGTTCATGTTCAGTTATATGGATGCTGGGAACTTGTTAACAGATTAAGAATTCCCAGGCACATTTTGATTCCCCTTACCATTAACTAGAGGCTACCACTAAGTCAGAGAGGTAAGTAAAATAACAGTTTTCATATTTGTTTGTTGATCTGTTTTATTTTGTTTTTACAGGAAGGTCAGAAAGGGTCCTCTATTGCGAAGTATATTTTACAGAAAATAATAAAAATCAACCACAGTTTTACTAAGAATTGATTGTACATCTATTTTGTCGTTGTTGTTGACTGTCATTTTGCACTGTCCATAAAAACTTAGCTTTTTCCATTCTTCATTCCATTATCAAGATTATATTTCTGTTGTATGCACAGCGGTGCCACGGATTATTATTTCAAGCATTTGTATGCTTCTGAGATTTTTGCCATGCTTCACCTATGGTAGTTGTCTATTTCCTTGTGAATGATACGCATGGGCTTTTAGATATCTCTGGGACATGCAGAAATTCTCTGATGGCATCCATAACTTTCAATTTGCTTGTATATTTATACAAAGTTTGTAAGATTTCACAAAGATTTTATTGTATGTGAGTCTTTTGTGGCCATGTTAGGAGAAAGGTACCAGGGCAGGAGGAATAGGGAAACTAAGGCAGGAAATTAGACAAAGGCAATAAGCTTTATTACAGGCCTCTCGTAGCAGGGCTTTATTTTGAGAACAAGGTTAAAACCTCTGCTTCTCACAGAAAAATGTGGGAGCGAAGGGGGAATGCAAGGGAGAGGAGGAGGAGGAATCAGAGACCCCTCAGTGCAAATCATCCTGAGGTTGTTAGGAGCACAGGGAGGAGGAGAAAAGAAGAGTATAAGCAAAAATCAGCCAGGTGGTCCCCATAAATTGAAGGAAAGTCATAACAAAGAAGAGGGGAGACTTTTAGAGTTAATCTGCTCCAGGATATCTAGTAAAGAAACTTTTTAAAAAACTTATAGACAGCCTGGCCACTGTGGCAGTGGACTGAGCATCGTCCCATGGACTGAGAGGTCCCTGTCAATTCCAGGTCAGGTCACATGCCTGGGTTGTGAGCTTGATCCCCAGTGGGGGGGCGTGCAGGAGGTGACTGATCAATTTCTCTCTCTCACATCAATGTTTCTCTCTCTCTCCTTTCCTTTCTCTCTCTAAATAAAATAAAATAAAATCAATAAAAACATATTAAAAGAACAAAAAACTTATAGACAAAAGGATATATAAGGTGGAAACCGCCCACTCTACTGCCTCTTCAGATTAGCTGAGAGCCCGTCTGTGCTTCCTAAGCCAGGTGTACAGAACTGCCTGCTATGTTTCATTCATAAATGTGCATGCTTTAATGTTTTAATAAATTCACTTACATTAATGTTTTAATACGTTCACTGAGCACAATGAAAATATTATCTAGAGTTTCTCATATAAATTCTTTGATATGAGAAGACAAGGATCGAGGTTGGGGAAGCCCACTCCCTCTGATTCAGGGGTCTATCTCGTAACACCTCTCTGGTGTCTGTGAGAGGTGCATGTCACAGTTTTTAGATTTGAGTTTTGAATGATCAAGAGGAATGCATTTGCACCTTGACTAGACTATTAAATTTTTAGATAATGTAATCAAGTTCACAGTGTTTAAAATCCCAGTTCTGGAGTCAGACAGACCTGAGTATAATCTAGGATCTCCCATCTCAAAATTTTTCTTTAGGAAATCTTACAAACGTTCTAAAATTTAAAAAAAAAATGTTTCTTACCCTCAGTCTGAAGTTTTATGTTCTAAAAATATGAAAAAAATATACATAGTATTTTAAGTTATATATGTATATAGGTATCTATATATCTAGATCTACATCTATATCTACATATTTCTGTCTATACTTATACCTATATCTGTCTAGTTTTAAGTCTAGGTCTAGGTCTACATCTATAACTATGTCTATACATACCTTCTAACTCAGAGATTCCACTAGCAGGAATTTATTGTAGAGATATGAAATACACATTATACCTTTAGGAACCACATCTTTAAAATCAAATAATTTTTAAACATTACATATACACACACAAATATATGAAGATTAGGAGGCTCTTTATGTAAAGATAGATAAAGTCCACCAAAATATAATATTAAGTGGAAAAGCAAGGTGTCCAACAAAGATACACAATCCTATGACTTACATAAAACAGAGGTAAAAACACAACTGTACATATATTTGTTACTTAAAATACTCTGGAAGTTTAAAAAGGAAATCAATGTGAGAGCTTATTCGTAGTGGTAGATTCCCAGGGGGAGGGTCAGGATCCAGGAAGTTTGAAGATAAGTGTGGAGACAAAACAATTTTTTTTTAAACATGCTCTCTGTTTTAAATTATGTGGCTGTATTACCCACTCACTATATAATTTAGAAAAAAAGAAAACTACTTAAAATAAAACAACACAGCCTAGGCATCAGTCATCAGTTGCAGAACAACCTGGAAGCTTTGGTGGTTGCCCAAGACTGTTATTTGGACTCTGTAGATTCAGTTGCATAACAGTGGCTGGCCTGAGGGACTTTTTGTTATTTTCCTATTTCTTGACTATTTTTTCCCTGGAGCCTTTCTCAACTAACGTGCAGGAATTTAAACTGTTTCCCGCACAGTCACTGCAAATAGAAACAAAGAATGCTTAACTTATTTTTATGAGCATCATTTTAAGGTACATGTGTATCTCTTTCGAGCTAAGGCCATAGACAGGTGGCTCCCTGAAAAATGTTCACAAACCTGATCTATCTTAATAATTTTAAGTGGATTTCCATTTATTGGTTTTAGAGAGAAAGGAAACAGAAGAGAGAGAAACATTGATTTGTTGTTCCATTTACTTATGCATTCACTGGTTGATTTTTGTATGTGACTTGACTGGAGATCACACCTGTTCTCTTGACATGTGATCATGACACTCTAACCCAGTGAGCTAAATGACCAAGGCCTAATTTAATATTTAAAGAAGCCCTACACTGACATATTCCTTGAGCAACAGACGAATAGAGGGCCCAACACGTTAAATTGTCAAGATCACAAGATAAGTAATTCAGACTGAGTGCTAAGCTTTATTATTGACTTCTTAAGAAATTCTTTCCTGAGTAAACTATGCTGCCAGCCCAGAAGTCTTTGTACAGGGACTAACTCTATCTTTAGTGGATTAAGTTGACATTACTAGTCACTCCAGGTCTAGATGCTGATTGTCTGCTACTATGGGAATAAATAAAGACCAAGCAAGTGAAAACAAGCAAAGACTGTTTGTTTGAAGCTTGCTATAGCAAGGGCATCCATCACCCTCCCTTGTGTTTGGTAAAGACTCGCAGCAGACAAAGGAGTGTGAATGCTGTGTTGTGAAAAAGGGAAGGCTTCAGGTATGTTCTGCTAGGAGATCGTTGGCAGGGGGCCGCTGGGGCAGGTTAACAGGAAGCAGGGCATCCTATGTGATTGGTGAGGGCAGCATGTTTGGCTTTTCCTGATTGGTTCTAGGTTGGAAGTGGGGGCAAAATTTAAGGAAGCTGCCAGTTACTGAACAAGTCCTGTCGTGGTTAACTGCAGAGGTTGTGGATCAGAGTCCGGTTTTCATAAATGGCCAGCTGTCTGTCCCTTTCTCCCTGCACTCTAGGAGGGCACTCTCTGCTGGAGGACACCTGTGACCAAGACAGCCTTAACCTGGCCCTCAGCTGAGCTTTTACTATAGAAAGCTTATCATTGTAAGAGACTTCTCTGTCCCTTTAGATCTAATGCATTAAAAAAGTCTCTTGCCAGTTTTACAGACATGGACTTTTTGTCTCAAGGACTTGGAGCCATCCTTTTGAATGAAATCATTAGGGGAGATAGTGCGTCATCTGCCAGTCTCTGTGGGAGTGTTGAGTTGAACCTCTAACTTCCTAAGGCACCTTGCTGCAAATTGTAACACTACCTCCCACCAACAAGAGGATGTTTACTTCTCCTTTGGGTAAACCAGAAAACATAGTGTGTCACAATCTCCCTCGATCCCAGCTCTTAAAAACTCTCAACATTTTTGTTTTAGTGGAGTTGAGTTCAAATATTTTTTCTCTCTTCTACTTCAATAGCCTCAAATAAAGTCCTTCTTCCCTGTTTAACTTCACCAGGCACACATTTTGCTTTGTCATGTACATCATAACTGTAGTGTCACAATTTTTTTCTATTCCATATTTTAAAGAATAAAATAAAGAGTTAAATGTTGAAGGTAGAAAAACTAATGTAAAACTATCACTCAAAATGTTTACAATAAAACAATGTATAAATGAGTATTGACTAAAACCCCTAATCAGCAAGTTATGTCTTATTTACATAGCATCTTATTTTTTAAAAAGGTAAATAAACTTTGCTTTAAGAACACAAAAAAATGCCAATAAATAAAAGGATAATTTGATGCAGGAGTACAAAAACCTCAGACCAATGAATTCAAGTTGGTCATTGTGAAAATTTCCTGACTGTTGTCATCCCAGGACAGTTGTTCTCTACATTTAATTTTGTTTAAAATGACAGTAGTTTCTCTAATTTGAGTCACTCTCTACAACTCTTCACATAATCATTAGAAGAGTGTGTAGGGTTTACAGGTGGCCCATTCAGAAAGGAGAGTTTTGAAATGGCTGCCTAGAGAAATAAACAAACAAACAAAAATAATACTTTACTAGCTGGTCTAAAAGCTAATGTCTGATTATTGGATGCAAATTTGTAATGTGGGATTTTATGTAGACATTAAAATAGTTAATCATTACTCAAACCACACAACCTTTATACAAACAAAAACTTAGTCCTACATATAAAGAGAGAAAAATTTACTATCATGGACTCCTCAATAAGCATGCTATCAGATGGAGAATGGTGATATAACTAGTCACGGGTATCCATCTGCCTGATCTTATTTCCTTAGTTGGTCTTCCTGGCTTAGTTCCCTCTCCATTCTCTCATCCATGTGATGCTTGGTGCTCTCCGTGACTCACAAAGCCCTACACCAGAATGACCACATGCTTTCAGTCATTTACACCGATGGAAAAGACACGTTTGCCTTTCTTTGTCTATAACATCATAAAAATCATCATTTCAGTAGAGACTCTTTATCAAATGGTTCAGTATCCATAATTTTCTATATTCTCAATTGTACTGAACCATCAGAGGTGTGGTTTCCTTTAAGACACTCTACCAAATTTTTGCCACTACTATTGATTTTCGAGAGAACAGGTTGGTTGGAAAAAATGGTGGTGGAGTGAATGGAAGCTACACAGACAATCTCCCAGGACCAAACGGGAATTATAGCTAAAATAAAGACAAATCATTGGAAAAAAGCAACAGAAAAGAAGCAAGACAGGACCATATAACCAAGGACACTGGTAGGATCAGTGGAGGTGTGAGAGGGTGGTGGGCTGGGAGTCCACAGACAGTGGCAGTCCTAGCTGTGAGCAGCGCCCTCAGGGTTAAAATACCAAGCCTGCTCCACAGCACAGAGGGCCAGAAGAGAGCACTGGTTTGGCTACAGCCACTCACCTGGGGCTCCAGCAGAGGTAGCGTGGACTGGACTGGAACTCTGTGGGGACACCCAGGATTTGGAGGACACTCAGAATTTTTGCTGAATCGTGGCCACAAAGGATGGTGGCCAGTTTGCTCCTTCTCAGAGCTGTGGGAAAATGCAGCAGCCCCTCCCTCGGAGATTCAGCCTTTTTCAGGTGAGGCAAAGAAGTGCAAATTGAGGCTCTTTAACAACCAGCATCTGTCCCACCCTCTGGAAATCCTCTTACTCAGAACATCAGGGCTACCTTCCAAGGCCCTGATCAACTGAGACTACCGGCCTTTAGGCAAAAAGGTAGAGGGTAACTGAACCTTTCCTGGGCTTGCAAATCTACCCAGAAAAGTAAGACTTGACAGTCATGTTTAACGTGGGCCTGCCCAGGCTCATGCAAACTCAGTAGAGAGAGCCACGAACAGCAGAACACCAACACCCACAGGGAAAATTTGGCAGGCTCCAAAACCCACTGAGATAGCCAAAATGGTGAAGCAAAGAAACAAATCCCAAATGAAAGAACAAGAGAACTCTATCGAAGATGAGATCAATGAAATGCAGCTAAGCAAATTATCAGAGGTAGAGTTCAGAGCCATGATCTTAAGGAAGCTCAACAGCATGAGTAAGGACATCAGCACCATGTGTAAAGATATAGAAACATTGAAAACCAACCAAGTGGAAATGAAGAATGACATAGCAGAATTTAAGAACACATTGGAAGGACTAACCAGCAGAGTAGAGGAAGCTGAAGACCAGATCAGTGAATTAGAGGACAGGGTAGAAAAAATTAACCAATCATATTTTTGAGAGAACAGTTTTCTGTGTCTATTCTGTGTCCTTAAAACTGCTGCATTGGGAAAGTTTATGTTGCTTAGTTTTTGAAAGAGAGAAGTTACCACCAGAACACTTATATTCTAGAAAAAAATTCCTCAATAAAAACAGCCATTTTACTGGATGGTTACTAAGTATCAGGAAATTTAGATTTACTTTAAAACAAAATCTGTGGTACAGATATTATGTAATATACATATAATTTGTCAGGTTAGGAAGATATGTAAACTGCAGAATCCATATACATTACCGTTATTCAATATTGACTCTATTCCACTGACGTCCCATGAAGTAATACCAGTCACCCCTGCGGCTGTACCCAGAGTAGA
This sequence comes from Molossus molossus, assembly GCF_014108415.1. Classification (NCBI taxonomy): domain Eukaryota; kingdom Metazoa; phylum Chordata; class Mammalia; order Chiroptera; family Molossidae; genus Molossus; species Molossus molossus. Next base: position 23,105,603 of record NW_023425344.1, read on the forward strand.
AAATGGCCTTAGTTCTTGATGGCCATGGTCTATATATAATTTTTAAGTATATGGGATCTGCATTCAAACTATCAACCTAATAAAATTATTGGAAACACATCCATGTTATCATACAACATGATCAAGATTGTACTACGTCTATCAAGTGTTATGAAACAGATTTCTCTAAGCAAAAAATAAATAAAACAAACTAAAAGCAAATTAATACTATTTACATCATCTTCTTTTTGAATCACTATGAATGACTAATGGTTCAAAATTAAAATATATAGTTTAGACCATGACCTTCCTTGCTATGTTGAGGGCTTTTCATATCTGATTATTTATTTGGAATTTTATCTCTTCACATGTATCATAACATGATTGATTTCCTTTCAAGTGCTCAAAGATCATCTAAATTTTTAAAAAAGAAGACACATTAAATGACAAAGTAGTTTATATGTACTTTTCTAATTATTTTAAATCTTTCCAAATGAAATGTGCATATCACAAACCCAGCATCATCTTCAAACATTTTTTAAGAAGGTGTACAAGTGGAACTGGTATTTTCCACTTTACGCAATTATCTAAAGCTCTTTGAACTCAATTTCTGGTGAAATTACATCTTGTCCAAGGGAGTAAAAAGGTCTTTGTTGTTCTTCTTTGTCTCATGACCTCATTCCTCTTTATAGAAGACTTGGGGATTCATCATACGACCCTTAAAAAAATACAGCATTTATTAAACCTCTTGTCCATTGTCCAGGTCTGAGAATTATACATAAGAATGCTTGGTTTATAAGGAAGGAAGCAAAGCTGATTAAAGAGAAGCAGAATGGTCATTGACAGGTAACATCCAAATCAGATAGCCAGAGCCAAGATGGATGAAAGATTCAAGAGAGACAATTACAACTTGTTGGCTTAATTGTGGATGCTTAGAAGCTGGAAAAGAGAGAGACAGAGAAATCCATGTAAGTAAAAACAAAATAGTTGCAGCTGTGTGAAACTCTGGACATACATATATAGGATAGATTGACACATTCATACTGTGCCTTAGAGGATCAGTTTTGTTCTTTTAATATTGCTCACTAGGACAACTATTGTTCCATTTCTTGGGCTGATAATATATACTAGTGTGCTGCAAATTGTATCTCTGAGTTGAAAACATTTCATTGGAAATGAAGACAATATAAATGTTTTAATATTTAATATTATGCTATCTCTTATTATTGATATTTTCTTTGTAACTATTCCGATTATGTGTTTACTATGTTTTTCTAATGCTCTGCAATGAATATGTAAGACTTTTTTTAATCATGAAAAATATATACATAAAAAGTAGCTAATATATTTTTATGTTAAAATCTACTAGATGAAGAAAAAACTAAAAACAAAAGCATTAAAGTAGCTGTCATATTTGGGTAATTTAAAAAATGACTAGTACAAAGTGAAGTCAATTTAGTGATTATTTATAATTTATGTTACAAATATTAATTCTGTATGCCTGAATATATAGATTTGTAAAAAATATGGACCATTATTATTGGTTGAAAAGTTCTACATCTTTATTCAGTAAAATATAATGGGACTAATCACAAACTTTTTAAAAGCTGTAGAATAAAAAAAATGACCAAATGAATAAGTGAGGAACTAAACAAGTGAATGAATAATATATTCCAGCTATAAATGCCTACTTGAAAATAAATTATGTTATGCATGGGTAGTGCAGAAAGAAATGTCCCAAATAATTGAATGAATTTAGGGTATCCTTGTAACGGATATCAATTATTCTAAAGTGAGCAATAGACTTCCACTCCCACAGAAGGCGTACATAAAGCCGTTATGCTTTACTTACTTCTTAAAGTTTGGGGAAAAGCTGCATCTTTTGTCATTCCACACAGCCTTTAGTGTATTTTACAGAACAGAGACAGAATTAACAAAGTCATTAAATTAGAATTTTGAGGCCAAAAGTGTTTTATGGAGATCATTTAATCAAACACCCTTCATCTACTGGATCAAAGAGCAGAGGCAGAGATGCTAAGAATATTTACTCAGTTCAGACAAAGACTTAACATTGGAGCTGTGGTTAGAATCGTGGCCTATCCCTGCTCAACTCTTGGTCCCTATGCTATACCAGGACTTCTTAAGGACACGCGGTACACAGTGGCAGGTTGAACACATATAAACTTTTAAAATGTTGATTAAATAATGATAATTCAATCATGGCAGTGTGTTATAAAAAAATGTAAAACAGAAAAATGAAACAAACAAACAAAAAAAGTGTGTTTGGTATGGAATTACCAGACTTTGTTGTATATGTATCAACCAATGTATTCCTTTATACTTAATTCACTACCACCTGCACTGTGCATTTTATAGTTATGATCCATAACTAAAATTGAGATACATAACTTAAATAAAATCTAATGAAAGGGAAAATATCTAACAAATGCTAATAATATTGAGAGCTGCAGATTCTCTCAGTGGATAATATTATGGTCAAACCTCTACACTAAAAGACTTGACCAACTCTACAGTTGCTTCTAGCAGCTTCCAAGCCTGCTCCTAGGATGGCTCAGGGCCCCTTTAAAAGACCTGCCTGAGAAAACTCAGAGCTGCCGGGAATATTTGCTATTTGTTTCAGCTAAAACATCCGGGAGAGCCGGATAAGTCCCTAAACCCTCCCTTGGAGAAGTCACTTTAGAAATCTGGCAGATTCAAATTTTTCTCTCCTCTTTGAGATGTGACTGTACCACCCAAAACTGTTTCCTCAGGGACCTGAGAGCTGTCTCTTTGAAAGGCAAACATTCAGGGAGAGAACTCGGCCTCTGCAGTCCCTGCAGCATGAGAAGGGCCAACCTCAGTGGGTTCCTCTCTCCAACTCACACCACTGCCTCCCGTCATACACATGGACCCTTATTTCTCTGGAGAAGCAGCAGTCATATGGATGAACCCCAGAACAACTCTGGGGCCTCTGTTAGCACGAGCCAGCCTTGGCCACTTGTTGCACTGATTTGACTTCAGTTCCCACCGGATCCTCCCTGCTACTGCAATCCCATCCCTGGCTGAAACACGCCCTTACCATGGGAGTGTCCATTTCTGTTTGTCATTGGCATTGTGGGGCTAGGTGGCCAGAGCTGGCAGATCGAACTCAGCGTGGGAGACTGAGTGAGGCCATCACATGACAACTAATCCCGGGGGGTATCAGACACTGTCATCATTGCACTGTAATGTGATGTCATCCAAATGAACTTCGTTTCACGCTGTATTTGAGGTTAAATATTTTAAGCATGAATGTTTAATTGCTAAATGGCTTCAGTGTAGATAGAGGACTCTAATGTTGATGCTGAGGATGGAAGGACTGACCCTCCAATAGTGTCCCATTAGTTTTGTGAGGACATGAGCCCTCCCTAATATAAGACAAGTCATATCTGCTCTAAGTCATCAAAGTCCAGGTGGATTAAATGTGACATCTTTGTTATAAATGACGGGAGACTAAGAAACTATTCCTTACTAGAGTATACAAGTGTTCCCACAACACTCAAATTGGGAAGAATAATAAAAAAATTTGATTATAAGCAAGTTGATTTTGAGCCTTAGATAGCTACACATTCACCCATATTTTAAGATAACAGTTTTATTATATGCATGAAAAATACTGTTTGAGGTCATTAGTTTGCTTACAGGTTTATTAATTTCCATGACAAGTCTTCTGTGTGTTTATAAAACTGTTTCTCTTTTAATTAAGGATTGAATTGACTTATTTAAAGCAGTAATTAAGCTTTCAGTAATTTTTGTAGTGAATTAGTTTATACATTTTTCTAACAGTTATGAATCAGGAATTGTGAGGTTTGTAAACGCTTATTTTTATTTTTGTTTAAAAGGAGCAAGTGTTGAACTCTGAAGTATCAGGAAACCCAACGTCAAGAGAAAGAGAGTCCCGAGATTTAACCGAGAGACCACGTGAGCAAATACAGACGGGGACAAAGTAATTTATTTGATAATTTCCAAATGGAAGTCCTAGATATAAACTTGGCCTTGTTGTCAACCTTAAATAATAGCAACCGAGTTGATACTCTGAAGCTCATGGCACTTTCAAACTAATTCACGTGAAGTATTTGTTAAATGACTATGATACCCAAGGTCTTGTGCTTTGTATAATTTCTGAAAAGGCGCTGTTAAGGAAGCTAAAACATTTACACAAATAAGTAGGATGAAGGATCATATGTGAATAACTAGTTTACTTTTATTTCTAAGTCCATTTATTTATTTTTCCCTCCAATGTAGAACATTCAGAGATGTTGGAAAAAAAGAAACAAAAACACATTAGGACAGTATCAGAACTTTGGAGAACCAGTTGAGAAGCTGTTCATTCTTAGCTATGGAAGTGGTACATTTTAAACACTTTTTTTTCACACTAAGTAGTGATTATTATATTTATTCGTTCACAATTAATGTATCTACCAAAGCATATCATGCAAACAAAGATTAGAGGTCATAATGAATTGAGGAAAGCAATACTGTAATTTATACATTCATCTTGCCCATAATAAACCCAATGTTGCTTCACAGCTGAATGGTCATGTTTAGATGTACAGGATTTTAAGAGGTTGATGAAAAAGATAAAGGGAAATTGTGAAAAAGAATACTACGCAGCGAGCCGAGGAGTCCACAGAAGATGGCATTCTGTCTATTGTGTCATTACACTCCCAATCTTTCTGCTGGATTTTACTCTCATGCTGAGTATTATGCCATAAACTCAAACCTATGTTCTTTCACTGACAATTTGTTGTAACAAAAATCTTCATTGGTCAAATATTTTCTTTAAAAAATTTCTTAATTACATTTATTTTAAGACACATCTGTTTAAGAACCAAAAAGGGTTAGCATATTCTTTAGTAAGCTAGGGGCCGAGAAGGGAATCCCTCTGTTTCCACTGGTGTCTGCTCTCAAGGAGCTTATAGCCCAATTTGGCTCAGAAGAAAAGCACATTTGCAATTAGCCTGTGGCATCATAAATTAAAAGAAACTGGCTACATTTTTAAAAAAATGACTTGCCTTAAAATCCTTTATTAACAAATGCTTTGAGACTATGTATGCATTCAGTTTTTAATAGTGACTCTTAATTCAGTGTGGTACAGTAGAAAGAAAAATAACTTTTGAATTAGGCAGACATAAGTCTAAACCCATCCCTGCAACTTAATAGTATCTGGCTCTTTCCAGTCTTGGTTTCCTAATTTTCTAAGTGTACATAATTATCACTCTTTCAGAGCGGATGTAAGAATTATACGCGCTATGTACAGTGCTTGGAAGACATTGAGCATTCAAAACAGGGTGGCTATGTCTCCGTTGTTATGTTAGGTAGTATCAAATGCATGCTGCTAATAGACACAGATGTAGAAAGTAAAATAGAAAGTAAAAAGAAGAAGAGAAACAGATATTATTTCTAAAATCTAATCACATAGTACTATCAATTACTTACTCAAGATTTTAGTGTTTGAGACAACTAGGGTAAAAATAAGGACAAAAAAATGTAGATTGAGGAAAGAAAAAAATACTCCACTCAAGGGATTCTCAACAATTTCTTTACTACTTAAAGAATCAAATATAAATCCATAGAAGTTATGGAATTGTAAAGGTAGAGATGTCTTCAGAAACTATATAATCTAAATCTCTTGTTTTATAGCTGACGAAGCCAAGGTCAAGAGCTCTTGGATTCACTGGTATAGTCAACATAGTAAATGAAGTCTTGCGAGTTCCCCCACTTTGCCCAGACCTCTTATGAGACGTCAAACCACCTTCACTTGCAAAACGCACTCAGGCATAGATGTACAACATAAACCAGAAAAGAAATAGAGGAAGAATGTAATAAGAAGCCTAAATAAGAAGCTTAAAAAGAATTTACAGGTAAAATATAGGTAATTATAAACTCCATATTACTCTTTATCTTTCCTACTCTTTCCAAATGGAATTTACATAATATTTATCCTAATAATTTGATTAAAACTATCTGTTCTTAAGTTATTTACTCATTTATTAATGTGATATTTTTCAGACCATTTATTTAGTAACTACAATTACTTATGCTTAACATATAATCAAAGAAACATTTTCCCTGCTGACAAAATCTCGGAATTGCCAGTGATAACTGGTCTCTTTGTGGCACTCTTGGAACGATGATTTTCCGTACCCGTACCCCATAATAGCAATTAGCGTACACATGAAAATCAGGTACATCTTCGTTAATGAGGTACTGAATTCAAAATTTATAAATGTGGTACTAAATGTTTGTTATGGCATAATTAATGGTAAAGAGTAAATTCATACACAATTAAAATAACATTGAAATTTAAAATTTAAATAATACCCTTTTATCTACCACATTACTTTACAATTACTATAACAATGAGATGTTAAGTCCTAAGTATAATATTTAATACATTAAAACCTCTATTGTTTGGAAAAACATTTTTCAAATGCATGTATTTGACATAAAACTTTAAAAAATGTTTACTAGATTTAAATTTTACTATTTTTTCTCTTTTAGAGCAGTTTTATGTTCACAGAAAAATAGCACAGAAGGTACAGAGATTTCCCATATCACCCCAAGGCTTGCATAGCCTCTCCCATTATCAACATCTCTCACCAGAATAAAACACTTGTTAAACAAACGATGAACCTACACAACACATCATTATCACTCCAAATTCATGTTTTACATTAGAATACACTTTTGATGTCATTATTCTGTGGGTTTGGACTAATGTGTAATGACATGTATCTACCATTACAGTATCATGTAGAATATTTTCACTCCCCCCAAAATCCTCTGAGCTCCATTTATTTATTCCTCGCCCTCCCTCCTAACCTCTGGCAAACACTGATCTTTATAGTTTTACCTTTTCTAAAATGTTATATACAGTCATGTGCCACATAATGTTTCCGTCAGTGATGGACCATGTATACAAGAGTGGTCATACAAAACTGTAATGGAGCTGAGCAATTCCTACTGCCCAGTGAGTTGTAGCCATGGGGGCATCAGTGTCATAGTGCAACGCATTACGTTTGTGGTGATGCTGCTGTAGACATTGTGCTGCAGTTACAGAAGTATACTACAGACAGTTATGCACAGTACATAATACTTGAAAATGATAAGAAATGAATTACTGATTTATGTATTAACTGTACAATAATTTTTATCATTATTTTATAGTATACATTTCCAACTTATAAAAAACATTTGCTGCAAAACAGTAATATATTTCTACCAGTACCAACTGTATGCCAAGTAACACCAGCCTTACACCCCTTATGTTTACTCCATTTATTAATTAAGTCATTTTCTCTTGTGCTTGATTTAATCTGTTATTGTTATGTATTGGAACAGGCTATACAGGCTTGTAGCCTAGAAGCAGTACGTTATTTCAGGTAGCCTAGGTTTGTAGGAGGCTCTACCATCTAGGTTTGTGTAAGTGCACTCTATGATGTTCATCCAAACACAAAATGGTCTCAGGACACGTTTCTCAGAAGGCATCCCCATTGTTAAGTGGTGCATGACTGTAGTTGGAATCATACAGTACTTGACCTTTCAAATTGGCTTCTTTAACTTAGTAATATACATTTACATTTCCTCCATGTCTTTTTATGGTTTGGTAGGTCATGTCTTCTTAGTGATGAATAATATTCCATTACATGGATTTGCCATGCTTTACCTAGCCATTCACTACTGAAGATATCTTGTTTGCTTCCAAGTCTTGGCAATCATGAGTCAAGCTGCTATAAACATCCAATCGCAGGCTTCCATGTGAACATACATTTTCAACTCCTTTGTGTACGAACCAAGTAGAGTCATTTCTGGATCATATGGTAAGAGCATGTTTGGTTTCATAATACTATTTTAAATAAAATAACTTGAGCTTATAAAATGAATCAAAAATAGCATTTTTAGAAGAGAACATTTTTTTTTTTTCTTTTTTAATTCTATACAATTGAAAATTAAAGACATAACTGACGGTGAGATATCTGCTCTCTAGAGATAATGAACTATCTTGGTTGATAAAAAAGCACTTGATCTCCTGTCAACCTTATGCTGACAACCAAATTGTCTAGCATTAAATTGCAGGTTATTATTTTTTCCAGATATAAACTGTTTGAATTGTTTCATGTATTAAATAATATTCAGCAGAAAATAGCCTAAAGATAATATATTTCCACCAAATCCTACTGAAATTTATAAATCATATATATATATGTAACCAAGCACATATTACACAACAATTTATTCTAGTTGAGTTTAATAGACCCCTAATTTTCAGAAGCGAATGTTAACTTTCTCAGTTGATTTTTGATTTACATGTATGTTCGCCCAATTATTTATACAATGTATGTGAGCTACTATTCTAGGCTCTTTCAAGGGAATGTAACCAGAAACTACACAAATCATAAGTTAAAATCTGATAAGTAATACTCACAAAAAATTTATCGAGGGATATGTAATACCCATTCCCAGAATTTTCTAATTTTAATTGTATGATCTAAGTGGACTTCTGGAGAATTATATTATCAGCTAGGTTATGTTTTGCATCTTCCTCAAATCTGAATCATTTTAAATAAACCTTATTTTAACAATGGTCTTTTTTTTCTGATACAAAGCTGTTAAAATATCCATAAAACTAAAATTACATTTGTTTTGGCATTTTTCAAGATATTGCCATATATAGAGAAGATGTATAAAGCATATTTCTCTCAGAAGTCAGTATTAGAAAAAGTATTATCTTCCTGAGAAACTGGTATTAACTGGTTAATGTCACATATTGTCTCCATAAAAGATTTTATGTTTCACCTTTTGCTCCAGTATTCAGTAAGCTCATATTCAATTTATTTTTCAGCTTGAAAAAATATGCTGTTTAGTAGCAGAGAAGATGAGCTTCTATTGAATCTCTCCTGATTCATATAATATACAAATCAATTAGTGGTTTCAGTTTGCCCTAATAATATTTTTTACTTCCAAAATAATTACATTTGAGTGTTTATGATTTTGTAAACCGTCTTGATTTTTGCTTTATGCAGAGCAAGAAAAATTATTAATACAATTTCAAAACCAAGTAATTTGATCAAAATGTGCTTACCTACTTAGTGTCCACAGCAAATATTTTAAGACAGAAAGCATTACATATTTCATTTTATCATCTCAGTATATAACCAGTAATAATTTGACAGAATTATTATTTTTTAAAATATGTTTTTATTGATTTTTTAGAGAAAGAGGAAGGGAGAGAGAGATAGAAACATCAATGTGAGAGAGAAACATCCATTGGGTGCCTCCTGCATGCCCTCTACTGGGGATCAAGCCCACAACCCAGGCATGTTTTCTGATTGGGAATCAAACCTGTGACCTGTCAGTCAATGGGATGACACTCAATCTACTGAGCTATACCAGCCGGGTAACATAATTATTCAAAATTGCAAAAATGTTTAAATATTTACCAGATGCTCTTTTGCAAGAAAAACAGTGCTGGTAGATTAGTCTGCAAATTATTCTCATGCCTGTGTGCCAGAGATTTACACAAAAAATGTTGAATTTACTGAAGCTAGAAACTGCCTATTCTTTATTACTCTTCCTGCGTCATACATAATGCTTTGCACATTATTTGTAGAATGTGCTTCATATATTTGTAGAATGAACATCTAAAGACATAAATTAAATGATCTATTTCTACTTTATTTTAGAATAAGGTTGAGAGATAATAATCTGTGATATTTGAATATATTGTAAAAGAACTTCAGTGGCATGTCTATGTTATAAAATTCTTATTATTTACATTTTTACTTCACAAAGAGATTCATGATGTGTCAAGTGCCTAATGATATAATATTTTGAACAATAAATTTACTTGTTTCTTGATAACATTGTAATATGGTAACTTTTACTCAGCTGATCAAATAATATATTTAATGTGGGATAATTATCTCAACTTTCTGGTTTCATATCAAGATAATCAAACTAGTAAAAAATATAGAAATTATATATCTTTAATGGTCAAAATAAAATATTATGGGAATTATATGTCACAGAATGTCTTGTCAAACTGTCAATTTCTTTGACTTAATTCTCTTACATTTTTCCTCTTCATTTATTTTGTATACTGTGAAAATAATTTTAATGGAAAATTATAGACCATATAATGTATTAACAAACATCACTAATACCAACTCATCTACTACTAAATATATAGGTTTTAAACATTTTGAAACAATTGTAACATTTCAACAAACATGAAATGACAATGACCTTAAGCAATATTGTTGAAGTAGCAATCACCTTTGCAGATGAACATGGCCAGAACAAATCAAAAGGTACGAGAATGCAAAAAATCCAAAAAGGCATAATAACCTTTAGCAAAATAATCAAGAAATTTTACCATAACCTCCCTATTTCTTAAGGTAAGTGATTTGTGAGGAAAATATATGTCAAAAAGTATAACTTGGCTTTTACTTACAGTTTGCTCTAAAAATCCAAGATTCTAAATTCTCAGTAGACTTTTAAGAAACAAAAAACCTCGAGACGTGAAGGCTGGCGGCAAACAATATATTCAATTATCATTATTCTGAAAGAGCTGAAGGAAACTCAACCGGAAACCTGGAAGGCGCTTCACAAAGGGCACCTGGAAAGGGTAACATGTAGCCGCTCTAATGAATGGAGTCATGGACCATGTTTTTCTTAGATGGTAATATTCATTGAAAGTACCAGAGCTGAAATGTCTTGATTCATAGATGCAAATATCTTGCATTTACAGAAGTGATTATTATTTAAGATATTTTTGCTCAGTTTATGGCATGTAATTTTTTATGTGAAACATACTATTATTAGTAAGATTGTCAGATATATAGAGGAATAAAATATGTTATACAGATGGTGTTAGAGAAGTATAGAGAAGACATTTGTCATAAAAGAGGATATTGGCTTTCTCCTAAAAGGATAATCAGAAGGTAAAATTAAACAACACTGAAGAAAATTCTTGGCCAATGAGAATAATTTAATGAATAAAATAAAATAAAATAAAATAAAATATGATCTATTTCTGGGTTTAAATCTACTATTTGGAAAGGGAGAAAGAATACAAGTAAGTCCAACGTGGAGAAAGATTTAGATAGACTTCAAAATCAAACTATTCAAATCATGTTTGAGAAAATAACTTCAAAGTTTTGGGGAGATTTATTTTTAACTAGTTCTTCAATGTAAGTCTCAAATTATTTTTGAAATAGTCAAAGTGCTAATTGTAAAGATACTATTTGGTTTGTGCAGAATAGTGGTGAGGTACACAGTATTAAAATAAGTTTGTGCCAAATTAGAGAAAACCTTAGCACCTTCGAAGTATTTTTTAAAACTACATTCAATGAGTTTCTATTGAAAGATTTGACCATGCCTAAGCATGACAAAAGTAAAATCTAAATTTAACTCAAAGATTAATCTGTCAGAGGCAAATCTGTTAAGTGACAATGAAACCTAGAGAATTAAAAATAATAATATTAATAATTAGAGTCTGAAGGATTGTGCTAGGAGACCGATCTGTCAGCAGGATGCTTGACCAATTTATTTAAACTACCATTTAGACTAAAATTATTCTTTCAATGTTAACATCAAATGGGACAGTATATGAGGGCACAGTCTGTGAAAATATATTCTTATAAAAATATAATTATTAGTTTTATGGAGATGAAAAATCCATGACTGGGAATTTAAAAGATTAGTTTGTTTTGGGGACCATATCAATAAAAGGCTACATGAGGATAAAAAGGAAAAAAAAAAGATGGAAAGAATATTAGCAAATTTATTCCTAGATGTAAAATAAGAATTTATATTGAATAAAATTGTTCAGTTATCCCTGAATACTAAATGTAATGTACACTGAGTTCAAGAGCATATAACACTATGAATGAGATTGTGATTTTCATCAATATGTGAAGAAGTTATTATGGCCAGGCCATAACTGGACATTTACAGAATTTACAGACGTAGCTTGTCAGAAGGATAGAAATGATTTAGACTGCACTGTTGAGAATGCAGTGATTTGGAGGTCATGTTGGATACTGGAACTCATCTGACTTGCTTACTCCTTCTCAATTCAAGTTGGCCTCTTCAAGCAGATATTCTTGATTGAATTGTATTTTCTTTCTTTCTTTCTTTCTTTCTTTCTTTCTTTCTTTCTTTCTTTCTTTCTTTCTTTCTTTCTTTCTTTCTTTCTTTTTTTTCATTAACATTGGTTTTAATTGAAAAGCATATTGCTGCCATGGCTGGTTTGGCTCAGCAGTTAGAGTGTTGGCCTACAAACCAGAGAGGCCTGGGTTCGGTTTCCCCTAAGGGCATGTACCTTGGTTGCAGTGTGTCCCCAGCCCTGATGGGGTCTTGTGGGTGGCAACGACTCGATGTGTCCCTCTCACATCAATGTTTCTTTCTCTCTCTTCCTCTCTCTCTCCCTCCCACTCTATCTGAAGATAAATGCAAAAATGTTCTCAGGTGAGGATGAAAAAAAAAAAAAAAAAAGAAAGAAAAGCATATTGCTGCCAAGAAAACTTAAATATTTTTTCCATTGGTCAGTCTTATAGCATTTCACCTTTTAAAAAAATTATTATACATTGCCACTTTTCCAATTTAATCACCTTTTTCACAATTCAAATTTGTCCTTAAGGCATAGAAAGTTCTTCATAATTTCCTTAAAAAACAAACAAACGAAAACTATGAAATACCTTGACAGCGAAGAAGGAAGCTTTGAGAAGACCGGCTTAAACTGAATGCCCTCGTGCTTCCCTATGCCTTTACAACACTCTCTGGTGGACTGACAAGGTAAACAAAATGAGGAATACTGATTTTATAATAGGTTAGTATAAAATTATAAAACCATGGCTGTAAAAAAGTAGAAATTTTAAAAAATTGTAAAGGTTGCATATTTTATCACAATCTGTGAATTTACAATTTCTTATGAATAAACTTATAATAAAAATATATCTTGAAAATTCTATATACATATCACATTTACATAAACATATTAATATATAAATGTACCATACATATATAAAACAGAGAAAATTGTAGTGTTAAAGTATTGAATCTATAAATATACATATAATGGTGACATGTCCACTTTTAAAAACTTTCATGGAAATTAAAATAACATTAATAAAATTGCTTATCAAATCATCAAAAACTACAATTTGCTCTGGTAAAATATTATCATTGACTAACAATATTTATCTGACTAAAATATGTATGAACAAGAAAATATATTTTGCTACTTAAATAATTATGGAGATTAAAAAGTATAAAATCATTAGAAAGAATAAGAAATATCTAATTATGGAAAATATGAAAGAATACATTTTGGGACAAGTGCTACATCTAACAGACAAAATTAACACTATCATAGGGTAATCAAAACCATCCTGTTTTCCAATTGAATATGCCTAATTTATTTTATAAGAATTTTGTAGATTCCCTTTCCATTTTGAATGAATGAACAAATCAGATAATTGCTTGGTGGTTTGTTTCACTTTGCTTGTACAGGCAAAAGATATGCAAATATGAAACCACTATGTAAAACAGCAAAGTAAATTATATCCTTGGTTAAATACTTCCTATGCATTTAGTAGCAGAACATTATCATAAGCATTAATTCAGGGACAAAATACATATTTTGTAACATAACAAATAAAAGAATAAAAATGCTAAATACTGAGAATTTCTTAGTTTTGTAACTGTAGAGGACTCTCCATTGAGGGAAAAACCATATGTATATTTGACACAATCATTTAAAGGTATAAACCAGATATCAGAGATACAGTGTATATCTTCTCAATGGCAATGACATTTAAGCAATGAAGATACAAAATTTTGGAGATGGTTACAGTAGTCATTACACCATAAGTGATAGGTAGTTTTTGTTCTCATAGAAAATTACTTTTGGCAGCAGCAACACCCCATTTTAAGTTAAGTCTGGTGAGCTGAGTGAAATGCCTACAATATTCTAGGTCCAGGCTTCATGAACCAACAAGCAGAAGAGCTCTTCAGTCCATGCTACTTTTTCAAAATAGTTTATTTTTTGATGTTTTTTTAAAAATATGTTTATATTGATTTTTTTTTAAGAAAGAGTGAGAGAGAGATAGAAACATCAATGTGAGAGAGAAACATTCATCAGCTGCCTCTTGTACGCCCCCTACTGGGGATTGAGCCCACAACCCCGTATGTGCCTGGACTGGGAATCGATCTGGGATCTCTCAGTCCATGGGGCAATGTTCAATCCACTGAGTTACACTGGCCAGGCCTTTCTCAAAATCATTACCAAATCCAGCATTTTCCAACATATTCTTCTTCATGAGACTTCACACAAACTAAAATAGAATAAAACAGTTCATAAAAATTTGGAAGATATTCATACGCCATTCTCCTTTCGGAAATCTAAACAGGAGCACACATACACACATCTAATTATAGGTATAGCTTTATAACTACATATCTATAGTTATATACAGTAATAGTTTAGTTATAGTTATGGTTATATGCATGGCCTACAGTAAACAAACCTCCTGATTTTTGTTTTACCAAAATTTCTCAAACTTTTTTGCTAACATATTCTTTCTGCTACCCCAAAAGTACACTTAGAAATTTGGCAAATGTTCAAGTAAACATTAATAACAGCCAGTGAATCCGACAACACTGATGGAAACAAACTTTTAATTCAGGCCAGGATGAACCGAAACTGCCCTGCTTGGGGGGAAATCCTACTGAGAGACCAAAGTGACCTCAAGAACACATTAGAAGAATTCAGAAAAGTTTAGCAGCTTAGATGGTCACATCCTGCTTCTTGAATCCTAGCAGTCTGTACATAATGGTTGCTCAATAAATTTAATTAATTTCATCACAGTAATTTAATTTAAAATAATGAATATATTAATCTCCTGAATTTGTTCTGAATTAATGTTGAAAAAATATATCTTTCACCAGAAATTTTATCAGCATGTGTCCTAAAATAGGTAAGTTTAATTAAGATCAAAGACTGTAAAAAAACTTAGCAGATTGTTTTATTTCATTCTTACCTAATACCTATAGCAAATATGTTACATTTCTAACTTGTTAAATTATTTTAAAAGTATTTACATAAAGAGACAATTCTCTGGAACGATTATTTATAAAGTCATTTCATCCGGCCAGTGTGGCTCAGTGGTTGAGCATCCACCATGCACCAAGAGGTTGCCGGTTCAATTCCCAGTCAGGGCACATGCCCAGGTTATGGTCCTTGAACTCCGGTGGGTGGGTGTGCAGGCGGTGGCCAGTCTATATTCTCTCTCATCAATGTTTCTATCTCTCTCTCCCTCTTCCTTCTCTCTCTCTAAAAATCAATAAAGAAAACTAAATAAAATCATTTCATCTTTCAAAGAAGCTGGAGCTGAGCATGTTGCCTGGCATGAGGAACCACAGAGAGACAGTGCCCACTACTGTGCAGTCAGCTATTAGAATGGCACTTCCCCTGTACAGGCGAAAGGTTACATTTGATAACATTGTTTGACTTTGTTGCTTATATGGTTTTGGAAAGTAAGCCTGTGTTTTAGACCTTTTCATGTGAACAATTTCCTCACCAATATAGAATCTCAAGAACTGACTAGTTAAGAATCCTTAAATATAAGCTTAAATATTTGTCTGTGTACAAATTTTAGAGAAAATAACCCCCTTCCCTGAATATGAATGACCTCCCTTCAAAAACAAATGCTTATATTTTAGATTTAAGCTTTCATTTCATGTATATAAATTCTTATTGACAAGCGGTTTCCGTTCGAGTTCAGCGTGCACCCCTCTCCTGGCTGAACTGAATAGATGTCGAAGAATAAAGAACCCAGAGACTGAGCTTCAGGGCAACGGAGGTCAATTTCATTACACAATATTGTTAAGAAAGCTGTTAGTTTTACAGGGCAATTCTTATCTATGACACACTGTAGGCAAAAGGTTAAATACATATTGTAAATTAAAAAAAAATAAAATTGTTTCACATTAAGATAGATTCATATGATGATATGTGCTGTTATGAATTTTAAAAAGTGAAAGAAAATTATACAGGTAATTTGTGCTTTAGATTAATTCATTTTACCACATTGAACTTCCAAGATGGAATAAATGGTATTTTTAGCACATTTAAAGTAAAACATTAAGTCTACCACTGCGTTCTTGCTGGATACTAACTTTCATTGCTCCTATTGTGCGCTTTGTTCTGAAGGATCTGAAATGATCATGGCTATTATCACAACATGATTACAAAAGAATATAACAATTTTAAAAAATCATAGGCAATTTTAAAGCAGCTTTTAAAAAAGTGTTGAGTATTTGTAAGCATCTGTATCTTCACCAACTTGTCAAGTTGTGAAATGCGGAATTATCTATGTGAATTATTTCTTGGAGATCAGGAAAAGAATGTCACCAAAATTGTTCAGATTGCCTATTTATTTTGACCGTATTTAAATTGACCAGTTCAAGTAGAAATCAGCTTGACTTTGGCCTTAGTTTTATTGACAGAGTTTGAATATGCAACAACCTCTCCATAAAAATAAAATTTCTTTTGAACACACAAAATACAATCTATACATAATCTATTATATTATGCTGGAATATAATGGATTGCTATGTATATAGTAGGTAATATTTATAAAAATATAAAGAATTATAGATTTGATATTATTTGAGGGGCATAGAGTACCTTAATTTTGGAATTGATGTTTTTAGATAAAATGAAAGCATTTACACTTAAACAAAGTCTTGTTGAGAATGAACATTTTGCATCCATTTATTTATCTCATTTATTGCATTTAAACCACTGCATCACACCTGTTTTTAGCACCTGGCATTGGTTTCTTTGTAAAACATAACTACCTATCATTTTTGAACAAGCAAAAAGAAATGATTTATTAAGCATGATGAAATTGTAGTCTGTATCTAGATTCATCATGAAATTACAGGTATGTCAATATAAATTTGATGTTGTGAGTTGAAAGGTTTAAAATGCCACAAGCTATTTTCTTGATGTTAAGAAAGAATAACTATCCAGGTGTGGTGATATTTTCAGTTAACGTTTCTGCAGAGGTAATTAAGGGCTTATCAAATTATGACAAAAATTTAATCATATGTTAGATCACAAAGAACTAATCTAAATCTTTCCTCAAGGAAGTTTGTTAAAGTCAGTTTGAATGAACGAGTGTTCAAAACTGAGCTTTGCCGTGTGGGTTGTATCTATCACCATTTTTCTTAATGTCACCAAGCGCTTCTCCATGATGCTGGTGTTTGATAGATGGTCTCTTACACACGACTGCAATGTGCACGTCAATTCATTTGGCCAACCAATCAGCTAATCCTTTCATGTGACTCAAGTTTATTTTCAGTCTAAGTATGTACCTTTTGTTCTCATTGAAATGCACAGTGAAAATGCAATATTCTGTTTTGGTTTAATACTTCCAATGGAAGTCTTTATAGAAGGAAACACATTGCTAAATATTAAAAAGGATTATGATCATTTGAGATACAATTTGATATTAATATATTCATTTAGGGTGCATTTAAATTGTTGGAATTGTGTTGGACGGCTGGAAACAGGTCAATTGAGCTCAACCTTGTGAAAGCTCTCTGGACAGGATCACGGATCACGTAGCAGGTATCTGATCATTTGTGCCGAATGAAAGAACTAGGTAAACAATAATTCAATACAATTTTAAAAGATGTCTATGTAATGACAAAGATCCCAATTATTCAGAGGAATAGCAAATTTATCAGAATTTTTGTTACTTGGCATAAAAATACATACTTTGGGAAATAGCTATTTATTTTACCAAATTTTTCAGCTTAGATTTCAATATTTAACATCATGTGGTGGTTACTTGTGAAACAGCATAATTAGGCATTTCAGTTTTATATAACATGAGACTCTGGAATTAAAAAAGAAGACATTAAAATCAATGACCATTCCCTTTGGGGGAATTTAGTAACGACTAGAAATTTTAGTTATATCTCCCACTCTAGAGCATCACTGGGAGCTGAAATTATTCCTTAAAGGCAAAGTATTACATTCAATTTGGATCCTAATTCTGGTCAGCATTTTGCTATCAACAATATGTCAGAAAGGGGGTAAGTGAGTGGACTTTCCTTTGTATTTTTCTCCATTTTTGCTTGAAGAAAGTTACATTGCATGAATTCTTGAAAAGCATGGAGGAGACAGAAGCTCCTCAGTGTGATGGACAGCAGTGATTCCAACAGTTTTATCATATTAATGTAAGTCCTGAGAGACACTCTCCAAAAGAACAAAATGTCTTCTTAGAAAGCAGTAGATGCTACCCCATTTGAAGATTTAAATACACATTAACATATTAAGAGTTCATTGCAGGCATTCAATAAATTATTGAAAGGTACCTGGGAAGTACTGATGTAAATAAATATACAAAGGATACATTTGGGGATCAATATTAAGTTATGACATTTATTAAGATATCATTAGTATTCTAATATTTTCAAAAGTAGCTGTCTCACAAATAGCTGCCAGTTTATAATTAACTAGAGTGCTGTAAAAAAGCAAAATACTCTAAGTCTGTGAACTCCTTCCTATTGCTGTTTTATTTATACTGTTTATGAAGGTAAATTACTTGTTTGAAGTACTACTCTTGAACCTGTCTGGGTCTCTATGGGGAAGTACTCCTGTGAATCCTCTTTTATTGGTACTGATTGATCTTTCGTCCTGGGGATGAGATCTGCAAGGTTAAAACGTTCTGCTTTCTAAGGGCAGAGTCAATCTGATTTGAGAATAGAGGGAGAGCTTGTAGTAAGAAGCAAACCTAATGAAAATTACCTCTTTTAAAACCAACTCTGAACAGCGTGCCCAGGGCAGCTGCATTTCTATAAGGAGCTGTGTAATGCTGTCCATTCTATTTCAGCTCCGAAAACAATTCCAAAGATAACATCTAACAGGAGTTTGGATCCAGTTTGTCATCAGGGAGAAAGTTTACTTCCTACTTCCCCTGCCCAACATTCAGTTTTGGTTAAGAAACAAAAGTTCTGTTTATTCTGATGTTATTTTAATTCAGGAGAATAATTCATTTTAAGTTTACAAATAATGTTTTCTGAACGTATTTCTCCGCTCTGATGGGAATGCATACCATATTTTCTGATCATCATTTTAGTGGGACCATCAGAAACTAAAGGACAAAATATATCTGATTTTTACGCCTTTAATAACATTGAAACAGTAATCTTTAGCCCTATTGAAAAATTGTTTTGAAAACTTAATGAAAGTTATGATTATTCTTTCTAAGGGGAAAAAATGCACTTGTAACCCAATTTCATGAGTTACTAAGACCTAAGATTAAGAAAGAAAAGAGGAAGAGAGGAGGGAGTGGCATGAACCCTACTCATTCTATTTTCTCTTTCTTATTTCCATCCTCAGTAGAGGGGAGAGAGAGAGAGAGAGAGAGAGAAAGAGAGAGAGACTGATGGATGTACAGATAGATACATATATAGATACATACATAGATATATACATAGATAGATATGTACACATACATACTCCCCATACTTACCAGTTTTTCTAATTAATATTTACAATATTAATTATAAATACATAGCAGAAAATGTCCCACCTCTCCCCCATCTTTCTCCTCTTTTTCCCACTGCTAATTTCCACTGAATCCAACCCCACCCCCTTATTGATCTCTGTTCAATTTGGGACATTCAGTATGAAGGCTTTTTATAATAATAATAATAATAATAATAATAATAATAAATAAAACAGGTCATCATTTTCAACTTTTTTTCTATAATTTAAAAATCTCATTCTTTACTCTCAAGTGGATACATTAATATATTTTCCAAACAATTTTCCTGAGTGTAAGTCTTTTATGTTCAATGACACTATAATGTTCAATAGAGGCTATGAGCACAGTTTGCTTTATAGCAATGACTTGGAGGTAAAATGAGGAATTGAAGTCTGATCCTGGAATTCAGCCATGACTATCAGCTATGGAAATCCATGAAACCAAATTCTCTATTCCATTATCCGTAGTGAGGTTCCAATTGGGAAAAAAAAAAATAAGTGTGCTAAATTTTTCTTTAAACAGTACATTTCTATCAAATGTTTATATTTAATGTAAATTTCAGTGCCTAGCAGACCATTTCACAAGACATTTGGATGGGAATTTGATCTCTGCTATAGAGGTATATAAAATTCTTTAGGGATTGGTTTATTTCCTTCTCTTTCATTTGTTGAAAGGTATTTCAAAATACCTTAGGTTATTTAAAGACAATAGACACCTCTTAAAAAGTGAAATAGGTTCTGGCCAGTGTGGCTCAGCTGGTTGGGTACCATCCCATGTACCAGAAGGTCGCCGGAGATCAGTCAGGGCACACGCCTGGGCTTTGAGCTCAACCCCCAGTTGGGGGTGTGCAGAAGGCAGCTGATTGGCCTTCCACTCTCACATCAATGTTTCTCTCTCCCTCCCTCTTCTTTCCTCTCTCTTTACCAATCAATTAAAAATTGGCTATATCTATATATTTTCAAATCTTATTGTCAAATTTACACATATTTCACATTTGACATGACTTCTCGTAAACACTTGACCTACTTAACCTTAATCTTCAAACAATTTTTGACTTGAGCATTACTGGTCTTCTAATTCTTCAGTTGTTCTGCTATTTTGCAGTTTCTATCTAATATTACCACTCCCAAATTGTCTTGTTTTAATGCTGTTGTCTTACCCCTAAGTGGCTCTTTACTCCCAAAGCAATTTGTATTAGTTTTAAAATGCCATTTATCTTCCTGATTTTGTTATTTCTGCAAGCCAGTCCTATTATCAGTTATTTTTCTTAAAATGCATTTACTCACTTCAGTCACCTATTAAAAACCTGTCTATAACTTAATGGGGATTAGTTTGTTTAGTAAGTGATTAGAGTGATGAATATATTATTAGACTGGTATTATGTTTTCTTTTATTATTCTTTCTTCCTCTTTAAAATTAATTGAAAATATAATCTTTTCATGGATATTTTCTTGATTTAATAGGGTTAAAGAATTAGATTGTTTTTCACTTTGTGATTTAATATGAATTGCTAATGTTGCAACTGTAACCTTGTAGTGATGAAATATCACAGTGGTTGAGTACAGGAAGTCCTCCCTTAAAGTCATTGAAAGTTTCTTGGAAACTGACTAAGCGCAATGAAATATAATGAAAACAATTTTATCGTAGCCTAATTGCTATACATTAAGTGCTAAATTTTACTACATATTTCTGAACATGAAAACATCACCAAATTTCTAAACAAAGATCCAAAACATTTCTCATATTAAACATTAAAATAAATGTGATATATATATATATCTATATATCTAGATAGATAGATGATAGATAGATAGATAGAAAGATAGATAGATAGATAGATAGATAGATAGATAGATAGATAGATAGATACTTAAGAAAGATTAACAAAAAGAAGTAATTGTTTTCCAAACTTGCTCCAGTTCAGAGTTCAGGGGGCCCAGAGCCCATCCTGCAACTCAGGGACACACTGGGGACACAAGGGCCCTTCTGTCCCAGGACCACTCACACCGCCTCCCCCCTCACTCAGACCGGGACAAGGTAGACACGCGAGGCACAGCGCATGCACAGCTTTGGGAAGCGGGAGGACACTGGAGTCTGTGGAGAAAACCTACACAGAAGTGGGGAGAACGTGCAGAGCCCACACAGGCAAGGACTCCTGCTGGGAATTAATTATTTTTTCCTCATCAACATTATAATAAAATGTTCTTGAACAAAATGACGTTATTTAAGGACCTCTGTATATTGCACATTCTATCTGGTTAAACCACACATGTTAATGATGATTCACAGAGAAGTTGATGATAATCACAGTAAGTCACTAATCATGTGGCATGTTCTTGCCTCACTGAACTAACATCAGTTATCCGTTACGAATTCATAAATAAAAATAAACTAAAACTTAGGTCACTAGTAATTTAATAAATGCCCTTTTATAATTCTTTACTCTTAATTATCATTATAGACTGTTGCATTAATTGTAGTAATGTATATGAAATAATATATCCATTTCCAATTTAAATTCTCAATTAAATTATAGGTAAAAAATTATATAACTTTTCTTAATAGAAGCAAGAAAGACCCTCTTTAGGGGAGCACAGATCCATCACCTTTCCCTGAATCTACTCCCACGTATGGCCCATATTACAGATCTTCACTTTATCCCCTGAAATGTGTAATGGAAGGTAATTCACCCGTAATTAGATGCCAGGAAATATATAACAGAAAGTATTATGGAGGAAAAAATGTCTTTTCAAATAGGTACACCTACTTTCTAAATGAGTAAAGTTAGGGAACTTCTAACTCTCAGGTAAATCAGAAAACATGCAAATTGCTTCTTTAAATTCTTTTCTACTAAAATGGATAGTAAGTGTCAGAATAACCTTGTACTTGGAGAAAAAAAATTATACTGAGATAAAGTGTTAAATTTCAGAGCAACTCATTTCTAAACATTTCCAAGTACATCAGCATGCGTTGGCTGAAAAATACCAGCTTATATTTAGTTCTTAATAATACAAAGAGTACATAAATAACAAGGAGACAAATAATACATATAAATAAATGTGATTAAAAGTTTTTCTTTTTAACCCTAGCCAGTTTGGCTCAGTGGTTGGAATGTTGGCCCATGGACCAAAGAATCTTGGGTACAATTCCAGTCAAAGGAATGTACCTGAGTTGCAGGTTTGATCCTCAGCCAGAGTTGGGGTCTGTGGAAGGCAACCAATCGATGTCTCTCTCTTTCTCTCTGTCTCTCTCTTCCCTCTCCCCTTTTCCCTCCCTCCCTTCCACTCTACTTAAAATCAATGAGAAAAAAAAATCCTCCAATGAGGATAAATAACAACAAAAATGTTTTCTTTTTGTAAATAAGAGTTAAAATGTGTAGGAATGAAATGACCTTTGGAATAAGACAAATGACCTTGGGATTGTAAACCTGTTTCTAGCAATCATTAGGCATAACATTATGGGTTAAATATTTAAACACCTAGAGATTTTGTTTCCTTAACTATAAAATATACATAACACCTACCTTTCAGAACAATGTGAGAATTAAATATTATATGTATATATGTCCTCAAAAACTTTCAGTTATTATTATTTAGTTAATAGAAATTTCAAGAATAAGTATTTGTGAGTGAAAATATGTATCCCCAAATTGACAAAAGCAATGATCATTATTTGAACGTACATAGGTATGTATATGTTGAGCAATGTGTGTTTAAATTAAATTTTTTTTTTTTCATAGAGTGAGAGAGAAACAACGATGTGACAGCCAACACTGATCAGCTGCCTCTTACACATCCCCACCAGGGATTGAGCCCACAACCCAGGCATGCGTCCTGACTAGGAATTGAACTGACAGCTCTTTGGTGCATGGGACAATGCCTAACCAACCGAGCCACACTGAACAGGGCAACATACTTGCCTTAAAGTATTAGGAAAAACCCCAGCTGTTAGCAGTGAAACAGCATCAGAATGTTACTGCTGATTGGACCTTGGTTCAACAACCTCCGTACTTGAGTTCTGGCAAAGAAAGAATTCAGAACCATGATTCAGATACAAGCAAAAATTTATTTTGAAGGTCACAGAGGAAGAAGCAGCGAACTGTGGGAGAAGTGAGCCACCTGGGCTGCATGGGCTCAGGAAACAAGTTATAGAGGCAAAAGAAGAGCTCTTGGAGCTTAGGAAAAAGAAAGTCAGAGAGAATGCCCCCGGGGAAAGGAGGGGTGGGCATCCTCTGGAGAGAAAGAAAGAGTGGGTCCCAACAGTGTTTATCTCCTCTTAGGGGAGGCCCCAGGGAGGATCTCAATGGAATATTTATCAGCTTTCCAGGTATGTCCTTTCAGCGTTGTGGTCTCTACTGATTGGTCAGTGCAGGGCAGGGGTCATAGCAATTGCAGCTGGTCCTGATGTCAACCATGATGTCATCTTGCCTGGCATTGCTGCTTTTCTGGGCCTGGAGCTGAAACACAACTGAGGCCTAGACGTTATCTCTAGTTTGACCAAACCTCTGTCTCTGTGATCAATAGACCTAAGGCTTTGTTCTAAAGATTTTTTGAGGGTTCATGCAAGGGCTTGTGTGGGAGTCATGTGAGGCTATTCTCTGGCCCCTCTTTCCTCCTCTAAGGCGTCTACCACATGACCGGCAGCATGCTAGGGCACCAAAGGTCAGGAAATGGTTTGAACTGCATGACCAGATGTATGAAAGTTCAGGGGGTCTAACTTGCATTACCAGCAATGTGCTAGGGGAGGAAAGGTAACTCTAGGAGTGAGGTCTTTGTTTTCCCAGTTTTGTCTGTTGCTAGGTACCTGGGGCTTTCTGCTCTGATGACATCCCATACCTGGCCGATCGATCCACTTCCGATGCCTAACTGCCTGCTGCACAACCATCACGCCAACGTATATTTTTATAAAAGATTGCAGATTTGAAAGTAGCTGGTTGTTTAGATTCAGAAAAAATGAAATGCCTGTTCAATCTATCTAAAGCTACTTAGAATAAAAAAGAAGATTTTAACAGGAAAAGAGTACTTCATGAAGAAAATTCACATTGTTCGCAAAATTGTCTCACAAAAATGGATTAAGCTATAAATGTAGGCTTTCTGGTGGTTTAGAGAGATATATGTTATTTCATGAACTAGCATAGTAGGGAATTGAATATAATTATAAACTCAGACTAGCAAAATATTCTTTTCAGATGCCTGTAGGGCTTTTCTGTGTCCCCCCTCCACCCACCCCAGTATAAGTCACAAGTATGGAAACAGAAGAATTCTAGTAGCCAGTACAATCTAATGAATATGCCTTTACTGTACATGTTCAGGTACATGTTACTACATTACGGTCAATGAGAGCTGAAATATAACAGGATTCACAGACTCTGGTTAAGAGGTCAAAGTGTGCAGACTCAAAAATGCTGATTTGGGGAGCTAAGGGTGAGGGCAAGCCTGTTTTGCATGTGTGTGTGTGGGTTGGTGGTATGGTACATGGTGTGCTGCTATGTGTAAATTAAATAACAGAGGCATTTTCTTTTTTTTTTTTTATCCTCACCCGAGGACATTCTTCCATTTTTTTGCACAGATAGAGTGGGAGGGAGAGAGAGGAAGAGAGAGAGAGAGAGAAACATCGACGTGAAGGGACACATCGAGTGGCTGCCACCCACACGACCAACCAGGGCCGGGGACAAACTGCAACCGAGGTATGTGCCCTTAGCGGGAATTGAACCTGGGTCTCTCCGGACCGCAGGTCGATGCTCTAACTGCTGAGCCAAACCGGCCAGGGCAACAGAGGCATTTTCTAGACTCTTCCTCAGATTATGATGTGCCCTGAAGAGTGGGGTCCAGTATCCAGGATACTGGAAGTTACCAGAGATCTGAAGAGCAAAGATGAGGTTTGGGCAATGTTGGTTAAACATGCTGGGTGGCGAGTGGAGCATGGCTCCAGAGAGAGATGAATCTACTTAAAAACAAGACTGTAACAAAGGAGCTCAAGGAGGGGAAGAGAATGGCAACTAGAGAACGCTGTGGGGAGGGGTGACCCCTCACATAACATTGTTGGAGAACAGGCAACAGCCACTCAACTATCTGTCAGTTAAAATACTTATCCAAAAGAACATTTTCTTTGTTTATGCCATAGCAAAGATAACTTCGTGCTACTTTCTTAGGTAAACAGAAATATGCATCTTATGAATAAGGCATAACTTAATTATTAGTATGGAAGTTTAAACTCACTGTGCTGAAGAACTAACTTGGGGGAAAAAGCATTCACGTCTAATCTTTTACTATATCAACATAGTACTTCCACATTAATTTCGGGCTGTGAAAAACCCAGTAAATTATGACTCAATAGGAAATAGCAAGATGAACACATTGTGGCTCAAAAAATTTTTTTAAAAAAGGGAAAAAGAAGGTAATACTGTACAGAATATTGACAAATTATAATAGTTTAATAGCATGGTGCAATTTAGGATAAACTGACCAGAGATCTGGAATAAATCTAATAAATAAATTCAAATAGTTTTGAAAACATCTTTGCATGTATCTATTATTCATGTGGGGATCAATGTACTCATCTACGGTTTGTCGAATTATCGTGAATGCCACAACTAGAAATTAATGCAACCCCTACTCAAAGGGGTTACATTTTGGTTTCTAGATATGTTTCTATGTTGGCTTGGAGTGCAGTCACGTTTGAATGTAAAATTAGAAAAAGTAGATAGAAAATATGTTATATATGAGAGATTTGGACTTTTACACTCAAAATGAATTGATCTATATGGTTTTGCTTTTGGAATTTGAGTTAAGTATGGTAAATGAGAGGGCTTCGGCAGGTGCCTGTTAGCTGGATAGCCCACGTCCCATTGTTCTGAGTCTCCCGAGCAAGGACCCCGCTGCCAGGTGTGTTTCAGTCTTCCTCACGCACCTGCAAATCGCCTGCTCTCACTCCTCACCTCTAACCCTCCCCACTTTCTCCTTTGTCCATAAATGTCGTACATACCCAATTTTGCCTCTCTTTTTGGATTTTTCATGGAACTATCATGCCTATGTGAGTTCCCCATGCACATATTATTAAACTTTGAATTTCTCTTGTTAAAAAAAATTATGTTTGATGTTAATATTTTTGGACATTATTAGGACTGTATGGGTTATGATATTAACATGAAGTTAGTAAACCAGGGTTAAATAACTGTCAATACCTGGAATTTCTAAAGCTGTAGATAATCATATCATTGAAATAATGGAGCATGCACTCAGATCTATTCTATATGAAATGTGTCCAGTAGGACAAAGATTTGTATTCTTTGATTTCTCAACTACAGAGTTGATGTGTCATAGTAACAGAACATCTGGAAACAATTGCTTCTTGCATGTATTACACTAATTGGATGGTGCTTTTATGATAATTAAAGGTAATCAATATTTTCTGTTATTGAAAACCATGATGAAAATGGCATGTTGTATGTAATGATATGTGGTATGTCATATGAAAGAGAAGTGAGGCTGGTAGCTAAAAAGACAAGGGAAAAAGAAAGGGAGAGATCTTCAAAGAAATTGGTGATAAAAGTGATATAAAGCAAGTAAAAGGACAATCTTAGACTTAAGAGCACTTGTAGCATAAAAGTAGAAAACAGGAAACTCTTTGCATTGGGACAGTCTATATATGCAGGAAAATGGTAGCAAGTACATTCAAAGGTGCATAATTTCAAATACGAGGTCACTCATGGGATGGGTCCTAAACATGTCTGTTAGCAATTGATTCTCCTCTTTGTGGCTATGCGAAGACAACAGGTTCTTTCATCTTGAGGGGCTATTGTCCTTGAGAACGTTGTTATTATCAGCACCCTGCCTGTGGAAGGAAAAAGGACATGTGGAGGTGTGACATCGGCTTCTTAACCACCTTGTCCAAGAAAAATCTCAGCAGTGTCCTCATAGTCCATCGACGGAACCCAGAATGTGGTCACACCTAACTGTGAGACGCTGGGAATGTGATTGGGGAGAGTAATTGGGTTGTTCGTGAAAATATAAGTTTCAGCCACAGTGACATAAAAAGGGCAAGTACCTTGGAGATGTCACAAGGGTAAAAACTACATCAATCAAGACCAGATGGACCTCTATAAATACAAATGAGGAACAACTTTCCGATATGAACTGGACAATATAAAAAATGACACAGGTTATAACAGGAATGGATATGGAGTCTGGTGATCTGAGTTCAAATCTAAACTGCTTAGATTATTATTTGTTTTTGATCATCTCAGAACCTATATGTAACATAACAGTTGTCTATAATTTTGAAGTGTTCTCCAAATCAAATCATTGATACATCCACGTGTTTGCTTTTCTTTAAACAAAAATGTGATATATAAAGATAAAGTTTTAATGAAAGTGAGATTAGGGAAAATATTGTCAACAACTGAAGAATTCTCTCTGTCCTTGGAGCACTGATACTTCCTCACAAGTGGCCTTAAAATAGTCCTGCTTGATGTGGATAAAAGTGGACCCGAGTAAATTTTGCCTTATCGCAACATGTTCTCTGAATGTTAGGTGTTCCCCGGTTGCATCTGAAATGATACAGGCATGAGACCTTCTCTTTGCCTGTTTTCCTCTGTGCCCATCATTCAGGTCTTTATACTATTCCTCACTCAAGAATCCCAGGGCCACCTGAGGGGTGGCAAGTCCTGGGTTTGGGGCAGGGAAGAGGGTGTGCCTGAGACATCCTGCTATTTCCAGAAGGCAATGTGTCTCTAAAGAAACATTTCCTTTTTTAAAGAAAAGAATGGCTAAGGTTTAGTCTGAGGAAGGAAATACAAAATGTGAATTAGCAAGGTCTAAAGAAAAAACTGAAGTTCAATGATATGTGCACAAAATATAAGAGGCATTCAGATCAAACTGAAATCCACGTAAGCTGAAATTCATGCTAATATGTTATGTAAGACAAGATGTGTAAAAACACAGAAGTTGAATGTGAATGTGTGTGTTGTTTAGTAATATTACAGATTGTTAGAACAATGTTACTTTCTGTAAAAAATAGGCTCCAGAACATGTGTGTTCTTAGAAGGTGAGATGGGAGGAGCGGACCATGAACTCGATGTAGACATTCAGGACCTTGGATGATGGATCATCTTTTTAATATTATTTTTTAAAATTTTTATTGTTGAGAGTATTACAGATGTCCCCTATTTTCCCCCATTGCCTCCCTCCTCCCGGTTCCCATTGCACCCCAGGCCTTCACACCCTATTGGTCATCTTTAATACCTGGCTTCCAAAATTGCCCTAGAGTTTATCTCCATTGCAGTCAGTGATCAGGGTAAACAAGGATGGATGAGGACGTGGGGAAGCTTATATGATCCATTCCAATCAGTGGTAGATGTGACTTTTATTTTAAACCCACCGACTAACGATGCAAGGGAAGCTGGGAAATATAGATTTACTCCATGCCCAGGAAGAGTAGGGCATTATGAACAGCTAAGAATCTTTGCCACATTATGATCTACATAATTGGAAGAAGAGGAAGCAGGAGGATGAAGGGAAGGAGGAGGAGGAGGAGGAGGAGGAGAAGGAGAGGAGGAGGAGGAGAATGAGAATGGTGATGATGCCGCATATTTGTTCTAGATAAAAACATTGAATGTACGACATTGCTAATTATTGGTATTATAAAAAAGGTGTTGAGTAATTAATATTTTTGAATTTTGAATTATTTGGAAATAATATATATGGTTATAACTCCACAGAGTTAATGTACCCATACTATTAAGATTATGAGATGTTAAAGTTTTTCAGGGGAAAAATAAAGACCAAATAAAGGTTTTAAATCAATTAAACTGTAATTTTAGAGTATGATGACCCAAGATAAAGTAATTTCTGAAAGCAAGCTATGTGCTATTTACCCAGGAGCCACGAGTTAATTGTAATTAGGAAATTTCACATTGGCCATGCAGGTGGTAGAAGGGCGCCAGATGGAGGGATGTGGGTAGCTCATTAAAATGTGAAATCATAAACTTGCAAGATTAGTTTTTTTGTGTGAAAAAAACTGAAAACTCTTTACTGTCCTTATTTTTTGTGTGATTATTTTGTCCTATAACATAAAGTTTAGGAAGCAGATGTGTTTTTGAATAAATACTTACAGTATCTACATTTAAACCATGCCTCTCCTCATTTCTGCTTTTACAGGATTTGGGCTATGTAGAATTCCTGTGAATGACACTTAAACGTATGCATCTGATCAATCATGAAAATATATCCCACGGTATTCTATTTATTCTTCTTCTTGACATCTTTTATTCCTTCCTCAATCTGTCAGCATAATCCTCTAGATCCCTTTCAACTAACCCTGTCAAAACTTGTTTTCACCTGAACACATTTGCATTCATTAGTGAGCTCTCTTGTATTCCTAATTAAACTATCATCTCCTTCAGGGAAAGAAACGTATTTCTATGTTAACGCATGGTTCAACTGTCCAGTAAAATGCCACCAATCCTCAAAGATTCCTCTTTATTCTGATTGATATTTTATTGTTTGTACTTTCATATTATTGACTCAGATGTTTGTGTGGTATCTCCAAGTCTTATTTTATCTGCAGAGAGGAAAAATATCAAGCTTTTGTCCTAATAATATTTATGTATATCCCTAATAAAATAACAAAATCTTATAAAATAAATATACAAATGAAACATTATGAAAATTGTAACTAAAAGTAACTTTGTGCAGGGTACTGCCAAGGATATTTGCATTGCTCTGTGAAGTTTCAAAGCCATGTCATCTCTGACAAACCTTTATCCTTCTATATCGTTTGATCTTTACATGCAACATAGTTTGACAATGTACATAGAACACACTCATTTTAATCACACAATATCTGAATATATTTGAAATCTAAAAACAAAACAAAATCAAAGGAAAGGTCATTTAAGACAATAACTTGTTTTGTAAGTTATAGAACATTGGTTTATTTACAAAATACTTTGTGACTCAAATTCTATCATGAAATGACAGAAAAATTAAGTTATTTAAACTATATATGTGTGATAATACCATGCCTGTTTTATCTTTAATTTATACACTATCAGATTTAATTACCAAAATTTTAAGTATTAATAATTATTGCAATGACTGTTAGTCTTTAGAAAATTTTAAATTGTTGTGTTATCTAATTAGATAATTCTAAGTTATTAATTGTACTTGTAGAAATTCTTCTTGGTAAACTTCTCGACTTTATTGGCCAATCCACATATGTATCAGTCAGTGTGCAGTCACGAGACAAAAATGTGCCGTTAATTTAAACATTTAGAATTTAATGTAAAGAATGCTTAGCAATAAAAGGAGGCTAGCTATTAAAGGGATAAAAAAGGACTCTTGGGATAAATAAATAGCAAATACACATAGCATGTACTGCCTTGAGGACAAGTAAATATGAAGAAACTTAGAACTGAAACAAACTAAAGTATCAGACCTCATTTTAGAAGGCAAATCTAATCCAGGAACACACAACCAGTGATCAAGAAACTTGCCAGAGGGTGTGGTGTGGCCCACTGGGAGCAGAGAAACTCATTGGAGGAGGCCAGCAGGGTAGAGACTTTTCACTCTGTTCTGGCTGAGGTCAGCACCACTTGGTCTCCAGCACAACCTTCTGCTTACAGCAGCCCTATAGGAAAAAGGCTACCAGCCCACTCATTTGCTTTGCCTGGTAGTGTCCCTTCAGCGCCCTCTTTTGACAAAAGCCAACATTGCATGAGTAGGGCAAAAAGTGAATTTGCAGCTGTGAGGAAATATAAATGAGCACAGATCACTTCTTTGGCTACTAAGCTACTCTATGCACCTTTCTATACCCACTTAAGTTTTATTTAACATTCTGCTATCTTTCATAGAGGTGAAGAAGCTCTCACAGTCCCTACAGTCACCAGATCTATCTCTGACTGTATCAATTACTCTTCAAATCCAATCACAGTCCCATTGAATATTTTAAAGTTAACCTCCAATAACTTATTTATAAAATAGTAGGGAAGAAAGATGACAGAATACATAGTTGACAAAGATGTACACATACACCTGAAACTAATATGAAATAATATTGAATGCAAACTATGATTGAAAATTTTAAAAATATATGTACACATAACAAGAAAAGAGCAAATAAACTGTTGCAGACTTTGTTTATGACTTTTTCTCCTATTGAGTCCTTGTTTCTCTTGCCTTTAGTCAGGCCCTCAGTGGGACTCAACCCAAACCTTCATTTCTGAAGGGTTTGAGTCCTTTATAATCCTGAATTTGGGATGCTGTAATTTTTTATCAGTTGTAATTACTGGGCACAGAAGCATTAAGAGGAAGTCCACAGAATTCCCTGGGTTCCAGACATCATCCTTTGGTCTTTGTTTTTTTTTTTAAACAAACCAATCAATACCCTTTGGTAATTGTGGTCAATCACTTCAGCTAGTAAATTAGTACTTTGTGTATGTATGTTGGTTTAGGAACACAAGGACCCTGAAATGGCTAGTTGGCAGTCTCACTTTATTTTAATTCTATTTATTTTTTATATAATTAATTAATTTATTTTTGTTACAGATGTTTCTCCTTTTCCCCCCACTGATACCCCCCTCCCCAACTCTCTCGCCCTGACCCCAGCTTTGTTGTCCATGTCTATTGTTCATGGATACAGGCATGTAATTTCTGTGGTTTATCTCACCCCCACTCCCTCTTTTGGGGATTGTCAGTACCCCACTTCCACATCTCTGGGACTACCCCGTTCCTCAGACTGTTATGTTCATTATATTCCACAAATAAGTGGAATCATATGACATTTGTCTTGGCTTGTTTTGCTTAGGATAATACTCTCCAGGTCCTTCCATGTAGTCTCAAAGGATAAGGGATCTTTCTTTCTTACAGCTGCACAGTACTCCATTGTGTATATGTACCACAGCTTTTTTATCCATTTGTCTACTGATAGATATTTAGGCTGATTCCAGATCTTAGCTATTGTAAATAGTGCTGCTACAAACATGGGGGTACATAT
The DNA here is from genome assembly GCF_014108415.1 of Molossus molossus. NCBI lineage: Eukaryota > Metazoa > Chordata > Mammalia > Chiroptera > Molossidae > Molossus > Molossus molossus. The sequence continues at coordinate 23,138,185 of NW_023425344.1, forward strand.
ATTCTTTCTGATTGGTGTTTCCGGCTTCTTAGGGTATATTCCTAGAAGTGGGATCACTGGGTCAAATGGCAGCTCAATTGTGTGTGTGTGTGTGTGTGTGTGTCTACACATTTAGTTTTATTGTAACAAAACAACTTGTACACTTTTAACGTTTAAAACTGAGCATCATCTTTTCTTTCCAGTGAAACAAAAAGAAATTTGAAAAACAAACAGGAACAAAATTACAATAGAGAAATGTCAATTCCGAATAAGATCCTACAGGTTCCGCTGATTCTCCCATCAAGTGGCAGGGCTCAAGTCATCATTAGGAGAGAATTTTAAAAGTGTCATCTTAGCCTGCAAGGATGTCCGTTAAACATCACAATTAAACATGCCAAAGGAGAAGCCATGTTGTCAAAATGCCCACTTAACCCACCCAAACATCTCAAACCCACCCTTTGCTGACCTTCTATAATCCCCAATTTTTTAAAGTTTTTTTTTTTTCTTTTTTTAAACAAGAGAAAGTAGACAGATGCATGTTGGTAAATGCTCACTGTCCATATTCAGATAGACACAGTGTAATCTCAGAGCCCAATGTACAGAGAAAGGAGGGAAAAGCTAGAAATCTGTGCACTACTGCACAGGGCCCAGCACCCTCCAGCTTCCAGCAGAGCTAAGGGAGCAGAAGCTTTTTCTTTTTTTACCACAGAGCACAATGGTGTTGATTCCATAAACTTTCTTGAGACAAGAAGGTTTAAAAATGAATTTGGAACAGAAAGGGGCAGAGATTCTTTTTCCACTGTATTCTGCTCAAAGTACATCCCCCCAAATAAGGTAAGAACCATGATGTAAAGCAGAGAAAAGAGACCTCAAAAACAGGGTGACTGAGCACAGGAAGGGGCAGGGGGGGAGAAGAGGCTGCAACTTGCTCCCAGGGACAGGAGAAAATTAAAAAAGGTTGGAATTCATCAGTGTTCCATTAGTCATCTTCTTCATCTTCGTCTCCTTCCTCCCTCTCATCATCCTCTTCATCTTCTTTACCTTCATCCTCATCACCTTCTTCATCAATATATTCCAACCCTTCCTATTCTTCATCCTCCTCCTCCTCCTGTTCGCCTTCCCCTTCTTCATCATGCATGTCAGGAACCAAGTAGTACTGCAATGGATTTGGCCAAATGTCATCTTTGATGTCTTCTCCTAACTCACCTGCACCTGCAGCAGAGTGGTCAGTAAACCAGGTAAAGAAGCTCTGTTCCTCATGCTGTCTCCTCCCGCTGGCTTTACTCTGTGTTTGACTTGAACGTTTCATCAAATCCTTTCCAGATTTCCATTTGATTTCAGTGGACTTTGAAGATGGATCACTACTCTCATTCAGATAAAATTCTTTGGAGAGAACTTTATTTTTGAAGTAAGGATTTTCATCAAAATAAAAATCTCTTCTGTAACCTGATTTAATATCTTCAAATTCTGTCACTTCAACTCTTGTCAAATAAAGCAGCGCCTCTTCATCTTCTTCCCCAAGCAGTGCAGACACTTGTGGATGGTTGACAAATGTTGTTACCCCAAAATTTGAGATTTTGGAGATCAATTCTGACCTCTTCTGAGAAAATGGTTGGCGGGGTTTGTTATATTTCTGTTCTACTTTCAAAATCTCCTCACTGGCTTGTCCATTAAGTCTGTCTATTCCATTTTGTACTTCATCAATATGTTCAATTGCTTCTTGCTGCTCTTTTTCTCCCTTGGGCAATTCCTGAGGGGCTGACTTCTTCCCTGCTTGGGGGCAGGAGGCAGTCACGGTTTCTTCCTTTGAGCTGGCAGCGAAGACTGGCGTTTGGGGCCATGCTCTGAGGAGAGTCGGAGAATGAGAAGAAAGGGGAATCCCACGGCAGGAAGAAGCTCTGAGAACCAGCAGTTCAAATTTTAATTTTTTGAGGTAGCACCATATTGTTTTCCACAGCGGCTGCACCAGTCTGCATTCCCACCAGCGGTGTACTAGAGTCCCCTTTTCTCCACACCCTCGCCAACACTTGTTTGATGATTTGTTGATGGCGGCCATTCTGACAGGTGTGAGGTGATACCTCATTGTTGTTTTAATTTGTATCTCTCTGATGATTAGTGATGTTGAGCATTTCTTCATATGTCTCTTAGCCATTTGTATGTTCTGTTTGGAGAGGTGTCTATTTAGCTCCTCTGCTCATTTTTTAATTGGGTTATTTGTCTTCCTTTTGTTGAGCTTTATGAGCACTCTACATATATTGGAAATTAACCCATTATCTGATGTATTATTGGCAATTATGCTCTCCCAGAGAGTAGGTTACTTTTCCATTTTGGTGGTTGTTTCTTTTGCTGTGCAGAAGCTTTTGAGTTTGATGTAGTCCAATGTATTCATTTTCTCCTTTGTTTCTGTTGCCTTAGGTGATGTATCAGTGCTGCGTATGGTGTCTAAAATTTTGATGCCTACATTTTCTTCTAGGATTTTTATGGATTCATGAGTCACATTTAAGTCTTTTATTCATTTTGAGTTTATTCTTGTGTATGGTGTAGTTTCATTTTTTTTGCCTGTAGCTGTCCAATTTTCCCAACACCATTTATTAAAGAGGCTGTCTTTACTCCATTGTATGCTCTTGCCACCTTTGTCAAATATTAATTGAGCATATTGTCTTGGGTCCATTTCTGGGTTCTCTATTCTATTACATTGATCTATCTGCCTGTTCTTGTGCCAGTATCAGGCTGTTTTGATCACAGTGGCTTTGTAGTATAACCTGAAATCAGGTAATGTGATCCCTCCAACTTTGTTCTTCTTTTTCAAGATTGTTGTGGCCATTCGAGGACTTTTTTTGTTTCATATGAACTTTTGAGGTACTTGTTCCAGTTCTGTGAAGTATATCATTGGTATTTTGATGGGGATTGTATTGAATCTATAAATTGCTTTGGGTAGTATGGACATTTTAATTATGTTAATTCTTCCAATCCATGAACAAGTATGTGCTTCCACATTTTTATATCTCCCTCTATTTCTTTTTTCAATGACCTATAGTTTTCTGTGAATAGGTCCTTTATTTCTTTGGTTAAGTTTATTCCTAGGTATCTTAATTTTTTTGCTGCGATGGTAAATGGGATTGTTCTTTTAATTTCTCTTTCTATGACTTCATCATTGGTATATAAGAATGCCATCGATTTCTTGACGTTAATTTTGTATCCTGCTACTTTGCCAAATTCATTTATTAATTCCAGTAAATATTTGATGGAGTCTTTGGGGTTTTCTACGTATAGTATCATGCCATCTATGAATAATGACAGTTTCACTTCCTCCTTTCCAATTTGGATCCCTTTTATGTTTTCTTCCTGTCTGATTGCTGTGCCTAAGACTTTCAGGACTATGTTAAATAAGAGTGTTGAAAGCGGGCATCCTTGTCTTGTTCCTGTTCTTAAGGGAAATGCTTTTAGTTTTTGCCCACTGAGTATGATATTGGCTGTATAGGTCTTTCATATATGGCCTTTATTATGTCGAGATGTGATCCCTCTATTCCCAGATTGCTGAGCATTTTTATCAGAAATGGGTGCTGGATTTTGTTGAATGCTTTTCAGCATCTATTGATATGATCATATGATTTTTATCTTTTATTTTGTTGATGTGGTGTGTCACATTTATTGATTTGCAAATATTGTACCATCTTTGCATCCCTGGGATGAACCCCACTTGATCATGGTGAATAATTTTTTTTGATGCATTGCTGGATTCGATTTGCTAGTATTTTGTTCAGGATTTTGGAATCTATGTTCATGAGGAATATTGGCCTGTAGTTTTCTTTCTTTGTAGTGTCTTTTTCTGGTTTTGGAATTAGAATTATGCTGGCCTCATAAACGAGTTTGGAAGTCTTCCTTCTTCTTGAATTTTTTGAAATAGTTTGAGGTGAATGGGTATTAGTTCTCCTTTGAATGTTCAGTAAAATTCCCCCATGAAGCTATCTGGGCCTGGGATTTTGTTAGCTGGGAGAGTCTTGATTATATCTTCAATTTTTTTTTGTTCTTATTGGTCTGTTCAAGTTTTCTATCTCTTCCCAGTCCAGTTTTGGGAGAGTATGAGTTTCTAGAAATTTATCCATTTCTCTTAGATTGTCAAATTTGTTGCCATATAATTGTTCATAATATTTGTTAACAATCCTTTTTATTTCTGTGGTGTCAGTTATTATTTCTCCTCTTTCTTTTCTGATTTTGTGTATTTGGGTTCTCTCTCTTTGTTTCTTAGTGAGTCTAGCTAAGGGTCCATCAATCTTGTTTATCTTTTTAAAGAGCCAGCTCTTTGTTTCATTGATAATTTGAATTTTTTTATTTTATTTTTTTTTTGGTCTCCATGTCATTTATTTCTGCTCTGATCTTTACTATTTCCTTCCTTCTACTTGCTCTGGGGTTTTCTTTATGTTTGCTTTCTAGTTCTTTAAGTTGTGAGGTTAGATATTCTTTTAGAGGTTTTCTTGTTTCTTGAGGTAGGCCTGTAGTGCTTTGAACTTCCCTCTCAGAAGTGCTTTTGCTGCGTCCCATAAATTTTATGTTGTTGTGTGTTCATTTTCACTGGTTTCCAGGAAGTTTTTAATTTTTTCCTTGATCTCCATGGTAACCCACTCATTGTTCAATACCATGCTATTGAGCCTCCATGTTTTCAAATGTCTTTGCATGTTTTGTTGCAACTGATTTCTAGTTTCATGCCATTGTGATCTGAGAAGGTGCTTGATATGATTTCAATCTTCTTGAACTTGTAGAGACTTAGTTTGTGCCCTAACATGTGGTCTATCCTTGAGAATGTTCTATGTGCACTTGAGAAGAATGTGAATTCTGCCGTTTTGGGGTATAATTCTCTGTAGATATCTATGAAATCCATTTGATCTAGCACTTCGTTTTGAGTCTATGTTTCCTTGTTAATTTTTGTCTACATGATCTATCCAGTGATGTCAGTGGGGTGTTGAAGTCTCCTGCTATGATTGTATTGATGTTGATTTTTCCTTGAACTCCTCCAGAAGATTTTTAATATATGTTGGTGCTTCTATATTGGGTGCATATATGTTTACCAAGGTTATAACTTCCTGTTGGATAGATCCCTTCAATATTATGTAGTGGCCTTCTTTGTCTCTACTTATGGTCTTCATTTTGAAATCTACTTTATCAGATATGAGTATTGCTACCCCAGCTTTTCTTTGCTTTCCGTCTGCTTAAAAGATTTTTTTCCATCCCTTCACTTTCAACCTATGTGAGTCTTATGTTGTGAAGAGGGTCTCTTGCAAGCAACATATATATGAGTCATACTTTCTTATCCTATCCGCTACTCTGTGTTTTTTTTTTTTTTTTTTTTTATCAGAACCTTCAATCCATTTACATTTAAAGTGATTATTGATATGTACTTATTTATTGGCATTTTTGTTTAGTGTGGTTATATATTTTTTCCTGTTTCTTCTACTAATTACAGCAGTCTTTTTAGCATATCTTGCAGTGCTGGTTTGGTGTTAATATATTCCCTTAGCCTTTTTTGTCTGGGAAGCTCTTTATTTGACCTTCTGTTTTGACTGATATCCTTGTTGGATAGAGTAGTCTTGGATTCAGATCCTTGTTTTTCATGACCTTGATTACTTCATGCCACTCCTTTCTGGCCTGTTGTGATTCTGTTGAGAAGTCAGCTGAGAGCCTTATGGGGGTTCCTTTGTAGGTAACCTGTTGCTTATCTCTTGCAGCCTTTAGGATTCTCTTTTTGTCTTTAATTGTTGGCATTTTAATTACTATGTGTCTTGGTGTGGGCCTGTTTGGGTTCTACTTACTTGGGACTCTCTGTGCTTCTTGAACTTGAATGCTTCTTCCTTCACCAAGTTAGGAAAGTTTTCTGTCACTATTTCTTCAAATTTATTCTCTAACCCTTCCCATTTTCTTTCTCTTTGGGGACTCCTATGATGCGAATGATATTACATTTCCTGTTGTCCCACAGTTCTCTTAAACTATCTTCCTGTTTTTTACTTTTTTTCTTTTGGTTTTCTGATTGGTTGATTTTTCTTCCCTGTCTTCTTATCACTGATCTGGTCTCAGCTTCCTCTACTCTGCTGGCTAGTCCTTCCAATGTGTTCTTTATTTCTGCTGTGTCATTCTTTATTTCCACTTGGTTGGTTTTCAATGTTTTTATATCTTTACTCATGGTACTAATGTCCTTACTCATGCTGTTGAGCTTCCTCAAGATCATGGCTCTGAACTCTACCTCTGATAATTTGCTTAGCTGCATTTCATTGATCTCATCTTTGATAGAGTTCTCTTGTTCTTTCATTTGGGATTTGTTTCTTTGTTTCACCATTTGGCTATCTCAGTGGGTTTTGGAGCCTGCTAAATATTCCCTGTGGGTGTTGGTATTCTGCTATTTGTGGCTCCCTCTACTGAGTTTGCATGAGCCTGGGCAGGCCCACGTTAAACATGACTGTCAAGTCTTACTTTCCTGGGTAGATTTGCAAGCCCAGGAAAGGTTCAGTTATTCTCTAGCTTTTTCCTGGAGGCTAGTAGTCTCAGTTACTCAATGCCTTGGAATGTAGCAGTGGTGTTCTGCATAAGAGGATTTCCAGAGGGTGGGATAGATGCTGGTTTTTAATGAGCCTCAATTTGCATTTCTTCTCCTTACCTGGGAAAGGCTGAATCTCTGACTGGGGAGGGGCTGCTTCTTTTCCCCACAGCTCTGGGAAGGAGAACACTGGCCACTGTCATCTGTGGTCACAATTCAGCAAGAACTCTGAGTGCCCTCCCTATTCTGGTTGTCCTCACAGAATTCCAGCCCAGTCTGTCCTCCCTCTGCCATAGCCCCCAGGTGAGTGGCTGTGGCTATTTTAGTGCAATGTCTGGCTCTCTGCACTGTGGAGCGGGCTTGGTCTTTATTCCCCAAGGGCGCTGCTCACAGCTAAGACTGTTGCTGTCTGGTGGCTCCCAGCCTGCCACCCTCTCGCACTTCTGCAGATCCTACCAGTGTCCCTTGTTATATGGTCCTGTCCTGCTGTTTTTCTGTTGCCTTTTTCCTGAGAATTTGTCTTTATTTCAGTTGTGATTCCCATTTGGTCCTGGGAGATCGTCTGTGTAGCTTCTATTTACTCCGCCTCCATTTTCACATCCTCTAAACCTATTTTGTGCACAGCTGGGTCACACAGGCCTCTCTGTTGCCTCCACACCCTGCAGGTCCTGGGGGTATCTGGATTGCATAGTCCCTTTGGGGATCCTGCTCTCTGACTATGTTATGGGCTACTGGGTCACACAGGCCTCTCTGGTGTTTTAGCACTCCACAGGTCCCATGGGTAACTGGATGGTACAGTTCCTGCTGGGTCGCACAGGCCTCTCTGGTGCCCCTGCACCTTGCAGCTCCTGTGGGCAGGCAGCTGGATCGCACCAGTCCCTCTTGGGCTCCACCTTCCCACTGCTTTTGTGGGCTGCTGGACTGCAGAGACCTCTGTGGAGCACCAGGTCTGTTGCTGGGGGTATATCTCGACTCTGATCGGGCTGCTACTATGGGGGATGGTGCTGGGCTCTGGGTTGTTTGCGGCTTCCATGGCCAGAATCTTGGGAGCTCCACTACTGTGCACTGATCTGTGTTGACACAGAGTGTCTACTGGTCCGATGGTGCCAGGTGCACTGGTGGGATCAGGTTGCTGGGCCCGAGCTGCTCCCACTGCCTCCTCCCAGGAAAGACCTGGGATCTTTGAAAATGGTGGGACCTCTCTGCGGCACAGGGAGAAGCACCCTAAAGGGCTGCTTACCAGGGTAGCTGGCTGCTCCCGTCCACAGCACAGGAACCTTCTGCTCAGCGTCTCTGCACTGCTTGGGTTTGGTCATCCACCTTCATGTCCACTCACACCCTCTCACACACTAGCTCACTCTCTCACACACTCACCCTCCCTCTGGTCCTGCCTGCCACCATCTTCTCATTTTATTTCAATTCTTGACACTATTACAGATGTCCCTATTTTCATTCCCTTCCCCCCCCTCCACCCAGCCCTTGCCCCTTCTTCTCTCTGGCCATCACCAGGCAGTCCAGTTTTAAAATTCAACCCAATTGTTCTTAGACATCTAATGCTAGCATTTTTCTCATTGGAAGCTAAGAGGTCTAAACCAAGAGAATACAAATTTACCAGGATGGGAAGAAAAAGAAAAGAAAAAAGGTGCCTGGGTATTATAGTTAGATAAATCATTTCTCTTTAATAAAAACAAACAAACAAAACACTGTAATAGTTTAATGTTTGATAGAGAAACCATTTCTACTTCTAGTCCTAGATTTCTATACTTGTGTATTTGTCTACAGGTGAGCGTTATAGTTATCTCTGGTTCAAAAGTATGCAATGTAAGAATGAACCCAATTTTTTAGTCTTTCTTCCAACTGGTGCCAAAACTGAGTTTTTAAAATAAACCATTAAATATCTGTGTTAATCCATCAGACTGTGGATTGTGGGACTGAAAGCAAAGGTAGTTAATCCCAGAGACACGTGACTATCATTGTACTTTCTTCATCGTAAAATAAGTTATTGATCACAATGCTATAAAAAATGCTATAATGGTGGTGAAGACCATCCATAAGTTCATGGGGAGAGTTCCACAAAGAAGTATCTATTAGTTCTCTCTTACTGTTAGTAGAAAATTGCCATACATTTAGTGATTTAAAAAATGAGATTTCTTACCTTTCCAGTTCTGTAGGTCAGAATATGAAATAGATTTCACTGGGCAAAAAAATTAAGGAGGTTCTAGGGAGAAATCCATTCTTGCTTATTTCAGTTGTTGGCAGGAATTAGTTCTTGTGTTTCTGAGACCAAGATCCCCATTTGCTTCCCAACTCTAGGGTCATCCATGGTTGCTAGAGGCGGCCTCCGTTCCTGCGCATGGTCTCTGCCTCCAGTTCTAATGCCAGCCATTCTTATGGCCCATCCTTTCCACTCTTCTTCCATGGCCACATCTCTGACTGCAGCTGAAGAAGTACTGTGCTTTTGAGAACTCATACCATTAAATTGGACCTAACCAGATGCTCCCGAAAAGTCTCCATCAAAAGGTCTATAAATCTAATCATATCTGGACATTCATTTATGACTGAAAATTCTATTATGATCTTGTAGTCGGTTGACTTTTTTTCAATGTCCAAAGTAAATATAGGTATCTTTTCTTCCCTCTCATTAAAGCTACTATTCTTTCTCTCAGTCTATTATCTGATGACCTATTTTATGTCACCGAGGAAAGAGAAGCTATCAAATGTGAGTTCTCTCCTTTAATCACTCCCAAGTCTACAAAACCAGCAACTTTTGAACACATCATTTTGTACTTTATACCAGGTACAATGGAGAACGTATTTTTCCTCTTAGCAAGACATCACCCCTACTCATACCCTATATTCAGAGACAACGAGCATATACTTCAGATGGTTCAGATAATGGGATCTTATTGATCTACTTTGAGAATAGTTAAGGGGATAGTTATCTATATAATTCTAAGGAACCTTTGGTAAGGTGTGTATAGATGTATGGAAACAAACAGTGAATGTTGAGCCCTCCCCCACCCCCCACCCCACCCCACCTCACCATGTGACCAGTAACAATAAAAAGCCATGGCCACTCCTAGAGTCTAAGGGAAAGAAATCATGTCACTCTCCTCATTAACACTCAGTGAAGAAGGGTCCACACTGCAGGAGCTGTGATCATAGAGGATTAAAGCCTCTTCCAGAGGTACAACAATAAAGCAGGGAGAGGAGAGAGGAAGAAATATCCTGACTTCTCTTTCCTCTTGTTTTTTGATATCTTAAAAAGCTTCTCATTGGCTGAATCCAGTTTGAAGTCTGTCAGAAAGGGAGTCTAGGTGATAGACTTTGTGAAAATATGCTCTTAGGGTACAGAACAGTATCAGAAAAAAAGAGAGAATGAGTAAGGATGAAGAAAATTAGGAATAACAAGCACCATACACTTGTTTGGCCATTCAGCATTCATTTCCTTGTGTTAAGAGAAAGATATACTCGTTGTTAATATAAGATAAAACCAAGTTTCTACCAGCCACCATATTATAAATGGCAATTCACTCGCATGCCCAGTTGGAATTAAACTGCAAAATGAGTCACCACCAAACATGGGTTTCTAGAAGGAAGAAAGTGGGAAAACCAATTACTATCAAATACATAGCACAGCTACATTTTGTGCTTTAGTAATTCATCTCGAAAGTGAGATTAGCATAACTTGCTCCTATTACCAAGTCTCTGTTCTTTTACCATTTGCCACGAAGTAGGTTTCTTTACCTGAGAGGGTGATCTAAATGGTCCTCCTGAAACAAAGTAGATATTAAGCTTTCTTGCTTATATCAGTAAGATTACCTTTGCCTTTTATTCTTTGACATGGAAGTCCTATGAAGCACTTCAATGAGTTACCTGATTTCCAAGCATGATTCCTCTTCCCCACACCACCTAGCAGCACAGCCAGCACGTTCAGCCAGCAGTCTCAGCACAACCCACTACTTTATCAGCGACTTTACATTAAGGAACATGTCTTTTTGTATATCTACAACTCTCCCTCTCCCTAAAGTTTAAAGCAATATTTGCTTGGTTGGTAAACTAAACCAAACAATAGTTGACATGAATTGATGATACTCAAAATCTGGTTCTCTCCTGGGAGAGCCATAGATCACACGCCTGGTTGTTGTAGCTTCACATCCAGATAGTGCATTTTACAAACAGACAGACAAACGCAAACTGGGAAGTAGTTTCAAATTAGCGTTTTGTAAATATATTAAAAAGTGTTATCGTTAATTTAAAATAGATATTAAATTGCAGTGTTCACGCACTGTAAAATAAAAGTGTTGGATCTATAAAAGGAAAGTTAATGTTTACATTTTTATATCTCATAAATTATTTTCAAAACATATTGGACCCTGTTCTATAGTGTTGCTTGCTTAATTGCTGATCATAGAAACAGCTTTGGAAACATAGGCCTTGAAATCAGCAGGACCTTTATTAAAATAGAAGTCTACCTATGTGTGTAAAGACACATTTCAAAGACAGAAATAGTACTTGGGATTATTCATTTTAAGAAAGATTCCCTATAAGATTATTTTAGTCAATGTAGAGTAAAAATAAATGTGTTAATTTAATTATAATTCAATATTTTGAGCAAAGAATTCATTGTTTTGTACAGAATTATTTCCTAATACTTTCTGAAAAGATGATATAAATAGTACACAATTTCTTGCTTTTTAGAAATTAGACATTGCATTTAAGTACTTATCATTTTTCTCAGTCAAAATATATATGCAGGTGCTTTAAGCAAACCAGAGATATGCAAATCTAGCTTTTCTCAGAAAAGATAAACCAGGACTATATTTTTAAAAAGTAACTCCTAATCTTATAAAAAATTAGAAAGAGGATTGTTTTAGAATTTACTTTAATATCATTTGATTGGCATAGTTTAAATGTCAAATTTTTGTTTAAATATAGCATTTCAACCCTTTTGCTAAAATGAAACATTATGATAAATACTGCATTGTTTGATTCTCTTTTCTTCTGTTTACTCTGTGGAGCTCCTAGTAATTACTTCAAATCAAAAGCAATGATGTGAGGCAGGAGAAAGAGGAAAGGAGGAGGTAAGTGGGGGGTGGGATATCTGTAATACTTTCAACAATAAAGATCTAAAAAAATTTTTTTCTTTATTGATTTTAGAGAGAGAGGAAGGGAGAGGGCGAGAGAGATAAAAACATCAATGAGAGAGAACGTTGATTGGCTGCCTCCTGCATGCCCCCACTGGGGATCATATATGTACATATACATATACATATACATATACATATACATATTCCTATTGTATTTTATCTGTTACTAAAAGGAAATAAACTACTTGATACATAGATAAATCTTGAAAACACTACAATAAGTGAAAGAAGCCAGACACAGAAGACCACATATACTATAATTCCATTTACATGAATTGTGCAGAATCGGCAGAGCTGTAGAATAGAAAGTAGACCAGTGGACGTCCTGGCTGAGGAGGGTTAGGCAGAAATGGGGAGTAACTGCTAAGGATGATGGTTACACAAGGTGGTGAACATAATAAAACCACTGAATTGTATAATTTAAGTGGGCGAATTGTATAAGTTAATTACATCTCAAAGAAAGCTGCTATTACAAGGAGAGAAATGGAGAAGGGAGCAGGAAGAGATAAACCAAAGAAGTTATATGCATACATGCATAATCAGTGGACACAGACATCAGGGTGCTAAGGTCAGTGGGGCAGTGGGAACAGGGAGGGGAGGGGGATCAATGGAGGAAAAAGTGGGGGAACATCTGTTTACTTTCAACAATAAAGATAAATTTTAAAAAAGAGAGAGAGAGAGAAAGCACAGATTTCGTATGGTTCTATGTCTTTCATTGCTCTTGGGTGGTTTTTCAAGCCACTGGGCATAATTAACTTTTATTTTCATATTAATTCAAGTTCTGCAATAAATTCATTTTTATTTTCATATTAATTCAAAGATATATGCATTCATAAGCATTTGAATTTTTTGCCCTCATTTGGACTGACTCATAATTGTCATCCACTTTTATGTCTAACTCTGAGTTCTCTTCTGTATCATATTTCAATTGTCCTTTGAATATAAATTTCAGAACTCTACATTTGACAGTCTTCAGATCTCCTATTTGGCAGGTATTCTCAGTCTAGCCAACTTTTCAAAAACTGGAAGCTCCTATCAGATACAGGAATGATTTCCCCAGATGTCAGCTTCTTAAAGCATCTGAAACTCCTACATTTTCTCAGTTGGTCTTACTTCACTGACTTGCCTGTGTGAGGATAACGTTAAACCTCCCCTTCCCTAAGCCCCTGATTGTATAAATGTATATGTTACTGTATGTGCTGCAGCCACTCCTGAGTTTTAAAAATAGAAGTAATTAGTTATTTAATTAACTAACAGAATTTTCTCATAAGAATTTAACATATGTTATCATAATAAAAACAGGATGAGAACAAAAAAAAAAGGTCTGTAGAGGTCGCAAAACAAAACAGAAGAAAAATCTCACCGGAGACTGCCATCCAGCTAACACGTCCCTCCGAGTCTGTGAATACTTTTGTGTTTTGGCTTGCTGATTAAGAATCGGTAAAACTGTGTTCCGTCACCGTGCTTCCTCACAAAATTATTTCAAGCAAAGTACCCAAAGGAGCCAGAGGAACAATAAGGTTATTCTCATAACAGGACTGACTCTCAAACCTGAGAGTGAAGTTAAAACTGAGTTAATACCGCGAAGACTCTTCACAAAGCATGTGTACTGTCTGCTGTCCCCTTTACATCCCTACTATTCAATTTTTTTTTTTAACAGCAAATGGTCATCATTATCCTGTTAGCCAGAGAGGACTCTAACTTTGATCTTCTTCCTATTTACTCCTCTAAGCTTTTATCAAGGGAAATTACAGCAACATAAAACAAATGTATGTACTTGAATTTAACCGGTTGTTTCTATTTACACTGCTTCAGATGTCATCCAGGTGAATGTCACCTTTTGAGACAGTTTCATCCTATACATTGGAAGACTGACACAGCCATTCTCCTCTTTATTTCTCTCTGTACTAAGAAGAGGTACACATGAGCATTGTACACATGCTCACAGACAGGCTCAAATTTGGAAATTCAAATGCATTGACAGTAATGCCTCTCTTCTGTGCAATATTAATTCTCCTTCTCCAGTACAAAGCTATATCAACATTAATTGAAGGACATAGAGGAATACATCTCCAGGTGATTTGTTTGCAATAATTGTATTACATAGTAGAGAATCATTATGAACAATGGCTTAATAAATATCCTCACTCAGCTAAATATAGAAATTGACTGGTCTGTTTTTACCTAATGCTGGAAAAGAGAGAATTGATGGCTTAAAAAATATCAATGGCCCTGGCCAGTTTTGTTCAGTGGTTAGAGCATTGGCCTGTGGTCCAGAGAGACCCGGGTTCGGTTCCTGCTAGGGGCACGTACCTCGGTTGTAGTTTGTCCCCAGTCCTGGTTGGGTTTTGCGGGTGGCAGCCACTCGATGTGTCCCTTTCACGTTGATGTTTCTCTCTCTCTCTCTCTCTCTCTCTCTCTTCCTCCCACTCTATCTGAACAAAAATTGGAAAAATATCCTCAGGTGAGGATAAAAAAATATATATATATCAACTGGCATAATACAATTTGTGATACCACCATTTTCCCCAAACCACTGTATTTGAGTTGCTTATGCTTGTTTGGACACTCTCCCTGTGACTGGAACAACTGTTCTGATGCCATATTTAATGTTGGGTATTGGGTATGCTCATTTAGAAAATCTAAGTATAAAAAAACTGGAAAGCATTAAAACAAAACCATTTATCAGATTGATAACACGGATCTGAAATTTATCTAGGGAAGAAAGCTTGCTATAAAATTTTAAAGGAAAATATTTCAGAGCATTTTTTTGGAAAAAAAATTAATGAGTTATTGTTGTGGTTTTGTTTTACACATTGTTCAATTTTGGGGTTTTGTATTTTCTCTTCTCTCTCTCTCTCTCTCTCTCTCTCTCTCTCTCTCTCTCTCTCGTGTGTGTGTGTGTATAAACTTTCTCATCATCATTAGTGGCTCTGTTTAAATTTAATCTCTGACTACAGGAACTGATTGAAAAAAGAGGGTAGAAACTGATGAATAAGATACATTTTGCCTCTTATCCCATGCATCCAGTTTTTAAAAAATAATTATGAAAAATATAAATACCTTTTAGAATATCTTGGTCATTGCTGTATAAGTGAATATGTAAAGATGTGACATTGCATCTTCCAATCTCATTAATGACTGACCCATTAGTGATGTGTGTATATATACTTTTGGTATATTTACTCCACATACCACGAGTATAAGCCAGAAGAAGTTTCATCACGATGATAAGAAGCGATTCCTAGGAAACAGTATTATTAATGGCACTGAATTTCCTGTCATAGCTTATGTTTTTAGAGGTTAGGCAGCTTAACTGATTGCTATATGGCTACAAATTAAGAACACATACCTTTAACATATGATTTAGTTTGTTTCTGTAATTAAAGAGAAAGTCTGAGTCAACGAAGCCTGTTTGAATTAAAGAATCAATTTAATTCAATTTCATTCAGACCCTATAAATTGAGACTTTTATGTGTCTGGCTTTCTGTTCAACACCCTGAACGAAGCACCACTGTTTGAACCTCTGTCCCTTTCTCCAGGAAAGTACAACTCATTTGGCGACAACAAAACATCAATATATAAAACAATTTGAGTTGACCAAGGAGCTGCTTTTAATCAGCCTAACACAGTTGCTGGAAGCATCTACTGAATTAGTTTTGTTCAGCCATAAGTTCAGTCCCAAACTTAACATCATTGCCCTTGCTGATGTGTCTCTGGGCCAGGGTAGGCAAGAGGCTAACAAAATTTGTCCAATTTACTCTAGGCAATTTGATTTAACTGGCAGTTGTTACCTCTGTGTCTCATCTCCTAACAGGCAGATTTAGAACTCTGCAATATCCAGTCCGGCTTCCTGCCAGGGTGTCAGGACCTCGCTGCAACCGCCTGGCTCTCCCTACTGTAATCTCTATCAACAGCAGTCCGATCAACATGTCACAGTCAAAACACAGGGCAGGAGGACAAACTCCCAGTGTGGCGTTATTGTGTAAAAGAAGATCTTCATTCATTTGGACAACGAGAGGACCTTGCTTGTGTCCGAAACTTGGCACGAGGCAGCTAATTTCTCACTGAGTTTAAGGGGATGTATGCAATGTATAAATCCAAATGAGCTGTCATTTTAAATGAGTGGCAGACATGCATAAAAGCAAAAATCCAAATCTCGAAACACCAGTTGTGTTGACTCTAAGAGTATTTTATGTGTATTCAGAAGGCATTTGGCGACCAACTGCAAGCATAAAAATATACTTGAGAATGTTCAGATGAAATGGTGCATGGATGGTTATTCTTTTGCTTAGAAGTGTGACATTAATTTATGTTTGTCTGTATTTGCACTAAGGATGGGGTGTTTAGTTGTGTTGTAAAAACATGCAGCTTTTTAAAGGGATATTTCTGTTCCACAGGCATTCATCACTGATAAAATGATGATAAACCAATACATGCTCTGTGGAATTATTCTTCTTTCCAAAAAATTAGAATTGGCTTTCTCTTTTTATCTATCAGAAGAATTTAGTCATAAAGATCTATGGGCCGGGAACATAGTTATTCCAAACATGAGTGAGTAAATCATTGAGTATAGATTTTTGCAACCACATTTACTAAAGATTTTATATCATGAACCAAAAAAGCCTACTCTGTTATAATTTCCTATCTCTTTTTTGAATTTATATAACTTTCAATTTCCCACTAATGTTATTGAATAAATATGTAAATACATATATTTTTACTGTTATAATTGTCAAGTAATTGAATATTAATATACAAAAGTCATTTTAGAAACAGTTCTTTGCCAAGAATCATGGTCTGAATTTTGGTCATCATTGTCTTTAACATATATATTCAATCACAATCATTCAAAGAATCTGTACCTTGAGTGGCAATATATCCTAAGCTTGCTGTAACATTACTACAAAATTAATGGCTTAAAATGACAGACATGTATTCTCTTATAGTCTGAAGGGGGCCAGAAATTCAAAAGCAAGGTGCTGCCAGGGCCACACTCTCCTCCAAGGGCTCTAGGAGGGAATCCTTCCTTGCCTTTCCAGAGCTGCATGTATTCCTTGGTGTGTGGTATCAGAAATATAATCTCTTCTTCCTTCTTCACATGCCTTTCTCCCCTGTGTCTGGGTCTCAAATTTTCCCCTTATTGGGAAACCTGTGATTGGATATTGGGTTTACCTTAAATCCAGCATGATCTCATTTCAAGTACCTTAATTTAGTTACTTTTGCAAAGACCATTTTTATAAAGAAAGTCACATTCCCAAGTTTCTTGGTGGACACATCCTTTGGGGGAACCACAATTTAATCCACTACAGGCAATCAAGAATATAAAAAGATATACATTTATTGCCAGAAGGATTTTAGTAGCAAAAAATGGGCTGTGTTTGTAAATACAGAAAATGTCTATAGGTCATACTACGGGGGAACATGAGGGAAGAAAACACTGTAGAGAGGGAAGTAGAAACTACATTCTTGCAGCTGTGTGAGAGAGTTAACCCTGGAACACAGTAAAGGTTTGATGACACTTTGAGGTTCCAACAGTCATTGCATCAAGCAACAACTCCTGATTATTTAAGTTATTAGAGCCTTTTTCACATCCTATGATAACATAATGAGAAAAAAAGCACATAAAATCTATTGTAAGTAAAGAAAAAGCAATATGTGGTTTAGCTATCTTAAACTTGGAAGAAAATTTAGATATGTGTGTCAGACAGGCGTGTACAGCAAAACATGAGACCACCGAAGATCTTGAATAATGAATTTTCTGGGCAGGTGCAAAACCGATGCAAATATCACTGACTTTGTTTATATTTATTAGAAACAAATGAAATAGTTGTGGACCTAAGTTGACTCATTTGTCCTGTCTGATAATAGACAAAACAAACAAAGAAAACAGCTAGAGTGTGATGATTAATTAAAATGACAATGTTGAACCTGAAAAAGTGGTTGCAAATAGACCATCTTATCATCCCCAGATTAGGATTGTTTGGAAAAGTAAAAAGACTTGCAAAAGTAAAAACCTTCTTGCATTTTCCTCTACATCTTGATTCATTTGCTGTAAGACTAATTTTGCTGATTGACTTTCCCGTTTTAGGAGTTGGAGCCCTGGCTGGTTTGGCTCAGCAGTTAGAGCATTGGCCTACAATCCAGAGAGACCCGGGTTTGGTTCCTGCTAAGGGCATGTACCTTGGTTGCAGTTTGTCCCTGGCCCTGCTTGTGTTGTGCAGGTGGCAGCCACTCGATGTGTCCCTCCTTCCCACTCTATCTGAACACAAAATGGAAAAATGAGTTGTAACTCTGCTCCTCCACCATTCCGATTGACTCAGGTATAAAATTTCTTAGTGGAATCTTAGTTCTTGATTCTCTCAGGAAGGTGTTGTGGAAAAGAAAAAAAAGTGAACTTTTTCTGGAATGATTACAATGGTGTTACCTCTTGCAGTTCATAATGTAACATTTATTGAGAATTCAATGGCTCCAATCTTTGCACAATAATTTGCTCAATGATGATATACTGACTACATTCCTGGCCTAGAAGATTGTAAATTAAATTCTTATGATAGCCACTTAAAGTGAGAAAGCCAATTCTAACTTTGCTAAGCCTATAACTATGGATTAGGTCAAACTAACATTTATATGAAAGAATCAATGATATAATTAGAAAGTAAAAAAAGAAAGAAAAATATTAACTCTTATAATAGTTTATTGTTAAAATCCTATTATGTGATGTTAAAAGGACTTATACAAATAAGAAAAAGTGAAAATCCATTAAAATTAAGCAGAATAAACTCATGACTTTGAAGTTCTCAGTAGATGAAATGATAAACATCATTTAATTTGGAAATTTGAGTTAAATTTGTTTTTCCTTATAGGCTCTTCATTAAAAGAGCTATGTAATCTCACAAATTTTGTTGAAGTAGACAGTTGCTCATTAGTAATACTGTTTTCTGAAAATCTCTTTGAAAAAAATGAGAGCAAAGGAGAGAAAAATGGCAGTGGATTGAATGGAAGCTACACTCACCTTCTCCTAGGACCAAACTGGTATTACAACTAAAATATAGAAAAATCAGCTGGAATAACCAATTTAAGACTAGCGGGAGAGAACCCTTATAACCAACGATGTAAAGAGGAGCCCACATCAAGTCTGGTAGGAGCCGTAGAGATGTGAGAACACTGGCTGGACTCTTACAGGCAGCAGCTGAAGTTCCCAAGGGATATCTCAGCTGTGGAGTATTCCATCTGAAAAATCTAGGGTCTAACCCCAAGCCAGCAGCCTCAGACCAGAGTGGTGGATCCAAGAAAGGTGCCCACATAACACCTGGCTGTGAAAAGCACCAGAGGTTCCAACAGTGAGAGATGGCTGGACACATGGGCACTCTCTTAAAGGGCACTCATCTATAGCCACTCACCTTGGGCTTCTGCAGAGGGAGAGTTGAGTAAACTAGAGCTGCAAAAGAAGAGTCTGGGACTTGGGGCTCTAGGGAGTGAGCTGGGAAGGCAGACACCAGAAGCCTTGTGCTGTCATTCCCCTAAACTGCAGAATCCATTGTTCCAGGCACAGTGTTTCCATCAAAGCAACTTTAACCTAGGGGGAAGCAATTGCCCCAACCATTGGAATTTCCCTCACCATGCCTGCTGGGTGGAGCTTACATGTAGGGGAGGGCTACAACTTGAGGTTCATTAAGTGACTGAGATTAACAGTCAGCATGCAGGCAGAGACTGATCTCTGGTGGTTTGAATCTTTTCCTGGCCTGTGACCGGACTCTGCCCTTAGAGTGTAAAGCCAAACTTAGTGTTCAGCTTGGTCCAGTCCATGCATAGCCAGCCTCAGCAGAGGGAACCACAAACTGCATTTCATTGATATCCACAGGGAGATTTTGGCAGGCTCCAAATCCTGATGAGGTGAATTGTGTCTCATGCGATAAACAACTACACAGCAGCCTGCTCACTGTGTTGGAAATTGAGCATCACTGTCAGCTCACAAGAGGGTTGAGTCAACAACATGAATGGGCCAATAGCAATTAAGACTCCATCACAACAGGAAGGCCCACACAAAGTGCACAAGGGACATTATTAGAGCATCCAGGTCTGGTGATCAGGGATACTGTGCCACTGGGTCCCATAGGTCATCCATGACATAAACTCACCCTATCCAGATTAGGAGTCAAGGCAGATCTACATAATACATAAAAACAAACACAAATAGGCAGCCAAAATAGTGAAACAAAGAAACATGTCCAAAATGAAAGAACAAGGTAATTTTCCAGAAAAGGGGCTAAATGAAATGGAGATATACAAGGTATCAGATAAAGAGTTCAGAGTAACAATTCTAAGGATGTGCAGCAGCATGAGAAAAAATATAGAAACAATAAAAAAAAAACCAATTGGAAATCAAGAATGAGAGAAGAAGAAAAAAAAAAACACAACAACATTAGCAGGAATAACCAGAAGATTAGAGGAAGCCAAGGATCAGATTAATGAATTAGAAGACAGGGTAGAAAAGTCACTCAATCAGAGAACCAAAAAGAAAAAACAATTAAAAAACAGAAAAGTTCAAGAAAGCTGTGGGACAATATGAAACATAAAAATACCTACATAATAAGGGTACCAGAAGAAGAAAGTGAGCAAGGGTTGGAGAAATAGTTTAAAAAAATAGTGTAAGGAAACTTCCCTAACACGAAGAAGAAAAAGGCACTCAGGTTCAGGAAGTACAGACAGTCCCAAGAAAGAAGAACTCAGAGAAGCCCACACCAAGACACATAATAATTAATATGCTAAAATCACAGAGAAAAAGAGGCTCTTAAAGGCAGCAGGAGAAAAGCAACAGATTACCTACAAAGGAGCTCTCATAAGGCTGTCAATTTATTGCTCAACAGAAATAGTACAGGCTAGAAGGGAATGCATGAAAATTCAAGGTAATGAAAAACAAGGACCTGAAACCTAGACAACTCTTTCCAGCAAAGCTATCATTCAAAATAAAAGGTGAAATAAAAAGATTTCCAGAGAAAAGAAATTTATTACAACAAAACCAGCATTTCAAGAAATGTTAAAGGGGTTGCTATAATAATAAGAAATAGTGAGAGAGAAACATAGGCATAATGAATTAAAATGCCAATTAATAAGTACCTATCAATAATAATCTTAAAAGTAAATGGATTAAATGATCCAGTCAAACGACAGAGGATACCTGAATGGATAAGAAAACATGACCCATATATATGCTATCTACAAAAGACCCACCTCAAAACAAAAGATGCAAACAGAATAAAAGTGAGGGGATGGAAAAAATTTTTATGCAAACTGAAATGTAAAAAAAGTTAGGGTAGCAATGCTCATATCTCATAACATAAACTTTAAAATGAAGGCCATAACAAGACAAAGAAGGCCACTACATAATATTAAAAGGATTGATTCAATAAGAGGATCTAACCCTGGTAAATATGTATGCACCCAAAATAGAGCACTAAAAGTTATTTTAAAACTTCTGGAGGACTTCAAGGAAGAGATTGACAGTAATACAATCATAGTAGGGGACTTTAATACCCCACTGACATCATGGGATAAATATTCTAGAAAGAAAATAAATTAACAAGGAAACAGAGACTAAAAGATGCACTAGACTAAATTAATTTAATTGATAGTTATAGAGCATTTCACCCCAAAACTACAGAATATACATTTTTCTCAAGTGCATGTGGGACATTTTCAATGATAGATCACATGTTAGGACACAAACTATGTCTCTACAAGTTCAAGAAGACTGAAATCAAATCAAGCATCCTCTCAGATCGCAATGGCCTGAAACTAGAAATAAATTATAATGAAAACACTCAAAAACATTCAAACACATGGAGGCTAAATTGCATGTTATTAAACAGTAAATGGGTTACCAATGAGATTGAGGAAGAAATCAAAAACTTCCTGGAAACTAATAAAAATGAACATACCACAACACAAAATCTATGGGACACAGTGAAAGTCTCAAGATGGAAGTTCATAGTATTATAGGCTTACCTCAAGAAACAAGAAAAGCTGCCAATAGACTGTCTAACCCTACAACTTAAACAATTAGAAAGAAAAAAATATAAAGAAGAACCTAGAGTAAGTAGATGGTGGAAAATAATAAAGATCAGTGTGGAAATAAATTACACAGAAACGAAAAAAATAAAAATATATAAAAGATCAATGAAACTAAGAACTGGTTCTTTCAAAAGATAAATAAAATCGATAAGCTTTAGCCAGCCTCACCAAGAAACAAAGAAAGAGGACCAATATAAATAAAATTAGAAATAAAAGAGGTGAAGTAACAACTGACACTACAGAAGTACAAAGGACTATAAAAAAAAAAAAAATCCTATGAACAATTTTATGCCAACAAATTGGACAACTTAGGAGAAATGGACAAATTCCTAGAATCACATAATCTTTTAAGTCTCAACAAGAAAGAGTCAGAAAACCTGAACAGACCAATAATAACTAAAGAAATGGAAGGAGAAATCAATAAACTTCCAGAAAACAAAAGCCTTAGGTTGGATGGCTTAATAGGGGGAGTTTTACCAAACACTCAAAGAAGAAGTAACAATCATTGTCCTCAAACTATTCCAAAAAATTCAAGAGGAAGGAAGATTGCCAAGCTCTTTTTATGAGGCTTGTAAAATCCTAATTCCAAAAGCAAATAAAGACACAACAAAGAAAGAAAGTTATAGGTCAATATCCTTGATGAACATAGATAACAACATCCTAGACAAAATATTAGCAAATTGGATCCAGCAATAAATAAAAAAGTATTCACCATGACCAAGTGGTATTTATCCCAGGGATACAAAGATGGTACAATATTCACAAATCAATAAATGTGATATAACACATAAATAAAATGAAAAATAAAAATTATGTGATCAAATCAATAAATGGAATCCAACTCCCATTTATAATAAAAACTCTCAACAAAGTGGAATAGAGAAATTATACCTCAACATATTAAAGGCCATATTTATAGCCAACATCATACTCAATGGGCAAAAACTAAAAGCATTTTCCTTAAGAACAGGAACAAGGTAGGGATGTCTGCTTTTATCACCCTTATTCAACATAGTACTGGAAGTCTTAGCCATAACAATTAGAGAAGAAGAAACAAAGAAAGGCATCTAAATTGGAAAGTAGAAAGTGAAACTATCATTATTCACTGGTGACATGACATAGAAAACCCTAAAGACTCCACAAAAACCATACTAGATTTAATAAATGAATTTAGCAAAGTATCAGGACACAAAATTAACATCAAAAATTGATAGCATTTTTATACACCAATAATGAACATTCAGAAAGAGAAACCAAAAAAAAAAAATCCCATTTATGACTGTAACAAAAAAATTAAGATACCTATGAATAAACTTAACAAGGAGGTAAAACACCTGTTCTCAGAAAACTGCAGGACATTGAAAGAAGAAATAGAGGAAGATATTTAAAAAATGGAAATATATACCATGTATATGGATTGGAAGAATCAACATCATTAAAATGTCCATAGTACCCAAAGCTATCTACAGATTCAGTGCAATCTCTATTAAAATAACAAGGGCATATTTTACAGATCTAGAACAAAATACTCCAAAAGTTTATATGCAATCAAAAAAGACCCAAAATAGCCACAACAATCTTGAAAATGGAGAACAAAGTTGGCAGGCTTTTGATACCAGATATCAGGTTATACTACACAGCCAATGTAATCAAAACAGACTGGTACTGGCACAAGAATAAGAATATAGATCAGTGGAATAGAACAGAGAACCCAGAAATGGACCCAAGACATTATACTCAATTATTATTCAACAAAGGAGACAAGAGCAAGAGAAATAAAGGAAAAAATAATAAATGGGACCACATGCAACTAAAATGTTCCTGTACAGCAAAAGAAACCAGCACCAAAATGAAAAGGAAACCAACTGTATGGGACAACATATTTGGAATGATACATCAAATAAGGAATTAGTATTCAAAATATTTGAAGTTCTCATACAAGTCAATGAAAGAAGGACAAACAATCCAATTAAAAATGGATAGAGGACCTGAATAGACACTTCTCCAAAATGGCTAAGAAACTTATGAACACAATGCTCAATATCACTAATCATCAGAAAGATGCAAATTAAAATGAGTATGAAGTATCACTTCATACCTCCCAGTATGGCTGCCATCAACAAATCATTAAACAAATGCTGACAAGAATGTGGAGAAAAGGGTACTCTAGTACCCTAATGGTGGGAATGAAAATTGGTGCAGTCACTATGGAAAATAATTTGGTGTTTCCTCGAAAAATTATAAATGGAACTACCATTTGATCCAGTGATCCCACTCCTGGAAATATATCCTAAGAAGCCTCAAACACCAATCAGAATGAGTATATGCACGCCTATGTTCGTAGCAGTGCTATTTACAATAGTTAAGATCAGAAAACAAGTGTCCATCAGATGAGTGGATAAAAAAGCTTGGTACATTTACACAATAGAATACTATGCAGCTCTAAGAAAGTAAGTTCTGTTACCTTTGAGATGACATGGAGGGACCTAAAAAGTATTATGCTAAGTGAAATAAGCCAGTCAGAGAAAGACAAGTATCATATGCTCTCACTTATTTGTAGAATATAATGAACAAAATAAACTGATGAACAAAATGGATCCAGAGATATGGAAATGGGGAACAGACTGACAAACCTCAGAAGGAAGGGGTTTGGGGGGCAGAAAGAGATAAACCAGTGGACACGGACAACAGTATGGTAAAGGCGGAGAGTGGGAGGTGGGAGTGGAGGAAGAGAGTCAATGGGAAAGAAAGGAGGGACAGCCGTAATGCTTTCAACAGTAAAGATGAAAAAAAAAGACAAAAATGAGAGCAAAATATGTTTCTGGTCTTTTTGTTATTGAAATAAATGCATTAATTTATTTCTGCATATAATCTCATTCAAAATTGCATTTACAGGAAAGACTTCAGAATGTGCTATATTGCAGACTTTGCATTAAGGACTATGAGAGCCCAGCTAGTGTGGCTCAGTTAGCTGAGTGTCATACCATGCTCTGAGAGGTCACCCGCTGGTTTGGTTCCTGGTCAGGGCATATGCTGGGGTGCTGGCTCAATCCCCAGTAGGGGGCATGCAGGAGGCAGCCAATTCAATGTTTTTATCTCTCTCTACCTCTTCCTTCCTCTCTCTCTAAAATAAAGAAAATATTAAAACAAAACAAAACAAAAACAAAAAACAACTACAGGAAATGGAGATTAGAATATAGATAAATCATTTCCTCTATTAATATTCTAGTAACTTAACTTCTCAGGACACAAAACAATTTATTAATAGTAAATGAGTAGCATGTATAGTAAAGGTACATAAAAATGTGATAAATGCCTAAGGAAATAGAATAAAACATGTTGTTACACACATGTACATTTTTTTGAATAAAGTTTCTAATATATTAGAAACACACATGTACATTTTTTTGAATAAAATTTCTAATATATTTCTGACTAATAAAAGTATTCCTTTAATATAATTAGTATGAAGGTGGTAAAACATATTAAAATGCAATATTTGGTAGTTTATTTACAAATATTTATCTAAAAATTATTAAGAATTCATTCTTACCAGGTGCTTCTCTAACTGCTTTATAATACTAACTTACATAGTGCTCAAAACAATACTATGAAGTAAAATTATTATCCCTATTGTGCACATGAGGCTAGTGAAATATAAAAAGTGAAACTAATTTCCCCCAAGTTGTGTAAATAACAAGAAAGGGTCACAGAAAAAAGAACACATTTGATAAAAGTGTAATGGGATAGGAAAGAAACTAATTCTATTTTTTTAAACTTTATTAGATTTTCATAAAAAGAAGCAGATAGACTTAAATAAATTACATACGTTTTTCAGTATCTTGCACATATTTGCGCTTTCGCATACCCCTTACTTATGAGTCCATCCAAATTAAGTGACATAAATAACTAATATACCTTTTTTTCTTAGTATCATCATTTTATATGTACACCTTTTCAAAACTGAAATAGAAATAACTTTCCTGGCCAGATTTCTGTTAAAATACATGCTGTTAAAACATATTAAATAAAATTATAAATTTTTTTCACAGGGATATTTATTATAAATCATTATTTTTAAGAGTTTTAAGCCTTTTTGTCCCCTACCGTCATTGACTCTTTAATACTGCCTTAAACAAAGCAGGGCTTTAGTATTCATTTAAAAATGATGGATCACACATTTAGAGAAGATAAATGGCTTCCCCAAGTCATGCAAAACAAAAGAAAACAAACAATAAAAGGACCCCAAAACAAGATTCTTGATATCATATTTAATTCAGAATCTTTTAGACTTAACTCTTCTGGGGAAAATGTGTCTGCTTCAGCCATGGAAGTTACACAATAATGTTTTTCAGAAGGCTGCACAAACATTTGGAAACTGTACCATGTAAGAAGTACGTGCTGGAAGAGGACCAAGGCAAGGTGTATTTTATGGTGAATTATAATTTAGTATTTGAAGAAAACATTATGAACACTAGACTATATAATTTCCCCAGGAAGGAAATAAAATGAAAGAGCTCATAATGTTTGAAGTCTATATAAAAATAACAAAACTATACCAAATACTTTCCCGTTAATTAATTCTGATAAGGTAATTCTTTATACATGATTTATTAAATGTTTATTATTTTGGGAACTTGGCAAAGCACAGTATCAGAAAATAAAGCCAGATACATATATACACACTCATTATCCCTCTGGATGCTATTATATTACACAGAATGTTATAAAAGTGTTAAATCATAACAGATACATGATTGTTCTAGGACTCTGGGTCTTTAAATTTTCTAATATGCTTGTTCATAAATAATTCACCAAGTCGCTTAAACCCAAGATTATATCTTAGATCCAATAGATATAAGTCTCTCTCCTTCCATTTGTAATGAAGAACAGATTAAAGATTTTGCTAGTGAAATGATTGAGATTAATCCAGAAAAGCTAGGACAGACCTTCCCAATAAATAAGCCGGCTTTAAACACTGTTAATCTGATGAAACTAGGGAGAGTTTAATTAAAATTCTGTCTCTCATTTATCTAATATTCAAGGGTAAATTATCTGTTAAAACGGCTTTCTCTTTAACATGATTATATTTTTCTTCTTTGGTGATGACTGAAAAAATTTAAATTGGAATAGACAAATATTGTTCCTTCAACTTTATTTATTATTATTATTATTATTATTATTGCTATAGGAATCAGATCAGTGAGTTTGTAATGAAGACAAGAATTTGCTCAGTGACTGTTGGGTCTCATGTGAGATTGAAGGTAACAATATATATGAGAATGTTATACATTTCAGTGTCTGGGTGACTATTGAATGTTAATAAGTCCTTTAAAAGCCATAAGATTTAGAGTAACAAAATCAACTTGATTACTAGATTCCCAAGTCAGTGATGACAGTGATGACATGCAGGAAGCAGCAAAAAAACAAACAAACAAAAATATTACTACACTTATACTCAAATGCACATTAAGTTCAAAGATGAGATGAGAAACGGAACTATTCCACAAGTAATCCAAGTCTACAAAGATAAAATTCTACTTAAAATAACAAAACTTAGGTTTTTATTAGCTGAACTATCTAGCTGTTAAATACTACACTATCCACTAAACCACTAACAATTTATTTTAATCTCTTATTACAATCATAGAATCTTATCAATAAACAATATTGATTCATAATAACACTTTTCAAATTCGGGAATTCCTAGAATTTTCTGGGGGAAAAAATGTGTGAACTTAGTGTTTATTTACTGTCCACAAAACAGGCATTGTGTGTTGTTTTTTTTTTTTTTGGTGAATTTGGCATTTAAATATGACGCAATCTTCATTAAAGAAAATATTTATACCTAAATATAAATTTACTACAGACCTGTCACAAGTTAGACAAGTAATACAAAATACACTTTTAATCTTTGGGATGGGAGGTTTTCCCATACTCAAGTGCAATTCTTATTCATACTGTAGACACTGATTAATATGTCCGTCCATTATCTCTTCTCTCTGTTACTGAAGAGTATTTTTATCTCTACCGAGTTCAAATGCTTAAGTGAACTTAATTAAAAAAACAAAAAACAAAAAACAATGAGAAGTCTAACAGAAATCCTTCCTTCAACCTGCATGTTGTCTAATTTATATGATCTTCCTCTCCTTCCTTCTCTAGCCAATCTTCTTGACATGTAACTTAAATCCACTTTTCTACTTCTCTTTCTGTTCTCTTTATTTAGCTTATTGTTTTCTTTCTCAATCTACTGCAATCTGGCCTCTTCTTCTACCATACCAGTGAGACTCTGCTATCAAGAGTTTCCAGCCCTGGCCGGTTTGGCTCAGCGGTTGGAGTGTCGGCCTGCGGAACAGAGTCCTGGGTTCGGTTCCCGCTAGGGGCACGTACCAAAAAAAAAGAGTTTCCACTATCCTCCTGATTGACAAACAGGTAGACATTTTTAACTACTGTACAGTAAGTCCTCAGTTAATGACGTTCAAAGGAGCTTTGAAACTTTGACTTCAACATATAACATATAACAACATATAACAAATATATAACAACATATAACAAAGCCAACTTTACAATAGGCTATTTGATATAAATAAGAGTTAAGTTTCTACAGCATATTTCTGGTCATAAAAACATCACTAAACTTCTATCATCAAACACTTCTATCATTAAACATTGAAATAAATGTAAGCTCTATATGCATCCACGCTAGATTAAAAATTAAGCAAGCTGATTCTTTTCAAACCTTCTTATTCCAGTTCAGGATGGTGGGTGGGAAAAGCCCATTCTGCCTGCTCAGGGCACAAGGAGGTGCCCTCTCTGGACAAGGCATCCTTCCATTTCAGGGACACTCACACCCACCCACAGACAATTTAGACACACCAATGAAAACCTAACATGTATATCTTTAGGGTATGGAAGGAAATCAGAGTCCCCTGAAAAAACCCTGCAGACATACGAAGGATGTGCAGACTCCACACAGAAAGTGGTCCATGCAGGGAATCGATTTTTTCCCACCAACATTGTAACTAAACAATATTGAACAAAATGCCGTTATTGGAGAACCTGCTGTACTTTGCTTCAAGCACACGGTTCCCTGTTCATGATACTGAATTGCGTTGACCATGGCAGACACAGGATGATGTTTGTGATCTGCTCTGGCCCTTACTTCTCGGTGTATTTATCAGATTCCTTCTCTTCTGTCCATTCTTTACACTGTCAATATTCTTTTGGTTTGTTCTCATTCTATGGAATTTTACTGGACAAATGTATTCATGCTTGTGGTTTTGACCATACACATAACTAAGTTTAATACAGTCATTTGGATAACATGGAGATACTGCAAATTCCAGAAAATATTCACTGATGTTCATTATAGCATTGATACTAAAAACCCAACAACCGTTTATTTCATCCAGACCATGTTGAAACCAAGCAGCAGTGTTCAGGTTTGTTTTCTAGCAAAATGGAAGAATGAGTTCACAGACCAAGGGTAAGCGACAGGAAAGTTTATCTGAAAGACAACAGACTCTCCGCAGCAGGGACGGGACCCAAGTGGGTTGTCTGTGGGGCTCTGCTGTCTAGGGGTAGATATATACTTTGCTAGCCTCTGATTGGTCCTTTCAAGGAATTCTGCCTTAGCAACATGCACACATTTTAAAGCTTGTGTTTCCCACCTGACTAGGTGCAGCCCTAGGTCATGTATATGGGCCTTGGTGGCTTCCCTTTTTTGATTATTTCAACTTCTCCCAGGATATTAGTGAGGAGAAGGAGAAACACCCTTGGAGAAACCCTATGCTTGCTTTTGGTTTCTTCCCCAAATCCTACCTTGGTTTCTTATAATCCTTTCTAAGGTTACCTAGCTTTCTGCAATAGAAACACACTCTATAGTTTTACAACAGAACTCATTCAGCAATCCCGTTGCCTTGATTGAAACCAGACCTTCTGGATTTTTTGCCATGTAATTCAGCTGTATTCCTTCCAGGAGCTCCTAATTTGCCTTTCCATAAATGGGGGGCTGGGAATTTCTGGCCTTGGGGGCAGAATTTGCCATGCTGATTTTAGTTCTATTTTGAGATCTATAGAGTTCAAATAAACCTCCAGGTATGCCCTGGCTGGTTGGCTCAGCTGTTAGAGCATCAGCCCACAGACAGGAGAGTCCCAGGTTCGGTTCCCACTAAGGGCACGTTGCAGTGGTTGGAGTCCTGTGGGTGGCAACCACTTGATGTAGCTCTCTCACATCCATATTTCTCTCTCTCTTCCTCCCTCTCTCCCTCCAGCTCTATCTGAAGATACATACAAAAATGTCCTTGGATGAGGATAAAAAAAAAAAAAACAAAACTTCCAGATATGTTGTGTACTGGGTTGCCTGCCTGTGAGCTGAGCCCCGAGTCATCACAAATTCCACCCGTGTCTCAACCTCCCCTTTCCATGGTCCCTCCCTCACTGCCAAACCTGCCTCTACCTCTTCAATGTTCTCACTTTCATATATGTACTTCCTTCTAATCTTCACAATTATCCACTCAGCAGATTATGGTCAGTGTTACGTTTGAACAGTGAAGGCTACATTAGAGGATTACCAAACAAGAATGTCTATTAGTATATAGCATTTTCATTACTGTTTTTTTTTTTCTTTATTATTCCACTGAGATTTTTATTTTTCTTTGACCTCAGGAAAAAATGACTTTTAAAAAGTTATTCATTTAGCCCTGGCTTGTTTGGCTCAGCAGTTAGAACATTGGCCCACGGACCAGAGAGTCCTGGGTTCAGTTCCCATTAAGGGCATGTACCTCAGTTGCGGTTAGTCCCCGCCCCAGTTGGGGTTATGTGGGTGAAAGCCAATTTGTCTTTCTCACATTAATGTTTCTCTCTCTCTCCCTCCCTCCGTCTCTCCCTCCTGCTCTATGTGACGAAAAATGCAAAAATGTCCTTAGGTCAGGATTAAAAAAAAAGTTATTCATTTATTATTTATCTTATAATTGGTAGTTGCCCTACCACACCATCAAACTATTACTTTTTGAGAAATTTGTTAAACACCTCTGTGTAATTTACATCTACCTATCATCCATCTATCTATCTATCTATCATCTATCTATCTATCTATCTATCTATCATCTATCTGAGTTTCAGTGAGACCTTGATTAGCAGGCTCACTTCTTCATTTTCAAATTGTAATGTGCACCAACTATCCTTTAGTCAAATCATTAGTTAGTCTAATGTGTTTTGTGTAAACAATCTGCCAAAAACTGAAAGATGTCTTAGAATGTCTTTCCACTGCTACTGTGTTTATTACCTAAAGTATCTCCAAGAACAATCACAGTATATATTTTAAAATAGTTTTACTGGGATTAAATTCATATGACATAAAATTTACCATTTTCAAGTGAGCAATTCTGTGGCATTTAGTACATTCACAATATTGTGCAACTGCTGCCTCTGTCTAGTACCTAAATGCTTTCACCGCATCACAAGGAAGCCACGTGCCCTGGAGCAGTTACTCCCCATTTTTCCACAAGAACCCAGCCTGTAAGGAACACCAATCTGTTTTCTGTCTCTCTGGCTTTCTCTATTATGAATGATTCATGTAAATGGAACCATACAGGATGTGACCTTTGTCTGACATTTTTCTCTTAAATGGATGTTTTTGAGGTTCATCTACATTATAGCATGTGTCAGTACTTAATTCATTTTATAGCTGAAAAATATTCCACTAAATGCGTACACCATAGCTGGTTTATCCATGCATTTGGCGTCAGACATTTGGATTGTTTTTATTATTACATACTGTGAATAATGATGTGATGAATATGTGTGTAGGTGTGTTTGTTTGAGGACCAGTTTTCAATTATTTTGGATATATGCTTAAAACTGAAAATGACTGAATCATATGTTAATCCTATGTTTAACTTTTTGAAAAACTACCAAACTGTTTTTCATAGCTGATGAATCATTTTTCATTCCCATCAGTGATATGTATAGGTGCCAATTTCTTCTCCTCCTCACCAACAGTTATTATTTTCCATTTTATAAAGAATTATTATAGCTATCCTATTGAGTTGAAGTGGTACATCATTGTAGATTTGATTTGTATTGTTGTGATGGCTAATGCTGTTGAACATCTTTAAAAAAAATTTTTTTTTGTCCTCACCCAAAGACATTTTTTTTGCATTTATCTTTAGATAGAGCGGGAAGGAGAGAGGGAGGAAGAAAGAGAGAGAAACAACGGGGGAGTGAGACACATTCAGTGGTTGCGACCCACACCATCCCACTGGGGCCAGGGACAAACTGCAACCGAAATGTTCCCTTAAGTGGGAGCTGAACCCGGGACTCTGGTCCACAGCCTGATGCTCTGACCTCTGAGCCAAACCGACCAGGGCTGTTGAACATCTTTTCATGTGCTCATTGTCCAATGGTATATTTTCCTTGGGGAATTGTCTAACCAAGACTTTTTCCAATCTTTAAAATTGTGTTGTTTGTCTGTTTGTTGAATCATAGGAGTTTTATATAACCTAGTTAAATACACTCTTAGCAGAATTATAATTTAAAATTAGTTCTCCCATTTCACAGATTTTTTTTTAACTTTCTTGATAATTTCCTTTTGTTATTGGAGAATTGTGTGGATTGCCCTTCTCCATTGCTGGTGGAAGTGGGGCTCTTGGGGAGCCACTGGAGTAAGCATTTCTGGAGGCCCTCATGGGAGGATGAGATGTGGTCAAAGCTTTATTTGCATGATGTTATATCCCTCAATTTGCAAAGTCCAATTTTCTTAAACCGGTCCTGGAAAACATGCAGTTGGGGGTTCAGCAGAGCTAGAAGCAAAGCCAGTGCCCAAAGTTTGCATTCCATGGTGGCGTTGAGTCTGGTGTAGCATCAAGCTGCTTCCAGTCCATTAATCTATTGTGTGGAGTCCGCATGGCCAT
Organism: Molossus molossus; assembly: GCF_014108415.1. Classification (NCBI taxonomy): domain Eukaryota; kingdom Metazoa; phylum Chordata; class Mammalia; order Chiroptera; family Molossidae; genus Molossus; species Molossus molossus. Next base: position 23,170,827 of record NW_023425344.1, read on the forward strand.
GGGCCACGTGGGCTAATGCCGGGGAGTACTCCCCCTGCAACAAGAGAGCCAGGAGCAAGCAAGAGACCAAAAAGGGGTGAAGCTACTTTGTTCAGGAGCTTAAATGTCTCAGATTCTGCATCCTTGCAGTGGCCATGCCTACTCCGACCAGTTACCTGTTTCCAGGTGTGATTGATAGGCAAGTGCCTTCCTATATCACCCAGACCTTACTAGGCATGCATCTATTGTCCAGTCCCTTCCCCCAGAGATCTTTGGGGAACAGACTGAAAGAATGTTAAACTGTAACTTTCTGGTAAAGTTTTATAAATGGCATGCCTGTATTATCTAGCCTTCCCTTTGTTCCATTCCTGTTATTAATTAATAGTCAGGTTATTGCAATAGTATCACATTGTCACTTTGTTAAAGCCATTTATTAGTTCTAGTAGTTGTGTTTGTGTGTTCTTGTTTTTTTTTTTCAGATTGCTTTGCTAATTGGGAGCCCCTTGCAATTCCATATGAATTTGAGGATCAACCAGTGTTGTGTCCCCAAAAAATGCACTCAATTAGCTGGGATTATGTAGAAATGCAGATATTATTTTAGTAGGCATATTGTGGAGCCAGAGATTATACATTTCTAACAAGTTCCTAGATGGTGCTGTTCCTTTTTCATATTTAGAGTAGGAATTCCTGCAAAGCAGAGCCTGCAGCAATGATTAAAGTGCCAACACATTACTTGTGAGCTCTAAGCCGTGGGGAGTTTGAGTGAGAAATAGTGAAAAATGAAGAAAGCCAGAAAAGAAAACCAGTGAGATCAGATTCTTTGCTACATTCACTGCAGGGAGTTAAAAGAGTCAACAAATTGCTCTGAACTGTATTCACAAGGCAACAGCTTTTCCATGAAAGGCTGCAAGAAGGAAATTAATTTTAAGAGAGAGAAAGCTGGAGGAATGATCTTCAAAGCTGGTCAATTCTCACTCTATAGTCAGTTGTCTCATTCATGTTTTTGAGTATTATCACCCAACCCCTTAGTGGCCGCAGAAATTCTGATCCTTTACCTTATGATAAGATATTTCAGTCAAGCCCAGAAGTGGAAGGGACCATGTACAGCAGGTAAGGTGTTGATTAAGAAAAAGGAAAAGAATTGATGTCCAAGAAGGCACCCGAGTTTGTACCCGTGCACACCCCATCAAATAAGTTATTTTTCTCCTAAGCTTTATTTTCCTCCGTAATGTGTCACCATGTGATGAGATAGATAGATGATAGATTAGAGAGAGACCCAGATAGATACACAGAGCTTGTTTGCTATTGGTTGTTCTCTTTCATCATCACGATGCATGGTACTTGAGATCAAAGGCTGTCTGTGTCATCTAGCCCCAGAATAATGCTCAACACATAATAAGTTGCTAAATAACTTTCTGGCAAATAAATACACATGTTTATAATTTTTCAAAGTGTTATATGAAGAGATTTAGTCTAAAACTGTACAATTAAAATGACCTTTTAAAAATCTTCATGTATAATGTTCCCCTGTGGAGCACATCATGCCAGTTTTTCCAATCAGGGAGTTAAATGGAAATCGGGCTTATGAAAGCATTGGGATTAACATTTCATGAGCTACTGCAATTTAACTCACCAAAGCCAAAAATTAGCTAGGTTTGTATTTTAGGCAATTTGCAGTCAATGACTAGGCTTTTCAGAAACTAAAACCTCCCAGGTTAACAGAACGTATAAAATTTTGAAAGAAATGAACACATATATTTTACTGAATTTTGATTATATTTTTCTGTGATTTAAAAAGTAATTTTTTTAAAAAATATGTTTTACTGATTTTTTTAGAGAGAAAGAGAGGGAGAGAAAAATAGAAACATCAATGTGATAGCTAAACATGATTGACTGCCTCTTGCACGCCCCCTACTGGGGCTCAGCCTGCAACCTGAGCAGGTGCTCCGACGGAGAATCAAACCAGGACCTCTCAGTCCATAGGATGATGCCCAGTCCACTGAGCGACACCAGCCTGGCTAAGAAGTAATTTCGATCATTTTCAGTGTTGTCCCTGTCAGCACAGGTAGCTAGTTAGTTAAGGAAGGGAGCCAATGGAATTGGACATGAAGCCTGACTCACTAGGAAGACACGTCTTCACAGGCTCCCTAAGGGACACCTGCATCCTCTCCAAGGGGACTTAATCCCTAAGTGGTAAGGAAGAACTGGCTACTACTTATTAGCTAGCATTACTGAGAAAGGAATTTAAAACAGCTGGAGAAATTCCTCTGCTAGGGTGCACGCACAGTAGAAGCCAAAGTGGCACAGGGGGTGGTCAGTGCATGTGCAATGGAAACCAGACGAGGAGGCAACACTTTGCAGCAGGTGGAGTAGGAGCCAAGATGGTGACCATAAAGGACAGGTGTCTAGTCTGGAAAACCCAGGGACAAGACCGGATTGGATAGGGGGCCAACCCAGTACAGTCTGTGACGGATTGGGGAAGAGATGGTTAGTCTGCAAGAATGCCTGCTCTCTCCTCAGCCCCAGACAATATACTCAAAGCATAACCACGGCCCATGTCTGCAGCAGCACTCATTCATTCATTCACTCATTCATCGCTCGCTCTCTGCGGGGGCCACGCGGGCCTGCCAGCCACGCGGGCCAAGCACAGCGCGGTTGTGGCTCCAGGGCAGCCTTGTGGCGGATGTGCAGATGGGAACATGAGACAGAGAAGTTCTGCATCTCTGGGTCCCGATCCTCCGGGGCTTGGTGAAGACGAGTGCGGACTTTTGGCCTCAGAGACTGGACTTATTTCTTAGTGAGACAGAGCTGAGCCATCTGGTTGTGGATGAGACACCAGGCACCTGGGGACAGTTTATTATTGCTCCACTAAATCTTACCGTTATTGTCTTATTCCCCTGTGCATGGGTCCCCAAAATACTTTTCTCCTGACTCTGTGGAAGAATTCTATCTCCACTGGCAACATCACTATAGAGATTACTGTTATTACTGTATTTGTATATAAATTTACACAAATGGAAATATTTTCATTCATTTAAGATTTAAGTTAATATCAAGCTACAAACCTTTCCTTACAGGGGAGAAGGAAGAGAATTTTAAGGTATTTATTTGGCACTTTAAAGCACCCTGTTTTGACTTTATAAAACAGTATTTATTAGTATACTGGATATCGTAGTTTTATAATAACACCTCTATGAATCTCCTTTCATTTTGATTAATAGCCTATTTAAGTAATTATTTCATTCACACATTTTCTATTTCTCAGTAGTGACAGAAAAGTCAATTCAACTTTGTTCCGTTTTCGATTTTTATGCTTATATATTCTTTTTATCAAGTTCAATATGTGATTTATTTTGTCAATATTCTAGAATACATGATTAAGTCACAGATCATATTTCTACATTTTATACTCCTCATAGTAACAAATATAATTATTCATTTACTCACTTATTCTTTTATTCATCATTTATTAACTGATTACCATATAAATATTACTGTATAAATCACTTCTGGGCAGAATGAAAACATTTTATTCCCTTATACCTAAACAAGAGATTATTTGACATTTAATAAGTACTGTAATATTGAAAGATGAGTGTTTATTACTACCAAATAACATAGCTGTTTCAAAAAGTAAAATATTTGTAATGAAAATTCTTCTAGCTTGCTAAGGAACTTCTATTTAAAAATAACTATACTTAGTTTCATTTAATATGGTATACGTAATCTATAGCCATAAAATAGTCTAATTTAATAGTTTTCTCAGTTTTTCATTAATCTACATGAAAATATTACATATTTTAGTTCTAGATTGTTCCATTTGAATGTTTTAATGGTTTCTATCTCTCTGCTGAGATTTCTTATGTCTATTTTTTCTCTCTCCTCATTAAGCATAGTTATAATAGCTGCTTTAAAATATTTTTCTGCCAATATCAACATCTGGGTCATCTTCGGTTTTCTCCCCGTTGATTGGCTTTTCTTGAATAGGTTACATATTCTTGATTTTTAATGTACTGAGTACTTTTGCCTAATAACTTAAACATTTGGATGTTGTATAGTAGCTTCTATTGTATTCCTTGGAAGTGTCAATCATTTTGTCTAAAAGAAGACAATGGATGTGATTAGGCTGACACTGCTTATTCTCTTTTTTGACTGACATCTCTAACCTCAGTTTAGTTTTTAAAACTTTCTCTGGTATCTGTCTCACACAGACATAGCTCAGAGACAACCAGATTTGGTCAGAGTGTATGCGCAGACCTGGGCTCCATGTCTTAGCTCTCAGATGGTCATGATCCCCACCTACTTTCCTACGTTTATATAATGCTAATTATATCAGAAATGCGGCCATCTCGTTTCTGCCAACTGCTTAGTTTTTGTTCAGTCGCCAGTGCTTCCAAGAAACAGTTTTATAAGTTGTTCAGAGTTTATAATAGTTACCTACAGAAAGTTTGATCTGGTAGGAATTTAACCCATTACCCTGAAAGCAGAATCTATAGCTAGAACATTTTAGAAAAAAATTCAATAAATTCTAGAAAGTCCCAAACAAAACAAAAAAAGAAAGACAGGAAAGCTTCATATTAGAGGGGCATAGTGCACCCGTTGAGATAGAATGCAACTATTAGTAATAAATTAAAGGAGCAGTTTTTAACCTTCCTAATGCTGAAACCCTGTAATATAGTTCCTCATGTTGCGGTGATCTTCATGTTGTGGTGACCCTCAACCATAAAATTATTTTTGTTGCTACTTCATAACTGTAATTTTGCTACTGTTATGTCTTAGGCGACCCCTGTGAAAGGGTCATTGGACCCACAAAGGGGTCACGACCCACAGGTTGAGAACTGCTGAATTAAAGAAACATGAAGAGAACATATAAGAATATATCACAATAGAGAGGGACATACTATATGAAGAAAGAAAGAGGATGTTGATCATCATATTTTAAGTAAAAGTCTGACATTTAAAAATGTCAAATGCATTTTAAAATTTAAGATTTTGAATGCTAAATCCTTTTGTGTTCTTTTAAGTTCACTTGACTTTTGTTTTGGGACATGGGTTAGTCGCTCAGCAGCAAGGTTAGTCGCTCCTAACAACGCTTACTTTGTATCCTTGAATGGTAATGAGACCAGAGTTTTGCCACCCTGATGCTGCTTTTATGGGATATTAATCTTAAGCTGTTTATTAAGAAACAAAAGACGCAGAAAGAACTTTTGACTTCCCCCACTTTCTTGCCCCAAAGATTCAGACAGAGAAATCTGTTTGAAGAAAGAGATTTTAGGATGTTCACTTTAGCTCAATTTGAGTTAAGTGTGGTGAATAAGGGCTTCAGCCCGGAGCCTGTTAGGTAGATAACCGCGTGTCCCTTTGCTTCTGAGTCTCCTGAGCAAGGATCTCCCTGCCTGTGTGTTCTCCTCCTCAGCCACCTGTACATCTCCCATTCTCACTTCTGAAATCTAATACTCCATTCTTCACCTTTCTCCTTTGTCCAAAATGTCTTACATACTCAGTGGTGCCTCTCTGGAATATTCATGGATTCATCACATCTCTGTGAATTCTCCATGCTCATGTATTAAACTTTGGATTTCTCCTGTTACTCTGTCTCTGTTAATATGGTTATTAGCCCAGCCTTGAGTAACTCATAGGAAGGGAGGAAAAGAATCAATACGTTTGTCAGCACCCACGATGGGCACGGTGAGAGGACTCCTTAGGGTGGGCTAATTTCACGTCCGCTAATGAAGTACACTGTGTGATGGTCCACGTACTTAGCACAAGTGGGAACCGAGGCTCTTTCTACGCAATGAGCTCCGATGTTTATTCTTTCTCTTTTCTGGTGTATCCTTTCAACATTTCCTTCCTGGCCTTGGGCATGCTGATGAAGACCCACGTGGAGTCTAGCAAGATCTCCTGAGCTCGCTCATTGTGGGGATCGCCACTCCACGCCCTCTTCTCACATTCACAGGGGTCTACGCTGGGAACTCTGAATGTCTGGCCACCTGAAAATCTCACAACTATCTCTTCAGTTCCAGGAGAATTCTGAGTTCTCTTTGGATTCTCCCTCCCAGCTCCACGACCTGGAAAATCTCTCCAGGCAGGAAAGAAAAAATTTTAGAGCTCACTTTGCTTATTTTTTATTCGTTCATGGGTACTGTCCTGTGTTGCCTCTTATCCAAGTCCGAATCTACTTTCTTAAAATATATTTTGTCTATTTGAGATATATTAAGGCAGGAGATTAAATCCTGTCCATATTTCTTTACTATGGCTTAAAAAGAATGACTGCAGCAGCGATCACCTTTAAATGTGTAGTGGAATAGATATTGAAAGTCACTTCAGGACAATGGTTTACTCAAGTTCATCTGTTACTTCATTTTCCATTAATTAAAAGTAGAATAGTATACATACTAAAAAAGCTGATTCCTTTAAGGGGGCCTCATGTACCTATCAGATATGGAGGGAATTTTTACTGCAATTTGTGTGAAAGGTATCGTTGGTAACTCAGATCTTTAGGAGAGAGGCTGCCAATGCCCTGGAGCAGCCCTATGGTTTGATAATACTCTGAATCAAACTGTTCTCTAATTTTGGTAGAAAATGTGCAGACACAGCAAGGGCCTGTTACATTTATTATATTAGCTGAGTTGTCAGTGGAGACATTTTACTCTAGCCTATTTATTACAACAGTAGCTGGCTAACCTCTCTCCCAAAATTCCAAGTGCATCCTTCTAAATGTTTATCCAATCTTTGGGCAAGGCTTGGTATACTTCTTTTTTTTTAATATATCCTCACTCAAGGACACTTTTCTATTGTTTGTTTGGATAGAGTGGGAGCGAGAGAGAAGAAGAGAGATAGAGAAACATCGCCGTGAAAGGAACACATCGAGTGGCTGCCTCCCGCACAGCCCTGACTCAACCAGGGCCGGGGACAAACTGCAACCGAGCTCCATGCCCTTAGAGGGAACCGAACCTGGGTCTCTCTGGACTGCAGGCCGATGCTCTACCACTGAGCCAAACTGGCCAGGGCAAGACTTGGTATACTTTCAGGTAGCCACCAAATGCTATTTCTTTTTTCTCTCCTCTCCTCTCCTCTCCTCTCCTCTCCTCTCCTCTCCTCTCCTCTCCTCTCCTCTCCTCTCCTCTCCTCTCCTCTCCTCTCCTCTCCTCCCTTCCCCTCTCCTCCCTTCCCCTCTCCTCCCCTCCCCTCCCCTCCCCTCCCCTCCCCTCCCCTCCCCTCCCCTCCTCCCTCCCTCCCCTCCCTCCCTCCCTCCCTCCCTCCCTCCCTCCCTCCCTCCCTCCCTCCCTTCCTTCCTTCCTTCCTTCCTTCCTTCCTTCCTTCCTTCCTTCCTTCCTTCCTTCCTTCCTTCCTTCCTTCCTTCACCACAGACAGTCAGAGCACCAGGTAGTCTCCCTATTGGGCAAGATGGTGGCAGGTAGGAAGTTCTTAACATTGAGTCCTCCAAAAGCTAGAAAGATGAATGGATAAGGTCCCAAGTGTGCCAAAAGCTAGCAAAAACAAACAAACAAACAAACAAACAAACAAACAAACAAACGCCACCTTTTCCCTCCCTAACCCTGTAAGAATGGCAGGCTTGAGCAGGAAGAGGATGGCCTTTGAGACGGAAGTCCACCATTCGCCCAGGTTGTGCCACATCTGACTAAAACTTCTTTCATTTTGCACTAGCACCTGTCTCGTGAGTTTGATTTTCCTCGCAGCAAGCTGCCGAATCTCTAATTTTTTAGTTTTGACAACATGAACTTCAGCAAGTCTCAGAGGACCCTGGCTGGGGTCTCAGCTGCGTGTGCCAGGCCAACTCCGGAGAGTGGGACTGGGCGATCCCAGCAGTTCTGAGAGCTGTCTTGGGAAATTCCTCTTCACTCATTCTCAGGGATTCAGAAGCCCAAAATGCTTGGCTGGTGAAAGGAAATGGGTTTTGGGGAGCAGACAAACCCCAAGACTGGGAAAGTCAAACCAGCACGCACATCAGGGGTCTTCTACCCCTGTCTCTTGGGCTTTGGGCCATTTAGGCTTTCTACCACTTGGGTCTTGTTAGGACCATTGCTGGTACTGGTTGGCAGGTGATCCTTGTTGCTTGGGCTTTGTGCCACTTGGGCTTCATGCCCCCTGGGTCCAGTTAGGTCTGTTTGTGGTACTGGTCATCAGGAGATAAGACGCGCAGGCTTCCTTGGGAGCACTCATTTGAAATAACGGAGTTATGTATCCGAGGTTTGTTTATATGTTTCCACTTTGTCTGGGGTCTTGCCATGATTGTGGTTTTGGGTTTGCACTTTCATGCTATCAGGGGTTGTTCTGTTTCGAATGCTGAAGGGAGCCCACTGGGCCTAAGTTAGGAGATTGGTCCATACATAGCTATGATCCAACGACTAATAAGGAATTATTTGTAACACTGCTTGGTTTATGTATACCTAAGACTATGGGGATAAATGGCTCCTAAATGGTTTCCTAAATTACTGTACCATCATACAGTTGGAATTGTTTTGCCAATGGTCAGAAAAGAAGAGAGGAAGAGAGAGAAGGAGAAAAGAAAGAAGGAAGGAAGGAAGGAAGGAAGGAAGGAAGGAAGGAAGGAAGGAAGGAAGGAAGGAAGGAAGGAAATGACAGTCCATGATTGTTTTAAATGCTGTAAGGAAGGCCAAACCTAGGGATTATTTCTTTGAATAAAAGTTTTGCTACCTCAGTTGTCTCTGTGTTCTGGTGGGGTATGTATGCCTTGACCCATCCAGAAAAAATAAAAATTTAATCTCCATTCATAGGCTCATTCCTCATCTTGTTCTGTTCCATCTACAAATAAGCATTATAAAATATGCGAATATATTTTATTTTTAACATATTTTCAGAACCTGGGAGAAAAAAATTACCATATTATTATTATTTTTAATCCCCTGAGCTTCTTTGAAGTGACCCTGCCAACACCTCTCAGGGTCTCAGCACTTCAAGTTGTTTCTGGGTCTGTTGCCAAAGGAAGCACTGGAGGGATTTGTACTGCAACTTCTTTAAAAAACTATATATACAGAACATTTTAGAAATCAGGTATAACTTGGAGCAATTCAAATCATTGTGTCACTTGTAAAGAAAAAGCTTTGTGTTCCTCTGTCATTATACTTTGTCTTAGGGCTGATAATTGGTAAAGTTTGACATTCAACGGACTAGTGAACCTCCAAGATGGGATGTCAGTGGACATCACAGCCAGACAGTAACAAGTCCTGCAGGTTTTCAGTCAAGGGTTGCAGATGCTCATGGACACATGACATGAAATCTGAAGCATGAGAAGAAATGAAATAAATGTTTGCCAAGGCATATCATCAAAAAACAATTCCCAAATCTACTTTTTTCTCTATATAAATTGTGTTTTTATATTCATTATTTTTATTTGTATATATTTGCATGTATAGCCTTCTTATATACACATATATGCTCAGTTCTTATTTCATAAAGCAATTAGTTTTGGGATTTTAACAATAAATTATGATATATCTCAATGGGATTGTTTGAGATATAACTATCAGGAACCCAAATTATCAATATTTAGAGACTTTCCTGATGATGTCATAACCTATATGGGAAGAAATCAGAAAACTCTGAATCCTTTTTAATGACCCGGCACCTAATGTTATATTCTTTTTGCATGTATAGGTTGCATGCAAAGTTTCTTTACACTAGAGTCTGATATTTCCACTTTATTTCATTACTTGTATAATTCTCTGAAATGTATATCTATCAAAAGGACACAATCTAAATTAATGTGCAAATTGGTAATCGGGCAAAACAGCTCTCTCTGGAGAAAAATATTTAAAATTAATTAATGACCTAAAGTATTAAAACGATTGAAAACTAGAAACATGCCAAAATTGAAAACTTTTACAAAGGAGCAAAGTCAGAACTAAAATAAATGTGATATCTTAGCAATATAGACTATTGCTTATAGATTTTAAACTCTATTGTAAATGTAACAATTATAGCCTAAATAATATAGGAAAAATTTATACAAGCATTAATTCAGGTTGAATATCCTATAACATCTGTAGAGAATTTGGTAGTATGATGATTAGGCATGGAAAAAAAAAAAGTAGATAATTTTCCAGAATGACTTAAAAAAATGTTGAAGAAGCAAGTAAAAAAATTATATTATATTGGTAGACTATCAACTTATCCACCGTCCTGACTTTCATTGGGCCAAATCTTTCATAGAATTCTACCACAAGTATCTGGTGAGCACTCTGGGATTCAGGGCAGTCACTTGTTTAATTTTTTTTTGGGGGGGGGGGGCCACATATTCCCCTGATCAACAAGGTTTTGATGATCATTTAGAGCCTTTAAGTCTATGGCTTGACAAATTATCTCCTCTCCTGGGAGAAAGCATGAAAAAAAAAATGTAGCTTATATCACCGTATTTTGTATAGAAGCATTGGATTTTTAGGAATTTGGAGAGGGCAAAAGACAACCAAATATATCTCAAAATATTTTTGTCTCTAAGATTTGAAACAATTACTGAATATCTCTGGGGTCTTCCTAGTCTATTAAGCGAGGTTCATAATGTCACTCACAATGGGAATTTATGAAGATTCAAGAAATATTTCAAGTGTCTCTAATTGGTTCTCCAATGCTATAACTAGTATTTTTGTTGATTGCAGTTCATTATCTTAATTATATCCAATTTTATTTAAAGTTTGGATGAAGACAAAGCATGAAGAAAATGTTTAGTGCAACTTCAGTTATAAAAGATAGTAATAACAATTAAAATTTTCAGATTGTTTTTATTTGATATGTTTGTGTAAATGTTAAGGTTTACACATTTCATAGACTATGTCGTGTTTGATAATTTATTCAGTCCTCACATGATAAAACTAACATAAAACATTGTATTTTAAAGTATAATTAATATAGTAAGTATAAATATCATTAAATTTCCTATTTCTAAATCCAAATTTGAAAGTGAAGGGCACCTAGTCTTAATTTTACATACAGTGAAACTATAGCTCTCAAATCTACCCTGGATATATCTGAAAATTAAAATAGGTTTTCAATTTTTTAATACTTTGGAACTCATGTGAGTCTTCATGAGAATGAGGGAAATATTGTGAATTGATTGTTAAATATAAGTATCATTTTTCTTAAGGTAACTTATGAAGTTTATAATATAAAATACGAACATAACCAAATCCATAGTTGATTGAATAATCCTTGGTAAAATTAATATAATTTTCTCTACCAGGGAAAATTGAAGGAAAACAAAAGTTAATACAAATGACCTTTGATTTAAAATGTCAGAATAGTTCTCTACTGGATGCAAAGGAAGACACTGAAGTCAATGGCTGAACCAACAGCCCAGCATGGAAAGCAAACAGACTGAGTTCCTGGGACCAGCTCTAGGTTTCACACTAGCTCCTGCAGAATGCCCCGGCACGCCATGGACATTTGAAACCGAAAGTTGCTGTTAAGTGTTGTAAGATCTGGAGGCAGCCTACTTGGGTACCAATCCCAGCCTTTTCACTTATCACTGGAGTAATTCTGGGAAAGTTCTATGGCTGTTCTGTGCCTCGCTTTCCTTTTTGTAAGATGAGGATAATAGTGCCGTGAAAACAAAGCTATTTATACTTAAAAAAAAAAACTTAAAGCAGTATTTATGGAAAGACAGTATTTAGTACATAGTAAATCTTCAATATATATTTTAGTAATAGTTTTACAGTATTATTATTATTATTTCATATTATCACCTTCTTCTGATCTCCTGTGCCCAGAAAATACCTATCATTTCAAAATTAAATTCCTCTAATTGTATTGAGAGTATTTTTACTGCTAAAAAAATGTTAAGTGCAAGTTCTACAGGGAAGCAGAGTTGTTTTTACTGATGACTTTATAGCTCTGAACTTGCTTTCTAGACACACAGGAGTGTGAGCCTTAACCTATGAATCAAAGCGTAAAATCAGCCTATCTATTCAGTCTTTTGTTCTGAGTGATATGAAAGGATCAATCAGGTAGAGGAATGATTAAAGCTGAGTTTCTTTCTGTACCTTTACCTAGAGGCTGAATCAATGAGCATCCCTAGTTAATAATAAGAACTGATAAGTGAATAAGTAATTACATAGCTTTTTGAAGGAAGTTATGTCTTAGCCTAGAGGTAGTTGTCGGTCAATTATTGAGAGCTGGATTCTTGCACATGAATATTTTTGAAGCATATCTTTAATACTCAAAATATAATGCAACTTGTTTCATTTACATTTGAATGAACATAAAACTGCCTCCTTTTTTCGCCTTCATACTGATAGTGTATAAAAAGTCTTAAAGAAGGGCTAGGAGGCCAGAGCTTATAGAATTTATAAAAGAAAATAACCCAAAATATTACCACATCAATCAGGTAAAGAAATGAATTCTACTTCCAAAAACTTCTTTTGTTTCCCAGGTGTGTGACTGGTTTTTAACATGAGCCCAGTGAAATTTTTACTGAAATCAAAAGCAAATGCGATTCATCTCTGCAGGAAAATATCAGGCATGTTATGGAACATGGGAAAGGTTAAAATGTCTGGCAATAGTTATACAGAGTTCTTTTTCTCCTGTCCACATTCATCCATTACAAATTGATCCATTAATATGTTTTGTGTGTTATCCCAATGAACAATAGTGACCCATGCTACAAATGGAAAATTTTTTTCATGTATCATATGTTACAAATGGTAATTTTAAATCTGAGAAATGGCTGCTCATCATGCGGAACACAAAAGAATGCTTTGAGATCTTGGATATCATTTTGGTGCCATATACTATTTTTCCTGATCCAAAGCATTTAAAGATTCTATTAATATTTTAGGCCAGATTATTCTAACATGTTTCAATTGTGTAGATTACATAAGACTTCATTGTGGCAAAATGTAATGGATACCAAAGACATAGCAAAAATAATTAAGCATGTTCCACTTCAGGAAACATACTCCCTGCTGGTTTATGGCAAGACATGGCATTGGAAACTAATTGGGATTGAAATAAAGTCTTTCTTTTTTATCCTCACCCTAGGACATTTTTCCATTTTTTATTCAGATAGAGTGGAAGGGAGAGAGAGGGAGAGAGAGAGAGAGAAACATCAATGAGAAAGAGACACATCGAGTGGCTGCCACCCACATGACCCAACCAGGGCTGGGACAAACTGCAACTGAGGCACGTGCCCTTAGTGGGAACCGAACCCAGGTCTCCCTGGGACACAGGCTGATGCTCTAACCTCTGAGCCAAACCGGCCAGGGCTTGAAATAAAGTCTTTAGTATCTGTGAATTTCTTACAGCTTTCTTAGTCATGATTATGATTAATATTTAAATCATATATGACTTGCAATTAGATATTCCAATAGCATTTTATTGACTAAAGCTTTTTTTTTTTTTGAGAAAGTGAATACTGAAGTTTTTTTAAAAAAGATTCCAAAAGAAACGTATTAGATATTATGAACGTAAAACCACAGAAAAATTAAGCATGGTATTTTAAATGTTTAGTCTGATCTTCATTTTCCCAAGAAGAGCTATTCTCTTGGACTTGGGAGTTAGCATATGTAGTATCTCAGTGAAATGAAAAACAAAGATGTAAGGCTGAGGGCTTAGGCCTGTGGATATTAGTTTTATCCATGAAAGAATATGTCATATGAACTAAGAGAAGAAAAGAACACGGAATAAATGTATCAGATGGTCTCCACAATGCATGGGCAGAGCAAAGATGCGTTATAAAGTGTGCTGATTTGGAGACAAAAGAGATAATAGGAAATGGGTATAGAAGGAAGCCAAGAGAAGAAAATTTGAAACCTTATTTGGGGTACAGGAGGAGTATGTGATTAGAAAGAGATCAATGGTGTCAAATACCTCAAAGTTAGAAGCAGGATGTCCACAGAGAGCAAATTAGAGTCAGCAATGAAGCACTTGGGGTGATATCGATGTATCGGTGTAGGTTTATCAATTTCAACAAATGTACTGCTCTGGTGGGAATGTTGGAAATGGAGAAGGCGAAGCATGCAAGAGAGCAGAGGCTCTATGGGAAATCTCTGAACCTTCTGCTCAATGTTGCTATGAAACTGAATCTACTCTATTACAGGCATCAACGTAAGGCATTGACTATGGGCTCAATGTAGGGATGGTCACCAGCAACCTGTTTCAGTAAAACCTTGTGGAAGAGAGTCCACTTAGAGTTGGCTTAGGCTAGAAGGGGGAAAAGTAAACTGAAAATATGGTAGATAAACAAATCTTTTAAGAAACATTTCCGTGAGATATACATAGTTTGGCAGTGTTACCAAGCACATAACTGGTTATGTTCAAGGTGTTTTACAATTATGTGTATTTCTTTTGACTGTGACACTAAATTGAAGATTATTTATTTTTTAAAATAACAGTGAGCATGTAAGTTGGTGTAAAAATATTAATAATAGCAAATATTTAAGAGCACTTACTGTTGCCAGATACTTCTCAAATCAATAGGCCCTCCTATCAGCACTATTTTTAGTAGTCATTGTTTTCCTGAGGAGGAAACAGAAATATTAAACTGGAGTTGCCAGTGTTTATGGCAGAGTTGCTAGTAGACATAGTTTAGGATCTGAGATGAGCACACAAATAAGAAGAGATGTTGGATGGAGGGTCCATGTATTGGATCCGAGGGGTTCAGAAAAGTCAGAATGAGATGATGTTCAGAATACATCTGACCCATTGCTGAGGGACAGAGACTAAAGAACACATCTCAAAGTTTGCACCATAAAGTAAGTTACAGGTGACAGAGCCAAACAAGGAGAAAGGATTCCAAAACGAGCAATACGAATATGGTAACACTCATACTGCAACAGGAACAAAAATATCCAGATAAAAAAGGATGTAGTTTAAAAGAAGATGCAAGAATTGAAAGCAGTGTGTCCAAGTTTAAAAATGGGATGATTCTTTTTTTTTTAATGTTCCTAATCAGCATTTACCTGACTGAGCCAGGTTTTTTAAGGGTCAGGAGTCGGGATAGATTAGACTGGAAAATATGAAGCAGAAATATATCAGTGATATAAGAAAGCAACAAAGTGTTATAAAGCTTAAAAACAGTGAAGCAGTACATAAAGGATGAAAAAAGTTTTTAAAGAAAAAATACCAGTTAAGATGGGCCTTAAAAGATGGATAGAGATTTCATTACTAGTGATTAGAAGGAAGTATACTGTAGACAGATAAGGCATCCTTAATATCTCATTCATTCATTTATTCATTCATGCAATATATACTTATTGACTTATAACATGTATAGCACTTTAAGGTATTGTAAACTAGATCATAAAAGAATAATGAAATACCAACATAATTTACCGTTATTACATGAAAGCCAATGTTTTATATCAGTTATTCAAATGATCATTACATTTTTAAAAATCAAATCTTAGAAAAGATAGTGTGATAAAATATACAGCATAATTTACACTGAGTAACATGGAATATTGTGTGTGTATATATAATATATATATAGCATGCATATTAGACATATGTAGTCTATAATGGAGTTAATATATTTAAAATGTGTATGTATTTTAATATTCTTTTAATGTATCTACTTCTATAAGAAATATTTTTATCTTTCCTGGCCTATGCTTTTATATTTATAAATATAATTAAATATGTAGCATAATTTAAAATTCATGATTTAACAAAGCATCTATTTACATAATAATCATTTCATATAAATGCATGACTTTTTATAGAACTCTACACATTAAGCCTAATTGCTACATCCTCCCCACAATATTTGAAATTCATTAATTTCAGCTGAGCTTTATGTGCAAGCTTACTCAATTCTTTACATTGTATTCAGTGTTTAATAATTGATTTTTTTAAATTAGATTAATAATCCACAAGCAAGGTTCATACCACACTACATAATTCTGTAATCTTATTTTTATTCATTTATTTTTTTAACTTTATTTTTATTGCTGACATTTTTACAGATGTCTTCACTGCCCCATCCCCCCTTCGCCACCTCACCTAGCATCCCTCAGCCCACACCACACTTTTGTCTGTGTCTATGGATTATGCGTACATGTTCTTTGGTTAAACCCTTCTCCTTTCATCTAGTCTCCCCCTCCTTCCTCCCTCTGACAGCTGTCAGTCTGTTCCATGTATCCATGCCTGTTTCTATTTTGTTTGTCAGTTTATTTTGTTTATTAGATTCCATATATAAATGAGATCATGTGGTATTTTTATTTCTCTGACTGGCTCATTTTATGTAGGATAATAATCTCCAGGTCCATCCATGTTGTTGCAAAAGGTAAGATTTCTTCTTTTTTATGGCTACATAGTATTCCATTGTGTAAGTGTACCATAGCTTTTTTTATCTATTCATCTACTGATGGGCATTTGGGCTGTTTCCAGATCTTGGCTATTGTAAATAAGGCTGCTATAAACATAGAGGTGCATATATTATTTCTCACTGGTGTTTTGGGATTCTTAGAATATATTCCAAAAAGTGAGATTGCTGGCTTAAAAGGTAGTTTTATTTTCATTTTATTTAACAAGGTGTTTTAACCATTTATCATATCCTATTCTTGTCTTTCATTACTGGTGCTTTGTTATCTTATACTTAGGCATATACATTACACATTATAATTTTTCTTCATTGAAAAAAGGATTATAACTTACATTGAGAAATATATTATGTTTTAACTAACTAGAATCATTGAACACCTTTGTGCTTCCAAGCAAAATATCAGGATCTGTATTTAAGTAATTAAAATTGATTATATATTAATCTAGATTTATCTTTTTTTTCCCATAAAAGTAGTTTATTTAAAGAAATAAATCACCTAGCTAACTGCCTTTAAACACCTTCAGTTTTCTCGCGTAGGGCAACTTAATTTGCAAATGTTGAACTTTGGTCACTATTTAGGGATTTGAAGTTTTCAAAACAATTGAATTTCTATTTTTACCTACTCCCTTAATTCTAACAACTGGGCATCAGCCTTCATCAATCAATCAGGCCCCTACTTTGTACTCCGTATCTAGTAACATGGGCTTTGAACTGCCATATGCCTGAACTGACTTGGTATTCTAATTGTGACCTTTGCCCTTCAGCAGGGTATCTTTCTTTTTATCATTCGACTTGCCACATCCTCAAATTCGACACCTTTCCCATATTCAGAACACAACATACTCTTGATCTCTGTTATTTTACTAAGTCTGTGCCTTGTTTTTGTCTTCTCTTTGTACAAATACATAAAACAGTGATAATAGCAGTGATTCTATGTTGCTAAGAATATACTTAGATATATTTTTATATGTTTTTATTGATTTTTTAAAGAGAGAGGAAGGGAGAGAGAAATAGAAAAATCAATGTGAGAGAGAAACATTAATCGGCTGCCTCCTGCATGCCCCCTACCAGATATTGAGCCTATAACCTGGGCATGTGCCCTGACCGGGAATTGAACCAGGACCTCTCATTCCATGGGACGACACTCAATCCACTGAGCCACATTGGCTGGATATACGTTGCTAAGAATATTAACAAATTAATTAGAAATATATTTCTATCTTGCAAGTGCTCATGTAATGTTAGCAGTTACGACCATAAATAATAGCATTTACATATTATCTCACGTAGAATAGTCATGAAACTATTAGCATCGATTCAGAGTCGCAGCCCCAGAGGTAGGCTTAGGGTACTCAGGATCTATATATTGCATCTAAACTATTTTCATAAAGAAACAATCGCTCTTTTAAATTTAGCATCATTGTTCATGGTTAGAGAAAAAATTTTAAAAATGATGAACTCAATCAGGCTTCAAAAAGACTAGTCAAAGAGTAGGCATATGTAGAAATATGGATACAGATATCCTTCTATGAGAAATAAGTTGGTAAGTGTATCTCAGGCTAGGAGACGAGAACTACAGTTGTGCCCACAAGGAGCCTGAGTGTACATATATTTGTGGCTTGACTGGAAAAAGTCACTGTGAACATATGCACTCTATTTCTTGAGTCCTTGTTACTAGTCTCCAAGGTATACAAAACCAAAGCATGAACTTAACATTTCTCCTTTCACAAATCACAGACATGACATAGCGCAATTAATCTGGAATATGATTCTCAGCTTACCTGAATTCATAAATAATTTCCTCTAGAGAATAAATATACTTTAAACGCTTGAAGATTTACATATAGATACAGAAATTAAGAAGTAATTCACATCCATACTTTATTACTTTTATATTTAGAACAATGTGTACATATTTGTTAGTGAAAATTATTTTAAAGTTTACAGAAATGTCATATTGAATAACAAGACAGATTTTCATTTGAATCTAATTTAAAATGTAATAGAGTTCACAATACTGGTAATGGTGAAGTAGTTTGTATTGAAATAACCCTCCTGCAGATGGCAATTATAAACTTTGGACAAAAAGAAAGTAAAGTTGACCACACTGAAGAAAAATAAAAACAAAAAGAAAAAGAGGCAACTAGAGGATAGTAGTTTCTCAGAAGAAAACTGAGCTGGGTGAGGTTTGCAACTAAACGGCCTCTTGTCTGAATGGGCACCTGCCAGTCTACATTGTATAGAGAGGCTATGACTCAATCAAAGATACATACAGTCGTACTACCTTGTGCAGTAAGAAAATGGAATCTGAGACTAACAGACTATCTGGGAGTGAATAGGGGAAATAGGAAAATTGAGAACCCACAGAAAGGTAACCTTCAAAACTCCATACACACTCCTCCCCTGGATGGTGCATACACACTGGAGACTCTAGTGTCCTCAGCAAGAAGGAACAGTTGAAAAGCTGAATAAATTGAGTTGTTTTAGGTATTATCTTCTGCAGAAGTGACTTAATAGTGAGTTTGAATCTAGTCACTTGCTAGAACAATAATGAAAAAAATAAAATCTTCCCAGGAAGATAATGGAATACATAAACTTTAATTTTTTTTTTTTTTTGTCTTCACCTGTGGACATCTTTGCATTTATCTTCAGAGCGAGAGGGAGAGAGGGAGGAAAAGACGGAGGAAGAGAGAGAGAAACATAGATGTGAGGGAGACACATCGACTGGTCGCCACCCACACTACCCCAACGGGGGCTGGGAACAAACTACAACCGAGGTACGTGCCCTTAGAGGAACCAAATCCAGAACTCCCTGGTCCATGGGCCAATGCTCTAACCACGGAGCCAAACCGGCAGGGCAGAATACATAAACTTTAAAAAAATATGTTTTGTGTTTTCTTTTAAATATTTTTATTGCTTTTTAGTTTTTTGTTTTTTAGAGAGAGAGGAAGGGAGAGAGAGCTAGAAACATCAATGACAGCGAAACATCAATCGGCT
The DNA here is from genome assembly GCF_014108415.1 of Molossus molossus. Classification (NCBI taxonomy): domain Eukaryota; kingdom Metazoa; phylum Chordata; class Mammalia; order Chiroptera; family Molossidae; genus Molossus; species Molossus molossus. The sequence continues at coordinate 23,190,100 of NW_023425344.1, forward strand.
GCCTCCTGCATGCCCCCTACTGGGGATGGAGCCTGCAACCCAGGCATGTGCTCAGACCAGGAATCGAACTGGGACCTCTCAGTCCATGGGACAATGCTCAATCCACTGAGCCATACTAGCCGGGCTGAAATCCACAAACTTTAAAATAAATCACTTACAATCTCCAGTACATTATCAAATATTACTAGAGATATGAATAAAGGAAAATATGAGTGGTGATGAAGAAAATAGGAGCCAAGAGAAATTAGCTTTACAATGACCAAGATGATGATGCAATTGGTAGATAAGGGCATTTAAAGCAACATTTATAAATCTGTTCAAGTCCTTAAAAGAAACTATGGTCATTATGGATAAATCGGTGTATAATATGAACAAAGAAATAGATACTATATTAGAAAAAGAATAAATAGAGATTCCAGAACTAAATATAAAATAACATATTTACTTACTGTACTTAGATGAAGCTAGAATACCAGAGAGAAAAAGATGTTATAAGTACAACAAAAAATCTATTATGAAGAATGAAAATAACAAAGATTAACATAAAAAAATAAGGCATTTATGTGGTATGAGGTAATATTGAATGATCTATATACATAAAATTGGAATTTATATAAAAAATAAAGTGGCATAAAAATATTTACAGAAATATTGACAAAATCTGCCACATGTTTTTGAGAAATGTAAACAGAGATCTCCAAGAAACTTAGTGAACTCCAAACAAGATAGTATAAGAAAAATCAAACCTAGATACTAGATCATCACCCAACTAAAACTCAAACATAAAGAAAAATTGTAAAGCTGCTAGAGAAAAATGACAAGGGAACAATGATACATAAATTATAGCTGACTGCTTATCAGAATTACTGAAGATTAAAGATTAAAAAAAAGCTTCTTAACGAAATTGTATATTCATAAAAATGTTTTTTAAATATTAATATAAAAAAACACATTTTTGGATAAATATACACTAAGCAGCTCAATCTCTAGCAGATCTGTATTTTACATTGTAAGAAATACTATGGGTTTTTTCTCCAAGCTGAATGAAAATGACTCAGGATAACATAACTTGAATTTATAAATGTGCAGGAAAGAATAAAGAGCACTCTATATCTTAAATACATAGGAAAATTTAAAAGGCATAAATATTAAAGAAAAATTATAATTTAGTAAAATATTAACTAAATAGGATAAGATAGAAAATTATACATATTGAAATGTTAATAATGATTAAAAAAAAGTATTAGGGAATGTTTTATAGCTAAAAAGCTAATGAATGAATATGAAGTGCTAAAAAATTTATTTAATAAAAACAGATGAAGGACACAAAGGAGGTTAGAGGAACACAAACAGAAACGGGAAAATAGTAAACACAAGCCATCATTTATACAAGAATGAAAAGAAAAAAATATATTGAAATAATTAATAGTATTTGAATATGGATATATTAGGTAAGATTGTGTTAATAATAAATTTCTGGTTTTGATCATTGTTCTATGGCTATGTCAGAGAAGGTTCTTTTTATTCTTAAAATATATTTTTATTGATCTTTGAGAGAGAGAGAGAGAGAGAGACAGAGAGAGAGAGAGAAACATTGATGAGAGGGAAGCATCAACATCTATTGGCCACCTACTGGGGATCAAGCCCACAACCTGGGCATGTGCCCTGACCGGGAATGGAACCAGCGACCTCTTGGTGCATGGGTCAACACTCAACCACTGAGCCACACCAGCCGGGCTGTTCTTATTCTTAAGAAATGCAAATTTCAGTGTTTAGGCAAAATAGCCCATGACATCTCCAATTTAGCCTCAAATAGTTAAAAAAATAAATAAATAAATAAAAAGTACAGGTAGAGAATATGAAGTAAATAGTAAATAACTGATGAATCTGGAAAAGGGGTTACTGGGATTAAGTGTAGAATGTTGCCATTTTTTTATAATTTGGAAATTGTATCAAAATAAAATAAGAATTTATTGAATTTACATATGGAATTTTAAGATGGAAATAAATGATCACTTAAACTGTAAACAGCTTGATTTTAGAGAACTAAACATTTTCGATGACTTTGATTTTTTAGATATATAAGAATCATGTATTGGGGTAGATTTTTACTCATTATTTTAAGCTTGTATCTTCAGGCATTTTAGTGGTTGAAAAGAAAACAGCATTTAAATATATATGGTAAATTAATTTTATAAAGTTTTCAAGTTGGAGGTAAGTATTGAAATATTAAGTTGATTTGTTCTAATTATAATAAAAGCTTTTCCCAGAATATATCTTTGGGATATAAAATTTAATAGATTTATAAATAATAAGATGTATGGATATGACTTAAAAACTTAACTATAATTAATTTTTTCGAATCTGTTAGCAAAAATGGACTTTTGAAATCAGAATCTGACTTGTACCAACAAGAAGAAAAGAAAAAAAAAACACACACACACATTAGCTTCATCTCACTGCCTGGACCATATTCACTGTTTTAAGACTCACCTACTAGAGTATTATTACTCTATTGATATGCAGTTTATTCACTTGTAACCTATTTAACTCGGCTCTTTTTTTTTTTTTTTTTTTTTTGCCAATAGAATGACTCTCTCTGGTGCACCAGCCAGTCTTATTGTTTCAAGTTTAGGTTCAGAGTTTATAAAGTAAGATATTGATGGAGAAGAGGAAGGACTCATTTCTGGTAGATAATTTGATGTGTGAAATAACTAAGAATTAGAAAAATGTATGCAAATAGTTACCACCGCCTCTTTCCCTTTAGAACTTCTGAAGTTACTAGGCAACCCAACATCCTGTGGCGAGGTTAATCTTGTTTGTATCTGAAGTATGTTTTCATAATTTTAGCATCATTTTTGTTTTATCACATTTGACAGCACTTAACAATCAAAGACACCATATTTTGACCTTGAATCCTTAAGACACTTCTATAAAGTGGCACTTGTCTTTGTTTTTGTGGAGAAGAAGTATTTGTCTTGATTACTGATTTGCCTTTTATATCATTTGATGTTTTAGAATTTTGACATATCTGTAAGTTGAAGTAAAGAAATGTGCTGATGTGAAGAAATATACAAGAACAGTGCTTGTTTTTCAACTTTGTTCTCTCAGTCAAAGAAAAAAGGGACTGATGTTTTGTAGGATAAACTTATACCTCCCAAATGTGCTTATTACAGAAAAAAGAAAAGTAGTTAATTTTCGATTGTTTAAATATTTCCTAACGATGCCTCAGGACACTTTGACTGATGAAATTTTAAGAATTATCTGGAAATAAATGTTAAGAAAAGAACAACCTCCATTTTCCCAATGAACAAAATAAAAGTTTTGCTTGCTTTTCAATAAACTTTCATTTTTAGAACAGTTTTTGACTTATAGAAAAATTGAGAAGCTCATGGAGAGAATTCCCATAGGCCCCTCACCCAGTGTCCCCTATTATTAACATCTGACAAAATATGGTACATTTGTTATAATTAAAGAACAAATATTGATACATTATTATTAACTAAATTAGTTTCTTCAGACTAATTGAGTTTTAAACTAACGTCTTACATCTTTTTTCTCTTACAGGATCGCATCTACTACACCATATCACTTTTAGTAGTGATGTCTCTTCAGGCTTCTCTTGGCTGTGACAGAATCTCAGACTTCCTCTGTTTCTGGCCAGGAATTCTCAGAACTGTAAGATGCTCTTTACATGTAGGAGCTGAAACCTGACGTCTAATGATATTTTCAATATTTCGCTGGCCAGTGCCTTCAATGTCTCTCTTCTCTATAAATTTGAAAAACAGAAAGTATAGTTTGCCACACTGCCTTAGGAGTAAGTAATTTTTAAATTAAATACTTGATGAACGAGATCCCAAGGAACTTTAAAACATTTAACAGCAGGTACATTTGTTTCTAATTTTTTTTTAATCTGTTTTTAACAAAAGGCTCAGAAAACTGTGATGCCATATGTTGTGCAGAAACATTCCCTGCATCTGCTATTTCACTGATTGATGAGGAACGTGTTGTGAGAACTGGGCCTGGGAGCCCTTTTGGGTTGCTGGCATCCACTACAATCTTAGTCCTAAAGAAATGGTAATTAGCCACCGACAAAAAGTCAGTTTGGAAAAAGGCAATACCAACTTTCTGAAGTAGAATATAAACCATGCTGAAGTATCTTTTTTTTTTTTTTTAATTGAACAGAGCTACTAAGTCTGAGAATAAAAGTTATTATAAAAATGAAAATATATTGTTTGGCTTAAAAGACCTGTATTCAAGTCCTGGCCTGTTTAGCTCAGCAGTTGGAGTGTCGGCCAGCAGACCAAAGAGTCCTAGGTTCGATTCCGGCCAAGGGCATGCACCTCGGTTGTGGCTCATCCCTGGCCCCGGATGAGGTCATGTGGGAGGCAGCTGATTGATGTATCTCTCTCGCACCGATGTTTCTCTCTCTCTCACTCTTCCTCCCTTCTGCTCTATCTGAAGATAAAAAAATGGAAGAATATTCTCTGGTGAGGATTTTAAAAAATGACCTGTATTCAAATAAATACAAGCCAAAATGATAGAGCATAGAAACTTTTAGCTAGCAGAAATGCTCTCTTTGTGATGCATGGTTAATAAAATGGGATCTAATGCATATCAGCATAATATTAAATCTATTAATTTAATTATTTTCCTCCAAATATTTATTAAGCACATACTACATACTAAATACTATCAGTGAACAAATGACAGAATGATAGGGATCTTTTTTGAAGGAACTGGTGTGCACAGTGTTATAAAAGGGATATATCAAGAGGAAATGTTCCAAAGCATTCAGTCCAGCATCTACAATCAGATACCAGGAAACTGAAGACCAGAGAAGCCAGTACAGAAGGAATGTCAGGATCTCCAAGCCCTATTCCTTTGCCATAGGAGAAGAAAAAAGGTATGCATTTATAACAACAACAATGACAAAATAAACAATCAAACACACAGAAAAGCCAGTAACAAAAGAACTATGATAGAAGGGATAATGTTATGTTATCATAAAGTGCGGACAAAACGCTATGTGTGTATAAATATTATTTCACATAAAAGAATTAAAAAGTCATTTCTATATGACTATTTAGAAATTACTATTTTAATAGTCCAAGTGATGTCCTCAAGGTTAATAGAAATCAAGATGCTCACCAAAACTTGAAAATATATTCAGATCTTCTAGTTGTTTAAAAGAAAATAAATCAGCTTGATTTATCACACTAGCATCCCACTAGAAAATCCTCTTATTGTTGTTGTTTTGGTCTCTATAGTTTTCTCTCTATACATAACGCCTGTCAAAATATTTCCCATGTAATCACAAAATCTCTGCCTAATAGTTCATACCTGTCTCCAATGTTTGTGTTCTCAATAGGTACCAGTAACACTTATCAAATATTGAGTAAACAATATGCTAGAAAAAATCACAACACCTTTAGTAATCATCTGTTTCGAATAATACGGTCTCAAAACAGCAGTTAGTGGAATGAGTGCACTTTTACAACTCGTGTGCTTGGCACTAACACTGAAATCAACATTTGGTGACAAAGTCATTTCTGGCAGAATGTGCTATTTTTGTCAAAGGCACTGTATGTGTTCCATTTGAAGAAATTCTCACAGATCATATATCGTGACAGAAAATATGCAAAACTTTAGTAGGTACCTTCTCATATGGATCCCAATTATTAGTCTTCCTCCTGGTGTTAATAGCCTGGTTAGTGCATATTTGACCTAGTGATTTGCTGGTAATGAATAGAACAGGCCAAAGATGACATGCTGTCACTTCATGATTAGGTTCCAGAGAGCTGTGACGCTCGCCGGCCTCCTCTGTCTGGTGGCCCTCCCTTGCCCTCTGTACCCTCTGAGGCAGCAGTCTGCAGTGTTGTAAATTGCTTTATGGAGAAGGGCCATGTAGCAAGGAACTGAGGTCTCAGTTCCAGACGTGGAAGGAGCTAAATCTTGTCAACAGTCAGGTGAGTAAACTAGAAGTGAACTCAATCTAGCCTTGTGATGACTGCACCTAAGCTGTTTAATGTATGCTCAGAGACTGGGAGGTAATACATATATGTTGTCTTATGCCTGGAATTTTGGGGGTCATTTATTTCACGACAATATGTAACAAGTATATTTTTTCTCCTGAAAAACTTATTCCAGTGACAGTGTTCATTACGATATGCCATGATAAACTTGTTCCCAATTGTTAGTACCACAGAGTAAGTTACCCTGTCCCATGCCACTATTTCAGGGATCAAGAAAAAAACTAAGGTATAGAAAAATGAGTTGACAAATACCTACTTTCTAAGGAGTATTTCTATTTAAATAAAACAAGTTAACTGGAAAGATATTTAAGTTCAATAAATGTTACTGAAATTAAATACGTTGGAAACCGCCCCTTCTTTCTTCCAAGAACTTGCCCACCAATCCTGATTGTGAGACCTAAATGTATTTCGAATTTTTACTGGGGAGTAAAATGATTCTTGGGATGTGACAAAGGTTCTCTTCACTATGACAATGGCCATCTGCAAGTGACTTCAAGGTTCTGAATTCTCATCGTAGCGGAAAATTAATTATAAGAATATCTCAGCTTTTAATGGATTTTAAATGATCTCAGAACCCTCTCTGTATTTATAATGTATAATTCTTTTATATTAATAGTAGAACAGATATGAGAAATAAACTTTATGGAGCATACAGTACATCAATAACTCTCCATGTATTTGAAGTCTTATGCTTATGTTTTTTAATGTATGCTCTGAGTAAGATTAATTTTCTCATAAGCATTTACAATCTAGCTGAAAATACTTAATAGAAATGTATGTTATGTATTTAGAATTAGTGCTTATTTACTCTTTCTTTCTTGTTTAGCATAACTCTTTTGTTCAAAATTTATTTGAAAGTCACTTTTATAAATGTAATACAAATATTTTCAAGCATAAAAAATGTTTTCTTTGCTCATTTAAATGGCATAATTGTTCTAATCAATGGTAGTATTATATACAAAAGTTCCAAATAAGTAACAGAGCCCACGGAAGCATTGTGGGATATTTACAGTTAATGACAATTTGATAAAAATATGATTTTGTTAAATGTTGCAAAACTGCAACATTATAAAAACCGTTTCAGACTTCAGCAAAAGTATATAAAATTATCATTCTAAAAAATAATCAATCATGCAGTTTGGCCATGGGCAATCTGTACCCATTTTTTGTTTTGTTTTTTTATCCTCACCAGAGGATATTTTTGCATTTATCTTCAGGTAGAGCAGGAGGGAGAAGGGGAGAAAGAGAGAGAGAGAAACATCGAATGGTTGCCACTCACACAACCCCAACTGGGGCAGGGGACAAACTGCAACTGTGGTACGTGCCTTTAGTGGGAACCAAACCTGGGTGTGCACCCCAGTTTAACATCTATTAAAATGAGGATAATATAATAGTATCTATCTCAAAGGGGTGTTGTAAGGAGTAAATGAGTTACTACAGGGAAGTGTTTAAAACTTTTCTGGCACAAGTAAAATGCTGCATGTAGCGTCCTTTTAAAATGTTTAATCATTTTTAGTATTATAATTCTGGCAAGAAAATATGATTGTATTTCTTGATGCAAAGAATGCATTCAGGAATATTTACCATGACAATGATGTAACCAAAATAATACATGCTGATTCCTGTAGTTTGTCATAGAGATAGTTTAAAGTGATTTCCAAAATGGAAGAGGAATGAATGGAAGCTACACAGACCATCTCCAAGGACAAAACTGGAATTACAACTAAAATAAAAACAAATAATTGAGGAAAAGCAACAGAAAAGCAGTTGGAGAGGACCATATAACCAGGTAAAGGAAAAAAGGAAACTGAATCAAATCTGGTAGGTCTGCAGTGGTATGAGAGGGATGGCTAGGAGCCTATGGACAGCAGCAGTTTTAGCGGTGAGCAGCTCCCTCAGGGTTAAAATTCCAAGCCTGCTCCACAGAGCAGAGGGCCAGGACAGAGCACTAAATTAGCTACAGCCACTCACCTTGGGCTTTGGCAGAGGGAAGGGGGACTGGACTCAAACTCTGTGGGGACACCCAGGATTTGGAGGACACTTGGAGTTTTTGCTGAGTCGATGCCACACAGAATGGTGGCCATCTTGCTCCTTCCTGGAGCTCTGGGGAGAAACAGCAGCCCCTCCCTAGGAGATTTAACCCCACCCACCTGGGCCAGTAAAATGTAAATTGAGGCTCATTAACAACCAGCATCTGCCCCACGCTCTGGAAATCCTCTTATGCTGAACACCTGGGGAGTTTTTCATTCAGCTGAAGGCTACAACTGTAGGCTCATTAAGTAACTGAGACAAATAGCCTCCAGGAAAAAAAACTAGAAGACAACTGAACCTTTCCTGGGCTTGCAAATCTACCCAGGAAAGTAAGACTAGACAGTGGTGTATAATATGGGCCCATCCAGGCTCATCTAAACCCAGTAGAGGGAGCCACAAATGGCAGAACACCAACACCCACAGGGAAAATTTGGCAGGCTCCAAAACCCATTGAGATAGCCAAAATGGTGACACAAAGAAACAAATCCCAAAGGAAAGAACAAGAGAACTCTATAGAAAATGAGATAAATGAAATATAGTGAAGCAAGTTATCAGAGGTAGAGTTCAGAGCCATGATCTTGAGGAAGCTCAACAGCATGAATAAGGACATCAGTACCATGAGTAACAATATAAAAACATTGAAAACCAACCAAGTGGAAATGAAGAAAGACAGAGCAGAAATAAAGAATACATTGGATGGCATAACCAGCAGAGTAGAGCAAGCTGAGGTCTGGGTAGTGAATGAGAAGACAGGGTAGAAAATAATTAACCAATAAAAAAAAAACAAAAGGAAAAAAAATTTAAAAACAAGAAGACAGCTTAAGAGAACTGTGGGACAACTGGAAACATCATAATATTTGCATCATAGGAGTCCCTGAAGAGAAGAAAATGAGCAAAAGTTAGAGAATACATTTGAAGAAATAGTGACAGAAAACTTCCCAAATTTGGTGAAGGAAGAAGGCATTCAAATTCAAGAAGCACAGAGAATCCCAAGTAAGAAGAACTCAAACAGGCCCATACCATAACACATAGTAATAAAATGCCAAATATTAAAGTCAAGAGAAAACCCTAAAGACAGCAAGAGATAAGCAAGAGGTTACCTACAAAGGTACCCCCATAAGGTTATCAGTTGACTTCTCAACAGAAACACTACTGGCCAGAAGGGAATGGCATGAAGTAATCAAGGTCATGAAAAACAAGGATCTGAATCCAAGACTACTCTATCCAGCAAGGTTATTATTAAAAATAGAAGGTGAAATAAAGAGCTTCCCAGACAAAAAAAAAAAAAAGGTTAAGGGAATATATTAGCACCAAAATAGCACTGTAAGAAAGGTTAAAAGGATTGTTGTATATAGTAGAAATAAGAAAACTATAACCACAATAAACCAAAATGGCGAAAAATAAGTACATATCAGAAATAACCTTAAATGTAAATGGACTGAACAAATTGATCAAAAGACACAGAGTAGCTAATTGGATAAGAAAGCATGACTCATCTATATGTTGTTTACAAGAGACCCACCTACAACAGACTCACATAGGTTGAAAGTGAAGGGATGGGAAAAAAATCTTCCAAGCAAACAGAAAGGGAAAAAAAAGCTAGGGTAGCAGTCCTCATATCTGACAAAATAGACTTCAAAACGAAGGCCATAGCCCTGGCTGATTTGGCTCAGTGACTGGAGCATTGGCCTGCGGACCAGAGAGTCCCAGGTTCAGTTCCCGCTAGGAGCATGTACCAAAAAAAAAAAAAAAAAAAAAAAAATGAAGGCCATAACTAGAGACAAAAAAAGCTATTACATAACATTAATAGGAGCTATCCAACAGGAAGATATAACCTTGGTAAACACATATGAACTTAATATAGGAGCACCAAAATATAGTAAAAATCTTCTGAAGGACTTCAAAGGAGAAATTGTTAGCAATACAACCATAGCAGGGAACTTCAACACTCTGCTGATATTACTGGATAAATCCTCTAGACAGGAAATTAACAAGGAAACGGAGACACTAAATGAAGCACTAGATCAAGTGAATTTAATAGATATTTACAGAGAATTACATCCCAAAACTGCAGAATCCACATTCTTCTCAAGTGTACATGGGACATTCTCAAAGACAGACCACATGTCAGAACACAAACTAAGTCTCTACAAGTTCAAGAAGATTGAAATCATATCAAGCATCTTCTCAGATCACAACGACATGAAACTAGAAATCAATTGCAACAAGAACATGCAAAGACATTTGAACACATGGAGGCTAAATAGCGTGTTATTAAACAATGAATGGACTACCAAAAAGATCAAGGAAGAAATAAAAACTACCTGGAAATCAATAAAAATGAACACAAAACAGCACAAAATCTATGGGATGCAGCAAAAGCAGTTCTGAGAGGGAAGTTCATAGCACTACAGGCCTACCTCAAGAAAAAAGAAAAAAATTTAATTGACTATGTAAACTCACAATTTAAAGAACTAGAAAGCAAACAAAAAGAAAACCCCAGAGCAAGGTGAAGAAAGGAAATAGTAAAGGTGGTTACAACTGTTAAATTATAGGAGGAAAGATTGGAGAGAGAAGCAGTGGGCAGTAGAAGGTGAGAGAAAATGTTATAATTTTGAATAATGTGGCCAGCAAAAACGTCTTGAAGAAAGAGCGTTTGATCAAACACTAAAGGAGGTGGGGAGCCATCCACTGTGATAAGGGAGAAGATTCCTCAGACATAAGAAACTAACGCAGAGCGGTACCTGGTGTGTTCCAAACAATTTTTATAAAATATCTCACATTAATATCTAATGTAAGATGATCACAAAAGTTTTAATATGCAGAGACCATTTGAGATGTCTTTATCTTAAACACTTAGTTCTTTTAAAATTAAAATAATAATATTTATGTTAAAAATTTAACAAATTCAAAAAATAAAAACAAAAACATATGGAGCATTTTTTACTTTACAGTGCATTTCACATTCATTACAGCATTGAATTGTCTCAAAAACTTTGTAAAATAATATTGCCTTTATAGAAACAAAGGTATGAAGTTTAGATGGACTAGGTAATTCGATCAAAGTTGCATAAGATATTAGTGGAAGATTGTAGCTATAAGCCGCAATTGCAGCTAAAATCACAGTATTTTTTATTGTTATACAACAGTTCCATATTATCTAAGGGCTCAAAAATGAGATGTGTAATATTCATTGCTTCTATGTAGTTACTCTTATAAGCTATATATTTTGATATTATATATTAAGAAGCTATGATGCTTTCTATAATATCTTAAATTTATTACAAACTTAAGAATTACATATTATCAATAGAAATAATATAACAATTATTATTTTGGTATATTATTAGTATCCATGTTGTAAAAAGTAAAACTATTATTAATTTGTCAGAAAGGCCCTGTATGGGGCTACATAAACTGTATGATTGCTTTAGTAATTGTATTGTTATATACAAAATAAAGTTAGTCACAATGTAAAATTTGCATGTTAAATATTGTATAAAGCACAAGTAATAATCACTAATCTGTTTTATAAGTTTTCATCAAAAGGGAAGCTTATTTTAACTGATAACCTATATGAAATATTGGATTCCACATTTCAAGAAGCTTTTAAAAGTATTGCAAGTCCTCAATGCTGTCGGTAATTTCTTGGAAACGGGGACTGTAAATGAAATGATTCATAAAGAAACCAATTTTGCCAGAGGCTAATTTATAAAAATAAGAGTTAAGTTCCTAAGGCATATTTCTGGTCACAAAACATCACCGAAGTCCTAAATAAAAATCTAAAACATTTCTAACACTAAACACTGAAATAAGTGTGAACTCTACATACATTTAAGAAAGATGAATAAGTGTGATCATTATTGTCCAATTCACTTATTCCAGTTCAGAGCGGTGGGTGGCCAGAGCCTATCCCAGACAGAGCCCTTCCATCACAGGTCACTCGTGCACACCCACATGCTCACTCAGACTGTGCCCAGCCACACCGGACAATTCATCTCACATGAACATCTCTGAAAAATGAGGGAAAGTGAAGGACCCAGAGGAAACCTATGCAGACATATGGGGAGGAATCGTGCAGTGACCTAGACGGTGGCCTTGGCCCTACTTTATTATTATTTTTCTCATCGATATTATAAAGAAATTAGGTTAAATTAAATGATGTTGTTTGAGGACCTGTTCTATTAATGAATTCTTCTAGAAGAAACATTTACTTTACATCAACTCAAATATATTGCTATAATATTATCATCTACATGTGTACTGTAAATAAAAAAATGAGTATGAACATCTGCTACTTGAAAAGTCAGTTTAAAAACCTTCCATAAATGAACCATGCTTTAAAACAACACCTACAAACAGCTACCCTACCTTAAGTTGAGTTTCTTCTCTTGAGCAGATGCATTCATTTATTAATAACCATTACTGTCACTCAATATTTATTGAGTCACTAGTGTAGCAGACACCTGTTACTTTCTGCTAACCATAATACTGGACATATGTTATATTTTGCCTACTCAGATACATGCACAATTTTTTTTCTTTTGGAAACAGTTTTAAGGCACCTATTTTTTCTTGGACACTCCATACTCCTACTTCCTCCTCATGGTTCATGGGTAAGCAGGTGACCCAGAACATTCAATTTTGAATTTTTTTTTTAATTCTGGGAAAGTGAAATTGTGTTTCATGTTGGAATTGAAGGTAACAGGACAGTCTTGGAGCTACAAGGATCATCTTGCCAACTTGGAATAGAGGACTTTCTGCCTTGTTGAAGCTTACGCCAATGTAGGGAAGAGTGAGACTAAGATGTGAGAAAAAGCAAGTTCCTGAAGACATTTTCGAACTCCTAGAAGCTCAGAACTCAAGTTTTCCTTTAAAAGAACCTGTAAATTTGTAATTTGAGTTGCTTTATTGCTTCAAAGAAAGAGTCTTGACTAGTTCAGAAATATAGATTAACTAAAGCATCCTTAAATAGAAACATTTTATAAAAGGCAAAAAGTCAAAGTCTCTTCAAATGAATTCTTTGAGAAGAAACCCAATCAATCAAGCCTTTATGTATGATAAACTTTCTAATTCTACTCTATGCGAGATACAAGTGAACATGGATTTTCAATTTGTGGATCACAGTGTAGTTATAATTTGAACCACCACATATTTGAAAATCTCATTAGTTTCAGTTAAGATAAGTTAATATAAACCATTTCTACTACTTAGATAAAACTGAGAAAAACTGACAAGTTTCTTCAATCAAACATGTAAAAACCACCCAAAAAACATACCAGTCCCTGCTATATGTGACCATATCTTCTGATTTGGGTTTTGTATCAAGGTTTTCATAGGAATATTGATGCAGTGATGAGGACCATCCAGGCCATGCAATTGAATCTCTGAGGCAAGTTCTTTTTTTTTTTAATCTTCACCTGAGGATATGTTTATTGATTTTTAGAGTGGAAGGGAGAGAGAAAAAGAGAGAGAAACATCAAGGTGAGAAAAAACATCAATCAGTTGCTCCCCATTAAGTATCACCACAGGGATGGAACCCGAAACCTGGGTAAGTGCCCTCCATACCATTGTAATTAGGTAGTTATTGATCATAGAAAAGTAGCAAAGGAATGTGGTTTAGACAGCTTCACCAGGAAGCTGTCCACTCCCCAGGGCTCCAACAAAGGGAGATGGACACATGCCCAATACAGTCGGGATGACTAGGGAAGGTGCTTGCTGTCAGTCACACCTGGGAGCAAAGGTCCTTGTTCAGAATGGGTGTGGCCACTGCAAGAATGTGGAAAGTTGGAATACTTAATTCCCTGAAGAAAGAAACTCACTCTCTTGTTCTTTTGGTTCCTCTTGGCACCCTTGGCTCATGGTCACGTGTGGTCCATGTCCATGCAGCCCCACGCACCTTGCACCAATGGACTGCAGCTAGCCTGGTGCTGTGCTGGACCTGTCTGCACAGACAGAAAATTCTGGGCACTGGCTTTCATTTCAGCTTGACTGACACTCCAGCTGCACTTCTATGACTGAACAAAGGGAAATGGGAATTTGGAAACCCAGGGATTTAATCCACTGGCATAAAAATCACTTAATCTCCTACGCAAGTCCCAGAAAAACTTCTTCTAGGAATGTAATAAGAACTCCATCCCCAGCAGCACCCAGTGAGGAAGAGGAACCCCCCCCCCACTTCTTCTGATATCACCCTAACTGAGAATCGAACCCCTAAACTCTTTGGTATATGGGATGATGCTTTAACCAACCGAGCCACCCAGCCAGAGTGGGGCAGACTTATAGACTGTGACTGTGAACAACTCTCCTCCCACTCAGAAGCCCCAGGTTGTTTATCTGTATTGTGATCATGTTTAGCATCAAAAGTGGTGACAACAACAAAAAAGAATTATAATCTTGACAGTAAAATGATAAAAATAGTGAGAATTGGAGAGCAGGCTGCAGAGCTGGGTGGAAATGTTGATGTGGTACGTCCACTCCTTCATGGAGTGTCAACGGACAGCTGTCTACACTTCACAGGTAAACGGAGTGTTCACCCTATTATTAATACATGTGCGAGATTACATTTACATGATGTTCAAGAACAAGCAAAAACAGTTTGTGGTGATAGAAATAAGAACAGTGGTTATTTCGGTCACCACTTTGATGGGGATGGCCTCAGGGAGAAATGATGAGACTGTATAGGTGGGAATAGTTTGTGAACTGTTAAGTGCTACACAAATATAACATGTACATCCAGGGTGGGACAAAAGTAGGTTTATAGTTCATGAAAAATAATGCACTAATTAATACATGATAGTATAGGAGCATCGTGTTTTGCACACTCACAACTGCAATCCTACTTTTGCCTCACCCTGTATGAGCTGCGTGTGCACAAATACAAGTGTATTTCTCTTCTTGGTGCCTCAGTTCCCTCCCACATAAGTAATTTTCATAAATAACTCAGTTAATACACATATAAAGCATAGAATAATTAGACCTACGCTTGGCACGTGCTTGGAGCTCTCCCAGTAGCTTTAGTTTGAACAATCATTAGGTAATTCTCTCTTGTGTTTTGCTCAGCCCTTGACTCAGATTCAATTTTCTCAGGTATGACTCTCAAGTTTTTCTATTCTCTGTCATCTGGAACGTATTTGTATACTTCTATTTCCTAGAATGCTGAAAATGTCAAGCACAGCATCAAAGCAGAGAGCCCAGAGAAAACAAGTTGCTGTATTCTTGCCCCTGGAAAAAAAATTCGTTTCTTGGATAGGTGACACTTCCCCTTTGGGTGACATCAGTGGGCAACACATATTATGTGTGCTTGTTTATCCCTGGGCTTTCTCGGCTGCAACACGAGTTCCTTAAGGGCATTAGGCTTTTTATAGTTGTTGGAATAAACACAGGGACTTTTCAGCTCCAGACAAAAAGTCACCAGATAAAAGAAAGGAGCCAGACAGGGTGAGGAAGAAGAGAGACTTGGAGGAGGAAGTAAGAATTGCAGAAATCCACACCAGTTTGCAAAGCATTGGAACTGGAGTGCAAAACATGTCAGTCCCTGCTATGTGTAATCATATCTTCTGATTTGGGTTTTGTGTCAGGTTTTCATATAAATATTAATGCAGTAATGAGGACATTCCAGGCCTGACATTTAATTGACCTGTTAGCTTCTGCTTCTTCTCTTGGAACACATGCTCCAGGGAAGCCAGTCTCCGTTTAAAAATTCTGACCGCCCTGAAATTTCAGGTTGTGCTGAAAGCCAAGCAAACACATGCAAACACAGTGTTGAAAGTCAGAGATGACGAACCCACCCTAGTTGTTCAGCCTTCCCAGCTGAGGCAGTTTGGTGTCCTTGGACCATGGACTGGGGAGGACAGTGCCTCACAAGCAGTGCAGCACTCTTTCAGTGGGATTTTGGGCAAAAGCAAGTTCTATTGAATGTTAGAGGCAATAAAACCCAACACAGAAACAGGGTGTGATTGGCTAGGTGGTCGGGGATATCCATATGATGCTAGTAGCTTCTATTTTCTATGCTACGGTAAGCTAGCTAAAGCTGAGTTGAAGGATTGTGACTGGTGTATGTTAGGTTTCCTTGAGTATAGGCTGACTTAGGTTTAGATTTGTGATGTGGGGCCAGCTACCGGGATGGCCTTCGTTAGGTACAGCATACAATTAACTTTCATCCCAGACATTTGCATTGGTCCAGCCCATTCAAGTTTCAGACCATTCTTGACCCACTGCCATTTAACAGCAACTGCATGAGATATTTGGTGCAATAACTGTTATCTGAACCCAGTGTACACAAAGATGCCTGAGAGATAAAATATGGATGGCCATTTTCAGATATGCAACCATGGCATTGCTACTTAATGCAATTTTAAATAACAAAAGCGATGAATGACATTCATGCTCTACTTTCTGGAAAACCTAATTTTACCACTGCAGTTCATTGTGCATGGGATTTGGCCATTGCTAAGCAAAGTGAAGCAACCCACTCAAAGTTCAAGAAATTATATATGAGAATTGTTTAACTTTTACTGATTTCATTGCTAGGCTTATTTTTGTACCATGAGTCCCCAAATGTTCATAAAATTTATTTTATATCACCAACTTATGTATCATAAAATAACACCCAGAAAATGATTGACTTCGAATTTCTCTCTTCATGCATCTTGACTGTTGGGGAAGGTTGAGGAATGGGAGACTCAGAAACTTTGGCAGCAGGACTTTTAACCTTCCAGAAATGACTCAAAGTTACTTAAGTTCGCTGCCGATCATTAGTTGGACTTTATTGGTCCTGCGAGACAGAGGAGCCTCGGTGAAGTGGGCGTTGCCTGGAAATTTACTTTGGTGGTGGTGGTTCTTTTAATGATTAGATAAAATTAAAATCCTTCTTTTACTATTTATGACTTTTTTATGTTTGCAAAGCAGGTTGCTGACAGTGATAATTCTCCAAAGGGATTAGGGCGGAGAGTACAAAAAGACAGTGGGATTCAAAGGTGCGGTGGTTGTAACATTAATGTAACAGTGGAAACATTTGGCGTATTTTTACTTACTAATTTTCTTTATTAATTTTTAGAGAGAAAGGAATGGAGAAGGAGAGAAGACAGACATATTGATGAGAGAGAGCATTGACTGGCCTCCTCCTGCATGCCCCCCACTGGGGATTGGGCCCACAACCTGGGCATGTGCCAAGAATCGGGAATCCAACCGGCGATCTCTTGGTGTGTGGGTCAATGCTCAGCCACTGAGCCACACCAGCAGGGAGCATTTGGTGTATTGTTTAAAGGATTAACTATTTCTTAATCTATGGGGTCACTGGTGGTCTGGTTAACACTCAGATATGTATGAAACAAATGGAGCTTCCTCCCAGTGGTCTAGAAACCAGTAGAGATATTTGACATTATAGAAACGTAAAAATTTACTTATATTAGGGAAACTTCTGTGATGTCAGCAAAAGGAAAGAATGTGAAGGGCTATATTTACATTAAGCCATCTGGGATATCTATCTTCTATCTATCTATCTATCTATCTATCATCTATCTATCTATCTATCTATCTACCTACCTACCTATCTATTATCTATCTATCCATCTATCTACATGTATATATATGCAAAACCAAAAACCAACATTCAACTGAATTTTGGGGTTAGAATCACCAAGTTCATCATATTGGAATTTACTTAAAAAGATCTTATGCAGTAATGCAGGCAAAAAAATTAATGGTTGAGAACATACATCAGAAAAGCTAGTAAAGAATCTCTTTATTTTTTCAAAAAAATAGGAGGGAGAGAATCTGGATCAAAACTATGAGGTATTAACAATTTAGCATCTTTATAGTACCAAAGCCTGAAGATCATGGTATTAAGATGTCATGACCATGAAGAAAAAGTTCTGTGAGAATAATCCTAAATTTAATGGGGATTAGAGAATATGCTGATCATACTCATTTCCTCAAAAATATTAAATCATTTGTCTTATTAGGACATATAAGACATGTCCAATTGTCTTCAAATAGCAGGGAAGATGTTCTGAAGTGTCACAATAAGATTCTGCATAATTAAAAAGTCTTCAATCCAGACAGTGTGGCTCAGTGGTTGAGCATCAGCCCATGCACCAAGAAGTCGCTGGTTAGATTCCCAGTCAGGGCACATGACTAGGTTGTGGGACTGATCCCCAGTGGGGGGCAAGGTTGTGGGACTGATCCCCAGTGGGGGGCATACAGGAGATGGCCAATTAATGTTCTCTCTCATCAATGTTTCTCTCTCTCTCTCCCTTTCACTTCCTCTCTCTCTAAAATCAATAAAGAAAAAAAAAATTAAGTCTTCAACCTTGGTTTCTTTTTAAAGTAAAGAAGTATAGTATCAGAATGCTAGGGGAGAGACAACACTGTGTTGTGACATTCTTTAAAATACGGAACAGTATTAATTATTACTCAGTGAATTTGATTCTAATATTAAAGCACATTAAAGCTTACTTAGATACAAATTCATGGATACTTAAAGCAGAGAGGGGAAAAACCCATAGATATTTATATATTGACATGGTATTCCATGACATATTTGCTACTGAGAAGAAAAATGTTCTAGATATTGGAATTTACCAACATCATCACCATTTTTAAAAGAATATCATGAAAGTGACTTAGAAAAAGAGATAAAATATAGCTACTCGGAAAATAAGGCTTAAAAATATTTTGCTACAGAATAAAGTTAAGGCAACTGTGTATCATAGCAGGAACAAGTGAAGACATTGTTATGCTGTACCTTCCTACTTGGACACCTTCCACTCATCTACATGGCCCATAGGAATAGGAATCAGGTCTGTTTAATTACTTCTGTACATGGAATAGAATTCAGGTCATAGAAGATGTCTAATAAATATCTATAATCTAAATTCAAGTACAGTGAGAGTATGAGAATTCATTCACTGAAATAAGTAAATGCTTATTATGTACCCACTATCATTCAGAATGATAAAGACTTCTATTGGGATTTAAGTGAAATGATTTAATTTGAATGTAGAAGAAACTTGCATTTAGGTCAAGGTCACCATATATGTATGATGCAGCTGAAAGTATGGTTTGAGAATTCTTACAATATGCGATGATAAATCCTAGATCAGATGAAGGGAATAAAAATTTCTCTAGCTATTTTAAGCACAACTTTTTTTTAAACACAAATAATTAGGTAATTGAAAAACCCTTGAAATGGCTAGAGAAGAAGAATCTAGGTTTGTCCTCAAAGAATTATCTTCATAATTAGCTAATTTACTGATATTAATAAAGGGAAGAGAGCAAAGAAGAGGCCGGACATTATAAGCTTGGTGATCTTGGCAGCTTCAGCAGAAAGCTACACCTTCATGCTCCCCAGGAAACCACTGGTCTATTCCCTAAAAATCACGGGGTGGGGAGGGATTGAACAAAGGAATAGATGGGTGCATGCATAGTGAAGCTGGGGTGAGGCAGGGGAGGTGCTTATCTGTCAGTTGAGCCTGGGGACAAATGGATTGGCTAGAAGTTGGAGCTACTGAAAGCACATGTAATCTTAGGGAGTAAAACCCCCAGACAAAGAGTTTCCTTCCACTTGCCTACTTGCTTGCTTTCTGTTTCTTGCTCCATAACCCACACTTGCCTGTTCTTTCTCCATAGCCATGTGGCCTTAAGCAACACCCCACACACAATGGATTGCAGCTGAGAACACAAGAGAAATTAGTCAGATACTAGACTGGACTGGATTTTAATATGGAGCAGAAACTCTGGGCAGTGGCCTTAATCCCGGCCCTGCTGAGGACAAGATTGGACTTCTTCCATGTCAGGACAGATGGAGATGGGACCTTGGAGGGAACCTCCTTAATTTTAAAGCAGTAATCAAGCTTCCCACAAAATCCCGTCCTCCTGTGGGGTCCTCAGGAAATTATTTTACTTGCCACACCCCAAGAACTCCACTTGTACAGATAACAGAAAGACTGCTAAATAATTCTATAGCCTTGACCAACATGAGTTTTTATATCTGCACTAACCAGGAATGGGAGGAATCAGGATAGATTGTTGAGTACAAGAACACACCTTGTAGTTATGCCGTTCTGATACCATTGTAATTAACCTGGTTATTAATAACAGGAAAAGAGCCAAGGAAAGGCCAGGAATGACTGGCATGTCATTTGGGCAGGTTCACCAGGAAGCTAAAGCTGTACACTCCCCAGGGAGCCAGTGGCCCATTCCCTGCAGATCTCTGGGGGGAGGGACTGGACACGAAGAGATGCATGCCCAGTAAGGCTGGGGTGACATAGTGTAGGTACTTGCCTGTCAGTCATACCTGAGAATAGGTCATTAGCCAGAATGGGTGTGGCCACTGCAAGGATGCAAAATTTGGGATATTTAATCCCCTAAATAAAGGTGTTCACTCGCTCGGTGCTCTTGGTTCTCTTGGAACACCTATTGTTCGAGGTGTGCTCTTCTGCATTTGGCCCACAGCCCACGATCATGTGGACCCCCAAACTGAGTGGACTAGTGAACTGCAATTAGCCTGATGCTGAACTAGACCTTGTTCCAACATGGAAAGTAAACTCTGGACACAGGCTCTGCTTCTAGTTCTACTGAAGCCCCAACTACATTTCTTCTATAACCAGATTAAGGGAAATGGGAATTCAGAAACCCAGGGATACAAGTCCATGCTAATAAAAATCACTCATCTTCCCATGAGAATCTCAGAAAAACTTTTTTCTTGATATATTGTAAGGACTCCAACCCAGTTTTCTTGATAACGGTGTGAGCCTAGAATCTGAAAATTACTGCCTGCCATCCTGTTGTCATTCATGAAGCTAGTGAGCAAACACCTAAACACTGCAGTTGAGAACTGGTATCTCGGGCACTGAGACAGGTAATGGAATCACACTCTCATACCTCAAACTCTCCAATATCCTTAACTACATCCAATTGGCAGTCTCTAATTCCCGTCCAAAACACACGCACAAAAGCTGGGGAAACCGTGGTTTAACTTTTCAGCCTATGTCACAGATAAGTAGACTACAAGGAAGGTGGACGGTGCAGACCAACCTATCACACATACAACAGCCCTCAGTCTTTATAGTTCATCTGCGAGGACCTTTGCCTACAGCAATGACAAACTGTGTCAAACACACTTCTGCCTTATACAAACAAAAAGTCTCAAAAGATTTAGTGGATAAATTGAATATGATGCCAAAATATCCGACCTGATAAACTGGAAGAAAAATTTGTCACATACTGAGAAGCAGAAGACTCAAGGAGGTACATGTTTAAGGTGAAATACTAGGAATTCAGTTTGGGACACTTTGAGTTAAAACTTGATCCCATTGTTAAGCATGTAGCCAGAGGCAGATCTACAAATCCCTTCTGACCTCCACCCCCTCCTTTTCCTTCTTTTTTTCCCTCCCCCTTTCCCTCTCCCATACCCTCCCTTCATTCTTCCCTTCTGTCTGTTCTATAATTACTAACTGCAGTTCTAGAATGAATTTACAATTCTCAAATTAACATATCAAAACACTGTTGAAAGACTATGAGGTATCCAAAGGTTCTCAGACTATTTTGTTGATTTAGAACACAAATATTGCCTATGTAAAATATATTTAAACCGTGACAAATGTTTAGTCAGTTTATAAGATTTACCTTACAGATGATTAAATCACGTGTCACGTATAGTTTCATCTTATATTTTGAGGTTCTTTTAAAACATTTATGTTTTAAAATGTTTGCAACTGTAGACAAATTAAAAAAAAAAGAAAAAAAAAAGCAAGTATTGAGATTAACTACTCTCTCTAAATATAAAAATCAAGCCCAAACACATTCTGTCTTACTGTATGTCTCTGGCTTTTCTTATTCTGTCTGCAAGAAATGTTCTCACACATATCTGTCTGGGAACCCACCACTTCACCTCCTAGGTGTCATCATTTTGGAAGCGTTTTTAATCATCCCATTCCTCTGGGTGTAGGGTAAGTTAGCTATCTTGTCCTGAACATCATCTGTACAACTTTGCAGTAACATTTTCACATAAAAGTTATTGTTGTTAATTGGCTTGAGCTGCCCACAGCACTAGATGATAATCTCCTCAGGTGCAGGGAACATACACTCACTTCTGTCTTCATCACATCTTTCAGTTAACTTGGACATTATTTGTTTTAAAAACTTACTAGCGTCCAGGTACAATCAAGGTACAAATAAATTATAGCCTCTAACCTTAAGAACTTAAACATTTATTACAAAATATTCAATACAATGCAGTACGGGTAACAGTAAGTGTAGCCTAGCAGTTTGAAAGTACTTAATAATTTGTTGAATGAATAAAGAAATTAACAATAAGATGTTTCACCAAGGATAACAGAATCAATGATAGTGATACCCTTTATAACTGTGCATGAAGCAATAATGTAAACCTCATTTTTGTCACATTGACCCATAATACTAAAAATCATTATCATAGACACTTTGTAGTTAATAATGATGCCTCACTTATTAAATAAGCACAAATTCTAAGACTCAAATGATCTATTTTCTTTGTTTTATCAGAGAATACCCAAATGTTTATTTAAATATTTTATAAATATAAGATTTATGCAAAGTAATTTTAATGAAAAGGAAATTACATTATTGCTCTTCAGAGCATAAATTAAGATAAAAAAAAAATTATTCCAGATATATATAGAATCTTCAATTTCATGTTAAAATGCTTTAAACATGGTATCTTCATAACCTTTTTACCATCATCTCATTGCATGTATGCTCTAATATGTATGAATATAATAAAGAAGATGTATATATCTGCTATTTACAAGAAAATTATTATTTATATAAAATACTATTGATATTCTTTTATTTATATATTATTAATTATTTTCTCAGGGAAAATATTCTACATCAGCAGCAAATGATAATAGCACATGCTAGCCTCAGTTTATTGTACACTCTATTGTATACTTGTTGGAAATTTTAAAATAACAATAGTCAGAAGACAGTTTATAAGCTTAAATTATTCATTCTGTGGCATATACATGTATAGATTTAATTATAGCAAATATATTGGCCATTTCACTTACAGAAAACTGTTACATATTAAATGACTTGCAGTACCTAGTCATTTAAACAACCTGATTTCATTTTTAATAAGTAATTGATGATGTATATTGGCTGCAGTTATAAACATTTAGCAGCAAAGCATTTGAGTAGCACAAAATAGAAAAAAAACTACAATTTTAGAATAACTACCATTCATTTTGCCCTCAGACTGCAAGGACATTAGCTGTATGGGAGCTAGTATCATGACATGTGTCTATAACAGGCTCACTTCCCTCTTGTTGATCAAGTGACTACTGCATGCCCGGGACAATTCTACGCACTTGAGATGTATCAAGGAACAGAAAACACAAACATTGCTACCCTAGTGAAACTTTCAGTTGGGAGAAAGAGTTACTAAATAATAAACAAAATAAATATATAATGTATATTATGTGTTTGGTGATGATAATGGGGAAAAAAGTAAAAACCAGAGCAGGGAGCAGACTTGGGAAGCAGGAGGAGGCTAGGTTGCCACGTTAAATAGGGTGATAGGGTTTCAGGGTAGACCTTACTGAGAAGGTGAGGCTTCATAAAACATTTGAGGGCTTGAGGGAGTTGTCTAGTGGAAGAGAATCTTAGGTGGAAGAACAGGTCAGTTGTCTCATGTTTGTAGACAAACAAGCAGGGAGGAAGGGCTGTAGGAAAGTGAATTGGGGATAGACAGGAGAAGTATCTTAGAATAGATAGGTCTTGGGGAACCATATCACAAAGGCCAGGGTGTGCACTTCGGCCTCTATTCTGAGGAAAACAGTGAGCAAATGGAGGATTTTGATGCTAGAAATAACACTCTCTGGCCTATTTTCACTGATGTACACCTTATCAGTTGTGTTTCTTTATTCCTAATAAAATGTTGACGAATGAGGCTCATACAGAGAGGCTTACCTAGCACACCACTGGTCAACTGGATGGCAGAGGTAGTCATTCTAATTCAATAGAGTATTCTTAGGCTATTTAGCTTGTGGCTATGCCCCATCTTGGAATCCAGTTTAATCAGTAATAGTTGTTTAATCTACATTAATGTGACTTTACATTTTTCAGTTGCTTGTAAATAGAAGAGTTTTATACATTAATCACTTTAACCTAAATAAAATAAAAACACAGTGATCAAAAGTAATGGGGAAGGCAGAAAGTGTCATGTGGAAGAGAAGAAAGAAGTGAGTAGGCTCCAACAGGGAAAGTCTCCAAACAAGGGCACTAATGTTGACTCATTAATTAGAAGCATTTGGATTCTATGCATACATCATTCGCATTGAGCTCTCAAGACAGTGGCCTCTGAATTTTCCCATCAGAGGTGGCATATGGATTAATTGGCAGCTACAGTTACACCAAGTGCTCACACATTTAAGACACATCTCTTAAGAGCTGGGAAGCATCATGTACATGAGGTAAAAGGAGAAATGAGAATCCCCAAAAGAGTACCTAAGATGTTTTGAAAAATGTAATGGAGCTGGATTGGAAGAAACCATGGAATAATATTTTGTATGCCTAATAAAATTCTTGACTGTAACCACTCAAGAGATCACCAAAGAGTAATTACAAGGTCTCATTTGAAGTGAACACAGAAGTTCTTCATTTGAGGCATATGTTGGAGTGAGCATATTTTTGGTGGGGAAAAAAAAAAGCCAAGCTAATATGTAGAGGATGTAATAGTGTTCACATAATATAGAAAAAAATCTCTAGAAATATGTCTTGCAATTTGTGTTCAAAAAAGAGCAAATGTAATATATGTAGAAAAATAAGTTGGAACTACCTAGAGGACGTAAAACATCCATACTAAACTTTAAATGCATTACTTAATTCTATAACCTAGAAGTGTTTCAGAATTTATTTGTTTTAGTTTGAATATTTTGCTACTGGAAAAAATTTTTACAATATTAATGCAGAAGGAGCGTCTTTGTTCAATTAAAGCATGAAAGGGTTGGGTTTGGGACGATGCTTAAGAAGTTATTTCAGTTTCATGATTCTCAAACTTTATCGTGCAGAGGAATCATGTGGAAACTTTCTAAAATTCAGAATCCAAGGCTTCAACTTCAGAGATGGAGATTTATTTAGTCTGGGATAAGGCACGGACATTATTTTGATAAGCTATACACATGAATCTAATGTGCGTTGCCTGGCACATGTTGAATAAGGTCGTAATGGTCTAAATTAAAAGTAATGAGGATTGAACTTGGGGGTGGCAGTGGAAATGGAAAGAAGACAACAAACTAAGAAGACATGTTGAAAGTTCAAATATCAAGTTTGACCAATTCAGTGCAAATACTGAAGGAGAGTAGTCCTAACAGCTCAAGTCTTGGCAATGGAGAAAATGTTAATTTTCTGAAATGCAATTAAACATGTAAAGAGAACTGCATTTGAGAGCTGAAAGATAAATTTTGCTTTCAGGGAGCTCGAATTAAAGATGACACAAGGAAAGTGAAATAGAGATGCCCACTAAGTACTTGCTTTAGGGCCAGGGAGAGTGATGGATGGTAGACACATAGATGCAGCAAGTGGCAACCATCTGCACATAATTAACAACTAAAACTGTGCAAGTGAATGAAAGAAATGCAGAGCTGAAAAAATCCATTAGTGGCAGGGAGGTATGGGGATGGTAAGGGAGAGGAGAGGTTTGGACCTGGTCATGATAATCATCTTTTCCCAGAGAAGTGACCCTTTAAATAAAATCAGAAAGGAGAGGAGGGATTAATTTGGGGAAGAGGAATGAAAGTATAATCTAAGAAGAGGTCATAGCTTCTGGGACATTCCAGAGACAGAAGGGTTGGAGAAGCCGCTGCCTGAGAGTGTCCCCAGCGGATATGTGACTGGAGGGTGAGCAAGAGATTACATTCTGAGGGGCTCTGCCTTTGTGGACCAGTAAAAGATTTTTTTCTTTACAATAGGAGTAGTGAGAAGCCACAGGAGGCTTCAGTATCCAAGAACAGGGGGCACGGACCTGCCAGAAGATGCTGCCTTCACTTCAAGCAGGTGTGACCTGCAGCGTCAACGCCAGCCTGCAGTGATAGCACTCAGACGCCACCCTCACGGATGCTATCCTGCCCCTACACGCGCTGTGTTACCTTGGAGAAATTAAGTTTCTCAAATTTGCTTTCATATTAGAATCATCTAGGAGTTTCAAAAATATGCCAATGCCTGCCTTTACCTTCCAGAATTTCTAACCTCGAGCCCTAGTGGTATTTTTAAAACAACTTCTGGTCTTCCTAATGTGTCCCCAAGACGGAGATTCATTGAGTGTCAAGTAATGTTTCTGTGTCCTTACCTCTGAAAATGGGCTGATAATTATAGTGCCTGAACCTTGAAGATTGTGTGAGAGGGTGATAGGTGATGTTATCTGAAGTCACTTAGCATAGACCAGGGCATGTAGTAAGAATAAAATATCCATCAGCATGTACATCAGCTATGCACATGTCTTTCCAAGTAGGAGCTCATGAGAACAGCTTTCGTCCTTTAGCTCCCAGACCGGTACTTCGCCGTGCAATAGTTCTTTCCATCAGTTATAAAAGGCCACTGGACGGATATGGGGTGAGAATGCCATGCTTTCTGCTTATAGACACATTAAAAATGTGTGTGCATCATTTTTTCCAAAGGTGTGGTCTCAAAAATTATTTATGTTGCTTTTTGCATTAATTCTTGAATACAAATTATTTTTTCTGTTCCCCTTCCCCCATCAATCTCCCTCATCCCATTAAAAACAAACAAACAAACAAACAGGTGAAACAAAAAGCAAAATACTATAAAAAAACCGAACAACTGCAAGAAAAACCTCAATTGGAGGAAGGATGGACCTATAAATTCAAGTGTAGCTGAAATTTTTAAATGTTGACCACAGTTACATTGATGTAATGCCTCTCTTTAAAACATGAAATAAATTGTGCTGTGCAGAATAATTGTCGAATCAAAATTGTGGGTAACACCACTGCGTTTTCCATAGAATCCCTGATAGGAAACAGTGTTCAGTACCATCTGCCCAAGTGAGGCGACTTCTAACTCCCGTTCTTGAGTCTTTAAGTGATAAATAACTTGGAACTTGGTGGTCTGAGTAAAGTATTGATCAAAGCAGGCTACATTTTTCTGCTTGACTTTGGTTCCTGTATTGATTCACTGTTAAGAGGCTGTAACTCAGTCCCTAGGTTTCTCATTACAATTTGTCATATATTATGATTCATCATACCTTTAGCACCTAAAAATAATTTATGTTCTATTATTTTGTATTTCCTCAAATGTCCTCTAATTAAGTCACATATCTCTCTCTACCCAGTAACTTTCTTGAGGTCAGAGAGTGTTTTCAGGCTGATGCTGGGTTAATAGAGACCATCACAACGGAATTACCAGTTTAGAAAGCATACAAGGACAATGTTAATTTATTATTTTGTTCTTAACAGTTTTTTTTTCTTTAAATGATGTTGACACATGTCTTCCCCAATGAATAGAAGATACCAGCATGACACAATTTAAAATGATCATAATGCTGACCAGAGTTTCTCTCTGATTCATCACCATCGTTGGTCATTTAGATCCCATGAATACGCTAAGTTACATTCCTTTCAGTACAATGCTTAGCCATAAACATAGCTGGCTAATCCTTTCGTCAAATACAAGCTAACTCAAAAGCAAATGCAAAATGTAAAAATGTGTCAAATATAAAAAATATAAAATGTACAATGCAAAAGATAAATTGTATTACTTAACAAACAAAGTTATAAATGCTATATTAAATATTTTGCTTTTCTAACGTCTCTTCGATGTGCTCTAGGTTTCCATGCATCAAGGTGTGAACACTAGAAACTTTATTAAAAATTATATAAAAATATGCAATGTATTGAACAGCAACCATTATTTTCTACTTGGCTTGGGAAGAAGATAGTGCTGCTGTTTGTCCAGCAAAACCACCTGACAGGAGGAGCAGAATGAACTGCCTCCAGCTTCTGAAACTATGCCTTAGTGTTCCAAAGCAGAACAATTCTCCACGTGATTGACATTCTCTGGTTTCATCAACCATGCTCCATGGAGGGCCACCGGAGCACCCAGGCAATGCTTTAGGGACTGTGTGAAGGAGGAGAAGACATTCATTTTCTCTTCAAAATGCGGTGCCGTCCACAGTGCACTCACCTTTAAGCTTTTTTTTTTTTTTTGGTACGTGCCCTTAGCGGGAATCGAACCCGGGACTCTCTCGGGTCTGCAGGCTGACGCTCCAACCGCTGAGCCGAACCGGCCAGGACTCACCGTTAAGTTTTTTAATGCAGGTTTGTCTGAATCCAGTTTGACCTTAATGGCTTGGTGAATTGAAGTGGGGAAAAGAGCTGCTTGCACCTTCCAGGACATTGAAATGTTGCCATCAGACAACTCCTAAATACACGGGTGCAAATACGCCATCAGACAACTCCCAAATACACGGGTGCAAATACGCCATCAGACAGCTCCCAAATACACGGGTGCAAATACGCCATCAGCTCCTAAATACACGGGTGCAAATACACCATCACACAGCTCCCAAATACACGGTGCAAATACGCCATCACACAGCTCCCAAATACACGGGTGCAAATACGCCATCACACAGCTCCCGAATACACGGGTGCAAATACGCCATCACACAGCTCCCGAATACACGGGTGCAAATACGCCATCACACAGCTCCCGAATACACGGGTGCAAATACGCCATCAGACAGCTCCCGAATACACGGGTGCAAATACGCCATCACACAGCTCCCGAATACATGGGTGCAAATACGCCATCACACAGCTCCCGAATACACGGGTGCAAATACGCCATCACACAGCTCCCGAATACACGGGTGCAAATACGCCATCACACAGCTCCCGAATACACGGGTGCAAATACGCCATCAGACAGCTCCCGAATACACGGGTGCAAATACGCCATCACACAGCTCCCGAATACACGGGTGCAAATACGCCATCACACAGCTCCCGAATACACGGGTGCAAATACGCCATCAGACAGCTCCCGAATACACGGGTGCAAATACGCCATCACACAGCTCCCAAATACACGGGTGCAAATACGCCATCACACAGCTCCCAAATACACGGGTGCAAATACGCCATCAGACAACTCCCGAATACACGGGTGTAAATACACCATCAGACAGCTCCCGAATACACGGGTGCAAATACGCCATCACACAGCTCCCAAATACACGGGTGCAAATACGCCATCAGACAACTCCCGAATACACGGGTGCAAATACGCCATCAGACAACTCCCGAATACACGGGTGTAAATACACCATCAGACAGCACCCAAATACACGGGTGCAAATACACCGCAGTGGCAGGGACAGGCTGCCCGCGAGACGAAACGGATCAACGTTTAACAAACACTGTAAGTGCCCCACACTTAACAGTTCCGATTCCATCCAAGGCTGAGGATGACTATGTAAGGTAAATGCTAGCAACTCTATTTTTAAAAGTTGGAAAAGAAACTCTCCAAAGTGTAAGTAGCTTGCCCGTCTTCACCCAGCTGGCCACGCAGCCAGGGGCCACTTCAGAACCGAAGACTGTTCTTCCGACCAGGACCGTAGCGACCTCACCTCGGCAGGCATTTCTGGGCCAACTTGCCAGTTCCGCTCTTAATAAGACGTAAATGGTTTCCTGCTGCCTCCTGCATCTTCAAGATGTTTTCCAAGTGACTTGAATTTGTACAAATTCACCCAAGAAGCACCACGTGTTTTATCTCGCTCTGCTTAAGGTTTTAGCTCTTAATAAGTTTGCAAATTCGGAAGGTCGAACTTCTTTCCAGGTCGCTTCTACCACAGATTTTGAGGCAGTGACCAATATGGATGTTCTTTGCTCTCCTTAGAATAATACTGCGTCCAAATGTAGTCACAAAGTTCCAGAATGTTCGAGTTGAAAGAGACCTTAGAGATCACCGGATCTGAAACTCTAAATTTACATGCAAGGAAATTGGAAGCTGAGCTCACTGAGGAGAAGTAACTCCCTCACAGTAGGTCTCAATCTAGTCAGAGAGCTAATTAGTATAAGAACCAGAATGAAAACTCAGGTCTCAGAGCACTTAACCTTGGTGGTTTTTTCTACTGTATCATCAGTAATGCTATAACTGAAGAGTTATTTTCCTCATCTCTTTATATTCCTGTAAAATTTTTGAAGATATCTGCTCTATTTAATTAAGTTATAACACTCCTTAAAATAGTGAGCCAAATATAACTTGTTTCTAACTTGGGAATTTTATCTGGGGTACTGAATTGTGGCCTGTGTGCTTGTGTACTTCTCAGCTGAAGTAACCTAATTATTAAAGGAGTTTTATTGTTTTTACCAGGCTGAAAATTGACTTGAGTTGATTTCAATGTTATCCGCTTAAGCGATGTTTGTTTCAATCAATGGTATTTAATTATTGAGACTTGGCATCAATCTCAGTGTCCAAAAAAGCCCAGTTATATGTAAAACCCATTGAACTAGAAGAATAAAAAAAGGTGTTTTCTGGTACAAAAAGGGAAAAGAAACCTAAATTTACTCCATCTCTGCAGAACTGAATTCAGGTCTGTGAGAAATGACTTCATCTTTATGTCCGAACACATTCACCTACTGGTACTTTTGTTCTGTTAGAGAAGAATACATTTGTATCTATTTTCTCTACAGATACCAAATTGAATTAGGAAAAAAGCCCCAAAATATTTCAGTGTGCATAATATTGAATATTACTAATTTCTCACTTACACAGATGTCTTAAGCATCTGATATATGTATTTTTTATACCCACTATAAGCAATAACATTGTAAATTGACCCGTTAAACCGATTCATGCTTAGACTAGCAAAAAAAGGGCAGCAAGTGCTCTGAATCTTTCATAAATGCTTCAGAAAAGATTTCAGTCAGTACTTGCCCCTAACCCCTGCTATTTTGTGTCATAATGCATCATTACATACTGATGTTTGCTCTTCTGCAAGTCAGCGAAAAAAAAAGGATTACATAGTGTATGTTGGCCCTTTCCTTGAATTAACTGTGTCACTTCTGATTTGTTATGTTGCTGGACCATGTTTCAGGACTGCTTAACATTCACCGCTGTGGCACAAGCACATATAGTCACCTCCCGGGGTTTGCTGTTTTATCATCTGCACCCTGAGCATTTCGAACTTATTTATTTATTAATAAAAGTCAGTTTTTATTAATTAAAATATTTTATTAAAGTTCTTGGCGTGACATTGGTTAATAACATTATAGGTTTCGAGTGTACAGTTCTCTCGTACATCATCTGTATATTGCACCTAGCATCACCCTATTATTTGGCCCCTTTACCCTCTTCCACCTCCCCTTACCAGCCTTCCCCTCTGACCACCACCACACTGCTGTCTGTGTGTATGAGCTGGTTTGTTTTGTTGGTTCATTTGTTAATTTATGTTTTAAATTCTACATAAGAGTCAAATCATATGGTTCATGTCCTTTTATGTTTGACTTATTTCGCTTAGCACTATACTCTCAAGATTCACCCATGTTGTTGCAAATGGCAGTATTTCATCTTTCCTTATGTCTTAGTATTTCATTGTGTACATATACCACATCTTCTTTATTCAATCATCCATCAAAGGTCACTTAGGTTGTTTTCATGTCTTGGCTACTGTGAATAATGCTGCAATAAACACAGGGGTACATATATCCTTATTAATAAATATTTTCAATTTGGGGGGGGAGAAGCTAATATAGTTTTTCTATTTAAATAGATTCACTTATCAAATATTTAATGAGTGACAATTCTGCTCTAGGTTCTAGGACAATCTTTGGCTATTTGAAGAAGAATAAGATATAATATTTGTCCTCACAGAGTTAATGGTCTGTGGGAAGACAAAAAAGAGTAAGAGTCGGGCGTACTGTTTAAGAGTTAAGTAGAATATAGAATCAAAAAGACCTGGATTCAAGTGCAAGTTCTGCTACATACTTGCTGAATGATACAGAACATGTGTGTATATGTTATGTGTGCCCAGACATGGGTGTATGTGATAGAAGAAATAATGGGTTTAAAGTGCTTAACAAAGTTTCATTTAGATGAGACAGGTGATAAGCAGAGCAGTTAAAGAGGTTGATGAGAAAATCATCTATATTACAAAATTCAGGAATTAAATAGGAGAGTGTCTATTTGTGATACTGGGCATGGAGAAAGGCAGAATTTAAGGGGTGTTAGGTTCTGTGATATATGTAAACTGAAATGAAGTTTTCAAATATATCAGCTGGTAATATGAGACAATTAAGGAGTAATGTTTGTGTTACAAATCATAAAAATGGTAACTGTCATTTTGAGGGATCAAATTTTGATTTTTCGAAGAAAAAATGTGAGAAGGTTCAAATCACAGAAAATGAAAATTTGGGTGCATTAATCATTTTTAAACATAAAATAAGAAAAATACTTCATAAAGAGAGAGATAATATTTATATGGCTGCTAAGGAATGTCTTGGAATCAGCTGTCCTGAAAATATAGTCATTTAAGCTGTGTTTATAGCAATTCAGAATAGCTAACAGAAAGATGAAAATTTATTTAATTTTAAAGTCATGTTATAGCATTAAAATATGTATAAAATACATTTTTGATATTAAAAAGTAAATGGAGCCCAGCTGGTGTAGCTCAGTGATTGAGCGTCAACCCGTACCCCAAGAGATCATTGGTTCGATTCCCAGTC
Source organism: Molossus molossus (assembly GCF_014108415.1). Lineage (NCBI taxonomy): Eukaryota > Metazoa > Chordata > Mammalia > Chiroptera > Molossidae > Molossus > Molossus molossus. Next base: position 23,222,891 of record NW_023425344.1, read on the forward strand.
AGGGCACATGCCCAGGTTGTGGGCACAATCCCCAGTGGGGGGGGGCATGCAGGAGGCGGCCAATTGCTGTTCTTTCTCATTGACATTTCTATCTCTCTCTACCTCTCCTTTTCTCTCTCTCTAAATATCAATAAAGAAAAAATTTTTTTTAAGTAAATGGCGTGTATTTTCTTCATTGACTGATCTATTGTCTAGGTAGTCACAAATCACATAAATTTAGAATGGCACCATAACCTCTACTGCACTTATAGGAAATAACGAAATAGAACAAACTCTTGGGGTCAGATTTAAGATCCCAATAATTTAATGCCTGATAATAGCAGGTAATTATGAAAAGAAGGTCTCTCTCTCTCCTGTGTGTGTGTGTGTGTGTGTGTGTGTGTGTGTGTGTGTCCTGTTCTCACTCTGCTCTCTTACTTTTTAACTCAGTTTGGTTTCTTTGTGTGAAGTTGAAGTAGGTTGTTGTCTGACTGAGGATAGTATGGATAATCAATCATCTGGAAAAAGGAAAAGTGCTTGATATAATCCTGAGCAGTCTCCATGTTTAAAATTATTTGTACAGGACAATGTCATGGCCTTTCTGTATTGCTCACGGAGGGAGGTTTGCTAGTGAGAAATTAAAGTAAAAAGAGAAAAGCAGAAAATATCCAACCGTTTACGTTCCTAGGAGCTCAAATAATTTGCATGTACACAGCTCGATAAAGTAAGGCAAGAAAAACTTTTTACAAATGTGCTCTTTTCCTCAGTTGTATTCACAGCACTAATGTGTTTGCAAGATGTTAAATCACATACTTTAAAAAAAAAAAACAGATTGAAATGGGAAACAATTTTCTAACATATTTGAATGTGCTTCCAGGACTAATGTAGACACTCCTCAGAACTTTGTATATCAATTCCGCTATTAATGGGAGTTGACATGTCATCATTCAGGCCGGTTCGCTGCGCGGGTGCTGATTGTGCCGGCCACACTGGGGAAATATGAAGAGAACCAGTGATTTAGGAATAGATGTGCCTCAATAACCTCTCACAGTCCTTCCCGAAATTACGGTTCGATGTATATACATGAATTCCTGATTAAAAACGGCTTTCAACAATTTGAAATCTGCATACAAGAAGGAAGAAAAATGTTCACCTTTACAAATAGAGCCATCAGAGAAGCGTAGTTGTTGGTGTGCAGTAGCTCTCAATAAGTGTGTGTTGAACAAATGAATGAAGAGCTAGTTAGATGGCTAATACCAAAGCAATGCACAGCTATGACCAGAGTGGTGGGCCATATGCCCAATTAGACCTAATGCACCTACATAATTATTATTATACTTGACTACTAATACCTGATTATCCAGCTAAAAAAAAAATACCCCCATTTAATAATTTTTTCTGACTTTGTAAGATTATTTAAATAATTGCACTATAGACTGCAAACCTTGATCATAGTCACTGAATACGTATGCTATATAGTTCTATGGCCAATAATCGCATTCTTTCCTATGTATTCCAAGTGAGAATGAATAAATATCTGGCAGGCTGAGTGAAGAAATAGACATTAGGCTTGTGATAGGCATGTTGTTCTGGAGAAAAGTGTGGTGTAGGTGTTTTCTACTTTGTCCCTGCATCTGACTACATGGCTCCATGACTGAAGGCCAGCATGCTAACCAACAGCAACCCCAAGTCTGTCCCTAGATGCTTTATTGCAAAACTCAGAAAGGAGTAGCCACAATGACAAAGACGTAGCACCCTTCCACAGACTTCTAGACTAGCCCTCTATGTTGTTATTCTAGAACTGGATGTATCTAGCTTCAATATTTACCAATGCTACACACTTCTTTTCTATTTCTCCAACTCTTATTTCTGGATCATCATTTCCCTGAATCGTACTACAATTGGGTAACATCTAATTTTAATAATAACTGTTTAATCCGTAATTCTTATAATGGTTCTCCTTCAATGATTTTATTAGTCAAAAGGGGCCACAAAGTTAGCTCTCATTCCTCATGTTCTGCAGTGTGATTTGCTTATCTCTCATCAGACAGTTAGGACCATTTCTTTATTTTTTTTCATCAGAGCCAGAGACTGGGGTCCATGACTGCTTCACCAATAGAACATGGCATCTCCAGTCCCAACATTTAATTGACCTGTTAGCTTCTGCTTCTTCTCTTGGAACACATGCTCCAGGGAAGCCAGTCTCCATTTAAAAATTCTGACCGCCCTGAAATTCCAGGTTGTGCTGAAAGCCAATCGAACACATGCAAATACAGTGTTGAAAGTCAGAGATGACGAACCCACCCTAAGTTGTTCAGCCTTCCCAGCTGAGGCAGTTTGGTGTCCTTGGACCATGGACTGGGGAGGACAGAGCCTCACAAGCAGTGGAGCACTCTTTCAGTGGGATTTTGGGCAAAAGCAAGTTCTATTGAATGTTAGAGGCAATAAAACTCAACGCAGAAACAGGGTGTGATTGGCTAGGTGGTCGGGGATATCCACATGATGCTAGTAGCTTCTATTTTCTATGCTACGGTAAGCTAGCTAAAGCTGAGTTGAAGGATTGTGACTGGTGTATGTTAGGTTTCCTTGAGTATAGGCTGACTTAGGTTTAGATTTGTGATGTGGGGCCAGCTACCGGGATGGCCTTCGTTAGGTACAGCATACAATTAACTTTCATCCCAGACATTTGCATTGGTCCAGCCCATTCAAGTTTCAGACCATTCCTGACCCACTGCCATTTAACAGCAACTGCATGAGATATTTGGTGCAATAACTGTTATGTGAACCCAGTGTACACAAAGATGCCTGAGAGATTAAATATGGATGGCCATTTTCAGATATGCAACCATGGCATTGCTACTTAATGCAATTTTAAATAACAAAAGCAATGAATGACATTCATGCTCTACTTTCTGGAAAACCTAATTTTACCACTGCAGTTCATTGTGCATGGGATTTGGCCATTGCTAAGCAAAGTGAAGCAACCCATTCAAAGTTCAAGAAATTATATATGAGAATTGTTTAACTTTTATTGATTTCATTGCTAGGTTTATTTTTGTACCATGAGTCCCCAAATGTTCATAAAATTTATTTTATATCACCAACTTATGTATTATAAAATAACACCCAGAAAGTGATTGATTTCGAGTTTCTCTCTTCATACATCTTGACTGTTGGGGAAGGTTGAGGAATGGGAGACTCAGAAACTTTGGCAGCAGGACTTTTAACCTTTCGGAAATGACTCAAAAGTTACTTAAGTTCACTGCCGATCATTAGTTGGACTTTATTGGTCCTGCGAGACAGAGGAGCCTCGGTGAAGTGGGCGTTGCCTGGAAATTCACTTTGGTAGTGGTGGTTCTTTTAACAATTAGATAAAATTAAAATCCTTCTTTTACTATTTATGACTTTTTTATGTTTGCAAAGTAATTGAATCTTTCTGAGTGTTAGTACTCTGATATGTAAAATAGGAAATACGAGTTGTATTTATAGAGTCTTCCTTCTTATTTTGGGGGGAATTCTATGCCAAGGAGTTTTGCAACTGGAAGATTCTCAGTCAAGACAAATCATCTGTATTTCTTAGCTTCCACCAAACCTCCACGCTCACTGTCCTCTGCCTACTCAAGACTTGTTTTTTGACCTTTTCTTATTATCTGTATTCAGGAATTTTGTCCACTAATTCAATATAGTTCAGCACTGTGTCTATTTCTTTCTAATCATAAATACATACTGTGTCCCAAGTGTTTTTTTTTTTTTTTTTACTTTGATATCTTCTTCTACCATTTTTTAAATAAGATAGGTAAGATAAATTGAGTAATTATGACACATGAAGCATTGTTTTAAGATATTTGTATTTTAATTTGTTTAATAATCTGAATTCAGGTCTCATTAATATACTATTTCACAGATGAAGATTTGAAGGAGAGAGAGAGTGACTAACTTGATATAAGTCAGAAAGGTAGATATGACAGTTCTTCAGACAAATAACATTAAAGTGCCCAGACGACATCCCCATTCTGAGAGCAAGCTCTAACATTTTTAATGAGTAAGCCAAAAGTAGCATTTTGTTTATGTGACTGTTTCTCAACATGTGCTTCGTAATTAACTACCAGAATTTTCTTCAATGCTTCTTAAAATACAGATTTCTGGGTTCCATCCCCAACATGGGAATGGGAAGCTCTGGAATCAGAGTGCAGAGATCTAGAACTTCTAAACGATGTCTCAGTGGTCCTCGTCACCATGAAGTCTCAGAGGCCCTGTGTTGAGCCTATAATAAACAGAGCTGGCTCACAGAGTGTCCTTAACTATGTAATATCTGTCTCTATCTGGTTTTTAAATTAAAAAGGGCTCTGACTTATGAAATGAATACAATAGTTAGGGTTCACCATGTGTTACCTCCTACACTCTTGCTCTTCCAATGACTTTGGGGTGCTTTTTGTTCCCACACTTGCTACAGTTTTCTACAATCAATATTTCAAGGTGAAAGTAAGTCTCATAACATTTTACTCTTTAACAGTGTTCTTAAAAAGAGAAGTCAAGGTCTGAATTTGTCCCACTCTCAAATTCATGTGTTCCAGTTCTGAAACCCAGGTTCTCAGAATGTGTCTGTGTTTATTTTTTATTTTATTTTATTTTATTTTATTTTATTTTTTAATCCTCATCAGAGGATATTTTTGTATTTATCTTCAGATAGAGGGGGAGGGATAAAAAGAGAGGAAGAGAGGGGAAAATATCAACATGAGAGAGACACATCGACTCGGTGCCTCCCGCATGACCACGGGGACCGAACCAAAAGCAAGGTTCGTGCCTTTGACCAGAATTAAACTCACAACTTTTTGGTCCACAGGCCAACACTCTAACCACTGAGACAAACCAGCCAGAGCAGAATGTGTCTGTGTTTAGAGACAGACCTTTGAAGAAGTGATTAAGATGAAATGAGGTTATATCAATAGGTTCTGATCCAGTCTGACTATTGTCATAAGAGACAATCGTGTGTTGATTCAGTAAAAAGGTGGCCATCTGCAAGTCAAGGAGAGTGGTCTCAGGACAAACCAAACCTGCTGACACCTTGTTGTTGGACTTCCAGCCTCCCTAGCTGTGAGAAGATAAATTTGTGGTGTTTAAGATGCTCAGTCTGTGCTATTTTGTTATGACAACCTTAGCAAATTAATAGAGGAAAAAATATTTTTTTTCCATGTAAAGTAATTTCATCCATTAATGAACAGGTGAGGAAGGGCGATGCCATGAAAAAGATCCCTGTGACCTCATGCAGTGTATCTGTCGATAATAACATGCATTTGACTAGATATCTATATCTATCTATCATCTATCTATCTATCTATCTATCTATCTATCTATCTATCTATCATCTATCATCTATTTCCTCATATGCTATATTCAGAGAAGATAGGTATTTGAATATTAAAGCAACTCTTCTCCACTATGTTTTATACTATTTCATAATCTGCTATATCGCTATTCTCTACACTTCTCCCAACCTTTCTATTCTTGACACTTCTTGGAAAAAATAAGTTTGTCCCAATTTCTCATCGGCAGGCAATATCCAAAAATTTCTTTAAAAAAAACCCTGAAATCCCCCTGAAATAACAAAATGCAATATGATAGATTATTGTTGATAAATATTCTACTTGCAAAAATATTCTACTTGCAAAAAGATTATTTTGAACGCTTAATTTTGTTGTCATCCATGCTTTTTATTTTGTTTATTTTTGTTTTGGTCTCAAAGGGAGTGAAAAGAGGACCTAACTCCTGGCACTAATTTCTAAAATCTCAGTTGCTTGAAATACCAATCATATCAATCTCCAGATAGACTTGGGATCAGTTAATAAATGCTGGCTCAGTTAAAGAGCTTGGTTCATGTTTCACTGTGCTACCTGTCATTAATTCATTGCTTTTGTTGGTTAATATTTATTATAATTTTATATACATATTTAATATCTATAATCCATATAGAATTTTAATTATGCTATAAATTCACATATACATGGTTTTAAATTTTAACATTCATCATTCTACAAGTATTTTATGACATTTTGAAACACTCAGAATTATCAATGTGCTAACTTATTTAGTTATTTAAAGAACCAAGAAACTCATTTCAAGAGATATTTATATTTACTTTCAAAATTACAGCATGCTATGCCAATATTGGAGGTTTAAAACAAAACCCTAGCTCTGAGTTGTATCTTAAACAATCAGAATGGAGAGCAAATAAATAACATTTTTACCTTAATGCTTGGAAAACATTGGACATGAAAATGGTCTAATAATTTGTTATGAATAAATAGAAAGATTTAATATTAAATTATTGCTTCTTATGGAATGCACAGTAGTGTTATCAATTGTAGGTTATAAATAACTATTTTTTTCTTGGAATTAGGTAATTTCATATGCTTTTTAAGGCAAATACAAGGGACCCCACTCCTGACACTAATTTCTAAAATCTCAGTTGCTTAGATCACTAATCATATGTTCTTACTCATGAATATTTATGAGGTTGAGAAGACGGAAAGATTGAGGATAGAAAAATGAAATTGTCTCCTTTTTACTAGTATTTCAGTTTATTTATTTTTTTATTGATTTTTTTTTTATGGTACGTGCCCTTAGCGGGAACCGAACCCGGGACTCTCTGGTCCGCAGGCCGATGCTCAACCGCTGAGCCAAACTGGCCAGGGTTATTTCAGTTTTTTATCTAGTTTTAACCCCATTACCCTTGCTAAACTTGATGAGAGTTGAGACAGAAGACATTTGTTTTCTCAAAGTCGAAAATATCCTATGCAAAATTATTTTATTGCTACTAGACATTCTGTATTAAAAACAAACAAACAAAAACAGGGATTTTTATGAGCTAATAGACTACTCAGCCATAAGAAAAAATGGAATACTGCCACACGCAACATTACTTTGAGAAAATCATGGTAAGCAAAATAAGTCAGAAAAAGTTAAGAGCATGTGATTTCATTCATATGTAGAATATAAAACTGAAAATAACAAATGAATAGGCTAGAAAAACAAATAAAAACCCATAGACACAGAAAACATTATGGTGTTTACCAAGGGGAAAGGGGGGTAAGGTAGTAAAGGGAAAAGAGAGTCAAATATTTAGTGATGGAGGGAAATTTGACTTTGGGTGGCAAACATGCAAAGCAATATATCAATGCTGTATTATAGAATTATATACACTTGAAACCTATGTAATTTTATTAACCAATGTCACCCCAATAAATTTGATAATAAAAAATGTTAAAAAATTGAAAACAAATAAACAAAAAGAAATGTATTAAAGAGTCATATAAATGCAATAAAAATATTTAGGGTTAAAAAGACATTTTACCACATCAAAATGTTCATGATGTTGGCAGAAATAAGCATCAAATTATTTTCATCATCTTGGGTTTACTCCTAAAAATATGTGAAAAAAAATTACAAATTTATTCAAGTTTAAATATATTATACCCTTTCATAGTCCAAGAAAGTAAAATATTTAAAACAAATTATTTTCAAAGCTGTTCAGTTACAAGAAATAGTTGTTTTTTTACTCTACATAAAATTTTGATAGAGTAAAGTAACTTAATGAATTCTTTCATAAATGCCTGCCTCTAGCTAGGAACAATTTAGAAACAAAAGATAAAATAAAATTTTAATATGTGTCACTAATCAAGGATGTACCCACGTAGTCCGTTTCAGAGAAGAGCTGGTATAAACAGTTTGTTGCCTTAGGATGAAAGCAATCTAACCTAAATGAAGATGAATTACTACAATATTATCAAAGAAAAACTGCCTTGTATCACAAACATTGTAGCTGGACCACAAGTTTCCATTCATCCATGTATTATGCTATGCATATTTATAATTATTCTGTTTAAACCCATTTAAACAACAGTTATGGTTTGTATTTTAATTTCCCAAAATGTCTTGCATATGTGCCTTCCATGGTTGGCCTGTGGTGATTGAAACATTTTTGGGGACAGGAAAGAGGTAGAAAAAAGGAAATATGTCTGGAATTCTGTTTAAAACAAGGATTAAATTAGAGAAAAAGTTCAATGTAGACAATGTATTTTTAAATTATTATAATCAGCAGAATGCTCTCCTAAAATTGTTTTTAGTCCATCAAATGCTTAGTATATGTATGATCTTAAACTTTCATCACCCTATACCCCATCCACACAGAATATCTATTTAAAGGATAAATCCCTTTATACTTTTGTAACACTATTTTTTTGAGATAATTAATGAAAAATTTCCCCCACTTCTGAAATCTCGATAGTTTATGGAAAATCCAGAATTAATCTAACAATACATTTTTAAAAACATATAGATATATGGTTAATAACTGCAGAAAAATAGTCAAGTTTTTACCTAAAAATAAAATAAATTGTAATAATATTAATTGCAAATTGCTGATATGCACCATCTCTTAGCCAGCAGGTAATAATGGTTTTAAATAGATTTTAATATGTTTTAAGAAGATTTAACGTGTTTGCTAGCCTAAACAATTGTCAGCAATTCATAGAAATTGAAATGCTTCCTCATATTTAGCTGGAGGAATTATTTTCAGGAAATAATCTTTCTTTATTGTTTCAGGTAAGGTGATTTCTCCAGGTAACAGGCCCCGACATCATACGTATCCCAGGTTCAAGACCTGTTATGCTGTGTATTTTCTCTCCTTTCTTCTCTCATCCAGACCAATGTCCTCCCCTATTCCCTCTGGCAAACTAATCACACTGTTAGCCATTCGATGATAATTGTGGTGAGTGATAAAGAGCTTCCTTAAGTTTTAATATTGTATTTTTAAATAAATTTACTCAAGCCCATTTGTGTTCTTAGTTGTGTTGAATCTTATTCTATTTTTAATCAGTATAAAAGGTATGTATTTTCTCCTCAGTAACATAAAAATTCATCCTGAGAACCATAATTTGTACCTGTTTGAATTCATCTTCTTCTCTCTTATAAATAGTGCATAACATGGCCTTATTTTAAAAATTATTCAAAAAAGGATATATAAATAATTAAATGTATGATAATAAATTAATGCATATAAAAGTATTCAGTTTAAATTTTTATTTAGATCGAAAAGTATGACTTGTGTGGAGATGTTTACATATATACGATATATATGTGTATTCATACATTAAAATATGAACACTAACATAAGATTGTGGTTCAAATTTATTAAATGTTATCTCAAAATATTTCAATTGTTTTCCTTATTGCTTATATTGGTAATTTTAGGATCTATTTATCCATCTGTCTGCCTGTGTCTGTATCTTTTACTTACATGTATCTTTTCATCTATTTATCCATTAACACAGAAAGTATATTTTTTCTGCAGGAAAAAAAAAAAAAAAACTGGTTCAGAAAAAACTTTTTGGGAGAACTTTTTCAACACACTAGCATATATACTTTTTCTTCCTCTTTTTTTTTTTTTTAATCCTCACCCGAGGACATTTTTTCATTTTTTGTTCAGACAGAGCAGGAGGGAGAGAGAGGAGAGAGAGAGAGAGAGAGAGAGAGAGAGAGAGAGAAAGAAACATCGATGTGAAAGGGACACATCGAGTGGCTGCCACCTGCACAATCCAACCAGGGCCGGGGACAAACTGCAACTGAGGTACGTGCCCTTAGCGGGAACCTAACCTGGGTCTCTCTGGACTGCAGGCCGAGGATCTAACCGCTGAGCCAAATCGGCCAGGGCTTTCTTCCTCTTTTTTTAAAGAAAATCCTCTAGACTCTAGGGAAGATGGATATTGAATTAACAAGACATGCACTTTAGGGATGAAGACATAACTAAGCTGGATAACATGTCTCTAGAGAGTGTGTTGATTATACAATTTGATTACCTTTTCAACTTAAATCTTCTGATCCACATGTTGTCTAAATTAATCTTTCCTGATGGGCAGCTTATTTGGCCTTAATCGCACTGTTTGCACTGCCAAAGTCATACACTTAAAACACTTCATTGTTTCAAACTTCAAAGTATTCATTATATTTTGAAAAATCTTATAACTCCATTCTTTTCCTCTAACCAGGAGCCATTATTTAAAATTGCCTCATTTTAAGGCTTATTAATTAAAAGATTTTCACTAATTAATACATTGAACAATGAATGGCCCTGTTATATTTCAAATATGCTCAGACCGTGTTTAATCTTGAGAACCATAAATTATTCTTTTAACTGTTATTTATTGAGCAGTAACTGCATTTCGTGCAATGTGGTTTCTGGTTTTAATTTTTTTTTTTTTTTAATTAGATCACAGTAGAATTGCTGAAATTAAAATTAAATTAAATTCAGGGATCTCTTATTCATTTCTTTGTCTAACAGTCATCTGAAATAAAATGTCTTGGCATATGAAAATCCACTCAACATATTTTTTCGCCTTCTCGGGTTGTACAAGCAAACATGTTTAGCTACCCCGGGTTCTCAGCTGCAGGAATTTTAAGTCCTCTGAGAAGTAAACAACTGATAGGCTGTTTGTCTCTAGGATTTCCTCAAATACACAGAGAGAAGGTAGGAAACTCCAAGTACAATTTACTCTTCGATTTCTACTTTGCTAGAGGAAGTAATTTAAAAGATACAGTCTGCTACATAAGAAATTGGGATCTAAATATACAGACTATTTTCCTATGCCCCAGTAGTTAACTCTAAGTCTTTATCTTTCATCTGGTTTATGTTTATTTTATTGAGGTTTGAATTTTTTCTAGGAGTAACTATTTTTCTAGGGGAATTACTATGTAATAAGATACACACACACACACACACACACACAAACACACACACTATTTTTAAGATCATTAAGCTTTCATTTATTTTTTAAACTACTTTTTAATGTCTTAAAATTACAGAAAGTTTATCACAAAATAAAATACTAGATAGATTCCAAAATAAAATTTCTAATTAGGGGCTTGCTGAGAAATAAAAGTGTGACAGAAATATACAAAGGCCTTAAAAAGATTTCACATAAAAGATATAATTTACATGGAAAAATGGAACAAATAGCCCTATTACAATTGCTTCATGTCAGGCTTCTATAAAAAGAAGTAGTAAGTGGCAATAGTTCATTTAAAACACAGTCCATTTGGGCCTTTTAATACTGAAATTTTACCTCCTCAGAGTTCCCTGGATTTCAGAGTCCATCTTATGTAATTGTATCTACTTTTACTTTTTCAACAAATGACAAGGCTCTTATAAATGTCTGTTTCAAATATTTCACTGATAAATAAATAGATAATTTTATAGTACCATACTATGCTGGATTTAGAAGGGACCTTTAATAGAATTCGTTCCAATGTTTTTGTATCATAATGAAGAAACAATGATTTTAAAGGAAGATTTTGCTTAGGTAACATTTTGATCTTCCAGGTTCTGAGCACCTTAAGTGCATTCATACTAATGTCATAAATAAACTTAGAATGCAAACTTGAATATGTGGGTGTTTACAATAGCAAACAAAACCAACCCAAAAAATCACTCTTGAAATACTTGAACCTAGTAATCTTAAAATAGGAAAAAGTAAATTTATCATTTGATTCAATGAAGTAGTAGATGAATGAAATTTTGGAGGTACTTGTCTGAAAATTGGGTGCCATCATGATGAGAGGAGTTATATGCCTGATTCTTAAGCTATGAAGTTGAATGACCAGCGCAGAATCTCAATCCAAACAATCACTGCAACAATGACGTTAGGCATGTTACTCAGCCTCTTACATCTCAGTTTAACCAGCTAAAATATGGATTGAATAATAACTCTTTTCTCATAACTTTGTTGTAAGGAATAAACACATAAAAGCACAGAATAGTAAGAACTCAGTAAATGTTAGCTATGAAAAATATTTATATTTGACTTAAATAGACTTGAGATGTTATGTGTGTACATAATGAAGCCCATATAAACTTGTAGTGACTTTTAAATTAAATTTAGATACAACTTTATAATTTTTTTTACCTACTAGGCATCATAAAAAAAAAAAAAAAAAAGTTGTGATTGTTCTTAAGATGGAGTTCTGGGACACAGAGCACCACTAATTAAAGCAAGACTTGAAGAGTAGATCCTGAAACTGAGGTGCACTGTTAGGAAAAAGCCACAGATGAGGTGATATACAATTTCAGGTAGTTCCCAAAGGCAAAGCCAAGGAAGCTGAATTTTGTCGTTATGTTCAAGAAAATAGCGCGGTGCCATCAATAATTAAAAAATAGAAACCTACTATAGACAATAGGATGCATTGAGAAGTAAAAACAGATAAAGAAAAATAAAAAGGTTTTAAATATTTACTCTGAATTAGATTGGATGCTTGAGACTCCTTTTCATTAATAGCCTCGTTTGTAGCGTATGTACAGATCAATTTTTATTTTAACATGAGTGATTAATGATTGTGTACCTAATGTTAGATATGATCTTCCCCATTCTCTTCTCTGCTCTATGCCTTCTTTAAACATCTAAGTATTATCTTTGCTTGTAGGCTTTGATGCACAAATTACATTATAGGTAGGCCTTTTATTAAAATTCAATCATATTTTAAAGTGTAAGTATGCTATAAATATTAAAGTGACACAATAATAAGTTAACTGTGTTACATGACTATAAAATGTAAGGCACATTTTCAGCATAATAGATGTGTAGCATAGATAACAGTAACACTTTATTCTCTACTTGCTAGACCACACATAGATGAATGAATTTATTTATAGCCATATTTTCAATAAGACAATGTTAAACAGATGAAGGAAAATAATGTACTTGAAAGAGTTGAATGGAGGGTCTCATAGCACTGCCATATGCAAGGTGTTGATGGAACTAAGGCAACTAGGGAACTAGACGTGTAGAGGCTGAAAGAAAAGCTCCTACACATGCTGTGCAGGATGCTGCTATGGCAAAGAAAGGCAGACTATTGCAAGGGCCCAGGAGCCAGGAGTTTAGATGAAGATTCTTGTGTTGTCACTTACTTCCTAAGTGTGGTTGGGCATATCACTTAACTATGTGATCGTGTCAGAAACCAAACTGAAAAATCTAAACTAAATCACAAATTGCACTACTACTTGGTTGTTGTAGTGCTTTTTAGAACCCTAGAGACTGATTTTTTAATTTTTTTTTTGAAAATATAACCTGTGACATTTCTTATACAATAAATGTAGAGTAATTCATAAAATGAACAAAACCTGTTTGCAGCACTTCCTTAATAGGAGAATTATGATTTTAGGTGGGGACAGAAAGAACGGAAAAGTAAACAGAGTTGACCCGTTCATTGTTAACAAACTCTAGGCATGACCTTCAAAGTTTTCTAAATTTGAATAGTCATTCACATCAGTACTATGTGTAATGAAAATTATTTATGCCTGTGTTTTTGGTGCATTAGTTTAAGAAAAAGTACTGAAACTGAATATTATATTTCATGGTTAAAGAGATATCTCATTAGTTTGAGTAGGTTGCCCTAGTCAGGATTGTAAAAAGAAACTGAAGCAATAGCAGATATATGTCTATGCATAACTCTCCTGTATATCCCACATGTCAGCAAGCCAGAGACCCAGGAGAGATGAGGTGTAGGTTCCATCCAAGTTCAAGGCCTGAGGACCAGGACAGTAGATGGTGATAGCATATGTTATGGTCTAAAAACTGGCAAGTCCAAGACCCAAAAGAGATGAGGTTTCTGTTTAATTCTACAGACAAGAAAAAACAAACAAATACCCGATGTCCTAGCTCAAAGCCCCAGAGGAGAAATTCCCTCTCACTCAGGCTTTTTGTTCTGTTCCGATCTTCAGTTGATTGGATGAGGCCCGGCCACATCAGGGAGGGCAATTTGTTTTCCTCAGCCTACTGTTTCAAATGTTCATGTCATCCTGACTCTCCCAGACACACACCCAGAATAACCTTTGGCAAAATGGCTGGGCACCCCTGTGGCCAGTCAAGTTGACATGTAAAATGTAACATCTCATGTATGCAGAATATTTCTCTCCCTGTCTCTCCCTCTCCACCTTTTCATAAATATTGTGTTCTGACAATTACATAGAAGGGTTTTGTTTGTTTGTCTGGTCCTCAGGTCAGAAATTGTTGTAACTAATTCTAACTACATTCAAAGACTTGTGTGAGAATTATAAGGAAATGAACTCCAACAGTTTACTTTCATGTGGAGGGTAGAAATTTGAGAGAATTGAGCCTTTTATTTAACAAATAATCTGAATTAATTAGAAAATATATAAAAATATGTTAACTGCCATCTAAATTTTTAGAAATGTCATTGAATGTGATACTTCGAGGTGACTACAACACCAAAATGTTAACTTGGAAGGCACCATGAACAATATCTATATTTAGATTTCATTCCATACCTGGGAGTTTAATAATGTCTCTAGTTGTGAAGGAATTCTATCCTAAATAGAATAAAATATCAAAATATTGCATTGAAATTCAGTTATTCTCCAGAAATGAGTATCAGTCTAAAACTATCTGTACCCCTTGTGGTCATGTTAATATTTTGGGAAGATTCTTCTCTTGCAGCCAGAGTTATGTCAGCCAAGCACTGTTATGTGTGGTTATCACACTTCTGAGGAAAGTATTCACTCAACACAGACGATTCTGCTAATTTCAAGTTGGTTGATAGAGATATATTTCATTATCTGTGTATTTCTATGGAAGTCACCACCTACACAGTGTACTCTGGCTCTGGTGTCTATAGGCAGAATTTGGGAACCATATTTTCCAATTCAAATGCCAACATATTTGTCTCACATGAGTCATGTAACAGCAGAAATACAGAAACACAATCCATGGACTATAAACACAAGCACTCTAGTCATTGCCAAAGGCTGAAAACAAGTGAGTCTCTAATGGAAGTATAAAAATAATATATAATGAGGAAACTAATGAAGAGGGAAGAAAGAAAACTCTTTTTCCTAAAAATGCATGAGTTAGTAAGCTGATTTAATTCTTACCTATTCCATAAAACCACTACATTTATTATTATTAATTCAATACAGTGTACTTTGGAGAAAGACAGATCTATTTATTTAATAGTTTATATGACCTTGATTTTTCTCTTTTGTGATAGCAGAATGACCATCTTTTGATTTTATTCCTTGTACTGGCCTCTGTATTAAACTTACATGTGGGATGGCCTAGACATACCTAATAGGTAATAGGTATTTCAAGAAGCTCTCTAAAGTGGCCTTTAATTTTAAACTTGTTTTCTAAAAGAACACATTTTAAGAAAGTTTTTTAATGTTGACTAATGATTCAGAATCCATGATTTATAAATAAAATTGTCTTAGAAGCAGAAATTCGAAATTTCTCAATCTCTACAGCATGACTGTACAGTCTAAAATCTTCAAAGGATATAAAATTTTCAATATAGCTGATATGTTCCAATACATAACAACTTTGAAGTACCAAAAAAGGTCCTCTAATAAAAATCTAGCTCTTTAAACACCCACTCCCTTATTCAAGCATTTATTGAAAGTTTTTTTAGGTATAACAGTATAATTAATTTTTAGTAAGAATATGTAGATGAAAGAAATAGAGTACATAGCCCTTAATTTTAGGCAACATAAAATTCATCTGTGTAGACCTTAGTGATTATAAAAAGCATACCACCTGAAAAATATTAGATTGGTTCAGAATATTTTAGAAGTAATAATATTGACATTATTTAATGATAATTTAAAAAAAAAATCACTGATTTAAACAGAAAATATTTAGATAGTTGTAATTCAAGGGAAAAAAAACTTAGTTTTTCTTTTATTCTAAAAATGTAAGATGGTTCCTAGATCTTTCAATGTAATAAGTCAAAAGCTAAAATCCCAATTATAATTATCTCAAAGCATACTAAGATATCTTTGATAAAATTCCAAATCTATTCTTGATATATTTCTTTTTAAACTGGATAATATATTTAGCATAATAAATATAGTTTTATTATACCAATAATTAATGCTGCATATAATCATAGTACATTAGAGGAGTTTTAAATAAAATTAGGACTAGGTAAAGTATTGATAGGATTATCATTATTAATCAACTGCATTCCTTGGACAATATAACTAGAAAACAAAATAAGAATAAGTATTGGAGAAGAAAATGTTATTTTTTAAAGACAAAACATTTGCCTATCTAAAAAATACAAAGCAATAACCTGTGAAAGATATTAGAATAAATAAATAAATTCATAAGCATAATTGCAAAACAAATGTACATAGATTAATAGGTAGCTTACTGTATCATTGCTGCATAACAATTTGTTCCCAAATATGGCAGTTTAAAATAATAAACATTTAGCTCACACTTTCTGTGAGTCAGAAATATGGAAGTTGCTTAGCTTGGTGATTTCAGCTAAGGTCTCTCAAGAGGTTGCAGTCAAGCTGTCAACCTGGTTTTCAGCCAATTCAAGATTAACCTAGCATTGGAGTTTATGTTTTCTAAACTCACTAACGTAGTTTCTGGTAGGTTTCAGTTCCACACAACCCGTCTGAGGGAGGGATAGAGAGGCAAAGAGCCCAAGATGGAAGATGTAATCCGAATCCATTTCCAAGTGGATTACCATTACTTCTGCTGTACACCATTGGTCATACAGATCAACCCTGGTACAGTGATACCTCGGTTCTCGAACGCCTCGGTTTTCGACCAAATGGAGATTCGAGAAACTTTTGTCTCGGAATCCGAACAAATATTTGGAACTCGAACTTCCGAGATGAGCCGAGTTGAGCCGAATGGCGTTCATTCGGCCCAGCGCGCCTTGCTTGCGTCATCAGTGTGAGTGCAGAGAGAGAGTCACGCTTTGTGGAGTCACGCTTTCCTATTGGGTTTCATTGCTTCGGTTCTCGAACAATGCGGTTCTCGACCGTCCTCCTGGAACGAATTATGTTCGAGAACCGAGGTATCACTGTACAATATTGTGGGGTACTACATAAGGGTTAATTTCAGGGGTTTGGGATCCTTCTTGGACATTTTTGAAGATGCAGAGAAAGTAGTCAAAAAACAAGGTTACACACCCATACACACACTGAAGGGCATACAAAAGGTGTAAGTATTATAGTCCACACTTGTGTTCTCTAAAACAGCTGCCGCTAGCTACAGGTGACTACTTTTTTCTCTGTGCACTAGCTACCTCTGCAGTACTGAAAAGCCACAGGTCACTAGCGGCTCCCAGACTGAATCACACAGACATCTACACTATTTAATTGACCACAGAAAGGCAATTTATATCACATTCATAAGGGGTGAAGACAAAGCACTGCCAAAGCGCAAATGACACGTTTTTGTAAACCTTTTTTTTTTTTAATGCGGGACGGATTTCTTATATATTTTTTGTAAAACATTTTTTGTGTGGTTAAATATAATATAAATAAAAAGAAACAAACAAAAAAATGAATCATGCTCACATTTTGCTCAATAGAATAGAACGTAGACATTGAAAGAGCTCCTGGTCACAAAAGTGAAAAGAAAACTGATTTGGAAAAGCAGTTTCTAATTTAAATAGAAAATAAACACTCAATATTATATTGCTCAATATCCAAATGCAAAGTTGAACTTCAGTTACGGAATGAATGAGTAATGTATAAAATCATGCAAATAATGAAGGTGAACATTTTATTCCTCTTATTAGAGTTATTGGATTATATGCATAAAATATGAGCTTTCTATTTAAGATACTAGACCCAGATGCTATTTTTAGAACAGGTCATCTGGTCTACCTCTCACTTTACTATAGCATAATTTAATTTATTAAACTGTCTATTGGTGACCAAGAGAAATTACCAGCTTAATTTATAGAATAATATATTATCAATGTGTCTTTATGTTAAAATTACCTTTATATTTTGGCAAGGTTAGTGCCTGCCTAAACAGTTATTTTCATACCATTAAAACTCAGTAATACAAAAGCACCTTACTTGTTAGTGATGTGAGTTTAATTGATTGCTTTCCATTTCAATTTACTTGAAATTGTTTCAAAAGCAAAGCAAAACAGAAGAGTGCTCTGCTGCTGTGCACTCCTCAGGAAAACGTGTCTGACGGTTGTCAGACGAATATGCAGAGAAATTCACCATTACTTTCCTTTCCCGAGCCAGGTTGCACTGTCTAGACGCATGAACTAACTACAGCTGGATATATTTGTATATGAAGAGAAACACCTCGCATATCTCAGTCATGCCCGTGTGTGAAGATTCTGAAGACCGTTACCGAAGGAGAACCCACGGCCCGGTGGAAAGCGATCGCCTAGCTTTTGGATTGATGGCCTGCACCTCTGGAGGCGGCAGCAAAGAGGACCCTGTGCAGTATATGCAAATCTCCCAAACCCGCCCAGAAATCAGCAGGTGGTGAACCCTCAAGAAGAATTTTTAAATAATGCTAAATTAGGCAATGGCATCTTGGACAACCTAGTGGAAATGAGTCTTATTTGGCCTTTTCTTTCAAAAAGGGGATACAAATATTCATCGGTTTGAAAATGAATTTACAATCGCCACACATGCGATGGCTCTCGAATAGCTGGCACTCCGTAAGTGGGATTATCTGTGTTATACTGACTATTATTCCCAGTCTGGGATAACTACTTCTGCTAAAAAGATATTAGGGGTCAGCAAGCGTTGGGAAACCACATCTGTTAGAGAAAGAAGACATGCAGATAAGCAGAGAAGAAGTTAGGGCTGTTGATCATGTCAATATCTGCCTTCTCTTCTCTCAGAGAAACCAAGAACTCCTGGGCAATTCTGATGAGAATTTGTAAAATACTGTTTTTAATAAAATAAGAAGCTAAGGATGGTTAAGATGATGTAGGGTCCGTTGTCCTTCAGACTTGGGTTTTGACTCCTGATCCAAAATGTATAATCTGTGAATTTGCCAAAATTCATTCTTTCCAAATTTTACTGTTATAATCTCTAAAATGAGGAAATAGCTCTACTTAATTTACAAGATTATTGTGAGAAGTAAATGAAATAATTATGTGTTAGACTTAGTGGGGTCTCTTTCTCATATTAAATAATCAATTAATTATTATAATTAACATAATATTGTATCATTATTATTTCACCAGAATAATTTCCATACAGAATCTTAACCTTGGAAAAGGTCTTTGGTGTGAGATCAGTGAACTTACTTTCAGAACATTCTCAAAGACCTATGTTTTAAACCTTGGCCTTTAATGATAGATTCACCCACAGTTTTTGACAGTTACTACTGGAAACTGCTGTATGATTGTAGTTACCTTTTATGTGAACACATTTTACTGTCCCTTTTAATTTTGTTCTTTAACCCCAAGCTGTCTCAGATATGAGTGGGAACATATGTACTTTTCAACCTTACAGAGTAAATTAATTGTTAAAGTATGTAAATCATACTTCAAGTTGAAAAAAATCTTCACTTTAACTGATGTAAAGAATACTAGGAACTACGTTTCACATTAGGCTACTGTTGACCTTTCAGCAATCTTAGATTTCATCCTTTACATAAAAATCACGTTTTCTCTATAGCATAGGCATTTAACAATTAAAAGTTACTTTTATTGCTTTAGTAAATGATTGAGGAGAAGTATTTCGTACGTGGTAGTTGCAAAGATAAACAACTATCGCATTCTTGGAAGCAAACTTTCTTTGTGTCTGTTGATATAATAGATCCCAATAGATTTAATTAAGCCATAGTTTATGTGGGAACAGAAGTGGATAAAATGTTTCTACCAATTTTCCTCCAACCTTATAATGTTTACCTATCAAAAAGTATATCATAAATTTTAATTACAAATCATTGATTGGATTTCTACCATGGAAGTCAAAAAAGTGTAATGAACAAGAATAATGGCTTTGGAATACCTCTCTAAGTATGAGTTTGTCATTCTTGGCAAACTCATACTTAGAGTTACAGGGAAGGGCACAAGATGTCCTGTGCCCTTCCCTGTAACTTTCCTGTCCCAGAAAATATCAACTTATCAAAATAATTAGTGGATTTAATATCTGGTATGTAAATTACTAAAATAATTCTCTTTTCCAAGTCATGCTGCCATTATTGTATATATGTGTGTATGTGTAGACAGATAGATATAGACATAGACATAGACATAGACATAGACATAGACATAGACATAGACATAGACATAGACATAGGGATAGGGATATAGATAGATTATAGATATAGATGTAGATGTAGATAGAGATATAGATATAGATATAGATGATATAGACATATAGATAAATATTAGCTAAGTATTGCTCTAATACTATGTATAAAAATGTTAGCTAGCCCTGGCCAGTTTGGCTCAGCGGTTAGAGTGTCGGCCTGTGGTCCGGAGAGACCCGGGTTCGGTTCCCGCTAAGGGCATGTACTTCGGTTGCAGTTTGTCCCCAGCCCTGGTTGGTCGTGCGGGTGGCAGCCACTCGATGTGTCCCTTTCACATCGATGTTTCTCTCTCTCTCTCTCTTCCTCTCTCTCCCTCCCACTCTATCTGTACAAAAAAATGGAAAAATGTCCTCGGGTGAGGAAAAAAAAAAAAAAATGTTAGCTAGACAATTGTCCAAACCAAACCTTACTTTATTAATGCAGCATTTGCCCATCTTTTACTCAGAAAGGCTCTTTCTCCTGTGTTTGATATGACTCCATATACGCCTATCTCTGTCCTAAAGACAATCAGAATCTTGAGATCTGCATTATCCTCTGAGAACTTTGCCCATGTAGCACTCCCTCCCCTATGTCTGGTCCTCTTTGAAAAAGAGAAAAATGATGAGGAGAGGAGAGCCAAGAGAACACGGAAATGAAGGGGCTGAGATGGAATAATCTGGAATGAAAAGAAATGAAGAGATTTTGACATAGAACATAAACCAGGAGAAGAAAAGTTTTCTGCTATCGCACAAAGTGAGGAAAGTTTCTAGTTTCTTCTCTTCCTTTTACTTTATTTACATTTTGCTTACCAAGATTCAAGGAATTTTTAAGCGTACAAGTAGTTTTTGTTCCCATATCTCCAACAATTGGCCTCTTTAGATAAGCTCTGAATAGGAAGAAAATTTTATGTTTTTGCATATTAGCAATTTAAAATATCATGCTTCAATAATATGACATGAAATAAGCTGGAACTGTGGTTTGATAAAGTATATCATGGTGAAGATAATTACATCATATAAAAGCATATTTTTGTTTTCATTTATACTTTTGACTCATTTTCCTTTTGTTATCAATGGCACGATCTACACCTTTCATAGCAGCAGACTCCTGTGCTGTTTATACAATGGTGATTTCTCCTTCCCCCTTGTTAATTGCCCCGATTGGTTTCATGTGCCATAATTTTTTTTTTTATATTTTTAAAATGTTTTTAATTGATTTCAGAGAGGTAGAAATATTGATGAGAGAGCAACATTAATCAGCTGTCTCCTGTATGCCCCTGACTGGGGATCAAGCCCACAATCCTGGGTGTGTGCCCTGACCAGAATCGAATAGGCACCCTCCTGATGCTTGGGACGATGCTCAAGCACTAGGCCACATTGGCTGGGCTGCCATAATTTTTAAATTTTTCTTTATTAATTTGAGAGAGCGAGAGAAACATCGATGAGAGAGAACATCTATTGGCTGCCTCTTGCATGCCCCCCACTGAGAATTTGGCCCGTAACCTGGGCATATGCCCTGACCAGGAATCAAACCAGCGACCTCTTGTTGCACGGGTCAATGCTGAACCACTGAGCCACACTGGCCGGGACACCATAATTTTTTAAATGACATAAGAAAAAGTTAATTCACAGCCTTAGCCATTACAGAGAATCCTAACTAATTTAAAGCAATGATGATAATTCTAATCTCTCTTTCCAATGATTAGGTAGCTAATGCAACACAATCTTACTAATGAGGCACTAAAGACATTTTCTGGGTTTCTAAGAAATATATTTTATTAGCTATTAACAACAACAACAAAAAAGAGACAAAAATAGTGTTTCTTTTCTTTTCTTTTCTTTTCTTTTCTTTTTTTTTTTTTGCCTCTGAACAATAGTGCACATGGTTGTGATGCTTGGAGCTGCTGCAGCAATCTAGGGCCCAAGAGGTAAAATAGCAAACTTGATGAAACTGAGAGGATAAAAATATGACAGAAACCTGGGTTCCCGGTGACTGTTGGGATATAAATTCACTAGCAGGACTTATCAGGTGAGATAAAAAATACCTTCATTATTTAGCTATTTTGACTTTGATTTTTTAGTTACTTGCAGGAAACACATCTTACTTAACAATCATATTTATGAAGAAAACTAAAAATATTTTAGCTAATAGATACTAGTCTATAAAGTTTAAAAATACCAAATTATTACTGAAGATATTTTCTAAATTGAAATATTCCACCAGTGAACTACTTT
Organism: Molossus molossus; assembly: GCF_014108415.1. NCBI lineage: Eukaryota > Metazoa > Chordata > Mammalia > Chiroptera > Molossidae > Molossus > Molossus molossus. The sequence goes on from NW_023425344.1 coordinate 23,245,188, forward strand.
GTTTTATTTCTATTTTCTTGAAACTTATTTTCCATCCCACTCTTTATTATTTTCTTCTGTGCCTCTTTTTAATCTTCTAGAACTCCCTAAATATTAATTTTTTACAAAGTGAGCAATTTGTAACAGTAGAAAAGATACAGTGCTTTGTTTACTACTTAATATAACTTTTTCATAACATATAATAAGGCATTTTCAATAAATAATTAGCTTTAAGGAAGCATATTTTGATTATTTTAAACTCTGAGTTAAAGAAATATTGTATTTGTAATCGCCTCATGAATGTATCAACCCACTAAAGATAATTTTTAAAACTATTTTTTAAAAGTTTATTAAACCATAAATGAATCATCTTTTTAATATTATTGTACTCTCCAAGGATCACGCATTATCAAAGCGTCATGAAGCAGTGTCAAGTAATGTGATTATGTTTTAATTTATGCTTAGACTACTAAAGCAGCACCTATAGGAACATATATTAAAACTCCTGGCCCACAGATATAACATGATTTTCACGGCTAGGAAAGGACATTAGTAAAGGGAATGTGCTTGGCCAGACCCTTAGCAGATCCAAACAAGATAAATGCTGAAATTGTCCTGTGTTGGAGAAGATGTACAACATCAATTTCCCTACTGATCTAAATAAATTCATTCCTAATCTGCAAGTAATGGACATGCAGTGGTTAGAATTTAATTGCAATACTTATTTAAGTAGACAATGTTAATGAAGGCAAAGGGTCATTTTTAGTAATCTTGATGCGAAGAATAAATAAGGTAGTAAATGTAAATTAATGTTCTGAGTTTTCATATTTTTGGAAACTTGTTTCATAGGTTTGGAATAGAAAAGTAATGCCAGATTGGCACTAAATTTAAATGGTGCTTATATGCACTGAAAAACATGTCTTGTGAGCATTTACCCTAATTAAAAATTCAACTTTTGAACATTATACTTGGAAATAATGTTTTAGAAGTAAAATATAAATGCCAGTTTTCAATATCTTTTAAAAAATGAACTAATTTTATTTTATAATATATATTCTATGAAGTTTGTATGCTGTCCTGACCACTACTGTAAATTTATTTTTAAAAGGTAAGTTAAAGCATGCCCTTAATATTTTGAGGTCTTATGAGTTAATCTACAAATATACTCACCTCAACCTTCTGAGAAAAATTTTCACATTTTTATTATCATATGACAGTTTGGGTTATTAGAGTCACATTTATCAAATATGCCAAAGTTATGTCTATACTCATGAGGTTAGTGACTGCAGATGACAAAATAATTGCTGTATTGCTCTCTATTTTTTTCTTTTTCTAATAGGCTTTACCTTTGCAAGCAATTTTAGGTTCACAGCAAAATCGAGAAGAAAGGTACTTCTCCTATCTTCTTTTTTTTATATATAAATATTTTTTCTTTATTGATTTTAGAGAAAGAGAAAGGAAAAGGGAGAGAGATAGAAACATCGTTTGGCCGCCTCCTGCATGCCCCCCACTGGGAACCAGGCTTACAACCTGGGCATGTGCCCTGACCAGGAATCGAACCGGCAACCTTTTGTGCAAGGGTCGATGGTCAACCACTGAGCCACACTGGGCCGGGCTCTCATATCTTCTTATCCCGCACATGCACAGCCTTCCCTTTTATCAACAACGATCGATAAACCTACAATGACACATCATCATTAACCCAAAATTCACCTTGGTGCTGTACATTCTATGTGTTGAAACAAATTTAAAATGGCATGTATCCACCATTACAGTATCAGACAGAGTAGTTTCAATGCCCCGAAATTCCTCTGTGCTCTGCCTATTATCCTTTTTTAATGGCTAATGAAGACTTGACCTGAGCTATGTGTGTAAGATTAAAATATGTGAAGGCTTAATAGAGCCTTTAACCATTAAAAAAAAATTTTTTTTTAAGAAAGAAGAAAATCTCAAGGTATGTAACCTTGTTTTCCAGATGTGAAGTGAGCTCTATTTCCCTTAGGTTAAATGTGTTTCTCCAAATTTTCGATTTTAAATTTAAATCAGCTGACTCCGATCAAATTTCTTCACGATTTAGAAGGGAGATTGTCTCTTTCTTTCTCGCTTTACTCTTTGTTTCTTTAAAAATGACAGAGCTTAGGCGGAACACCTGCCAGATGGGGTGAATCGTGGAGGCTGCTCATTCTCTCCCCCTGCATCGCTGTGGCAACAGAAACTCAAGCTAAACACCGCAGCGTCTCACAGCCGTCTGTACACATGCCTCGGTACAGAAGAATCCTCATTTACACCTGTTCTGGTGACAAATTTAGAAATAGCATCTTCTGAGAGGCTAGGTTCACTAATATCAGCTGGAGTGCAGCCAGCTCTGAAACACTTTCCTTGTTTCAAAACACTACAGGAGAGAGTCAGAAGCATCTGCAAACTTTGGTGTCACTTTCCCTTGTGCCTTGGTTGGAAATTTCATGGAAATGTAAATGTGGTCACCAGGCTCTCCTTGTAACAAGGAAACGGTTATATTCTTCCTTGGAGAGCAAGTGATAGGATAGGTAGTATAGAAGCAGAGCAGAAGTCTGTCTGAATTTTGTGTTTTAAGAGCTGGTGAAGTGGCCGGCAGCATTGCCACCTAGAAGCTGCCATGATTTCTAGGAAAATGTTAACAGTATTGTTTTTCCATGAAGTTTCAACTTGTGAGTGGAGGAGAATACATCAAGCTCTGGCAAAATGAACTTCTTTCATTATCAAAGTTCACATAAGCTCCTTGATCCTTATTTATTGCATCATAATAACATAATGCATCCCCATAGTATCTTCTACAAGTATCTTAAACGATTTTAATTTTCTATCAACTCAGAAGTGTTTCAAGCAGGGGCATAGCCATGGTCACATAGATAACAGTTCGACGTAGTTTAAAATTAGTTCTATCTCTGAAATTAGTTCCAAAACTCTTTTCTCAACACCACGGTGCTTTTAGTAGAAGAACAATACTCGCATGCAATATGACACAAGCAGAGGGAACTCTTAAAAAGGGAACTAAAGAGGGAAACTTGAACGTCAGCGTCTGTATAAATAATTTAGTTTACTTGAGCAGCAAATATTTCATGAAATCACAGGGCCTTCAAAGATCATTTGGGTTGCAAGAATAAAACAATATTTGCTTTTTAATAGTTTGGTTAAATGCAGGATCGCCAGAGAAAATACAGGAAGTCCAGTTAAATTTAAATTTCAGATCAACAATGATTAATATTTACTATGACTCTATACTACATAATTCTAATTACGTATACTAAAGAAATGTTTGTTGTTGATCAGATTTTCAAATTTTGTCGTACATCCTGTATTTCTCTTTGCTAAATCCTTATTAAATATCAGTGGTATTGCACATTGTTGGTTATTTAGTCAAGACCACTTTCTTTTTCTTTCCAATTAATTAGCCCTAAAAGATTAATTATGATCAGTCTAAGTCTGTCATGGCGATCTTGTTTCCTTCGCCATTTATTGGCATAGAGTGAAGGTAGGGTACAGCCCGCGAGAAAGAAGGGAAAGCTAGTGAGGATCTCTAAAGTAGAACAGTCCTTGATGAATGAGGGAGAAAGGCGTGAGTAGCGTTGTTTCTGCTGAACCAGCGTGACCCGACTATCAGCCCACTGCTTCCCACTCAGGGTTGCCTGGATGGCTGCAGAACGGCACGACCAGCACCAACCATGAGATCAAAGTTTAATGTTCACACCAATGGGGAGGAGGGTCTTCACCAGATAGAGGTTGGTGCTTACAATGCAATTGGAGAAGCAACAGTGTTAAAGAAGTAAAATGATTTATTTGTTAAATAAAGAGGGGCTACATTTAGTATGCGTTTACTCGATTTGTCATGGGTGAAATCTAACTGGCAGTTACAGATTCCCCCCCCCCCAAAATTTTTTTTCCCTAAGTCTGTCATAGTATGTTATAAGGATAATTTAATCACCCTATCATGGGATATGTAGCATGTCGTTTAAGGAGGGATGGACACAGCAAAGGCAAGTAGGAGGACCTTCATAAGCATCTCTTGGTCAAATAGTAATTATGCCAAGGATGTATGACTCAGAAATTACAAACTAATAAGCTTTTTGTACTACAGTAGTATAAGAAGAAAGAACATTGTATCACTTTTTTTCTCTTGTTTGAATTATTATTACATAAGGATGGGATACTGGGAACTATGATGGCCATATTGCAACAATAATATAACCAATACAATGAACCCCGTAGAGGTGTTGAAAAAAAGCCTTGATTTCTTATATCAAAACTGGGGTGTCATACAAAATTTTAGACTGTGTACCTCTTGACCCCTTGTTACAAAAAATTCTTAAATATTTACTCATTTATTTCTTGCAACTAACTGCATATCAACAAAAGATTAAAAAGTCTCAATTCCCTAATGCTTCTTATTTCCAACAAAAGAAAAGCTCCAAAGACAACTGTGAAATTTCTCTCCTATATTTAAAAATATTCACTTGGTTACTATCACGTACCTATCTTGTCCTGGACACTACATATATTCATCCACAATACCAGCAAGTTCAAGGGCCGTAGCATTAGAAATGAAGAGGAAGAGGTCCTAGAATTTAGCTAAAGCACTTAGATAAAGTGGTAAAAATTATTAAATTTGGTAGATGAAATAAAGAATTTATGACATTTATTTTTGTGATGACTTAGACATCGAATTATAACAATTGTGAAGTATTATATATACCATTGAATCACAAGGAAGCATTAGAAGTAGAGATATATATTTGAGAGTCACAAGTACATAGGTGGAAGTTAAACGTACATAAAATGACCTAGGGAAAGAATGTAGGTAGAGAAGAAAAACAAAACAAAAAAACACAAAAAGAGACCTAGGGATGTTTCCTGGCATCTGAATAGTTCCACTTATTCAGAAACAGGAACTATTACAGAACAAAGGGAAATAGCATCCCATGAGAAATATCAGGAATTCTTCTAAAATCAATTACATTAAACATTGCTGAGCAGTTGCTTAAAATGAAGACAAAGCAATTTCATTGATTTTAGCAATAAAAAATGCTCTTTGTGACCTTGGCAAGAATTTCAGGAGGTATGATTTGAACTGGATTAGTTAAGTTAAAATGAAAAGAGGCTCAGCACTTTTTCATGTGAATTTTTTTGTTGTTGTTGCACTAAATGGAAAAATGACAGAAGATTAAGAGAGGTATGTGATCAAACACATATATTTATATGCTTCCAGTAACTGCTGGACTACAGTTCATGAGTAATAAACAGGAGCTGAGTTCCAGAGCAAATGTGAGAACAATTGTCTTTGATAACTGACGACAGAAAAATGTTACTGTAAAATTAAGGACTATGAAACCACATGTAAATAAGATTAATCATCTGGTGATAGAATAATTATAAGATACTATCTGATGGAATTTATTTTCAAAATAAGTTTCAGGCAACATTACCAGCTGTAAGTGAAAAATGGAGGAGGTATGGGTGGTTTGATGAAAAACCTGAAAATATAAAATAGTTATCTAAGATTAAAATAAAACAAATGTAATTAAGATACATTTGGATTGCTTGGTAAAGTTGCCCGTTTGGGTTTTATTTCTTGAATTTAAGATGAAAACAGTCAGCTAACCATATAACTTTCTCCAAAAACCTTAGGAGTATGGCTATTAGGATTCAACAATTGTTGAATGTTCATGTAAAAATGGAAATAAAGAGCAAGAGTAATCATCACTGAAATGTTGTTAAGAGTTTGGGTGTTTTACTCTGTTGAGAGAATTGCTAAAATATGGAAAATAGCATGTGAAGGAGGTGGAGAAGGTCCAGGGTGTGATTATAAGAGTGGCTGAAGGAAAACTGGAGATAAGATCAAAGAGCAGAGGTAAGCAGTTATTCGAATTATTACATGGGTCATGTCCATGGATGATGTATTTGCAAGAATGACAGAGTTGAAGAAAAAGCAGGGCTCAGCCACTGACCAATTACTGGAGAAACGAGCAGAAAATCTGAAGGTGAGAGCAGAGGGAGACCAGGTGGGTGGTACAATCTGTCTGATGGAATGCACTCAATGGACTGAACTTTTGAACCAGAAAAGAAGTGTGGCTTGAAAGAGACAATCAACTTTTATGCATTGGATGTGGGACAGTAAAGAGACTACTAATGATCATTTTAGAACAGTCTCCATATAAGAAGACTAGAGGAAGATAATGTCCTCAGGAGATAATGAGCATTCAATTGATGAAATAAGTCTTAAAGAGTTCTTTAGAGGATTGTTCATGCTTAGCTCATATTTTACACTAATTGGTGTTTATTCTGAAGCTCCTGATGGTGATTGAGATGGTCTGGGATGGAACCAGTAACTGTCACTGGTATAATGAATTCTCTCCCTCTCTCTCTGTTTTTCCCCCTAATGCCAGACAGTGACGATGTAATTTGTGGAAATATTAGAAACTACTCATGTCCTTATAACTTTGGAGGCCTGGGTAACTTTACTGAACATTTAAAATATCCTCCCATAGGTATCCTGATACAAAATCAAAACAATAATAATAATAAGCTAAAACTATATGGAGCAAATATTATAACGTATATTAGTTTAATATACATATAGAAATACCTCAATTGTTTGCTCATTTTCTCACCTATATTTAAGACACACACACACACACACACACGCACGCACGCACCACACCACACAGAATGAGTATTTTAAAACATCAAAAGTTTTAAAGACATTCTAACATAGTTGCCATGCAATTTGAAACCTCTACTGAGATAATATTGATGAGGTTTAAAAAATATGAAACTTTTATGACCCTATAAAAAGTTAACTATGTAAAATTATTTTAGGTTAGGACGTGAAGGTTTATTGTGCGATCATTACCCTGAAACATCTAAGATTTATCTGTTTTACTGCCCAAATTTGGATTTAGTCCAGAACATTTACATTTCTTGAACCTAGAGTGCAAACATCACTTCTATTAATGTTTAAATTCAAGGGAATATAGTAGACATCATTAAACAAAAATTGTTTTGCACCAATGGTAGTACTCAGTAATGGTTTCAACTTATCTCTGTAGTCATGCACTTGGAATATTTAAAAATATTCTGTATAGGTGATTGTATATTTGAACACTACTGTTTCAAAATCAATAAGTATAGTAGCTTTGTTTTAAATGTATAATATAATTATGCCTAATCTATACTTAAGTCTAATACTGTAATTAAAATGTTTACCACAGTTCATTGCAATCCGTTGTAAAATAATTGAAGGTATGTTAATGACCTATAAACACTAGTGACTTAACCAAGATATGAAGATCATAAGCTATCATTTGAGTGCTTATGATTTATTGTTTTAAGGACTTTTCAAGAATTCATTCATTCAAATTTCATCTCAACTCTATTAGGTAAAAATATTAGTAGTAGTAGTAGGAGTAGTTTTATAGATTAAAAAATTGTGGCATAGAAAGTTTGCATAATTAGCCCAAGGTCACTCATCTAATCACTTGTCTACCAGGCAAACCAGTTTCAGAATTCATATTTCTAGCAATTTCACCTATCTGCTTCTGAAAACATAACGTTAATGGTCATTTTTATTTGAACACGTTGAATTTACTTTGTGAAATAGTATTTCTCATAAAATTGAATACAAGTGGGTAAAACAAAGTGAATTGCCTTTCTCTTTTCATTTTCATAGTTACTGATTTACATACTTTGAAAATAACCTTAGGAAAAACAGTAAAAAAAAATATATATATACACACACACACACACACACACACACACATATACATACTTTTGGGAAGTTTGCAAATGTCAGAAGATAAAACATCCAAGTTATCAAATTAAATCTTAAAGCTCAAGGATGAAACAATGTCTGTTTAACAACAGAACATGGGGATAGAGTATAAAGAATTTATGAACTCTATAAGGTATTTTATTCATATATTGGTAAATGAATGCATTACTATTTGAAAACATTTTTGTTTTTGACATAACTTACATCTTGGAATAAAGGTAGTTTTATTTTTTAATGCATGGTGCAATCATAGCTACATGATTTTGCTTATTTCATTAAAATAAATAAATCATAGTATCCCTTTTGGTGTTAAAACCATATTGAATAATATCTGCTATATAGTAAATAGAAGTTTAAGTTTTGTGATGGGACAAAAAAAACAATAACTTTTGTGAAATGGAGTTGAATGCATAAAGCAACTTATTTTTCATTGTAAATTAAAATAAACCTGATCCATCTCAGTGATGATTTCTTCCATATGTATGTTAATGATTACACTTGAGTTCTAAATTTTAAGTAAAATAATTTTCTAGAACCAAACCTGAAATATAGCTCAAGAATCTGTGTATTGACAGTAGGTACTGCAAAGTTCTGTGTACTCAGGTTGGCAGATAAAATTCAGTTTATGCAGGTATAAGAATTTCATATAAACTATGAATATTTGTTTAGTGTATGGCCCATTTGGGTCATAGACATATTTGCTATTTACATGAAATTCAAATTGAAGTGGGTGTCCTGTATTTTACTAAATCTGGCAACTTTCTATTTCCTCACATTATTAGCCATTAATCTAATTTAACTTTATCATAACTTTGGATTTAAATTATTTGAAATCCTGCTGCAATTTATTTTCCACAAATAACTAAGTTACTTCATGTTACTATGAAGGGTCATTCAAACAAGTGTTATTAATAAACAAAATTCAGTATCAATTGAATATATTGGCAAGACCAAACACTGATATTTATGGGAATTGATTCCATTCTCAATATGCACAAATATTTTGGCTAAAAAATAGAGCAGGTGTCATTTATTATAGTTAATGGAAAATGATTTGGAAGAAAATAACTCTTGTAGAAATCTTTTTAAAAAGATTTTATGACTGTACACAACTGTATAGCTTTTTGCTACAGAAATCCATGTTTTTCTACTGTTTTATATTTTATTTTTAGCTTGTAGTCACTCACCCTTTTATTCAATTCTCATTGTTAATTTGAACAGATAATTTAGAAAGACTGGTGAAGCACAAAATGTATTTGTCTTGTTAATTTTGTTAACAACTGAAGCTACAAGGAGAGTGCATTTTCATAAATAGCTATGACAGCTGCCTAGTTAAAAGCATGAATTCTTCATTCAGCGAATAATCTCTAAAGTGAAGTCACAATGCTTTCTCCTTATGTTCATTTCTCTTTGCTTAAAAAAAAAAAACCCAAACAATTATTGAGATGGATACCGTATATTTATCCAGAAAAAAAATTTTCTATAGCCTTTATCATGACCATTTAGGAAAATAAAGAGAAAGGGGAATCTCGATCCTGTAAAAACGTATCGTAAAGAGTCTCCAAGACAGTATATATTTCTGCTTCCAGAACCATCTGGATTGGACAGCCCATATTTCCTTTTTGAAGAGGTTAGAGATTCTATGATCTCCCTTGAGTAACACTTCACCTCATTCTATATCTTGGATGGTGCAGAAGTTGATCATATTTTAAAAGCTTGCTTAGGCAACACTATATCTTCTGCATTATTAATTCTGAATTTAAAAACCTCAAATCAGAATATCATAATTATAGGTGATGGCTTTATCTTATTTTTTCTTAGCCATGCCTATTTTAAGTAGTAAGTCTCACATTTTTATTCTAAAAGTAACACTAGAATAAAGAAAAAATAATAAAAACAATTCTGTTGCCTCATGAAACAGTTTTAGAAAGACACTTCTAGTTCCTTTCCTATGTATTTGTAGTTATATATGCGAATGCCTATCACATTCACTGTATTACACATATATGTTTATCCTATGATTTACTAAATAATTAATTATGCTTTCAATTATCACTGTGATGGGTTAAATAGTAGAGTGATTTAAAAATATTAATATATTTTAATTAATTCTTTTTAATATCTACAAAGGTTACAGGCATGCTACATGTCAATTCTTGTGAAAGACTACCTTCTTTCGAAAAAGATAACAGAATCATCCCTTTCCTGTAGGTTTTACAAGACAAAAATGTAAAGTCCACCCTTTTAAAAATATATAAAGGTCATTACCTAAATGCAAAATTTTCTGAGATATTAAGTGTTCTGTTAAGTAATGGAAATTGGTTTGTTTTAGACTGCATACATAAAGTATTAGTCACTTAGAATTTTAAAATCACTTCAGATTTTAGCTAGCTTCTTGGTGTTCATGGTCCGTCATAGGTGTTATTTAAATAGGAATAATCCTGAGTTTGAGAATGTTTTATGAGGATTAGGGAGGGCTGGGGTGTCCTATGGAAGAATTTCTTGTGACTGTCAATCATTTCCAGATTGGATTAGGTCTGTTTTCACCTGAGCAAGGAGAAGGTCATAGGACACAAAGCTGAGCCTCTTCTTTGCTATGCGCGAGTCTTGTAGGACCACAGGACTCTCACATTCGTTTTAAAAACTGGGAACCTGTGGTCTGTGACATGTAAGTATTTTTTTCAGTACTGAGACCCATTAAAATTAAGTTTTGGTAAAGCTTGGCAGTTTTGGGGGGAGTTGAGAGAGAACCTCATGAATATATGCTAGGAATAAGTACAAGAAAGCATCCTAAAGAACCCCGGGCCCCTGGAGCAGCAAAGGACATGGCATGGAGGGCAAGCAGACGCAGCCAGTGACAGCCACTGTGACTAATGTTTAAAACGTGTAAGAACAAACCTGAAGATGCAAAACATGTTCTACAAAAATCCTCAGTGTATTTTAAATCTTCACAGGATGATTGTACTGTAGGCAGCAAGCAGCCGAACCTGTTTTCCATTTTACATCTCTAAGATATTTTTCATGGGAATTTTTTTTTTGTCATTGAAATAAATGGTAAAATATAATTTTCTTTAAATAAACTTGCATTATAGAAAAACTCTTCCAGAACTAACCTGTTCCCTGAAGCAGGTCTCGGGCATCTGGAGGATTCTGACAGACATTGCTGTTGACCCGTTTACTAAACTAACCTCATAGCTTTGTATTGTCATATTTTCCCACGACTTTCATTTTTTATCCAATACTTAAGTTTAACCATTTTTTCATTCTTTATTTCCTGTGTCACGCAAAACTTAAATAAATGTGTACACCTTTTTTTTGTTAATCAGTCTTTTGTTACAGACCCAGTTGAAACTTATAAAGGGGAGGAACATATTTTTCTTTTCGACACCTGTCTACTTTTCACCAGCACAGTGTAGAACTCAAACACCTCTGTTCCTTTGAAACTCATCGAAAAGTACTTGTTCAATTTCTTCTAAGCCTTATAGGAAACAAACTCACAGAAATAATGAACATTTCTTTTCTATTGAGTGTGGTTTATATGCCAAGCTAGGTGCTATTGTCTTGTTAGACATTATCTTGCATAATTTGTAGCAAAAAAAAATACGGTTAAACTTCACGTTGTTGAAGATGAGCACTGAGAATGATTAGGCTCTTTGCCAGTTGTCCCTCAGGAAATAATGAAAAAAAGTAAAAATCTGGCTCCAGTTCTGTCTGATTACAGAGCCTGCACCCTTAAAAATTGTCCTTTGTTGTTCCTTCCCTCAGCCTCCTCACATCATTAGAAACTAACACCTACAGCACAGCCTTCAAGCTAAACTACCGAACATGGGCTTTCTGGTTGAGAAACAAGTTGCTGCAATTTCAAGGTCTCCTTTCCCTGTCCCCCTCCTGGCGGACCCCCAACTGGCTCCTCTCAGGAAGCTCGCTGCCCCAGCTTCTCCTGTCTTCAGTGTGTCATCACTGCTCCAGGGTAACATAGGCACTGAGCGACATGCCTGGGTTCTCGGGATACTCTGTCTACACTCCCGTGCTGTTTATTTTGGGATGGGGTGGGGGTGCGGCAGCCTCGTTGTTCAGCTACCTGATTACACCCCCATTCTTCGGAGGGCACATTTCTGCAAAGGGGTAACTTACAGCTGTGTTTTAAACATTTAGTTCTTCTCTGCTGTACGTTTCCCTCTCTTGTCCTTAAAGTGGTTTTTATTCATCCCAGGACCAACGATCAAGGCAACCCAAATTCTTTGGTTACTTCCAATTCCTGCTGTCACAATTTCCCAGGTACCATTCAAGGCTTTTCTGCGCCAGGAAGTGACCTTTTCGCTTTATGGGTAAGGACTGGTGGTGGAGCATGATAACCTAAACAATGAAACACGTTCCATTTGCTCTTAAATTCCATTTTTCCCTTCCTTCCCCCGTTGTATTTTTCTAAAGAGTTAATGCCTTTGTATTTAAAAAGATAAATATTAAAAATCAATTAATATTAAATTAATATTAATTAACATTAATATTAAATAAATATTAAAAAACAAAACAAAATAAAAAAATGTCAGACCCACATCCCAGTCCCAACATGGTCTATTGATGAATGTCCTTAAATAACAAACAGTAATTTAATTACACTGGAAAGAATAAAAGTTTCCCTCACACGCATTCCATTGATTTGTTATTTTATTGGAACTACTTGAGGCTCTGAAACCCTTAGGCCCCTTTGCTTGTCATTGTCTTGCAAATGCAAAAGTTAAAAGCTTGGCACTCGGGAGGAAAGAATAGCAATGATAATCACAGCAGCAAGAAAAACCCTGTTCCTTAGCTAACTTGCTAATTTGCACTCAGTTCCCAACTGTCCATCAGCTAAAATCTCAGTAGTTAGCTATATTTTTGCACTGTCAGAACATAATTTAAAATATTTTCTGCCGGCATGGGCACGGGGCTCTCATGCTCATAAGCCTACAATTTGCATCTTTTAAGATTAAAATACATGACCGATTGCAGCAGGCGAAGATATGTGAACTTCGCAGTATTCTGCAAACTGCTGCTCCGAGACTAGTCACGGGCTAAACGGTTCAATCACTATTCATTTGATCTTAAGATTTTGCTACGTCAGGGAAAAATAATGTGTTCAGGGGAGAGGACATTCAATCTGCCTCTGGCCAGCATATTGATTGCATAAGCTGTGATTTGCTATCTGGATAAAGAAATATTTGGAAATCACAGTTGGAGTTGGATATTTGGCAGGTTTCTTGAGAAGCAAACGCAATACATTAGATTTACTCCATCCTTTACTTATAAGATGTTGTCCCTGACTATAATGTGCAATGTGCTTTTTTTGGGAGGGAGGGGTTATTGGAATATTCACACCCCAACATATTTCTGGTTGTAACTTTATTTTTTAGTTTTTAGCCAAACACTATACCGGGAGGGGTTATTGGAATATTCACACCCCAACATATTTCTGGTTGTAACTTTATTTTTTAGTTTTTAGCCAAACACTATACCATGTATAGATAAATGTTGAGAAAAATGGTAGGGTTTTATAGCGTAAAGGATTCTTACCAGCATTTGAACTTATTTTCTAGATAAGAAAAGAGGTGTAGGGAGGAACAGCTAGTTAGTGGAAGTGCTGGAACTGGATCTGATTTTTCTCATTGAGGTCATTCATTAGCAACCCCAGGCTGCAGGTAATAGCTGAGAACTGAATAGCTTTGTATGCACTCTTTCATTCAATATGCTATCATTTACACAGTTTGAAGTTTAGGGGCTTTCTCTGCAAGAGTAAAATATTTACGTTTTTAAAAAACCATCAACCTAATAGAGGCTCTTCATCATGGAAAGATTTATAAGCTGTTTTTGTATTATTTGGTTGCTCTGACTCAATTTCTTCATCTTTAAGTTGTGATCATTGTAGTGTCTACCTCCCAGTGCTGTTTGGAGAAATACTTGAATGAAGATGTGTGAAGCATTTGGAACAATAGCTAGACACGTGGTAAGTGCTATATGTGCGTTTGTTTTTCTTAGAGCCTTGCTGTTCTAGGAAAAACACGTTAAAGCTTAACCAATGGAAACATGACTTTATTTTTTATTATTGAAACTTAAAACCAAGTAAATTTTCTCTCTGAATAAGACAACTACTCTTGTCCATTTGGGAAGCAAAGCATCTCAAAGTGCAATGAACTATTTAGATAGTGGCTTATCTAACACCAAATGGTTTCAGCTGTGATTCATTTGCCAGACCGCGGCAGAATAATGGAATAGAAAGTGTGTGTGTGTGTGACTTGCACTCCTGTTCATCAGTGAGTCTATTCTTCCAGGTCCGAACAGTTTACGTAAGATACTTCTAATTGTCTTTTTCACTGCAGAGGGAAGGGCAAGAAAAGCGTGGGGGAAAACATCTTCATTGAATTCACTGAATTATATATTACAGATATTTTCATGGGATATTGGCAACCAGAAAGTAATACTTAAGTAATTTCTCAACATGGTATAATCTATGCCTGCACACATTTTGCATAAGTTATTACTTTCTACCAAGGAATGAAAATGAGAATTGTTTAAAATGGGATATGCTTGATAGTGAATCAAATTTCCCTAGTATGTAAATTATTTCCTGGGAGTGAATAAGGCACATTGGGAGCAATTTAATAAATGATACCCTGGAGGTCTGAACGGATTAATGAGCCTGATTATCCTCCTGCAGAAGGAGAAAACTGTCACTCTGCGGTTAGCCTGAAATGAGCTCTCCAACGTAGTGTCACTTTAAGGTATTTTGTGGGGAGAAAGGAGATAAATATAGGTGCCCCACTTAATACTTCTTGGGGTAGAGCTACTTTACATGATTACTTTCTTTCTCAGTGTGGAGTCATTAGGAGAGGAGCATATGTGTTATTGGAACAGAGTATGAACTGGTTCTGTTAAAAAAAACATATTTAATCTGGTGTTAAGGAGTGAGGAGCCTGGCCTAAGGTGAATGTCATGGTCTTTCTCTCCCAAACACTGATGCTAGAGGTTGTACCCCACTTCCTCTGCAGTGCCTCCCAGGTTTTTACCACAAAGCACTTCTATAGAATGAGCTTAGTGCTCTTTACCCAGACACAAACAGAAGACAAGATAAAGATAAGAAAACAAAGTCTCTTACTTTTTGCTTCAAAATAACTTACTAGGTTAATATTGATCTGTAACAAATTGCCCAAACACAGAGGCTTAAAATAACAGAAATATATTATATCATTGTCTTGGTCACAACTGTTATAATTCCATGCCCAAGTCATTACAAAAAATAAATGTCATAAATTCTTTATTTCATCTACCAAATTTAATCATTATATTTTTTACCACTTTACCTAGATGTTTTAACAGATATATCATAGACTGAGTGGCTTAAACAATAAACATTTATTTCTCACCGTTCTAGGGGCTGGAAGTCCAAGGTCAGTGTGTTTGCCAGTTCGGTTTCTGGTGAGGACCCTCTTCCTATTTGCAGATACATCCCATCTTGCTGAATCCTCACATGGTGGAGAGGGGAACAGAGCGAGGGTCTTTCCATCCCCTTATGAGGACACTAATCTCACCATGAGGCTCAATGCTCATGATCTCATCTAAACCTAATTGCTTTTCAAAGGCTCACTTCTTAATACTGTATCATTGGGGGTTAGAGTTTTACCAGGTGGATTTTGAGAGGACACAGACACAGAGTCCACTCATAGTCTCCATGGGTCAGGAGAGTTTGGGCATGGGTTTGCTAGGTCCTCTTCTCAACATTTCGAAGGCTGAAGTCAAGAGAGCTGGAGCTACAGTCTCATCCAAATCTCAGCTTCCTGTTCTGACACGTTCAGGTTGTGAAAAAAAAAAAGTGTTTCTTAAGGTTGTAGAACTGAATTTTCTTGTGGGTTGTCTGCCAGAATTTCTCAGCTCCTAGAGGCTACCTCAAGTCTTAGCCATATGGTCCTCTCTCAGCATAGTATCTCACTCCATCAAAACGTGGAGTCCTTCATTTTAAGAGCTCACTGATTAGATTCAGTGCACCCAGGATCAATGGATTAGTGACCTTAATTACATCTGCAAAACCCTATTTGCCATGTTAGATAACATAATCACAGGCGTAATATCTCATTATATTTATAGGACCTGTGCACAATCAAAATAATGGATTTAAAGAAAGCAAAAGTCATTAGCATTATATTTAAATTCTACTGATTACAGACTACATGCATGTTGTTTTCTTCCTGTTGGGCACACATATGCAGAGATACAGGTGGCCACACTACATACTACCTCCTATCACACACACAGAGGCACATAAATGAAAGACATGTATTAAAAATTTACCTCTACATATAAAATCTTTTAGGCTGCTATTTGAATTCTTTCCCTTTGCTATGTAGTTTAAGATTTTTAAAAATTGATATAAATATGTACCTGTCCAGAAAAATAAATAAATAAATAAATAAATAAATAAATAAATAAATAAATAAATAAAATCGGACTTGCACGCAACCTATCTAAAAAGTAGGAAAAGTAAGTCTACACATAAGTAATGCAATGCAGACTATATTCAGTACTGTGACAATGGATATAAAAATTATTTTTTAGTAAGAACAAGGACAGATTTATTTCAAGGGAGGTGCAAAGGAGAGAAGAGAAGTTAGAGACCACTTAGTAGAGGGCAGACTGAATGGGAGCCAGGCTTTCTAGGTTGTGCGCGATTTTAACAAAGAGATTTTAGAGTACAAATGTATACCATTTAAGATTATTCACTCAATTAATCATTAACTGTTTGACCAAAATTATTGGTCATTACATTATTGAATGTTGAATATATATACCAGAATAATGTGGCTAGGCAGACCACATACTTTAACTCCTTTAATACTTAAAACAATTCTAAATAGAGAAGCATGATTATAAGAGAAGTAATTATGGACCATAAAAAGAAAGAGAAAATCTAAAGAGGTTTCCTTTATAATATGACCCTTGAGCTGAATTTTGAAGGATGTATTAGGAATTATTTAGTAATCAGAGATGGGGTAGTAACATTATGTATTTAAGGCATCCATGTATCAGACAGCAGGGCTTATTTGATATTGTTCAATGTGATAGAATGTGACTGTAAGGCTAAGAGCGTCCTACAGATATGTGATAATATGTGGCTAAGAAAAGTTACTTCCTTCACGTAGCTATACAGCCAAAGTTGCCCCTCCCCTGCCTGCCCCTAACCAGGGTACAAGGCAAGTGGAATGGAGGCTCATTTCAGACCCTGTGTAGCCTGATCAGGATGCCCAGAAAAATCAGCCACAGGTCTATTCAAATCCCTCTCCCTGGAGCTTCTGATCCCAGGCAAAAGAGAGATGAAGGAATTCAGAGATGACGTTAAAGGGAATCGAATGAGTTAACAGCTGATGATATTCTGATAAGGAGCTGTTTGCAGCAGGATGCTGACGTTAATACGAATGGGAGAGAGGACAAAACTATATGATAAATATTTGGATGTGAGAGGAAATACCTGTGTTCTGCTTCTCAACTGGGGTCATAGGATGGGTCAGCCTCCTTGTCAAGAACTTTGACCCACCTTGACACAGAAGAGTAGATCAGAAAAAGCAGTACTTTTTGTCAGGTAACCTTATAGGCATGAATCTACCTGACAGGGTCCTTGTGGGTCCCACTTAAAAATTTCTGAGTTTAAGGGGCAGGGGCATGACCTTGAGAATCATCAAGGGACGTATACACATGTAAAGGGAACTTGCAGCCAGAATAAGATATATTTTTTAAAAATCAGACTGACAAAGCTGATGTTTTTAGCTTGAAAGATGACCAGAATTAACCTGAGATACGGTCTTCACCGCCTCCCCCACCCCATCATGACGCAGAATAGCTCCCTTGAATTTAGACCTAACTGATGAAAGGACAGAGAAGAAATTGCAAGTTTGGTTTATCAGAAAGGATTTAATTTCATGGAAGAAACTAAAATAACAAAATAAAACAAAAGAGGAGAAAACAAACACTAATGGAACAGAATTACAACAAATTTACTACACTCCCATGTAATTTGAAAGCTCTAAATAGGACCTGAGTTCACTGTATAAAAAAATCCCCAATAATGTAGTTCTTACAGACATGTGTTCTTTAACAAAAGATTTTAGGACTGGCAAGAGAGTTGTATTTTATTCTGAATGCAGTAATATCACTGAATGGATTTAAGCAAGATGGTAACATGATCAGATTTATATTTTAAAAGATGATTCTGGCTGCAGTACAAAAGATGTGCTGGAGGATATTTGGATTGGAGACAAAAACCTCTATCAGTGGGTTGATGTTGACGCTTTGATTTCAGATGATTCAGAACATGAATCAAAGTAAGATAGTATCAATTTATTTTGTCTTCTTATAAATAAACAATTTGTTATGGGGCCTGAAAGAGAGGAAATAGTCAAGAAAGAAGATCAAGTTTCTGCCATATCAGTTAGGTTGAAAATAATGCTATTTGTCAAAATAGGGAGTTTAGGCAGGAACCTGCAGTTGCTATGAGAATGTTGGGTGTATTTGTGGGCTGTGAAAATCAGAAATTCCAATATGCCTGGAGCTCCAGAGAGAATTCTAGAATGGAGATTGTGATCTACATCATCAGCGTGAAGGTGGTAGTTGAAGACATGGGGTGAGATGACTTACAAAGTGTGTAGAGGTAAAAAAAAGTCCAAAAGGAGAAACCTCCTATAGAGCCCTCTATTGCCCTGGTCCACAGTACAACTGCCTGACATCTGAGGGAGGCCATCCTGGGTCATCCAGCTCTCAGTCAACACACCGACTAACCACATCTCAGGGAGGAGCCCGACAGAGATCAGAGAGTTGGCTCAGATTAGACTAAAGTAACTTCTTTTAGTCACAAAATTTTAAGCTAAAGAAACATGTTATTTTAAGCCTCTAAGTTTTTAAATGGCTGGTGCAGATATAGCAATATAATTCAAGAAAGCAATATCATATTCTGATTATATACTCAATATGAATTACCTGAATGATAAAGGTCCTCAAACCAACAAACAGGGTAAAGACAATGACAGATTTGCTTAAGTGCGTTAATTGAATATACTATCCAAACTCAGACTTCCTTATATCCTTTTCTGCCCAGTTGCAAATCGCAGTTGAGTTTCCCGGGTACAGTCTTCAGTTCAGTTACCTCTGAGTATGCATATATCCTCAGTCATGGACCCTGTGTCACAATATTTGGAGGAAGGGCAAACAGCAGATAATTAGGGAATAAGACAAAACAGTTCATAACTAAATGCTTGACTTGTGGCCTATGCTATAAGTATTAGAAGAGCTCAGTGAAAAATAAAATAATTACATGGAGGCAGCATCAAAGAAAAGTTTAAAATAAACTGAGACTTGAGTTTAGCCTTAAAAGATGAGAGAGGCCCAGCCAGTGTGGCTCAGTGGTTGAGCATTGACCCATGCACCAAGAGGTTGCTAGTTCAATTCCCAGTGAGGGCACAGGCTCAGGCTGTGGGTCAAATCCCCAGTGGGGGGCATGCAGGAGGCAGCCAATTGATGTTCTCTTATCGATGTTTCTCTCTCTTTCCCTCTCTCTCTAAAATCAATAAAGAAAAACAAATTTTTTTTAAAGATGAGAGGGAAGGCATATTTAAATTCTGTTTCTTAAAGGTAATATTTGTTCCTCAAGCATGTAACAGCAACGGGAAATATTTGTGGACTACTTATTAAGTATACAAAACCTGAAAGTGTTATCCTTTAGTCTCACATTTAACTGCACAACAATCCCATTAGCTATGTGTCTGTATATTTCCCTCTTAGAGCGAAGAAAACTCACAGAACAGAAAGGCTAAGTAATTTGCCTAAGGTGGTACGGTTGGGAAAGAGCAGTGTCGGTCATCACCCTCATTCAGCTGGATCCCAGATCCTGGGTGGTTAACAGCACAGCACTACCTTAAAGTGCAAACTGCAAAACACTGCACCAGGCTTTGTGGGAGACATGGAGCTAAATATTTCTGACTGATACTCTAAGGACTACCAGAGAGTGAGAAGACCGATATGGAACAAAAAGTACAATTGGAGAAAGTGTTTTAGAGATGTTAAAATGTATGCACAAACCAAATATGGAGGGACCACAGTAACATGTGAGATTAGTTTGGCTGATGAGATTAGGAAAAGGTTCATGAAGGAGGTGAGAATTAATTTTGATTTTGAAGGAGGGATACAATTTTGAGCATTTTTATCACCAATATTTTAGGAGAGACAGATGATGTTTTGTTGCTTTTGGTTGAAGCAAGAATTATGGGAGGATTAGAGAAGATTTTTTTCTCCTAGTCAGAAGGCAAAGCATGCTTTGCTACTGAAACAGGAAAATGTGGTGCATGCCCTTTGAGATTCCCATGGATATGTTTAACTAGGAGTACGTTGGGTCTTACACGTGCTGAGATACTTGAAACAGTAATAATAATTCTTCTAATTGAGTATTTTCCTTTTCTTTAATTTTATTTTTCTTTATTGATTTTAGAGAGAAAGGAAGTGAGAGGGAGAGAGAGACAGAAACATCGATGAGAGAGAAGATCAATTTGCTGCCTCCTGCATGCCCCCCACTGGGGATTGGGCCCACAGCCTGGGCATATGCCCTGACCAGGAATGGAACCAGCGGCCTCTTGTTACATGGGTCGATGGGTTGACGTTCAATCACTGAGCCACACCAGCTGGACTAATCTCATATTTTTCAGTGGTGTCACAGGATAGATAAAGTTAAGGTTGTAAAGGGACAGTTATTTGTTTCATTGAGTTCTTCTAAAATAATCTGCAGAAGAAGTCAGAGTAATAGTATTTTAAGATGAGGAAATACTTTGTAATAAGATTAGAAAGGCACCCCGTCCCCAAAACCCACTTTTAAAATCTGCTAAATTATATATAAACATATATATATATATATATATAATTTCCTCTTTCCTGTAGTCCGGACCAGGGTTCCTTATCTTAGAATCACTTAAGAGAAAAAGCCCTGATTTCACTGTCAAAATTGAAACCCCTGCCCCCTGCTGACCCCTTCCAGTTAAAGCTTTAGTGGCAGAGATATTGCTGTAACCAACCTGCCTGGTTCTCCTCTCCCATGAAACTCTTGGGGCCATTTGGGTCATCTACCTTGTGTGTCACTGGCCCCTCACCCCGGGTGCACCCACAGAACTGCCACCTCTCCTGGAACACCCCATGCTCAGGGATGCTCTTCCCCCTCGAGTCATCCCTTCGGACGAAGATCGACATGGAGGTGAGGGCAGCCGAGGCAAACACAAAAGGTAAGCCTGATAAGGGGAAAAACATTCTTGAAAAGTTGTGAATTCCATGCTTCAAGAAATGAACTGAAGTAAATATTTGGAATTAGCAGCCGTGGCGTCAGGACCACGACATTGTAATATCTCCGTTGTGTCTCTGGCACGTAAAAAAAGAATTCAAGAGGACAAGGAAACAAAGAACGGGAAATCAAGTTTTAACATTGCCGTGGTACAATATGTAGCACAAGTGTCCCGAAGTGGGCAGCTGAGTGTAATTAATGGAGGTGGCCGATAAGAGAGATGCTGCCGAGATGCACACATAGAAAAGGATGCTGTAATTATGAGGTGCGTGACAGCAGAGCACGACTTGAATATTTTCAGACTGGGAAGCTAATGAGTTTAATTCAATCAAGAAAACCTTACTGAGTATCTCAAGTGTTCTTGTTTCAGAAAGAGGCAATGGGATCCAGAAGTAGAAGCCACAGTCCCAACTATCAGGAACGGGGGCTCAGTGCCTGAAGCCCTGGCTGACTTCATAAATCAAGGGGTGATCTTGGATCGGAAGCTGTCTTGGTCAGCTCAGGTTCCTATAACAAAATGCCAGAGCTTGGGTAGCTCAAAAACAACAAAAATGTATTTCTCACCATTCTGGAATCTGGGAGTTCAAAACCAGGGTACCATCATGGCCGGGGTTCTGGTGAGGACTTTCTTCTGAGTTGCGTATTGCCATGTTTGTTTATTTCCAAATGGAAAATATTGGAATATATTTGTATCTAATGAAAAGTAAGCATTAATAAGAAGTAGAAAATTAAAAATACAGAGAGAAAAGGAAATTTTGAATTGAATGAATTCTTCCCAGATCCTGAACACTAGATCTTTGAAGTGAGATATTTTGTAATTCTAAACTTGCTGATAGAAAAGAGAAATTTATGTTTATAGATCTAAATTCTGACTCCACTATTGGTCCTAATTTTTACTGGCTTTTAAACAGTGTAATAGAAATGTTCAGTTTGACTTTTAAAAAAAAATTTCTTTTTCTTTTTTATTTTAAAGAGAGAGATAAAAATATCAATGAGAGAGTACATTGATTGACCGCCACTTGCATGTCCCCCACTGGGGATTGGGCCCACAACCTGGGCATGTGCCCTTACTGGGTATCGAACCAGCGACCTCTCGGTGCATGGGTCGACACTCAACCACTGAGTCACACCGGCTGGGCCAGTTTCACTTTTTATCTGGGATGAATTCTCCCTCAAAGTTCCAAGATCTGAAAGATGATTGGCTCCCTTTTATGATGCTGAGTCAATATTTCCAGAATGTCTCTTGTGAGGCAAAGATGTTATTTGGACTAAAGCCAAAGTCTCTGCATGAGATTGATAATTCCCCCATTTGAAAAGATAAATGAAAACTTCAGGTATAATATTTATGATATCTAAAGTGGTAAAGATGAAAAAGGAAAGAAAGCAAGTTTTATAAAGTGCCCCCATATATAAGATTTTAAAATCAGTTTTATATATACAGAAATACAAATTTTATATTCACAGAAAGTGAAGTTGAGAGGTCAAGTAACTTACCCTGGGGACAGAGCTATATAAATAATTCTCTCTGATTGCAAAGGCCATGTTCTTTCAAGCATTCCTCACTACCTCCTTAAAACTGTCCCCGCTGAAAGTTATTGATCAGGATGCTTATTTCAATGCTATGTATCCATCAACACATCCCTTCCTGTGTAGAATAAAACAATCACATTACTAAGGACACTTCCGTTACCTTGATGTAAGAAAATTGAACTGAGAGATCATAAAAATGCTGACATAAGAATAAGGAACATCTCAAAATAGTTTTAATTCTTGAATTAACACACTGACCCCACCCACAAAAGTAATTCTTGCCAAAAACTACAATTATATTTAGTTTCTTGAGAACATCCTCAGGCAATAAATACTGAAAAATTATGTTGACTCTCTAGTGTTTATAATTATTCTGCTTTTATCTGTATGTTATACACCACTTAGCGGATGGACTGGGCTAGTGTTACCCTGTTAGATATTAATGCTTTTAGGGCAACTATTTTGTGAATTATTGTATTTCAGTATCTAAAAAATTCTTTGGCCTCTAAAAATAAAGTTTAGTGATTGAAATAAATGACTAATAAAAACCCTTCTAGGCAAATAAATATATAAAAGAATAAGCATTCTCTGGCCAGCCAGTGTAGCTCAGTGGTTTAAACATCGTCCCATGGACTGAGAGGTCCATGTTTGTTTCCTGGTCAGGACACATGCCTGGGTTGCAGGCTCGATCCCCAGTAGGAGGCGTGGAGGAGGCAACAGACTGATGTTTCTCTCTCTCTCTTCCTTCCTCTCTTTCTAAAAAAAATCAACAAAAATATATTTTAAAAAATAAAAGAATAAGCATTCTTTAAGCTTTGATGAGAAAGTTTTTTTTTGATGTAAAGAACTCTAAAATAGTATCTTTATGTCATGGTACCACAGTTCACATCTTTCAATATCAAGTGTTGTAATTTGATCAAAATGGACTAAATCATTTCTATTTGTTTATGAGGGGGACTTTGAGAGTTGGTCTCAAGCTTACGAAAATGTCTTTAAATTGAAATAAGGCATTGGTCTCTACACATCTGGCCAGGCTATGTTGTTACTGAAACTAAAACAATATCCCAAAGAAAGAAGTTTTCCTGAAAGTCTCTTTTAATTAAAAATATCAATGTTATATATCTAAATAAGAAATGTCCAATAGCATCTACTATATTTACTATTTTTTACAACTCTGTCTTTGAAAAATATGGCAGATGTGTTGTGAAATATCAAGAAATGCTATCAATTACAATGCTGAGACATAGATACAAAACATAATAATTTGAAAATTATTATCTTTTGGTGCATCTTTTTTTCTTCTATCAGAAATAAGTCTGCTTTAAAAATTATAAAATGTAATATTATAGAAATATTTGGGATTGTATATATATTGTTACATCCAAAGAAGATATTTTATGTCTTCAACAAATACAGCATTTTGAAATGAAAGGAGCTAAAAATATGTAACTGTTGATTAGAATTTAGATAATCACTCTATGGTATAAGAAGCAGATGATTAATTAAAGGGAAGATACTGGCTATTTTTTCTGGAGGTTTTAAGATTTCTATTAGGAAGGTCAATCCGTATGTCCTCACACATCAGTTCAGACTATAATAGAGATGCAGTTTTAATTAGCTTGATTTTGATCTGACCAACTCTGTCATTCAATGTGAACTTTGGTAGTGTTTAGGGTATTAACAATGTAATTGTGGAAATAAAATATAAAACAAATCATTAGAAATTCATAAAGCTTGAAGAAAGCCATAAAATAATTTTAAGTAGGAAATTCCAGTTTCAAATTATGGTAGGTAAGCAATGCAAATGCAATTACTTAAGAATAATACAGATGAGAGCTTAAAATAAAATGAGGAAATTGGTCTATAACATCTCAGACATTTCCTCTGGTCCCATTGCCCTGACATGATGCCAAACTCTTCTCTAATTCAGTCTTTTAAAAAAGTATGTTTTTTAATATTGCTTTATTTGTGTTTTCTTTGATTTATTAGAAACTTTTGTTCCTACTGGCTATGTTATATTATAGTAACCATGTATGGTAGTATAGTTATTTAATTTTTTAAAAAAGTGCCTCTAGAAATAATAATTTTTATTTATTGCTATGTGAAATCATCTATGATTCAAATTCACAGGATAGATGCTTAATAAGAAATATCTTTCATCTTCCATTTCCTGGACTTATTTCTTCAAAATCGATATTTTGAACACAATAATGTAATACATGGGGCACTGGGTGTTTAAGTAGTGGTTTTATTTAGTAAAACTATTAGCAATGAAGACATCCTCACTATGGCTGTGACGTGTCACAGTTGGAAGCCTGGTTCTGGGTCAGAAATACGAGTTTAAATGCTTGCTTTTCCACTTACTACCCTTTGTATATTTAAAATCTCAGCCCTATGTATAGAATTTGAAAAATGGGACACTATTTATCATAAAATTGTTGTGAAAATTAAATAATGAATATCAACATCACATGTATTCTGTTTGAATCATAGTAAATACTCAGATAGGTAGTAACTACACTGAGACAGGTTAGCAGAATGGTTGAGCACCTGGTTTAGGAGTTAGACAAGGAAGCTTGAATATCAGCCCTACTGTTTAAAGTATAAAGGGTGACAAGTTACAAAAACTCTTTGAGCTTCAGTTTTTTCATGGGATTATTTATACCAAAAAATTATTTGGGGAATCAAGTTAGACAAATCATGGAAAACATCTACTGGATTGTTTGAGTAAATGTCAAACATGTTAGACACACATGCAGTATACATATGTGTATGTTTATAGTTAAATAAAAGAGCTGGTTACAGATGAATATGTATTGTATTGAACAATCACATATATATTATATATATATGCACATATGTGCAATATGTGATAATATATGCAAAATTTGAAAGCATTAACTCTAATTACTTATAATTTACTATGTATTCTGACCAGTAGTTAACTGTGAATTTTTGTTTCTAATCCAGGTGAATTTTTTTTGGTCTTTGTTTCTTTAATCTATATTTTTCAAAATTTCTAAAATGTGCATTATGTGTGTAATAATTTATAAAAAAAAAAAGCTAGTTCTATGTGCATGGAAGCTGAGCTAATGTAGATATTGTATATGAAACAAACTGTGAATAAACGCATTAAAATATATAGACAGAGCCAACAATGGGAAGAGAAATTTCAGGTGCAAGAAATAAAGAATGTAGCAAAGACTATAATTGTTCAACAATATCTAGGTGTTTTGTTTTTTATTTTATAATAAATTATATTTTACAGCCTCTCTTACTGAGAATTGAATCATTTATCATAGATATGGTGCACAAAATGTGAATGAAATTGATGTGTGCTATTTATAGCATGGAAAATTAAACATATATCATGAAATCAGTTTATATTATATGTTCCCACTTTTCTTTCTGTTTTTGTTGTTAATCCTCATCTAAGGATATTTTTTCATTGATTTTAGATGGACAGGAAGGGAGGTAGAGAGAGAGAAACATTCATGTGAGAGACACACATCCATTGGTTGCCTACCACATGACCCTGACTAGGGCCAGGAATTGAACCTAGAACCCAGGTATGTACTCTTGACTGGGAATCGAACCCAGACCTTTTAGTCTGAGGGCCTACGCTCCAACCGCTAAGCCAAACTGGCCAGGGCTGTTCCCACTTTTCAGCTGACTATGAGTATTCCAAAGCCCAAGTTGGTCTTTCAAGTTGAAATAAATTTGAATTCCTGAATTCAAGTGTTGATTAAAAGCTTGTGTCCCCATTCCACTGATATCATTGGACTTTGTCATAGACCACACATGCCATAGTCATGGGTTGCATTATGAGAGTCAATATGAAGAAGATGAATATTCTTCTGAAATTTATTTAGAAATGCAATGATTTCCCAATCAAAATCTTTTACAAAAAAAAAGAATTTGGCAAGCTGATTATAAAATACACATGGAAAGGAAAATTGTCTAGAATGACCAAAAATAATTAAAGAGAAGTAAATAGTTGGAGAATTTATACCATATATGATATTAAGGCTTATGATAAAGCTACAGAATTTAATGATGAATGATTTTGGTATAAGACAGATGTGTACATCAATAGAAATGAATAGTCTAAAATAGACCTAGACTTTTGTTCGTCTGGTTTTTAAAAAGCTCCCAAGGTAATGTAATGGTGAAAGGATGGCTTTGCCACACAATGTTACTGGAACAATCAATTATCCACATTTTTAAAAAGAAAAATACTTTAACTATTACTATAAGAAAAAAATAATTTGAAATCACAGACCTAAATGGATTATAGAACTAAAATTTGGGTTTACACTGTAAAATTTTTAGATGAAAGCATATACTTGAATGTATAATATACACCCAAGAAACTCCATTCCTAAGTATTTACCTAAGGGAAATAAAAATCTATGACAACACAAAAAATGTCTATAAATCTGAAGAGCAGAATTATTTATAATGATGAAAAAGTGAAATAAAACTAAATTTCTATTAGCAAGTTAATAAATAAATAAATTGTTTTACATCCTTAGCTTGAACTTCTCAGCTATAGAAAATAAGCTACTGATAAATGCAATAACATAGTAAATCCTAAATGCATATCCTAGGTCAAATTAACTAAACTATGTCATTTAACTTATATATGATTGTAGAGAAGCTAACAGTGTAGTGACAGAACACATCACTTGTTACCGATGGATTGTGCAAGAGGAGGATACTGACTACAAAAGCATAAGGAAATTTCTCAAATGTGGTGGTGGTTACACAACTATATAAAATTGCTAAACATATAAAAAGTATATGTCTGCCAAAAGATATTATATATATATATATATATATATATATATATATATATATATATCTGCCAAAAGTATTAAAAGACTTTTAAAAGACTAATTGCATTGTATGTACATCTCAATGACACTGGGATTATTTATTTATTTATTTATTTATTTATTTATTTATTTGCTTATTTATTTATCCTAACTGGTGGATATGTTTTTACTGACTTGAGAAAGAGAGAGATAAAGTGAAGGGGGAGAGAGAGAGAGAGAGAGAGAGAGAGAGAGAGAGACATCAATGTGAGATCGTAACATAATTTTTTGCCTCCTGTACACACCCTGACTAGGAATCAAACCTGTAACCCAGGTATGTGTCCTGACCTGGAATAAAACCCACAACCTTTTGGTATATGGAATGATGCTCCAACCAAATGAGCCAGATGACCAGGGCAAAGCTGAGATTTTTTAAAAGTAAAAATCACTTCAAAAACAATGGACACACTAACCAGCAGATTTAAACATTATAGAGAGAATTAATGAACTGGAAGACTGCTTCAAGGAAATTACTGAGACTGCAGCATAGAGAAATAAGACCTGTAAAAGCTAGAGGTTAGGAGATGTGGCAGAGATTAATGCATTAAATTAGTTTCCAGAAAGAGAAATTAGAGATTTGACAATAGATAAAAACCTAATGGCTGAAAATTTTTAAGGACTGAAGAAATCTCTTTAAGATCAAAGAACATTATGTTTTAAGCAGGCATATAAACACAAATCCATACCTCAAAGTAATAGAAACTAACAAACAAAAACTATAAAAGCAAATCACAAGAAAAATTCTTATAAACATTTTTTAAAAACATTGAAAGAAGACTTATCAGAGAAAAAAAAGTAGAGTCCATAAAATATAATGATATCACTAAGGAGCTAGGAAGAAATATATTTTAACCTAGATATCTGTAGCAAGCTACTATTTCATTCAAGAGAAAGAGTAAAATAAAGATATTTTGGGTAAAAATAAAACTGCTGTATGACACATTGTAAAATAAATAAATTCAATAGCAAAAAATAATAATAACAAAGAAATAAATTGGTAAATGGGTGTGTAAGTGTAAATATTTATTACACTATTCTATTAAAATATTATTTTTAGAGGTCATAACACAAGGCAAAATTGATTTAGTATTTAATAAAAGATTTTTTTTAAAACCTAAATAATGGTATTTCTGATTATTGATTAAAAATCATTAAAGGACCTGACTGTGTAGCTCAGTTTATTAGAGCATCATCCTGATATACCAAGATTGACGGTTCAGTCTGTGGTCTGGACACATACAAGAATCAACCAATAAAAGCATAGGTAAGTGGAACAATAAATCTATGTTCCTCCCTTTCTCTCTCTCTCCCTCTCTCCCTTCCTCTCTCTCTCTCTAATAATCAATAAATAAAATTTAAAAATCATTAATACATAATGAATTCAATATTTCTCATACTCAATATGCATCAATAGCCATGTAAAACCTAGAAAGTAAATAACATAAATAAATCAAATTCCCTGATGCAATGGTTATTTATTGTACATCCCTTATGTTTTAAATTTTGTTCTAGGGACTGGTGAAACCATAATTTTAGGTTCAGTAACAACTAGGTCATTTGGACTTTTAAATATCTTTCTGAATCTATAGATTGTGAAGCATCATTCAATATAATACATGAAGAAAAACAAAAATCTACTCTTGTTCCTGTCAGACTCCAAGATGCTCCCCAAGAGCCCCTGCCTTCTATTATTTATGCCCTGTGTATTCCCTCCTGTAGTATTTCAGGATTGGTCCCTGTGACCAGTAGAATTGGCACCTCTCTCTGTCTGTCTTTGTGTTCCTCTAACCTGTTCCCATCTTTTTTCTCTCACCATTCTCTTTAGGAACAACCGCTGCCATGCTGTGAGGAACTTGAAGCAGCTCTGTGGAGAGGCCCAGGTACAGTCGCTATATTTGAAAGACATCTTTAGTCTTAGTCAAGTCCTGCGTCCCTGTCAAGGCCTTGCAATAACTTCACTTCAACTTCTTGAGAAACCACAAGCCAGGGCCACTAAGTCACTCCTAGTGCACAGAAACTATTAGATAATAAATACTTGTTGTGTAAGATGTTAAAATTTGAGTAATTTCTTACACTGTGGTTGATACATTATTCTTAGTTTTCTGATCCCTTGCTTTGGTGCCCAAACCAAACAGAGATACCTTGAGCAGCAATCTCTAAACACAAGCATTTTTATTATGTGAAATCATGATATTTTGAAACTTATAGATACAGTTGATTGCATTGTGTATTTTTAGATCCATTTGTTCATTCCAGTATTTAACAAAAAGTTACAGTTAATCTAACACTTTTAAATGTTCTTCAGTAGTATTCACATCATTTGTTACATTTTTAAAATTTTAATAATTGTATATTACTTAATATTTACTGAGACCTTTTATGAAAAGTCAATGCTAACATTCGTTTGACAAAAAGAGAGCCAAGGTAATGTTAAGTGTTTGTCACAGAAGTTACTAAGAAATGTTGTCATAGAACTGAAATATTTTTTCTCATCTTTTATTTCTGGTTGAGCTCATGTAAAGCCAAATAACACTGAACCATTATTATTATTATTTTAATAACATCCAACTTATTCTACATCTTATTGAGGCAACTTATTCAAAACACCATAAAATTATTGATTATAAAGAAAAATAAGAATAAATATAGCATTTCTTGAACCGATAATGTAGTATAGATATAAACATCAATTGATAGATGTGACTTCTGAAAATTTTAGCAGTCAAGAAATAAAGAAAAATGTGATTAGTTCATAGTGAAGAAAAGACTTTGAGAGCCATGAATTAGTTAAATAACCAAAATGCCTAGATTTCTGAAAATAAATGATATAACCTTATTTACATGGCTTTCTCAATGTTTGCATTTATTTTCCTAGATATAGGGAATAGTGACAACACAGATATCCATTGAAAATTAAAAATAAAAGTGTCATGAATTCAAAGTTCTCTTTTCAGCTGTTATTTGCAGTGTGGGTTAGAGACGTGATATTAAACTTGAGGATCAATGGAAGACTACGCAGTGTAACTTGAACTCCAGTAAGGCTAGCAGCTCATGAATGAAACTCCTGTGTCAGAATCCATGTGTCTGCAGCAGTTTGTTGTGAACTTGACCTTGAAGTATCACTTTTATTTTCTGTGTTGCAGATTTAATCAATGAAAGCTACAAGATACAGTTTCATTAAAACTCTTACTTAATTTTCTTTTAAGAATATTGGGCATCAATATTACTATGAAGCCCTACCCGGCAATTAATTTTAGATGGTTCTTGGGGTTGTTTCAGAATAGACAAACACACTGGGTCCCAAACTGACAGATTTTAGCCTACAAAATCTGTCAAAAACAAAAACAAAAACAAAAACATTGCCTAGTGCACAGATAAAAACCAAAGATTTACACATAAAAAATGTATCTCAGTTTCCCTTTAAAAATAATAAACACTAGCAACAACGAGGGAAAAGTCAGCTCCCTTACTTAGGATGATGATGAAATATAAGAGACTTTCTTAGAACCCTCATCTGTCTCTATCTCTTTCATGAGACAGAGCAAATCCATGATTAATGAGTATAGTTTAGTCCCTTTCTTTCCCTTACTTGAAAAATTCCAGAATAAGAATGTAATTATATTACTTTCTAATTGCTCTTTCCTTCATTAAAAGACTAAAATGAAGCTTTGAACTGATAATTATACTACAGGCTTCATGAATTTTTGCCAAAAGTTTTAGCTCTGAGTCTTCTTATCAACAAATGTAAAGAGCTTAGTCTAGTCTCATGCAACAGCAGAAATAATCAGTCAATATAGTAAATTTCTTGAGGTAGGAAGGTCTCTGTTCATTTTGTTTACTGTCATATTCACAATGTCCAGAAAAGTGCTTGCCTCATGGTAAGTTCCAATAAATATATGCTTACTAAATGAATGAAATATTTTTGTAGTGACATATGTGTCTATACATAGATAAAATGACCACATGAGACCTGAATTTTTAACTTGTTGGAGAACCAAAAAAAAAAAAAATTGAATTGAACAAGTTACTATTATCTTTCATATCCTGGAAGAGACTAATAAACCATACCTCATATAATTTACTTCTCATAGAAATCCTTTGAAATAGATAAGCACCTGAGGTGCAAACACATTAATCAATATCTACCAGATCTTGCCAAGCCGGTGTGGGTCAGTGGTTGAGCGTTGACTCATGGACCAGGAGGTTGCTAGTTTGATTCCCAATCAGGGCACATGCCTGAATTGTGGGTTAGATCCTCTGTAGGGGGCAAGCAGGAGGCAGCCAATCAATGTTTCTCTCTTGTCAATGTTTTTTCTCTCTCCCTCTCCCATTTCCTCTCTATAAAACCAGTAAGACATATTTAAAATATATATATCTACCAGATCTCATGGTTATCAAGTTGTATTTCAAGCTCATATATATATACTTTTTTGTTGTCACACAAAAATATGTTTTATTGATTTTAGAATTTTAGAGAAAGGCAGAGAGAGAGAGAGAGAGAGACAGAGAGACAGAGAGAGAGACAGAGAGAGAGAGACAGAGAGATCAGTTGTGGTTGCCTCCTGTACAGACCCTGACCCAGCTGGGGTTTCAACTGGCAACCTAGGTATGTGCCCTGGGAATCAACCTTTTGTATACATGATGATACTGCAACTAACTGAGCCACACTGTGAGGACTCAAACTCATATTTATATCACAGCAGCATTCTCCCCTGCTAATATCAATTGATAGTACTAATATTGAGGCATAGTAATAATATTTTTTAAATAAGATCTTAAAGTAATAAGATATTTTATCAATAATCTTCTCTATTCCTTTTTTTTTTGCCTAAAAACTATCTGTTAAGAGTTGTACATGTAGCCTGGCGAGTGTGGCTCAGTGGTTGAGCGTCGACCCATGCACCAAGAGGCTGCTGGTTCAATTCCCGGTCAGGGCACATGCCCAGGCTGTGGGCCAGATCCCCAGTGTGGGGCATGCAGGAGGCAGCCAATCAATGTTCTCTCTCATCGATATTTCTATCTCTCTCTTCTTCTCTCTTCCTCTCTCTCTAAAACTCAATAAAGAAAAAAAAAATATTTAAAAATAAAAAAGAGTTGTACATGTGAACTTTGAGAGATTTTTCTTTTTACTTCTAAATACCAGCTACTCACACTCGGACTGTGGTGGAAAAACTACTGATCAAAAACAAAAATAACATCTTAATGGAAACATAAGTCAGTCACTGTGTTATGTGGGACAAATAAAGGAATTATAGAAATTATACATTAAGAGAGGCATTAAAAGCTTATTTTCTTTGATTAACAACATTATTAATTGTTTTTTATTCTCTTCCTGGTGCAAGTGATTTAGTGGATGAGAATGTCCTCTGCTTTTACTGCAGGTTCCTGGACTTGAATCGAGGTGGCCAAACCAACATGAGGCCCAGAGAAGGCACACAGAGCGATGCGTTAGAATTCCATTGCCTTAAGTACTGAGGGCAAACTTGTATTATATTGTACTCTCTTTTCATCCCTGTGTAGCTAGCATAAGAAAATCTAGAGTGCTAAGAGAAAAGGCAAGAAGTAACAATTTTTCTGAAAGTCTTAAGAATAGTCAAAATGTTTCAAAAGAATAATTACATTTTTATCTGTGATCCAACTGAATTCAAGAGGCAAGAATAACAGATAAGGGTTTAGACACAGAACTTTGTCAGCAATAAAGAAAGCTAGAATTGTGGTCATGCATTTGAAATAATAATAGGATTCAATTATTTGGGGATTCTGGCCTTTTTTCCCTTTGGACATGATGAAATATTAGGCATGTGCTAATTCTTTAAAATACCAAGACAAACAGATGAAGAAATAAGAACAAATAAGTAAATAAGTAAAATAGGGTTTTTGTTGAGAATGCTATAGGTTGAAAAAGCTTCTGTTAGAAAATTTAATTGTCTTTCAGAATTTTTATTTGGTTATTATTGACAGAGTTAATGATTTGTCTAGTTTTTATGAATTACTTGTCTAAGGGCCTTACCATCAAATAGGCCTTTCATATTACTTTTCATGGTCCAAAATTGCCTTTTCTTTTCTAGCTGTGATGCTATGTTTGCTGAACTTTTTGTACATTAAATAACATTAGATTGGTGGACCGAAAAAATGTTGAGGGTGGAAAACACAAGTCTGCTTTTGATAGGATTTATATGTGTTAGAAGTTCTAAAATCAATTACAACTTTGTAAAATTCATAAGCACTAAAGTCTCTGTGGATATTTGATGACAAAAATTGATTTAATTTTGGAAAGATAGAAATATTCTTACCTCACTGAAATACAATGATTTCATTACCAGGTATAGTTTACTGTAGGGAACCAGTAGTGTGTCAAGGCAATTTTATCAAAATAAAATTATAAGGCTAGAAACTCTTATGGCGTGTCATAATGGACTACTGATATTTTATTTCCCTTGTTGTTATCCAGAATTCTTGAGGTAGTCAGTTCTTTATTTACAAAAATCTGATTTAAAAACTAATCATTCATCTGATCATCTACTGATATTTACAGAATCAGTTGCTGCCGAAGTGTCACTTTCCATCACAATCTGCTTTTGGGGACATCTGAACAGAACACGTTCCTGCTCCAAGCCTTTTCTTATCTGCCAAAGTAACTAACCCACTCTGGATATAGATATACAGATTTAATTATCTACTTAATTATCTATTCTCTTGAGACTTAGAAAACGAAGAGAAAAAACCAGAAATCAGATTCAGAAAGACTTATGGTTCATGACTCATATGAAAATTACATAAGTAAAATAATTTATGTTAGACAGCTAAGAATTTAAGCAACCCTCTGTGACATAATTTTTATAGGAAATGTTCTGAGCTCTAGACAATGTACTCAAATATAAAATTTTGGAAAACATTCTATTCATCACCGCAATATTGTCTTCAAACTTCTGCAGAAATTTTGCGACAGCAAATCTTATGAAAATATGTACTTTATACTAGTACTATGACTAAGTTTGGATGTTTTTTCCATGATGCATTTTCCAAACACTGAATTTCTCTAGATACTTGAAGGAACTTCAGTGAGTTAAACTAAGCTCCTTCACTAAAAGAGTTTGGTAGATAAATTATATATTGGGTATTCAGTTATAAAGAGTTTTTTACGTTGGGATATAATTAATGCACATCTAAACAGGATTCTGGTTCATGTGGCAACTTGGGGATAGATACTGACATGTAACTCAGATAGGTAATGGCATAAAAAGACTCTAAGAAGAAAGAAGACAGATAATAAAAGACCCTAAAAGCAAGTTGGTGTTTTTGTTTTTTGAAAGTGAAAATAAAAAGTGTCTCAGAGAAAGAAAATAATTATATTTATACTAATCATCAGAGGGATGCAAATTAAAACCACAGTGAGTTATCGCCTCACTTGACAAAATGGCCACCATCAATAAATCAACAATCAAGTTTGAGGATGTGGAGAAAAGGGAACCCCCGTGCACTGTTGGTGGGAATGCAAAATGGTGCATCCATGGTAGAAAACAGAATGGAGTTTCATCAAAAAATGAAAAATGGAACTTCTTTTTGATCCATTGATTCCCACTTCTGGGAATATATCCTAATACCAAAATACCAATCAGAAAGAATATATGCACCCTCATATTCATAGCAGCATTATTTCCAATAGCCAAGATCTGGAAACAGCCCAAGTACCTGTCAATAGATGAGTGGATAAGAAAAACTGTGGTACATTTACACAATGGAGTATTACATGGCTGTAAGAAAGAAGGACATCTTACCTTTTGCCACAGCATGAATGCACCCGGAGAGTATTACGCTAAGTGAAATAAGCCACTCAGAGAAAGACAAATACCACGTGATCTCACTTATATGTGAATCTAATGAACAAAATAAACTGACAAACAAAATAGAGCCGGAGGCATGGATACATGGAACAGACTGATAAGGTCAGTGGGGAGGGAGGTGGGGAGTACTGGATAAAAGAAGGTAAAAGAATAGCCGAAGAACATTGCCCACGGACACAGAAGACAGAATGGTGAAGACCAGGGGAGGGGTGGTGGGTAGGGTAGGGGTGGGTAAAGGAGGGGAAAATGGGGGACATCTGTAATCCTATGTGTCAATAGTAAAAAAAGAAAGAAAATAATTGCATTTTATGCTATTTTACAAAGGCTATATAAGTGCCATTTAGAGTAATTTAATAAGCTGACTACACAACCAATAACATACTCCAGAAAGCTAAATGGTCCACTTGTCACATAATAGAAGACATTTGCCAACTAGTAAAAAATAGAGAAGCACTGTGAGGATGTCACTGGGGAGACACTTATGGTGAGCCCCAGCGCAAAACACCTGTGATAGTTAATTGTATGTGTCACCTTACTGACCTAAGGGATGCTCACATAGCTGGTAAACATTATTTCTGGGTGTGTCTGTGTGGATGTTTCTGAAGTAAATTAGCATTGATTCAGAAGACCGTGTGAGGAACTCTGTCCTCACCAATGTAGGCAGACATCAATCTTTTGGGGGCTCTGAATGAAACATAAAAGTGAAGCAAGCATGGAAGTCGTCCTCTCCTCTTGATCGGGGAAGTTCATTTTCTCCTGGCCTCAGCTCTGACATCATCAGAACTTGTGGTCCTCAAGCCTTTGAACTCCAGGACTTATACCAGTCCCCCTGTTCTCTGGCCTTTGATGTTGGACTGGAAATTACCATTTGACTCCCCTGACATGGGGGCCATCAGGTTCAGACTGATTTACCTCTCTGGCTTTCCTGGTTCTTCAGCTTACATATGGCAGATGTGTGAGCCAATTCCGAAAAGTCTATCATCTCTCTCTCTGTCTCTCTGTCTGTCTTTGTCTCTCTGTCTCTCTCTCTCTATCTCCCCCCAACACACACACACACACACATACAACCTAATACAATGCCTAAGCTCATTAGTCTCCACTTGTTTTCTTTTTTCTTGTTTTTGTTTTAGCTACTGTGTCATTTTTCAAGACATATACACATAAATCTCTTCAAAAAAGCCATCATGTTAATTTCTAAAGCAGGTTTGATTCCCATCTAATCTTTACAAATATATTTTATCACCTTCCCTCATCACTTTATCTTCCTTGTTGTTCCTTTTCTTGTTGTGTGTAAAATAATTCAGAGCCTGGGTATATTGGGGTGATTGGTATAGACCGTTTATAAGGAAAGTAGAAGGACACCTCTTCTAAGGTGATCAATAGTGTATTTATTATAATACATCATCTAGCACGTATATTTCTGTGTTTATATTCTTAACTCTTAAAAAAATGAGGGAACTAATAAACAGTGTAAAACAAAAACACCTAATTTTTGTATTGTACGTAGTTATAGTGAGGACAGTTACTGTTAATGACTTAAGCTTACTTTTAAGCCTGTGTGAGAAGGCAGCATAATTGTTTTTTTTTATTTAAAAAATTTTTTTTTCTTTATTGATGTCAGAAAGAGGAGAGAGAGAGAGATAGAAACATCGATGAGAGAGAACATTGATTGGCAGCCTCCCATATGCCCCACACTGGGGATCAGGCCCACAACCTGGGCATGTGTCCTGACTGGGAATCGAACCTGTGACCTCTTGGTGCATGGGTCGATGCTCAACCACTGAACCACACTGGCTGGGCAATTATTCTCTTTAAATAGCCAAAGTTTGAAGGAATATAGACAATGCAGACTATGACTGGATAAATTAAGAGTTGATTTTCTATACACTTGGCTTACCTGGGGCTCGTACAATTAGGGTTTGCTATCATTAACCTACAGGTTATAGGGTTGTTTTCCCAAATTAAAAAAAAAAAAAGAATTAATCTATAGTTTGTGCTTTGAGGCTGTGATTTTAGAAATATGTTAAATATACGATCCTTGAATAGTGGAAATAAAGTAATTAATTGTGTTATTGAAATTTCACAACTATCACAAAATTAGGAAAGTATTTCTTGTTTGTTGGTTTTTTGGTAATATTAGAAAACTTTTTTTTTCTTTTTTGTTAATCCTCACCTGAGGATATTGTTCCATTAATTCTTAGAGTAGAAGGGAAGGAGAGGGAGAGAGAGAAAAACATTTACATGAGAGAGACACATCCGCTGACTACCTCCCACATGACCCCCATCAGGGCCAGGGATTGAACCTGCAACCCAGGTACATCCCCTTGACTGGGAATTGAACCCAAGAACCTTTGGTCCGCAGGCAAATGCTCTCACTGATGAGCCAAACTGGCCAGGGCTAAAAACTTTATATTGAAAAAATTGAGTTCAGATTGAAAAAAGGCTTAGCTTTTCTCCCCCTTCTTCCCAATACTTTTTTGTTATTATCCTATTTGGCAAAAACAAATGGACAACATTTCACAAAATCACGTGGGGTCCATGAGGGCGCTGGTGCTGGTGTCTAGAGGATTTAGCACATGTCTCCCCATGTGCCTTTACATGTTTCCGTTCTTAGTGCACCGGGATGAGCTGTGTACTACAAGGAGTGTGATGCAGTTCCTGTTATTGTGGCAGCGTGTGTGGGCTTGGCAGGTGAGGGGCAGGGACTGCTGGTTTTTACAAAGAAATAATTGAGGGAAACCTGATTTTCTATCTGTGATTACACTGCCTTTTATCTCTCTCAATTGTTGTCTAGGAAACATATAATCTACTTATTATAATAATATAGTAATATGTTTTAACATGTGAAGGTAAGTCCATGTATTTAAAAAATATATTGGACCCAAAACATTTTCATTATTTAAAACTAACATTTTCTTCCACTATAGTTTTTGCTAAAAGATTCCTAAAGCTTAAGAATAAGGCAAGACAAAATTTGCTATTAATTGTAATAATTATTTAAGCATTTATATTTCCCAGATATATGAATAAAACAATGCATTATATTATTTAAATATAAATGTCCCATTTTTAGAAAAAAAATTTTTTCCTTATTGATTTTAGAGAGAGAAGAAGTGAGAAAGAGAGAGAGAGAAACATCGATGAGAGAGAACATTGATTGGCCATCTCCTGCATGCCCCTCACTGAGGATTGGGCCCACAACCTGGGCATGTGCTGTAATCAGGAATCGAACTGGTAACCTCTTGGTGCATGGGTCGATGCTCAACCGCTGAGCCATACCAGCCGGACTAAATGTCCCTTTAAAAACTGACTTTGTAATCTCTGCTTATTTATGATAACAAACATTTTAATATGTTTTTGTCAAATGACCAACATTATTTTATAATATGAAAGCAGTTAAATTCAATTTTTTTTTTTTATCTTCAATACAGCATTAAAATTGTGCTAT
Source organism: Molossus molossus (assembly GCF_014108415.1). NCBI lineage: Eukaryota > Metazoa > Chordata > Mammalia > Chiroptera > Molossidae > Molossus > Molossus molossus. The sequence continues at coordinate 23,284,009 of NW_023425344.1, forward strand.
CCTGGCCCTGGCCAGTGTGGGTTAGTCGATTGGGCATCATCGGGTACACCAAAAGTTGACGGTTCAATTCCTAGTCAGGGCACATGCCCAGTTGGTAGACTCCATCCCTGGTAGGGGGTTACAGAAGGCATCAAATCAATGTTTCCTTTTTCTTTCCTCTCTCTCTAGAAATCAATAAAGAATAAATCTTTCGCCCTGGCCGGTTTGGCTCAGCGGTTAGGGCATCCGCCTACTGTCCGGAGAGACCCGGGTTCGGTTCCAGCTAAGGGCATGTACCTCGGTTGCAGTTTGTCCCCGGCCCTGGTTGGTCGTGCGGGTGGCAGCCACTCGATGTGTCCCTTTCACATCGATGTTTCCCTCTCTCTCTCTTCCTCTCTCTCCCTCCCACTCTATCTGTACAAAAAATGGAAAAATGTCCTCGGATGAGGATTAAAAAAAAAAAAAAAAAAAGAATATATCTTTCAAAAAGTGTGTTATCCTGAAAACAAGAGTTATGGATAAATAGCTCAGATATTTCCTTCCCCTTCAAATAGCATCAAACAGCCAAGTATGTAAGTGCTGTGGGTGGACTATTGATGATCTTTCCTGCACTGTTTCTGGGTTTTTAGCTTTGTACACACTGCGTTAGACACACACAGGCTCAGGATTGAGTAGATCCTCTATATTCACCTCTCCTTATTACTGATGCTCCTTGTCTCTGTAAGAATTATTCTAAATGACTACATTGCTTAAAAAAAAAAAAAGAATAAGATAAATAGAAAGAAAGAAGAACTTAAGAAAGAAAGAGAAAAGAAGAAAGGAAAAAGGAAACAAGGAAGGAAGGGAGGACAGGAGAAAAAGGGAAAAGAGAGAAACCAGACATTGAACAGGTTAATGAGTTACACTTTAAATTAATTAATATAATAAAACTTAGGATAGAAAAGGGAAAAAAAATAATATTTTGACCTTAACAGTTTTATTAACACTTTCTCCTTTCTCTGTCTCTTTCTCTCTTAAGACAGAAATTTCAAATTTCAAAATTCAAGTTATCAATGTCCTTGTCATCAAAATATTCTCCCTGGCACCATTTTCTTTTTAATTCTCACTTGAGGATATTTTTCCATTGAATTTTAAAGAAGTGGAAAGGAGGAAGGGAGGGAGGGCAGGAAAGAGGAAGGGAGGGAAAGAGAATAAACATCAATGTGAGAGAGACACATCAATTGGTTGCCTCCTGTACTGAATTGAACCTGAGACCCTTTGGTCTACGGGTTGATGCTCTAAAGGTTGAGCCAAATCAGCCAGGGATCCATGGCACCATTTAGATGAAATTCTGCAAAGAGAAATGAAAACTTATTAGCTTCACCTTGTTTATATTTTGTTAAACATAATACTATAATTTATTTTGTGTATGTGACAACTGGCTTATGGATGAAAAGGATAGGCAGTTCTTGAGAGAGCTATTTCTTTTTAGATTTTCCTTTACTATTCTATTGGGCTTTCACTTCTGATTTACATGACAACAAACTGGGTTGTGAGATAGGACACAGCCTTGGGAAACCCTTATTTAGCAATTTCACATGTATATCACCTACATGTAAAATATAAAGCTTAAATACAAATGAAGCAATCAAAATGCATTATTGAATATCTGAGCCACGTATTTTACCTATTTATCCAATCTTTTATTTCTACTGTAGGCAACAATTTCTTCTTCCTCTCCCAGCCAAAATGCAGAAACACCGTGGAGCAGGAGAGTTGGGGTGCCGGCCAGGAGGGAACACCTGCTGGAGGAGGCGTGGGAAGGAGGCCAGGTGTGCTAAGGTGATGTGACGACGGAGCAGGGTGGACAGTCAGGGTGGATGGGGGCTTTGGGACAGGACTTGGGCAGGGAGAGCACACAGATCGCTGCCTAATTGTCCTTCCATGCTTCTCCTGTCCTTTGCTGACCTCAAAGCATCCTTATTTTCAACTGACTTCCCAGTTATTCCCCTTTGTTAAGCTGCAACACAAAAAAGTCTGTAGCACACGATTTACCACTCTTTTTACTTCTAACACCCTCCCTGAATGTGTCCAGCGTTATAGCAGAACATTTCTGTTTTCACACAATGTACTGTTTTCATAATCCAGGTCCTCTGTGTATGTATATCTTTCCCTGCATTTGGTCACTAACAAGCAAACAGAGAAAATATGTTCTTGGTATGCCATAAACAACATGGTACTTCAACAAACTAGAAATTCATATACAATCTTAAAGATGAATCTACAGTTAGGTGCCCATATAGAGAATTACATTATAAATAGTTATTGTTATAGGAAAACATTTTTTTCAATTTTTATTAATTTATTTTGGTTACAGGTGTTTCTCTTTTTTCCCCCCTATACAACTTAGGAAAACATTTAAAGTAAGCATTTACAATAGCATTCTTTAAGCAAGTGAAAATGATAAAAAATGAGAAAAATCAAATTCTTATGCCTATCCAAAGATGGTTTTTATTAAAGGAATATTATTACCAAATTATATATCGTGACAGTATTTGGTTTACATTCTGTTCTAAAGATCTCTCTCAATCCTCTGTTGACTTTATTAATTGCTTCTGTGAAATGTAAGCAGGGGTTTAATAGGTTATTATACTGCAAGGTCTTTTCAAAATGGTTCTGTACTTGTACATCTCAACTCATCTTGAATTTGTGTTTATTATTTTGGAGTTCAATGTGTATGTCTCTCTGATTAAGTTGAAATGTGTTTGGTGTTTAAACTGTTCTAGATGAAAATGGGCCTTAGCAAGACACTATCCAAAAATAAAATTAGAAAATCTAATAAATGTCTAGCTCATTGCTCTAAGAACAACAGTGATTTATTTTTAAAGGAGAAGCAGCTCAAAATGGTCATTCATTGTGAGCTATCCTTTTATAAAGCATGATTTTGATATGACTTAACTGGATGTATCACTAAAGATATTTACTCACAATACATGGCTTGCCCCTGAGTTCTTTCCATTTAGGGACAGTCCCAGTGTCTGTGTGCTCTGCCTCACTGGGCCCGCCACTTTTCTCCTGTGATGTCTCGTTTGGCACTCAGTCTAGTATTTTCCATAAGAGTGACTAGGTTTTGTATCGCATGATGTTATAGGGTACAGAATGCTCAAAATTGCTCATTCTCTTTCAGTTACTTGACCCAATGTAAGATATATGATCAAAGATGATAATATAAGAATTGTGGCAGAGGCTTGCGGTAGCTTGCACAATAAGCTCGTGGTATAAAGCATTTCTGGGGAATTCTTCAAAGTCCTAAGATCTAGCACAACACAGGAATGATATATTTACTAAAATATATATTTCATTTAGACCTTAAAAATTGTCTTTTTTTTTTCTGAGACTATAACCTATTTCAATTTACAGATTTAAAATTCACGGTCTTGAATATTCATTATTTGCCCTTCACTAAAGGAATTATAATGTCCTTCTTCTTTTTTCATGTTTAAATTGCAAGGGAACTAAAAGATGAAACAGTGAGAAAGATGGATTAATGGGGGTAGTGGGGTTGTAAGTCAACAGAGTAGCAGAAATGTGACAGAACCATTCAGAATATCACCAAAGCAGCAGCAGCAAATCTCAGCTTTCTAAGTCAATATCTCTATTGTCTTAGCTTTGAGCTGAGTTTTCAAGGACAGATGGGACCAGGGTATACTTAACATCCTCTCCTCCTGAGGTTTATGATGGATTTCTAGTTAATTTATATTTTGAAAAACACATCTAATTCTCAAAAATAAAGAAGCTGATCTATAATTTTAAATCTGGGCAAACATGTGTAAGAGTGTACAGTAAGACCAAAAATTTCAATTAGGCCAATGACACCTAGCTTCAGCCATATAGAGTAATTATCCATGTATGTATTCAATAAAAAATCTTCGAGTGTTTTTACTTGAGCCACGTACTCTATCACGTAATGAAAACAAAAATCTCTCCAAAAAAGACTTTAGAGTTCTGTATAAAAAACATGTGTAATTGGGTTCTTTGTTTTCCTTTTGTTGAGTTGTATGAGCACTCTATATATATTGGAAATTAATCCTTATCTGATATGTCATTGGAAATTATGCTCTCCCATACAGTGGGTTGCCTTTCCATTTTGGTGGTTGTTTCTTTTGCTGTGCAGAAGCTTTTGAGTTTGATGTAGTCCCATGTGTTCATTTTCTCCTTTGTTTCTGTTGCCTTAGGTGATGTATCAGTGAAAATTCTGCTCCGTATGATGTCTGAAATTTTGTTGCCTACAGTTTCTTTTAGGATTTTTATGGATTCATGAGTCACTTTTAAGTCTTTTATCCATTTTGAGTTTATTCTTGTGTATGGTGTAAGTTGATGGTCCAGTTTCATTCTTTTGCATGTAGCTGTTCAATTTTCCCAACACCATTTATTAAAGAGGCTGTCTTTACTTCACTGTATGCTCGTGCCCCCTTTGTCAAATATTAATTGAGCACATTGCCTTGGGTCCATTTCTGGGCTCTCTGTTCTGTTCCACTGGTCTATATGCCTGTTCTTGTGACAGTACCAGGCTGCTTTGATTACAGTGGCTTTGTAGTATAATCTGAAATCTGGTAATGTGATCCCTTCAACTTTTTCTTCTTTTTCAAGATTGCTATGGCTATTCAGGGTCTTTTTTGGTTCAATATGAACTTTTGAAGTATTTATTCTAGTTCTGTGAAGTATGTCATTGGTATTTTGATAGAGATTGCCTTGAATCTATAGATTGCTTTGGCTAAAATCAACATTTTAATGATGTTGATTCTTCCAACCCATAAGCAAGGTATGTGCTTCTACTTTTTTATATCTTCCTCTATTTTTTTTTCAAGGACCTGTAGTTTTCTGCAAATAGTTCCTTTACTTCTTTGGTTAAGTTTATTCTTAGGTATCTTAATTTTTTTGCCGCGATGGTAAATGGGATTTTTTTTTTTTAGTTTCTCTTTCTGTGAGTTCATCATTGGTGTATAAGAATGCCATCGATTTCCTGATGTTAATTTTGTATCCTGCTACTTTGCCAAATTCATTTATTAAGTCTAGTAAATTCTTGATGGAGTCTTTGGGGTTTTCTATGTGTAGTATCATGTCATCTGTGGATAATGACAGTTTCACTTCTTCCCTCCCAATTTGGATCCCTTATATTTTTCCTTTCTGTCTGATTGCTGTGGCTAAGACTTTCAGTACTATGTTAAATAAGAGTGGCTAAATGGGCAGAGAAACTAAATAGACACCGCTCCAAACAAGACATACAAATGGCTAAGAGACATATGAAGAAATGTTCAACATCAATAATCATCAGAGAGATGCAAATTAAAACAACCATGAGGTATCACTTCACACCTGTCAGAATGGCCGCCATCAACAAATCATTAAACAACAAGTGTTGGAGAGGGTTTGGAGAAAAGGGGACTCTAGTACACTGCTGGTGGGAATGCAGACTGGTGCAGCCACTATGGAAAACAATATGGTGTTACCTCAAAAATTAGAAATTGAACTTCCACTTGACCCAGTGATCCCACTTCTAAGAATATACCCTAAGAAGTCTGAAACACCAATCAGAAAGAATATATGTACCCCCATGTTCATAGCAGCACTACCTACAATAGCTAAGATCTGGAAACAACCAAAGTATCCATCAGTAGACGAATAGATAAAAAAGCCATGGTACATATACACAATGGAGTAGTATGCAGCTGTAAGAAAGAAAGATCTCTTATCCTTTGAGACGACATGGAGGGACCTGGAAAGTATTATCCTAAGTGAAACAAGCCAAACAGAGAAACACAAGTGTCATATGATCCCACTTATTTGTGAAATATAATGAACATAACAGTCTGAGGAATGGGGTAGTCCCAGGGATGTGGAAGTGGGGTACAGACTGACAATCTCCAGAAGAGGTGGTGGTGGAGGAGAGATAAACCACAGAACTTATATGCATGTATGCAAGAACAATGGACATTGTCAACAAAGCTGGGGACAGAGTGGTGAGGGAGGTGGAGGTGGGAATCAGTGGGGGAAAAAGGAGAAACATCTGTAACAAAAATTAATTAATTAATAATAAAAAAATGAAAGTGAAGGGAAAAAAAAAACAAGTGTAAGTTTAGTAGATCTTATTAATAGTCTAAATTCTTTATCATTTCTCTTACTGATACTCTTCACTACATGAATTTTTTCCTTCGACTCTGGGTTTGGCCATGTGGCATGTTTCGGTCAATGTGACATAAGCACATGTGAAAAAGGTTAAGGCTTGAAGTGTCTCCTGTGCTGCACTAAGATAAGCACACACCTATGAATCCTGCTTGTCCAAGAAAACTGAGATGGGCACGAAGTATATCTGAACCCAAACTGCAGCCTGGAGCCACATCCAAGCTAATCCCAGATTGTCTGACTCTAAATTGGGTCAATCTTCAGACCAGTGAGTGAGAATAACAACTGTTCTTTTAAGCTGCCAGCTTACTGGCATCCCTGTTGTAATAGTTGACTGATACAATAAAAAGATGTTGGAACTACTGTAATAGAAATATGCAAAATCTGTAGCATAAAGGAGAGATTTCCAACTTTTTATGATATACTTAGAGATTTGAGAACAGAGGCAAGATCACTTTGCAGACAAGGTATGTAGATAAATGAGGAACATTTTCAACTAAAACAAGAGTATGCAAGTAGTTAATAGAAGGTGTAAAATTACACACAAAATTCAGAGCAGAGTATGTACAGAGTGAGTGATACAAAAGGAAGCAGAAGCATAATTAGTTGAAACACATTATTTGTAAATTTGAAATACTTTACACATATTTATTCATTCATTAACAAATATGTATGGAGTATATATTACACACTAGACATGTTTTTAGGCCCTGGGGACCATAGTAGTGAAGAAGTCAGTAGAAGAGAAAGATATTTAAATGAAAAGAGAAACAAATTAATAAGTGAAGTTAAATTAGTGATACATGCTAATCAAAATATAAAGACTGGTATTTGATCATCTACTCTGCATAAATGAATAGGCCAAAACACTGTATCTTAAAACAATCGCCATGTTATCATCTCTCATGACTATGTTGTTTGGGTTCATTTGGGCAGTTCGATGCATATGATATCACAGCTGAAGTCATAGTCATCTGTGAGCTTTGTTAGTCTGGAGAGATTCAAGATGTCTCACTCATCGCTCTGTTGCCTTGGCAGACACAGCTGAAACATTGATATTAGCTGGGCGACTGGGACTCTTTTTCCATATAATTTCAGGGTCTTCACTAACCCACATAGCTCTGCAACTGACCTCTCCATGAGGTCTCTCTGGCATGGAAAGTAAATGTTTTATAACCAAAAGTTCAAAAAGGAAGCTGCCAGGTCTTGCTAATGGATAGCAAAACAGTGTGATCTCTGCCACAGTCTGTTGGGTAAACTGAGTGCCAAAACCAGTACAGATTCAATGAGAAGGACTGTCCAAGGATATGAATATGAGAAGGTGTGGTTCACTGGAGATTATTTTTGGAGAGTAGCTACCACAATTGGAATGAGCGCTCCTTCCACTGAGTGATCACAGAGCACTTCTCTAAGGAGAGAGCTCCTGACCAGAGAACTAATGAATAAAGAAGGAGCCATTTACTCGACAGTCCAAGGGAAGAGCACTGCATCTGGAGAAAACACAGTGTTCAAAGGCAGAGATGGAAATAATTCAGTGTGTCTGGAACAAAGGCAGGAATCAGAAGACCAGTGTGGCTGGTGACAAAGAAAGGATGAGGCACTGATATAAAAGGAGTTTGGAGATGTTATCAAAACTTTGGTTAAAATTAGACATTTATTTTAGAAAAGAACAGAAAGCTAACAAAATCTTAGGCTTAGGTTTTATTTCTGAAATAGAGGAGTGGCATGATTTGATTATTATTTTTTAAATAAGACCAAGCTACAATTTTTATGGAATAAGTATTCTAACGAGAAAAATAATGGAGACAGGGAAATGGGAGGTAATTGCCATAGTCTATGCAATATGTGTTAGTGGCTTGAATTTGGAGCAAATCAATGAAAATAAGGAGAACTAAAGAGATATAAAAAAATATATTTTGGAGGTAAAACCAACAGTGGTTGCTGACAAAGTGACATTGGAGAAGAGGGTTAAAAATAGATTAGGGCACACAATTGGGTTTTTGGCTGGGTGAACAGTGTGTGCCACAAATGATATGGGTAACCCTGGATAACTGTATTTGACATTAGGCAGCCCAGCATGTTCACCCCTTTCTATGGATGGAGAGCAACTTTCCTTAAGAGGAAAATCTTGACCTTCATTAGAAGCAGAACATGACTAATATTTACTTTCCAGCCTCTGTCCCAGAAGATATAGGCATATGTCCCGGGATATGTCTGATTCTGATGGATTTAGATCCAGAGATCTGAAGAAGCTTTGCAGCCTCTGTTCTCAAGAGTATATTCAAAGCATCACCAGCCATATCCAGTTATGGAGGTGCAATTATTATAGCAGAAATATGCAATGTTTGATGTCAGTATTTTGGCTCTGTGATTGGCACAGTTGGTCCCTAGCAGTGACAATATAGATGATTTCAATCGATTATTCTGTGGCATGATTTTGGACATTATGGCTGCTTAAGCTCCAAGCCATATGCTTTAGACATTCAATAAAGAGATGAATTATTTTGTTTAAACAAACTTATAAGGGTGGAAGAACCATCTCATGAACATATCAGGCTCCTCAGCAAAGTTTCTGAGAGCTCAGTGACCTTGGTACCTTATAATATAAGCTGCAAGGTGGACAGCCTGCTGCACTGTGTTCTATCTACTGCTAAGAAAGAGACACAATGCTTCTTTGACTTTAGGAAGCAATCTGTGTTGCTTCAACTTATTCCACTGGCGAACCTTTAAGTTTTGAGAAGGACAAAGAATGAAAGAAGTCTCTCTGGCTTATACATACTGTAGAGCAAGAATCTCTAACAATTAGCCTCTATAATCCAGCTCATAAAATTATCTGCAGGCTCTGAATGCTTGTGGAGACTGGCAAGCTCCAACAAGATAACATGAGAGTTCTCGAAGGTTTTTCTCTTCTTTAAAGTCTTACAAATGGAGTTACGCAGATAATGAAACCTAACTATCAACAACGGGTACACATATGGCATGTAGTATTTATCTTAACTAAAGGCTATATGATCCACCAACCCATACATTTAATGCACTTTTTCTATTAAGAGAAATTTTATGTATAAGATGATCCCAAGCAGCATTGAAAGCGCAGGTGAATAATCTGGGCAGATGGTTCCTAATCACTGCTCTCTACTTCCCCCATCTAGCCAACTTTCTTACATTCTACAGATTCACACAGAATTCCCTGTGACACGTTGACTAGGATGGAAAATAATACTGATTCTACTGGATATTCTTTTACCCAAGTAAGGCAGAAGTCTTGTATCATATTATATCCCCATAAGTGAAGGAAAGACATGTCCCCAGTGAGCAAAATGTGTGGTAGTACATCAAGATAACCCATCTGCTTGGAATGCTAGGTGTTTTTGGGTAAAGAAACACACAAATACTTGAACAATGGCTCATATATGGCTAGAGTCAGAGACATGGAAAAAGCAAGCAGAAAATGGCCATTAAAGAAGTTAGGGGAAGAGCTATGTTATAGATTAAATTTTATTCTCCCAAAAGATGTTGAAGTAATACCTGCAGTACCTAGGAATAGGAATGAGACTGTATTTTGAAATAGCTTTTTTTCAAATGATCATGAAGATGAAATCATCTTTGAGTGGGCCCTAATTCCTTTATAAAAAAGGGGAAATTTGGAGACAGAAACAGATACACATGCAGGGAGAAGGTGAAGGTTAGGGTGATGCATCTATAGGACAAAGAACTTCAAAAATTGTTGGCAAACTACCAGAATTTAAGAAGAGAGGCATGGAAAAAATTTTCCCTTACAGCCCTTAGAAGGAAGGACCCTACTGACATCTTGATCTCAAACTTCTAGCCTCTAGAACTAGAAGAAAATACATTTCTATGGTTTAAGCCATCTGCTTTGTGATGCTTTACTAGAGCATCCCTAGGAAACGAACATAATGTTTATGGATGTATCTCCCATAATGTGATTATACTTATGTCCATGTCCATGTTCAAAAGACAAATATTGTAGAGAAAGTTACAATTAATCACAAAGATGACTTGCTTTGAAGATGCATTGATTATGTTTTCTTTGTTGTTTCAGCTTCAATATTTAAACTAAGGAGTTAAGAAAAAAAGTGACCAAAGTTGCATGAAATTTCTTTCTTTAAGGCTGACTTGGCAATGCATTAATGTTCTGTATGCCTACAAGGATCAATACAGAGCCCCCACAATGGTACCATAGTGCAGAGATATAAGCCTGTTAATTATTGGTAGGTTTTCCCACTGAATCTCCTTCTGTCATTGATGGGGTAACACTTCCTTTGTATTTAAATATTTACTCTGAATATATTTACTTTCTCTGCCAGGTATTTTTGGAGTTATTATCTCCTGTTGAATGCTTTGTTCATTATCATAAACGCTGCAGACACTGTAGTAGAGATAAGTTAATGTGCTAAACTCAGAGATCTCCGGTCTTCTTCTGTGCTCTGATACTACAAGTAGCAGATGGTAGAAGATCATACTACAGACTCACTGTTAGGATCAGCTAGACATCAACTTGCTCAGTGTGATTATATAGTCTCTTATTCCCCTGCCAATATTTGAAGAATACTCCTTTTTTAAAAGACCAAGCTTACTTTCACTCGCAGATGTTCCTTCCCTTCCCAAAGGCACTTGTAGCCAAATTATGGGCATAAGTCTTAGATTCATCAGTGAGACACATCGACGTTTCACTATGTAGAGAATCTATTAATTCAAATACACAAATAGAATAAAGTCTATTATGAAAAGAATGAGACAAGCAACAGAACCAATAGTAATTTATTCATATAGCACTGAGCATACCTTCAATACAGATCCTGGGGCTCTGCATTTCCTGTAGAAGCATAGCTCTCCTCTGTTGAGAGTATCTAGGAGGGAAACAGGTTAGCAATGCTATGCAACCTTTGTTCTTTTTCTTTATTTCATGAGATCTTTCATACTTAGGAGATATTTTAAGAAGTGAGAATATACTATCTATCCCAAAAGTTTCACCTTGTAGCTACTAACCTTCACTCAACCCTGCCATCATGACTACCACCATCAAAGAAAATAACATGTTTGATATTATAAAGAATTCAAAAAGAACTGTAGCAAACAGTCTGAATCTATGAACCTATTCTGCCAACAATAGAAGCAGTAGAGTTTAATATCTAAGGGAATGGGTTCTGGAACCAAAGAGCTTGGGTTCAAGTTCTAGTTTTGTTTCATTTTTTAACTTTTTTATTTTTATATTTATTTCTTTATTGATTGTAGAAAGAGAGGGAGAGGGAGCGAGAGATAGAAACATCGATGAGAGAGAACATAGATTGGCCACCTCTTGCATGCCCTCCACTAGGGATTTGGCCCACAACCTGGGCAGGTACCCTGACTGGGAATCGAACTGGTGACCTCTTGATGCTTGGGTCGATGCTCAACCACTGAGCCACACCGGTAGGAACAAGTTTTAGTTTTATCTCTAAATTATTTTGTTACTTTTTCAAAATGTCTTGTTCCTCAATACTCCCATCTCTCAAATAGGAATAAGAATTATATTAATATCATTGGAGTGTTAATAAGATTAAATGTAATCTTTTAAAAAATATTTTTTAAAATATTTTTAAAAAATGTTCAATTCATAATAAGCAATTGATATTATCTATTGAATTTAATAATTAGTATAAATAAATGCATTTAAGTGTTTCTAAACAAGAAAAATAATATTATACAATTTTATCTTATGTCTTGAATTCCACTATTTATTTCTGCTAAAACATTTTTTATTAGCAGAACTTTAATCAGTTAATTTCAGTAAGGAAATAGAGTATAAGCACTAACTCATTTTTCAATGGTGGAAATGTATACATATGAGCAGAGGTGTCCCAACAGTAGCCAGGGTTAACTCCCTTATTCCACTATCAATAAACAAGAGAAACAGAAAAATCCCATCTGTCCATATGACAAGTCCAAAATCAGACACCGACATGGCAGATACCGTAGAAATGAGTACCACAGATGCTCTGTATCTAATACAAACCATATGCTCAATGATTTACGTAAATTGAATTGGGAGGAAGATCTACTATAGAAAAAGTCCACAGAGCAATTAAGGAGCAACATGTTTTGCTGCTCTCATCTCATCTTCCCTCCTTTAGTCCCAGATGTTACAAGCACTACAGACACATTAGTCAATTTGTTAATTTATTGTCAGATTGTTAAGGGTTTATGAAGATTTTGACCCATTTTGCTACATTTGTTTCGGCATCAAGATTAATTTAATTATAACTGTCTTGGGGACAAAAGGAACACAGTAGGATATCATGTTATATTTCAGTGACTTAATACTTGCAGCAGACAGTTCAAACATTGTGGATTCCCAGGAAAGAGTGTGCTTGCTCTAAAGACAAGAAGAAATGAAGAGAGCTGGCAGCCATCTATATTTTCTAAATGACATTACTCACGTGCTTACCACATTTATCTCTAAAGGGAGGTCTGTAAACTTCCTTGACTTCCAATAGCTCTAGTGTTTTGTCCAAGTGCTTTTAACCTGTAACATATTCCTATATTTTAAAAGTCATCACTTAATATTTAGAAAATTTAAAAAAATAATAATAAAGTTATAGCCCAGATCATTAGTAGAATTCTCCCAATAAAATGTGATTTTCTTTTTCAAATTGATTTGAAAAGAAAACTCATGATGTAGGTTTTATTCTAATTTCATCCACCTCAAACATATGTCAATTCAATGATGTTTAAGATATGGATTCCTTGAGTCTAGGTTTCCTCATCTATTAGTGGGGACACACAATATCTACAATAGGTGATGGGATTATTATACAAATTAAACAGAAGACTTTCTATAAAAGTGTTTTCAATATTTTAGTGAAAATACTATATTGAGATTACTGTGTGTTTTTTTCATATATCTTTCTGTTGTTTGCGTGTTAGACTCCAATTTCTACAAGGATAGAGAATATGATATAGATGTTATATGATACTCATATAGATACTTCTAATACAGATTTGGGACCTAGTAAGCACTAATTAAACCCATCTTGACCTGAATAAACTTCTACCTGATTAAATACTTAATGTAAATGAAAGTTGTTATGTACAAAATACAGAGCTCAAACAAAGGAACAATCTATTATCAAATAATTTGGAAGAAAAAAAAAAATATATATATATATATACAAAGTCAGTGGTTCTTAAAATGTCTTTTCCAGACTGGCAGCATCACAATCACCTGGGAACTTCAAGATCTTGCAAATCCTCAATTTCTAGCTCTGATCTAGTGAATCAGAAATGCAGGGAGGGAGACATAGAGCCAAATAATTTGTTTGAAACTGTATCCTAATGTTGAGATCTCTACACTAAACAAGAATGGTATGTTGGAAATAACTGTGTTTGTGATTATATAGCATCTCCTTTCGCAGTTTGAGAGCATGAGGACCACCATTATTTCTTAAGAATAATTTAGTTACTATACTTTAATGAAGGAATGCACTAAAATCCATATGGAAAAACATCCCATCATTGTCTTAACCCTCTGTCGCAGCACAATCCAATCAAACTTCCCACAATGATAGAGTTACACCATATCTGTGCCATCAAAGCAAACGTGGCTGATGTGATTGAAAAACTAAATCTTAATGTTATTTAATCATAAATAATTTCTTTTTTTTTTTTTTTTATCGTCACCTGAGGATATTTTTCCATTTTTTGTACAGATAGAGTGGGAGGGAGAGAGAGGAAGGGAGAGAGAGAGAGAAACATCGACGTGAAGGGACACATCGAGTGGCTGCCACCCGCACAACCAACCAGGGCCGGGGACAAACTGCAACCGAAGTACGTGCCCTTAGCGGGAACCGAACCCGGGTCTCTCCAGACCGCAGGCCGACGCTCTAACCGCTGAGCCAAACTGGCCAGGGCTTAATCATAAATAATTTCAATATAAAGAGCCACATGTGGCTGGTGGCTCCCATATTAGTGTAGATTCAGCGGCTGTTTCAGAGATGACTAGGTATTGCATACAAATCTTCAACATTACACAAGGTGGTGTAATTTCTTAAATGGTAGAAAGTACATAAAAGAGGTTACATTCTAGAGAGAGTGGCATCTGGATTGAGCTCTGGGGAGTAGATAAAATTGCAGAACACAAACATGGGAAAGAGTATAGGCAGCGACGGTGGTGTACTAGAAAAATGCGGTGGAATACAGGGTGTAGAAATTGCCCAAATTGGTTTGCTTGCAAAATATACATTGTAAAATGAGAAAAAATAAGGATGAAAATTGTTCTGCATCCAGAATATGAGAGCCTAGAAAGTTTGGACTTTATTTTAATGACTATTTCAGGCAACAGAATGACATAATTGGGAAGAAGTTGAATTGCACAGGATGCATGAAGTGATGGAAGGACCTGAGGAACAAGGCAGGAGGTCCAGGAAAATGCCACTTTGGGGCAGTGAAAGTACTCATTTAGCTATGTTTCAGTTGAACTAAATAGTGATTTGAGTACCTATTATAGGTCCAGCATTTGCCAATACACTAATTATCAATATTTATAACAGTGTGGTCTATTTTAGGCAGAAACACATGACAAACTTGCTTGAAAAGCTGATTTCTAGATGTCTCATTAGATGCAGAGCTAATCAGAATCTCCAAGTATCAGGGCCCAAGAATCTATAAAATATTCAGCAACTGTCATGGAGGTTATTTAGCATAGACATTTTGGAACTACTGGGTAAATAATAAGAACCTGACTTAGATGGATTATTTGTATAATTAACTACATGTATATGTAATATTGAGTGATTTGACCACGATATTTGCTGATCTTGTGACTTTCACTGATTTTAACTTCTTTGTTTCTCTGCTGTACCATCCTCCTAAGATTAATGGGTTCTGAGACCCAGCTGTGTGAATTTGGTAATCTATGTGGTCATACAAAGTGACATGTCAGATTAAGTCAACTCTCACTACAATTTAGCTGAACAGTACTTTCACCTAAAGTAGCCACATGATTTAGGAAAGGAAATTGGGTGTTAAACTGGTTAAATGATCGCACCACCTTGATACATTACTGTGTGGTCAGACATAAGCCTAGTGTGTATTTACAATACAATTCGGATTCTCCATATTTCAGTTGAACATTATCCTATGTTCCTCCTGTCATTGGGATTGTCCTTCTTATTAGAGGATGACTGTGTGGAATGCACTTCTAGACCCCTTATTATGGGCTTTGAAAAAGTAACATGAATGCATTTCTAGTTCCTTCTGATTGTATATTTAGTTAATAAAAAGTAGTACTGTAGTTCCTTGCACTCTATTAGCTAGTTAAGGATTTATAATGAAGAGAAATAGTTTCTTGTTATATCCCTTGCAGCCTATTTAGACTCCATAAGATTGGGGGCACTCAATTCTACTCAGTCTGGAAAAAGAAGTGGGGAAAGATTCTAAACGAGATGCTGATGGACACAAGGTCCATCACCCCCTAGACCTTTATCTTCACTATAATTATAGTTAGGATGCAACACTCTCGATGCTGCAGCAGCGAGCCTGGCAGGGACAGCATTTTCAATGGTGTGTCACTGGCAGATGTAAGCAAAATGAAAGAAGTCACATCCTTCTCAGCCACACTGCAATGACGTGCACTGCTCACAGTCTTCATTTCGAAGGTAAGTGACTGAATGGTGACACATGGACATTCTTCCAACTTCATTTTACCAGCAATGAATTCAATTTCCTGTATGTTGAAGTAACTTCTGTTGACATATTGTTTTGATATATGAAATGAGAGTAATGGGCATGCTCATAAAAACAGATATACAGCCCTGGCCGGTTTGGCTCAGCGGTTAGAGCGTCGGCCTGCGGTCCAGAGAGACCTGGGTTCGGTTCCTGCTAAGGGCACATACCTCGGTTGCAGTTTGTCCCCTGCACTGGTTGGGTTGTGTGGGTGGCAACCACTTGCTCTTTCATGTTGATGTTTTTCTCTCTCTCTCTCTCCCTCCCACTCTATCTGAACAAAAAATGGAAAAATGTCCTTGGGTGAGGATTAAAAAACAACAACAACAAAAACAGATATACATTTTCACCTGGCTCACAAATGCTGTTCCTCCTTCCTGCTGCAATCGATGAAGAGGAAAATACCAGCCTTCATCGGGGAACTCTAAGCACTGTAAATTTCTCTGGCCTTATGGTGTGTTAAAGATTTTTTTCTCCCTATAATCTAATTCTGTTTACTGACTATTTGCATATTGCATTTGCATCATGGATGCTGGAAATCTGTAGCCAGAAAATAATGTAACAACAAACATTTACATTCCTTCCATTAAATATTTATAAAACCTTAAAGACTGCTAGGAGCTTCTTCCATTTTTAATTATAATCATGAAAGTGAAAACTTCAGTTTTCCTCTGAAGAGATACTTTACTAAGCATTGAAATAGTTTTTGTTTTGTTTTGTTTTGTTTTAAATAATGCTAGACAAATGTTATCATTTCTTAATACAACTCCATGGCTACTCTTTGCAATTTTATAGCTCAGTTATAATGTTTAGTGCAAAATACTTAATTCACATAGTAAAAACAATAGAGTCATGCAAAAGGGACCATATAAAACTAATAAATAATAAAAGAGCAAGTTGACTATGTTTTAATGGACTTTTAAAGCTGAGTTAATAGTGTTTATTTCTAGGAATTATTTTTTTCTTATGGTTGAAATTGCTGAGCCGTGTGAAACAGAAAAATGCTCTATTCCCCACCATTCTAGCACACATAGTCATTTCACATGGCAACAGTTTCACATACAACCACTCTTCCATCTACCCACTTCGTGAAAGTTCATATATAAAATGAAGCTAATGTCAGTTTGGCTCAGCAGTTAGAATGTCAGCCCATGGACCAGAGAGACCTGGGTTCGGTTCCTGCTAAAGGCATTGGAGTTTGTCCCCACCCCCAGTTGGGGTTGTGTGGATGGCAACTAGTCGATGTGAGACACATCAATATTTCTCTCTCTCTTTTCTTCCCTCTCTCCCTCCTGCTGTATCTCGGGTGAGGATACAAAAAAAAAAAAAAAATGAAGCTGATGTTGCACAAAATAAAGGGCTGTAAGCTCATGGTATTCTTATAAGAATAGTAGGGTAAGCTCAACCTGATTACAAATTAAGTTTAATAAGTAAGTCTGACGTATAAAATGAGTTGAGGATGAGTTGTGGCATAGCAGTCAGACAAACCTGGTAAGAAACTGTTTTAATTATCTTAACTGGAAAAGCTTTTACAAACCAAACTATTTTTATATATTTTTTCCTCTAGTGTATGAAATTAGCAATGGAAACATGCACAATTGAAGCTTCAATTTAAACACCCCAAATCCTACAGTCAATTCAGCTCTGCTGCCTGTTTGCTTGGTCTCTTCCTCCAGGCCCCCGCCCACCTTTACTCAAAACCATCCATCTAGTATCTGCTTTAGTTATTATTTTATGCACTTCTGAAAAAAGAACCCATTCAAGCGCTTCTAAGTTCCTGAGGTTTGGTGGCTGCGGGTTCTGGAGGGGCTCAATGCAGCAGAAATTCTCTCCACCCGGCCCGCTCGGGACTGAAGAGGCAGTCCTGAGAGGGTGGCTGCAGGATGAGCGATATTTGGTAAACCTTGGATGAGAATTTTAGGAAGAAAAGCCGTTATACTATTTTCTACTCAGAAAGGGATGATAACGGCTGGAGTTCATAAGGCCTTACGCTTTTTAAAGCAAGGCAGGAGAAAGAGCTATTGTTTATAGAAAGATAAAAAATTTGAACAAGTCCTATAAAATAACGCAAGAACACAGGAGTGTATTTTAGGGCTGCTACATGATAAAGCAGAAAATTAACTGAGCATTCAGGAGAAAAATCTGGCTCAGATTCCTCCAGACGGCTTGATGAAATGAGCTTATGCGAGAGTGGATTGTACGTATACTGGGGAGGGGCATCTTTTAACGGACATATCTCTTTGCTAGATACTTTATAAAGTATATTAAATTTTGCAGCATTTATGTGCCAATGGTTAATGGCTACATCCATTTGTAAAATATCAGGAGGTAACCATGTAAGGAAAAACGCTATTAGTAGTGAGGATTGAAAAGCAAACACCTTTGAACCCTTAAGAAAATTAAAATCATTCTTTTTCTAAAAGAAACACACATGAATTAAAAGACCCAAATTTCTATTAGAGGTAAATTTCCTCTAGGGAGTTCCTAAGCTACTTAGCAAAACAAATGGGGACTTTCGAGTAAAGAAATGCGACACATTTGCTTTGAAAATTAAGTTTCCTATTCAACAATTTGCTTCTCTAGGAAAAATTGCAGATGAATTACACAGTCCTATTTATCTTCTATTGCTGCTTAAACCCAAACATATTTAGTAAGTGCTCCAAAAGAAACCCAGGGAAACAAAATACGTCCTTTCCTTTTCAACATACAGACCCTAATCTTGAGCACTGGAATTGCATTTCATATCTGGTTTGGAACTCAGTTCTGGAGAGCTAAACATAATCATCCTTAATCCTTTTGGCTGCTTGCTTATTACTTTGAAGAGTGGGGAGAACGGTGCCTCTATTGAGTTTGTTCTTCTTTCTCTGCTTCGCTAAAGAGTGCAGGTGAATAATCTATATTTCAAAGAAAGATGACCTTTACTTGATTTAATGGAATCTCTCTTTCAATATCTGAAATGAGAAAGTGATTAAAGCTTTGGTTGATAGGCAAGATGTATTTTAGGACTAGATAAGCATAAAGGTCAGACACTGTCAGGAAGGATTTTGACTTTCCTTAATATTTAAGAACTTCATATGAATCATGTGTTATGCACTCACAGTATATTTTTAAGTTTGATTGGAAGCCCTGCATTTTTGTATAATTCAAAATTTGTCTCTCACAACATAAAGATATTGAGGATGACAGGTACATATTTGTTGGGATTTTCATAGAAACTGGATCTATTCCATTGTCATAAGACCATATGAGAAAATAATTGTCATTTGACACACTGCTTTGGAGAGTTTAAAATTCTGTCTAACATATTCCAAAATTATAATTATTTAAAAAATTCAATAGTTGTGTACTGAGTGTATTCTATGCTAAAAATTTTCTTCTAATAAACTAATAGGAAAAGAAAATCTAACATTTACTGGGGTCTCACTAGGTAGCAAATGTTTTTCTAAGTGCCTCACAAGTATCAGTTAATTTAACATGCACCTATATCAGTATTTGCCCATAATAAAAATTTGTTGAAAAAATGAACGAGTGGCTTTATGAAGCAGGGTTTTTGTTGTTGTTTTGTTGTCCTCATTTTATAGGTGGAAACTCTGTGACACAGAGAAATTAAACAGTCTCCCAATGATCATAAAGCAAGTACGTGATGGAGTGAGTTTCAACACAGGCTGCAAGCTATAGTCTAAATTCCTAGTCATGCTGGTCTGCTCTGTGTTCGTAATATCAATAATGACATATAACATATTTGCATAGCATTTTATATTGTACAAAACACTTTTGCTTGCCTTTTACTTCTTACAACAGACATGCACTGTAGATTACAAAGTATGAGAGATTTATTTCACATGAAATGTTACCACAGTACAAACTCTGTTTGCTATTTCCTCTGTTTGCTTTTATTCTACCCTTTTAAAGGTGCTTTTTGTCACTGGAAATAGAATAACAGCCTATTTCTATGATATATTTCTCAATATATGAAGATGTTACAAATGGAGAATCAAGAACAAGGCTCCTAGAAATAAGAGTGCAAGAAAGTCAACACATATTTTAGATATTTAATGGAATATTTCAAATCATAGAGCAATAACTTGAGGGAGAAAAGAAAAACCTACAGAGTCTGCTATAATCTGAACTGAAATTTAATCAAATAGTGTCACAGGCAGCAGCTCAGAGGGAGTGTTGCCCAAGCCTCCCCATCCATCACCAGGAGAGGGCCCCTCTCTGCCCCCACACCAGAATGCTGGGGACCCCGACTACTCACTGCCCAAACCCCATCAAGCCTGTCTTCAAGATGCCCTTGTACCTAGTCATGTCAGTCATCATGAGAAGCCTGGGGTTGCTAGGGTATTTTTCAGTCCTTAAATTTTAATCTCTGACACTGATGAATAGAAACTTATTTGACTCATTCAACTACCCCTCCATAGCTCTGGAAGCATTTCCAATGTATCATCTGGAATGCACCATTATCAGCAAAATCTCCAGATACTCGTCCATTTCCCTAAAAGTTTCTTTTGCCTTCTTGCTCTAATCAGGCTCCCCCCCTCAAGACTTGGCTTCCTATGAAGCCCCCAAAAAGTCTACTGGCTGTTTCTTTTCTCATGATTCTCCTAACACTAAGCTTAGACATAGGGTAGGTGTCTTTATTACATTTCATCCCTGTGTTCAGAATATTTAGTTTCACTGCTCTCTAAAAACAGCCTGTATCGAATCAAAGTCTCAAGAGCATCAATCATTTATCAACCTCAAGGTCACTCCCAATCATTCCCTGATTTGTCAGTCAAATCTATGTGCCATCTTCTTGGCAATGTCACTATTCTCATAGATCATCCTTACAACACCCAGGTCTCTCAGTCCCTCCACTTCTTCTCCTCACTTGTCTTGTCCCCTATCATCCCTCTAACTTCCTGAGCCAAACTCTAGAACATACCATTACCAAAAACTGAAGCTCTAGCGTAATCTCAAATTGAAGAACTCGATTCTGACTCCACATATTCCATCCAGATAACTCTAGCCAGGAGCACCCAGACACCACCAATTTCTTGACCCCTCTGAGAACTTTATTTTAATAATTAGTTTTCACCTTCATAGCTTCTCATCCACTTCAGGCCCTCACTTCACTTTTTATTCAAATTAATTTCTTGCGTCAGTAATGTCCCATCTCCAAATTTTATAACCTGAGTAATTTAGCTTTTCTCTCATTCTAAGTTGCTGGACTTCTTTTGTTTATTGCCTTAGAGAACTAAGCAATACTGTCACATGAGCATAGATATAAATGTAATTCTATCTCTGTAGTCACAAGCAATTATTTTTATCTGTACTGATGATTAAATGTTGTATGTATGTATGGCAGGGAAAGTCAATGGTGGAAGGTGGCTGAAAAATATAATTTCTGCTGTTACAATAATTTAACATAAATCCTGGAAGAGAATCAACTATTTTTACCCCAGGCCCAGTCTTCTTAGATATCCAGGGTGTGGGAAAGGAGCACAGGGGGAAATCTAGCACAGCATGTTTTGTTTCCTGTATTTGCCAATTATCAGTTTATATTTTTAATTTTTATTTTGTGAATTCTAATCTATAAAGCATGGCTAAAAAAAATACCCTAAATTTTTACCAGTGATAAAAACAGGATTTGACATTCACTCAGTTCCAAGAATGATTTATCCCCTCTTCTGCCATGCAAACAATTACTCCACTTGCACTCCTGAACCCTCTCTTTGCCATCTCTAGATTTTAAACCATCATTCACTCTCCCTTCTCTGCCTTTGACTTCCTAAAATACTTTACTTTATTCACTCTATAAGCTTTCGCAATTTACTCAAATCCTAAAAGAAATTCACAGTGGGCATTTTCAGTAGAATGCATATACCAGTACCTCAAACTCTGTAAGCTCTAAACTTACTTATATATAATCCATTAAATCTAATATCTGGTAAGTACATGTCTGCTCAGCAGTGTTGTTCAGTCAGTCACCCAATGTAGAAATTAAGACTTCCCTGTTGACTTTATCACTCCCATATCAGCCACATGAAAATAATTACCAAGTCTCACATATTTTATCTCCTAAATTTTTCTTAAATCTAACCCCTGTTTTTTATCTCTATACTCACTAATATAATTTCATTTTTTACATCTATTTCTCAGAACAGGTAAAGGTTATTTCTGATTTTACTGATTGACTTATCTCCTTTATAATACCCTGTTTTTTCAAGTAAACCTGGATATCTCAAACTAACAATCTCAGCTCCCTGCATAAAACAATTAAGTCAATCCTCATTTTGTACTACATACTTCTCAAACTTTTTCAATCTACTCATAATGGGAAAAGAATGACTTGCCATGCAGCTTCAAGTGTGTATATTCTATTTTATGATACATATTGTCCTAATTCATAAAAAAATAGCATCTTACAGTGTGTTTAAGGAAATCTCTTATTTTGTAGTCCATTCTAGTTCTTGGCTTGTTTGTCTGAATCCTGTTTAGACTAAGACCTGCTTGATGGAAAGAAATATTTCTTATTCCTCTTTGCTTCTTCGGTGTGGTACATGCTATGAGTTTCATAGACTTCAATACTTAATAGCCCAATGAATGAGACAGAATAATATTAACCAATATGATACTAAAATCTCAAGTTAGAAGTCACATACTCAGAGATTCCAAAGTGGCAGCAGAGTGATTGAAGATTCACAGACCATATCCCAGGACCAAAGTGGAATTACAACTAAAATAAAGACAAATCATCAGGAAAAAGCAAGATAAAACAGTTTAAGAGGACCATATAACCTGGGACAGGAAAAAAAAAGGACACTGAATTGAGCTTAGTAGGTCTGCAGAGGTGTGAAGGGTGGGCTCAGAGACCACAAACAGAAGCTGTTTTAGCTGTGAGCAGCTCCCCCAGGATTAAAATACCAAGCCAGCTCCACAGTGCAGAGGGTTGGGGCAGAGAACTAAATTAGCTACAGCCACTCACCTTGGGCTCTGGCAGAGTAAGAGCAGACTAGTCTGGAACTGTGTGGGGACACTCTGGATTTGAAGGGCGCTCAGAGTTTATGTTGAGTCATGGTGACACAGGACAGAGGCCATATAGCTTGGGGAGCCCCTTCTCAGTGCTCTGGGGAGAAGCAGTATCCCCTCTCTGAGAGATTTAACCCCACCCCCTGGGCCAGAGAAATACAAATTGAGGCTCATTAACAACCAGCATCTGCCCCACCCTCTGTAAATTCTCTTACACTGAACACCTGAGGGAGTTTTTCATTCAGTTGATGGCCACAACCCAAGGCTCATCAAGTAACTAAGTGTAATATCCTCCAGAAAAAAAGCTAGAGGATAGCTGAACCTTTCCTGGGCTTCTAAATCTACCCAGGAAGGTAAGACTTGACAGTGGTGTTTAATGAGGGTCCTCCCACACTCATCCAAACCCAGTGGAGGGAGCCACAAACAGCAGAATACCAACACCCACAGGAAAAATTTAGCAGGCTCCAAAACCCACTGAGATAGCCAAAATGGTGAAACAAAGAAACAAATCCCAAATGAAAGAACAAGAGAACTTTACTGAAGATGAGATAAATGAAATGCAGTTAAGTAAGTTATCGGAGGTAGAGTTCAGAGCCATGATCTTGAGGAAGCTCAACAGCATGAGTAAGGACATCAGCACCATGAGTAAATATATAGAAACATTGAAAACCAACCAAGTGGAAATAAAGAATGACATAGCAAAAATTAAGAACATATTGGAAGGATTAACCAGTAGAGTAGAGGAAGCTGAGAACCGGATCAGTGAATAAGAATACAGGGTAGAAAAAAATCAACCCATCAGAAAACCAAAAGGAAAAAATGATTAGAAAACATGAAGATAGCTTAAGAAAATTGTGGGATAACTGGAAACATAATAACATTTGCATCATAGGAGTCCCCGAAGAGGAAGAAAATGGGCAAGGGTTAGAGATTATATTTAAAGATACAGTGACAGAAAACTTCCCTAACTTGTTGAAGGAAGAAGGCATTCAAGTTCAAGAAGCACAGAGAGCCCCAAGTAAAAAAAAAAACAAACAAACAGGCCAAAAATTAAAGACAAAGAGAGAATTCTAAAGGCAGCAAGAGATAAGCAACAGGTTACTTACAAAGGAACCCCTATAAGGCTCTCAGCTGACTTATTAAAAGAAACACTACAAGCCAGAGGAGAATGGCACGAAGGAATCAAGGTCATGAAAAACAAGGATCTGAATCCAATATTACTCTATCCAACAAAGTTATCATTCAAAATAGAAGGTGAAATAAGAGCTTCCCAGACCAAAAAAAAAAAAAAAAAGCTAAGGAAATATATTAGCACCAAACGAGCGCTGCAAGAAATGTTAAAAAGTTTGCTGTAATCAGCAGAAGAAATAGGAATAAAACTATAGTCATAATAAACAAAAATGACAATAAATAAGTAAATATCAATAATAATGTTAAATGTAAATGGATTGAATGCTCCCATCAAAAAATATTATGAACAATTATATGGCAACAAATTGGACAATTTAAGTGAAATGGACAAATTTCTAGAAACACATAGTCTCCCAAAACTGAACCTGGAAGATATAGAAAACTTGAACAGACGAATCACAACTACGGAAATTGAAGATATAATCAAGACTCTCTCAGCAAACAAAAGCCCAGGCCCGGATGGTTTCAAGGAGAGTTTTACCAAACATTCAAAGAACTAACATTCAAGGAACTAACACACATTCTCCTCAATCTATTCCAAAAAATTAAGAAGGAAGAATTCCAAACTCATTTTATGAGACCAGCATAAGTCTAATTCCAAAACCAGAAAAAGACACTACAAAGAAAGAAAGCTACAGGCCAATATCCCTGATAAACATAGATGCCAAAATCCTGAACAAAATACTAGCAAATCAGATCCAGAAATACATCAAAAAAAGTATTCACCATGACCAAGTGGGATTCATCCCAGGGATGCAAACCTGGTACAATATTTGCAAATCAATAAATATGATACAGCACTAAAGAAAATGAAAGATAAAAAACATATGATCATATCAGTAGACGCAGAAAAAGCATTCAACAAAATTCAACATCCATTTCTGATAAAAACGCTCAGCAATGTGGGAATAGAGGGATCATATCTCGACATAACAAAGGCCATATATGAAAAACCTACAGCCAACATCATACTCAATGGGCAAAAACTAGAAGCATTTCTCTTAAGAACAGGAAGAAGACAGAGATGCCCACTTGCGCCACTCTTATTTAATGTAGTACTAGAAGTCTTAGCCACAGCAATCAGACATGAAGAAAAAATAAAAGGGATCTAGATTGAAAAGAGGAAATGAAATTGTCACTATTCACAGATGACATAATATTATACATAGAAAATCCTAAAGATTCCATCCAAAATCTACTAGATTTAATAAACAAATTTGGCAAGGTAGCAGGATACAAAATTAACATCAAGAATTTGCTGCCATTTTTTATACACCAAGAATGAACTCACAGAAAGAGAAACTAAAAATAGCTGATTGGATAAGAAAGCATGACTCATATATATGTTGATTACAAGAGACACACCTCACAACATAAAAGTCACATAGGTTGAAAATGAAGGGATAGAAAACAATCTTCCAAGCAAACAGAAGGAAAAAAAAAAGCTGAGGTAGCAATACTCATATCTGATAAAACAGATATCAAAATGAAGTCCATAACTAGAGACAAAGAAGGCTACTACATAATATTGAAAGGATCTATCCAACAGAAAAATATAACTTTGATAAACATATATGCACCCAATATAGGAGCACCAACATATATTAAAAATCTTCTGGAGGCTTCAAAGGAGATATCGACAGCAATACAATCATAGCAGAGACTTCATCACCCTGCTGACATCACTGGATAGATCCTCTAGACAAAAAATTAACACGGAAACAGAGTTTCTAAATGATGCACTTGATCAAATGGATTTAATAGATATCTACAGAGAATTATACCACCATTTATCACTGTGGCTAAAAAATTAAGATACTTAGGAGTAAACTTAATCAAAGAAGTAAAGGACCTATTTGCAGAAAACTACAGGACATTGAAAAAAGAAATAGAGGAAGATCTAAAAATGTAGAAGCACATACCTTGTTCATGGATTGGAAAAATTAACATCATTAAAATGTCCATACTACCAAAAACAATTTATAGATTCAATGCAATCCCCATCAAAATACCAATGACGTTTCACAGAACTAGAACAAATACTTCAAAGGTTCATATGAAACAAAAAGGACCCTGATGAGCCACAGCAATCTTAAAGAAGAAGGACAAAGTAGATGGGATCACAATACCAGATATCAGGTTATACTACAAAGCTACTATAATCAAAACAGCCTGGTACGGGCATAAGAAAAGGCATATAGACCAGTGGAACACAACAGAGAACCCAGAAATTGACGCAAGACATTATGCTCGATCAATATTTGACAAAGGTGTCAAGAGCATACAATGGAGTACAGACAGCCTCTTTAATAAATGGTGTTGGGAAAATTGGATAGCTACATGCAAAAAAAAAAAAAAAAAAAAAATCAAACTAGACCATCAACTTAAACCATATACAAGAATAAACTTAAAATGGATAAAATACTTAAACGTGACTTGTGAATCCATAAAAATCCTAGAAGAAAATGTAGGCAACAAAATTTCAGACATCATACACAGCAGAATGTTCACTGATACATCATCTAAAAGAAATAGAAACAATGGAGAAAATGAACACATGGGAATACATCACACTCAAAAGCTTCTGCACAGCAAAAGAAGCAACCATCAAAATGGAAAGGAAACCCATTCTATGGGAGAGCATAATTGTCAATGATACATCAGATAAGGGGTTAATTTCCAAAATATAGAGAGTACTCATACAACTCAACAAAAGGAAGACAAAGAACCCAATTAAAAAATGGGCAGAGGACCTACATAGACACTTCTCCAAACAGGGCATACAAATGGCCAAGAGACATATAAAGAAATATTCAATGTCACTAATCATCAGAGAGATGCAAATTAAAACAACGATGAGGTATCACCTCACACCTGCCAGAATGGCTGCCATCAACAAATCATCGAACAAGTGTTGGCGAGGGTGTGGAGAAAAGGGGACTCTAGTACACTGCTGGTGGGAATGCAGACTGGTGCAGCCACTATGGAAAACAATATGGTGTTTCCTCAAAAAATTAAAAATTGACCTGCCATTTGATCAGTGATCCCACTTCTAGGAATATATCCTAAGAAGCCTGATACATGTATATTAAAAAAAGATACAGCCCTGACCAGTTTGCCTCAGCAGTTAGAGCGTCGGCCTGCAGTCCAGAGAGACCCGGGTTTGGTTCCCGCTAAGGGCACGTACCTCGGTTGCAGTTTGTCCCCGGCCCTGGTTGGGTTGTGTGGGTGGCAGCCACTCGATGTGTCCCTTTCACGTCGATGTTTTTTTTTTTCTCTCTCTCTCTTCCTCTCTCTCCCTTCTGCTCTGTCTGAACAAAAAATGAATAAAATGTCGTGGGTGAGGATAAAAAAAAGGATATACAGTCAGCCTTGGTTTATCGTGGTTAATCAGTTCCAGACTCTACCGTGAATTTTTGAGAAGTAGGATTCTTTATTTATACACAATCATCCCTCGCCACTTCACTCTTTGACCTTCATGGCTTCACTCTATCATGTTTTTTTTTCCGAATATAGTATAGTATTTGAAAAAACCACGATAGAGTGAAGCCGTGAAAGTGGAAACGCAAAGGGGTGAGAGACGAATGTGTGTTTCCCCATGTTCATAGCAGCACTACTTACGATCGCTATAATCTGGAAACAGCCCAAGTAGTCATCAATAGATGAGTGGATAAAAAGGCTGTGGTACATGTACACAATGGAATACTATGCAGCTATAAGAAAGAAAGATCTCTTATCCTTTGAGACAACTAGAAGGGACTTCAAGAGTATCATGCTAAGCCAATCAGAGAAAGACAAATACCACATGATCTCACTTATTTGTGGAATATAATCAACAAAGTGGGCTGATGAATGAAATAAACTCAGAGACATAGAAAGAAGTATGGTTCAGACTGACAAAGATCAGAGCAGGGGAGCAGGGGGATGGATGAGATGAACTAAAGAACTTATATGGATGTATGCATTACCAATGGACATAGACAACAGTGTTAGGGGGTAAGGGGATGGGATGGTGGTGTCTTGGCGGGGGGAAGCAGAAACATCTGAAACAAAAATAATAGAAATTGAAAAAAATAAAAATAGACACCAACTTCAGGATGATGCTAATTTTCAGAGAGGAGGAAGAGGAAAGAGATGGGGAGAGAGTCTTCAAGTACATCTATAATATTTCATTTATTAAGATCTGAAGCAAATACAGAATATTGTTAATGTGTTAAATCTGCATGGTAGAATAAAGGCTGATAGTTATTAATATTTTAAAAAATGCAAATGTCAACCCCTTCCCTGGTGGAAAGGATTCAATGAGATGTGGTACATGGGGAAAAAAAGAGAGAAGTCACATATTCAGGTATCAATCGAAATCCAAATATATTTCAAATTCTGTCTGCATACCTCTGATAGAAGGTAGCAATTGTTATTACAAAATAAATCTCATCTACTCTGTTTCTTTATTATATATGTGTGTGTGTGTGTGTGTGTGTGTGTGTATGTTTTCTTTTTTGGTTTCTATATTATTTCCTTTTGGTTTCTATATTATTTCCTTCCCTTTCAGTTTTTTTTTTTTTTTTTTTCCTTTTATTATAACATATATGCTCTCTTTTTTTTCTATTCTACTCTTAGAAATGGCAAATAAAATAATTTGGTGAGACAAACATATCTAGAAGTCCCCTGATATATGTTTCAACTACTTCTTTAGTAATATAATTCCTAATTTTTGGCAGGGCACTGGGAATACAGCTGAAGACACCAGCTTACATTACAAACTAGGCGTAACCAAGTCACTGCCTTTATGGCAGAAACGCTCTGTGGGAGCTCCAGGAAATGGTCTTAAATGGACGGCACATCCATTCTCACCTCATCTTCCTGTCTGCGTGGGCCTGCAGGAGCCCTGGTGGATCATGAGGAAGCATACATCTGTGATGATGGTGGAGCCATCGTACAGACACGGGCATCCTACATTCAGATTTTCTTTACATTTGAGAGCTATTAAGTTCTCTCTTGTAGAGGTTACTGTTCTTCTCTAGTTTCTGTCTATTATAGCTGAACATAATCCTAACCAATGCATTGAAGGAAACTTATCCTGTTAACAGATCTCACCTGAAATCCTTTTAGAAAAAAGAATGCAATTCTTAAATGCTGAAAGCAAGTGTCCCCAAAGTCTTGAATTTGGAGAGAACTAATCAGCATAAGAAAAAAGAAAAGAAAACAGAGAGAAAAAAGTGTAGGAGAAAAACAGTGAAACATGATTGGGCAACACAGAGTGATCTATTAAAGTTTATCCTAATATCACAAAACTCTGAATGGGACCAGAGTAGGAGGGAGTTTGGGCAGAGATGAGGCAGCTCTCCTGCATGCGGGGAAAAGATGCTTAAACAGAGAGAGAAGGCATTGGGATGTTTCTGAGATCAAGGTGCTAGGTTTGGGATTTGACAAGCCATGAAACAGGTTCATTCAGATATATATGATAGAAGTTTTTGCAGTGGATATCAATAGTAAACTTTCATATTTAGTTCTCACAACCAAAAAAATAGAGGCATTTTTTTTTCTCAAAAAATGTAACAAAAGCAGAAAGACATTATTACAACTATTAGCTGGAAAATTCTGAGTGGGATTTAGGATCACCTGAATCTGAAAGTATCTAGGGTATGGAAAACTCCTTCACCTAGGAAAGGAGTATTATAGAGCTGCACAAAGAGAAATATCTCTATTCACTGATGTAAATAAATTTTAAGATATATAAGTAAGTTTAAAAAAGCAAGGTGCAAAGATATGTGTGTGTGTGTATATATATATATAATTATACACACATACAATCTTTGGGGTAAAAAAGAAGGGGAAATAATTGACCATCCATGTATCTACCTTTTGCAAAGGACACACAGGTTTGCATTTTTGACTGACACACTCCTTAAGTGAGACTGTCTCCTTCTCTGGACATCCAGTTATGTTCCCTTGCATGTCATTGTTAATGGTAATGTTTTTCCTCATCAACTGACCCCTCCTGCTGATTAAGTTTTGTTATTGTGCTTTTTTAATTAAATTATCGGGGTGACACTGGTTCATCAAAGCATACAGGTTTCAAGTGTGCAACCCTATAACATCACCTGCACACTGCATCGTGCCTTCACCACCCAAAGACGAGTCTCTTTCCGCCGCCATGTATCTCCCTTTGCCCTCTTTCAACTCCCCCCATCCTCCTTTATCCCTGTCAATCACCAGAATCAATTTTATACATTGAGAAGAGAATTTTCTAAATTTATTATTTCTTCTTTATTAATTGATAATCGACTGAAAGAATTTTCCTTCCTATTCATTTTGCAACTATATATGTCTATAAAAACATATTTATTTTCAATGTGAACTTATAGATTCTTGCTCTGTTCAATGAGACAAAATTCATAAACATCTTTACATATTTTGATGCTCAAATTGTACCCATCTAGCTAGCTGGAACTCCTTCAGGCCGATTGGTTAATCCTTTTGACACATCCACAATATTATATTTAACCATCCCCTTGTTTTCTGGTAGAACAGGTGTTTCGGACTAATTTTGTAGTTTCCTTCTCCCAGACATGGAGTAGTCATTTTTCAAGGGTAATTGATAAACTGCAGCTTAACAAGGTTCTCCAGACTGAGTGGCTTAAAGTGATAATGAACAGATACTTCTCTCACAATTTCTGTTTATCGGGAATTCTGGAGTGTTTGGCTGTGCAGTTCTGTCTTGGTTTTCTCGTGAGGTTTCTTAGGTGTCCACTGGACCTGTAGTAACATCTGAGGGAAGAGTGACATTTCTATAAGTGTGTCTTTTTCTGTACTTTTGACTATCTGAATCAATTTTTAAGTATGTTAAATATTCCTAAAAATAATTTAACTTAACAGGATGGAAAATAAAATAAAAACTAAATGCAAATCAAAACAAAACATGAATCCAACTATATTTCAGGTAAATAAAATAACT
The DNA here is from genome assembly GCF_014108415.1 of Molossus molossus. Lineage (NCBI taxonomy): Eukaryota > Metazoa > Chordata > Mammalia > Chiroptera > Molossidae > Molossus > Molossus molossus. Next base: position 23,315,033 of record NW_023425344.1, read on the forward strand.
TCATTGAAGATAAACATTTTAAAAAGAAAAAAAACATTTTTATTATTATTTGATAAATTACTTTGACTAATTCTGTTAGTCTAAAGAATATCTGAACAGCAACAAACCTTGAACTTTTCCTATTAGATATGGATACAGAATCTCTGAAACCATTTTATGTCCATTGAAGAAGTTATAAAGTTCATATTGAAACTCATTTCATAATTTCAAAGACTTGTACACACACACACACGTGTGTGTGTGTACTGACTGTTTGCTGAAGAGGGCCCAGAGCAATGGTACACCAGCAGAAATGAATACCTCTGGTGTCCTCGATTCTTGATTTCTGTTGCAATCAGAATCTAAGAAATAACCCAGCGATTCTTACCTTCTCATATTGTTACCCTTATGTAATTCATTCTCACACTGAATCAGGATTTCAATGATCAAGATGTGACAGTGTGTGGTTCCCAAGATGAAGTCATAAAAATAATTATTAACAGTTCTATCTTGTTTTCTTAGATCATTCACTCTGAGGGAAGCCAGTCACATTATCGCAAGAACACTAAGCCGTCCCAGGGTGATGCCCAAACTGGATGGAGAGCATGCTAAGGGTTCTGTCGATGCCAACATGCCAGCCATGTGTGCAACTCAGGTGACGCCTTCCACCCAGCAAACGTCCAGATTACTACAGGCCCCTGGACAGCTGACAGAAACCTTGTGAGAAGTCCCAGCCAGGAGCACCTGCCAAGCACTCCTGAGTCCTTGACCCACAGCAGCTGGGAGGGATAATTAATGTTTAATATTGTTTTAAGTCACCGAATTTTGTGGAAACTAGTGAGACAGCAATTGAAACACTAAATACCGTTAGCTACTGAAGGAAACAGGGGTCCCTTGAAAAATAAGTGATTCCAAGTCTGGAACAGGGAAGCAAAATGACGAGACAAACCCCTGGCAGGGCCAGAAAGGGCGGAAGCGCGTAGGAATCACAATGCGTGTGTCTCATGGGGTCAGAGGTCCCAGCCTGCTGGGGTCCCAATGAGCCGAACTGGTGCGATTTAGGGTCAAGTTATATAAAGATGTTAACTGTCTTCCATAAAGTAAGACTCTGTGAGTCTACATGGATACATGTATCTGGGTGTGCTTACATACATAAATAAATAAAAGAATGAATACATGCATACATGTATCTGGGTGTGCATACATATATACATAAATAAAAGAATAAATTATGTCTTCAATGGATATAAAATGGTTTCAGAGATTCTAATAGAGAAAGAAAATTTTTCATTTCTGTGTAATATCAATTACTACACAGGGAAGAAAGAATACAGTTAGTGACCTTTATAACCAACATAATATGAATTGATTCTGGCAAGAAACTTCAATACATGCTTAACGGTAGGAAGAGAATATTTGGTGAGGAACAGGATATTTACATATTCTCATAGGGCCTCTCCATAAATTAGTTGTTAATTACAAAAGGAATAGTAGTAATTATGAAGTAGATAAAACAGTGATCAATATTAATATAACCAATAAAATTACAAAGGAACATTCTAGGCCTCTATTGTGATGTCCTGAGAAGGCCACGGCATCACTTAAGAAGTGTGCCAGGCCCTGGCGAGTTGGCTCAGTGATAGAGCGTCAGCCTGCGGTCCAGAGAGACCTGGGTTCTGTTCCTGCTAAGGGCGTGTACCTCGGTTGCATTTTGTCCCCGGCTCTGGTTGGGTTGTGTGGGTGGCAACCACTCGATGTGTCCCTTTCATGCCGATGTTTCTCTCTCTCTCTCTCTCCCACTCTATCTGAACAAAAAATGGACAAATGTTCTCGGGTGAGGATTAAAAAAAAAAAAAAGAAGTGTGCCAGCCCAAAAGGCATGCCTGAAAATCATGAGAAATCATCAGACACATTTAAACTCAGGGGGTGTCTATAAAATAGCTGGTTTGTATTCTTCAAGAAATGTCAATGTCATGAGAGTCAAAATTGCTACTGAGGAACTGTCCCAGATTAAAGAAGGCTGTAGAAATATGCAAACTTCCTTCATTACATAACCTGGATCAATTCTGTACTGAAAACAGTCCTACCCAGGACATTATTGGCACAACTGCATAAATTGGAGTAGGGACAGTATGTTAGACTAAAGTGTAGTATTACTGTAAAATTTCGGAACCTATTCATTTTAATGAGGTTATTTTTGAAAACATTCCTGTTTTTAGTAAATGCAAATAAAAACATTAAAAAGATAAAGTAATGTCTGCACATGGATATATTAAGAAAGACAGGGAGACATCACAGAAAACAAACTAATCTTTGGTAAAGTGGACAGGAGAGATTTTGTTCTTGCAACCCATCCAAAGCTTGAAATTACAATTCTTAGGGACATTGTATAATTATAACTTTAACATTTTATTTCAAATTAGTGTCTTGTTTTGAGAGTACAGAAAAGGGTGAAAATATAAGACTTGAAAGGTAATTCAATGATTGGTGTGGTTAGAAGGAAGAAAGAGGGGTCAACTTCTGTATAAGGAAAACTGGTGAGTATTTCTATTAAACAATGACAAAATTATGGACATAGGGGGAGCCAGATGAAAGAGAGGGCGATTTATAACAAAGACATTCACCTTAAAGTACAAAAGATTAGAAATATGATTCAGGATTTCTCTAAGCACCAATCAGAAGGTTATCTTTGTCTCTACCAATCTGTATTCTCTACAGCTGGCAATTTTTGTTTGTAGGTATGAATTCCAACTAATCGTACATGAAAAACAAACATTGTCTTTTTCTAACAAAACCTAGTTATATAACTCTCAGTTTTCAATTCCAATTTTGTTTAATGCAATGCAGGATTTCTTCGTAAATGTGAGTTTCGCCCTTTTCAACCCTTTTTCTTCCCCCCTAGTTGTAATCCAGACAGATGGGAGTGGGGTGGGTGATCTGAAGGAGGTAGGACATGGAAGAATCACATAGACAGACTTAAGAAGGTAACTCCGATATTTCTTCTTCAGTATTTGGTCAAGAGCAGCATCTGTTTCCAACTTTTCAGACTTTCTTCCCACATCAGCCACTGCTGAGCTGACATTCTCTCTTTTACTTGCCCTGATGTTCACGCCACTGACATGTCTTCACCATACAAGGAGCCAGTTATTCTACACACTGTGCTGTTGCTACAGTTACTCTTTCTCAACCAGACCTAAATCCTCTCCAGTTCTACTGGCCCACACTTAGAGTTTCTTGATATTTTTAAAAGACACGGGACATTTTATAATCATCCACTGCACCCCTCAGGATCATCGGAGATTGGGGACAGTGGTATCTGACACATTCTGAACTAACACATTTCCCTCCATTGTAACTTTGTTGATGAGCCAGAGCTGGGGAATGACATGAAATCAACAGCCGCTGACATCCCTGCCTCACCAAGTGAGTCTGACCAAACACAGCAGGCTAATATTTTTTTTTTATCCTCACCCGAGGACATTTTTTCCATATTTTGTTCAGATAGAGTGGGAGGGAGAGAGAGAGAGACAAACATCAACGTGAAAGGGACACATCAAGTGGTTGCCACCCACACGACCCAACCAGGACCAGGGACAAACTGCAACCGAGGTACATGCCCTTAGCGGGAACCGAACCCGGGTCTCTCTGGACCGCAGGCCGATGCTCTAACCGCTGAGCCAAACCGGCCAGAACCAGGCGAATTTTTAAGTTGGTAATTTTGTATAGCCCTTGACATATGTTACAAATATCCTAATGGCCGTTGGCAGAACAAAGGTTCCCCACCCCTGCAGGGCAAGCGGAAGCCTGTCTATGCAACATCTTGCTCTTCCTTCCTCTTCCCTCTTCGATGGGATCTTTGCAGGGGTGCGCCTAGATTATTTCCTTTTGTTGGAAAACCTGCTCTTATATAATCAACAAGCACCTCCCACACCCTCAACGCACTTTTTTTTTTAAACTTGAGTTATGCTGAGTCCTTCATACTCTTAACCTTTGGATTAAATAAACACAATCTATTTTCATTCTAAAAATCTTACCACTTGAAAATCTCAAATTACCTAATTTATTAGATATCTTCCCTTGCTTCTTGAACTTTACCAAGTCTGTTAAGATACTCAGTAACTTCTGTAATCCTCTGCTTATTTTGTGTGCTTTCTTTCCTAGAGGAAATAAAATCTCTTCAGGCATGACAACCACGGAGTCAGTGAAGACTAAGAAGAGGTATTAGAAATAGCAACAGCAAAATTAATGTCGCCAAAGTTTTATTCCAGTTGTCAGCTTAGAACGTAATTCCTGTGTAATCTATCAATGTATTTATTAATTCTTACTTATGCCAGGAAACATAGAAGGTACACTTAGGTAGATAAACCATAGTTTCTCCCTTGGTATGCATGGCAAATAGAAAGGGAAAATATCTTTGTAGGAGTTAAAGGATGGATCTTAATCTATTCACAGCTGGGGAGTCCTTGAGGGGATCCGCTTAGGAGTAAGTTCCGGAGGAATTCTGATACTCTGCATCGAGCCCCGGCTGTGCTAGAGCAGCCATTGCACGCTAAGCAGGGCTTGTGCAGCCTGGAAGTTTCTTATAATCCCTAAAATATACGGCTTCCGAGTTTGTTTCATCAACCTACCTCTGAGCTCTACTGAACAACCATGATAGAAACACAGCCACCAGAATTGCTGTCCTGTAATATAACTGGTCTGGCAACATTGAAACAATATTCATCATAGCACAGCTCTCCTGAGCTGCACATGTGCAGAAAATAAAAGACAGCAGGACAACCACCTGCTGCTGCAAAATGAGCAGAAATGGGGGTAATGACAAGCAGAGAGGGCAGCAGAAACATGTGAAGGATTCATAGCAGCACAGCCTCAAGCATTATAGTAGAACTGAATATATGAGAGTGGGCATGCTGCTGAAAGAAGAAACTTATTCTTAAAAAAAATAGATTTCTGATGAAGTATGCACCTATATGCAGCTCTATTCATTTCTGGTTTTAAATAAGAAAGATCAGTACACCTGTCAAACACTGTCAGAAAGTGTATATTTATCTAGTGGTTTTGAGTTGTATTATAGTCATTTTGCTTATTGTTTTCTTAGTTAAATGAACAATTATCTGGCACTACAGGTAAAAACAATCTATTAATTTCTTAAAAGCTGTTGATATTCACTTAAAGGTTCAAACAGTGTTCTCTCTCAAAATATCATTATAGCAAAAATTAGAAAGAAATCTAAACATAGAGGTGAGAGATTACTTTTGCTTATAGTGTCACAATTTTACCACAAAGTAATAAGGGTATTTTAAGGGAATAATTCTTATTATTTCAGGCATGCACATTTATTCCTTCAATTCCTCAATCATGTATTTACCCAGTATTGTATGCATACACCAGGCTACTCCCATCTGGAGACAAGAGATGCAGATGGAGATTATTGGCATTCGGGATAGGGGCTTTTACTTTTTCTTCCAGGTTTTAGCTCTAGGTAGGTAAAGGGAGTAAACTTATTTCCATGCAGGTAGTGTTGTTCACTCCACATAACAAGAAGTACTTAGCTCTCAGAGACTAAAATTGTGGCAAACATCCATTGAACCTTAGAATGACTTCCAGAATTGCAATGACTTTAGATGCAGAATCAACAGTACATCATTATGATGAAAGTATCCTTTTATTCCCCTCTGCCTGTAGAAATTCTGTGGCAAATGTGAGCTAAAAGGTTGGAAATAAAAGAAAATGTAAGGGAATTAAACAGCAAGTAAATAATTAGCAGGGATAATTTAATTTAAAAGGATTATGATGGCACACAGAGGCTTTCCAAGGTCAACTCTTTAGATAGTTCAATTTCAGTGTATTTTTTGAGCTGATTCGATTGAGGTCATTTGAAATTTTGCAAGATGGCTCTCTTTATTCTCAAAGGAATTAATGAGGTACAGTTTAATTGAACTACCTGGAAAGTGAGTGAATTTGATTATAAACGTACACAGACAATTATTCAGTTTATGTTGCTGAATGCCATTCACTGCGGTGATGCTTTTATGCACATTCCAGGTTCCTTATTAGCTTTGCAGTTACTGCCTCAGTGGAAACATTCACCAATCTCTACTGAAGAGAAGAATTATCGAAAAAGAGAAGGAAAGAAGTGAAGGGGTGACTTCCTTGCACCTGTCTGTAACCCTCGGGGCTTTATTTGTAGCAGCTTTGAATCCGCTGCAAAGCATAACACTTTCACATTCTTCATAATAAAAAGAATTCTTTTCATTTTCTAATGAAACTACTTTCCATCTCAGTACAAGGTGAATTTCTCAGATTCTGCAGAGATCAAAGGTCAAGACTAAATCATTCTTTTTTTCAATGTCAGTTTCCTTAGCCTGTGAGTTTTATTATTCAGCTTACAGTGGACGGGTTTCAGTTTTCATGGAACTAAAGAAATAGAATTTTTAAAGATTAAAATGCTGATAGAAAAAAAATTACTCTTTAGAGTGCATTATTTCCTTGCATTTCTTTCTTATTAATTACTTATTATTTATGCATGAAAAATAATGCTGCTTTTGATTTCATTCGATAAACCCATACAAAATCTCTGTTTTGGAGTGTGATACTTAGAGTAAAAACCACCAGCCAGCTAAACACATATTCTTGAATTTCATACATATGTCACTTGAAAGAGATTGTCATCCCCAAGTGGAGCAGATAATAAGTCAGAAACTGCAAGTCTTATTAAATTTGGCCAGTCTGTTTACCTTATTGCTACATGCGTCTTGGTTGAAATCAACCCCATGAGAACAGGATTATTCTTAAAATGATTGAAACAACACATTGTGCCGGCAAGCCATCCCCCCACGCTGGTTTATTCCTTAAGTGAAAGCTGAATTCAAAATTCTAAATTGGAAGAAAATATTGGAGTCTAAGAGGATTATGTTCATGGTTTTTAGTGTTACGTCTCTATCAGTAAGCAAGATATAAACCTTTTCACATTTGAAGGTGCACAAAATTTTCTTGAACTGTGAAAATCCCAATCAATCACACTTCCTAGAGTAGTATATATACTAACCACAGAGTAAATTATTTCTTCTTTCAAGCACATCTTCCATGTACACAGTTTAACATTCAAAATTCAAAAATATTTTAACTCATAAGCAAGATGTTCAAGTTTATTAATAAAGTCATGGTGAATGTTGTGTCCCATCAGACTAATCTAAAATTATCTTCATTGTTTTTTATATCTGTGTGATCTAGTGATATTTATCTTATATTCATATGAAAGAATACTGTCCTCAAAAATGTGTGGTTAACAGCTCTTCAATTCTATCAGATCTTAATATTGACATTTCCTTTTACTTTGTCTCCAAGAGTTAATTTTCAACCATATAATCATTTATTTTGAACCCTTTTCAAGGTTTTCCACAATCTTTTTTTTAGTATGCGCCCCTAGCAGGAACCGAACCCGGGACTCTCTGGTCTGCAAGCCGATGCTCCAACCGCTGAGCCAAACCAGCCAGGGCTTCCACAATCTTTCAAAATCAGTATTAGTACAAGGAACTGATAACGAAAGACAATTCTCATAAAAGTGTCTGCATAATCCTAAACAAAATAAAAGGCTTTCTCAGAAAACTCACCCTACCTTCCTTTTCATATGCACTCCTGGTAAACCGTTAATCTCGAAGTGTGTTCAATTTACTAACTCTCATTATACCAGGTGAGCTCTTCTTTGTCCATTATCTTGAACTATGGAAATAATGTCCTAAAGCGCCACCTGTCCGTCACCTCATTGCTCACACCCCCGTGCCTTCTGTGCTGCTGCTTACCAGCCATGCACAGTTTTCTCTGTGATATCTGCAGACATCAGAGTGGGCCTTCAGCTGGACTCTCAAGGTTGACCCCAAGCTCTGCCAGTCTCCTTTCCCATCTCCCATTCTGTTCTTTTCTGCACAGCCCAAGGCAAAAAGACGAATCACACAACATGCTGCTTTGTAAGAATCCTATGCCTTCTCCAAAGGCATTTGTCTCTACCTGGGAATTACTATCATGCATTTCAAACAATTAGAATTACAATTCCATAAAGACTTACTCAACGATGATCCATATGTTGGTATTTTCCCGCAAGCAAAAATGGTCGCCCTCACTTTGGAACCCCAATATTTTGTCTGTGCATAATATTTTAAATTTAGCACATTCCATTTTTTAATATTTTTAAATATGCTATAGTTCTCTTTCTCAGTTAAAATTGTTCTCAAAATGGAGATAATGATATTAATGTCTTTATATTTTGATAGGTTTCAATTAATTAGTGGTTTGTGAATAGTAGTTTTAAAATGGTATTTTTAAGTATTAAACCTAATTACTTAATGTATTCAACAAATATAAGTATTTACTAAGTTAATATAAAAATCATAAGACAATAATAATGTGAAAACTGTATTAATAATTAATTAATTTTGAACACCTACTCTTTGTCAGGAAAGATTTTTACTGTTCTATGCTTATCAATTCATAGTTATTCTCAAAATAGTAATTGAGATGGGTAGGACTATTCTTATTTTACCAATGGGGGTACTGAGGGCTGAATAAATGACTTTTTAAAGGGCACAGACATAATAATTAGAAAAGCAGGTGTTTGAATTTCTGTTTGAAGCCCAAGATCATGCTCTTAACTATTATCTGGGAAATAAATTAACATTATACACAGCCTTTTTAAATTATTTAATGGAAAGGATATACTAAATCATGGTTTAAAAATTAATCAATAGTTGCTCACCTAAATTCTTGGAAGTCCAGTGGATGAAAGTATCAATGTGAATTGGTGTGAGGCAAAGTTGTCATGGAGCACATGGGTATTTGAACGAGCTTGGAAAAATGGGAGGTAAAGATGACATAAAGGTGATGTGCAGAGTGGAGCAGTGTCATCATTGCATAAATAGTGGCACCGATGACTAAGGATCAGGTGTGTTTATGAACAAGATCAGATTTCACTGGAGATGGGTTTTTTTTCTTTTTCTGGAATTTTTAAAATTTTAATTAATTTATTTTTGTTATAGATGTTTCTCCTTTTCCCCCATTGACACCCTCCTACCCATCCTACCGCCCCAGCATTGCTGTCTATGTTAAGAGGAAATTTTTAATTCTGGTAAAACATGGAACCCTTACACACCAGAGGAGGTTTTAATACTATACACCTTTCTTATTAGTAGCCCTAAAAATACTCAGATTTCCCCACCCCTTTTCTTTTTTTTTTAATCTTTATTGTTGAATGTATTACAACTGTTCCTCATTTTTCCCCCTTGACCCCTTCCCCCCCACTCCAGTCCCCCACCTGCCTTTTCCCACATTGTTGTCTGTGTCCATTGGTTATGTATATAAGTTCTTTGGTTTATTTCTTACCACCCTCCAAACCCCTTCTCTTTGAGATTTGTCAGTCTAGCAACCAATTTGTTCTTCCTAATCCTTTCACCTTTTTTTACCCATTCCCCCAACACCCCTCCCATCTGGCAACCAACAAAATGTTCTCTGTATCTATGAGAATGTTTTTGTTCTGCCTGTTTATTTTGTTTGTACATTCCATTGTCGATAGATATGTATTCATTGCCATTTTGTTTGTTCATATATTTTATCTTTTTCTTAAAAAAAACCCTTCAACATTTCATATAATAATGGTTTGGTGGTGATGAACTGCTTTAACTTTTTCTTGTCTGGGAAACTCTTTACATGACCATCGATTCTAAATGACAGCTCTGCAGGATAGAGTAATGTTGGTTGTAGGTTCTTGCTTTTCATCACTCTGAATATTTCTTGCCACTCCCTTCTGGTCTGCAAAGTTTCATTTGAGAAATCAGCTGAAAGTCTTATGGAAACTGCCTTGTAGGTAACTAACTGCTTTTATCTTGCTGCTTTTATAATTCTCTCTTTGTCTTGAACCTTTTGCATTTTGATGATGATGTGACTTGGTGTGGGCCTCTTAGGGTTCATCTTGTTTGGGACTCTCTGTGCTTCCTGGATTTGTATGTCTGTTTCCTTCACCAAGTTAGGAAAGTTTTCTGCTATTATTGTCTCAAATAGGTTTTCGATTTCTTGTTCTCTCTCTTCTCCTTCTTGCACCCCCAAGATGCAAATGTTGGCATGTTTGAAGTTGTCCCAGAGGCTCCTTACACTATCCTCATTTTTTTGGATTCTTTTTTCTTTTTGCTGTTCTGACTAGGTGTTTTTTGCTTCCTTATATTCTAAATCGATGGTTTGCTTTTGGGATTTACCTACGCTACTATTAAATTTGTGTAAATTATTCTTTATTTTAGTTAGTGCCTCCTTCATTTCTGAAGGAGGCATCCTTTATTTCTGACTGGTCCTTTTTTATGCCCTTGAGGCCCTCACTAAGTTCACTGAGGTTCTCACTAAGTTCATTGAGCATCCTTATAAGCAGTGTTTTGAATTCAGCATCTGTTTGGTTGCTTAACTCCATTTTGCTTAGTTCTTTTCCTGGGGTTTTGTTTTGTTCTTTCATTTTGGACCTGTTTCTTTGTCTCCTCATTTTGGCTGCCTCCCTGTGTTTGTTTCTGTGTATTACTTAATGAGAGGTATGGGGCTAGCTGAAACCAGATGCTGCTTGTTTGAAAGAATTTAGAAAAACCTGAAGCAGGATCCAAGACAGGCCAATCCTATGGTTAAGCAACTGGCAACAGCTTGGGTGGGCCTGAATGGTGGGTGTGGTAGGGCCTCATGGAATTACCAGGGCAGAGGAACCAGTGTGAGCCAAGTTGCTGGAGTCCCAGATACTGCTGTCTGCTGCCTCAGGGAAGGGAGTCTCAGATACAGCTGTCTGCTGCCTCAGGGAAGGGCTCACGAAAGGAACAAAAGGCCTCTGACAGCTCATTTATCCTGGAGAAAGCCCCCTCTCCAGCTCTCGCTCCAATGCCAAACAGCTCAGTTCTTCCCTGTATGTCTATGGCTCCCCTTGAGCTGCCTCCCCTCCAAGCTTAGAGGGAGAGAGTCTGATAAGTCTGTGTGTGGGCCCTTTAAGAGAAGCTGCCTGGGGCTCCAGCCACCTCAACCTCCCTGAGCCTCAGTTCCCGCTGGTTTTACCAGCCAGCAGTTATGGGGATTCTCTTCCTGGCACTGGAACCCTGAGTGGGGCACCAGTCTCAATGTGGCTGCTTCTTTAATTCCATCGTTGTAGGACTTCCATTCAGCTTGATTTCAGGCAGTTTTGAATGATGGTTGTTCTGTAATTTAGTTGTAACTTTGATGTGGTTGTGGGAGGATGCGATACCATGTTTACCTACGCCGCCATCTTGACCGGAAGTCCTCACTGGTGATGGTTCTTGATAACTCAGTGTAAATATGGAATGATTCTTTCACATAATACAAAATAATAAAAAACATTGCATCCACATCCATTGTAATTGTGATACAAACATCTGTTTCAAATACCTCCACTTTCAACATTTGGTTTTGAACATAAGAAACTTTGATAAAGATTACTCTAAAATCAACTGGATAAATCCTGCATTAGTCTTCTCAGGCTATCACAACAGAACACCACACACTGGGTGGCTTACATGACAGAAATGCATTTTCTCACAGCTCAAGATTAAGGTGCCAGCAGGGGTGGTTTGAGGTAAGACCTCACTCCGTGACTTGTAGATGGCCCTTCTCACTGTGTCCTCATGAGGTCTATTCCCTGTGTGCAGGGTGGAGAGAAAGCTGTGGCATCTCTCTTTTCGTAAGGACACCAGTCCTATCAAATTAGAGTCTCAGTCTTATGACCTTATTTGGTCTTCACAACCTCCTTTTAGGTCTTATCTCCAAATATAGTCACATTGGGAGTTAGGGCTGCAGCATATAAATTTGAGGATGGGGCACACAATTTAATTCATAGCACATTCAGTTTTTCAGATATGTATACTGTAGAGAGAGCAGCTTTGGAGAATAAGTATCTCTGAATAGATGATATAGATATAGATGATATAGATAGATATAGATATAGATGATATAGATGTAGATGTAGATGATATGGATATAAATATTTCTTTATTTCTAAGAAGCATGACCAGACAAATTGCATACTAAACGACTAATAGTGCTTATATAAGTCTACAGGTGTTCAACAATGATTCATAAGTTTCAAGGAAAATAGTGAGAATGTGAAAGTGACTTACTGTTTCGTGGCAAATATTTTTGGAAAAAAAATCTTTCCATCTCTTGTTTTTGGACATGAGAATTAAAGCCTAACATATATTAATATATATTAACAAGTTATATGTATATTCATAAAATCTTTATTTGCACAAGAGTTTTTAGTTTTTTCCTTATACACAGTTAAAAATTTCAATATTACACTACAAATTATAATTGATCTTGGTGATTGGATAATTAACACTCATATACCACCTAAAAAAACTAAAAAATTATCATCAAATAATTTTTCTTCGTCTATACAATATGGAAACATCTGTTACTTGTAATTTTAGGCATGATATTTCCGATTTATTTTTCCTTTTTCTCTCCATAGAGCATCAGTTATTTATTAAATTTAAAATAAAGTTTATGTGCAAATACATAGCTCAGTATTAACCTCTTTTTAATTCCATATTCATTTAAAAAATAAACTGTACTTGAGCCAAAATTAAATATATTTTGCATATCCATGTATTGCAACATTAATTTATTCTAACCTAAAGGTTTCTCTCTTTAAAAAATAAAAATAAAAACAGAGCTTAATAATTCCAACGTGAATGAAATTGATAAAGAAAGAGATATTCAAATTAAGCTGTTTAGTTTTCTTTCTGAGTCCAATGTCTAATTTAATCTTATTTCATTCTACTGAAACAAAAGATAAAAATATATATATAACATTGTGAAGGCTTAATTTGATGGTTATTTGCAGTGACATTTTATCAATATATTTTTCTTTCCCTTTTCTTTCTTATTAAGCAATTATTTCTAGTTGTGTTCTTTGTTTCATGATTAACTATAATCACCATTTTTAGGGATGTTTTTACACCAATAAAAAATAAAATAAGAGTAAAACTATACAAATTTAAAGTGTACGAATTTTGCATTTCACATAAATTGGGTTGACTCTAAAGGATATTTTACCTTAGTTTAACAAATTCTATCTCTATAAAAAGTACATAATATTTATATACACAATAAAAAACAATAGTTTAGCTTTATAAGAGTACAAACTACTTTTAAGCATATTCAAGCTCTAGTTTTCTCTCTCTTACCCTACAACAGAATTAATAAAATAGTTTTTTTTTTATTTTTGTCTGTGTATGTATGTATATGCACATATACATATATATGTGTGTGTATATACATGCAAATATATACATACAAATATAGATCTAATTTGATATCTGTGTATAACATTTATTAAAATGGTACTTATCTTTCTTCCTTTCTAAATTACTATAAGATTTCATTCAGTATTTCCCCCTTACAATCTCTCAAGAAGCCCGTGTTTGATGATGTATTAACAGAACTGTACACTTGAAACTTATAATAATATGATAATAGCCGGTGTCACACCCAACAAATTCAATTTAAAAATACGTCTAGTTTTAGAGGATCCTTTTGCTTTGTGACTCAGAAAAGGGAGTAAGGGAGAGGTTGGGTGGAAAGACCATTGAGGGAAAAAAAAGAAGGACTTTGGGAGGTTTACAAAGAATTTCGAGGGGTGACCTTCAGAGTAAAAGAAATTTTTTCAGAAAAGGGGAGAATTTAAATGATCTTTGCTGTGCTGTTTGCATATCACTAATGTTGTTTAGGAAATGAAAAGAAAACTACATTATGAACACATTTTCATAATGGTTGTTGGGTTGTCTACCTTTGTCCTCAAAACTTGTTTAGTATCAAAACCTATCAAGTAATATTACACCCATAACAAAATGCAAAAAAAAAAAAGTATTAATATATCTGTCTTTCCGACAAGGCAATTGAACCTCTGACTATTTTAATAATAATTCTAAGTTTATTCAGTAAGTGCAATGCATTTCAGTCTAAGCTTGCATATGTCTAAATATCACTTTTCTTGACTACATAATGGGTTGTGTTTTAATGACTTCATGAATTACATACTTACTGTATATGCTACTATTTTCATCAAGAAAACAATTAAAGAACAAAACCAAATAGAATTTCCTTAACTAGTTAAACTTATTTAATAATATACTTTACGATTATTATCATTTAAAATAGTAGGTAATGTTGATATTGGAAGCTAATTGTGTGTTCATAAAGTGTGGGGTGGTGAACTTTCATCACACTTTTTTTACCTGGCAAGGTGGCTGAGGACTGTTGCACAATGCAGAAGTTTCTGCTACTGAGTTAAGAAAAGACAAAATAAATTTGCCCTGGCTGGGTAGCTCAGTTGGTTAGAGTATCATCCCATTATGCTGGAGTTGTGAAGTACATTCCAGGTCAGGGCACATACAGGAATCAACCACTGATGTATAAATAAGTGGGAAAAACATAAATCAATGTTTCTCTCTCTCTCTCAAGTCAATGTATAATTTTTTTAAAAAGGTAGTATGCATTATGTGCAGTGTTTAAGTTAGAAATAGTTTTAGCTGTGAGTGGCATAACCCTGCTCCCCCCCAAAAAAAAGAAGACTTAAGTATGATAAAATGCTGTGACAATAAGCTATTGTCACAATAATGCTGTGAAACAAACAGCCCAGAAACTCAATGGCTTAAAACAACTATCATTTGTTCACCAGCATACAAACATCACAGCCATGCACCAGTGGGGGTCAGCAACTTTTCTGTAGGTTTTGTAGCTTATGGAAGATGGGGTCCAGTTCTGCTCCATGTACCTTTCATTTTCATTGGAACATTGAATAAGACAAGTCATAGTGATAACAACTATAATAAGATACTAAGTCCACCCTGACATGCACATTTCCAGTATCTGACTGAAGAAAGTCAGCCAACAACACATTCATCACAACATACTGACACGCCTACTCTTGGTAGTAACAAGTCTGAGAATGGTACGCAGTCTGGGTAAGGTATGCTGGCTAGTCAAAATACACAAATGAAAAACTCTGTACAGGGATGGTAAAACCATGTCATGTCAAAACAAACAAACAAAAGCAAAAAAAAAAAAAAAAAGTTTACCGATTTTAGGATACAAATTCTCTTTCTCCCTTAAGGTAAAAGAGTAAAAGAATAGCCTTGGCCAGTTTGGCTCAATGGTTAGAGCATCGACCTGCACTCTAGAGAGATCCATGTTTGGTTCCTGCTAGGGGCGTGTACCTCGGTTGCAGTTTGTCCCTGGCCCTGGATGGTTGTGCAGGTGGCAGCCACTTGATGTATCCCTTTCACGTTGATCTCTCTCTCTCTCTTCCTCTTTCTCCCACTCTACCTGAACAAAAAATGGAAAATATCCTCGGGTGAGGATAAAATATATATATATATATATATATGTATTTTGATACTAGAAATGAAGATTGGGTTAGTGAAAGTTCTTGGTATTTTGGGATTTTATGAGACTCATAGAAGAATTATATCCCAAAGAAGTTGGTGGAGTATTAATTTACCCTTTCAGAAAGAGTGTGTATGTATGTGTATCCAGACTATACTATTTTCCTTTGTACATCTTAGATGATATCTTCTTATTTATGTAATTAGGAAAGTGTATCAATCTGTTCTTAATTGGCAAAATAGATTATTTACACAGTATTTCTTAGAGTTCAAGTTTCTTTACTGCACAGCCCCAGAATGTACCAACCACTTAATTCTGATTTAGTATTTGCTATTCACATGTCATAATAAGTGACTGTAATCCTTGGATCACAATACTGTGATCCCAGCAAATTCTTTTTAACACTAGCATAGAAATAATGTTTATTCAAAATGTTGAGATAAATTTGTAGTCCACTGGACTCCACAGGACACCTACTACAATAGGCCACCCTGTGAAGTCTAGGAGATATGACAACTCTATCTAATACATAGAAACAAACACAAGGAGGCAGCCAAAATGAGGAGTCAAAAAAACATGTTCCAAATGAAAGAACAGAACAAAACTCCAGGAAAAGAACTAAATGAAACAGAGATAAGCAATCTAACAGATGGAAAGGTCAAAACAGTTTATAAGGATGCTCAAGAAACTTAGTGAGGACCTCAAGAGCATAAAAAAAGACCAATCAGAAATGAAGGGTACACAGTCAGAAATGAAAGATACACTAACTGAAATAAAGAATAATTTACAAGGAATCAGTAGTAGAGTAGTGAAGCCAAGAAGCAAACCATCAATTTGAAATATAAAGAAGCAAGCAACACCCACTCAGAACAGCAAAAAAAAAAAAAAAAAAAAGAAATTAAAAAATGAGGATAGTGAAAGGAGTCTCTGGAACAACTTTAAACATACCAACATTTGCATCATTGGGGTGACAGAAGAAAAAGAGAGAAAACAAGAAATTGAAAACCTATCTGAAAAATAATGACAGAAAACTTCCCTAACTTGGTGTAAGAAACAGACATACAAGTCTAGGAAGCATAGAATTCCAAACAAGATAAACCCCAAGAGGCCCACACCAAGACACATCATCATCAAAATGCAAAAGGTTAAGAACAAAGAGAGACTCTTAAAAGCAGGAAGAGAAAAGCAATTAGTTTACCTACAAGAACTCCCATAAGATTGTCAGCCGATTTCTCAAAAGAAACTTTGCAGGCCAGAAAGGATTGGCAAGAAATATTCAAAGTGATGAAAAGCAATGACCTATAACCAAGATTATTCTACCCAGCAACGCTGTCATTTAGAATGGATGGACATATTGTTTCCCAGACAAGAAAAAGCTAAAGGAATTGATCACCACCAAACCAATAGTTTATGAAATGTTGACTGGTCTTTTTGAAGAAGAAAAAGATAAAAAATGTGAACAATAGCCCTGGCCGGTTTGCTCCGTGGTTAGAGCATCAGCCTGAAGACCAGAGTTTTGGGTTCGATTCTGGTCAAGGACACTACTGTAACTCAGTTGAGGTTCAGTCCCATGCCCTGGTTGGGGTCGTGTGGAAGGTTACCAGTTGATGTGTCTCTCTCACATCGATCTCTCTCTCTGTCTCTCCTTCCCATTCTGTCTGAAGATAAATGAAAGAAAAAAATATCCTCAGGTGAGGATTAAAAAAAAGTGAACAATAAAATGGCAATAAATACACATCTATCAATGGTTGATTCTACAAAAAAAATGAACAAGCAAAACAGAAACAGACTCACTGATACAGAGAACTTTTTGTTGGTTGTCAGATGGGAGGGGGGGCTGGGAGGATGGGCAAAAAAGGTGAAGGTATTAAGAAGTACAAATTGGCCCAGCCAGTGTGGCTTAGTGGACTGAGCATCGTCCCATGGACTGAGGAGTCCTGGTTCAATTCCCAGTCAGGGCACATGCCTGGGTTACAGGATCAATCTCCAGGAGGGAGCATGCAGGAGGCAGCTGATTGATGTTTCTTTCTCACTTCCATGTTTCTATCTCTCTCTAAAAAATCAATAAACAATTTTTAAAAATTTATATTTATCTAAGAAAAAAACACAAGTTAAAAAAAAAGTACAAATTGGTTGTTAGACTGATGAACCTCAAAGGGAAAAAAGGGGTGCAGGAAGAAATAAACTGAAGAACTTATATGCATATATACGTAACCAATGGACACCGACAATAGTGTGGGGAAAGTAGGAGGGAAGTGGGAGCAGGGGAGAGGGGGTCAATGGGGGACAAATACATTCAAC
The DNA here is from genome assembly GCF_014108415.1 of Molossus molossus. Taxonomy (NCBI): domain Eukaryota; kingdom Metazoa; phylum Chordata; class Mammalia; order Chiroptera; family Molossidae; genus Molossus; species Molossus molossus. The sequence continues at coordinate 23,332,727 of NW_023425344.1, forward strand.
AATAAAGATAAGCTAAAAAAATAAATAAATAAGTTTTAGCCTTGGACTATGACAGACTGTCAAATACAACATTGTTTTTACTCAAAATACATAGATTTTAAAACTTTTGAGTTATAGCATCATTACATATTGAGAAAATAGATTCTCTATATAATGTATGACAGAGATAACTGCCTTTCCCCTCTATAATTTCCATCTTTTTGTTCCCCAACATAAAATGCAGGAATTAACAACTTATTTCATTTCTAAGAAACATGAGCTTGAACATGGAAAATGTTTATGGTTAAAAGATAGAAACTACTATAGTGTTTATCAAATCTGCATTTGCAGATGAGGGCTGGTTTAGAAGGAAGTTTTCACCAGTATGTAGTGATATGAGGAGAATAAGACACCATCATTGGTTCTTAGGACAGACATTTCTAATTATGAACTCAATACACCAACTTTGTTTCTAGGAATTAGTTTGCTTCAAAATATCTTTCCATTATATCCATTATAAGAGTCCCCATAGTGGTGTATCATAGCACTCTTCCTTGCCAAAAAAAGTTTTTTGTTTTAGTAAAAAAAAATCTCCTATTATAAGTTCTACATTCCAGAGTTCTTTGCAAATAGATTTGATCATGTTAAGGAGATAGAGGAGGCAGTTAGGTAGTGAGAGACAGGACCATAGGAGGGGAAGGTTGAGACACAGGGGAAGTTTGAAATGACATGAGCTCAACACACAGGCAAGTAACCCAGGATGCAGCATATCTTAAGGTTTATTCGGACTCTACAGATCTCAAAATAAAACCAAAATCAACATGGGCATTGTGCTCCCAGGCCAGAAACTCCCAGCCCCCATTTATAGAAATGCAAAACCTCCTTGAAGGAGCATAGGTCAATTACACAACAACAAAAAAACAAACAGAAAGGCTGGTTTCAAGCAAAGCAACAGGATTGCTGAATGAGTTCTGTGAAATTGTAGAGTGTGGTCCTATTGCAGGTCACCATAAAAAGGATCATATAAAACCAAAATTGGACTTAGAAATGAAACCAAAAGCAAGCATAGGGTTGCTCCAAGGGTATTTCCCCTCCTCATCATTAATAGCCTGGGAGAAATTGAAATTATCAAAAAAGGGAAGCCACTAAAGCCCCTATAGATGACCTAGGGCTGAACCCAGTTAGGTGGGAAACACAAGCTTTAAAATGTATGGACGCTAAGGCAGAATTCCTTGAAAGGACCAATCTGAGGCTAGCAAAGTATATTATCTACCCCTAGACAACAGAGCCCCATGGGGCAACCCACTTGGGTCCCCTCCCCGCTGTGTGAAGTCTGTCTATCTTTCAAATAAACATTCCTCTTGCTTACTCTTGTTCCTTGAACACGTTCTTCAATCTCTCGAGAAAACAAACCCGAACACTGCTGCTTGGTTTCAATGTGACATAGTTCCTGTGAATGAGACACTAGCAAAAGTAGATGGGATGGGGTGAGACTGGGCTTCTAAAAAAATGTAACCTATATTTTTCTCTTTTGTTCCTATTTAGAATGTGGAAACAATGACAGCGGGTAGACCAATCATATTAAAATAACGAGTACTAAATTTTGGTAGAGAAAGAAACTAAAAGAAACTTGGGTTCTTGAAAAGTTCCTTGAGCAATTTCATCCTATCGGAACTAGATCCCCTAGATCTCATTTTTATGAGTACAAATAAATATCTAATTAGCATCATAATATGGTTTCTTTACATACTTTCAAAGGCAGTCCTAACTCATACAGTTCTTCATTAAGTCAGATGTAGTCCCGTGAAGTACTCTTTTCATTCTGAGAGTAAGTTTTAACTTCCTTTTATTGATGAGAATATTTACTAATTTTTCACAGACATAAGAATGGAAGATAGTTTTTGATAGTTTGTCTTTTACAGTTCTTAACTAGAAACAATAACATCGAAAAGACAAAGTTATTCTCAAATTCTAAATATATTTTATTATAATAGGAAATTTTGGTACCACTGGGCTAAGTTTTCAGGTTTCTTACTTGTCACATCAGTCATCTTTCCAAATCAACTAACTCCAGCTCCCCAGAGTAAAAGGCATATGATATTTACACAACTCACAGAATTACATGAGGATCAAGTGAGGTAAAGGATTTTATAATCTATAATCTATAAAATTCTAAAGAACTTTCCATGGTTACTGCCTATAAAATATATGCCGTGGCCATCACATTTCATTTTAAATCGGTGTGAATGAAATAATTGTAGCAAATGACATTGCAGTATATCCCATAGTTATGCTATAATTATAGTTCCTAGATTATGATTCTGTACTAGAAATTGTCAGCATGAATGAAACCAGCTCAATGTTGCCTTTTGCATGGTCAGAATGGTCATCATGGTGAAAAGAAAAAAAGAGCATCTGTGCATATAAATTTCATAATATACAGGCAAGTGGCTTAAGCCAACCGTACTAGAAACAATGCAGATTCTCTTTGTAATAACACTCCTAGTTTGATGTCTTAAAAGCAGTATCTGATATGTTTGCATGTCTCACAAGGCTCTAGGGCAGTGGTTCTCAACCTACCTATTGCTGCGCCCCTTTAATACAGTTCCTCATGTTGTGGTGACACCCAACCATAAAATTATTTTTGTTGCTACTTCATAACTGGAATTTTGCTACTGGTATGAATCGCCAGCAGAAATATATGTTTTCCAATGGTCTTAGGCGACCCCTGTGAAAGGGTCATTTGACCCTCAAAGGAGTCGCCCCCACGGGTTGAGAACTGCTGCTCTAGGGGAAAAGAACCGATCTGGCCACCTGATTTGCAAACTCTCATGCAAAAGATACTTGGACACATGAATTGATGATGACATGGATGAAAGGGAAAGCAGGACTTATGGAGGAAAGGTTACAACCAAAAAATAAATGAATTAAAAGTAGGTTATAGATTGTACCCAGTCCCCCTCAAAAGGTTTTATCCAACTCCAAGGGCACAAATGCAGGGCATGGTTGGCCTGGCCCCTCACAGAAGACTACACCAAAGAAAACTTTGCCACTACAATTATCTACATATTATGTGGGAAAGAAGGGGAAAATATCTAGACAACCCTGCTACGGTGAAGTTTTCTGGTCTTTGTGGGCTAAGACAATTTCTAAACAGAAAGGGAGAATTTCTGAAATGGCAGTTTATGTGAACAAGAGATATCAGACCTACATAGACAATTCCTTGGATTGAGCCTCTATGGCCAGACATATTTGTATGTCCTCAAATGTCAAACTGATTTGCTCAGGACATTTTTAAGCTTTAATATAGAGTTCTCCTCATTATTAGAAACTTCCTATTGACTAATATGAACAAACACTGTATAATTCATTAAAAATTTAGAAAAATACCTCCCTTTTGGAACAGTGCTTTTAATCTATAAAGCCTTACCTGAGAACCTCCTTAAACTTTGCCGACCTTACCTGTGGACAGGAAATTAACACAGATGATTCACAGGTGATTCAATTCAGAGGTGGGTTTATACACAATGTTCTACATAAAAAAAAGCACATGATCCAATTACAGAAGCAAGCTATTCAAAGATTATAAATAAAAGGTATAATAACCATTTAAAAGAGATACAATTTTATCAAGGAAGAAATTAAAAACTTCCTGGAAACCAATGAAAATGAACATACAACAATACAAAATCTATGGGATGCGGCGAAAGCAGTTCTGAGAGGGAAGTTCCTAGCACTACAGGCCTACCTCAAAAAACAAGAAAAATTTCTAATTGACTGTCTAACCTCACAACTTAAAGAATTAGAAAGCAAACAAAAAGAAAACCCCAGAGCAAGTAGAAGGAAGGAAATAGTAAAGATCAGAGCAGAAATAAATGACATAGAGACCAAAAAAACAATTCAAAGGATCAATGAAACAAAGAGCTGGTTTTTCGAAAAGATAAATAAGATTGATGGACCCTTAGCTAGACTCACCAAGAAACAAAGAGAGAGAACCCAAATACACAAAATCAGAAATGAAAGAGGAGAAGTAACAACCAACACCACGGAAATACAAAAGATCATTATGATCTTTTGTATTTCCGTGGTGTTGGTTGTTACTTCTCCTCTTTCATACAACTACTATGAACAACTATATGGCAACAAATTAGACAATCTAAGCAAAATGGACAAATTTCTAGAAACACACAGTCTCCCAAAACTATTCCCTGAAGAGATAGAAAACTTGAACAGACCAATAACAACTAAGGAAATTGAAGAGGTAATCAAGACTCTCCCAGCAAACAAAATCCCAGGCCCAGATGGCTTCACGGGGGAGTTTTACCGAACATTCATCCTCACCCGAGGATATTTTTCCATTTTTTGTACAGATAGAGTGGGAGGGAGAGAGAGGAAGGGACAGAGAGAGAGAAACATCAACATGAAGGGACACATCGAGTGGCTGCCACCCACACGACCAACCAGGGCCGGGGACAAACTGCAACCGAAGTACATGCCCTTAGCGGGAACCGAACCCGGGTCTCTCCAGACCGCAGGCTGACGCTCTAACTGCTGAGCCAAACTGGCCAGGGCAGTTTTACCAAACATTCAAAAAAGAACTAACAACCATTCTTCTCAAACTATTTCAAAAAATTCAAGAAGAAGGAAGACTTCCAAACACGTTCTATGAGGCCAGCATAATTCTAATTCCAAAACCAGAAAAAGACACTACAAAGAAGGTAAACTACAGGCCAATATCCCCGATGAACATAGACGCCAAAATCCTGAACAAAATATTAGCAAATTGGATCCAGAAATACATCAAAAAAATTATTCACCATGACCAAGTGGGATTCATTCCAGGGATGCGAGGCTGGTACAATATCCGCAAATCAATAAACGTGATACACCACACAAACAAAATGAAGAATAAAAACCACATGATCATATCAATAGATGCTGAAAAAGCATTCGACAAAATCCAGCATCCATTTCTGATAAAAACACTCAGCAATGTAGGAATAGAGGGATCATATCTCGACATAATAAAGGCCATATATGAAAGACCTACAGCCAACATCATACTCAATGGACAGAAACTAAAAACATTTCCATTAAGTACAGGAACAAGACAGGGATGTCCACTTTCGCCACTCTTATTTAACATTGTACTGGAAGTCTTAGCCACAGCAATCAGACATGAAGTAAAAATAAAAGGGATCCAAATTAGAAAGGAGGAAGTGAAACTGTCATTATTTGCAGATGACATGATATTATACATAGAAAACCCGAAAGACTCCATCAAAAATCTACTAGACTTAATAAATGAATTTGGCAAAGTAGCAGGATACAAAATTAACGTCAAGAAATCGATGGCATTCTTGTACACCAATGATGAACTCACAGAAAGAGAAACTGAAAAAACAATCCCATTTACCATCGCGCCAAATAAATTACGATACCTAGGAATAAACTTAACCAAAGAAGGAAAGAACCTATTTGCAGAAAACTACAGGTCATTTAAAAAAGTAATAGAGGAAGATATAAAAAAGTGGAAGCACATACCCTGTTCATGGATTCGAAGAATTAACATCATTAAAATGTCCATACTACCCAAAGCAATCTATAGATTCAATGCAATCCCCATCAAAATACAAACGACATATTTCATAGAACTAGAACAAATACTTCAAAAGTTCATATGGAACCAAAAAAGACCCCAAATAGCCACAGCAATCTTGAAAAAAAAGAACAAAGTAGGTGGGATCACAATACCAGATATCAGGTTATACTACAAAGCGACTGTAACCAAAACAGCCTGGTACTGGCACAAGAACAGGCATATAGACCAGTGGAACAGAACTGAAAACCCAGAAATGGACCCAAGGCAATACGCTCAATTAATATTTGACAAAGGTGGCAAGAGCATACAGTGGAGTAAAGACAGCCTCTTTAATAAATGGTGTTGGGAAAATTGGACAGCTACATGCAAAAAAATGAAACTAGACCATCAACTTACACCATACACAAAATTAAAATCAAAATGGATAAAAGACCTAAATGTGACCCGTGAATCCATAAAAATTCTAGAAGAAAATGTAGGCAACAAAATTTTGGACATCATACGGAGCAGAATTTTCACTGATACATCACCTAAGGCAACAGAAATAAAGGAGAATATGAACACATGGGACTACATTAAACTAAAAAGCTTGTGCACAGCAAAAGAAACAATCATCAAAATGGAAAGGCAACCCACTGTATGGGAGAACATCATTGCGAATGATGTATCAGATAAGGGGTTAATTTCCAATATATATAGAGTGCTCCTACAACTCAACAAAAGGAAGACAAAGAACCCAATTAAAAAATGGGCAGAGGAGCTGAATAGACACCTCTCCAAACAGGACATACAAATGGCCAAAAGACATATGAAGAAATGTGCAACATCACTAATCATCAGAGAGATGCAAATTAAAACAACAATGAGGTATCACCTCACACCTGTCAGAATGGCTGCCATCAACAAATCATCAAACAACAAGTGTTGGTGAGGGTGTGGAGAAAAGGGGACTCTAGTACACTGCTGGTGGGAATGCAGACTGGTGCAGCCGCTATGGAAAACAATATGGTGCTACCTCAAAAAATTAGAAATTGAACTTCCATTTGACCCAGTGATCCCACTGCTGGGAATATACCCTAAGAAGCCTGAAACACCAATCAGGAAGAATATATGTACCCCCATGTTCATAGCAGCACTATTTACAATAGCTAAGATCTGGAAACAGCCCAAGTGTCCACCAGTAGACGCATGGATAAAAAAGCAGTGGTACATATACACAATGGAGTACTATGCTGCGGTAAGAAAGAAAGATCTCTTATCCTTTGAGACGACATGGAGGGACCTGGAAAGTATTATCCTAAGTGAAAGAAGCCAAGCAGAAAAAGACAAATACCACATGATCTCACTTATATACGGAATATAATGAACATAACAGTCTGAGGAATACAGTAGACCCAGACACATGGAAATAGGGCACAGACTGACATCCCTCAGAGGAGGGGATGGGGGTGGGGGGGGATGGGAAGAGATAAACCACAGAACTTATATGCATGTATGCATGACCAATGGACATGGACAACTAAGCCGGGGACGGGGCGGAGGTGGGGTGGGGTGGGGGGTGCCAATGGGGTAAAAAGGTAAAATATCTGTAACAAAAAAAATAAATAAAAAATTTATAAAAAATAAATAAAAATAAAAAAATAAAAGAGATACAATTTTATTCATTCACTACCCTTCAAATTAGTCAACCTATGTACTTATGTGACCACCTTTCTAAACATCCAAGAATTTCTTCAGAAACTCCCTTGTAATTTCGATATCCTCTAAAAAGTAAAATCAGCATCCTATTATGTATATTTTTTTCAGTAGCCTAAATCATTTAGTGAAGATATGCATAATTAATTGAGAGATAATAAGTAAACTTCTTTCTATAGGAGCAGAAAAATATTTATATGAAATAAGAAAAAAAACTTTAAGTATTCAAATAATTTTCACATTATTTTCTAATGAACTTTGGTTTTTGAATTACATGAAGTTGTGTTGCATTTTTATATTGTAGAACTCCACTTAAAGTTACACACACACTGTTTATATTCAAAACCAGGAAGCAGATGTCAACCACACAAAGAATAAAAATATTAAGCCATCACCCAACTGCTAAACCAGCAGATCTTTCTGGACTCTCTGGTGGTTAAGTTTAGAATCTGCAGTTGGACTTACTAGTTTAAATCCCTGCTTTGCCATTTATTAGCCTTGTGACATTGGGCAGAATTTTTTTTTGGTATATGCCTCTAGCCACTAGGGCTTAGCGGGAACCGAACCCTGGTCTCTCTGGTCCGCAGGCCGACGCTCCAGCGCTCCAACCGCTGAGCCAAACCAGCCAGGGCTGGGTAGATTATAAATTACTTATTGCCTAATTTTTCCCAAGTCAGAGGGTTAATGTAAATATTAAATGAATTAACTAATGTAGAGCACTCACAACTATAATTGCTATGATTTGAATTTATGGAATTAGTTATCATTACTACTTCTACAATCATTATAAAATATTTTTTTAGTCTGTATTTCTTTTAAAAATCTTTTAAAACTGCTTAGGTTACCTCCTCAGATGCTCTATCTGTAAGAATTGAATGAAACAATGGGAAAGGAATCTAGAAGTAAAATATGAAGATCTGGTCATAGTCAAAGCACTCACTAAATAAACCCCATGGATAATGATGAAGGGTTGTTATTTGTTTTTTCCCCAGGCCACACCCCACCCCAAAACATATTGAAATGTAACTAGCCTGTAAGTATTTGCTTAAGTAATTCATTTTGATATTGCTGATATAACCCAGGTGCCTGGAATGACATCAGAATCACACTTAGCCCAGCTGAGAAATGGAGAGAAGCTGTTCAAAGCCCCAGGTCTGTGTGCTCATGAAAGACTAACTGGACATACGCTTTCCCCTCCTAACGTAAATATTTTTCATGATATGCAATCCTTTGTATTTTCTCTTTTGCAAAAGGATGAACTTATAATTATGCACTTGAAAATTGATATGTGTTCTTTCTTCCCTTGGGAAAATAAATAAATACTGTGGATTAGAACAGAAAATACAATGTCAGGAAGCTTAAAAAATTAAATTTGGAGTTGACTATATCAAGACACCATGATGAACATGAATTAAGAGTCTTAATTTAAGAAGTGTCTTATATTAACACGTTTTAGAATATATTCTAAATTTATCCATTTTTCTAGTCCCATGCTGTTTAGTTTATAGTTTTATTAAATGCATATTAAATTGTTATTAATTCTCAAGTCTTCTGTGCTTCTCTATAGGTAATTTGTGTCACAGAGGATTTATTATTGAAATCTCATTCATATTAAAAACAGATTCCTACTCAAATGTTTTAATTACAGTCCAATATCAGACAAAATCTTTTTTCCATTATTTTTTAATGGAAAACATAATAAATTGTTCTGATGGTGCTGAGCAATCAGCAAGACAAAAAAGGGCAATGAGTTCTCAATAGCATGGGCTATGGTATATTTCTTCTGTCAAATAGTCAGAATTGTTATTATCTAATTATTTATTGAAATAGTACTCTAAAATCATTATCACGCTTACTTTACAACATCAAAGTGTAAATTTAGGATAATCATTGATCAGATTTAGAATAGCAAATTGAATGCCTATTTGCTAATAGATGCGTTATCATCAGCGATAACACATCTGTTAGAAAATAGTTTCAGATGCATTACCTGATAATAAATTAATATAATTTACTTTTGTCTCAAGCCACCAAGTTTTAGGGTGATTTGTTACATAATAATAGATAATTGCAATATGATATGATGGCTTTTATTTCTAAACTTATTTACTTCAGCCTGACATCTCTTGGTTGTATGTGCTTGGTTTAACTTCCTTAAACAACATATGTCTTTTCTTAATTAAAATTTAGAAAAAGTATGATCAAACATTTATAATGTCACTTACAGAGCAATCCCAGATGCAACCTCTCAAAAGTCCACAATAAAATACAATATTTAAAAAGAGATATGAAAACTTAGGACATTAGAGATATGAACTCAAGGTCACTCTAATGTTATAATCTGATATAAAATTCTTCTCACTATAACACCAGTAGGGATTGTTTGAAATATCAACCAATATCTGGTGTGAACTATGCTAAAGAGGCCAAACAAACAAGGAAGCCAAAAGGCGTTGTTTATGGCACATTCCATGCCATTTTATTCTTCCTCAGAGAATGTGTTTTACTTAGGACTATCAGCTTGCATTCAGATAGCCCGATGTGTCAATATTGTCAGTATTAGATCTATGTGATTCATCCCTGTGGTTTGGATAGCTGCAGTTTGTTTATCCACACTGTTTACTCTTCCATTATAATGATGTGCTTATTGTAATTGGACATGTGTGTTGTTTCCAGTTTGGAGCTCTTATGAATAGTAGTTCTATAACATTCCTTTAATGGATTTTGATACACTCAGTGTGTACAAAAAGTGGATTACTGTGTCATATTTGCACTTTGTTAACTAGATTTTCATAGCAATTGTAAAAATGTATACTCCTGCTTACAGTATTTGCGAGTTTCAGTTGCTCCAAATTCGTGACATGATATAATTTTGTCAGTTCTTTTAATTTTAACTATTCTGGTAGTGATACCTCATTCAACATTTAATTTTTTTCCCCTGATAAGTAACTATAATATGGCCAAGGGTGGATATCCACTTTTTTTTTTTCTTTATTGATTTTTAGAGAGTAAGGTAGGGAGAGAGAGAGAAACATCAATGAGAGAGAACATCCATGGCTGCCTCCTTCATGCCCCCCACTGGGGATTAGGCTGGATATTCACTTTTGTAAAGCTTAGTTTTAGTATTTTATTCATATTTAATTTGGCAGTGTGCATTTTTTATTGATTTTTTTTTTTTAAATTGAGTTTGTTAATATACCATATATATATCCTGTGTTCGATATATGAATGACAGATATTTTCTCCTACACGTGACTTGTCTTTTCACTTTTTTCATGGTACCTTTGAACATTAGACATGCTTAATTTTTGCCCTGGCCAGTTTGGCTTAGTGGGTAGAGCATTGGCCTGCAGTCCAGAGAGACCCAGGTTCGGTTCCCACTAAGGGCATGTACCTCGGTTGCAGTTTGTCCCCAGCTCTGGTTGGGTCATGCGGGAGGCAGCCACTCAATGTATCCCTTTCACATTGATGTTTCTCTCTCTCTCTCTCTCCCACTCTATCTGAACAAAAAATAAAAAAATGTCCTCGGGTGAGGATAAAAAAAAAAAAAAGAAAGAAAGAAATGCTTAATTTTAGCCTGGCTGGTACGGCTCAGATGCTGAGCGTCAACCCATGTACCAAGAGGTTGCCAGTTCAATTCCAGGTCAGGGTGCATGCCCAGGTTGTGGGTCAAATCCGCAGTGAGGGGCATGCAGGAGGTAGCCAATCTATGTTTCTATCTCTCTCTCCCTCTGTCTTCCTTTTTCTCTAAAATCAATAAAGAAAAAAAATATATATGTTAAAAAAATGCTTAATTTTAATTAACCTATTTTTTTTACAGTTATTACTTGGTCTAGGTGAGATATAATCATCAAAAAGACCAAGATGGTAACAAAGGAGATTAAGGAATGAAATGAAATAGATTTTGGGTATATTTGCTGCTTAGTTGAAAGCTGGATTTAGAAACAAGAAAAAATTTATGATAAAATCTGTGCCTTTTTGGCTCAAGAAGTTGTGATTTAAAAATGCGAGAAAAACAAGTTGTGGTTTTGATACACAGTGAATTCTGTTTAGGACACATTAAGCCTCATTAATACCAAATAGGTCACTATATATACAACACTGGGACTACTAGAAAAGGTAACATTTGTAGATAGATCTTGTGAGTTACCAGCATTTAGATGGTATGGAAAAGGCCAGGATGGAATCCTCTGGCTTTTCAACGTCTAGGACCCCAGTATCAGAGGACGTGGAGGAACAGAATTTCCATTAGATAAAAAGTAACATAGGAGAACATATTATTACATAAGTTTAGAGAAAAAATTGTTTCAAAAAAGCAAGTTACTAGCATGTAGACTGATCCTGAAAGATTACCTAGGGAGAGAAGAAGGAACTCTCTCTTGAGCTGGTACAAGAAAGTGGTGACAGAGTCCAGAGGAGAAGTTTTAGTTGATCGGCGGGAGCAGAAGGCAGATTAGAGAAGTGAAGTCTGTATAGGACTAAAAAATAATTAAAACAAATATAGGCCATTTTTTATTTTAAAATGTTTTTCTTTTTTTTTATTAAAAGTACTTCAATAAAAGAAGTACTTTTTTATTAGAGTACTGAGATAGCTTCTGAAAGACGTGTTGAAAAGATTGATGCTATAATAAAGGCAAAAACGAATAAATGTATGCACACATAGAACAGATAGCAGATGCAAGTTCAGCCCTGGGAATGATCGAGTTGCACGGGAGCGAGAAACGATGCGGAACACAGCAGTCGCAGCAGTCCCTGAGCACGAGAAAGGTCTACATCCAAACCACAAGACCAGGTAGTGGCCTCAGACAAGAACAGAAGCTCTTCCTTCGCTGCAACAGGAGGGTCAATGGATAATTTAGTTATTGATTCAAGTTTCTGTGCAGATTCATAAATGGAAGGTGAGGTATTTTCTACCTACGCTATTTGTTCCCCTCAGTGAAATCTAATATAAGGTCATTGTCTTCAAGTGAGATAGACAAAGGGAGAGTTTTAAGTCAAAGAGCAGACAGTCATCAGTCATCACCTTGATGAATGGGAAAGTGACTTTACAAACATTAAGACAATCATGGAGTGCTGAGAGATTTGTGGAAGTCTATATTTTAAAGGAAATTTAAACTTAAATTTGAAATAAAACGAATTAACTCTATTTTGTGATGTTTGTTATCAGGTCTAATTGTTTGGGTTTATGCGCAGAGAATATTAACTAAATGGTTAGTTCCACAGACTTTCAGTTTTGCCAGATCAAAACCAGAAAAGGAGTGGAGCCTGGGGAACGAGGGTGACTTGCAGAAGTCTGCTGTCAGGATGGGCTATGCATGCCGCTGACGGGGAAAGGGCAGAGCATGATGGGGTCGGTGCAACATGCCCTGTTGAAGTAGAGATGTACAATTATATTTTTGGTACAATATATAATCTTGGGGAAAGCCCTGTATCTAAAATTTCATTTACTTCGGTATACATATATTTTGTTAGTCTTTAAATTTAAATATTAGAGTGGTTTTTTTTTTTCTTACAATGTACATATGATTATTTAAGAAAAATAACTTTTAAAAATCGTTCCATAACACTAATCAATAAAATATAGAATATCCATGTAGGAGAATATGATGCAACAATTAAGATATGATATCTATTACGTAAATGTGTACAGTACTTATACTATAAAATTTTCATGTATATTATTTATGTCCCAATATAGTAGTAAGTAAACATTATATAAAATATTAATTTAAGCATTTTATATACTAGTTTTCAAAACCCACCTAAGGTGCATACAATTGTAATTCTCATTGCATTGCTTAGGAAATTGAGCCTCTGAGAGGCTGTATTATATGTCCAAAGTTGTACAGCTATGAATGGTAGAGTCTAGATTTGAATGGAGGCATTCTGGATTGGGGATCATGGTTCATTACCACCCACAATAATATGTAAAAGCATAAAGAGAAGTCTGGAAGGATTCATGGTTTAAAATCATGACAACAATGATTGTTTCTTACTGTTTGATGACATTAAACATTTTTTTATTTATCTTCATTTCCTAATTTTTAATAATATGAAAGCATTATGTGATTGCAAATGAAAAGGAATATAATTTTCAAGAGCAGTAATCATTTTATAGAACTGTATTTGTCCTTTTTCAAAAGCAGACAGGAGGCATGCAGACAGGAAATGTTTGGTGGGTACAGCATGGTTCAGAGATTCAGACTGAGGGAATGAATAACCTCTATATTGTACTGAAAACTACAAGATTATTATTTCTGCCTTTAAAAGATTTATGTGCAAAGTCTACTACTATGTCAGTACTTACAATTATGTAGCAAAAACAATTAAAATCTAGTGTATTATATATTCATTTAATACATGATACTCAATACTTTGAAATGAAATACTTAATCCTAGTAAATACTCTTAGACATGATAACATTTTTTCACAAAATTATCAATATACTTTGCTACTTTTTCTTCATTCTTTCCTCAATTTTCATTAACTTTCTCTGTTAGCCTTTATTGAATATGCATTTCAATTACAAATACATTGTAATTTACCTGTAACCACTTAGATTATAAATTTTTTAAAAGATTATATATATATGAATCATTATTAAAGGACCCATAGGGATAACGGTCCCTGAATTTGGATTATTTCGTTATTCATTCATGATATATTTTTAGTCATATAGATGGTCAAATTATTTATTTAGAAATTAGGAACAATATGGCAGAGTAGAACAAAATCACAGGGCTTCACTCAGAGATTTGGGTCATAACTAGGTGATCATACAGTTTATACAGGACAATATTAAGAGTAAATGTGTTACTATAAAAATTATTCCAGGATAACAGCATAAACCAAAACTCTTCTGGGTAATTTGGGTTGTGTATTCAACCTAGTTATAATCGTGATTTCCCTCTAGTCTGATGATTTGGTCATTTATTTGTCTTCTTGGCTTCAATTTTTCCATCTGAAAAATGAGGAGAGTGGGGCAGATCTATATCCTAAATGTTTAAAATTTAATTATTATTCACTCAGTCAATGCTTTTTACACACATACTCTGTGTGTGGTATAGTTATATAAATGTTGGGATAAGAATGCAATAATAAATAATGCAGAAAACATCACTCAAGGAGACTATTATTTGTGAAATACAAGTTATGTACCCAACTATCTCAATACATGGTAAAGAATGAAGAATGTCATAAGTGAGACTACAGGATTTTCAAGTTATTCCTTTTTTATGGACCATTCTAGAACCGGAATTATATTCTATCTCTTGTCAATATCTATTTTGATATTGACTTTGATCTATTATCAAAATCAAAGGTGACTTCAAGAAGCTCACCTTAAAGGTCCATGATGTGTACTGCTTCAGCAACTTTCACTCAATGATCACATTTCAAACCCTGTCATTGCCTGGATGTTAACATCTAAAACCTTAAATTACAAAATGCAAAAAGTCTGGTTAACAATGATGTCACAGCAATGTGTGAGAAGGATTAAAGTAAAGAGAAGCTAAAAAAGTGGCATTCCCTTTTCAGATTAATTTAGAATCTAAACAGAAATGTAACTAATCATAATGAAAAAAACAAGTAGATGCTAGAGATAGTTTAAATTGAAAAAAATTAACCAGTCATTTAGACTATCTAGTGAAGATGAAGTGACCAAACCTGAGCTCGGTTAGCTGAAGGTCAGCAGTGCTTTGAAAAGAAAAGCCAGCTAGAAACTCAGGTTTGGAAAGTGAAACCATGGTATCAATTATTTAAAAGACAAGAGATCATTTACACCAAATGTTCTAATTATTAATGACTAAAGAAATAGAATATAAAAAAAACTGTTAAGAAATTTGTATTTGTCATTGTATGAAATGATATTAATTGAAAATGTGGGTACTTCCAATGACAATCAAACAAATGTGTTTTTTTTTATTATTGATTTTAGAGAGAGAGGAAGGGAGGGGGAGAGAGAGATAGAAAAATCGATGAGAGAGAACATTGAATGGCTGCCTCCTGGATGCCCCCCTCTGGGGATTTGGCCCACAACCTGGGCTAGTGCCCTGACTGGGAATTGAACTCGTGACTTCTTGATGCATGAGTTGACACTCAACCAATGAATCACACCAGCCGGGCACAAATGTTTTACTTAAACTAGATCTTAGTAATTGTTCATAGAATAAGACATAACATTCTTCCTTGTCCTGGCATGATTTCTAATTTTTTTCCTGAAAATTAATTATTAGAGTCATTGGTTAACATTTAATTGTCCTTGTTAATGTTGTTTGCCTAAACTAATTGAGTGGTGGTGAAGAAGCAACCAGGGGCGGATAGGAAGCACGGTTTTATTTATACCAACTGAACTAGATTTAAGCTTCTGTGGATACAAAGTAGATGAAAACTAGAAGAAATATTTTTCGTGAGTCAAGTAATTACATTTTGGTCATAAGGAGAAAAGCTTCAGTGTACACATGGCAAAACATGTCCTCGATAAGCCTTGGTCCAGCTTCTGCACCGAATCCAGCAGCATCAGGTCACCCTGATCGCTGGACGCCGTGTACACATCTGCAGTCACTGTCCTTGCCAGGGTCAGGGCCATACCAATGACAGACACGGGCAGTAAAGGGGTTTTACCAAATAACGTCATGGACGTTTATTTATGACAAGTGGGTAATGGAGCACAGATATAAACATGTTTCCCAAGAAAATGGAAAATGAGATGCTATGTTTAAGACGCTGCTATGGGGACTCTTTGATATAACTGACAGCTGTTCTGAAGCAAACTAATTCCTGGAAGTAAAGTTGGTGCTGGCTTGTGCCATAACGTCTCAATAAAAAGACAAAAAGAGGAATGTTGTAATGGAAGACCATATCCTCATAAAGTTTTAACTATATCGGGCATGTAAACAATAATTTATTTTTTAAAGCTGTATTTGTTAACTTTCAGTTTATTAAATTAAAATCAAGAAGTGATGGAGTGCTCTCTCCATAAAGAGTAAATCAAGGCCAAAAGAAAATAAGAATGTTGTTTGGAGTATGGATAGTCATTCATTGGTCCAACTTCAGATTTTCTTAATTTCTGTGTTTATGTGGGTGTATGATATGTATGTATTTGTAAGCAATATTATAGTTTTATCTGTGGGGCCTAGAACCCATTCATAGACAATGTATGAAATAAATATTCTCATTCCTGAAAGCCTAGCATAAGTCATACGGCCTTGACTTTGAAACGTTAACAGTAACTTTGTATAACCCAAGTGAGAAAATAAGATCCATCAATTTGATATTTCCAATTCAGTGTACCACCTTACAACTCATGTCCTCACTAACACTTCTGCAATCATAACAGTTTCTAAGATTGTGATAGAAATAAATATAGGTTTTATTTACATTTTAGTTTTTGATCATCAATCCTCTTCTAACATTTTAAAATATCCTACACTTATGTCTCTTTAGGGGAAAGAGAAGATTTTCTAATCAGAACATAACAAATGTAGAAACAGATATAAAGAGATAAGAATTGCTCAAGGTCAATGGCAGAGGTGTGATTGAGTGAGAGCAAGCAACCACAGAATATAGATCATTATACAGGTGTTTAAACAGTAAAGAATATAAATGGTTGCAAAATGAAAAAATAAGACCTCAAAAATCAGTGTAATCTAGTGAGAAAACAATGCATGTTGTAAAGTTGCATAAATCTAAATAAGTAAATGAATGCTACATAAAATCCCTGATTTGTATTCCAAAATGTCCTTTGAAACAGAATAAGTTATAGCAGGATGACTTTTCTTAGCAAACAAAGTGAGAAACTCAGGCTATGTTCCTACATATTTGGAAACAAATAAATGTAGCCCCCCCAAAAAATCAGGAAAACCAATACATGAAAACAATAAATTTCTATTGCCATGTAAATTATGGTCTAGGTAATAAGAATAACACACTGATATACACACACATCCATGCACACACACAATTGCAAGTGCATATAACAAGTATTTGAAGTCAGTGAAGAGTGCTAATGTTAGTGATATATTTTCCATGGCTCATTGCTATGTCAGAGAAAAAGGAATTGAGCTTATTCTTTACCAAACTTGTGCTGAGCAAGTCATATATGTTATTTCAATTAGGTCTCACAAAAGTCCTAGAAAATAATGATTATTCTTCAAAAAAAGAGACGGAAATAGTCAAAAGTAGAGTATAACTGAAATCTCCAAACTTGCAGGAGACATATTTAGAATAAGAGTGTATCAGCCATTCTCTTTCTGCCCACTCACCTTTCTAAAATGTAGCTGTCCATCATGAATGGGGGAGGGAACTGGGTTGGGGAGGGAATGGAAAAGGGGGAGAGCGAGTGAGCAATATTGAGGCTCTATATACCCTGCAGTAGCCAGACATAATTGGCAAGTCTTTCCCCAACTGAAATCACCACCAGGAAAATAATTTGGCACTGGGGGGCAATTATTTTGGAAAACCTGCATCCACAATGCAGCTGCTAATATAAAATAGTCCCAGAGGAGAAATAAAGAAAGAAAAGGTTCAGAATGAAGACTGTTTTCATCAAGTGCCCAGTTCCAACTGATAATCCACTTCAAATGGAGTAGCATAACTTACTTTTCATGTCATCTCCCCGAGTACTGCTTTGAATATTGGATTTCCTTGTGATAAGGGGTGCAAGTTAATGATCAAAATGCACTTTATGAACCCAAATGATTTCAACTTAGCTTTCCAGAGTTATTTTTCTTAAAATGTTCCCTAGGAGTCAAATTTTCCTGACTCATGATATTGCGATTGAAGATCTAAAACCACTTTTGAGGGAAATAGCTAAGTAAACACTGTTATATTTAGGTAGATTGAATCTGCATGACTCATTTTTCATTAAATGGCAAAATCTAATTCTAGAGGAAAAAATCCTGTTAATTGTTTTCATAACAATATGCACTAGGGCTGCATTTAGTTTTTCACTGACCATGGGTTTCAGAAAGTTTTTCAATTTGGTTAAATTATTGCTTGCTTATATTATTCACTGAAAATGAAAAAAATAAAAATGGTCTTTTATGATGAGCGTTTATTAAATATGTTTTTCCTCTGAGTTAAAACTTCTAGTATAAACATTTACTTGTATTCTGTACACAAAAAAGAAAACGAAAAACAAATAGACTCCCATGGATAGAACATTTGCCAAAAACTTGGCTGATAGGTTCAAGTCACCTTTCTCTAGAAAAAGCTGACATCCTGGACTCCCAGCTCAGTTCTCCTAATACCAGAGAGAGAAAAAAATGAAGTGCTATTTGGAGGCCAAATGCTCTAATCATCCCACACTTTAAACTCATACATATACATGCAAATCAGTGCTTATAAAAAAAAAAAAATGTGTTGCAAGAGAGATGGAATGAACCATTGTCCACTAAAACTAAGCCAGGTTCTTATTCTTGATTTAAGGCAAAGATACAAAGCAAGCTGATTAGTCCACCTCTGTGATCTCAAGGAAATGCATTTATGCGCGCACGCACACACACACACACACACACACACACTCACACACAGTAGAGAATTAGATGAAACATTGACTTAGCAATGTTAAGATTTATTATTTTTTCTTGACCAAAGCAGAGATTTTTGTAGTGTTACATCACTTTTATAAACTGCTTTTATTTTCACTATGGTCTAGAAGTTTCCTGTTGTTGGATGGATTGATCTTACCTCAGCTTGCAAAATTACTCCAAAATGAACTTGATTCCTTCAACCTCTCTACTTAAAATGTCACTAAAGCTGACATGACCAGGGCAGAATGCACTTTGCTTTGGGTACATACTCCTTGCATATCTTATTATGTTCCCTAATTGAGAAGAATTGTCAGTGGCGGGCCTAAGTGCTTCTACAAATAAAAACTCGGGATTCAAGTGACCTTACCTTTCTTGTTAATGTCCTTCAAATATTAAAGTAGAAAATCTAAAGTTTCAACAGTACTGAGGTCAAGTGGTTATTTCTACCCTTTAGAGTCAAGTACAAAGACTAAGAGATAAAATGTGCACTTCATAAAATAAATAGCACATTCAGGTACTATGTTAGCAATGCTCTCATATTCAGAGTTCATTTAATTGCAGAGACATTTTAACTGACTGTCAAATATAAATGTAAAATTTTAAAAAGAAATATGTTTTGAAAGTACAGTATATAAAATTTTTGATAAGTGTATTGGAATTCCAATTTTATGAACTTGTTTTATTTTTGAGTGAAAACCACAGCACTTATGGGCTGCATCTGGGGAGCAAATATATTTGTACTTTCCCTGACTCTTTATGTAGATTAAAATTCTTGAAATGAATGGAATTTATGGAGCTATTTTAGTATAGTCTAATTTCAAATAATTAAAAAAAAAAAAAGTCATTTTATCTCTAATAAAAAATTAGTAAAAGTCACTCTGGATTAAAAAGAATTCATTGTTCAGGCCCAGATCTTACATGAACACAAAGTTACTAATCCTTTCACACAATTTTCTGAACCTCAGTTTTCTCATCAGTAAAATGAGGTGCATTTTGAGAATTCAATAACAATATATTGGTAGACTTATAGCGATTTGCTAATGAATACCATGTGCTATGAAAAGCAGAACATGCAATGTGATTTGTGAAAAATGATCTTAGTACTAGGAATAATGGCAGCTCTCAATTATTTGAGAAGCTTGCAAATGTGGAATGCTGAGTGTTAGGCAAATTACATAGATTACTTTCCACATATATGCAACTTTGTAAAATGGATCCTATTTTTATTTTTCTAAAAATGTATGCCATAAAAGCTTAGAATTTTGTACAGTTAGTAAATAAAAATATTGACTCCAAACTCAAATGTGTTCTGTTCATTCCAAAACACCCTAATAAAAACAGAATCCTTCCATCCATTGAAATAATCTATTATGGTGGGAAAAATTATGTGAAATTCATGTTGAAAAAAATGGACTGAATTCAGCTATGAGAAGCTGAGCAAAAGTGAAAAATCAGAAAAAGTGCAAGATGAATGAGACTGTTCACCTACAAGAGATGGATAGAAAGAAGACATGGAGGGAGGTGGGGAGAGGGTGGTGACAATTCCAATTTTATCTTTTTTGTATAATCCTGATTGTGAAAGCATGCTAGTGTTTCATATACTCGAATAGAAAAAAACAAAACAAAACTAACAACAACAACAACAACAACAAAAAACCACCTAAAAAATAAGGTTGGGGGAGAACCTTAAAATTAAATAAAAACAGAAACAAGTTAACCGAACTGTATTTAAATGAATAATATAAACTCACACCAAAGAGCAGGTGAGAACATAGAACTGGTACTAATATATTTTGAACTACTCATTTGGACTAGATGACCTCAGCTAAGAACAAAGAAATGCTGAACTCTAGTTACTAGACTTCTTTTTCACAGGGACTTAATGTTAGCAATTCTGAAACCATTTTATCTACAAATTTTAGGACTGAGCAAATAATAGATATATGTAGATAATGAGAATCAACTTTGTCAAGAAAGGAGTTGTAATTTGGAAAGGAAAAATGATAGAATTAACCATGTGTTGTTGAATTGAATTGGGGTTATCTTAAGTTCTAATATATGTGAATAGTTAGGTATAAATGTGAAAACCAAATGTGTGTGTGTGTGTGTGTGTGTGTGTGTGTGTGTGTTTGTGTTAGGCAGTTCCTTAGCTCTATCAGTTAATAGAACTAAGAAGCAATAAAAATACAGAAGCAATGGGTACATAGTACCCAGGACTTGGTTTATAAATGCTATTTTTTACAAGAGAAAAACTATAAAAGAAATACCTGAATTCAGAGATATGCCTTAAAAATAACAAGATAATTCTGGTATATCTTGACATTGTCAGATAATAAGGAAATATTAAAAGAAATGATAAGGCTAGGTCAAAAAGACCAGGAGTCAGCTAGAAGGGGCTTAAACTAGGGATATGTAGGATACTTTGTGCCTAAAAAATGATGATAACAAAGCATTATAATCAATTAAATAAACAAATAATCTGAAATCCATGAATATGCCATTGTCTGAAATGCAATGAAGAATTCAAAAACTATGTCAGGTTAAAAGAAACTAAAGACATGGCAAATACCTGTGATTCAAAATCTTGGTTGAATTCTACTATAAAATATATTAGTTAGACAATAGTCAAAATGTGAATTTGGACTTTGGCTTTATAATAATACTGCATCATTAAATTTTCTGATTTTGATAATTTACTGTGGTCATTTAATAGAATTTTGTATTTTTAGGAAATACTGAAGGATGTAGGAATGAAGGACCATTAAGTCTACAATTTATTGTCCAGTGATTCAGAAAAATAATTGTACACACACAGAGACACATTAATAGATACGCACAAAGGAATCACAGAAAGGAAATCATATATAGCAATATGCTCACACTTCAGGAAACTGTCTGAAAAACCTATGGAATTTGTTGAATACTCTTCTTGCAAGTGTCCTGTAAGTCTGAACATACATTAATATGTAATATTCTTTAAAATCAGCAACAATGGGCTTCAAATTTCTAATTTTGAAAAATTTTCATGGTCTCAAAGAATCTTTGCAAATATAATATTCTCTAATTCAATAAAAGGATGAAAATAAATCTTCATAGTAGCATATTTTACATCAAACATAATTCTTAAAGCTGAATCCCAAATTTATCTTTACACCAAAACAGCTGTAGTTTAGCAGGATCTTTGGATTTCGGAAAGGAATTTTTCATCATAATAAGATACATGCTGGGCCTGAATGTCATTAGGCAAAACATGTTTAGCAGCTGTTTTACTTAGTGTTTAATATTGCCCTGAAATTAATGAAATTTCCTATAACTGGCTCTTTTTTCTTTTCCCAATTCTTACAGCACTGCAATAGCTCATGTAATGATTGTCAGTGAAAAAGTAAAATGCAGGTGGTGTGCTATGTATATGTTTAAAGAAACTTTTACAGCTTCACAGAAAGACTAATTTTACTGCCAACTTAACTTCAGAGACTTTGAGTATGTTTGTTCACAAGTCTTCTTTCTTTCTTTCTTTCTTTCTTTCTTTCTTTCTTTCTTTCTTTCTTTCTTTCTTTCTTTCTTTCTTTCTCTCTTTCTTTCTTTCTTTCTTTTTTAATACATATATATGTGTGTGTATATATATATATTTTCTTTATTGATATTTAGAGAGAGAGGAAGGGAGAGGGCGAGAGAGATAGAAAGAGCAATCAGAAAGAACATGCCTCCTACATGGCCTCCACTGGGGACTGGGCCCACAACCTGGACATGTGTCCCGACTGGGAATCGAACCTGCGATCTCTTGGTGCATGGGTCAACACTCAACCACTGAGCCACACTGGCCAGGCTACAAGGCTGCTCTGGTTTGGTTGTTTTCAGATTTGTTTCATGAATTCGAGGTTTTGAAATGCTTAGAAGACAAAATTCATTATTTTCTCAGTATTTCTACTCAAAGTCAATTGACTTTATGTGAAACTACAAATGTTGATATTATTGATTATTTTTTTAAAAAATCCAGACATTGTCTACTCCTTGAGAGAAAAATTACGTAAATAAAAACATCAACTATGAATAATTGATTCACTTGTTATGGAGCCCTACATTTGTTGGCACAGGATAGACAACAAATGAAAACATGTCATTGCCTGTTTTTTGTCACTATATGCCTTTCATTTTATTTATCTTAAAATGATGCATTTGAGAGGCAGGATACAATTCTCATATTGAGATTTTGGGGAAAAAAATGTCTGCAAATTTCTAACAATGTAATGTGTTTATTATTTTCAACTTAATGTATATTATTACCTGTTTTTTTGTTTCTTTTTCAAATGGCCAATTAATATGAGTTGTTTTCTTTTGACAAATGAAACTGAAAAAGATATACCTATATCTATACTCTCTCAGATTTGAGAGAGTAAACAGGCTTAGAGAAAATAAGTTTTACATTGTTGGGTATAGTAAATGCACATTAGTCTCTATAAATTACCCACCCCCTTCATGTTCCATTCTGACTGGTTTCAGATCTTAAAATAAAATTGTTTTGCATGATATATTTGTCTTCAAACTCAATATTTTTGCAAAGGTGTTTAGGAGAAACAGCCTAGCATTATCTTTACTTGTAGACAATAGATTGAAAAATAGAAGGGGACATTCTGAAGCTTTAGGTGCTATTGAGAATAGTAGAGGGTAGCAGACATTCGAATAACAAACAGAATAAAACTGGAGAAGATCCAAAGAAGTCAGTTTTGCATTGGTATGTTTTTTCCCTTTATCTTTTTTATGTCTCTGTAGCAGTTTTCATTTTCTCCGGAAAGATAACTTTTTTAACATTAAACAACTTCCTCTACCTTAGTGCCTCACTCCCTTGGCACCAATGGAAAGATGAGTTAAAATTTATATAAGGAATTGGGCATGCTCAGTAACCCTGAATGCTTAATATGTTGCCAGTGGAATATTATGCAATATCCTCCTAATGCAATTTTATTGCTTATGTTAATTCATCTGAACTGCAAACCTGGAAGCTGGCTCTTATGAAAATTTCAGTCATTTTATTCAGACAATTAACCAGGGTCTTATTAGCCAGGGTTCTCCAGTGTTAAAAACAAGACAACAGGCCAATATGGAGTCACATATGCTAAACCCCATGTCACCAAACTAAGACTTAATTACAGTTTGTTTTTCCCAGAAATGGAATCTTAAACCAGTCAATCAAGAATTCCTTGATCAGCAATAGTTAAGTAATATGCCTCATAGACCGCTGTCATCTCCTAAAGAAAAGTAACCACGTGAGAAGCAACCTGTTTTTGTTGCTGTTGCTTGTTTGTGTTTTGTCTAGTATCACTTCCTCATTCTTCTTGCCTTGCCTACAGAAGTCTTTCATTTGTGTACAGCTCCTTGGAGCTCTTTTCTGGTAGATTGGATGCTGCTTGATTTGAAAAGATTTTTTTTTCTCAAATTTACATTTGAATTGTTAGTGTGTCTTCATTTATCTTTTAACCCCAGAGAAATAGGACCAATAGAATATATACATTCAGAACGCGCACGTGAGAGATAGAGAGAATGAGAGATGAGACAGAATGTTTTTTAAGGAATCATGTCAATGATTTTGAGAGCTGGCAAGTCCAATATCTGTAGGGCAGGCTGACAGACTGGAACTTGGGCATTACTTCAATTATAGAATTTCTTCTTTCTCAAGAAACACCAGTCTTCTTTCCTAGGGCCACACTAATTGGGTAAGGCCCATCTATATTTATCATAGGTAATCTACTCGAAGAGATTTCAAATGTTGATCACACCTACAAAATACCTGCACAGCAACATCTAGACCAGTGTTTGCCCAAATAACCAGGAACCATAATTTTGCCATGCTGACAAATAAAATGTAGCGTCACAATGTTTGTTTGACTATTCTTTTTTTTTAAACCAGAGGGTTTTTAAATTTTTTTCTTTATTGATTTGTTTTTATTGAGAGAGGGAGAGAGAAAGAGAACCATTGATGAGAGAGAGCATCGATTGACTGCCTCCTTCATGCCCCCCACTGGGGACTGGGCCCACAAACTGGGCCTGTGCCTGACTGGGAATTAAACCTGTGACCTCTTGGTACATGGATTGATGCTTAACCACTGAGCCACACCGGCCGGGCTGTTTGGCACTCTTCTTTTTTTATCCTCACCCAAGGACATTTTTGCATTTATCTTCAGATACAGTGGGAAGGAGAGAGGGAGGAAGAGAGAGAGAGAGAAACATCCAGTGGCTGCCACCCACACGACCCCAACCAGGGCCGGGGACAAACTGCATCCCAGGTACGTGCCCTTAGCAGAAACCAAACCCGGGACTTTCTGGTCCACAGGCCGAAGCTCTAACCGTTGAGCTAAAGCAGCCAGGGCTGCTTGGCACTATTCTTAACAAAGTCCTGCCAAAGATACTTTATGAACTTATTGACAAAGATTCTTCTCATGCCCAAAGTCTAGCAGGTTCCCCTGAGGTCTTCTTAGCCTAGGCTTCTCCCTTGGCCTGTGAAGACTTGAAAAGAAAAAGAAAACACTGACATAGTTTGGAACAACTCGTAGTAACATCCCCAAGATGACCTTAGTCTCTCTTTAAGTACCTACCTAAGTCAGGTCAAGATTGTCAAAGGATTTGCTGCTTTTCTAGCCGACAACCAAAGACAGGACTCTTTCTCGGGCTCTGTAGGCGAGTTGGAGCCCAAGCTCACAGTGCCAGTTAAACACACACATGCTTTTCATGTGGACCAACCCCTTTCTACCTTTCGTAGTTTTTCACTTCCCTGACTTGAATGAGTCCCCTGTACGCCACGTCCTGTTCCCTTATTCTCGCTTTAAAGTGCTCAGTCCCCTTGTACAATTCACTTCAGTTCACCTGAGACGCTTTTCCCTATTTGCAGTAGCATTTTACTGATTAAAACTTGTCCTCACTAATTTAACTGGTGCCTGGCTTTATTTTCCCCACCACTCTCCTTTCCATGAAATGAAGAAACATTGCAAAAAACAACAGGAAGAACATATTAATTAATTAATCAATCAATCCAGTAATTGAAATTATATCCCAGCATCTGTTAATCCACATTTGTAATATCATTATTAATTTTAATAATTAATCAATGAGTTCATTTAATCCGGAAACCTCTGATGTCACGACACAACTGAGAAAATTAAATTTTACAAGACAGTGTTAATTAAACACACATAGGCCATGATGCCGAGGCGGCTCTGTGTCAGCAAACAGAGACCAGACCACCAGTCACAGACAGGCAGTGAGGCTGTGGGCTGCACCCCTCCATAATCTTCCTTTGTGGCCACGCTTTCTACGTGTCTCTCCCCTGGCTCCCGTCTGGGGAACCTCTTGTGGGTTGTCGCTGCCCAATTCCAATAGATTTTTGATAAAATAAGCTCTTAATGTTTTTTAACATGCCTCAGTTTATTTTTCAACAACAGAAAATTAAAAGTGAAAGGGTTGCTAAGTGATTCCCAGGGAAAAAAATGAGAACAAAAAGAAATATTTTAGAAAACAAAACTAAGATACACACACACACACACACACACACACTCAACAGAAAAATAAGGAATGACTAAGAGCCCTCCTGTCTAAAATCAGTATTTGTCACCCTAATTATATGGTTGACATAAACAACATCCCTTATAAAAGTACTGAAGTCGTCCACAGTTAAGCCAAAGAAGCCTTCCTGCTGCAAGGCTTATCCTTCTGTTCACAAGCAGTTCTGCCTGGACTTCATTTATTTCTATGAATAATATTATACTCCAACTTTCAATCCGCGTTATACAGTATTTTCCACTTTGATTTCCTTCTTCCCCATTCTAGTCTTCTGTATCTTGAGATATAAAAAACAATGCAAATCCTCTCATACAGAATGTTCTTTCTCTTGGGAAGAATCACTTCTCAACCCGATCAATTCATACATTCAGTTGAGAATTCTTTCACGTACAACTACTCCTTAACCCATAACACAGCATGGTGTGACTCTGGCTGTCATTATTCTCTATACCAGTTTAGACCACATATCCCTGAGAGCTCTAGTTATTAAAACAAAACAAACGCACAAAAATACAGTATAAAACAAAAAAGTATGGGGAGGAAACAACCAATTATACAACAAATTGAAATAATAGTAAAGAAAACTAAGATATAAATAATAATCTTGTTTCCAACTGGAGAGTGCTTGGTTTTTTTTTTTTTGTTTTTTTTTTTGTTTTATTGGTTTATAAGGTTGACCACAAGAAAATAATAAAAATATCTAAATAATCTTTTGGAAATAAAAAAATTGAACAGGGCAATTTATTTAATGTTTTGTTGGAACTCATATGTTACCATGGGGATCAAGAAAACAGCTTTTATATCCTGCTGTTCTACACTCTCTATAGTCTTAAATACTGTAGTCATTTTCTGATTTAGAAAAAAAAAACAAAAAAAACTCATATTTAATCAATTTAGAAATGACTATCAACATTGATTCAGATGACAAAGATTACATTCAGAATTCATAAATGAGGCTTAAGATAAGATCCTTGTAATGTAGATTTTGAGGGCAAATCAGAGCCCAGGGTCATGTTTAAGGCAATCCTGAGTCTTTTCCTCAGTCTTCAAATTGAAAAAAGGTTAAAGGTTACAATCAACAGATAGAATACTTTCTAATTCATTTAATTGAGATGAACTGAAAACTGTAAAAAAGCAAGAGTCATTTTTTCCCACAATACAGCATTATACTTATTTAGAGTAAAATTATTTTCCTCATGTCTTTAAAATTCTATCTACAAAATTAAATCTATAAAATCAGACTGACATAGTGAAAAGTTCTTCCTATTATTAAGTTCATAAAAAAAATGAAACATTATTTGTTGAATCTCAGCTGCAAAACTATAATTCTTATAGATGAGTCAAGTATGATAAATGATGTTTAGTTTTATCGTCTTGGACGATCATTAGATACAAACTTTTATACTCATGAATAGCCAAGCTTTTAACAGTTTCTAAGAGTTAATGATCATTATTAAAAGCTAATTTTGTTAGGCTCCCATTCCTAAAATATTTGCATTCCTATTATAGATACAGGAGCTAGGATCTCAGTTTTTATGTGAATACAATTAAATAGCTATTTTACCTTCTATTCAAGAGAAGTACATTTGGATAATCTAAGTCTTCCATAGTATTGACAGTCATCTCATAATCTTTAAGAAAATAATTAGGTTCTTCTGTTTTCAGGTTGTAAGTAATTCTAGAGGTTGGAATTCCAAAGTGAATTGTACGGGGATAAAATCAAGGTGTCAGCAGGGCTGCATTCTTTCCAGAGGCTCCAAAGGGGAATCTGCTCCCTTGGGTTTTCCAGTTTCAGATGCCGTCTTCATTCCTTGGATCATGGCCCCTTAACCATCTTCCAATGACATGTCCTTTTCTCCACATTGACCTGCTCACCTCCCTGTTACCAGACTCATGATTACATGGGTCCCACTTGCATAATCCAAAGCAATCTCCCTGTCACAGGATGCTTAGCTTACTCACATATTCAAGATCCTTATGCCATGTAAAGTAATATGTTTACAGATTTGGGGGCTAAGGATGTGGACATCTCGGGGAGAGGTGCATTCTTTGTACCACACAGTCCTAAAATATAGATGTTCTAAATGCGTACTCAGAACAACACTGCGAAGTAGTTTTTCTATGTTTCAGACGAACTATCATCGGCACAATTCAAACGAAAGACAGCCTTCATCTCAATTCCGTCTATGTTTCCACCTGGAAATGTTGCTTATTGAAGTTTTTCTTGTTGGGAAATAATGTGCTCTTTGTTAGGAATACAAAGAGAGATCTCACATTGAATGCTCCCCTTGGTTCTAAGGGTGATACAGGAGGAGGATGAAGACCCATAGCCAGCCTACCCTGCAAGGACCATTTCTCCTGTTGCTACAACAGCAGCACCTCCAAATTTATTTATTTATTTATTTTTATATTTCTTAAATATTTATTGTTGGATGTAAAATGTATTACAGATGTTCCACATTTTTCCCCCACTGACCCCCTCCTCCCCACTCCCGCCCCCCTCCCACCTTTTCCCACACTATTGTCTGTGTCCATTGGTTATGCATATAAGTTCTTTGGTTTATTTCTTCCCACCCCCCCAACCCCTTTCCCTTTGAGGTTTGTCAGTCAAGCAATGAATTTGTGCTTCTTAATCCCTTCACCTGTTTCACCCATTCCCCCAACCCCCCTCCCAACTGGCAACCAACAAAATGTTCTCTGTATCTATGAGAATGTTTCTGTTCTTCCTGTTCATTTTGTTTGTAGATTCCATTGTTGATAGATATGTATTCACTGCCATTTTGTTTGTTCATACATTTTATCTTTTTCTTCAAAAAGACCCTTCATCATCTCATATAATAACGGTTTGGTAGTGATGAACTCCTTTAACTTTTTCTTGTCTGGGAAAGTTTTTATATGTCCATCGATTCTAAATGACAGTTTTGCAGGATAGAGTACTCTTGGTTGTAGGTTCTTGGTTTTCTTGCCACTCCCTCTGGCCTGCAAAGTTTCTTTTGAGAAATCAGCTGACAGCCTAATGGGAACTCCCTTGTAGGTAACTAGCTGCCTTTCTCTTGCTGCTTTTAAGATTCTCTCTTTGTCTTGAACCTTTTGCATTTTGATGATGATGTGTCTTGGTGTGGGTCTCTTGGGGTTCATCTTGTTTGGGACTCTCTGTGCTTCCTGGACTTGTATGTCTGTTTCCTTCACCAAGTTAGGAAAGTTTTCTGCCATTATTGTTTCAAACAGGTTTTCTATTTCTTGTTCTCGCTCTCCTTCTGGCACCCCCAAGATGCGAATGTTGGCATGTTTGAAGTTGCCCCAGAGGCTCCTTACACTATCCTCATTATTTGGATTCTTTTTTCTTTTTGCTGTTCTGATTGGGCATTTTTTGCTTCCTTATATTCCAAATCGATGGTTTGCTCCTTGGATTTATGTACTCTATTATTGAAGCTGTGTAAATTATTCTTTATTTCAGTTAATGCCTCCTTCAATTCTAACTATGTATCCATGATTTCTGACTGGTCCTTTTTTATGCTCTTGAGGCCCTCACTAAGTTCACTGAGGTTCTCACTAAGTTTATTGAGCATCCTTATAAGCAGTATTTTGAACTCAGTATCTGTTAGGTTGCTTATCTCCATTTCGCTTAGTTCTTTTATTGGGGTTTTGTTCTGTTCTTTCATTTGGGACCTGTTTCTTTGTCTCCTCATTTTGGCTGCCTCCCTGTGTTTGTTTCTGTGTATTACTTAATGAGAGGTATGGAGCTTGCTGAGATCAGATGCTGCTCGTTTGAAAGAATTTAGGAAAAACCTGAAGCAGGATCCAAGACAGGCCAATCCTATGGTTAAGCAAGTGGCAACAGCTTGGGTGGGCTTGAAAGTTGGGTGGGGCTGGGTGGGGCCTCAGGCAGTCACCAGGGCAGGGCTACCAGTGTGAGCCAGGTTGCTGGAGTCCCAGATATGGTGACTGTCTGCCGCCCCAGGGAAGGGCTCACCAAAGGAACAAAGGCCTCTGAAAGCACCTTTGTCCAGGAGAAAGGCCCCTCTCCAGCCCTCGCTCCAGTGCCAAACAGCTCAGTTCTTCCCTGTATGTCTCTGGCGCCCTTCGAGCTGCCTCCCCTCCAAGCTTAGAGGGAGGGAGTCCGATAAGTCCGTGCACAGGCCCTTTAGGGAGCTGCCTGGGGCTCCAGCCAGGTCAGCTTCCCTGAGCCTCAGTTTCTGCTGGTTTTTCCAGCCAGAAGTTATGGGGATTCTCTTCCTGGCACTGGAACCCTGAGCAGGGCACCTGGTGTGGGACGGGGACCCCTCAGTCCTCAGGAAGGATCTTCCCAGCCGAGGTGTCCTCCTGATTTTTATCCACCACACATGGGTGTGGGACCAGCCCGTCCCCTCCGCCCCTCCTACCAGTCTCTGTGTGGCTGCTGCTTTAATTCCGTAGCTGTATGACTTCCATTCAGCTGGATTTCAGGCAGTTTTGAATGATGGTTGTTCTGTAGTTTAGTTGTAACTTTGATGTGGTTGTGGGAGGACGCGATACCGCGTTTACCTTCACCCTATTTATTTTTATTTTTTTTAAAAAATTTAATTGATTTTAGAGAGAGAGAAAGTGAAAGGGTGAGAGAGATAGAAACATCTATGAGCGAGAATATATCGATTGGCCACTTCCTGCATGCCCCACACTGGGGATCGGGCCCACAACCTGGGCATGTGTCCTGACTGAGAATCGAACCAGCAGCCTCTTGGTACATGAATCGATGCTCAACCCCTGAGCCACACCAGCCGGACAGTACCCTTGAATTCAGCAGGTGCTCTTAGGGAAGCACATGGCGGCACAACGGTCAACACAGCTTCCAGAAGCTGACATTTGCTTTTTTTGCTAGTAACTTCCTAATAACTGCTCCTGGGGGCATCTTTGAAAGCCTTCCTGTGTCTCCATCTTCTCCAGGCCCTTTCTGTGACAAAGTATTTTAAAGTTGCTGTTTCAGTAACTATTCTAGAGTGTTGTTCAAAGAACAATTCCTGCTGAGCCCTCCAGTGGTGGCCACAGGGCGACACAGCCCTTTCAAAAATTGTGTTCAGTGCTACCTAGATCAAACGCCATCCGAGGACACGTTCCGCGAGTCCTTGGCTCCATTTGACTGACATAAATAGAATATAATCCTTGAAAGTCTTTGAGGCTTGGGATAAACTTGTAATCTCTCTGTGACTTCTCCTTGTCATAATAGTGCACAAGGTAATTTTGCAAAACAGCCAAGCTAGTCTAGGATTTTCCATTATTCCATGTTCCAACTAAACAAAAGTAATATGAATTGTATGTATGCATGTTTGTGTGTGCACATATATATTGTATATAAACACGCACATATACAAATGCACACACATACATGTGTATTTGACACACATAAATGCATGTATGTAAATATAGTACATATAGATTATATGTGCACAAGGACACAATAAGGGATAGGTACTAACTTGATACCACTGACCTCGAGTGAAGTGACTCTAACTTTGTTGTTGCTGTGAAGTATCTTAGTCCAGGTAGGCTCTCTCTCCACGACCATTTTCTAGAGCCCTTCCCTGGAGCCTACAGAGGAGCCTCTGGTCCAGCTCTGTCCTGCATTTGCTTAAAATTGCCTGCTTCACTCACTCGGCCTGGCTTACATTACACTGTGCGGGGACAGACCACACGTTATTCACCTGCCTGATTCCTGACACTGGATAGAAGTTCAAAAATAGTCGGCTGACTGAAGCAGGCCTCCAGTCACAGGTGGTTGACTGAGATACAGGTAGACGGTGCAGCGCCCTGCAGAACAGCAGTCAGGCCCACCCGGGACTTCACAGCTTCCGGCCGACAGGCGCTTCACCGCGGTGTTGGGATTCCTGCCCCACTCTCGGTGCCCGCCTCCAGCCCACTCGCGGGTGCCCGCCTCCAGCCCACTCGCGGGTGCCCGCCTCCAGTCCACTCTCGGGTGCCCGCCTCCAGCCCACTCGCGGGTGCCCGCCTCCAGTCCACTCGCGGGTGCCCGCCTCCAGTCCACTCGCGGGTGCCCGCCTCCAGTCCACTCGCGGGTGCCCGCCTCCAGCCCACTCGCGGGTGCCCGCCTCCAGTCCACTCGCGGGTGCCCGCCTCCAGTCCACTCTCGGTGCCCGCCTCCAGTCCACTCGCGGGTGCCCGCCTCCAGCCCACTCGCGGGTGCCCGCCTCCAGTCCACTCGCGGGTGCCCGCCTCCAGCCCACTCGCGGGTGCCCGCCTCCAGCCCACTCTCGGGTGCCCGCCTCCAGTCCACTCTCGGTGCCCGCCTCCAGTCCACTCGCGGGTGCCCGCCTCCAGTCCACTCTCGGGTGCCCGCCTCCAGCCCACTCGCGGGTGCCCGCCTCCAGTCCACTCGCGGGTGCCCGCCTCCAGTCCACTCGCGGGTGCCCGCCTCCAGCCCACTCGCGGGTGCCCGCCTCCAGCCCACTCTCGGGTGCCCGCCTCCAGTCCACTCTCGGTGCCCGCCTCCAGTCCACTCGCGGGTGCCCGCCTCCAGTCCACTCGCGGGTGCCCGCCTCCAGCCCACTCGCGGGTGCCCGCCTCCAGCCCACTCGCGGGTGCCCGCCTCCAGCCCACTCACAGGTGCCCGCCTCTAGTCCCATTGTCCATTCTCCTTTAAAATACTGTCATGGCATTTATGGCATGTCTGGGACTGTTCATATTTGGAGCTAAAAATTAAAGAAGATATTTTCTAAACTAAGGCATTGCACTGGCCAGGTTGCTCAGTGGATAGAGCGTCAGCCCGCGGACCAGAGAGTCCGGGTTTGGGTCCCGCTAAGGGCACGTACCTGGGTTGCAGTTTGTCCCCGGCCCCATCGGGGTCATGTGGGTGGCAGCCACTGGGTGTGTCTCTCTCACATCGATGTTTCTCTCTCTCTTCCTCCCTCTCGCCTTCCCGCTCTGTCTAAAGATAAATGCAAAAATGTCCTCGGCTGAGGATTAAAAAATAAATAAATAAAATAAGGAATAATAGGAAACGATATAGAAAATAGGTTAAAGAGACAAGTGTTTATTTTCCTAGTCCCTGCGCAAAGATAGAAAAAAGGGAAAAAGAAAACAAGCACAAACCAAAAAAGGGAACACAAAGGACCGTGGAAGCAAGAGGCAGAGCACGCAGCCGAACTGGTTGCCCGTCTGGAGAAAGGAGCCTGCAGGCCCACGCGGGCCACGTCCACGTGCAGGTGCACCGACTGCTCCGTTCAGCCGCTGAGGGCTCCGGGGTCTTGGCCACAGTGCTCGTCTGCTGATTAGCCAGGCCACTTTCTTTAACGATACCTCAAGGGCGTGTGGCTTTTGGCAGCAGCGGAGCTAATTCCAGCTAAATTGCCACATGGTTTTCCCTAAAGCACGGAAGCCTCTGACCTCACGCTGCACCTGTACACACTCGCCGACATTCCTCCCGAGTGTGATGACAAATCCTGAGTTTGCTGTTCAACAGTCTAAACCCACAGTAGATGATCTTGTCACCACTGTCATTTTCCCTTTTCTGCAAAGAGGAAGAAAATGTCAGGAGTCTGCACTGCAGACCTCTGACCCCTGTTTTGTTCGGTCTGAAACAGCCTCCAGTAGCTGTCCTTTTTCCTTCAAAGAATGGAGATTCTCAGCACGGAACCTTTCAAACACTCCCTTCTTTTCCGAAGCCCCTGAAGTCCCCGCCCCATGTGCATCCTCTCCTCCCTGCAAACTATCAAAGGGTTCCACGTGTTTCTTTTCCTCACTGTGGCAGTCAATTTCCCCCTCTCCACAGACTGCTTAAAGATAAGAACTATGTTTACACACCTCCATGCCTGCCATGGTCTGATGAAATGCCTATATTCTATTGATTCCCTATTTACACCTCAAGCCTGGGGTTCTTTGATCTGTTACAAGAATTCCATCCAAGGTATAGAAAGCCTCCATAGTATAGTGCATGACCCTGGAATGATCCCACGATGGTTGGTAAGCTCAGTAGGACCACACTTTA
Organism: Molossus molossus; assembly: GCF_014108415.1. NCBI lineage: Eukaryota > Metazoa > Chordata > Mammalia > Chiroptera > Molossidae > Molossus > Molossus molossus. Next base: position 23,367,064 of record NW_023425344.1, read on the forward strand.
TTTTCAGCATCAATTTAAATTATCAAAGGACCTGGGGAGGGGGCGGAGTGTCAAAAAATTTCAAAAATATTTTTTCTTTCTACTGGAGAATAACACTAGAAAACTCTCAAAGACCTGGCCCTACCCATATTGGTTTCCAGCCTCTACCAAAACCCACAACCCTTTCTTTGTAGTAGTTGGTTTTTCATAACAGCGATTTAGCTGAAGGCCTTTCTAGTCAGGCAAGACCAAGGCAGGCAAGAGTCTTGATAAGGGGGGAGGCATTCTTGCTTGTCTGAAGGTGATTCCTTTTAAAGGCCTGTCAGAAAGTATTACTCATGAGTCATTGTCTGAATATATTGTTGTTGTTTTTAAAAATTTTTTTTCTTTATTGATTTGAGAGAGAGATAGAAACATTGCCTCCTCCACGCCCCCCACTGGGCATTTGGCCCACAACCTGGGCATGTGTCCTGACAGGGAATTGAACCAGTGACCTCTTGGTGTATGGCTCAACGCTCAACCGTTGAGCCACACCCGCTGGGCGGTCTTTTTATTCTAAAACAACCTATTAGGCTAGAAGAGACTGCGATAAACAGAGGAGGACTATATTTCAAAGAAATGTTGGATACCATTTCAAGCATTGAAGAGTTTACAACAACATCTGCCATTATCATACTCAAATTTAAATTAAAAAGAAAAGGTATTCAGGTAGGAATAAGTGTCAGGAAGTAGAAACAATTCTGCCAATTTGTCTCATAGTGACTATTTAAAGGTTTTTTAAATATGTGAAATAATAAAATTTTAAAAGTGACTTCTCCCTTATTTGAGAAGTGCTTTTTGTATCTACCAGTCATGTTACCTGGCATTACTAAAATGAATGGGAAAAGATACAACACCTTTGATTAAGTTCACAGTCTTACAAAGTTGTTGCAAAGATATCTTTCTCATATCGTTTGCCATTCTTAGAAAGGGGAGAAAATAAAAGGTGAGAAGTTTAAAAAAGACCAAAGTTATCAGAGTTGTGCTTTAAGTATAAAAATGTACATTTGAGACTTATAATCCATGAAAAATACATTTGAGGCTTCTATGCCACACTCTAGATTCACTTTGGAATTATTTAAGTTGAATAAAGTTGTATAGGCAGGTTGGTAATAAGAACCCCCAGATATGAGAATTGTGTGTAGGTAAGCCACCCGATACCAATTATAGAACTTGATTCTATTACTTATTAAGCTACTAACTTCTTCTGAAATCATGAAGCTTTTGAGTGTTCAAATATATGACACATTTATACTTCTTCTGAAATCATGAAGCTTTTGAGTGTTCAAATATATGACACATTTATATGAAATGTTGTTTCTATGAGATTCCCAATTTCACTCCACAAATACCCTCCAAAAGCTATTATATTTTATTACATTATTTATTATGCAATTGAGCTCAATATTTTTATGCAGCATCATCTTACATTCTATGACATATTGTCTTAAGCATCTTATATTTGACCCATTTTGTATGCATAGCTTATTACATTTATAGATTGACATTTGCATTTTGATCAATTATAAACCATCAGCACACAGTGCAATATGATACCTGTGTTTAATTCAATTTCACTTTCAATTGGTTCCATCTTTAAGTATTAATTTAGGTAAATTTGAGTGCACAATAGTGTAATTACTTCAAGCCAGAACAGATTTAATCTATTTTAAAAAATAGTGGAAGTAAGATGTATGTCTGCTTTCCAACTATAAGAAGGTGTTGCTGCCCTGGCCGGTTTGGCTCAGCAGTTAGAGCGTCAGCCTGTAGTCCAGAGAGACCTGGATTTCTCTGGGCACGTACCGCTAAGGGCACGTACCTCGGTTGCAGTTTGTCCCCGGGCCTGGTTGGTTGTGCGGGTGGCAGCAACTCCATGTGTCCCTTTCACATCGATGTTTCTCTCTCTCTTTCTCTTCCTCTCTCTTCCTCCCCCTCTATTTGAACAAAAAATGGAAAAAAAAAAATGTCCTCGGGTGAGGATTAAAAAAAAGAAGAAATCTGTTGCCAATTGTCACGCATTCAACAGTACTTTTTGTGTATCCCCAAAACAGATTATGATAGTTTTAAATAAAGTTTCACAGAAGCATGTGGTCACCTTCCAACCAATAAAAGCACAATCAAGTCTGTCTGAGATTGTTTATAGCAGAGGTTAAGATCTGCATGCAAACTTGGTCTGGAGCTGGTCTCTGGACAGACGTGGTTTATCATCTTCCACACACAGAAGAGCCAGCGTTTTACTATTGTACAATTTGCGTAGAAGTCAAACTCAGAACTGCGCCATTGGCTCACACTCCTGCATGACAACAACTGACTGGGGTTCAGTGGCAGTGTGTGACCTCCTTTATTTTATTTTTTCTACAGAATTTAATGGGATGACATTGGTTAATAAAATGATATAGGTTTCATTCTATAATATATCATCTGTACATTGTATTGTGTGTGCACCACCCCAAGTTGAGTCTTGAGTCTCCTTCCTTTACCATTTAACCTCCCTATACCTTCTTCTACCTCCCTCCACTGCCGTTTCCCTCTGGAAATCACCACGCTGTTGTCTGTGTCTATGAGTTGGTTTTTTTTGCTTAATCCCTTCACCTTTTTCACCCAGCTCCTCAACCCCCCCACCCCCGCCCATTCCCGCCAGTCGCCAGTCTGTTCTCTATGAGTCTGTATGAGTCTGTTTCTATTTTGTTTGTTGGTTTATTTTGTTCATTAGATTCTATATATGAGTGAGATCATGTGGCATTGGCCTCTCTCTCTGACTAGCTTATTTCGCTTAGCATAATGCTCTACAAGTCCATCCATGCTGTCTCAAAGGGTAAGATTTCTTTCTGTTTTATGGCCAAGTAGTATTTCATTGTGTAAATGTACCAGGGCTGTTTTATCCACTCACCTACTGAGGGGTAACATGTGCTGTTTCCAGATCTTGGCTATTGTAAATAATGCTGCACTGGACATAGGGGTGCATCTATCTTCTAAATTAGTGTTTCAGGTTTCTTGGGATACACTCCCAGAATTAGAATTGCTGGGTCATAGGCAATTTCATTTTTAATTTTTTGAGCTAACTCCTTTAAATGGACTACATGGAGTCACTGCATTTTACTACAACCGCACAGTATGTCTTAACACAATGCACACATAGAATATATACCATAGCTGTGGCTGCCTGGTTTGTGAGGCATTAACTTTCTATTCTTCATCTATGATGTCCCTGTTCTAGAAAAACACAAATGCAGATTATTGCAGTTGGGGACAAATATCTCCATCAGTGCTAGTCAGGATGCAGTCTCGGAAAAAAAATAATGGAGAAATCTTCCAGAAAGTGTGCCCCTGACTATGCTCATTTCTGCTTACAAAATTTAAAGCTCATACTTGTTCTTCAATATGCATCACTGTCATTCCACACACCCCGCCTCCTCTTGTTACTCCTGACTCCTTCAGCTCATGTTAACACGGAACATCGTATAGAAATGTGTATCATTCAGCAAATACTGGGAAGCACAGTAAAGGGATTTGTAAAAAATAAAAAGTTTATTTTCTGCCTCTAGAAAATGTAATAGGAAGTGAACAGAAACCAAAAGATATTTTACATTAGAAAAATGTCTGATTTTCCTGAATTATTTTGCCCCAATTTATGACATATTAAAGTGTTTTGGGAGAATGTTGCTCATGTTGGGTTTTCCGTTAAATAGCTATGAGACTGAGTAAGTCACAAAGCCTATTTTCATTTTCTGTTGAAGACATGTCTAATACAGTGGTTAAGAGTACAGACTGAGGAGTTTCAGTGCTGTCTGAGCCACGAGTTTTGACACTTGGTGCAATGTACCCGAAGTCTCCAGACCTCGGCATTGACAGCTACCCAAAGCATTTCCCTCATGGCGTCACTTTACAAATTAAATGAGCTCATACTGTAAAGCACTCAGATTGTGCTTGGCATATGGTATGTTAGAAATAAATAAAACTGTTGATAAATGATATAGATTATATATAAATGTTGCCAGTTTTAAAGTTCTATTTAATATTCTCAGCTTGATAATAGCAATATATTATTAAAATATGTGATATTAAGAAAGTTACCATTATTATTCATGTTGATTTTAATTTTATAAAAAAACATATTGCCCAATATATTTTTTAATGAGTCTATATACAATTTTTATTAGTAAAAAATTTAAGAGATTGAAACTCATCTATGGAAATTCACTATTCAAGGTCACATCAATCCCTTAAACTGGAATAAAATTTTATTTCTACTTAAAAAAATAGTAGTTTGGTATAATATTTCCCATGCCTCACACATACATTAAGAAATTTAAAATATTATGACACACTTATACTGATAATAATACGAGGCAAAAATCTTATATCAGATCATTTTTATGATTTTTTTTCAATATTAATTTTACTATCAACATTATCTATACTTAAAAAACTTACTAATTACATTGTGTTCTATCTGAGGATCCCAAATTTAAAAAAAATATATATACTTCATTAAAACTATTCCTATGCTGTTTATTCTTAATATGGTTTTAATATACTTAAATATTAAAATTATTCTTCCCAGAAAATTTTAATTTGCTGCTTAATTCCAGGGTGATGACATGTCCCCAAAATGTTGAAATGCCTTACTAAAACTAGTGACCTAATTCCATATGGAAATGCAATTTTAAACCAGTATCAGTCTGTACTAGAATATTTTAATTTTTTTCTGCTTTCAATGAAAATCTATTTTAAACTGTACTTCATGAGTCATTGAGAATTACTACCAAATGGGACTTAATTCAAAAAGAAAAAAAGTATATACGCATACAATGATGGAGCAGAAAGGTAGTATAGAATATATCTGGCTCAATGCCCTTATTTAAAAGGGAAGAAATTTAAAACCACATAGATTATGTTGTCAAAAATGTATTCAACAAGGCAGAGTCATGGCCAAAACTGGATACAAGTCACCCTAATCACTGACCATTTGTCTCAAGCAAATGTTTAATGTGGCTGGAATGTGAATTATTCCCCCAGTCCAGAAATGATGTTTAGGTACTAAGTATATTCACACTTTCTATCATTGCTTCACTTAAAACTCTGAAACTAATAAACATGGATGACTTCTCACTGAGAAAAGAACTAGTAAAATGTTTTCAAAAAGTTAAAGAATTTTATTGACCAGTAGGTTCAAAGTGTTGGTTGTAGCTATTTTTTAACACTAAATATTTTATACTCAGATAACTCAGTAAGTAATTCTCAAATAAGTTTAGAATTGTGGCAGGTTGTATTCTTTCTGCTTTCATGGTAGTCCAAAAATAACTAATTCAATACAGAAATCATCCTTATATTTCCTATCCTTATATCTCAGGCTGTTCTTGAATGATTACACTTACACTTACACACACACACACACACACACCCAGAGAGAGCCATATCCACTATAAGCATACCTGTTGTTTAAATCACATATATTTACCCTACAGAAATTAAGTGCAAATGAAGGAGACAAACACTTAGGCACTGTTGTATAATGATTTAAGACACAATTGTAAAATGCAGAAATCTATAAAGATTTTAAAGGGACCTTGACCAATTAGCTCAGTGGTTAGAGCAAAGCCTCGTGGACCCAGGGTTGTAGGTTTGATTCCTGGTCAAGGGCACATACCTGGGTTGCAGGTTTGATCCTGGCCCTAGTCGAGGTCATGCTGGAGGTAATCAATCAATGTGTCTCTCTCACATAGATGTTTCTCTCTCCTTCTCCTTCTCTCCCTCCTTTCTTCCTTCCTTCCTCCCTTCCTTCCTTCCTTCCTTCCTTCCTTCCTTCCTTCCTTCCACTCTATATAAAAATCAACTGAAAAATATCCTCAGGTGAGGATTAACCAAAAAAACATTTTTTTTTAAGTGAACCCATAGTTCAACAATCTGCTCATAGTCACTGTAAATATTATTTGTCTCAGATTCTGAAACATCTGTGTTTCTGGGTGTGTCTGTGTTTTTGTGTGCTAAGAGAGAAGAATTTAGAAACATTTGAATGCATCATATTTGATTTTCTTTGTTCAAGGATGCTGCATGTACTCAAAAACATAAACTACTTTAAAGAGGCCAAATATGTTTTTTCTACAACTTAAAACTTAATTTATGCTTAGTAATGCCTCTTAAACATTTGGGTTAAATTTTTATAATGCTCTACTTTGAAAATAGTGAGCTTTATTTCTATGAATTTACCTCTCAATACACCTGACCAGATTCCATGAGTTTTGATGTAGATAACTTAAAAAAAAATTTAAGCATCTTCTTATTATAGTTTTGGTCAAATAATTCACTAATTAGACACCAGGAGACTGATTTCCATTCACTAGTTCAGTAAATATTTTTTGTGTCCATGGTCTGTGAGAATCGTTCTCTTCGGTAATAAGGTAAAAAGCAGTGAACGGACACTCCCAATGCATTGACAAAGCCCTGCCCAGACAGAACTTACATTGCCATAGATCAACATGTGACAAACATTAGACAGATTAACATACAGTATGGCAAGAAACAACAGGACAGTGAACACAAAGAAAGCAGGAGAAGGAAGAAGAACTACACTAGAAAGCATTGTTTGAGATAGGGTAGTTTCAGAAAGTTTTTCTAATGAGCTAACATTTGAGCAAAGACCTAGAGTGAGGGAACTAGCACCTGGCTCTCATAAATCCGGTGGTCGCGCAGAGTGAAGGCTGCCCACAAGCCCCTGAGCAGGGAAGCAGGTCCTCTCTTGGTCAAGTGTTCAGATGAGAAACCCACCTGCAGCCAATGCCTGGCTTACTGCTTCGGAGAACATAACCGAAGGATCGAAGTAAGACACGCCTGGACCCCTCCGGATCACAGTAGGTATGAAGTAAAGGCTGTTTGACACCACCATGTGTGTGGTACTTTGTTCTACAGCAATTGACAACAAATACACATTTTAACACCTGGAAGTAGGGTGCTGCTGTAAGAAATGTCTCACGAGATTCCAAACTGGCGGCGGAGTGAACGGAGCTACATAGACCGTCTCCCAGAACCAAACTGGAATTACAACTATAACACAGACAAATCGACGGGAAAAAAGCAACAGAAAAGCAGCTTGGAGGACCATACAACGAGGGACACTGACTCCATCCCGGTAGGCTTGCGAAGGCGCCAGACGGGGCTGGGAGCCCACGGTCGGCAGCTCGGCAGCGGCCTCAGCTGGGAGCGGCGCCCTCGGGTTACACTCCCAGGCGGCCCCACAGCGCAGCCGGGACAGAGGCTGAAACAGCCACAGCCACTCACCTTGGGCTCTGGCAGAGGGAGGGCAGACTGGACTGGAACTGTGTGGGGACACTCGGGATTTGGAGGGCGCTCAGAGCTTTTGCTGACTGGCAGCCAAGTAGGACAGTGGCCATACTGCACCTTCCCAGGGCTCTGGGGAGAGGCAGCATCCCCTCCCTCGGAGATCCAACCCCACCCTGTGGGCCATTGAAGTGCTAATTGAGGCTCACTAACAACCAGCATCTGCCCCACCCTCGTGAAAGCCCCTTGTGCTAAGCACCTGAGGGAGATTTTCAATCAACTGACAACCCAAAACTCATCAAGTAACCTCGACTGCTAGCCTCCAGGCAAAAAGCTAGAAGATAGCTTTTTTTTCCTGGGCTAGCAACTTTAACCAGGAAAGTAAGAGTTGACAGTGGTGTTTAATGTGGGTCCTCCCTCACTCATCTAAACACAGGAAAGGGAGCCACAAACAGCAGAACACCAACACCCACAAGGAAAACTTAACAGGCTCTAAAGGCCACTGTGATAGCCAAAATGGTGAAACACAGAAACAGAAGCCAAATGAAAGAGCAAGAGACCTCCACCATAGATGAGATCAATGTGGAGCAATTATACATGTTAACAGAGCTAGAATTCAGAGCCATGATCTTGAGTAAGATCAACAGCATGAGTAAGGACATAGAGACGCTGAAAATAAGCCAATTGGAAATTAAAAACTGTCAAGAAGAGATAAAAAAAATGATATATCAGAAAAGAAAAACACATTGGAAGGTTTAAAAAGCAGAGTAGAGGAAGCTGAGAACCGGATCAGTGAATTAGAAGACAGGGTAGAAAAAATCAACCAATCGGAAAAAAAAAAAAAAGAAAAAAACGATTAAAAAACAGGAAGACAGCTTAAGAGGACTGTGGCACAACTGGAAACGGCATAATATTTGCATCATAGGAGTCGCCGAAGAAGAAGAAAACGAGCAAGGGATAGAAAATATATTTAAAAAAAATAGTGACAGAAAACTTCCCTAATTTGGTGAAGAAAGAAGGCATTCAAGTTCAAGAAGCACAGAGAGTCCCAAGTAAAAAGAACCCAAACAGGCCCACACCAAGACACATAGTAATTAAATGCCAAAAATTAAAGACAAAGACAGAATCCTAAAAGCAGCAAGAGATAAGCAACAGGTGACCTACAAAGGAACCCCCATAAGGCTCTCGGCTGACTTCTCACAAGAAACACTACATGCCAGAAGGGAATGGCATGAAGGAATCGAGGTCATGAAAAACAAGAATCTGAATCCAAGACTACTCTACCCAGCAAGGCTATCATTCAAAATAGAAGGTCGAATAAAGAGCTTCCCAGACAAAAAAAAAAAAAGGCTAAGGGAATACATTAGCACAAAACCAGCACTGCAAGAAATGTTAAAAGGACTGCTGTAAATAGCAGTAGAAATGGGAAGAAAAACAGAACCACACTAAACAAAAATGGCAATAAATAAATACATATCAATAATCACCTTAAATGTAAATGGATTGAATGCTCACATAAAAAGACACAGAGTAGCTGATTGAATTAGAAAGCATGACTCATCTATATGTTGTTTAGAAGAGACCCACCTCACAACAAAAGACTCACATAGGTTAAAAGTGAAGGGATGGAAAAACATTTTCTAAGCAAATGCAAAGCAAAATAAAGCTGAGGTAGCAATACTCATATCTGATAAAATAGATTTCAAAATGAAGGCCATAACTAGAAACAAAGAAGGCCACTACATAATATTGAAAGGCTCTCTCCAACAGGAAGATATAACCTTGATAAACATATATGCACCCAATATAGGAGCACCAAAATATATTTAAAATCTTCTGGAGGAATTCCAAGGAGAAATTGACAGCAATACAATCATAGCAGGGGACTTCAACACCCCATTGCCAGCACTGGATAGATCCCCTAGACAAAAAAATCAGCAAGAAAACAGAGACTCTAAATGAAGCACTAGACCAAATGGATTTAATAGCTATCTACAGAGAATTACACCCCAAAACTACAGAATTCACATTCTTCTCAAGTGCACATGGGACATTCTCAAAGATAGACCACATGATAGGACACAAATTAAATCCCTACAGGTTCAAGAAGATTGAAATCATATCAAGCATCTTCTCAGATCACAAGGGCGTGAAACTAGAAATCAATTGCAACAAGAACATGCAAAGACATTTAAACACATGGAAGCTAAATAGCATGTTATTAAACAATGAATGGGTTACGGAGGAGATCAAGGAAGAAATTAAAAACTTCCTGGAAACCAATGAAAATGAACACACAACACAAAATCGATGGGATGCAGCGAAAGCAGTTCTGAGAGAGAAGTTCATAGCGTTACAGGCCTACCTCAAGAAACAAGACAAATTTCTAATTGACTGTCTAACCTCACAACTTAAAGAACTAGAAAGCAAACAAAAAGAAAACCCCAGAGCAAGTAGAAGGAAGGAAATAGTAAAGATCAGAGCAGAAATAAATTACATAGAGACCAAGAAAACAATTCAAAGGATCAATGAAACAAAGAGTTCGTTTTTTGAAAAGATAAACAAGATCGATGGACCCTTAGCTAGACTCACCAAGAAACAAAGAGAGAGAACCCAAATACACAAAATCAGAAATGAAAGAGAAGTAACAACCAACACCACAGAAATACAAAAGATCCTTAACAGCTACTATGAACAACTATATGGCAACAAATTCGACAATCTAAGCAAAAAGGACAAATTTCTAGAAACACACAGTCTCCCAAAACTGGATCGGGAAGAGATAGAAAACTTGAACAGACCAATAACAACTAAGGAAATTGAAGAGGTAATCAAGACTCTCCCAGCAAACAAAAGCCCAGGCCCAGATGGCTTCACGGGGGAGTTTTGCCGAACATTCAAAAAAGAACTAACACCCATTCTCCTCAAAATATTTCAAAAAATTCTAAAAGAAGGAAGACTTCCAAACACGTTCTATGAGGCCAGCATAATTCTAATTCCAAAACCAGAAAAAGACACTACAAAGAAGGAAAAAACTACAGGCCAATATCCCTGATGAACATAGATGCCAAAATCCTGAACAAAATACTAGCAAATTGGATCCAGCGATACATCAAAACAATTATTCACCATGACCAAGTGGGATTCATTCCAGGGATGCAAGGCTGGTACAATATTCGCAAATCAATAAATGTGATACACCACATAAACAAAATAAAGAATGAAAACCACATGATCATATCAATAGATGCTGAAAAAGCCTTCGACAAAATCCAGCATCCATTTCTGATAAAAACGCTCAGCAATGTGGGAATAGAGGGATCATATCTCGACATAATAAAGACCATATATGAAAGACCTACAGCCAACATCATACTCAATGGGCAGAAACTAAAAACATTTCCATTAAGAACAGGAACAAGACAGGGATGTCCACTTTCGCCACTCTTATTTAACATAGTACTGGAAGTCTTAGCCACAGCAATCAGACAGGAAGAAAAACTATAAAAATCCAAATTGGAAAGGAGGAAGTGAAACTGTCATTATTTGCAGATGACATGATATTATACATAGAAAACCCGAAAGACTCCATCAAAAATCTACTAGACTAAATAAATGAATTTGGCAAAGTAGCAGGATACAAAATTAACATCAAGAAATCGCCGGCATTCTTGTACACCAATGATGAACTCACAGAAAGAGAAACTGAAAAAGCAATCCCATTTACCATCGCACCAAAAAAATTAAGATACCTAGGAATAAACTTAACCAAAGAAATAAAGGACCTATTTGGAGAAAACTACAGGACATTGAAAAAAGAAATAGAGGAAGATATAAAAAAGTGGAAGCACATACCCTGTTCATGGATTGGGAGAATTAACATTATTAAAATGTCCATACTACCCAAAGCAATCTATAGATTCAATGCAATCCCCATCAAAATACCAACGACATATTTCATAGAACTAGAACAAATACTTCAAAAGTTCATATGGAACCAAAAAAGACCCCGAATAGCCACAGCAATCTTCAAAAAGAAGGACAAAGTAGGTGGGATCACAATAACAGATATCAGGTTATACTACAAAGTGACGGTAACCAAAACAGCCTGGTACTGGCACAAGAACAGGCATATAGACCAGTGGATCAGAACTGAAAATCTAGAAATGGACCCAAGGCAATATGCTCAATTAATATTTGACAAAGGTGGCAAGAGCATACAGTGGAGTAAAGACAGCCTCTTTAATAAATGGTGTTGGGAAAATTGGACAGCTACATGCAAAAAAAATGAAACTAGACCATCAACTTACACCCTACACAAAAATAAACTCAAAATGGATAAAAGACTTAAATGTGACCCGTGAATCCATAAAAATTCTAGATGAAAATGTAGGCAAAATTTTGGACATCACACGGAGCAGAATTTTCACTGATACATCACCTAAGGCAACAGAAACAAAGGAAAAAATGAACACATGGGACTACATCAAACTAAAAAGCTTCTGCACAGCAAAAGAAACAATCATCAAAATGGAAAGGCAACCCACTCTATGGGAGAACATCATTGCGAATGATGTATCAGATAAGGGGTTAATTTCCAAAATATATAGAGTACTCATACAACTCAACAAAAGAAAGAAAAAGAACCCAATTAAAAAATGGGCACAGGAGCTGAATAGACACCTTTCCAAACAGGACATACAAATGGCCAAAAGACATATGAAGAAATGCTCAACATCACTAATCATCAGAGAGATGCAAATTATAACAACAATGAGGTATCACCTCACACCTGTCAGAATGGCCGCCATCAACAAATCATCAAACAACAAGTGTTGGCGAGGGTGTGGAGAAAAGGGGACTCTAATACACTGCTGGTGGGAATGCAGCCTGATGCAGCCACTATGGAAAACAATATGGTGTCACCTCAAAAAATTAAAAATTAAACTTCCATTTGACCCAGTCATCCTGCTTCTAGGAATATACCCTAAGAAACCTGAAACACCAATCAGGAAGAATTTATGTGCCCCCATGTTCATAGCAGCACTATTTACAATAGCTAAGATCTGGAAATAGCCCAAGTGTCCATAAGTAGACGAATGGATAAGAAAGCAGTGGTACATATACACAATGGAGTACTATGCAGCGGTAAGAAAGAAAGATCTCTTATCCTTTGAGATGACATGGAGGGACCTGGAAAGTATTATCCTAAGTGAAATAAGCCAAGCAGAAAAAGACATATACCACATGATCTCACTTATATATGGAATATAATGAACATAACAGTCTGAGGAATACGGTAGACCCAGAAACATGCAAGTAGACCACAGACTGACATCCCTCAGAAGAAGGGGTGTGGGTGGAGGTGGGAAGAGATAAACCACAGAACTTACATGCATGTATGCGTGACCAATGGACATGAACAACTAAGCTGAGAACGGGGCGGGGGTGGGGTGGGGAGGGGCGTGCCAATGGGCTATAAAAGGAAAAATATCTGTAACAAAAAAAGAAATTAAAAATTTTATTAAAAAAAAATAAAATCTCTTAAAAAAAAAAGAGAAATATCTCAAAATGTGGGTGTGGCATTGGAACTTGACATTGGGCAGAGTTTGGGAGAATTCTGAGGAGCATTATAGAGAAACCCTAAAATTCCTTGATCAAATTGTTAGTAAAATTATGACCTTTAAGGACACAGTATTGCGATTCAAAAATCAAGGGAGGCCCGGCTGGTATGGCTCAGTGGTTGAGCATCGACCCATGCACCAAGAGATTGCTGGTTCAATTCCCAGTGAGGACACGTGCCCAGGTTTTGGGTCAAATTCCCAGTGGGGGGCATGAGGTGGCAGCTAATTGATGTTCTCTCTCATCGACGTTTCCATCTCTCTCTCTCTCTCTCTCTCTCTCTCTCTCTCTCTCTCTCTCTCTCTCTCTCTCTCTCTCCCTTCCTCTCTCTCTGAAATAACAATCAAGGGAGGAACAGATTATTGAGAACTGAAGAAAGTAGTCTCTTTGTTATATATACAGAGAGTTTAGCAAAACTGCCTCCTGACTTACGTGCAAAGCAAAACTTGTAAGGGATGAACTTGTTGATCTAGTTAAGGAGATTTCTAAGCAAAACGTTGATGGTGCCACCTGATTTTTCTTGCTGTATTTCGTCAAATGTGAGAGAAGTAAATTGAAGGAATATCTTTAAACAAGGAAAAAAAGGAAACAAGATCTTGACAGTTTTGAAATAGCCTTTCCAGACGGCAAATGCTACAATTTAGAAATGTCCACCAAAAGCATAGTGTAAGGAAAAGCTGTGGCTGCAACTACACAACCTTTCTCTATAATCTCAGAGTTTCTAAAAAGAGTATACAATGTCACAAAGAGCACTTAAGGAAGTTAATACATGTGCCTGGCAGATCCTATTAATCAGCCTAGGAAAACAGAGCATCGTCCTTCAGCCATCTGAACAAGAGTTAGAGGGATTATCTAAAAAAAAAAAAAAAAACTGTGAGTATGACTTTTGTCCTGTAAAATCCACAGGAAAGGCATAAGGTTCTTGAGAAAATTATTCAGCAGCAATATTTCCAGCTTGGACTGGAAGAGACAGAGAAAGTACCAAAAAAACAGTTGAACACCCAAAATTCTACTAGCTGTGTGTTAGGCAGTTCAGGCTATTATAACAAAAATGCCATAAACTGTAAATTATGAATAACACATTACTTTTCATATTTCTGGAGGCTGAGAAGTCCTAGATTAAGCTGCCAGAAGACGAGTTGTTTGGTGAGAGCCAGCTACCTGGTTCGTAGGCCATCTTTTTGCTGTGTCCTCAGAAGAGGGGCACAAGAGCTGTCTGTGGAACCTCTTTTTTAGGCTCTAATCCCACTCGTGAAGCTCCACCTTGATGACCTATGCACAACCCAAAGGCTCCACCTCCTAATACCCTCACATTAGGGGCTAGGATTTCAACATATACATTTTGGGACACAGAACCATAATGGGCAGGAAGCACCCTCATGCTACCTTTCATGAACTGGAAGGACGACACATAGGTGGAACCAAGTCATCAGAGCATAAAGTCATGAGCAGCAAATCATTCTTTTAAAGCCCTGAAATATAACCAAGAAGTTTCTAACATTTTCTCAGCAAGATCAGAACTTTTATTAAACAGGGATTTTCTTATGCCTATTTACCACTTCTTAAACTGAACTTTTATGACTCAGATCCTAAATGCCTGGCCTACCCTTGTATGGTACTGAAGCCCAAAACTTGTGTTTTGCTTAATAGGCTCACAGTTAGAAAAACACTTTGTCCCAAGAACTATATTTAAAGTATCATACTCAGGAAACTTATCTGCTCCAACACCTCATTTAGATGATGAGATTGTCATCTTTGATCTGAGGCATACTGGGATGCGATTTGGGAGAGTTGTGGGAGAGAGTGAGTGTATTTTGCACTCCAAAGAAGGGATACAATTACCTCTGTATCAATGGAGCAGACTCTGGGTCTAGGTTCTTGCATATTCACCCATCCCTCTCCTTCCCATTGCAACAGTTAAAAAGCCATTGGACTAGATTATTTCTAATCTCTTAATCTCTAAAGTTTACATTTTATTTTTTAGAGAGGCACACAGTTATTCACATACACAAAAAAAAACTTTGCAAAAGAACATGGCTCATGAAATACTGAGTTTGATTCCTAACTGTGACATCAACATTTTAAAAGTATTTAACACTCAAAACTCCAAAGTTGTTTAAACATTTAAAGATAACATTTATGAAGAGTGCTTAAATCCAAGAAAATCCAATAAATGAGTGTTATATTTTAAACACTATAATCACCATTATTAAATGACATTTTACACATTACTTATTCTCGAAGTAGAGTTGAACTATCTTAGTGTGGCAAAAACACAAGATATAACGAATATCAAGCTAAATTAATGTGAAAACCAAAATATATATGTGATTTTATTATAATAACTTATGTCATCAAAACATTTCTCTCCTTAAGTGACTCACCTTAACCATGAAGAATCTAATGCTTTACTTAAGTGAAAATACTTCTCTGTTTAGGAAAGTATTTTTATAATCTGCATGGCACCAAACCTAATTCTCCTTCTCCCTTGGGATTTCCTGGCCCTGTGGAAACAATTGCCCCCCGTGAACTCTGAACCCATTGCTCTTTTCTCCTCTCTCAATGCATGTATCACTTGCTATGAAGTGATAGAGTCACCAATGCAGATTTCTTCTCCCCTGGTGCCCATGAACCCTCTGGAACAAGGGTTTATTGTGATTCACCTTTATCTCACTCTGAGTACTTAGTACAGGGTGTTGCATATTCAGATGATCATCAATTTGTTCTACATGCTGCCATAACGACTCAAGCTTAGGGATTTTTTCCTTTGTTGATTCAATTCAAATTATAATTTTTAACAGGCAGAAGATGTAGTTTCTATCTTGAACTCTTTCTACGCCCCAGATCACATGATACCATAGCAGTGGAGAGTATTTTTAACCTCTCTGCAATTCCCTTGCATCACTGGTAAAATGGTATTATAATATCTTTTAGAAAATGAAAATTCTGAACCAAAAGATCCTTCCAGGTGTCATGCAAGTCTTAGATCTTTAATAAGTGAGGCCTCTCTGAACTTCACACAGAAGATACATCTCCTGAAGTAGAAAGTGATTTTTTTAATTCGCAAAGAATTATAAAGATTTGTGGAAAATACAAGTGATCTTTTACCAGAATTTCCAGATGGTTTGTTGTAGAAACATTTTTTAACCAAAAAAAAAAAAAAAAAAAAGGCTGTTTGAAATAATAAAGCAAAGTTATAGAATTGGGCATGAAAGAAAAACCCAACACCCTCTGAGTTTAATGTTTAATTTGAAAGTGAAAATAAGGGTTTAAAATAAAGATGGTGGTGAAAAGAAAGAAAAAAGGCAGATCCCTGTGTATAATAAAGGTATAACAAGGCCAAATCACAACTGAGAAGAGTACTTGAAAAATAAAAAAATCTCTCTAAATACGGATGACAGAAGTATCTTAGGGATGTATAAAATATGCTAGATCACATACTACTTTTCACTAGCTCTTTATTTTTTTGTGACGGTTTTGATTTGGACAGATGAGAGGGACTTATTTTTGGCTGGTAAAGACTTTTGCAATGTTACAATGAAGAGGACTATGAGTAAGAGGAACTTAGAGGAACTCACTATTTATCAGTGTATTAGTAGTAGTATTCTATCTCTACATTTCTCCTCTGCCATCAGCTGAAAAATAATCTGCTTTTTTGGGGGTGTTTTTTTTTAAATGATGTTTTTGAAAATAATTTTTTTTTATTCATTTTAGAGAGAGAGTAAGGAAGAAGGAAAGAGAGAGAAAAAAACCATCAATGTGAGAGAGGAACATGGATTGGCTCCTCCTGCACATCTTCTACTGGGGATCAAGCCCATAACCCAGGCATGTGCCCTGACCAGGAATCAAACTGGTGACCTATCAGTGGTTGGGAAGATACTATTTCAGTGGAACCACAACAGCAAGGGCTAGGAAAGTATTCTGTGCTTTTAAAGAGCTTGCATAAATATATATTAGGCCTGCCCAGATAGTCTTCCTATATTGAGGTCAGCTATGTGATATAACATAATCACAGAGTGACAATTCATCATTTTTACCAGTCACATCCAAAGGGCGGGGATTATTCAGGTCAAGGACATGGAGGATTATTCTTAGAATTCTCTCTACCTAACCAGGAAAAGAGTTCAACTTTAGCCCAGAATAAGCTTTCATTCAGTGCAAAAGGGAGTCCATCAGGTATTGTGTTATGCATTGACTACTACATTTAATAAGTAACATAATAATAGTAGAAAGTGACAGATTTTTCCTCAGATGCTTTCACATTTGCCCCTCATGGACAGCGTAGGCAACTCTAATTGTAGCAATTTTTCAAAGGTAGAAATGAGGCACAGAAATTTTTAAGTGAACTCTCCTTAAGTTCTACCAGTGGAAAACTGTATATTCAAAGAAAAGTCTAATTCTGAATACATTGTATTTTACTTTATCCAGAATAACTTCCTGTAGATTATTTATTGTTACCAACATCCTCAAGCACCATTGTGTTCTCTACTGGCCGAGTGGAGGGAGTGTGCTCTAATACCTTCCGGTGTGATTTGTAACATAAACATTTGTGTTACAAATAACGGGAACATCCAATCAGGATGCCATCCAAGATGACATGAGTCATGTTTCCCTGCATCTTGGAAGCAATGGTGATGTTGAATGTTAGTAAAGAGAATATAGAAAGAGGAGTTCGATTTGGGGTATCATCAGGTGATCTGTCTCTCTTCAGGAGGGCCTCCAGCTGTTTGGGTTATGGAAATCTGGCTCTCCCCTTAGCTAAATGTCTGGAAGCCTATTCTGACCTACTTAGGTTTCTAAGTAGGTTCCCCTGGTGTTATATGTCAGCAGTTGCATTGAAGAGAGGAAAACGCCACTCCTTATACTTCCTTAACCCCTCCACTGCCAAGTCTTTCATTTCCCAAGCATTCCCAGTCTCTTTTGTTTAAATTAGTTGACTATTATAATGCAGCTTCACCAGAGAACTTAATAAGCAATCATTATGTTTAGATCTATTGGAAATTGAAATAATTTAAGACAACATAACCCCTTCTTCAGGATATTTTTTTTTTAAAGAAATTTTACCTGTCATTTTTCAGCCAAGTTAAAGAAATATACTACTTTAGTAACTGGTTGGTCTTAATATACTGCTTGCAAAACTAGTATAAGGAATCTCAATAATAGTCCTTAGAAGAATTCTGCTTAAATAGGACACAGACTTAAATAGTTCATGAAATGTTGATTTTGGAGAGTTCATCTTTTCAGGAAGACAGAATACTCTATGACCCATGCATTTTATTTAGCCTCAGTGGCCTTGGAATTTCTCACAGAGGATATATTTTTCTCATATTTTGAGTGTAATTGCATAGCACCCTTTTTTAAAGAGTTCAAGTGCCAAAGCAAAGAGCTCTATGGGAATTACTGAACATCATAATATTTTCAAATGGAAAGCTAAGCATATCTAAGAACAAGAGAAGCAGAAAACAAAGACCATTTTAAAAAAAGAAATCAAAAGAAAATATGTCTACATATGTGATGGATTGAAAGATAAGTAGATAATAGATAGATGCATTGACAGATAGATAGATGATAGATGAACAGAGTTGCAAATTTTTTGCTATTTCAGCTTTCTGAAATTCCTAGGTCTAGCATGATAAAAAAATGTTAGGTATTTCTTTCAATTTTTATATTTGAATAGAAAAAGTAAAAATAGATACTAGAAATGATCTGATTTACCAGAGTATTTCTTCCAACTCTGATTCTGAGCATCCATGATTTGCTTATATAAGCACCACATTTGAGTCCAAGTTTCTAGATTTGCCTTCTCAAAACCCAAATATGCTGATAAAAAGTTTCCACCTATTTATAATGTATTGAATTTTAAAACAACAAGAGTTATGGTTGGTATCTTAGGATCAATAAGAATACAGATTTTTTTGTTACTCAAGGAACACTTAGAGGATTTCTGACATATTTTCCAAAGAGGAGTGAAATAGCTATTTAATGAACGACAGTAGGTTAAAAGTTATCATAGGAGCCTGACTTTATCCAATCCCATCTATATACATAGAACACTTCAGGCATATCATTTTGCATTGTCATTAACTCATTTTATTATTACCAAAAATATGTTTGCCAAGGTTTATTAAAAATAGAAATAGTAGCAAATTGTACTCTAAAGCTCTCAATTTTGACAATTCTAGTTTAGTTACTGGGTCAGCTAAAGTGCTGGTATATTAAACCAAATTTCCTTAAATTAGAAAAATAAAATGAAATACATTTATGGTAACAATATTATTTAAAAATAAAAAAATTTATTTTTATCGACGTTAGCATACATGAAAATATGTCACATTAATTCTGAAACTCTCTAAAGATTACTGTTGCCTTTGGTAAATGTACTTATAAAATATATTTTAGAGCTTATTACAGTAAAAAATATTTTCTCCAACTTTGATATTGAATCATTAATTAATTTTCTTGATAACTGTCAAATAATATAAAAACTCTGGTTTTATTGTTTTTTTTTTGTTTGTTTGTTTTTTATACGAGTCAATATGAAGCACCATGTAAAGGTGACCAGTGTTAGGAGTTTGGTATTCATTTGGCTTCTTATAAGCACAAACAGAAATGATCTCCCTGGAAAGGGTTGCTTTGAATTGAAATTGGATGAATCCTATTATTAAAAAATATGTATGTAATAATATATATGTTTCTGTCTTTTAAAACATGTTATGCATACCTTGTAACAAAAAATATATATTTTATCTTAAACTGTGAAAGATCTGTGCTACAGGGAATGTCTTCAATAATGAAAAGCCAGAGCAGATCAGTAGATAAACATCATTTCTGTTTATAAATGAACTGCTAGGTAGACATGTGAATTTATACATTATTTTATTTTCCTGGAAACCAATCATTCGCTTAGAAAATAAGGCAACCTAGGATCTCAGAGGATCCTGATACTACTAAGTGAAGCCAGGCTATGTTGGTAGAATTGGAGAAAAGTAAAAATCTCATTGGCACATTTTTTTTTTGTAAGCTCACACAAATTCTTCTGACGATCCAAACAACTCTCAAACCCTCTAAAGTCAAGGCCACTGTCCTCCATGCAGTTACTTGGTGACTGGCAGTAAGGCTCCTGTTGCTATATAATGTGAATCTGTGGCTTTCTTGAATGACATAAGAAAATGCAGATGTGCTGTGCAAAAGCAACTGTGTGTTATGGAATATGACAAACACGCTCCTTGACCAAACTACAGACAAGCTCCTCTGAGACTTTTATGACTAGGCTCTGCCTTTGTACCTTGTCCTCAAGAGCCCAACTGTAACCAGAATCCTGCTACGTCACTTCGGCAAGAATCCCCTACTTTTAATATCTAATCACTCTTTTTCTTTTTCTTTTGTTTTAAATATTGCAACAAGGTCAACATGTATTCAGTGCTGCCTGGTAGAACTTTTCTTCAATGATGGAAATGTTTTATAGCTGTGATTACTCTTGATGTTTGATCAAATTTCTCACTCCCCACTAATATAGACTGAATATCTGTGTCACCCTAGAATTCATATGTTGAAACTTAATCCCCAAGGCAATGGTATTAGGAGGAAACGCCTTTGGGAGATGATTAGGTCATGATGGCAGGGTCTTCATGTATTAGATAAGTGTCCTTATAAAAGAGACCCTCAAAAGCTCCCTCACCCCTCTAACCTTCATGTGAAGTTACAGAGAAAGGGCACCTTTCATGAAGCAGGACCTCACCAGACAGACTTTGAACATGCTGGGTCCATGATCTTGGAGTACTAAGCATCCAGAGCTCTGAGATACACACTTTTGTCAAACCCAATTGTCACAAAGGAATAAGTACAATCACATAGTTCCCCTTATGGAAGACTTCAGTAAGCTCTGTTGCTTATAAGAGAATCACAAATTCTATTATTTCATTTTGTGGTCTGGCTTCCACTTTCTTCTCCATATCAATTGGCAATCCTTACATCTCATGCTTCAATCATAGCGATGTCTCATTTCTGTACACATGATAGTATTTTACTACCCTCTCCTTTGCTATTGTTTATTTTTATCCAATTACCCTACCTCCCAGTCCATCTAAGTCCTATCATTTTCTGTCCCTCGTTTCAAACAAAGCCCTTCAGGGAAGACTCTCCCATCCTTTTTTTTTTTGGGGGGGGGAGTGGTCTGTGTGTTCATACAACATATTATCATATCACTATTAAAGTATTTACCAAACACTACTGAATTTTGTCTGCTTCACCCATTAAACTTCTTAAGGGCAGGAAGAACATTTCATGCATTTTTTTTCAAGGGTATTGGAGTATCTGACATCTCAAAGCTGCCTAATAAATTTTGTAGAAGAGAGAAAACATGAATGAATAAACAATTCTTTTCATCGACACAAAATTTTGCAAATCACAGAACACTTCTTGTATTGTGTTATGTCAATCCTTCACCATAGACCGTCCATCTATTTACAATTGCTTTGCATGGGATAGGGAAGGAATCTTCCTGGAAGGGTCCCATGACTAAAGAAAACTGCTGATAACTGGAAAATAGATAACATTTAACCAACTCTCTTGACACATTTGTGACTCTTTAACCAGTTGTGTGTCTCTCTGTTTCCTAATGACATGACCACAGCTACACAGCCATAATCGAAACCAGCAGCTAGAAGCATTTTCTCAAACTGCAGAAAATGAGGATTTCAATGCTACACACCAATTTCCCTCTGTAAGGTGTTTCACTCATTATATTCATTAACCTTATTTCCACTGTGTTAGTTTATATTGCTCTCTGCTTGAGGAGTTTAATGAGTATGTGAATTCCACTGGGGGTTCTGATTACAATATAAGGAAACAGATTACCATGAGTCTAAAAAAAGTGGTTTTGGGTGTCCCATATGAATTCTATAGTTTTTCTTCAATTATGGGTTTCTCAACCCAAATTATAATACTTGTAACAAATAAGTTGATATGTCAAGAATAAATTTATATATTCTATTTCAGCCCAGCTAGCAGTGGAAAAACATGAACTTTTGAGTGAAAGAACTAGTTCTACCTCCACTACTTACATTTTGCTTGACATTGGGGAAGTCTCTAACCACACTTAGCTTCTAACCATGCTAATTAAATACAGATTCTGTCAGAAGTAAGAGAAGAGTCGATGTAAATGCACCTTTTTATATTCAAGGATGTATATGAATTTCACAGTATAACATTGTATATGCACATTGTCATCGGCTCTTGCTAAGTCCTATCCAGGTATTGACCTGCTGCCTCCGAATGCAGATAAGGAATATAATTAAGCAGATCTGACGTCTAGTTCCGCCTTTTTAGTCAGGAGCACTAATGGGTGACATTGGGCAGTTTGCAATAACCTCAGCAAATCTGGCTTCTGCCTTTAGCATTAATAGATTCTGAGAACTATCCCTGTTTTGGAGTTACCGGATATGACTACCTCCCTACCTGTCAAGATCACTCTTTCTCCTTTGGCTGTTTTTTTTTTTCCTCTTCCTTCCATGACTCAAATGCTAACATAATTTTTACCTCTCCTGGAATCTATTCTTTGTCATTTACAGTAGTCCCCTCGTTTTCCTCAAGAGATACGCTCCAAGATCCCAAATGCCAAACCTTACATACAAGATTTTCCTTATACACGCCTTGTGGTGAAATGTAATTTAAAAATTAGGCAATTTCACAGACAGAAGATACATTCTTACTGTAAATCTTAGAAACATCAGCACACAACACCCCCCCCCCCCCGCAACCAAGTTAAGAAGTCAAGAACTTTCACCTTTTCACTTAAAGGAAGCAGTTTATGGTTTTTCTAGCATATCCGAATTGCCAGCATATTCTTTTATTTTGGGGCCATTATTGGGTAAAAGGGGTACTTGAACTCAAGCACTGCAAGACCTCAAAAGTATATCTGATAATCAAGAGGACTACTAAGTGACTAATGGGTAGGGAACATATACAGGAGGAGCCCCTGTACGAAGGGTGACGCACCCTCCGGGGTGAGATGGAGAGGGCGGGGCCAGATCTCATCACGCTCCTGAGAACAACGTGTGCTTTAAAGCCTACGGATTGTTTGTTTCTGGAATTTCCCCTGAATAAGTAGTTTTGGACCGTGGTTGATTGTCGGTAACTAAAACTGCAGAAAGTAAAACAGCAATGAAAAGGAATACTGTATTCTAAAGAATCTGTTGACAGCCCTAGAATATGTCAGTAAATAGAAAAATAATTTTTTTTTTAAGTTGCAAATAAAGGGCTGATCCATATCTTAACCTGAAATTAAGAATTTAGCAATCTAATATGAGGATCAGCCATGAAGTGGTGGACATTCCCAAAAGTATGTCATTGGTCAAAAACCCTCCGTTGGCATTCAAGAGCCAAAACGTGCATTTGCCGAGGCAGCCTCACAATGGCAAATACACATGCAGACTTCAGCTTTCTTCCCCTGCATGTAAGGACCTTTGAAGTCACCACTCCATCTAACAACAAGTAAAAAGCTGAACAAACTGGAAAGTCAACAATTCTCAGACCTGTCAGAGAAGTGAGGTCACAGGGCAGACACGGGAAGACAGGCAGTCACAGCATCACCAGCACCCGAGCAGAAGCCCGCCGGCGAAGCCTCCCCGGAACCCGAGCCCAGGCAGGAAACCCTGCGCTGTAATTGCCAGTTCCTGAGGCTCCGGTGCGCAGGTCTGAGGTCACTCCAGGGGCTCGGCCAGGTCCTGGCAATGAATTCCCAAGAACATTCCTCCACGCTTTCCAGCAGGGGTGAGGAAAAAGTAAACATTTAAAAATTCTCCAAGTATTCTGCTCTTCTAAACAAAGACTGCCCTTGGGGGAAAAAACAAAACTATTTTATCAGAGTCGAATCTGCTGATGTTGCCTCAGACCTAACATACCTGGTGGAAGGTAAATATATACCCAACTTCCCACCACTGAAATCAACCTGCTCCAGTTAAGGAGGAGAAACAAAACAAAACAAAAAACAACCAAACAAACAAAAAAAAAGAAAGTTCTGGGAGCAAGGTAACCAAAAGACTGAGACCTAATTACTGGACTAGAACACACTTCTCCTCCTACACCTCACCACCACATTGCTAATGGCCTGTGTCCAGGAATTTATTTAACCCATTTGATCGTATCTACCTATCAAGAACATTTGAAGGCATATTAAAAGGCAACAACAACAACGTTTGAAGTGACTGAACAAATGGTAGAGTCAGATATGGCTGGACTGTTGAAATGAATAGAGCAAAAATTTTTAAAAATTATGATTGTAAGATGTGGATGTTTCTAATGGAAGCAAAAAATAATATGCAAGAACACATGGATATTATAAGCAGAGTAGAAATTCTAAGAAAGAATCAAAAAGAAATGCTAGAGATAAAAAAACACTGTAACAGCCCTGGACGGTTTGGCTCAGCAGTTAGAGCGCCGGCCTGCGGTCCAGAGAGACCAGGGTTGGGTTCCCGCTAAGGGCGCTTACCTCTGTGAAGTTTGTCCCCAGCCCTGGTTGGGTCATACGTGTGTCAGCCACTGGATGTGTCCCTTTCACGTCAATGTTTCTCCCTCTCTCTTCCTATCTCTTCCTCCCACTCTATCCAAACAAAAAATGGAAAAATGTCCTTGGGTGAGGATAAAAAAAACAAACAAAAAACACTGTAACAGAAATGAAGAATGCCTTCTATGGGCCGTTAAGAGACTGGATATGGCTGAGGACAGACTTTCTAAATTTGAGGACATGAAGAAAGGAACTTCTAAAACACAAAACAAAGAGAGAAAAAAAGCCCAAAAACAAAAACAGAAAAGAATATCCAAGAACTGTGTGCCAACTTCATAAAGTGTAACATATGCATGAAGGGTATTCAAGGAGGAAAAGAGAGAAGGAAACACAAGAGATATTTGAAACCACGATGACCACTTCTCCAAATTAAATTCAGACACCAAGCCACAGATGAAGGAAGCTCAGAGAACACGAATCGAGATAAATGCCCCAAACAACACAAACAAAAACTATACCTAGGCATGTCATTTTCGAACTATGGAAAATCAAAGATAAAGGAGAAAACAATTCTGATATAAGACAGAGGGAAAAAACAGCTTATCTACAGAGGGACAAAAACAAGAATTACATTTGAATTCTCCTCAGAAACCATGCAGGCAGGAAAACACTGGAGTGAAATATTTATAATATTGAGAGAAAAACAAAAACCAAAAACCTAGACTTCTGCACCTTATGAAATTACCCTCCAAAAGTAAAGGAAAAATAAATCCTTTCTCAGACCAACAAAACTGGGAGATTTTGTTGCAAGTAGATGTGTCTTGTAGAAATGCTGCTCAGAGAGAGTGACAATGATATGTGTTAGACACTTTCATCTACATAAAAAGTAAGTGAATCTGGAAAGAAAAAAGTGAAAGTAAGAAAGTAAAATGATGTTTTTTATCTTTTTATTCTTAATTCATCTAATAGGTAACAATTTGTTCAAAATAATAGCAACCTTTTTTTTTTTTTTTTTTTGCTTGTTTGTTTTTTAATCTTCACAGTAAGACATGTTTAATTGATTTTATAGAGAGAGGCAGGAAGAGGAAGAGAGAGTGAAAGAAACATCAATGTGAGAGTGAAATGCTGACCGATTGCCTCCCACACATGCTCCAACTAGAGATCAAACCTGAAAGTTGGGTATGTGCTCTGACTGGGAATCAAACCATGACCTTTCCATGTATAGGACAATGCTACAACCAACTAAGCCACACCGGCTAGAACAAAATATAATGTCAATTTTTTTTTTTTTTATCACATATGCATATATGTTCATATGTGTAAGTGAAAATAATGACAGAAATGGTACAAGGGATAGAAAAAAGGAAATAACCAAAGGGTCATGAGTTTGATTTCTGGTTCAGGGACAAATACATGGGTTGTATGTTGGATCCCCTACCCTGGCCCCAGTAGGAGTCAAGTGAGAGTCAACCAATGAAGATGTGTCTCTCTCTCATCAATATTCCTCTCTCTCCCCCTCCCTACCTCCCTTCCACTTCATCTAAAAATCAATTGACACATGAGATTCCAAAATGGCAGCAAGAGATAAGTAACAGACCATCTCCCAGGACCAAACTGGAATTACAACTAAAGTAAAGACAAATCATCAGGGAAAAGCAACAGAAAAGCAGCTTGGAGGGGCATATGACCAGGGACACTGAATCGATCCTGGTAGGATTGTGGAGGCACAAGAGGGGGACTGGGAGCCCACAGACATCAGTGGTCTTAGCTGTGAGCAGCACCCTCAAGGTTAAGCTGCCAAGCAGCTCCACAATGCAGAGAGCCAGACAGAGCACTAAAATAGCCACAGCCACTCACTTTGGGCTCTGGCAGACAAAGGGTGGACTAGACTAAAACTGTGTGGGAACACTTAGAATTTGGAGGGTGCTCAGAGCTTTTGCTGAGTTTTGGCCACAGAGGAAGGTGGTCATCTTACTCCTTCCCAGGGCTCTGGGGAGAGGAAGCAGCCCCTCCCTCAGAGATTCAACCCCACCTGGTGGGCCATTGAAATGCAAATTGAGACTCATTAAACCAGCATGTGCCCCACCCTCAGGAAATCCCTAACTCTGAACACCTGAGAGAGTTTTTTTATTCAACTGAGAACCCAAGGCTCTTCAAGTAACCATGACTAATAGCCTCCAGCAAAAAGCTAGAGGCTAACTGAACCATTCCTGGGCTTACAACTCTACCCAGGAAAGTAAGACTTGACAGTGGTGTTTAATGTGGGTCCTCCCATGCTTATCTAAGCCCAGTAGAGGAAGCCACAAACAACAGAAAACCAACACCACAGGGAAAATTTGGCAGGCTCCAAAGCCCACTGTGATAGCCAAAATGGTGACACAAAGAAACAAATCCCAAGTGAAAGAACAAAAGACCTCTACCAAAAATGAGATAAATGAAATGCAGTTAAACAAGTTAACAGACTTAGAATTCAGAGCCATGACCTTGAGAAAGCTCAACAGCATGAGTTAAGACATCAACACCATGAGTAAAGACATACAAACATTGAAAATCAACCAACTGAAAATTAAAAACCACCAAGAAGAAATGAACAATGACATAGCAGAAATAAAGAACACATTGGAAGGACTAACCAGCAGAGTAGAGGAAGCTGAGGACTGAATCAGTGAATTAGAAGATAGGGTAGGAAAAAAAAAATCAAACAATTAGACAAACAAGAGTAAAAAACAATTTAAAAACAGGAAGACAGCTTAAGAGAACTGTGGGACAACTGGAAACATAATAATATTTGCATCATAGGAGTCCCCAAAGTAGAAGAAAATGAGCAAGTGTTAGAGAATATATTCAAAGAAATAGTGACAGAAAACTTCCCTAATTTGGTGAAGGAAGAAGGCATTCAAGTTCAAGAAGCACAGAGAGCCCCAAGTAAGAAGAACCCAAACAGGCCCACACCAAGACACATAGTAATTAAAATGCCAAAAATTAAAGACAAAGAGAGAATCCTAAAAACAGCAGGAGATAAGCAACAGGTTACCTACAAAGGAAACCCCATAAGGCTCTCAGCTGACTTCTCAACAGAAACCCTACATGCCAGAAAGGAATGGCATGAAGTAATCAAGGTCATGAAAAACAAGGATCTGAATCCAAGACTACTCTATCCAGCAGGGTTATCACTCAAAATAGAAGGTCAAATAAAGAGCTTCCCAGACAAAAAAAGGCTAAGGGAATACATTAGCACCAAACCAGCACTGCAAGAAATGTTAAAAGGACTACTGTAATTAGTAGCAAAAATAGGAAAAAAAATATAACCACACTAAACAAAAATGGCAATAAATAAGTACATATCAATAATCATCTTAAATGTAAATGGATTTAATGCACTGATAAAAAGACACAAAGTAGCAGATTGGATAAGAAAGCATGACTCACATATATATTGTTTACAAGAGACCCACCTTACAACAAAAACTCACATAGGTTGAAAGTGAAGGGATGAAAAAAATCTTCCAATCAAATGGAAAGACAAAAATAGCTGGGGTATCAACACTTATATCTGATAAAATAGATTTCAAAATGAAGGCCATAACTAGAGACAAAGAAGGCCACTACATAATATTAAAAGGATCCATCAAACAGGAAGATACAACCTTGATAAACATATATGCACCCAATATAGGAGCACCAAAATATATTAAAAATCTTCTGAAGGAGTTCAAAGGAGAAATTGACAGTGATACAATCATAGTAGGAGACTTCAATACCCTGCTGAAATCACTGGATAGATCCTCTAGGACAAAAAATTAGCAAGGAAACAGAGACTCTAAATGAAGCACTAGAACAAATGGATTTAGTATATATCTACAGATAATTACACACTAAAACTAGAGAATTCACATTCTTCTCAAGTGCACATGGGACATTCTCAAAGATAGACCACATGATAGGACACAAACTAAGTCTTTATAAGTTCAAGAATATTGAAATCATATCAAGCATCTTCTCAGATCACAATGGCATGAAATTAGAAATCAATTGCAACAAGAACATGCAAAGACATTTTAACACTTGGGGGCTAAATAGCATATTATTAAACAATGAATGGGTTACCATGGAGATCAAGGAAGAAATTAAAAACTTTCTGCAAACCAATGAAAATGAACACACAACAACAAAATCTATGGGATGCAGCAAAAGCCGTTCTGAGAGGGAAGTTCATAGCACTACAGGCCTACCTCAAGAAACAAGAAAAATTTCTAATAGAGTATCTAACCTCACAACTTAAAGAACTACAAAGCAAACAAAAAGAAAACACCACATCAAGTAGAAGGAAGGAAATAGTAAAGATCAGAGAAGAAATAAATGACATTGAGACCAAAAAGCAATTCAAAGGATCAATGAAACGGAGGTGGTTCTTTGAAAAGATAAATAAGATTGATGGACCCTTAACTAGACTCATCAAGAAACAAAGAGAGAGAACCGAAATACACAAAATCAGAAATGAAAGAGAAGTAACAACTGACATCACAGAAATACAAAGAATCGTGAACAAATACAATAAATAATTTTACAGCAATGAATTTTATAATCTAAGTGAAATGGACACATTTTTATAAACACATAGTGTTCCAAAACTGGACCAGGAAGAGATAGAAATCTTGAACAGACCAAAAACTAAGGAAATTGAAGATGTAATCAAGACTCTCTCAGCAAACAAAAGCCCAGGCTCAGAAGGCTTGACGGGAGAGTTTTACTAAACTTTCAAAGAAGAACTAACACTCATTCTCCTCAAACTATTTCAAAAAGTTCAAGAAGAAGGAAAACTTCCAAACTCATTTTATGAGGCCAGCATAATTCTAATTTCAACCAGAAAAAGACACTACAAAGAAAGTAAACTACAGGCCAATATCCCTGATGGACATGGATGCCAAAATCCTGAACAAAATACTAGCAAATCAGATCCAGCAATACATCAAAACAATTATTAACCATGACCAAGTGGATTCATCCCAGGGATGCAAGGCTGGTACAATATTTGCAAATAATAAATGTGATACACCACATAAATAAAATGAAGAATAAAAACGCTGAAATAGACTCTGAAAAAGCATTTGACAAAATCCATCACCTATTCTAATAAAAATGCTCAGCAATGTGGGAATAGAGGGATCATATCTTGACATAATAAAGGCCATATATGAAGGAACTATACAGCCAACATCATACTCAATGGGCAAAAACTAAAAGCTTTTCCCTTAAGAACAGGAACAAGACAGGGATGCCCATTTTTGCCACTCTTATTAAACATAGTACTGGAAGTCTTAGCCACAGCAATCAGACGTGAAGAAAAAATAAAAGGGATTCAAATTGAAAACGAGGAAGTGAAACTGTCATTATTTCCAGATGATATAATATTATACATAGAAAACCCTAAAGAGTCCATCAAAAACCTACTAGACTTAATAAAAGAATTTGGCAAAGTAGCAGGATATAAAGTTAATGTCAAGAAATTGACGGCATTCTTATACACCGATGATGAACTCACAGAAAGAAACTAAGAAAGCAATCCCATTTACAATTGCAGCAAAAAAAATTAAGACACCTAGGAATAAACTTAACTGAAGAAGTAAAGGACCTACTTGCAGAAAACTATAGGACACTGAAAAAAGAAATAGAGAAATATATATAAAAAAAGTGGAAGCACATACCTTGTTCATGGATTAGAGGAATTACCATTGTTAAAACATCCATATTACACAAAACAATCTATAGATTCATTGCAATTTCCATCAAAATACCAACAACATATTTCACAGAACTAGAATAAATACTTCAAAATTTCATATGGAACCAAAAAAGACCCTGAATAGCCACAGCAATCTTGAAAAAGAAGGACAAAGTAGGTGGGATCATAATACTGGATATCGGGTTATACTACAA
Source organism: Molossus molossus (assembly GCF_014108415.1). NCBI lineage: Eukaryota > Metazoa > Chordata > Mammalia > Chiroptera > Molossidae > Molossus > Molossus molossus. Next base: position 23,397,422 of record NW_023425344.1, read on the forward strand.
AGCTACTGTAATGAAAAAAGCCCGGGACTGGCACAAGAACAGGCATATAGACCAGTGGAACAGAACAGAGAACCCCAAAATGTACTCAAGACATTATGCTCAACTAATATTTGACAAAGGAGACAAGAGCACACAATGGAGTAAAGACAGCCTCTTTAATAAATGGTGTTGGGAAAATTGGACAGCTATATGCAAAAAAATGAAACTAGACCATCAACTTAAACCATACACAAGAATAAACTCAAAATGGATAAATGACTTTAATGTGACCTGTGAATCCATAAAAATCCTAGAAGAAAATGTAGGCAACAAAATTTCAGACATAATATGCAGCAGAATTTTTACTGATACATCACTTAAGACAATAGAAACAAAGAAGAAAATGAACACATGGGACTACATCACACTCAAAAGCTTCTGCACAGCAAAAGAAACAACCACCAAAATGGAAAGGCAACCCACTGTATGGGAGTACATCATTGCCAATGATATATTAGATACGGGGTCATTTCCAAAATATATAAAGTACTCATACAATTCAACAAAAGGAAGACAGAGAACCCAATTAAGAAATGGCAGAGGAGTTAAATAGACACCTCTCCGAACAGGACATACAAATGGCCAAGAAACATATGAAGAAATGCTCAACATCATTAATCATCAGAGAGATGCAAATTAAAACAACAATGAGGTATCACCTCACACCTGTCAGAATGGCCACCATCAACAAATCATCAAACAACAAGTGTTGGTGAGGGTGTGGAGAAAAGGGGACTCTAGTACACTGCTGGTGGGAATGCAGACTGGTGCAGCCAATATGGAAAACACTATGGTGTTACCTCAAAAAATTAAAAGTTGATTTACCACTTGACCCAGTGATCCCACTTCTAGGAATATACCCTAAGAAGCCTGAAACACCAATCAGAAAGAATATATGTACCACATGTTCATAGCAGCACTATTTATAATAGCTAAGATCTGGAAATAGCCCAAGTGTCCATCAGTAAATGAATGGATAAAAAAGCTGTGGTATAGCCCTGGCCGGTTTGGCTCAGTGGTTAGAGTGTTGGCCTGTGGTCCAGAGACACCCGGGTTTGGTTCCCACTAAGGGCACGTATCTTGGTTGCAGTTTGTTCCCGGCCCTGGTTGGGTCCTTTGGGTGGCAGCCACTCAATGTGTACCTTTCACGTCGATGTTTTTCTCTCTCTCTCTCTTCCTCTCTCTCCCTCCCACTTTATCTGAACAAAAAATGAAAATAAATAAATAAAAGTTCTCCTTACAAGGAAAAAACTTAAAAAAAAAAAAAAAAAAAGCTGTGGTACATATACATAATAGAGTACTATGCAGCTGTAAGAAAGAAAGATCTCTTATCCTTTGAAACGACATGGAGGAACTTGGAAAGTATTATCCTAAATGAAACAAGCCAAGCAGAAAAAGACAAATACCACATGATCTCACTTATTTGTGTAATATAATGAACATAACAGCCTGAGGAATAGGCTAGACCCAGAGACGTGGAATAGGGGGTAGTGGATGAGGGAGGGAAGAGATAAACCACAGAACTTATATGCATGCATACATGACCAATGGACACAGACAACAAAGCAGGGGACAGGTTGGGGGGGCGGTTGGGGAGGAGGGTGTCAATGGGGAAAAAAAGGAGAAACATCTGTAACAATAATAAATGAATAAAAATAAATTTAAAAAATAAATAAAAATCAATGGACAAATATCCTCCATGGAGGATTAACAAAACAAACAAAAAAAAAGTGCTATGAATAAAAAAAATAATAAATATAATAAATGTTAATCTAAATACATCAATAATCACTTAATATTATTGGCCTGTGTATACATTTAAAAGACTGAGATTGTCAAGAGAGGATCTAAAACCAAATCCTAACTATATACCATCTACAAGTAATCAATTTCACTCATATGTGGAATCTAAAGAACAAAATGAACAAACAAGCAAAATAGAGACAGACTCATAGAGAGCAGGCTGACAGCTGTCGGGGGAAGAAGTTGGGGGGCAGGGTAGAGGGAGTGGATGGATTGAGCATAAAGAAAAAAAAAGAAAACTCATGGACATAGACGTGGGCGGAGGCATGGGCGGAGTTGGAGAAGGGATGGGGGGTAAATGGTGAAGGGCAGAGACTTGAGTTGGGGTGGTGAACACACAATACAGTGTATAGATGATAGGTTGTAGAATTGTGCACCTGAAACCTGTATACTTTTGTTAACAAGTGTCAACCCAATAAATTCAATAAAAAGGAAAAAAAAAATAGTAAAGGTCTGGAAAGACCTTTCTAGGGAGATGACAGTCTTCCTAGGAGAACAGCCCTACAATCAAAAGCATCAAAAGCTCACGTCCTGAAGCAGGAGCACGATTGGGACATTTTGAGAAAAAACTGAGGCCAGTGTGACTTTATGGGAGGATTAGGATTAATGGTGAAAAATAAATTCAGAAAGATAGGTAGGAGCGATTAAGTATTTGCATGAGTAACAACTTTTTTTCTTACAGAAGAACTACAATCTGAGAAATACAAGTGCTATGAAGATGTGTACCGAGTTCAACCACATATACTCAAGTACCCAAAACCAATCTCTATAAAAGTAGTTATAGAATATAGAAAGATCCATTGCAAATATGTTTAATAACAGAGTAATTCGGAAAGTCTATTTATGTCTTCCCAAATTTGGAAAGAAGGGGAATTATACTTGGCGCACCTCTGACAATTCCCGAAGGAAACAAGCTCTTCTCCCACTGATGATGGCCATTTCCGGAGAGCCAGCGGTGCACTGCTTGATGGCAGTCTTGAGTAATATTGAAAATGTAATTTTTTTATGTATTTGATATGTGTTTTATTAAGTTTTTTTAAATATAAGTGATTATCACATTATTTTTTATTGAATTTATTGGGGTGACATTGGTTCACAAAACCATATAAGTTTCAAGTGTACGACTCCACAAAACATCATCTGCACACTGCGTCATGCACCCATCACCCTAAGCAAAGTGTCTTTCTGTCCCCATTTAGCCCCCTTTGCCCACCTCCGCCTACCTCCCACCCTGCTTTACCTCTGGTTATCACCAGAGAAAATGTCCCTGCCTAAGAGGATTTCTTGCCCGGAGTGAGGAAATCTCATTAGCATGCGTGAAACAGGCATAGGTCAGGGGTACAGGTTGGAGGACGTCAGAAGGAAACATTGCTCATGTCAGGGAATTGAAAGCAGAGGCCCTTAGCGCTAAGAGAACCTCTGAAAAATCCCATAATAGTTATTTTCCTTGTGATAAAGAAAGCCCCATCATGCCAGATTAAGTTCCTCCCTGCGAGTACGCAACTCCCAGAATGAGAGTAAAATACAGTTCTATTTCTTTACGTATTTATTTAGGATCCCCCAGAACCTTTAAATTCATTCATAAGGGTGCTCTCCATGTCACTTGATGGAAATTTTGGAAAGCTTCCCAAACTCTCAGACAATAAAGAATACTATTCCCTCTTTAAGGTGCAATCAAGGTCTCCTTTCTGAAATGAGATTCTCTTATTGGAGATGGTAATCAATTATCTAATTACAAGAAGTCTCCCACCACACACAGCTTCCGCCCTGTGCCCTGAAATTGGTAGCTCTTGGAGTTTGAGGAGGGAGGGCATGCAATCTTCCCGCCCTCTCTCTCTGGTTGTATCCTGTCTTCCGTAGCTGGAGGATGGATGCTGAGTGGATGGCACGGCTGTCAGCTCGCTGTGTCAGAGGCTGGGTAAAACAGCCTCCTTCTCCCAGGTGGCTCAGAATCCCTTATCTTCTGGCCCCGCTCCCTCTTGTCAAGAGCAGATGCTTCACTATGGTAGGTGCACCTTCAGTTTCTTGATGCTGGGTTATCTCCACTTTCTCATTGACTCTTTCGGACAGGACACCAGATGGTCACAGGCCAGCTTCCTCTCTGGCAGGATTACCTCACATTTCTTGGTCCACTCAGATCTTTCTTGACTCACCAAATTCTCGGAAAACATGCCCATCTCAATCAGCTTACATTTTGCCTTCATATGTTCCCAGTGGCTGTCAGCCCCCAAATCAGGGTGATCTCCAAATTCGGGAAAAACAAATCAGGTTCTCAAAACTAATTTAAAAAGTGTCTCAGAGAAGAGAGTTTTAAACTTTGGGAAGCTTGAGAAAAAACAAACATTGCTACCTGCTGAATCAGCATCATAAGGGTACAGCATGTAAAATTTTTAATGTACAAACTTTATTATTATAGTACAAACTTACTTTATGAAGCATTTTCCTTCCTTCCTTCCTTCCTTCCTTCCTTCCTTCCTTCCTTCCTTCCTTCCTTCCTTCCTTCCTTCCTTCCTTCCTTTGTTCTTTCTTTCTATCCTTTAAAAAATTTTCAGTCATCCTTTCATTTGCAATAGTTTTAGGACATGTAACACCAATTGTTAAAATCTATTTTACTGAAAGAGGGACGAGTTCTGCTATGAATTTTCCCTGACATTATATATGTTTCCCTCATATGTTGTTTGCTTTAACAAGAGTGAATAGATGCAATCAAATATAAAAATGGTATCTTGTTTATAAAGAAAATGTCATGAATCGTGGAGAATATCTGTAGCCTTCATTAAATTGCCCAAGTCTCTTGATATTTACACCTTCTTATTTTATTTACAAAAGTAAAAGTATCAGAGAGCTTTTCATATATTATGCATTTAAAACACTAACAACAAAAACTAACTCATCAAATGAGCTGGACAAAGTGGAATATGAGCAGAAAGTTTTTAATCGCATTCTCGGAAGTTGCTAGTCTTCCTAAAAGATTATGTGCTTTTTAAATAAGAGACAGTTCATCCTGGCTCATCCTTCTGTCTTCAGGCCCTGGCACTCAGTCGTCTTTAAAAGAAATTTTCTGAATAAATACACTCGGGTATTAGGAAATGATTGTTCTCAGAAATTATATATTGGCCTAGTTATCAATAATAGGTTCTGAGCAAGAGAATTAAATAATGAAAGTGGTGAACTAGCAAAGTGCCCCAGTGTTTGAATGCAAAACAAGCTCAAAGATGCAAAGGAAAAATTAGAAAAGTATTTATCCAGATGAGACTCACAGTGACAGGAACCTAGACTGAGGTGACAGCTATGCATATAAATAAGTATCCAAGAGATACTGTAAAGGAAGAATGAGTTTTCCTGCATGACTAAGTAAATATAGGAAACAAAGGAAAATTATACTGCGAAGTCCTACTTCTAAGGACTTTGGTGAAGAAGAGAGTAATAGTATTATTGCCATAAATGTGAGAGTTAAGAAGCATATTGATTTAGGAACTTTTAAAAATCAAATACTGGTGTTGAAAATTTGAGACAGAATTCAGGCATTTAAGTGTAAATTTCTTTTTCCAAATTTGGAAATATCAAAGTATAAGATAAATGAAAATTAAAAAATCAACATTGGTACTTTTTAATGAAAAAGTGAGAGCTGCAATGTGAGCTTAGATTAATTGGGGGGGGGGTGATTATATATAGCACTTTCTCAAATGCAGAGTAATACACATTGAGCTCTGAGTTTTTACCAGATTTCAAGACAGGATATGTTACCACTTACTGAGCACGTAGTGTGTGCTAACTAAAAGAGGAACTGGGGTTTAGAGAGGAAAAGGAAGTTGCCTAGGATCATACATACAGTAGTAAATGCTATCAAATCGAACATTCAGGACCCAGCCTCACTCTGTCTCACAATCTCCTTTTCCCCGCCAAGGATAGGAAAGGTAACACATATGGAATTGACTGACAAAAGAAAGGTAAATTCAGTTCTTAATGGAGACACGTATTTTAAGGACGTGTTACTAAATGTATAGGTTGACTTGGGAAGAAAATGTTGAGAAGGATAAAAATAAAACGTGTTAAAATGACCAGGCTGCCCAATCTGTCCTTGAATAAACCATGCTTAGAAAACCACGGCACTCTGCTTTCTGGCCATCGTTAAATAACTCTTAAGTTACCCATGTCTTTTCCAATGATTAAAATTCTTAGGTTTTATAAACAGTCTTCCCCTGCAGTGCTTCTAGCAAATGTGTCTCGAAAGATTTCCATAGCCCTGTGCGCTCGAGGTCTCATGTAACTGACAAGGTAATGACAGGGGCAGTTTTACGCTGTTAAAAGACTGCTGTATTTGATCTTTCCCGTGCTGATTTCAGCAAAAGGGGGGGCCAGTGTTCATCATGTCAAAAAGAATGTACAACACAAAATATGATGCCAATTTCTAAGACTTTTCCATTCAAATCTTCTTCTTCCAAATGACAGAAATATGTCAAAATTGTAGTCAGGAGAAATGAAGAAAATGTTGGTTGATCTCAAGCTAAGAAAGTAGTTACTGTTAACAAGCTTCACAGTTTCACAAATCCCCATTTATGTATAACAGAACATGATTTTATATTAGCCACACACAAAAATATGATAGGGAAAGGGGTAATAACCACTGCAATAAAAATAATCTTTGCTTATATGAGGCAGGTTTTATTCTTTGATTTTCAATTTGATTCATTGCTCAGCCTAATGAAAATGCTATAGTAAATAAAATGCATTTCCTTTGCACAGTCATTTGTAATTTTGTTTATATTAGCTGTGAATAACTTCAGGTTTTCATAAATGAAGTTATTTTGTTGCCCAATAACAGACTGCTAGCTATATTGCAAGCGACAGAAGGGAAGAGGTTAATTTAGAACAGCATTAAGAAAAATGTTCAGCAGGGGAAAATGCAAGGTTTAGTCAAAACAGAGAATCGGGGACAAATGGCAAGGAGCAAAATACGCTAATTGAAAACCAGGCAGGACACTTTTCCATTTCTTTCTTTTTTAGTGCACTGATTTAAAAAATAGTTAATTAGTACACATAGCAGATCTCCTCCACACTAAGAGTTTAACCTTGTAATTTTGTCATTTTTTTTAGGGAAGCAGGGTGTTTAATGAAAGCATCATTAAATTATAAATGCATAATAATGTTTATTGTTGAAAGACCAGAAACTACTCAAAACATCTTTTGTAAATTTTGTATATTTCCAGTATTTATTTACCACTTCATGTTTGCCAAGTGCTTTATTCTTGTTCAAAAATCTACTTTCCAAAATCACGTAAAAATATTTTTTCTTTGAAGGCTATTAGAATACAGAGTGTTGACACTTATTGCATTATTTTTTAACAGTTCATATCCTTTGCATTATTTAAACATAATCACACTCAATTATATAGAAAAGTACTGCAAGCCTGCAGCAGCCACTAGAAAGCCCTGATTCAACACTTATTTATCTATTGCCTACCATATAAGGCATAACTGTACCTGCTGGGTCAATAAGGACTTTTATCATCCATTGGACGAACCAGATTTCCCAACATGTGTATTATAGTAAAACAGGTCAGTTGAAATTTAGATGCTTAGACCTACACTGATGCAGAATTTCTGGAGGCATCCCCTCTGGCATTCGCTACCACTCAAACTATCCCCAGCGCTTAATGCTCCAGGAAGAAATAAATGCATGTAGGTGACCCGCGAAATAAAATGCAGCATCAGTCAAGGGTGCATTCTAGTCAGGCACCTTGTGAAGGGTGTGCATCGAGAATTCACCTGTTGAGGGCTCAGAATCAGTCCGTAAGGCAGCTGTTATAATTGCTTCCCATTTTCAGATGAGAAAACTGAAATTTACTCTAAACAATTTGCCTAATATTATATAACTAAAGGAGCTGGAGCTGGTATTCATACTCATACAGCCTGAATCCATACTCTTGACTCTTACCGAATGAAATATACTCCCTCTTCATCACACTAGGGGCTTGAAATGCCTCATCTAGTGATTATTTAGACAAATGTGAATTTAGTTTAGTTACTTCTCTCTCTTCCCTTTTTTTAAATTAGCATGAGGGAGAGAGGGAGGAAGAGAAAGAGAGAAACATTGATGTGAGAGAGACATGTTAGGTCGACTGGCTGCCACCCACACAACCCCAACCGGGGCCAGGAACAAACTACAACCGAGGTACGTGCCCTTAGCAGGAACCGAACCTTGGTCTCTCTGGACCACAGGCCAACGCTCTAACTGCTGAGCCAAACCAGCCAGGGCAGTTTAGTTCTTTCTCTACCACCTTAATTACAATAAAGGGGACAGACAGTGCCAGCATCATTCCATTATGTGGAAAGAAACATTCCCCACCCACTCTGTCCACAGGGATGTGTCTCACACACCTTGGTTCAGGAGGGCACCTGAGCCAGCGAAACTAACTAACTAAATAAAACAATCCAAGCAGAACTGTTTCAGTTTTGATCAGCTTCTGTATAGTCAGAAGGGCAGCTGTTCCTGTGATGGCCAGATTCCCTGGGGATGTTTTGGCTGTGACTGCTTATATAATGATGATCGCAGATTTCAGACTCTGGAAAAGAGGAAGCATATTCTGACCAGGGCCGGAGAAGGAGAGAGGGTCATGCCCTCAGAGTATTGGGAAATTACACAATTTTAGAGTTGGAGGAGCTTCTAAAGTTCACTATTCCTTCACATCAAAGTGACCCAGTTCAAGGTTATTATACATCTCATCACAGCTGAGAGAGTTGAGAAAGCTTTGTTTAGTAAGCTGGTCGCAATATTCTAATTATGCTAACTGTGATATCTGGTTGTCCTTTGGGGGGTAAGTGTTTTCTGTTGCAAGGGTTGGGAGACAGTTTAAATGTATTGTGTAGAAAGGTAGAGGTCCACGAAGACAGCCGTGACTCGGGTATGTTTTCTCACTCGGTGTCGGGTTTGCTTGGTCTGCTTCAAGGCTGAACCTTCCTTACCTTCTGAATGAGCCCAGTCCAGGTACCGAGCCCACCCTGGGAAGTTTGCGGCACTATTCCGAGTTCCACTACCCCCCGCTGTACTGCCGTGCGTCACAGAGACGAGCCGACCAAGTTGTGATTTTCACTCTTACCATTTGCCCTTGCAAATTTTACTCCCTTGCTAAATGTTCACTTCCTGCCATCCCCCCTCCCCCCTTCCAAATGGGGTTTGTGTCTGGGTTTCCTTATTCTCATAGATTTTTCCACGTTAGGTGTCAGTCCTGCCTGAAGCCCCAGGGCATTTAACTAGGACAGCCACCAGATGACTCCTCCTAGAAGATGAATTTTGGTTCTTTGATTTCCAAGTCGTATCAGGGATAATGATTTAACTTAGATGGGCCTATTACACCACTTCTCTCTCACTTCATTGCAAAACGAACAATATCCACTTTGCCACAGTGGAACATTCGGGAAGGGCCAGGAGATCAAGCTGGGCAGCAGTTCCCTGACCGGTGTGATGTCCAGGCAGCGTTGAGGCCCTCCACCGCCAGATTGTTCTCCTGGGACACTCCTACATCCTTTTCCCTCCTGGGCACCCACCACTTAGTTTTCAATAGGCGTTTCAGGGGCTCATCTTCAAAACTGACAGAAGGCAATTTCTTATTATTCTTCCTTACAATGAACAGCTTGTTTTTAAAATTCCCCTGGACATCAAACGAGGACTCAACCTCAAGAAAAATCCAAGAAAACGTGTTATGTCCAGTGCTGGCCAGTGCGGCTCAGTTGGTTGAGCGTCATCTCATGCACCAGAAAGCAGCTGGATAGGTTTCTGGTCAGGGCACATGCCCGGGTTGTTGGTTCAGTCCCCAGTTGGGCTGTGCAGGAGGCAGCTGATCAGTGTTTCTCTCTCTCTCTCCCCCTCTCCCTCCTCTCTCTTCAAAAATCAATAAAAAACATATTAAAAACAAAACCTGTTATGTCCAGGTGTAGTACGCCCCCAAATCATGACAGCAAGAACTCTTTTATTTTGAAATGTATTTCCAATATTTCAGAATAATGTTTTAATCTTAGAGAAAATCCTTAATCTTATCAGCTGAGAGGTTTTGATAGATGGCTTTTAAACCCTGGTATTATCCAAAAAATAATCTATTTAGGAATAAAAGTAGCATTAGGGAAGTGGTTGAAGAGGCTTTCCCTGAGCTTTCTATATCACATCGGTCTCCATACACTTAAAGAAATGAGCTGTCTTTAAATAGTCTAATGGCTTTTAGAGGCACTCTGATGAAACAACACTTCCTTCCAGCTATTGGATGCACTAAGTGTATTTCTGCATCATTTTTTTTTCATGTTAGGTGTGCCTTTTTCCCAAATTGTTTTTCTATTTGCATATACATCTTTATAGCTATAGGTATAGCATGTATTTTGCACAATGAAACAAAAAGTATTTTAAATCTAGGAAGTTTAAATGTAAGAAGTGTAGTTCCCAGAAATCCTGAAGTATGTTTTCCCAAACCTGTGTTCTAACTCAGGGCCTCTGTTTGTGTTCAATGGTCTTTTCTCTTATTACTGGAATTTATGTTTATATGGATTGATCTGAGATGTTAATTCATACACTTGTCATTAATGGTTAATATTTAATGAATACTTTATTAGTGGCTTATATTGTTATAAGTACTTACACTTATTAATTTATTTAATACACCCAAGAACTCATTAGAGTAGTTTCTATTATTATCCTAATTGGGTAGAGGAAAAAAAGGAAAGAGAATTTAGATCCAGTGCACATGGTGGTACTGGTATGTGAGGACACTACATTCCAGATGTCACACACATGGGGGCCAGGTATCAAACCTGGCTCTCAAGTCAGACCTTATTGTGTTAGCCTCTGCTCTATGCTGTCCTAGCTGAAGATCAGAAAATTTGTAACTTAGTCAAGGCCAGCTAAATAATATTTGATATAAGTGAAATTTCAATCTGTCTTCTAACTCCAAGTTCAGAACAGTGTCTATTTTACCTCAATGGATCTTTCCATAATACACTGTGTACCATAATGGCTTTAGAGACTACTCACTCCCTGATGTAGCCATAAAACTGAACATTTTTTAATACTTTTGTCAAGAAGGATCTCAAGACACCTTTTCTAGCACTTTAAATATCTAGTGTGTGTTAGGCATTGTACCAAGCACCACTAGGGTTAGAGAAAGGAGAGAGAGAGAGAGAGAGAGAGAGAGAGAGAGAGAGAGAGAGAGAGAGAGAGAGATTTCACCTGCTTTCACAAGTAAGTAAGGTGTCCAGGGGAACACATGTTTGAAGTAAGCCCATGTTGCCCCGTGACTGTTAGACCTTACAGGTCATACCAGTGTCTTTGCTGGTCTCTTCTCTTCTTCCCTTCTCTTCTCCCTCCTGTTGTACGATTTATCCGCTGGATGATCCATGGCTCTAAAACTTTTAGTTTTTCTATAGCACAGACCTTTTGTCTCCTCTGTACTCCAAGCATATGTCTCTATTCTCACATCTAATATAGCTCAATCTATCTTCATAAACATACTCTTTCCCACCCAAATTTGCTCCATTTGCAGTCTTCTTCATTCATATAATAGAAACTTCATTTTCTCCTATTTCTCAGTTAAAAATAAAACAAAAACCCGGGATTCATCCATGAATTTTCTCACAATCCACATCCAATTGGTCAGGAAATTCTCTTCATTCAACTTTAATAATAAATCCAGAATCTGAAAACTTCACACCTTGTGCACTTCAGATCTGGGTCCTGGTCCCAGCTGCCCTTGTTTACAGTCTGGATGACTACACACGTCTCTCTAATTAACGGTCGCTTCCACACCTGCCCCCCACCTACACTGCACTCTCCACACAAAAGCTACAGTGATTTCTTTTTGTTGTAAGTCAGACACGTTCCACTGCTCTGCTCAGATTTTTTCATAGGCTCCTCCATTTACCCAAGAGCAGAAGCTAACTTCCCTAGAAGGACCTACAAGATTCAGTAGGATCTGGGCAACATTACACTTCTCACCTGCTACCATTTCCCTCCCCATTCATTCCAGTCATACTGGCCTTCCAGCTACGCGGAGCACATGTCAGGAAAGTTCTCCCCTGGTGAAGGTCTGCTAGCTATTCCTGCTGCCTACAATGGTCTCCCCATAGAACAGCACGGCGTATCCCTCACTGCCACGCCCCTATCACAGCCGTTTCTGAGCCAAGCCTCCCCAACCACCTTGTATTCCATTGGGATCACTCTTTTCCTTTCCCCAAGCACCCTTCATGCATGTGTACTTTTTATTTTTTCTTACATCCCTATTGCACTCTGACATGTTCCATGTTTATTACTCTTCTAAGCATGTACACTGTTGTCAGTGGTATGCACAGTGACCATGGGGACACCCAGGAAAGACACATAAAGAAGCCCGTTTTCAGCTTGAAGTTTGGGAATCGGTGAGGATGCTTTCCAAGAAAAGAGGAAATGAGAGGTTTGTTCTTGAAAAATTCAGTGGTGTTAGGCCAAAAAAAAAAAGGCAACATAGGAAGCAGAACAGAATAAATATTAGACAGAATGTCTGGGATTCTGCTGTGGAAGGAAGACTACGTGAAGTTTTCCTGTTGCTTGGCCATAAAACGACAATTTGTAAAGAGCCATGTATGTCATCCACATGGCAGATAATATGAAAACACCAAGAAGTCCTGGCAGACCTGGCTCAGTGATTAGGTCAGCCCATTCACTCAAGTGTCACGGGTTCAATTCCTTATCGCGGCATATACCCAGGTGGCGGGCTTGATCCCAGTCAGGGCATGTGTGTAAGGCAACCTATCGATGTGTCTGTCTCACACAGATGTTTCTCTCTCTATCTCCCCCTCTCCTCCTCTCTCTAGAATCAATGAAATGTATATCCTTGGGTGAAGATGAACAAACAAACAAAAAACGAGAAACAGGAAGCAAGGTTGTTGTAAGTGGAGATGCCCAGAGCAGGCCCTGAGACTGGTATCCATGTGGAAAAGGTGCAGACAGTGGGAAAGGAGGGGAAGGTGAGCACAGAGGACGGGGCATCTGGTCAGGGTGGGAGTTTGGCCCAATCTCTTGAGGGAATCCTACTTTCGAGTAAAAGATACAAGAGCTAGAGGAATATATCTCTTGGCATGTTTTTAAAAAGCTTTATTTGACAAAAGATGCATTTCTAAATAAACTGGAACTGTGTAGACCTTCCCATCTTAGGCCATCCTGTAGGCAGGGGGACAATGCCTGTGTGTGAGGACAACTGTGTCTTCTTATGGCTACATCTTCTTAAGCGCTACCCTGGGCAAAGTGTCTGCATCTGGCTAATGTGCAATGAACAAAAAGATGATGAATGAGCTTAAATAACAAGTCAACAAAAAGTCAAGGAGGTTTTTGGAACGAAGATTTGCCTTTAATGCTTAAGAATGAGAGAGACCTAATTTGGCAGTAGAAAAACTAAAGCATTTAACAATTTATGAATGATTCTGTATTAGTATAATGTAGTACATCTGTCTTTCCAATTCACGGTATTACTGTGATGACCAATGATAGAAAGGATGTTAAGAAACAAGACTCGATGTTCATAGAGGGGTCTGTGATTTCTGCATCAGACAGACTTTACCACATAGAATTTCCTACTGCAGACCCTTTAACACAGTGTCTTTATATATTTACACAGTATATTTGTATGTATATGGGGATACTAGTTTTCTTCCCTTATTAGCAAAATAATGACCCCCTAAAGATTTCTGTGCCTTAGTTCCTATAATCTATGTTATTGCATATAGCAAGCAGGAATTAAAGTTACAGATAGAATACAAATTGTTAATCATCTGACCTTGGATTGGGGAAATTATACTAAATGTTCTGAGTGATTTAAATGTAATCATAGAGCCCTATACATTTGTAAGAGGAATGCGGAGTGTGTACCAGGGGAATGTGATGTGAGCAAAACTCAACTGGCCACTGCTGGCATTTGGAGGTGGCAGAAGTATAAACTAGATAAGCAAGGGAATGTTTTCTCTCCTACAGCCTCCAGGAAAAACACAAAACTCAGCCCTGTGAACACATAATTTTAGCCCACTGAGACCCACTCGGATACCCACATCCTTCAGATCTTTCAGATAATAAATCTGTGTTACTGCAAGCCACCAGTTATGTGTGGTTTCAGCAGCAACAGAAAACTAATACCGTATTGATAACAATTATACTCCCCATAGGTTTTGCTTTGATGAATATGACCTTAGATTTTTAGAAAATGAGTTTTTGACAACATGTTACTATGTAAAAAGATAGGAAATGTTTTTATAACCATGCCCAGACTAAAGAAACAAAGGAGAGATGCATGACATCAGCAGAGGCAAAAGGAAGGTTGAATGAATGGGCCACTGTGTGGAATTTGCCAAGTTTTCAAATATAATTAAGGTTATTGTTTCTGTTGTTATTCTAGTGATGAAGAAGAAATAATTTTCTGGTGAAGGGACATTATCTTTTTTATTGGGTAGAAAGCACCTATTTCCCTTTTTCAGTGATTAAGATACTGGAGAGAGAGAGAGAGAGAGAGAGAGAGAGAGAGAGAGAGCGAGCAGCAATTGTGAGGGGCACACAAACATACATTTATTCTGAATTATTGTAATAGATGCAAAAGCCCAGTACTGGTGAAAAAAGAGAATTCATTGCACATTGTGACAGAGTGAAACAGTCAATGTTCAAAGACCACATTAATTTTTTGGCTGTTCACAGCCAATAAAATATCCAACTGTGATGAATTTTGATGTTATTAACATAATGCTCAAATAAAATTAACACTTCTAAGCACAATAATTTTGTCATAAATGGGGAAGCAGAAAAAAGTGAGGGGAGAGAGGGGAGGGAGAGAGAGACTGGAAGAGATGATGGGGTCTCGCACCATCTGTCAGTGTGCTAATAGTTGCTTCTATAGCAGCAGCAGGTTTAAGTCAAGAAAACCCAGCATTTAGATGATTCACCAGTGCATCAGCTGTTGTCGTTTTTATTTTACTTTGGCTCATTATCTTTATTAGGTAAAGCATTGAATATTATGTTGCTTATTCAAAGCAAGTAATGAATGATGAAAAATAAATCTGCACATGATATTTTAGAGACCAACAAATTATAAAGAGAAAAGATGTTAAAATAGCAATGTACTTCTATATTGGTATATTTGGAATTAAGATTTTGAAAATAAGAGATTATGAATATTAGAGATTTGACACATAAAATTAGAATTGTTATACTGTTGACTGTCCCTTTTTCAATGTAGCTAATATAAATTATCCTTAAAGTGATCAAACTCAAACTTTTTCTAATATGTCATCAGCTTACCTAGTCTCTATATGATCTCTTCTTTCAAAATATGACCTTCACACTATAGCTGGGATGGATCAATAAATGCTTTGTGCTGGGCCTGTGTATGTGCCTATCTGAAGCTTCCATCTACAAGATAATTATGATTTCAGATTCAGACATTGACAGCCTACATAAAAAGCAATGCCTGTGTTAAATTATGTTAACGTGAAAGATGAGAGGGTGTTCAGCAAGGGGGTGTTTAATAATATTAGTAGTAGGTATTGAATCTTGTTAAAAACTGAGACAAAGAAGGATCCTTAGACAATGAAACCTACTCTGAGACTGAATGTGAAGGGAAGAATGGAGTGGTCAAGGTAATCCATTGGATGAATGACAGTGGGTTTTATTTATTTACTTATTTATTTTTAATTAATTAATTTATTTTTGTTACAGATGTTTCTCCTTTTCCCCCCACTGATTCCCCCCTTTCCCTCCCTCCCTGCCCTGTCCCCAGCTTTGTTGTCCATGTCCATTGTTCATGCACACATGCGTATAAGTTCTGTGGTTTATCCTCCCCACCCCCTCCTTCTTCTGGGGATTTTCAGTCTGTATCCCACTTCTACGTCTCTGGTACTACCCCGTTCCTCAGACTGTTATGTTCATTATATTCCACAAATAAGTGAGATCATGTGATATTTGTCTTTCTCTGCTTGGCTTGTTTCACTTAGGATAATACTTTCCAGGTCCCTCCATGTCGTCTCAAAGGATAAGTGAGCTTTCTTTCTTACAGCTGCATACTACTCCATTGTGTATATGTACCACAGTTTTTTTATCCATTTGTCTACTGATGGACATTTGGGCTGTTTCCAGATCTTAGCTATTGTAAATAGTGCTGCTACAAACATGGGGGTACATATATTATTTTTGATTGGTGTTTCGGGCTTCTTGTGACAGTAGGTTTTAAAGTTAGCAGTGAAACCAAATAAACTAAGAGAAAATATACACTCTTTATCAAACTTTAACTTCCTTACATATAAAACCGCCCATAGTGTTTTTTTTTAGAGCAACGAATCATGGTGTTTATATGAATTTGGAAAGGCATTCTCAATTAGCTAATTTCATTCTTATATTGGAGAGGTGGCGGTCCCACTTCCATACTGCGATCTTCAACATTTGGTCAATACAAGCTATTCCTGCACTTTCTCTTCCACTGGTCCACGAACCTAAGTGGGTGCCGGTGTCTCTGATGAGAATGGTTGCTCTGACCTGTATGCTTCTTGCCGCAGTGCATGTGATCAGACACTTACAGTGTTCTCGCTGAGTGAGTGAATGAATGAAAGATAGGTTGAAAGAATGAACGTCCAGCATTGTTCTGTTTGGATATTACTGCATTCCCTTACCAACAAGAGAGCAGAACCAGGTAAGACTATACTTTAGAAGGTCGGGTTATAGGCTAAATCCCAACAATTTAGCAAGTTCCAGGGACATATAGGAATGTACACTGTAAAGTTTCAGCACGAGCCACCCTGGATGTGTCCCAGTGGTATGCAGGTTATTTTGAGCTAAAAGCAACCAAAATTCTAAGGCTCAAGAGAAACTTCTGGTCCCCACTTAACTATCTAGAAAAAACTGAATTAGGAGTCTGGGCCATAATTAGAATAAAAACCAGAAATGAATTTTAACCCACCTGTATGGAAGAACAAACTAATAACTACTGAACACAAGCTCTCCCTGCAATTACCCTCTGAAGTCCTCAAGGCACCTTACTTCATCACAAGCTCAGAATGTCACAGATGCAATTTTCCCTTTCCTCTGACTTGGTCATGCAGGTAGGGGTCCCATACGTATGTATGTACTAGTTTGGTCATTTTCTCTTGTCAATCTGTCTCATGTCTATTTTATTATTAGGCCAGCCAAAAGAAACTTGAGGGTAGAGGAATGTTTCTTCCTCCACCACAACATCATTTAGACTTGGTATACTTATAATATAATTGAATTATATAAGAAATGTAGCCTCTACGGCCATTGGCCATAATCCTGAGAAAGTGAGCAAATCATGCATCACCAGAAGGTGCACACCTTTATGGAAGGTGGCCAAAAGATGTGTGTACATTTCAATTTCTGTTCCTGTAGTCTCGATATGAAATAATTTATACTGGAGAACCAGGCATCTTTCCAAACTTTTCAGAAATAATAAATTACATTTTCAAAAGGGGAACTTTATAGCTTTATATTCTACACCGTTAAGCAGACATAGCAAATCAGTAGGTGGTGGCATTCTGGAATTGGATGCCCAAGATAGCTAAGAGAGGGAGCTAATAAGTTTTCATGCACTTTCAGGCCAATTTTAAAGAAAAACACTAAAAAAAACACAACAAGATGAAGTTGTTAATAAATGGAATAGTCACTTAGCTGCTTGAACTAATGAGCTACACATGTTTGCCAACATTTTTTCCCAGTACCATCCTTTACAGACACAATAGGGACACATTCATCTAACATATTCTGACAACATTTTATTGTTGACTGTTTGAATCCTAAGGCAGTGAGAAATAAGGCCAAGGAAATGTCACTTTTGTTGTTATTTGAAAACAACACTGTCTATGATGCCATTTCCATGTAGTTATTTGTGTGTGTATTTATATACGTACATACATATACATATATATACATAGGCATGCAGATACATACATACATACACACATAGGTATTTACATATATATAACACACACATATTATATGTACACACACACACACAGGAAAGATGGACAGCAGATAGTCTTGTGGGTAACGACTGTACACATTCCCTTGGAGAATGGTAACAACTAGTCTCTCAGGGAGTACAATATACAAGGTTGAAGGATGCAATTGCTCATTTACTGTTGTATTCTAATGCAGTTTTGCAAATCATTTTAATTTAAATTTTGGTGGCATCATCATGGTATTTCTTTTAAAAACTATACACTTTGTATCCTGTAAGCAACTGGTATGCTTGTCTCCTATGAACAACTAATGTGCTATCCTGAGGCCAAAGTGTGAATCCCCAATTTGTAAAAATACAGCTAAGCACGTTCTCCAAAATATGGAAAAATAACATCTCGGCCAAAGGGAAGAGTTACAACAATGTTATTATAACAACTACAGTCTTATAATTTATGCACTTTGAGTTTCTCAGGCTACAGCATCTCTTGGATTCCAACAATATGAGCAAAATTCCAGATATCCAATGGGACTTTTCATATGTAACTCTGAAGGAGGTCCTCCAATCTGCCACATAGTATCCTTCGTTCTTTTCCTTGACTTGGGGTTTCCCCAAATCTTACTTCGGAGTGGGCCAAAGTAACATGGTTTTGTTTCACCAGTATTTTTGGTGTGAGGTGGGCTGCATCCATATTATAACTATATTATAAACACACTTGATACATTTTCTCATTTCTTCTTTGCAACAAATCTGCCAGGTAGCTATTATTTCTATTGTAAATATAAAGAAAATTGAGGCTTTGAAACATTAAGTAGCTGTT
This sequence comes from Molossus molossus, assembly GCF_014108415.1. Lineage (NCBI taxonomy): Eukaryota > Metazoa > Chordata > Mammalia > Chiroptera > Molossidae > Molossus > Molossus molossus. Next base: position 23,416,046 of record NW_023425344.1, read on the forward strand.
AAAATTTTCCCAAATCAACTCAGACATGTGGGCCCTGGGTCTCCTCATCCCCTTTGCAGCTTTGGAGGGCTTTTTTTGAGAGATGCCTCTCTCTGAGACCTGGAATATGCCAGAGACAGCAATGCCATCTATGAATGTTACCAGTCCTGTTTTTTTCCTTTAGGGAACTGTCAAACCCCTCCTCCCATTGTGCCCCTCTTACCTACATCGGATTGACCAGATACTCAAGGAGCTTCAAGACTCACATCAATGGACTCCTGGTTTCAGCAGCATGGCCTGGAAAATATTCATGTTATTTCTTTCACAACATCCTTGAAACTGGACCACAGAATGGTGGTGATACATTGGTTTTGGGTTTCTTTTACTCATTTTAGACATAGGATAAGAGCAGACCTGTGAGCTATAGGTCCATCAGTCACCATGGACTTAAGGCGCTTGCCCCTTGACATCTATGTCCTGACCTGGGTGCTACCTCAGGTCTACAGAGTTTACAATGCAAAGGGTCCGGACAGCATCTTTCATCCTGTGGGACTCCACCACCAACACCCAGGACAGCACCTTACCACCCTCGCAGGCTCTGTGTCATATGTCAGGCAGTACTCTGGAAAGAGTCATGCCCATCACTTCTTATGGCTTTTGAGACCTTTGGTTTTGCCATGGTTAGTTTATCTCAGCAGTTAGAGCATCGGCCCCCTTTGGATCAAAGAGTCTTAGGTTCGATTCCGGTCAAGGCTATGTACCTCGGCTGCAGTTTGGTTCCAGGCTCTGTTTGGGGTCGTGTGGAAGGCAACCAGTTGATGTGTCTCTCTCACATTGATCTTTCTCTCTCTCTCCCCCCCTCCCTCCCTCCCACTCTATCTGAATATAAATAAAAAAATATCCTCTGGTGAGGATTTAAAACAAACAAACAAACAAACAACAAAAAAAGGCCTTTGCTCTTTCATGCCAATGGACATTTATGACTGATATTCTCTCTTGTCTCTGCTCCATGTAGATGGTGCGAAGTCTACCAGATTTGTCTTAAGAATTGCCAGATGACGGAAGGCTATTCCTTGAATGAATACGAGTGTTGTGGGGAAGGTGGGATTACGGTCAAGATTGAAAGATATCACATTCTAGAATGCAGTGTTTTGGGCCTCAAGTCTTCAAGAGATGGCATGATTAAAAGATGTGTTGTTCTAAGTTTGTGATAAGAAACTCTGAATGGTTAATTTAACATTACCAGAAAACAAATTAAAGTTTTTCATCATGTGCCAGGTAAAATCTGCATCTATGTATTTACCAGTGAAGCACAGGAACAACTTTTAGGAAAGTCACTGCAAATAGCCACTGGGGTGTAACACGTAATGCCCCATCCTGTGAGTAGTAATATAACCAGAAAAAATAAACTGTGCAGGTAGGAACTTCTATTTTGTTTCAGTACAAGCTAGCTCCAAAGAATGGTGGAACTGATCATAAAGAACAGGAATAGCTGGCCCTGGGTTCAAGAACCAGAAACAGGAAGAGTTGGTGCTGGAGCAGGTTCACCAATTGAACTAAAACAAATATCTCTCCTCTAACCATTTTTCTAAACCTTCATTGACAGATCACTATACCTCATGTGGACCCATGAATGTTTAATACTTTTTTTTTTTTGGTACGTGCTCCTAGCGGGAACCAAACCCAGGACTCTCTGGTCCACAGGCCAACGCTCCAACCGCTGAGCCAAACCGGCTAGGGCTGTTTAATAATTTTTTATTTAAATTGTAGACCAGGGTCCCACAGATAATATGTTCCTAAGGTCTTGTACACCTTGCTGGTGGTCTTCCCCCAGGATATGACCCTCTATAGCCTCCTACATTTCGAGGCTCCTCCTTTGATGCTACTTCTAATGCAGCTTCTATTTTGAATGCCAATCAAGGCAAAAAATTAATTAATATTATAATGTGTCATATCAGTCAAAACACAGTCCAACTTTTTTTTAGGACTTTGTCACAAGTTTGGCATTTGAGTCAGAATAAAAAAAAAAAAAAGCAGCACATATTATTTTGTAGTTGCTTCAAAAGTATCATTGGAACATGAAGCCTCAAGATACAAAGTCATACATTACTCCACCTGAGTTCTGAATCAGTGAAGAAATAAGTAAGAGAAGACAGGGATAAATATATCATTTCTATTACTGGTTACCACTGGGTTAAAGGTTTCTAATTCTTACCTTAGAGTCAGCAAGAATTATTGATCCAGTCTCAGCCAGAGCTGAACATTGGTTGATCCCATGACATGACAGAATGCCTGGTAAAATGATGACACAGAGAGCGTGCTTCCCAGGGGGCACCTCTCCAGAGCAGGGGGATTGCACGGCTGTCACACATGCCCGGCATCCTAACGGAACTCACTATTCAGAAATTTTACATATTTTCCTTTGAGAAAGGCCAGTGAGGGTCGCAGGGGCCCTCCGGGTGGCTTCAGAATTTCCATCCAGGGAATATTAAAATATTTTAATAAAAGCACTAGTAACTAAACGAGGGTGTACATAAAGGTGTGAAAAGTACACACGCCTGTCTTGAAGCACAGCAAATGGCTGGAGTAACCAACACTGGTTCCACTTGGTGTCGTACGTTCTCCCTGGGAAAGCATAGCCCGGCCAGCCACACCCCTGGAGCTGTGAACTGAGATTGTATGTGCTGAAGACTTCCTACAACTAGCGTGAGGAGAATATTTCGCCAATAATAGAAGCGATTAGTCAGGAAGATAAGACGAAAAAGAAAAGGGAAGTAGTATTTACTTCAATTCCCATTTTTTAAATGAAGGTACTGCCTCATATGTGCAATAAAATAGATCAATGAACCAGATAAATCCCTCAATGGCCCTCCAAAAGGGAAAAAAAAAACCAAAAAAAGGAAGAAAGAAAGGGTGAAAGGGAGAGAGGAAAAAAAAGAGAGAGAGAGAGATTAAGTGAAAATACTAGCTGCGATTTCAATTTGAAAAGCCCCTTCCCCAGCCACTGATGTAGCTAGCATAAATCCTGCGTGCATTCCATAGAGCCAAGGAATAGCCAGCTAATCCATGAACTATGGAAGGCATCACAACAGAAAACTTAGAAACGTATTGGGGGTTGGTACCATACAATTCATTTTCCCAAACAACCCTAAACTATAGAAATAAATTTGGCTGCTGTGATCAAATCTGCAAAGAGGCAAGAAAGGAGTAAGTCAAAGTGAAGCCTTTCTCTGCACCCTCATGCACCCTCTTTCGATAGCAGGCTAGTGAAAAGAATCATAAACACTGCAATTGTGGCTCAACAAAAAATAATTACGTAGAAAATACATTAAATGGTTTTGTTCCCCTGAAAATTATTTTCCTCTCAGGCAAGCTGTTTTTTTGAGCCTGGATGGAGAGTTTTAGTGATTGTCTTTGAAAGCTTTACCTGCTAATAGTACCATTTGAATAAATCACTGTACATCTGGGTAAGATCTGTTTCTTTTCTAATAATCCTAAATCTCGTATTCAAGTGGTTACATTACAGGATAATACGTTTAGAAGAATATACAACACAATGCTGTCATCAAATGTCAATGCAACATTATTAAGCATAAATCTTTGATAACGAGGTTGTCTTTCATTTTTTACCAGTTAAATTACATAGAATCAAAAACAGAAGAACTTATCGTAGGCAGGAGGAGAAATAACAGCTGAGAATTCCTACATGGGAAAATTGAAAATATATCATCCATTAAAGAAATTTTCTATCTATATAATCATAATATGACTTCAATGATGAAGCATTTATTTAGCTAAAATCTCTAACAGAGGGTGTATGTAGACAGATTATGACAATAACTCTTGTTTTTTGAAGACGTCATCCCCAGGAAAGAAGATTAGTGCAGTTCCACTGTTATTTAGGTTGTTTATATTCCTCATACCTAGTCACTTAATTGATATTTTAAAATACCTTGAACTGTATTTATTAAGCAATTATATCTACAATGAAATAAAATTTAGGACAGATTAACAAAAGTTTGCAGCAAAAGTTTGCATACAAAACTCCTTACTGCAATATTTTAACTTTTCAATCACTTGCATCTAAGTGAGGTTTCTTTCAGAGAACAATCATAGATTAAGGTAGACTGTTGTGGTTTTCTTAGACACAGAGGATCTAGATAGCAAATATAATAATTGGTATTCCTGCAGACAAAAGAGAATTAGAAAATTATTTGAAGACACAGTTAATCTTTTGATTTTCTTATAGTACTTATGGAGAGAAATATTACTAGTTAAACAAGGTGTAGGTGAAATCAATTATTAGACACTTGGAAAATTATATTGTACCATAGAAAGCTTTGAGTACATTGAAAAGTATATCTGTATCTCCAAAAGATAATTGTGGGGAGTCTTGTTATTTCATTATTCTTATGTTTAGACCACAAATCCTATATATTTTTTTATGAATAGAGTTCATTTTAAAAAGAGAAGTTCAGCCAGTCCCCATTTTGTAATTCTAGTTTACTTACAACAGACTGTCCTGGCGAGATGCTTACATATAGCCCTTGGGCTCAGTTCTTACTTTCCAATCCATTCCATCGAATCTCCACTCCTACTTTGGAGCAGCAGTGGTATCTTCAAAGGATTTGGGAAGAGAAGGGGGCATGTAACATTGTAGGAGAGGAAAATGTTTTCCTTGACCCTTTTAGGGTCCCTGGCTGGGTCTGAAAAGTGAACTGATAAAAACAGATTAACAAAGGAAAAGCATACACATTTATTTAATATGAGTTTCATATAACATGGGAGCCTCCATAAGGAAATGAAGATGCAAAGAAACAATTAGAATAGTACATTTCTATGCTAGGTTTGATGAAGAGTGGTCAGTCATGAAGGAATACGGTAGGTTAAGGAGCACAGGTAATTATAGTAGACTGGGGGAAACTTAGCGAGGCCTCTTTGTTCGGATTCTTCTTGGCCATCTCTTTGTCTTTACAGATCAGGATGTTCCTCTCCTCTGGGTTTATGGAAGGCACCTCTCACAGGAAGTCCATCTGACCTGTTTCAGGAAAGAAGGGTGAGGGAGGAAAGGACATCAGCCCCAAATTCCTGCTTCTGCTGTTTTCTCAAACTCCTTCAGCTTAAGGTAGTCAATAAGCCAAGGTGCCATATTTCCGAATCACATTCCTGAACCCCATCAACATCCCACCTCACCTCTTCTTTCACCATTTCTTGTCCTTATGGGAAAAAAAAAAAAAAAAAAAAAGGTTGGTTGTCAAACGAATGAGTCATCTGGGTCTTCTCCAGGTTTACCAGTGAAAACAGAATGTGCTGATCACAGGGAGCTGACTGCTTACCTCCCATTGCTGTCCCTCCGAGGAACACCCACCTCGGCATCCCCTGCCTCCTGCCCCTGCCTTAGCCAGCACTGGGCCACGCCTTTTTCTAAGCATATTTTATGACCTTTTTTGTTTCTTTTTAACCCAGTTGAGCTATTAAGAACATTTTAAGTAAAATGTCGAGGATATATATATATATATATATATATAGTCATTTCTATACACACAACCTACTTTCTCTTTTGTAAAAAAAAAATTGCACTGGCTGGGTTAAAAATGTAAAAAACTTTATTTGCAATTACTGCAGTAAGAAGAGAGTCTATAGCAATAGGGGAGCAGGTGTGAACTCAACTCCTTTGAAACAAAAGGTAGGAGAGTTTGTAAGTGCGGGGGAATTAGCACTTACAGTACTGGGAGACATTGTGGGGTGGGATAAGGTCAGTGTGGGTGGGCCTTTTGTTTGCTGATCTGTGCTTAGGGAAGTTAGACTCCTGTCTCCCACAGAGACCTGGAGGTTGGCAGTACTCTTTGGACAATTACATTTCAAAGGGGTGGCTCCCAGGTCTTTGAAAAAAAACATTCTTGGGTTGGAAGACTGGCAATAGTCTTGCAAAAGATACACATCTCAAAGGAGGAGACAAGGGATTTATAATTGTAACTTTTCTAAAGTAAATACTCTAAGGAAAGGGATATGGGGGGGGGGGACCTATTCAATGTTTAGTTGAAGGAGTAAGATCTGAAGTTACTGCAGCCTTCTTGAACCATCAATCTAAGGAAAGTTGAGAATAGGAGAGGAAAACTGGATTCCAGAACTGTTTTTTGAATATTTATCTGGCAATATCTGAAAGCAGTCTCTTCTGTAATTTTCATTAATGTGAAGTAATACATTCCCCTTTGCTTTTGGATTTGGATTTCCTGTCACTTGAAATCAAGATGCAAAACCTAAGTAATGCCCACTATTCACAAATACAATCTCATGTGAGATGTTGCGATATTGCATTATGTCTCCATTAAATGGCAACCCTGTTGCTTTTGAGAATTAAAAAAATAAAAACCTTGAAAACACTCATCTGGTTTCTTGACTCCCTATTATACCTGAAATCAACAATGATATATAACAATGAGAGCAGTATACATTAGATCAAAATATATAGAGAAGCATTTCTTTTATTTTTTTTATAGACTGAAATAACTTAAAAATAAATACATATCCTAAATGCAATAGAGATATTGTTTTTCATGTTTAGGAAAAGCTGAGTCAATTGTCCTCTCTGGATTCAAGATCATGCTCAGAAGCTTACCAATGGATAAGAAATGAGCCCATTAAAATGCATTACCAAACTATAAGACAAGCTACCACTAAAAAATAAACCACTGGCTACATATAAATCAAGTAGGAATTTTAACTTTAAAGGTGTCCTCTACTTTCATAAATGAAACCACTACAAGCATGTATTAACCCTGTCCAAAGTCAGTGTCTCGGGATTGTTAGGGGTGAGCGTTGTTCCTAAGTTACAAATGTAAAGTAATGCAGAATTCGACACACTTTCAGTACACAGCATGGCATCTTATACACGTGTTACTGAATGTATTCTCTGTTCGGGGGGAATAAGGAGATTTTACTGATTATAATGGAAAATAAAATGTTGTATTGAACACATAATGGGCACCAATTGATGAGATTTCTTGCATTGTACATTGAGAACAGACAGAGGCTTAGGTAATAGCATAAGCAAAGTGAAGAAGCATAAATCAACAGAAGAGGGAGGACTCTGGGAGAAATATAAACAGTGCTATGATCAAATCAAACTGTTTTTTGAAAAGTAATGTAGGAAGCAAAATTTTTTCATGGTTATTGAATCAAATTGATAAATGGCTATATCATTTTTATTAACACGAACATTTGTATCTATTCAGTAATATAATTAGTGTTTGTCATATGCCGTATTCTAGACATGAGGATCACGAAACAAACAATAAACTGATGTGTCTACCTTCGTACAATTATATACTAGTGATGGGATATAAAAATACATAAATGTACATCATGTAATGATAAGTAACATGAAGAAAAATAAGACAAGAGGATGGGAAAAGGAACAGAATACTTTGTTTGGATTCAATGATCAGCAAAGCTTTCAAAGAAGCTAAGTTTGAGGAGATAGTCAAATGTATAAGTGTGGGAGGTAAGACCTCTGGACTAAGAGCTGTACGTGCTAGAAGTGTGACAGGTGTTTCTATAACCACAAGAAGGTCAATGTGACCATGGCAGGTGGCGCAAATAAAAGAATGAGAGGAAATAAAAATGTAGTGTTGGGACTCCAAAACCAGGCCATATGGCACTCTGGTTCTCCTCTGTTCCATTCACCCCATTATCTTCTAGTCATCCAGGCCCTAACCTGTGGATGAGCTGCTGATGATGGTTAAGTGAGAAGCTGTGTGATGTCTTTGGGTATACAGTGATACCTCGGTTCTCGAACATAATTCGTTCCAGGAGGACGGTCGAGAACCGAATTGTTCGAGAACCGAAGCAACCAATAGGAAAGCGTGACTCCACAAAGCGTGACTCTCTCTCTGCACTCACACTGATGACGCAAGCAAGGCGCGCTGGGCCGAATGAACGCCATTCGGCTCAACTCGGCTCATCTCGGAAGTTCGAGTTCCAAATATTTGTTCGGATTCCGAGACAAAAGTTTCTCGAATCTCCTGGTCGAATACCGATTTGGTCGAAAACCGAGGCGTTCGAGAACCGAGGTATCACTGTAAACTCTTTTGGGTGATAGACAGGCAATGGGAACACAATGGTGGTGATGAATGGTGTTTTTCTGATGGTTTCCCAATCTTACTCTGTGTAGACTCCTTCTTTCTCATACTCTCAGCCTTGTGGATATCTAAAATTTTAGTCTAGTGTTCAAGAAAATCCATGATAGTAGTAACCGGTGGCTTTCTAACTCAAGAAGGTGAGAATTTGTTGTTCTGGTGTCCTGCTGTGTCTTTGTATGCCCTTCCCCCCAAGTAAAGAACTGTGTCTGGATATCTACACTGAGCATGGCAGGTGCAGGCACAGAACTCTGATGTATACCGAAGGTCAGGCAGAGACTTGACGTGGAAGGCACTTTCTAGCATGCTGAAAGAAAGAATATATTTATAAAATATTCTGCAAAAACGCATGTGAAGTGATTGATGAAAGTTATTCCTTGCTAGTCTTGCAGAGACAAAAAGATGTTTCTCATTGTATACCCATTTTAATTTCTAAAATTTAAAAAATAATTTCCATGTATTATTTTTTCAGCTTTTATTTTTATTAATTTTAAAAATTTATTGGGGTGACCTTGGTTAATAAAATTATACAGGTTTCAGGTATACAATTCTATAACACATCATCTGTATATTGTATTGCGTGTTTTACCACTCCAAGTTAAATCTCCTTCTTTTACCATTTATCTGCCCTTATATTCTTTTCCCTCCTCTACCCTCCTTCCCACTGGCACTCATACTGTTGTCTGTGTCCATGAGTCTTTCTTTCTTCTTATTTTTTCCTTTTGCTTAATACCTTCACCCTCCATGTATTAATGTTATAACAATAAAAATAGCTCAAATTAAAAAAAAATTACTAATTAAATGCAGTATTGAGTATACTATTGAAAATTAAATTAATCTAAGTTGTTGGTGATGAGGGCAAAAATATGTGCTTTAAGGCATATTGTGATGTGCTAAAATTTTAAAATTCAGATGTTAATTCCAAAATTTCTTTAAAAGTAACCAGTAACATGGAGATTGCTCCTATTTTGTAGATGTTTGTTAGACAACTTTGCAATTCACATTAAGTAAAATATATCAAGATGAATCACATACTTTAAAATATTTTATATGAGAATTATTTCTTTTTACTTTTTTAAAGCTTATGTTTGTAAAGCTATTATATACTATAAATTCTCTAAATTTAACTGTAACTAAATTAAGAGCTTTACATTTGAAAAAAAGAACAAGCAAGCAGAGACTCAAACATCCTCAGAGTTTTCCTATAGAAGATTCATCTGTAGTACACAAAATACCTGTATAAACTGGTTACTTCTTCATCATGCTAAAGTGACCTACAAACTTCTGTAGTCTTCATAGTAAAGGAGTGAATTCAAGGATGTATATGTCCTACAATATCCTCTTTTGTCTGAAACTTCATGTCCTCTCATCTCTTAGGCTTTCATTCCTCAGATACCCCTCTTTCCGCATTATCATCTCTCTTTTCTTTTTGAATCCCTACCATTAGTATAAATCATGCCCCTACTCCAAGAAAATGTTCCTTTGACCTCTAGAACTACCATCCAAAAATGTTTGTCTTCTTCAGAGAAAATACCTCAATTATAATTATCTCTAGACTTTTTCTTCACATTCTTTTCCTCTGTGAGTGCTCTTCTCAAGGGTACGAATGACCTTTGTATAATTTGATAGTTCATGTATTCTACCACCTTGGACGTTCCTGTTCTTGCCTTTCTTTAGACAACACTTTTCACATTATTTTCCTCCCTAAAATGTTTCTCTTTCTCAGTCCACGTTATGAGCTCTCTCTTCTTTGCTCAACCCCTAAATACCAAATATCAAAAAGCTTGGTCCTGGACCAACTTCTCTTCTCTACTTGCCTTGATTCTGAAGCAATCCAATCTGTTCTTTGGAGATCAATGACCTCTCATAACTGTCCAGATAGATCTTATTCTAAACATCCGCTCGAAGATTGATTCCACTTCTGCTATGTTAGGTGTGTCTAACTTAACCACAATCACTTGATGTCCTCCAGCCTGTCTCTCCCATGCCACGGTGCCACCCCCTTCCTGGCAGCACGCACACACACAAAGACCATGTCACCACATCAATTTCTGATTTCCTCATCCCGTATACTTCCTCGTTCTTCACAGACGCTCCAAAAGCCAGATGATTTCACCTCCAAAATCCAACCCGCTCTCTGTCTTTTCTTGTTCCTCACTGCTCATTTACCCTCACATCTTTAATCTAAGTGTCTCTCTCCCATCAAGGTTCCTCATAGCAGGGGCAGAAAAGTTTAAGAAGTATGAGTAAGTATATGATTCTTCTCCATGTAGACTCTTCCAAGGTTTTCTTTTGTATCATATAATTACATCCTCCTCCCCCAGTGTTTTTTGTCTTGTAAGATTCCACATGATCTGCCAGGCACTCACCTCACTAACCTTATCTTGTGGGTTTTTCTCCCTAATCAACATTAGCTATGCATCTTCTTTATGGTTCTCAAACATGCTGAGTTGTTTGTTTCTTGTAATCCTCATACTGTTCTTTGCCTACAAACCTCCTCTTGAAACAGCCTAGAAAGATGTTTGCACAACTGATAATCTCTTTTCATTTCGTTCAAAGCTCCTCAAAATGATTTTATCTTACACCTCAATTTAAACTAGCTTCCTCCATATACATCCCACTGCTTACTCAGGTCTTTATTGGTAAAGTTGGTGAAAATTTAGGATGAAAATCAAGATATACAAGAAAGTTAATTTTCTACAACTTAAAGACCTCAAGTCTTAGCATCGTAGACAGCAGCAGTCTTTCTTGGCTGTGTTGTTTTTATCTTAATATCATCCGTACTTTAAGGTTAATAAATTCTCTTTTTCCCTTAAAAATGACACCGTGTTCAAGGGGATTTACAGCTTAACTTTCTTAAGTCCTGCAGAAATGACCTGCATAGATACGCAGCACACAGCAGGTATCTAATGATAAATTCTGATTCTGCATTGATGTCAAATTAGGTATGCTTCTCTTTACCTGGTCTACTCCAGCTTCATCTGAAGCAAAAAAAAAAAAAAAAAATGGAGTGATGCTATGAAATAGGTAATGTCAGGTCATATTATGAATAAACACCTCTTAATTTCACCTTTGCACATAGTTTCAGAGAGTGGGTCATTTGCAAAGTCATATTTTTTACAGAAGTTGACCTTTGATTTTGGCATTGTACTAATTCATCTTCTTATGAGTTTGATATAGAAAATTAGCCTTTTTAATGTCCCCTCAGCTGACACTTAGGGCCATATGTATGAAAATAAATATATTGGAGTTAGAAAGTAATAGTTACACTAACTCAAATTCTGGTTAAAAAAAAAAAAAAAAGGTTTTTAAGAAATGCGCTTAATGATTTGCAAATACCACTGCAATAGGAGCATTTTAGGAGAAATACTCCATTCTTAACCTCTCCTGTCCCTGCACACGTGGTATTGGTGGTAGTGTCAGTCATAACACTGCTTGTCCCCTGGATGTAAGGGTGGCTTTGTGATACAGGGCTGGCCACTGTGGCTCACAAACCATTTTATGCCTGTCGGTGATATATACACACTGTGAACAAAGACTTAGGCAATGCCAGCTAATTTATAACATACCCCCATAAATGTATATGTGCACACATTCATATTAACAGTGATAGTTATATTTCATAGTTAGATTCAAGCATATTTATATATGCATGCATACAAATATAAGATATATATGCACACATAGATGAATATGAATATTCATCTAACTATGAAATATATATGAATATATACGCACATATATTCAAATATAATATATATCATACACACATGAATTAAGAAAGAGGGGTATTGCTAATTAGCAAACAATGAGAACCATGTGTTTCTGGAGGTGTGGTTCTATTTTGGCACTAGGTGGAGCAAGCTGGCTGGAGAGAAGTCCACACAGAAGCAAGCAGTGCTGGGAGACAGAACGAGTGAGGAGCTAATTAACACTAGATATCATTAACATTTTTCACCCCTCGCTCCACCTGTGTGGAAGGTCAAAGTTCCCATCCTCCTGTATGTCCCAGTCATGAGTCAATGCATCAGCCCCAATAAAGAATCCTTTCTAATAGTATATACGTGTGCTTCCATTAGAATGTTCTTCTATTGGTTCCAGCTAATTAAATTGCAATATTTAAAATAATAAATAGGTAGTGATGATGATAGATAATTGATAGATAGATAGATAGATAGATAGATAGATAGATAGATAGAGACAACTGATCTGTGTTAAGAACATTCTATACTCCGACCTAACATGGTATTTTGTAGATTTGTCTCCTTGAATCTTCATGCAGCCATGTGGTTATTTTCATCTCTGTTTTACAAATGTTAGAGAGATAAAGACACTTGTCCAAGGTCAGACAGTTTGTAAATGGTAATTCTCAAATGTGTGTGTCTCAGACCTAAGTTAAACTGCCTTTTTGTAGCACATGCAAAGCCTATTTGTAATACAAGGGAGAGATAATTACATATATCTCTACTTATCTAAAATATTTATAGTTAAACAGAACTGATACTAACATCTAAAAGCCTTCCAGAATAAATTATCCTCAAATGGGTACATTAATGATTCAAATATAAAACCTGCTATAAAAAAAAGCAGACCAATTTGTAAACAATTTTTCAAAGGTAAAAACATTCCTCTTAATATAGAGAGTATTAAATTTTCAAGCTATCATTAAATATTTAAAAGTCATAAAGTCACAAGAATTTCTTAACTCTTAGCAAATTGAAAAACTATCTCAGAGATAATTGGAAGAATCAAATAAAATGAGAAATTACAAAGGGTTAAATAATTAATTCATAAATAGAACAACATTTTAGAAAAGAGGCCCATTTTAATAATATATACACTGTAGTATGTTGTTTGTCCTTTAAGGCACATGAAGTTCATTCTAACAAAAATATTAAAATTATAGCATCTCTCATGAGAATTTTTTGTGTCTGTGAAATTAGAAAGGTACATATATAAAGAAATAAGAGAATTTTAATTTTTATAAAATGTAATTACATTGACATAAGTTATAAAACACATCAGCTGTTCCTATACTTTGCAGAGGCATCAGACAATATCCACAAGAGAGGCAAAAGATCATGCAGTCATCATGAGAAATTAACCACACTGCTTTTCAAAGTAATCCCACTGTGTAACAAACAGCTGTTAGTTTTGAAGAAAGAGATAGCTATTTGGAAATGTAACAGTATAGTTCAGTTCTAAGCATCTATCTCTTCATCCCAGGAATCAAGATCAGAATATTAATTTTTTTACAGAATCTCATGGTAAATAAGTTTAAATTAAATAGCCACACCTTGTTGAATAAATGTTGCTGGGAAAATGTGATACCAACATGCAAAAGAATGAAACTGGAACTCTATATCACATTATACACAAAACTCAATTCAAAATGGATGAAAGACTTAAATCTAAGACGGGAAACTTCTAGAAGAAAACATGACAGGCAAGCTCCTTGGCACTGGTCTTATAATAAATTTTTTGGATTTGATACTAGGAAACAAAAGCAAAAATAAACATTTGAGGCAACATCAAACTAAATAGCTTCGGTACGGTAAACAAAACCATAAACAATATGCTAAGGCAACTTCTGGAATGGCACAAAATATTTTCAAACCACATGTCCAATAACAGGTCAATGCACAGAATGTACAAGGAGCTCTTTCAACTCAACAGCAAAAAAAATAATAATAAAAATAAACAACCTGGTTTAAAAATGGGCAAAGGACATAAATAGACTTTTTTTCCAAAGAAGACATACAAATGGCTAACAGGTACTTGAAAAGATACTCAACATTACTAACCATCAGGGAAATACAAACAAAAACCACAGTGAGATATCATTCATACCTGTCAGAATGCCAGTTATGAGAGAGAGAGAGAGAGAGAGAGAGAGAGAGAGAAAACAAGTACTGGCAAGGATGTGCAGAAAAAATAACCCTTGCACACTGTGGTGGGATTGTAGACTGGCATAGCCTAATGGAAAATGGGATGAGGTTCCTTAGAAAATTAAAAATAGAATGGGCATATAGTCCAGCCATATGTACCACTTCTGGGTACATATTCAAAAGAAATAAAATTATTATTGCAAAAAAGCTATCTGTACTACTATACCTATTGTATCACTATTCACAGTAGTCAAGGTATAGAAATAACCTCAGTGTCCATTTACGGTTGAATGAATAAAGAAAATATGGTATGTATGTATAATGGAATATTATTCAGACACAAAAAATAAATAAAATCCTGCCATTTGTGACTGCCAAAGATTGACAGTGAAGGCATTATGCTAAGTAAAATAAGTCAAAGAAAGACAAATATCGTGTGATGTCACTTATATGTGGAATAAAATTAAAAAGTTGAACTCATAGCAACAGAATAGAATGGTGTTAGTCAGGAGTTGTGGGAAGGGTGCTGGGAAAATAATGTACACATTTTGAGTTATAAAATGAATAATGTTTGAAAATCTAAGTTATAACATGGAGCCTAGAGTTGATGATACTGTATTGTATAACAAAATTTACATAGTGGAATTTGTATTCTCAACCCCCCCACAAAGTAAATATGTGAGGTGATGAATGTGTTCATGGACTCAATGATAAATATAATTTCACAATGTATACATGTATCGTATCATCCCCTTGTATATTCTAAATATATTGCAATTTTAAAAAACAATTTTTTCTTTATTGATTTTAGAGAGAGAGGAAGAGAGAGATAGAAACATCAATGAGAGAGAACATCGGTTGGCCGCCTCCTGCATGTCCCCCACTGGGGACTGGGCCCACAATTTGGGCATGTGCCCTGACCCAGAATCGAACTGGTGACCTCTTGGTGCATGGATCAACGCTCAACCACTGAGCCACACCAGCCAGGCTAAATCTATTGAAATTTATTTGTCAATTATTCCTCCATAAAACTAGAAGAAGAAAAAGCCACTCTCTGCTATAGGTACTGCTCTTCTTTTAAACAACAGCATACATAACCATTAAAACACAAGCAAATTTTATTTATATGAAAAAAGTTCTAAAGTTACATGTAGCAGTTGGTGTTACAGCAGGATCAGTCAGCTGACCTATCTGAATACTTTCTTTGCCACTTTGTATAAAGGCTGCCTTGAGCAAGACACTTTGCATCTCTGTGCCTCAGTTTCCTCATTCATCCTATAGAGATAGCAATAGTCCCTACTATAAAAGAATGTTGTGAAGATAAAATCATAAAATAGAGAAATTTTAGCACAGGACGAAGAACAGTGTTTTTGTTCAGTAAATACTTGGTATCATTCTTATTACAATACAATCAAGTGGATACAAACATAGACTAGAGATAATCAAATGATTGATCATTACAAAGCATATCCAAACTTCTTCAAACATTCAAATATATGTTTCCAACTTAGAAATAATACTCGGTGATTTTTTTCATCTTTAGACAATAATAGTCCACCTGTGTTTGAGTCTGATTGACTGGTAATTATGGGTTATGTACCATGATTCCAGGGTTTAGTGCAGTATTTTTAAACTCCGCCCTTCCGATCAGAATTGTTTACTCATTTCAGTCATTGATATTATAAGCAAATACAGAGCTAGCCATTGTAATATGTTTTATTTTTCAAAGATATTTGCTGCTTCTCTCTGGCATTAGGTTTGAACATATGACTTGCTTTGGCCCATGTAATGTGTTTCCTGCAAGCACGAAGTTTAGAGCCAGCATATTGTCTGCCAAGTTCTCTTATTCCTCTGTCAGGAGAACAGTGTTTCAGCCAGAGGCTGCTTTATCAGCTTGGCTCCCAGAGTGTAGATGCCATGGAGCAAAACCGAAGCTGACCCATGCTCGCTATTTACAAATAAACTGCTGTAAGTCACAGTAATTTTTCAGTGAGCTGCACTGTAGTATAATCTAGCTAGCGCCTACTGAAATAATTGCAATGTCTATTCAATTTTTTCTTTTCCCTAAACATCACCCCTCATTAGCTGCTCACAACCCTGCATCCACCTTGTAGCTAATTAGGGAGTAGTAGGGAAAGAAAAACAGCAGCAGAGAGGATAGCAAAGCCAAGGGAGGTTCAAGCTATCAAAGGGCCAAATGCCCACAGATCACTTAAGATGAACCTAACTCAGTTCAACATTTGGGCAGTTTTCATGCTGTGGCAGGGACTTGGTGAAGCAGTGTAGGGGGGGAGGGTAGGAATAACAGGTCTCACCCTCAATGTTCTTCCAGCTTAAGGAGAAAGGCAAACTTGTACCACAGAGTAAAGCATCCCATACTAAAGGCAGAGCCAGGGTTAGTGAAGGCACAGAGAAAGAAGGGGTGAACTCAACATAGAGTGTGTTCAAAGTAGGTGACGTTAGAATTGATCACAGTAATAAGTGGAAATTAGATACTCAAGCAAGGTGGGAGACTGCAAACAAACTCACTGTATTTGGCTGTCAGAATACCCATGGAGCCACAGCCAGCTTACTTGCAGGAAGGGCAGAGGGCTACAGTTTGATTTTGAGCAGAATGAGGAATAAATAGGAAAGGAAAGAAATGAACAAAATTAAGGCAGCTGTGTGTGTGTGTGTGTGTGTGTGTGTGTGTGTGTGTGTGATATTTGACTAATGAGAAAAAAAGAAAACTACATGATGTTGACTAGAGGGGTATGCCAGGTTTAGGAAGATGGAATGATTTATTAAGTTAAGTTTGGAAAACAAGGAGAAAAAGTACATGCTGCATGGATCATGGTTCCAGAGGAGACACCAAATAATGGCATCAGGGGCCCACATCTTGAGCAGGGTCAGAGGTAGCTCATCATTTGAAATTACAGGAAAAGAAATGTGAACTGCTGAGAATACAGGTAACGGAGAGTGTGAGTTTTTGAGATTTCATGTTTGATGAGAATCAGCTTTTTTTCTGGAAAATTAGAAAAAGAATATAGGTACTCCTATGTTTATAGCACTATTTACAGTAGCCAAGACATAGAAATAGCCCAAGTGCCCATTAGTAGATGTGTGTGTAAAAAAGCTGTGGTGCATTTACACAACAGAATACTAAGTGCCTGTGGAAAAAAAGGAACTCTTACCCTTTGTGACAGCATGGGCAGAACTAAAATTATTATGCTAAATCCAGTCAGAGAAAGACAAATACCATATGATCTCACTTATATGTGGAATCTAATGAACAAACTAAACTGACCAACAAAATGTAATCAAAAGTATGGATGCATGCAACAGACTGGTGGGTGCCAGAGGGGAGGAGTTGGGGATGACTAAATAAAGAAGGTGAAAGGCTTAGCTAAAGAACATATATGCATACCCCATGGACACAGACAATGGTATAGTGAAGGTCAAGGGAGAAAGAAGCAGGATGGTTGGGCAAAGGGGGTGGGAAATAAAGGATATCTGCAACAATGTCAACAATAAAAATTAAATTAATTAATTTAAAATGATATAGGTTTAAGTATGCAGTTGATGTTGGCTGCCAAAATGAGAAGACAAAGAAATATGTCCCAAATGAAAGAACAGAACAAAACTTCAGGAAAAGAAATAAATGACATAGAGATAAGCAATCTAACAGATGCAGAGTTCACAACACTGCTTATAAGGATGCTCAATGAACTTAGTGAAGGCCTCAAGAGCATAATAAAGGACCAGTCAGAAATGAAGGATGCACTAACTGAAATAAAGAATAATTTACAGGAAATCAATAGTAGAGTAGGTGAAGCCAAGAAGCAAACCACCAATTTGGAAAACAAGGAAGCAAAAAACACCCAATCAGAACAGTAAAAATAAAACTAAATTTTTAAATAAGGATAATATAAGGGGCCTGTGGGACAACTTCAAGTGTACCGACATTTGCATTATGAGAGTGCCAGAAGGAGAAGAGGGAGGGCAAGAAATTGAAAACTTATTTGAAAAAAATAATGCTAGAAAACTTCCCTGACTTGGTGAAGGAAACAGACATACAAGCCCAGGTAGCACAGAGAATCCCAAATAAGATGAACCCAAAGAGATCCACACCAAAACACAGCATCATCAAAATGCAAAAGTTTAAAGACAAAGAGATAATCTTAAATGCAGCAAGAGAAAAGCAGTTAGTTACCTACAATGGAGCTCCCATAAGGCTGTCAGTAGATTTCTCAAAAAAAACTTTGTAGGCCAGAAAGGAGTGGCAAGAAACATCGTCTTTATATTTCAAGGTGTGTCCACCATCAAAGTCAAATCTTCTTCACTCACCATACATTTGACCGTCTCTACCCTTTACTACCATCCCACCCCTCTTCCCTCTGGTAACGACCACACTGTTGTCTATGTCTATGAGGTTTTGTTAGTTTGTTTATTTGTTACTTTCCATTTTATATTCTACATAGGAATTGATAATCTTTTACTATTTTTCTGTTTTCTATCTTTATATACTAAAAATAAAGTTATTTTGAAATAAGATTAAATAAACTTTATGCTGAATTTATTGATATGACAGGAGGACCAAACAGATTGTTGAATCTTAAATTTGTAGAAGCAGAACAAGCTCTATATTCTATGGTTATTCATTTCTGAGTATAGGGCCTCACATATTCAAATTCACAATGTATTTTTCCTTTATTAAGGGTATGCATGGAAAGTGAAATAGAAAATCAAGTGGGCCAACAAGTTCATAGGGTTGGTCAAAATAATTCAGGGAATTAATTCCATCAAGGCAGTACTTTTAAAACTTTAATATGTACTAGACTCCTCTAGGTATGTTTTAAATGTGAATTCTGAGTCCGTAGATTAGGGTGGGACCAGAAATTCTGCATTTTTTACAAATCCTTAGGTGATGTTGTAACATAAAATAGTAACAAGGATCTAACTTAGGTAAGATATTAATGTAGGAATTAATCCTAAACATTTATGAGCACCACACAGATGTTTCAAGATTATAGCAAAATAAAACTTGTAGCATAAAACTCAAAGAGAAAGAAGTCTTGAGTTAAGGTCATAGAGGGGTAGTTTGAGCTATCTTAAAAGGATAGATTTCAGATACAACCCCCTGTCTCCTCTTAGAAGTGGTAACCTGAACATTGGGTTAACAAGATGAGGTAATTTTCCTTCCCCTTTAATTTTTACTGATAAAAACAAACATACTATCAGTACATGATTACTAATATAATGGATATGCTGTTTAAAAATACATAAAAAGCAGTTAACTCTATTTCATTAGCCCTAAGCATAGATTTAATTGGGCCAATAGAATGATAACTTAAAACTCCTGGAGAGATATTGAAGTAATTAGTTACAAACAGATATAGATTTACCATAAAGCCAGTGAAGCCTATGCTTCAAGGACACTCAGTTACATAGACATCTTCAGGGTCCTGGTCATAGCACTGTTCCACCTAGTGATATGTTTGCATGAAATTTCCAAAATAAAGTATTGGTTAAGACCATTGTATTTTCTCACCCTGACTTCAATTCTATCCCACTCCCCTTTATCTTATATGGCACTGGAGTGGCAGAAAACAATTTTGGGGATCCAGCTTAAAGAGAATTTCACTTAGAGATACATTTAATTGGTTTAATGGCATATAGTTAAGTGGTTTACAGTCCATTCCATTTATAGTTATGAAATTGATCACCTGTGTCTCAGTCCATTTGGGTTGCTATGACAAAAAGCACACACTGACTGGGTGTTTTAAAAATAATATACTTTTATTCCTCATAGTTATGGAGGATGGGAATTCCAAATTTTGTAGAAACCATTAAACATTGTCATTTGAAGTTAATATAGACTATGTACCCCCCAAATAGAGAAAAGGGTATTGTAGGGTATATAATATTGTAGTTAGTAGGAGAGAATATGGACTTGACTGCAAATAGTATTTTTTTCTATTTGTGGATATTTAGGCTATGGGTTAACTATGTAAAATTTATAATTTATTTTGTTTAAATTTTTTATCAGAAATACAAATTGATTTTGACCTAATTTTGCATTAAAATTTTTATTCTTTTTTTTAAAATTTTTTATTAAAGTACTTTTACATTGAAAAATGTACAAGCTGCCTGGCTGGTGTGGCTCAGTTGTTGAGCATTGACCCATACATCAGGAGGTCACCTGATTCCCCATCAGGGCACATGCCCAGGTTAAGGGTCCAATCCCAAGGGGGGAGGGGCATGCAAGAGGTGGCCAATCAATGTTCTCTTTCATTGATGTTTCTATCTCTCTCCCTCTCTTTTCTTCTCTCTCTAAAAATCAATGAAGGAAAAAAAAAAATGTACAAGCCCCAGAATACTTTGGATATATTCACATCATCTCTCTAAATATGTTTTCTCATTTGTTAGATATAAAAATAATAACTATCTCTCTGGGTTAGACAAAGAATTTATTGAGGTGATACATTGTATTTGTTCAGTATAGGCTCTGAGGCATAGTAAAGGATCAATAAATGTTAGCTGTGATTGTTGTCATTATATGTATGTGTAATAATCATTTTTACTTTAATTATTGACAGATATGTTTTTCTTCCACCCAACCAAACCTCTGCCCAGAAGAATATCCATTGAGCATCACAAATCAAATTGGGATGCTCTCCTGCTGGAGATCCTTACAGGTATCCCTATGTTCTACAAGGCTATTTACAGCTCAAATCCAACCTGCCTCTTTATCTGCATCTCTTAAAGCATTTGCAGCCTTCAGATGAATTCACTTTTACTTGTTGGAGGACTGAACCATGAATTTTTACTTTTTCCTCACTTTGTGCATGGGATTTCTTCTTCCTGGAGACATTTTCTCTTTGCAACAATGTAAATTGCTATTCAGCTTTTAATGGCCATCTTAAATACCATTTTTTATAAATGATGACACTGTGGGTAAGGATTTGCACTCACTTGGCATCAATCATATCCCCCTAATGAAAATAATGCTAAATATAGGAACTAATTTACAGAACACCTTATGAACTAATACTTCTGCACCTTCACCAGGAAACTCTCCAGGTTCCCACAGGAGGCCATGCCCATTGCAGCAGTGTCTGTGCAGAAGAGTTCTGCAGCCTCCAGATGACAGGAATAAGTGAAATGTGCTAAAACCCCACAAAGAAATAGTTTGAAAAGTCAAGTAACATATGTGTTTATTGTCACTGTTGAGTTGGAGATGAAACATATGCCACTAATAGCATAAATCACTGTGTAAATTGAGACACAATTTTTTATTCAAGGACACAACTATTAAACACTTTTGAATGAGTACCTAGGATGAGTAGAAGAGTAGGGGAGAAAAATAAACCCATAGCCCTGGCTGGTTTGGTTCAGCGGTTAGAGCGTCGGCCCACTAGACTGGAGAGGCCAGGGTTCAGTTCCCGCTAAGGGCACATACCTTGGTTACAGTTTGTCCTGGACTTGGTTGGGGTCGTGTGGGTGGTGACCAGTCAATGTGTCTCTCTCTTCCTCCCTCTCTTCCTCCTGCTCTGTCTGAAGATAAATGCAAAAAAAAAAAAAAAAAAAAACAAAAAAAAAAAAAAAAACTATATATGATTCCTAATGCCCAAATTCATGTAATTATAATATTTTCTCTATCTTTACTTCTCTTTTCTTTCTATGCTGTGTCTGGATGGTGTAGTTTAATTAGTGAAATCAGTCTTTCTCAAAATAGGATCTTTATAATAATCATGCCACAGTCATCTGAGAACCTGTGTTAAAAAAAAATCACTGAACTCCCCAGCCAGTGCACCCATGCACCAAGAGGTCACCAGTTTGATTCCTGGTCAGGGCACACGCCCAGGTCGTGGGCCAAATCCCCAGTGGGGGGAATGCAGGAGGCGGCCAATCGATGTACTCTCTCATCGATGTTTCTCTCTCTCTCTCTCCCTCTCTCTTCTTCTCTCTCTAAACTCAATAAAAAAAAAATTTAAATCACTAAGCTGGTTTTAAAAGCATGACATTAGAATCTGTTCTAATTGAGCCTAGAATATGTCTTTTGAATAAGCACCCTGGTGTTTCTCAGAAAGATACCTTTAGGAAAATTGTTACGTATGAACTCAGTCACAGGAAACCAATGCACACAATTCCCCATGAGATGCAATCAACTGCATTTGACATTGCATAAACCTTGGATAATTTGACATTGCATAAACCTTGCATTTTTATCCAATAAATTATTGATCAAAGAATGAATAAACAAAGGGCATTATTTCATAGAGAATAGGTTAATGTGATCAGGGCTACCAGAAAATAACATTAAAAATCATACATATAATTAGATAAAACAATCTATACAATTATAAAGCACTAAGTTAATTTATAAATGTATTTGTGCATAATAAATATGTATTTATTAATAAATAACAATATATGCAATAAGTATACACATATGCAGATGGGTATATGAGAAGCTTTTCTATTTTCTAATATAGTAAATTGAGAGTATGCATAGTTTCAGAGGACTAACTGCTAGTAAAACAGGTTACATTTTGTTTGCTGCTTATATGCCTAAAATTTGCATTAGTTTTTTTGTTTTTTTTAAATCCAACTTTTCATAATATGATTGGTAGTTAATCTGGAGTAGATCTGAGCCAGACTTTGGAACCATACTCTGCCCATGACTATATAGGTCAAATTCACAGGGGGATTTATGCCAATTCAGGCAATTTGAAAATGTTCTCTCATTTGAATAGCTGTGTTCAAGCACAGGACATGCTGGGATTTGCCATTTTGGCTGCCATCACAATTACCCCTATCAGTATCTATGCACAGATGCGGAATGTGGGTAACTATTACTGGCAGGTTATGCTGGCGGCTCACACAAATGAATAATCATTGGCTCATGATCACCTCAACTCCCTAGATCACTGGAAGGGCCCAGCTGGGCTGAGCAGGAAGTCCAGCTAACGAGATGGATTGTTCTTTCCTGAGCAGAAATGCATAATATACAGGATTTCACAAGGCTGTCTTTTTAAAGATTATCTTGCACTTTTAAACTTTATTGTAATGTTTTCAGTCTTATTTCATTAATGTAAAATAATGGCATTATACATACAGTGTGTGGGTAATACAGACATTCAATTAAGGATTTAACATTTTGAAATTATACTTAAGTGGGGCATTACCTTTTCCTATGATATGTTGTACAACTGCTAATGAATAGCATCAGTCCAGCTGCTTACTAAAAAATCTCCGCTCTTGCACCATGTCTGCCATAAAACAAGGGACACGGTGATTGTTATTAAAGTTGAGCAGGGATTCTATTTTTGAATGACCCCACTCTATATAAATAGCATCTAACGAAGTAAACATCGCTGGTGAGCTTTCCGTCTATATTTACATTTGCTGCCTTTCCTCTTCACAAAGTTGCTGAGGATACAGCTTCCTCTTTATATTTAAATGAATGATTTACAATTTATTGGCCGTTATCATTAAAGCGATACGTGCACTCTGTTCAACAACTGTTTCACTCTGTAAAACTAGACAAGGGGGAATGAGACAAAGCATCACTTTAATGTGTCCCCATCAGAAAGGGTGATGATGTAATGTTCCTAGATTATGTGGAAATGAAGAATATTTAAGACAAGAAGTATGTAACCATTGACAAGATGATAAAACAAGTTTTTACCCCTTCCAAACCTAACTTAATCCAATGCCCTTGGTTCATGGAAGGATATTAAGTGTTTTAAGATTGAGATCATTTAAGAGTATAATGCAGCACATTTTCTAAGGCCCTTAATCTTGGACTTCCAAATATAATTTAAAGAGGATACCATTTCCAATTAGGAAGTCATGAAGAATTGCTTTCTTTCTACCTGAGGAATACTAGCTTCTTTCATAACTAATGTTTCTATTATATTACAATATATAAATTCAGGTTATTTATGTTGGCCTTCAAGATGTAGCAGTGTGTTTTTTATATTTTACTATCTTAGACTGTATTTAATGTCCTCAGTCACACCTTAATTTCAGAATTTCTTCTATCTGCAGCTCTCTTCATTTATCAGCTCATTTATTTGACCTAGGCAATCTTACATATTAACATTACAATAACAACTTACTAATGACTTTTTGATCCATAGCTCCAGGTTATTTCTCTCACCTGAGCTCCGGTCCTAAATAGCCAAGTGACAATCTAAACTGAAATTTCAATAAAATGATGACATTACTTCTGTTATACTCTCACCATACCTATGTTTTTCTCTATGGCGTTTAACAGCATCAATATGCACCCAGGTCAATCAGAAAGCCTTGGACATAGCCACCAAGTCAAGATGAATCTTCCATAATTCTGTTTACATTTCACAGTTCTGTTGTCCATTAATTTAGTAAAATGCCAGACATTATTTGTATCTTATAGCAGTGTAATAACAAAGTTGTCTGGTCCTGGCCAGTTTGGCTCAGCAGTTAGAGCGTCGGTCTGCGGACCAGAGAGTCCCGGGTTCAGTTCCCGCTAAGGGCATGTACCTTGATTGCAGTTTATCCCTGGCCCCGGTTGGGGTCCTGTGGGTGGACCAGTTTATGTGTCTCTCTCACGTTGATGCTTCCCACTCTCTCTCCCCCCCCCGCTCCCTCCTGTTCTATCTGAAGAGTTCTATCTGAAAATAAATGCAAATATATATATATATATATATATATATATATATATATATATATATATATATAACAAAGTTGTCTGCCTTAATCCTGGCACCTCCAGTTCAGTCCCCCCCTATGCATATCAACTTGCCCCCTTATTTTGATCTTTTTTTTTCATGGTAATGGCCAAATGTCTTGATAATTCGCAATTTCCTTTGGATCAAATCCAAATGTCTTCCTCTGGCTTGCAAGGCCCTCCTGATCTGCTCTCCAACGTATTGTTATTCCTGTGGTTGCATTCTACACGCTGGCCATAATTATCTACTTGGAATTTCCCAGAGAATCATTCATCCTTTGGCCTGTCCTTTGTTATGCTGCTATATTTATCTAAAACACTTTTAGTTTATTCTCTCACTCTTTCTTTATCTTTATAACAGCTTTGGGTGGAGGGAGACCTCCTCAAACCATGGCATGCTACACAGAATAAAGTGTCTCCTATCTTTTTACTTCCCATATAGTTCAGGATTTCTATTACATTTATCACAACTTGGTGAAAAACATTGTGTTATTTGGACACCTTATCCATCAGGTCTTAATTGCAGTAAGGGAAATGTTTATCTGAACATTTACATTCTTATCTCCAGCACCTATCATAGATCCAGACCTCTAATATTCGCTCAATGAAAAATACACACACACAGAAATATATATATATATATATATATGTATTTTTCCCCTTAAAATATTTTTAAATCTAGTAGAGTACTATCTTATGTCCTGAAGCTAAGAGACATTATTTTTAAAGATGAAAGAATTAGTCAATCTGTATGTTCTTATAGAATTGACTGCCTTTGGTTATCCTATGCCATATAAAACAATCTGATAGAAATATACATATAAATGGCATGAAAACATACAGTGTCCCTCCACATTTATGAAAAGATGAGAAAGAACAACAATAACAACAAAACTTCAGCCAGATGAGAGGAAAAGAGGAATTTAGGGAGCACCAGAAAGTTTGATGATGTAAAAGCAAACACCTGCAATGCACAGGGTGCAAAATAAAGAAACTGACAGATTTAATTTCATTCACCATTTAAAGAAATGCAATCTGATTATCTTTGAAAATCTAAGAGTCTTACAGATAAACAACTGTATTTATGTTCAATGTGGCATGCTTTTATCAAGCATAACATGATCTTATTTAATAATTAGAATAATCATATGAGACAGAATGTTATTAGCACTATTATATAAAGAGCAAAATAGAAACATAGGGTAAAATCTTGATAAAAACCATGTAGGTATGACATTAGAGGTAAGATTAATACCTAGATTCACAGTTCTCAACCCCATTCTAAATTATAATAAGCTACACCAATGAAAGATTAATTAGTTTGTTCTACATTTCCAGCTAGCCCTAGGCACTGGATTAAACAATTATCCAGTTCTCTCCATTGATCATTCATACATCAAAGTCCAAATTTCTTATGGTATAACCATGCATAGTATAGCTATTAAATGTTCAATTTATACAGAATACTAGATTGTTTTGAAATTCTAGGACAATCAACTTTTATTAATCTGTTTTTGCCACACAGGTACAGGATAAAAACTAGAGCAGTTATATAGCAGACTGAACTTTGGAATTCTTTAGCAACCAAATAATGTTCATAGCTTTTACAAGGAAGTATCTCCACTACCCAATCCATTTTCAATCTTATCATCTGAGACATTATTTTAAAACTCAATATTATGCACATTCTGGTTCAGAAAATATGAATTGTCTTTCGTATCTATGATAGTTATTCTAAGATATTTACATTTCTTTTTCTCCTTCTTTTATGCCGATAATGTCAAGTCAAGTTTGTCTTGCCCTCTAGGGGACATTTGGCTGTAGATGAAGACCTTTTGGGTTTTCACAACTAGAAAGAGGGTGCAACTGTCATCTAGTGGATATAGGCGAGGAATGCTGTTGAATGCGTAGGATGGAGAGTTTCTAAGCAGAAATAATCCTCTAGCCCAAAACATCAACACTGCCAAGATTGTGGAAACTTGCTCTATGCTAACACTATGTCAATTCATTTATATCAGTGATGTGCCTAGTCACAAAATAAAATCCAAATTTAATAAAATCAGCATAAAATTCTTTCTTAATTTAATATCTGCTGATATCTTAACATTATATCATGTCTCTCTAACTCATTGTTCTGAATTAGTTGCCACTTTTTTTGGTTTATTTATTTATTTTTTCTCTTTATTGAATGTATTGGGGTGACAGTGGTCAACAAAATTATACAGGTTTCAGATGCACAATTCTAAAACACATCATCTGCGCACTGTATCATGTGTTTGCCACCCCAAGTCAAGTCTCGGTCCATCACCATTGATCCCCCCTCTCCCCTCCTCCACTTCCCACCCCAACAATCACCACACTATTGTCCTGTTGTTCCTGTTCATGAGTTTCTCTTTTTTTCCTCAATCTCTCCAGTCCCCTCCCTACCCAGCTCTCCTCAACCCCAATAGCTGTCAACCTGCTCTCTGTCCATGCCTCTGTCTCTATTTTGCTTATTGCTTCATTTCATTCATTAGATTCCAAGTATGACTAAAATCATTTGGTACTTGTCTTTCTCCGACTGGCTTATATTTCACTTAGCATAATGTACTCCAGATCCATTTATGCTGTCACAAAAGTTAAGGTTTCTTTCTCTTTTTATAGTCAAGTAATATTCCACTGTGTAAATACACAACAGCTTTAAGTGATCCACAATTTGTGGCTGCCTCTGCTGGTAAAAACCATCTTTGGCCCTGGCCGGTTTGGCTCAGAGGTTGGAGCATCGGCTTGCAGACCAGAGAGTCCTGGGTTTGTTTTCCGCTAGGGGCATGTACCAAAAATAAAAAAAAATAATAATAAAAACCATCTTTGGTTCACAGTTGGTTCCTTTCTGTGCACACCCAGGCCCAGGGGCAGGTCAGCAAAAGTCCCAAGGCTCCTCGAGATCTACCTCCACTTGTTTTGCCTGACTCTGCCTACTGGCTGCCTATTAGGCTCAGCCACTGTAAGAGCCTCTGGCTGCAGTTTTCAGCAGGGTGTAAGCTCCACAGAGTGTGGAGAGAGGGGGTCCAGCGTGTGGGACTATTGCTTTTCCCCAGGCTGATGCCACATGGAGGGGCGTGAGGTGCTCTACCCAAGAAAGACAGTATCTGCAGTGAAGA
Source organism: Molossus molossus (assembly GCF_014108415.1). Classification (NCBI taxonomy): domain Eukaryota; kingdom Metazoa; phylum Chordata; class Mammalia; order Chiroptera; family Molossidae; genus Molossus; species Molossus molossus. The sequence continues at coordinate 23,443,890 of NW_023425344.1, forward strand.
ATAACTTAGCACAGGGATCCTGGAGGATTTCCCTTCATCTCCCCCTGCCCCCAGAGTGAAAAACCCCATGCTTCTCTTCACAAGACTGTAGTCCACTCCACCCTTCCTCTGCCAGAGCCCAGGATGAGTGGCTGGGAACAAAATTTTTGTGTTGGCCCTTTAAGAGGGTGCCTGTGTCTCTAGCTGACTACCATCTCCTTCTGCCCATAGAAACTCTGCTGGTTTTCATGCAGATGTTATGTGGCTGCCTCTTCCCCACTTTAATGCTCTGGGACTGGAAGCTTGGCTTGGAGTTTAGACCCCATTGTTCTCCAGGGTAACCCCCCACAGCCTAGAAATTCCTCCAGCTGCTACCTGGGGGAGAAGGCCAGCCCTTCTTGTGGCTTCTCCCTTTCTACCAGTTTCGATGTGTCTTCTTCTGCAAGTGCCTGATTATAAGACCTCTCCTCAGCTAGCGTTCAGTTGGTTATTCAAGATGATAGTTCTCTAATTTAGTTGTAATTCCAGTTTGGTCCTGGGAGGAGTTGATTCCACCTACTTCCCCACTATCTTGGACCAAAATTTATTTACCACTCTAAAAATCATGTGTGTATCAGTCATGGTAGGAAAAGCTGTGCCACACTGAAAAACAGCACAAAAATATCAGCAGCTTAAGACCACAGATTTTTATTTCTTATGCTACATGCACAATGCATTTTGGAAAGGTATTCTCTTTGGGTCCTCTGGGGACTCAAGCAGATGGAGTCTCCAGCGTCTGAAGGACCTTTCAACCACGAGTCCTTAGGTTTTACTGTGGCATGGGAGAGAGCATGGAACACTGAACTCAAGCCTTCATTGCTTTTGTTCACTAATAAAACCATGTAACCTCCACTCACACTGAACACATCTACTTGGCCAGAGATGTCACATGGTCTTGACTGTCTTCAAAATGGCCTTTTCCTGGAAGAAGAAGAAAGCTAGGACTCTTAGTGGGCACTTATAATGTCTACTCCTGTACTTTTTCCTTTTATTTCTAGGAGTCACTCAGACTGAACATTTAAGTTTAATTTATTCATTACTTCTTAGATAAAGCCTTCTTGATGTATTTTCTTTATAAGATTTGGTTAGGTGCCTCTCCTTGGCCCTCTTATCATACATTGTACATAGATTTTACAGCATTTAACTCTTATTTTGAAAGTTCAATAGCTTACCTCTTCTACATTATTGATAATTAAGGGTAGGAAAAGTGTCTTACTTACTGTTGCATTCACAAAATCTATCATATATGATATGATATAATTCAATGTTTCGTTTACACACAAAAAACAACTAATTAGCCAAATTTTATAACAGAAGATATATGATCACTTATTTTTATATCAAATGAGAAACTCTTGCCTCTTCAAGTCACTACTGATTCATTAATTTAAATAAAGCTCTGTCTATATTTCTTTTTTATCCCCTATGAAGGGAAATGTGTCTCAGATAATAGTAAATATGAAGTTTGTAGCATCATAAGATATAAAATAAAAGCATTGTAAAATAGTGTGTATAAATTATATACATTTTAGGATACCCAAGGCAATATTTTTTCTTTAAAAGAATGACACCGCTAACTAAAGAGAAATTGTGAAGTATAGTCAAATTCTTGTTCAACCTGGATTGCCTTTAAGCAACTCAAGAGCCTTCATTTTTAACTGCAAGTAGCTTTCAGCATACCCCGAAGAGAAAAAAAAGGATCAGGGAAACTATCGTGAATCTAATGGGTCCCAAAGAAACCTGAAATGGTTTGTGAAAGACTGAATTTTCTTGAAGACACAGTTATTTTCATATTCATTGTAAGGAATATTTACATAATCACTGTTGCACAAGTGGATTGACTTTATTCACAAAATCAGACTCTCCACTGAATACACGTAGCCGTGCTGCTCAGTTCAGGGGAAAAGGGGCTACACGAAAACAGGGGCTGCCGTCCTTCCCCCGGCCCGCCGAGTTCAGTCAGGGAGCTCTGATTAAGTAACTTAAAACTTTTTTAAGCCTTCTTGTTTTTAGCCACACAGGTGGATTTAGTAACAGTCGTCCCATTTACTTCATTTACCGGGAAAAAATAATAAAGCTATGTGAATTAATGTATATTATAAAGTATAGAACAAAAAAATGGGTATTAATGTTTATCATTATTATTATCATTGATATAGTTAATGGAATAGATTTAGAATCCTAGCAGGGAAAGTTACTTAATGTCTGAAACCCTTTACTCATTAAAAAAAAAAAAAATCATGAAATGTAGCGATTTATAGGGCTGTTAGAAAAATTAAATTAAGTATTTATAACTTGAGGCATAATATATGTTCAATAAATAATATGTCTTTAAAAATATAATTTCTTAAAAACACTTTCAAAAAATAAATTATAAATGTAATTTTTATGTTAAGTAGATTGAAGCACAGCTAGTATTTTCCATGATTAAGAAAGGCAAAATGATATAGCTTCATATGTACAAGCTCAAAATATCTTCTCTAAAAAAGGGAGAGTAAGCCATTTTTATTTCTAAAACAATATTATTTTACTATTTAAAAATCAAAGAGAAATATGAATTTAATTTTAAAGGGATACAGGAATATAAGAACTGTATAATAACTATGCAATTTGATCATTTAAACATAAGACTAGAGGAACTATGATGAAAAGAAGGAAATGTAAGGAAAGAAAACAATACCAGCAAAGAAAAACAGCCCTGACGAAATGAGAATCTGAAAATTTCTAGCCCTGGTTCTTACTCTAAAGATCAGCAATTGGCCACTATGCATATTTTATGTTATAATACACTTTACAGTGCTTTTAAGAGTGAGGACTCTGGGACTCAGCACTACCATCGGACAGCACTATGCCAGATACAGAACAAGAACTCAGTAAATATTAGCTAATCTTACTATTGATATCCTTGCAGTCTGTGAGTTTTAAAATCCTGATCAACCTACATGTAGAGATCTTTGCTGCCTGGCCAGTGTGGCTCAGTGGATGCGGTCCCGGTTCAATTCCTGGTTAGGGCACATGCCTGGGTTGCGGCTACATCCCCAGTAGGGGGCGTGCAGGAGGCAACCAACCAATGTGTCCCTTTCTCTCTCCCTCCCTCTCTCTCTAAAAATTAATAAAATCATATTTTTAAAAAAGCGATCTCTGCTGTTTACTGTCACGTCCTTAGTTTCCCTCCTTAGGAAAGCAGAGTGAGACAAAGGAGACAGAACTGAGAGGATGTGTTCATCCTTCAGGCGTGATGGAGCTCACATGGGCCTGAAGCCGGAGGCAGAGTTTGGGGTAGGATTTCAAAATCTTTTCATTAAATACGTGTTTTTTGTTTTTTTTTAAAGTATCCCGGGTCTCTGATGATTGTAACTACTGAGTAAATATTAACCAATCAATACACCGTTCACTTCCACTCTGTTTCTCCTTCCTGTGGATGAAATGCAGGGGTTCAGTGAAGTCTGCACTCAGGAACCCACTAACTCAAGCTTTCTTTTCATTTTGGAAGGTTTCACCTACTGTGATGTGTCAAAAAGCTGAACAACCTGCAGAAACAATTCAGTCTCCTCTTCCTGTAGTCCAAACATCACTGCCGTCGGGTACACGGGGTTTCTCCGCAGCAGCTCTTGTAGCTCTTTGTATTCCATCCACACAGGTATCAAACTGGACATAGTGGACCATCTCATATGATTCTTAATAAAGCAAATGTACCATTAGAAAAATTAAAAACAGGGAAAAGAAATTGGACTGAGCATTACTTGCTAGCTAGTATCACTTCGAATAAAACTGTAACAGTAAATGCTTATCCTTCTCCCGTTAATTTCAAAGTAAAATTTGGTGAATTATATTTTGCCAAGTTATATATTTTATTCATTATGTTTTGGAGAGATACAATGAGATGAGGGTTGGCAAACTTTTTCTTGATAGGGCCAGAGAGTAAATATTGTAAACTTTGTAGGCCACATATAATCTTAGCAAGCAGGCCCTAATAAAACCGGCTTCTGCTGAGTGTGGCCCTCGGGCCAAACATTGCTGATTCTGAAATTAGACTTACATATACTTTAAACTAACTGTGATGCAGAAGAAGTGAGGGAAAAAAAACAAACAGTTTTTCTTTTTCTTTTGGGATAGGAGAATTGGTGAATGAGAATGTAGTTAGAATATAGTTATTTGAGATGCACCTAAATACAACGCAGAGAACCAAAGAGAATATATTTGAGCAATGTATTGAAGCAACATCCTAAATCCTTATTCATGATGTTTTTTTCTCATGTTTCTGGAGCTCCATAGACTGTTCATTCTTTTCCAGGGGTATAAAGAGATGATACAATTCATAAATCTGGGACAAATAACTGGGAATGCTTTGCCGAGTTCTGTTCCCCTTTCCCTTGGGGGGGGGGGTAATATATTCCAGGACATCAGAAGTTTCCTGTTTCCCCAAAGGCTAGCTCCTCTCCTACCATATGGACAAGCTTCCCCAAGGCCAGCACTGGTAGGTCCAGATGGGCAAATGTGCTTAGTTGAATAGTTTAGTGTTAGTGTATCCACCTGTTTAATATACCTGGTAATGTCCCCCAACCTGGTCTCTATCAGTAATAGAGAAGTTCTTTGTTGTCCATATGCCATTATTATGTGTTATGTCTCAAATTCTTTAGACCCAAAGCAGGGAAAATGGGTGCAATTTAAGAGGAGCCTGACAGAAATCCCAATACTTGAGTGGCTCTTATGTGCATATATGTATATTAAGTTGTGTTTCATTCTCTCCTTCTCCACTGGTATTTAACTTCATTAGTGAGTCTGTGAGAGTATTAAACATATTGTAATTTTAGGGGGCTGGAATAGCATATATTAAAACATTTCTGACAGTTGTGTCCATTTCTCCTGAAAACCCCAAGGATTAGATTTGTCAGTAGTTTGATTGTTCTTTCCATTTGAAAAGTAAGACCACAGGGAACATGACAAATCTTTGGGTACCAAGGAATCATCACTATTTAGATCGTATAAACTTGGCCGCCTTCTGTACAAAAGGATTCAGCAGAGTCTTTTATTTCTCAGTGTTTGACAAAGGGGATTTTGTGTGGATGCTACTTGGATTTTTTTTTACAGTCCCCGAGCCTTACTCTCTTGATGTGTTCAAAGAAATTCAGAGTCAGCAATGGGTATTCAAGTAAAAGAAAACAATTCACTAAACTCTGAACACAGCAGGGGTTCCCCAAAGCTAGCACCCTGATTATGTGCTGAGAATTTCTATTCATATCCCAAGCCTAAGTGGAGCAGAATGGATGAGTTCTGGACCATGGTGCCAGACAATGGCTGTGTATGCCTAAAATATCTTCACAGACAGGAACGCTCTTAGACAAACAGATCCATATGACGTGAATATATAGGATAATCATAAGTATGTCAACTTTTTATTATGTAATTCAATTGCATAATGCCCTCTTACAGATCTGTCAGCATCTCTCTCTGCTCTGGCCAGTCTGTTCACCTTCCCCCAAGCAAATCTCAGACCCACACCCCAACTTAATTCACCAATGGCTTAGAAATCACTGTGGGCCATCAGTTAGGCATAAGTTCTATTAATATTGTTGTGCCAAACCTCAAACTTAGCTTTTTCCTGAGTTTTTATTGGACAGTGGATTCTGCTGTACAGTGATAACTCTTATCATGTCCCTGGGCCCAAGACAGGCTTGGGAGAAAGTGAACAAAGCTATCTAGGTTCAAGCCACAGAAAGCTGTTGAGATGACTCTGGAATGGGTGCTGCCATGCTGGCAAATCCTGAATGCATAAACTAATGAAGGTGAGGGCCATGGGATTGGAGATAAAATCACTTACAGATGCAGACATAAAACAATTTGGTTTTCATTTACTGTTTCTTCCAATAGCATAATTAATAGAAAGCAACAAACTCAGGTGCTAAGTTTTGTCTTATGCTTTCCTATGTGGCTTATCAGAAAGAACCAGTGGAAAATCATGTCACAATCAGAGACAAGGCAACAGTGATGGCAACTTCAAGAGAAGAGTTTCTGGACTCCAACAACCCAGGTTAGAGTTATAACTGTCAATAAAAATACACACGCCCCTGGTCTAAGGAAAACTTAGGGAAAAACTGTTTACTACAATTCACTTTCAATGTTCTGCCTTATCTTTTGTTTTCCATGATTAATTTATGAATGCAGGAGTTACTTTTCTGGGCACAGGGAAGAAGGTAACTAAGTAATTTTATTAACTAATTCATGTGTTTTCTGCATATCTCTCTTTTCAACATTTTCTATTGTAAGGATACCATTCATATTGGATTAAGTATCCATCCTAACCTATTATGACCTCATCTTAATTTGATTACATCTAAAAATACATTATTTCTACATATGACACCTTCCCAGGTTCTAGGTGGATATGTTTTTCTGTAGGATACTATTCAACACAGCATAAGTTGTATATAAGAAAACATTTAAAGCAATTTGAAGTGCAAGTGACCCCCTTTAGTCACTATAACTTACACTGATACCTGTTGTTTGGGTGTGAGCCAATGTGGTGGACATTTTTCCGATGTTAGTGCAATGCCTTTGGACCAATATGGAATGACCACAGCATCACGTTGAGAATCCATCATGATGATGAACACAGGAAGGAGTTCACCTTCACAAGGCTTCCTAGGTAATATTGCTGATGGAAGGAAGGCAAAGGAAGGTAAAAGCTGATGTCCTATGGTGGCTGAGAGTATCTATGTAAAAAAACACCAATTAGAAGCTTATGACAGAGTAAAGAAGATTATTATGGAATGGAGTGAAGTGGGGGGGGGGGGCTACATGTCCATCAGTAAACGATGGACACAGTGACATTGCGATAAAGGGGCATGCGGTAATGCAAGATTGTCCCAAAGATTGAAAAGATGCATTGTCCCAAGGTTGCCTTTTGACATAAAACCAAAACAAAACTCTGGAGATAACACAGCACACAAGACCACTTGAAAAGCAAAAAGAAGGTGGTGAACTGCCAGGACTCCCCATGTTTGGAGAACCACATGGAGGTGAATCCCCCAGATTTCCCTATGCTCCCATATATCCAGTGAGGACTTCTGGAAACTGCTAATCCAGAACTGCCAACCAGCACAAACAAAAAACTTCAAGAGAAGTCTGTTTCCCCCTAGACAGAAGACCTGGGAAAGATGGCCTCGCAACAGAAAATCTTTTTGGCAAAACTTATCCTTCTCCAGCCAAACAGAGATGGAAAAATCACCACACCTCGCCCCTGCAATTTTAACAGGGCCAAATGAGGAGCTGATCTTCAATTTTCCCTACGCACTACATGGAAGCAGACAGTGGCATTCCTGATCTTCTGTCTCCTGTTCACATGGAAGCAGAAGGTGCTGCTCCTTCTCTGTCAAGGTGGTTTTGGTTCCCCAGGGGGGCAAAGAATTGAGCCCTAAGTGCTGAGCTTCTACTTCATCTTGCAGCAAAATAAGGTGTGAGTCATCCCTCTGCTTCCCTTGTCCTTGAGTTGGCTCAGCTGGGAGCTTCCCTTCCAACCCCATCCAAGGGAAACCGGGCAGAGTGTGTCGGTATCCTGCTTTGACCAGGAAATAGCTACATGAACTACCACCCCAATGCCATGTGAATCAACTCTCACTCATCACGCGGTGTAGGTAGGGTCAGTGAGAAGCTGGACTGACACACATCCAGCTCTGGCTTGATACACCTCAACAGAGAAAATTCCTGTTGAAAGAGAGAATTAAGTAGGATCCAGAGTTTCATAATACCACATCCACAGAGGTGACAGGGTATAGAATCCACGGACTTGAGGAATTGTTCAGATTTAATCTGAACAACAGAGAGAAAACAGGCCCCCTCCCCCCACCAAGTCATAGTATCGAGTGTCCCCTAGGAGACAGTAAGAAATTAGATTTGTTTGTATCATTGAACTCCCAGGATAAAAGAAGAGAGAAAGTGGGATTAAAGAAATATTTAAAGAAATAATGGCTGTAAACCTTCCAAACTTGTGGAAGGACAAAACTTACACATTCAAGAAGTCATGTGAACTCACAAAAGGATAAACCAATTAAATTCATTCTTGAACATACCATAATGAAATTTCTAAAAATTAAAGACAAATATATATGTGTATATATCTTGAAATCAACCAGAGAGACATTTTGCATTATTGGTAAGAAAATGACACTTTGAATGACAGCTGATTTCTCATTTTCCCCAGTAGGAAGTAGCAAATTTATTTTTCAACTAGTATATTTTTTTTCAAGAAAGGAAAGAACTGCTAATTGTGAAATCAGTAAAAATGAAGTTTTCTCAGATAAAGAAAAACTAAGAGAGTTTGTAGCTGGAAAATCTACTCTGAAGAATTGCTAAAGAATATTCTCTGGATAAACAGGGAATGATAATAGAAGAGAGCATAAAATTTCACAAAAAAGAATATTGAAGTAGATAAAAAAGGGGGGGCAAATATAATAAATTTAAGGAGTAATGTCCTTAAAAATGCTACTTTCCTTGTTAACACAAAAAAGGTAATTCTCTACTTTAATATTAACGTCAATGTATTTTATATGGCCATATGTATGTTTCTGTGTACTTGTTGCAAATTGTAGTATAGGCAAATAAAAACTTAATCCAAATAATTCAGGTTCCATGTAAAATTTTAACATAAAAATTTCATTTATATGAATATGTTTTTTTTTTAATTTTCCAAGACTTTAGAACACAATCCCCAAAAGAAATTGAATGCACATACTTTTGAACATTTCAAATAATTTTTCATATTTTTAGCTTTATATTGATGTCCTGATCATCTTACATATAAATTTTGAATATACTTATATTTAAATTAGCTTTCACCAAACCCCATCAATCTGATTTTCAACATCCTAGCAAATTATAAAGATAAAATAATGAGAACTGGAGAATGGAGTAGGGGTGGAGATTTCTAGAAGTAAGCATTCCATTCTAGGAACAGATGAATAAGATTAAAAAGCAAAAACAAAGTATTATCCTATCATGTCTGTCAACTATTGAAGAGGACATAGAATTATTCTATTTTTAGAAAATTTCCATCAGTAATAGCTCATACACAGTGTATTTGGTTCCATAAAATGGCAGACTTGGGGGTCTATTTTTGAGAAAAATGTTTACAGAATTTTAGGTACTTCATGTTAGGTCAATATCATGGAATATCTAAAAACAGAATAAAAAATCAACATAAAAAACTCACAAAGTAGAATTGATAAGCACATAAAATAGCACACAATAAAATCCTCTATGACCTTGTAAATAGAAATTGTTTCAGACCAATTTTATTTCCTTCTGTGACAGTTAAAAGTCATGGTGAGCTCTTGCTCATTTGGCTCAGTGGTTAGAGTGTGGGCTCGCAGACCAGTGTTGCAGGTTCAATTCCCGGTCACATACCTGGGTTACATGTTGTATCCCCGCCAGGCTGTGCCAGAGGCAAACAATCTAGGTTTCTCTCTCTCTCTCTCTCCCTCTCCCTTCCTCCCTCCCACTCTATCTAAAAATCAATGGAAAAAATATTCTAGGGTGAGGATGAAACAACCAAACAAAAAAAGTCATGTTGAAGCCCAAAATAATATATATTACCTATCTGAGGTTTTTGCATATCTGTTTGTACATGTTTTTTAAAGTGAAAAATACATATATTTTATTATTGATGCCTGTTGTTTAATATCAAAAATATAGAGACTATATAAAGACACTGAAGTTTATTTTCTATTGATTGTAAAAACTACATACCAAAAGAAATCTTTTACTTCAGTAACAGTTTAAAAGTATTATTATTATTTTTTAATCCTCACCCGAGGGTATTTTTACATTTATCTTCAGACAGAGTGGAAGGGAGAGAGATGGAGAGAGAAACATTGATGTAAGATAGACGCATCAATTGGTTTCCCCCTGCATGACCCCAACTGGGACTAGAAACAAACCACAACAAAGGTACCTGCCTCTGGCCAGAATCGAAACCCAGGACTCCCTGGTCGGCAAGCCGACGCTCTAACCACTGAGCAAACCAGCCAAGGCCAGTATTTGTATTTTAGTAAATACTACGAAATCTATGACTTTCTAAAAAAAAACAAAAAACCTTAGATGTTTTCTAAACATCTAAAACTTCAAATGTGACATTTTCTCCTTAAAAACTTTAATATATTAGGTGTAAAGGTTCATATAAGCACCAGTCCATAAAGTGTTAACTATGCTCTGATGTAAATATTAACAACAACAACAAAAAGCAAAGGATGGAGAGATTAATTCCACACGGAAAAGAGACAGAGTAGGTGACGTTTAGACTGAGTCTGAAAAGATGATCAAGTGAAAAAAGGAAGGCTAGAAGTTTTATGTAGAGAAAAAAAAAAGGCAATGCAAAGTAAACTAAAATATGGAAAAAATAGCTTTTTGTACTTCCATGTTATATGTCTTCACAGAGGGTTGAAGTCAAGAGAATCTGGGCTGGAGGCAAATGCACGCGGTATGCTTACATGGTGGTGGAGGTTGGAACCTTGGCTGGACTTGAAATCTCCAGGACACGCTAGGACTTCTTTTCCAAAAAAAAATTAAGGAAAATGCAACATTTTAAGAAAGAGCTGAGGAAGGAAAAAAAGCTCTGAATAGTGATTATTACTACAAGTATAAGAATACTGTCCAGCAGGTATGGCTCAGTGGTTGAGCATCAACACATGCAGCAAGAGGTCGCTGGTTCAATTCCTGGTAAGGGCACATGCCCAGGATGTGGGCCTGATCCCCAGTGGGAGGCATGCAGGAGGTGACCAATTGGTGTTCTTTCTCATCAATGTTTCTATCTCTCTCTCCTTCTCATTTCCTCTCTCTCTAAAATCAATAAAGGAAAAAAAAATTTTTTTTAATATATAATTTTGGAATCTGATGATACAAAAAGCCACAAGAGGATTCTGGAACACTGATATTGAGTTAAGTAATAGTTTATGCAATCTTAGTCATTTGTACTGAGATTTAAATGTTGTATAGCTACTAGGTAAGCATTGCCAAGGGAGATGAAATTTAGTCATCTCTTTGAGGACCAGCCTCTAGTCAATATGTTCGGTGATGGAGATGAGGTTTTTGGTTTTGTTTTTAGGAGTGCAGTGGGGAACATGAGAAAAATATAAAAGCATCACACATACTTTAGAAGGACAGTTGGAGGAGACATTTGAGGGTTTATATTTTCTGAAGTGAACATATAATATATTACTTGCACAAGAGAAATAAATGACTGGTTTTAGTTCAGTTCAAGATCATTTATGACATAATAGCAAAAGCAAAACCTATGTGCATTATGCCTTATCCTCGTCTAACTCACATTCTTACCACACAAAAAATAGAAAGACATTGCATGCGTATGCCTATGAAAGATATAGGTACACTCTTATCATAAGACTACAACATAGCATACATAAGTTTTATCAGGCCTAATAGTCTCAAAAATGCTATTTAAAATATATTTGAATTTCACGTAAACTCCCCTCGGGTGTATTTAACAGAAACTGGTATGTGAGAATTTTAAAACTATTTTTCACACTTTATTTCGTATCTTATTTCTTGCTCTGCTAGACTGCTAACAAATAGCTGTGGTACTCATTTCAAGAGTCACTTTAAAAACCAGTTGGTTTTTTATTTATCTCTTTGAATACAGAGCTTAGAAGAAATATTTCTCTGGTCAGAACAATCCCTTTAGGTAGATTTGAAAAGGCCTAATCTTGGAGTCTGCTGCCTAGACATAGACAAGATATTCAGGAAATAGAGAAGAGATGCACATATATGGGAAAAACACGAATGTATTAATTCTGGAGCAAGAGTATTTTTATTTATATGGATACATTATATAGTTCCTTAGTTAAGTACTTTGATCCTTGAAAGAATCAAAGAGTTGTTGTAAAGAGTGGAGGCATTCTTCAGTCAAGAATCTGAACATTAGAAATTTGAGGATAGAAATCTAGAATTCCAAGACTTTGGTGGCTGCAGCACAGGGAAGGGAAATGAAGAGAAGAAAAGAAGTTTATATCAGTATTTGCTGTATCTGAAAATGCAAACATTACTTCCTTCACACAATTAGAATTTAATAAGCAATAAAATTGGGATGCATACATTGGGCTGGGAGATAGATGGAAAGTAAGAACCAGACAAAAGAAACTGATTACTGTTAATATTATCCTTTTTCTTTTTCTTGTTTTTAATCCCAGAATTCTGTGGCCTGGGGAAATATAGATTCAATTAGATTTTTTAAAGGCAATAAATATGTTAATAAGGAGCCTAAATCATGGCGATTGATCCTCTGCAAACACCGGTTCCCTTGATGATGTCTCTCCCCCGTAGCCTTCGTTAAGCACAGGCGCAGATCCCACTGTGTCCCGCGCACCTTTCACGGGGGGCGGAATATCACAGACAAGACTGAGTTTTCGAGTGGACAAGGCACTGAGATATGAATGGCACTAGATTTCGGATTATGGAAAAGAACACGTGCGTCAGGAAGAACACATTCGCATCTCAGCGGCTGGGGAAGCTTCCGCCTCTGCTGCTTCCCAGGACACGAGATGCCAGTGCGACCTGAGCTCGGCCAGGGAAAGCCGAGTCCGGGCTCCCGCCCTTGAACACCGGCCTAGTGTCGTATGTCAGCGGTGGACACCCACTGTTATTGATTGGGTGGGATGCCTTCACTCTCTCTGTAGCCACAAATCCCTCTTTTCTCTGGAAAACAACATCATCCTCCTGGAAGTGTCCCACATGGGCCTGTTTTCAGACCTGCCCAGCAGCATGGCCAGTCTTCCTGGCCAGTCCATGGACGGGCAGGCGGGACACACACATTCTCCAAGCAAAGCTCCACAGGGGATCACGATGTCAGGGTGAAAGTCATTCCCCACCATCAAAATAGGCTGAGAGAAAAGAATCCTGAAGATGTTCCTTGAACCCTGATTTCAGCAATGCCCAAAGTCAAAATAGTCTAGATATTTCTTTCACTTAATCAAACTAATTCATTTTTGTGCCTAAACTAATTTGAGCTGTAATGCTATATTAATAATACTAAGTAATAGGAACACTAAGACAATACAGGGTGGGGCAAAAGTGGGTCTACAGTTGTTTGTATAAAAAATAATACAGTAATTAATAAGCAGTAATACAAGAATAAACTTCGTTTCGCGAACTCACAACTTTAGACCTATTTTGTCATACTCTGTATTGGTTTCATCATGTTGGAGACTGCTTTAAAAGTTTTATTTTTAAAGTAGTGTGTTTTTAAGTGTTCAGATAAAGAAAATACACAGTGTAACTGTTTTATGTATAAAAACCATCTTGATTTCTCCCAACACGTTACACCAAGGGCATGTTAGTTTTACATAAAGAAAAGCAGTTTGCACGGGGCAGCGTTAAGCCTTAACCTTCCTGTGCGGTGTTTCAGTTTCCTGCTAGAAAATTATTGCGTGAATAAGGTGTATTTACAGCCACAAAGGAGCTCGTCGGGCTGCGAATCGTGTTTCTTCAGTGGTTTTGCTGTAGTGAGAACAATTTTCAGAGGCTTTGAACGTGTGAGATGGCCGAGTGACTATATCAGAGAGACTGTGAAAAGGAGTGTAAAAACGAGAAACAAGAACCAAGTATATCAGCCCCACACTTGTCTCTTGTGTTTTTTTCTTTTGATGGTGGGGGTGGGTAGATGTGAATGAGGACAAAACACACTTATTCCAAGCTCTGTTTGTTGCAATATCAAAGAGACTGAGAGAAGGCAGAAAACTCTGGCTAGACTTCAAGAGAGTTTTTTTTTTTTCTATTAAAAACATCGGCATCTATAAAGAAAATAAAAGAATTGCATTAGACCTAAATGATCTCAGAAAAGTGTCAGAAAACTGACAGAGGAATGGACAGTCTATGATTATTTTATTTTTTATGGTTCTCTTCTTGAAAAACAAAAGCAGGGAAATGGCTGGATTTAAGCCTATTCCAGAGGAGCCACCAACTTTTATTTTCCTCCTGTTGTTTATCATGGGTAGAGAGGATCTTTTATGCAATCAATTCCGTAGGTACAAATCAATAGCACGACGGACAGTTCCGTTCAAATAACATTCACAAAGGACCTATTGCATGCTAGGCACTGAGCTGGTCTCCGTATAAAAGATGAATTACAATATAGCCTCTGGTCTCAGGGAGCTCAAAGACAACTAAATCTAGATAATCTCAGACAGAAAAAATAATCATTCAAGCAACATGTTCTGTTCCAGATGGCCATGTTCAGTATTATTTATTTAGATTATACCACAGAGGTCCAGACTAGCCAACTAGAAGTTTAGTAAATATTTAGTCTTCCAAATGCAATCATTATTTGAACCAAGCAGTAGATCTGGGAAGTAATTTATGAGTTTAGATATATTTTGAAATATCTTATTTCATCCTGCTCTTTGAGCTAGGAAAGCCACTAGCAAAATATTGTCACGGACACCCAGGAAAGAAAGCACGCTCTGAAATCTGCCCTGATGGCTAACTCTAATCTGACTCAAAGGGAGAACTACATCAGTGCAAGCAGAAAAAAATGTAAATAAAATTGATTCGTGATCTGCTTTCTTTATATCTCATGCTCTGTAGGCGCTAGTGTTATAAAGAAAGATGACGCTCATTCATGCAGAAGGCAACCAATCAATGAGACTCTTTCACACCGATGTTTCTCTCTCTCTCTCTCTCCCCCTCCCTCCATCTTTCCCACTCTATCTAAAAAAAAAACAAAACAATAAATGAGCAAACAACAACAATAAAAAAAAGAGAAAGATGTTCATTGTCTAGTGTAGGTACTTGATGAAAATAATAATAGTAATAATAATAATAATAAACCCCCACAAAATTGCCCTGTATCAACCCCAACACTAAAAAGCTGAGCTGCATGTTGAACTTTAATATGAAATGCTCTGGAGAAATTCTCTGTAGCCTGTGGTTCTTTCTTTGTACCTATAAGATTTACCAAGATCAGATGCCCATTTTCCTTGCATATGAATAATTACAAAGTGTGTAGCTGGTATGTTTTCCTCTTACCGCAAAGAAAATCAGACTTTTAGGACAAGTATTCTGCCCTCTACTACCTGTCAATCGACACTGCTTTATTAACCCCAGGTGATAGTTGCCTCACCTTATTGTGCTTTCTGTGCACAGGGTGCAAGGTGGGAGCAGATGCTTTGACCCTCGCCTGACACAGTGCAGATAATCAGCAATCAATAAGTGACAGAGAACTGTGGGCTCAGTTTTTCTAAAATGTCATTTGTTAGATGCAGAGAAAACAACTTGATTTCTCTTTTATTGTTATCATGGTCAGACGTGTGCAGCCAGGGTAGACTTGGTTGGTTACTGAAACATTTCAAACCATATAAGTTTCTTTCTGTGCAATTTCTATAAATATTTAAACAGTTCATGTACTGATAAGTATTGACTCCATGCTAAAATTATAAAAATTATCTTGCATTTGTTTCAGTGACTATGTATTTAAGGGAATGGTAGTAACATCGGTATAGAATCTATCATATATTGTATTACTCAATGATTTATATGGCTATGTACAGATATAATCTTGTGTGTGTATGACGGCAATGGATGCATAAGTTTCCTGCCATTCCCTCATCCACTCTCAGAAAATAAACTCTAGGGATGAAGTTTATTTGATCAGAAGTAAGTTCCTAACTGATGTGAGATTCTCTCACTTGGAAAATTGAAAAAGATACGGTGATGTTAGGAAGTCTTCATTTTGCACTTGAAATGGGAAACTCATAGGCCCGCTTTCCCATTTTTCTCCCCACTCGGAAGACTGGGCATCTGTCTGCAGTGGGGGTGCCAGTCCAGATTGAGCAACACAGGGAATGAGCGGCTCTTTGCAAAATGGCTCCTGGTTCTTCACCCCGGGCCCGCATTCCCCTGGCTTCCACCCTGCTCTCGAGGTTTGTGGACACCCTGCTCCTTCCAACAATGGCATGTTCTTCAGTTAATTTCAGTCGTCTTCAACTGTTGCACCACTTTGATAACAAGTCTCCAAATTTAAGTCAATAATTTTAAAAATATGGAGGACCTACTCTATGTTCTGCATTGTGGTCTAGGTCTGTAGAAAGGAAAGTAGCCCTCAAATGATTCACCTTTCTTGGAAAATGCAAACATGTTTAAGTATATATGTTGTGTTACTGTAAATGACACACGATCTCTAGACTCATGGAGAAGAGTCTAGTGAAGCCTGAGCTGCAGGAGAAAGCCTGAGCTGGTGGAGTTTCAAGGAGAACACAGAGGCTACGCCAGTGTAGAAAAACCGCCAGTCTGGAGAAGGCGAGAAGGAAACCCAGACATCAAAGACAGAGGGATACTAGGAGCAGCAACATGGAGAGGTGAAGTGCTTCATTTAGTAGCTCATGTAACAAGGTCTGTGGACCACACAGTGTAGGCCAGCCATTGTTCCAGATGCTTTCAAAGCAGCAGGAAATAAAATAAAAACTGTGTGTATTATAACTTTATATATTTTAGTAATATAACTTTGTATATTATAGGCATAACTTTATATATTATAGGCATATATTTAAATTATATATATATAATTTATATATTAAACGGATATCTATAAATTTTATATAAATACATATGATAAAATTAAACACAATGAACAATGAAACATATATTTCCGTTCTTAAACTTGCATGAACATGGGAATTACTCGAAGTGCTTGTTAAAATGGATTGCTGGCCTCCATTCCCTGCATTTCTGACTCAGGCATGGATCTGAGGGCTGAGCATTTTCATTTCTAACTGGTTTTCAGCTAAGGATGATGTGCCTAGTCCGGCCATCACACCTTGAGAACCATCAACAGTATATTAGATAGCAGTAAGTGTGGTGGAGGTAAGTCAGGAGACATGGAGGGAGCTGTAAGGTTAAATTACATCATCAGGTAAAGTTTCCCTGAAAAGACCTGAAGAAGGGAGGGACCCAACTATGCTGCTATCTAGAGAAAAATCACCCAGTGCATTTACTGAGTGCGAACTGGGAAGCATTGTTGAGTTTTAACCAGAGATAATGTGATATCTGATATGCTCTCTTCTCTGAAACAGGATTGCTCTAGCTGCCCCACTGAGAATAGATGGACATGCAAGGAGGCAGACAAATGAGACCAGTAAGGAGTCTCTTGCAATAAGAGAAGTAACAAGCATGATGAAGATTTGAAGCCAGTGATAGCTCTGGTGGCAATGACAACATTGCCGGAGTAGAGGTGGGAAGATATATTTGGAAGGTAGACCCTTCAGAGAAAATAATGGATTGGATTTGGGATGTGAATGAAAAAAATAAAAAGTGAAAAACTATTGCTAGAATTTTAGTCTTAGAAAATGGAAAGATGGACTTTCCATTACCTGAGAAAGAAAAAACTGTAAAAAAAAAAAGAGGGTTTAGAGAGGAAGAAGAGCTCGGTTTTTGCCTTGTTCATTTTGGGGTATCTACTAGAAACTCAGGGAAGTAGAATACGAGGCTGGATTTAAATATCTGGAGTTCAGGGTTGAAGCCCGAGCTGAAGATATAGACTAGAGTGAACCAAGTGTATATGTTTGTTTACAGAGGGAGTAAGGTCAGAAAAGGAAAGAAAAACATGCTCTGAGGGCCAAAGCCGAGGGCGAGGTGAGGGTGGAGAGTTGAGGGGGCACAAAGGAAGGAGGGGAGCAGCGGCCAGTAGTGGGAGAGACCGAGAGGAGGAGCTGCTCTGGAAGCCAAAGGCAGAAAGTCTGAACAGTAAAAATAAGCAGAATTTAAGGAAACCTTAAAAATAAAACAGATTACAATTGGCAGAATTTAATTTGAAGCTGACATGGGGAAAAAAAGGAAGAGAATGTTTATTTCCCTTTTTTTTTTTTTAATAGAACTGTTCCTGGGTATTAGATCCCGAAGAGAAAAAAGGTGATCGCTTTCGAGGTGAAACCAAGAAGTTGCAGCATATTTTCCACAGAAACCATCTACCTGTTTAGATGAAGCTGAAAACCTGAAGCTCTGTGAACATAATTTATGTAACACCCAGAAAAAAATATAGACTGATTTGAATGCAGGTGTTAACCACAACTAAAGGAAGCAGCTTATTTTCTGAGATAAATAGAACAATGATGAACATTTTTTTATACCTAAAAAGCAGGTTCCACGAACAATGCTTGAGAATAACAAGATAGTTAGCTTTTTTTATAATGATAATGATGATGCACTTGGAAGCAGCCCTTGAAATGATGTGTCTTTAATAGAAAGTCATTATGCATTTTACATAATGTAAGAGCAAGCGCTGCCCGACATTCCCAACTGGGAAAAGTTAAATAGTTTCCTATCAACTGGCAAATAACAAGTGATTCTTGATGATGGCAATGATTATGACATTTTATCTATAACGGGTGCGTCTTTGAGCAGAAGGTGATTTACTTGGGATCCAAAACAGGAGAACACTTGGGGCTGCAACGAGTTCTCTTCAAAATGACTGTTTGTGATGGAGCATTAGGCTTCCATAAACGGGAAAGCAGATGGCTAAATAAAAATATTTTGTCAAGTTTGTAACATCAACTACCTAGTTGTAGGAAAAATGTCTTTCTCATCATTGGAAATAGTAGAGAGTGAGAAATAAACATCAATAGACTGATTTCTCCAGGATAGAGTTTCCCTTTGGGTTTCGAGCACCCGTTAATTTAAATATTTCCCCACAGTCAACCAATTAGTCAATCATGCATGGAGTCAACAGATATTGCTGAGCTTCTACCATGCTCGCGCGCTGATTTTGTTGCTGTGAGGATGTAGAAAGCAATGAGACATAAATTGTGACACGTCAGTTCTGATGTACATGCAATTACTGGTGAAAATCTAATGCCTAGAACTGAATGATCTCAGGCAAACATGAAGGATTAAGTTGCACACATTCGTCCCAAACACAATGTATCCCCCTTTCTCCGGATCGTTCTTTATCCATATCTTCCAAGTCACTGCCACTCCCGTACTATTTTTTCTACATCAAGGATAAGTAGACATGAGTGATCTCAAAATCAGTCCCTTCACCAATAAATAGAATAACATTTGCACCTACCATTTTTGTTTACTTCCTGTCTTGGTGGGAAAAGTTCCCACTACTTTTCCAGTCTATCATTTCCACATTTACTCCAATTTACTGACTTCATTTAACGAGAGATGTTGTTTTCTACCCCTTATTCTTCTCTCCTTCTTTCTTGTTAACATAACCTTGCTCTTGGGGCAAGACCAGGACAATGATCGTGACTGATCAGAGCCAGTCTTAACAAGTCATGTCCCACTATTTTTAGCAATCATAAATGGTATCCATATATATTTGTCCAGTCTGATTGATATCACTTAATTTGATGTCTGCTGGGGAAGTGTCTGGGAAAGTTACTGCATTTCGTGAATAAGAGGGCAGGGTTTCAGAGGTGGCCGTCTCTTTCCTGCCTCAGCTCTCAGCTTGGCGGCTCCAGATTCATCAGCCACTTCCTGTCCTGCGGGAAGGAATTTGGACCTCCCATCACTGAGCCACTGAACAAAAGGGTAATCTCCTACTTCAAAATCGCCTATAATTTTTTCTTTTAATTTTATTAGCTTACAAACAAACCCCTGGTAGACATATTTTCTTCTCTTTTTTTTCTTTGTAGCAGAAAACAATTTTAACAGATGTACCTTCCTCTTCACCTCCTCAGAGTACATGGCTCATACGTTTTCACCTAACTTTACACAATTTTCAATCATTCCTGTTCTTGTCTCACCTTCCCAAATGTGTAAACATGTTCCACTTTCTGCCATCCAACAAAATATATAGCCACCCAAAACCTATGTGTGAAAAATATATATAAATTTATATAATTCATATGTATAAAATATATACATCCTTTTCTCTCTGAGTATCCCTTGAAGTTAACAGCAGAATTTTGCATTTCCTGCACTTTGACAATGAATGGAAAGGTAAGTGCTAACTGCCTCTGAATCTTTCTTTTCTTCTTTTAACTGAATATAGGCTTATCCAAATTTCTGCGTCCTTACCATGAAGTTTAAAACTCTACATAGATTAACAAACTAATCGTGCTGCAAGAAAACAATGGAACAGAAAATATATCTTTCTTTCCTTCTTATTATTCAAACATTATTTTTAAAAATACCTGCAACTTCCACAGTACATTTTCAAATACCATATATAGAGTTAACTGCACATTGCCTTTTAAGAACATTTATAAAAATAGTGGCACAGGAACCAAAAAAAAGGAGGTTTCTACTCCTCTAATTTGAATTCCATGATCAAATCTACTTTTCTAAAATCTATCTTGTCGACATCCTTTCAGCACATTTTAAAATTGCAGTGATGTTTAGGTGATTGATAAGGCATTTTCAGAATGCTTCTTGTAGATTTGAAACATCTCTCAGATCCAAAATAGAATGACAAGCTTAGCTCCCTGGTTGAGAAGCTTACTAATCCAAGAACTGCGCCAGCCCTCATGGACGCTGCCGCTCCCGGGAGAACCGAGTGCTGCTGCTGCCTTCTCCCTTGAGAGACCTCACGTAATTAAGAAAATTACAGTTATGCTCCTTTTTTCTAAGACACAAAACAAAAACTATCCATGGATTTTTCCCAAAAATAAAGTCCATTACTCTCTCCAAGTTTTAGTTTTATTTTTATTTTCCTCTAGTTAAGAAGAACATGCAAAAAACATATAAGCATTCCATGTTTTAGTACTGGTGACCAGACCAGTGGGAAATGTTTAATTTAATTTATGCCCAGTGCTCTTATGCGCATTCATTTAGAAAGATGTGATAATGACTGTTAACATGTTCTGTCTGCGGTGAACTTGAAGATGTATTTCAATGCAGTCAATAAAGGCAGGGAGTTGGGATCAAGGTGAAAAGACATCTCTAGAAGATGTAAGGTATTGTGCGTATTCATAATATCTTCATGTCTAAAAATAAGGAAAAGCAGAGTTTAGGTACTAAAGCTACTGCCCCTCCGCACAGCACAGACTGGTGGCCGCCTCCACCTGCTTTCTGTGGGTTTCTGGAGTTCTCCAGCCTCTGGTGCTCTTCCCAATCCTGCTGATCTTCGCTTTGCTGTGTCAGAGCAATTACACAAATTGTAGAGTATTTTCAATATCTGTGCCTGCAATTACTCCATGCTTTTACTTTAAGGGCTCAGTTTGGGTCTGTAATATTTCCATAGATCTGGTTATTAGGCCCTTAAAGTCACACAACTTTAAAAAGTCTTTTCTTCTGACACGCTAAGTAGAACGTGCTACATGTTCACTTCTCATGACATTCCTTCAGCTGGGCTTTTCTGTTCCTTGTCTACCCGAGGACTCTGAGCTGTGTTCGAAAGGCAGTGGCTAGGTAGAAGTGATGGGTATACCTCTTTCTGTCTTCTAGAGGAAGAGGCCAGCTTCTGGTAGGAAGAGACTCAGACCGAACACCGGAGGAAGCGAAGAGGTTCCTTTATTCACGCATGCGGACCCAGAGGAGGCCGTCTCCAAATTCTGGGCCCCGAGTTGCAGGGCCTGCCTAGCTTTATAGTGGTGGGCGGGGCATTCTTTTGCTTGAAAGGGGTCAGCAACTTACAGAAGCAGGAAGCAGAAGGGGTCATGTCATTTCTAAGATGGTGGGTCAATTAAAATGGGGTTTTCTTCCTCTATCACTTTCATTATGGAAAGTTACAGATTCCATGAAATTCCTTGTTCATCACAGTTACAAACCCTATTGTCCATCATTGTGACTGAATGTACCACATCTTTGCTTCACCGGTAAATCTTGCCACACATTTGGTTATTAACACACATGGTCAGTACATAGTAGCATTAAAAAAAATAAACAATTGTTTCCTTTCCTCAATTTTTTATTTACAGTCTCATTCAGAAGATGAGAGAATTCCTTTTCTTTATTTTATTTTTTACAAATATTAATATTACTTGTAAAGTATTTTATTTACAAGGCTATTCAGTCAGATGATAAATCATGGACAACTATAAAAAAAGTCAAACACATCTAAAACACTCAGAATCAATGAATATAAAGGACAAAGTAAATCCATAAGTAGGTATAGTTCTACCTCGATTACATGCCAACATGGAAATAAAGTCTGACAGGGTTGTCTGTGAGTAGCCCGTGAAGAACTATGCCGTGCATATGTGTGCAATTACCATTTGGACCAGAATGAACTTTATAGAAAGCTGTACTTATTGCCAACCAGAAATAATCAGCTACAGTAAATGATAAAATCAGTGCCCGGGGAGAGAGACAAAACTAGACCCATTCATTCTCTAACAAGTGAAAAATCTGGAAAAAGAAGTCAAACACAGCACTGGCAAACTGCAGGCAATGAACGCAATGGGACATATACACGCAGTATTTGGAGTCATGTTAAGGTAGGTTAGGGTATTTGGATTAAAAGTAGTAGAATTTTGAATTAATAGTAGTTGTGGAAAGGTGGGCACTTCTTTCAATAGCGTCATCCTTTTTCTGTGAAATTGGAAAGGGCACATTTACCCTAGGGGCACGTAAGTTTATGGTAGGGATGATCGTACACGAAACTGGTAACAGTGTCGTGCACAGAGGGGTTTAGTGAATGGGACCTCACATTTCCTAGAGTGACATCACTTGTTGCCTTGCACAGAAGGGCACTGAGCAGACTGTGTAAAACCTGGAGCACATTTCTCTGGCCCAGGGGTTAACATCCACTATTTTAGCCTCTGTGTCAGAACTTTTGTTTTTTCAACCATCAATCAGTGAAGGAAGCTAATTTGTTTGTAAAGTAATTGAAATGGTTTAACTCTCAGTTTCCATTTTGAATAATGACTCTTGTAGTTGTTCTTTTAATTTTGCCACCCTACATGTTTTATAAGAAAACATTCCATTCATTGTGTGCTTTTTAATAACTAAACTTATTAGTTATAAAATGTATAAACAGCCCTGGCCAATTTGGTTCAGTAGTTAGAGCTTAGGCCCTGTGGACTGGAGTTGTTGCAGATTCAATTCCCGGTCAAGGGTACATACCTGGGTTGCAGGTTCTATCCCCGACCCTAGTCCAGGTCATGCTGGGGGCAATCAATTGATGTGTCTCTCTCATATTAATTTCCCCCACCCCAAACTGCCTTCTACTCTATCTAAAAATCAATGGAAAAATATCCTCGGCTGAGGATTAAAAAAAAAAAAAAAAAGAATATATAAACAATATGATAAATGTACTATTTATTCATGTTTTAAAATGGCAAACTGGCTGCCCAGTTTGGCTTAGCAGTTAGAGCATCGGCCTGTGGACCAGAGAGTCCCGGGTTCGGTTCCCGCTAAAGGCACGTACCTCAGTTGCAGTTGGTCCCCAGCCCCAGTTGGGGTCGTGTGGGTGGCAGCCACTCCATGTGTCTCTCTCACATTGATGTTTCTCTTTCTCTCTTCCTCCCTCTCTCCCTATCACTCTATCTGAAAAATAAATGCAAAAATGTCCTCAGGAGCAGATAAAAAAAAAAAATAAATAAAATGAAATGGCAAACTGAATTCTGTTAAAAGACTGTACTTACTAAGGTTGGCAAGAAAGTCTTCTGAGCTATGTGAAGTGCTTGCTCTCCCTCATGTCAGTTGTATGAGAATCCTGGACTAAACATGTTGAGAAAAGCTGAGAGAAGACCCAGGGTTTTGGTCATTGTAAATAAGAAGGTCATGGATCTTCTTACAATTTCATGTGACTAATTCAAATTTGGGGGCCAACTCAATAATAAGGACTTTAAATTTTTTTCTAGAGCCAGCAGTTATGTAAGATATAATCACAAAAATTTGTTCTACTTCTGCCCAGTCAGTGTGGCTCAGTGGTTGAGCATTGACCCATGCACCAAGAGGTCATTGGTTTGATTTCTGGTCAGGGCACATGGCCAGGTTGTGGGCCAGATGCCGAGTGGGGGCATGCAGGAGGCGGCCAATCGATGTTCTCTCTTATCGATTTTTTTATCTCTCTCTCCTCCTTTCTTTCCCTCTAAAATCAATAAAGAAGAAAAAAAAACTCTTTTTTAAAATTATTCTACTTCTCACAGTACTGTACTCAAACAAACTTATGTTTCTACTGTTCAAGTGATCCTACTGCCCCCTTTCCCATTCTCTGCCAACCTGGGATTAAGACCTCCAGTCTTCAAATAATCTTTCATGTTTTGTTTTCTCTCACCTTACCTCTAAGTACTTGAAAACTTTAAAAGTCGAAAAACCTGCATAGAGTTTATGCTAAAAGTGGGCTTATTGTACACTGCGAGGTAGGTTAGCACACACTGCTCCTTTAACTCTGGAATTAAGGGGAGGTTACGTCTTAATAAAAACATCAGGCACCTTACAGTGACAGTGAGAAGAGGCAGAAAATGGTCTTTTGCTCCATTTGCAACAGACAAATGCACTTATATGAAGGAAAATATTAAAATGAGAATAAAGCCCAAATTAATTGTCTGTAGGAAAACGCCAGAATGCATGCTGTTACATGTAAACAGGTATGTGGTCAGCACACACAACCAACTAATTTATTTTCTCATATACCTTATGAATTACACAGTTGAACAAGCTTTTCTTTTTCACAAATTTTACTTTGTTATTTTACTCCATTTTATAGATTTTTTTTTAAATTTTGCACAAAGGATGTACTACATGATCACATAAACATGAAACAAAATAGTAGCTGTTTTTCCCACAACTAAAGGGCTTCTAGCAATTAACTTTGAACCTTTGTTTTTGCACCCACAAATATAGATGATTATATCCAGTTCACAGAATTGTTGTGAAGTTTTTCTAATGAGTATAAACTTTGGCAGGTGTTTATCATCCCCTTTATACGCCCTCCCAATAACACACGTTGTATTAATTTCATCCCAAATTTTGTGTGTATGTATTTTAAAATTATTCATACACTGTCTCAGTTCCTCCATTATATGCAGGTCTGTGTAAAGTTTTAAGTATTTAGGAGAAACAAAATGAAACATAACAAAGGAAAAGTAAAAATTATGGCTCTTAATCTGCTTTAAGAAAGTACTAAATACTTATTTCTCATGCGTTAAAGAAAAATTCTTATCCAAGAATATTTCTTTTCCATTTTTCTTCAGATAGAGTGGGAGGGAGGGAGGGAGGGAGGGAGGGAGGGAGGGAGAGAGGGAAAGAAAGAGAGAGAGAGAGAGAGAGAGAGAGAGAGAGAGAGAGAGAGAGAGAGAGGAGAGAAAGACATCGATGTGAGAGACACATTGACTGGTTGTGTCTGATGCATGACCTCGACCAGGGCTGGGAACCGAACTGCAACTGAACATGCCCTTGACTGGAATTGAACTCTCTGGTCCACAGGCCTATGCTCTAACCACTGAGAAAACCAGACAGGGTTGTTTTATTTTCTAAATATATTTGCATTGATTTTTAGAGAGAGCAAGGAAGAGAGAGGAAGAGAGAGAGAAACATCAATGAGAGAGAAACATCAATCAACTGCCTCCTGCATGCCCCCTACCAAGGATCAAGCCCACAACCCTAGCGCATGCCTTAACTAGGAAACGAACCAGTGACCTTCAAGTGCATGGTACAATGTTCAACCAACTGAGCCACACTGGCCAGGGAACTAGCACTAATTAAAGAGGTAGCCAGAACAAAAATTTAAGAGTAAGGTACAGTAATTGATTATGGAAATGATGTTGCTAATTCTACTTAGAATACTGACAAGATAAATGAGCAATTAAAATCAATATGATGGTAATGGTGGGCTGTTATTCCAACTTTCTTGATCATTTTACTTCCAACAATGACTATTTGAAGCAATGTTATGTGTCAAAATATTCTTTCAAAATAAGTAAAGATAATGGGAGAGAATGGATGATTAAAATAAGTTTCAAAAATAATAGAAAGGAGAATGCACCTAAAAATTAAAAATGAGCCCTGGCTGGTTTGGCTCACCAGTTAGAATGTCAGCCCAAGGACCAAAGAGGCCCCAGTTTGATTCCTGTCAAGGGCATGTACCCCAGTTGCAGTTGGGTCCCCAGCCCTGGTCGAGGTCGTGTGGGAGGCAACCAGTCGATGTGTTCCTCTCACATCAATGTTTCTCTTTTGCTCTCTCTCTTTCTCTCTCTCATACTCTATCTGAAGATAAATGGAAAAATATTCCCAGGTGACGATTAAAAAAAAAAAATGAAAGAAATTTACATTATTATAAACTTTTCTTTAAATTGAAACAATCTAACCAAAGACATCATCAGCTGTTGGTAATGATGTTTAAAAATGAAATACTGTCTTCACCCATTCAGTGAAAAATCTCTTTTGCATCTTCCAGCATGAAGCTGGATGAGATTTGTAATTATCAAACAACATTTATTAGAAATCTTACTTAGGTTTAAGTGTAGTTTCTGCTTCCCCAGATTTACTATGCTATAAATAAGTGTGATAGTAGTGAGGGTTTCACAATAATGTGAATGTATTTAATGCCACTAAATTATACACTTGAAAACAGTTAAAATGATAACTTGTTCTATATATTTAGTCACAATAAAAATTTCAGGAGATAAAAAACTAATTTTATTGGCAGAACAGGTTATTTTTAACACTTAAAAAATAATGATGTTTTTGAAATTGTTTTATTGTGTCTTCTCTTTTATCCCTTTTGCATTAAAAATATTTTTTCATAGATTTCTTGTATTTTTTATATATTTTTTAATTGTGGAAACCTGTAATTGATAAAATACCAGGAAGCAATGGAAGAAAAATTTAGCCTTCTAAATACAAAATATAATTGCCATAAAACAAACTGCAACAAATTTAAAAGAATTGAAATTATGACAATAATGGAAACAAATTAGAAATCAATAACAAGAAAGCAGGATGAAAATCTTCAGACATAAGAAATTAGACAACACTATGTAATCACTGGGTGAAGAACGAAGGGGCAATAGAAATAACAAACTACACTGGATTGAATAAAAATGAAAAAATAATGTATCAAAATATGTGAGATGCAACTAAAATAAGGCTGAGAGGGAAATTTATATGATTAATTACATGTATTAGAAAAAGAGAAGGGTCTTAAATTAAAACTATAAATCCTTAGCTAAAGAAAATAGGAAAGAAGAGCAAAACAACTCAAAACAAGCAGAAGGAAAGGTAAGAGCACCAATAGGACTGTTAAGATAAAGGCAGAAATCAGTACAATCAAAGAAAGAAAAGCAGTGAATAAAATTAATGAAAAAAATCCAGACCTTTTAAAAATTAAAATAAAATTGATAAACCTTTAGCAAAGCTGACAAAGAAAGTAAAAGGACACAGTTCTTAGCTCATTATATGAGGCTTATATTATTCTGACACCAAAACCAGAAGAAAAAAAATAGTACAAATAAAGAAAACTACAGACCAATATCTCTCATGGACTTATATATAACATGCCTCCAAAAAACAAAAATCAATCAATGTATTTACCAGTCATAGGCTAACAAAAGCAAAACCATGAGATTATAATAGTTGATGCAGAAAAATACATGACAAAATCAAACAAAATCTCAGCAAACTAGGAATAGAAGGCGATGCCTTGAACTTGACAATGAATCATCTACACAAAATTTGCAGCTAATATAATATTTAAAGACTAATTCTGTTCACTATAAGAATAATGATATGGGACTATCTTATTCAAAAGAACACTGAAGTTCTAGACATGTTAATAAGACAAAAGAAATAAATAAGAAGCAAACAGATTGGAAAGGTAAAAATAAAATTGTCCCTTGCTCAGCCAGTGTGGCTCAGTGGTTGAGCATTGACCCATGCACCAAGAGATCACTGGTTTGATTCTCCGTCAGGGTACATGCCCAGGTTGTGGGCTAAATCCCCAGTGGGGGGCACGCAAGAGGCGGCCAATCCATGTTCTCTCTCATCAATGTTTCTATCTCTCTCCCTCTTTCTTCTTCTCTAAAATATCAATAAAGAAAAAACATTTTTTAAATAAATAAAATTGTCTCCTATTCTGCAGATGGTATGATTCTCTACATAAAAAATCATCCATAATCTTCAAAAAACAAAATGAAACTCCTAGAACAGATAAGTTCAGCAATGTTTGAAGATTCAAGCCCAACACACAAACGGATCACTCATTTTGCTGGCAAGAATATAAAATGGTTCAGCCGCTGTGAAAATATTTGGCAGCTTTTTATACAGCCAAACATGCAACAACCATACTTTTCAGTGATTGTACTCTTGAGCCTTTATCAGAGAAATAAAAATTTATATCCACACGGAAACCTGCCCACAAATATTTATAACACTCATTCATAATGACCAAGACACTGAAAGAGCCCAAATGTACTTCAACCAATGAATGGTCATGCACTCTGAGGTACATCCATGCCATGGGCTACCAGTCAACAATGAGAAGAAACTCTATTGATACCCTCACCAAGTTAAATAAATCTCCAGGGAATTATGCCAAGTGAAAAAAGCCAATCCCAAATGGTTCCATAGTATGTAATTTCATTTATATGCTATTCTTAAATGAAGAAAGCTATAGAAATGGAATACAGATAGGTGATTACCTGGGGAGGTAGAGGAGGGGGAGACTGGGAAGCGAGCATGATTGTAAAAGGGCAGCATAGAGGATCTCTGTGGTGATGCAAGTGTTCTACACCTTGAATGCACTGATGCCAGTGTCGCTATCCTGGCTGTGACATGGCATTACAGTATTATAATATGTTACCATTGGTGTGTTATCACTGGATATGTGGTGCATTTAATCCCCGGAATTAGTTTTTACAAATACATATGAATATATATGGTTATCTCAAAATTAAAAGTTTAATTTAAAAATGAAAATTTTTCCTAAATCTCTAATTTAAAACTTTAGTAATATTTTCATCCAAATAATACAAAATGTCAGCTAGCCTAGACCCAAGTAATCTGTACCTTCTCTTCTCTTTATACTCCAGAGCAAACCATGCATCATGATTGTTAACACAGATAAACTAATTTTTACTACTAAACTGAACATTAGTTATGTCACAGTAATTCCTATCTTATTTGGTATGCTGAACAGAAATGCCTAAATAATTTCATTAACAATCATATACAGATTGTTAAAAAACAAACAAACAAACAAACAAACAAAAAACTACCAGGAATAATAACCAAAATAAAAATAATTCAAATGTTCATCAAGAGTAGTAGAATAAGCCCTGGTCGGTTTGGCTCAGCAGTTGAGTGTCAGCCCGCGGACCAGAGTCGCGGGTTCGAATCCAGTCAAAGGTATGTACCTCGGTTGCAGTTCGGTCCCCCGCCCTGGTCAGGATCATGCGGGAGGCGGTTGATCGATGTGGCTCTCTCACGTGGATGCTTCTCTCTTTATCTCCCTCTCTCCCCTCCCACTCTGTCTGAAGATAAATTGGAAAAATTTCCTTGGGTGAGGATAAGAAAAAGAGTAGTAGAATAAGTATATAGCAGTATATTCACATAAGGAAGAACTACAGAGTAGTGAGAATAAACAACTATTGCAACACCCAATAGCATAGATTAATTTCACAAATATACCTATGAACTGAAGATAATCTCAAAAGAATGTATATAATATGATTGTATCTATATAAAGTAAAGAAGGAGGAGGAGGAGGAGGAGGAGGAGGAGGAGGAGGAGGAGGAGGAGGAGGAGGAGGAAGGAGAAAGTTCTCTATGGTGTTAGCAGTCTGGATAGTGGCTATCTGGGAGAGCAGTGTGTCTGGGAGCAGGATGAGGCATCTCGGGGAGTGGGGGTTCTAGGGCTTGACCTGGGTGCTGGTTGTTCTAGTGCATTCCTGTGAAAATGCACTCAAAGGTACACCTTTGTTTTTGTATGTTATATGATAATAAGAAATGTATTTTAAAAAACGCCCCAGCTCTGTTATATGGTTAGTATATATGCAGCTCAAATTCTTTGTTTCTTTACTAAATGTGTACATGAGAAAAATAAATAAATTGATGGATAGTAGTAGCATGAGGAAAATCCAAATCCCTGAACACAATAACTGCAGACATGATAATACCTTTCAGGAAAATTCAAACCAAAAACTGAAGCAAAATGTTAGCAGTTTCATTCAATTAGAGAGAAGATTTTGAATGTCTCACTTAATACAATTTTACTATCTTATTCAAAAAAACAATAGTATGACAGTATTTATCCATTTTATCCACTTAAACTCCCAGCTGTGTATACTTAATCAGTGTTTCCTTATTTTATAGCACTGTTTTTTAAACTTTCCATTAAAGTATTGTTTGCTTTTTTCCCCTTTTCTTCTGAAAAAAAAGACCTCTTTGATATTAAATTGTACTCTTACTAAAATTTGATCTTGTAAAGAAATTTACAATACACTGTTTCATCTGTGAATAAAATACCTATCGCGGAAATTCTCTATCCAGGTGATGGGCAAAGATTTCAGGTACTGTTACCCCGACACGTTCCCGTGGCGACTAACTGGGGTACCGCTGGGGACTCAAGGCTGTAACCCTTTCCACGTGGCATTCACACACGACTTCTTTCGTTTTCAGAGGCAGCAACCCTTTGCCCAAACCAGGGCTGTCTATGGTTCTCCCTCACAAGTTCGCTTCATCCTTGCCGCCTTTGATCAAAAAACTCCCGCTTTCCAATCGCCTGGGGCAGGGCGGGTCTGCGGTCGCGTTGTTCTCACCGCGCTTCACCCCTCGCCTCACCCCTCGCTTCACCCCTCGCCTCACCCCTCGCCTCACCCCTCGCCTCACCCCTCGCCTCACCCCTCGCCTCACCCCTCGCCCCACCCCTGCCTCCTGGCGCAGCTCTAGTCCTGGTGCCGGGAAGCGCGGTGTTTCTGTCTCCCGCCTGCGTGCCTAGCCGCGGAGCTGGGGCGGCGTGGCGGGTGGCCCCCTGACAGTCACTGCCCTGCAGAAGAGGCAGCAGGGCTCGCTCGGGGAGCCACGGGATGGGCCAAGGGAGCCCAGGGAAGTCGCAGGAAAGGACGATTCAGTCTGGCGCCTTCTGCCTTGAGCGGTAGGCACTTGAAAGTCTCATCTGCTGTTCCCAAGGAGGCTTCTGGAAAGGCAGCCAACACTTCACAGGAATTTAACTCGCTCCACCCTCACCTCCCGGTGTGTCGCACAAGACATTCTGAAGTGGCCTGGTAGCCAAGGCCAACTAGGCAACCCAGGCTTAACACAGACAGGACTGGAAGATGAATCTCTTCTGTCTTCGCAGCTGCAGCAAAATCTCTGCACGGTGAGACTGTTTAGTTCCAAGGAGGAGATTGTATTTAACATGTATTGCAAACAGCCCTGTTTCCAACCCTCATCTACATGCTTCATTTCATCTTCTGATGAACTTTGAACTGTAAAAATCTTAATATACCCATTCTTGAGATATGAAAACTGAGGCACACAGTTTAGTGAGATGCCCCAAAACATAACGTAACTTTTGGAACTGGGATTGCTGTGCTGACAAACTTGTATCTAGAGTCTGAGTACTTGGACTGAAGGTGTCTCTGGGTGATTCAGGAGAAATGAAGTATATAAATGCGTTGAGTCCTATACGCCTGAAATGATCTGGAAATGCTAATAAAATGCTAAAGAAAAATCTCCCTCTTTGTATTAGTTTCCTAGAGCTGCCACAAGAAAATACCACAAACTAGGTGAGGTCCAATAATTTGCCTGAGATCCCAGGATTAGTGTGTGAAGCCAAGTTAAACCCTGGTTGTCTGACTCCAAAGCCTTGTGTATGAGTTTCCTGTAGCTGCTGTGACAAATGACCACACACCAAGGGGCTTAAAACAACAGAAATTTATGTCTCACAGTTTTGAAAACTAGAAATTTAAAACTAAGGTGTCAAAAGAGCCATATTTCTCGGAAACCTATAATGTATTTCTTGTTTGCTTCTTCTAGCTTCTGGTGGCGGTGTTCCATCAATCTATGACAACCCCTGGCTTGCAGCTGCATAACTCCAGTCTCTGCCTTTGTCATGACACCGCACTCGTGTGTGTACCTGTTCTCACATGGCTGTCTTTTTTATCAGGACATTGATCGTACTGGATTAGGGACCCACCTTACTCGAATATGACCTCACCGCAACTAATTATGTTATCAGCGTCCTCCGCGTCCTCCTTACCTGTCACTGGTGGAGGTGGAGCTCTTGGAGTGCCACAGAAGCAAGAATTTCCTGAGGGCCCCATGGACAGAGGAGGTATGGTAGAAAAAGTCCCATTTTGTCTTCAGCAGAGCTAGGATTAAAGCCACTATCCAGAGTCTTTACTCCATAATGTGGTTCAGTCCAGTCCAGTCCAGCACCCGGATAGATTAGCTTGTGTTCCCTGCTGCAGTCCACTGTGCACAGGCTTCATGGGCAAATGCGGGGCACAGAACAAGCAAGAAACAGGAGTACCAGTGACAAGAGAGAGAGTTATTTGTCTCTGGGGTTTTTAATTGAGAGCTTACCCACTAGCCCTTCAGGATTTTGCACACTTGTAGTGGCTTTGCTCACTCTAGCCAATTATCTTTTTCCCAAGTTAGCCTGAGAGGCAGGCACTTTCCCTGCATCACCCTGACTTCATTGCACGTGTCCACCTTCCCCTTCATTGGACTCCTTTCCCGAGCAGTTTGCAGGGAACGGACCAGTAGTTTCCTAGGGAGTGTGAAATTACAGCTTCCTGGTGAAGCTGCCCAGATGAGCATGTTTAAAATGTCTGGCCTTCCCTTTGCTTTCTTCCTATTATTAATATTAATGACTAGTTAGTTACGATGATAACAATTCCATCTATGTAATAACTCTATGTTCAAATAAGATCACATTCTGAAGTAGTGAGGGTTAGAACTCCAACATATCTTTTTTTGTGGGGGAGGGAATACAAGCAACCTGCAAACCCTCTCCTTTATTTTCTCATATTTTAAAATCTTAAAATCGTTGAGCTCTATTACTCTCTACCTTCTTACATATATCTGTTTTTATGTATTATCTGCCTATTAGAGTATGATATTTTAGCAGGGTTAATATCTATCACATCTTACATTTTGTTACCCCTCACCTATTTTTTGATAGTCTATCACAGAAACTTGTGCAATTAGTATATTTTTGATTAAGTAGATGTATAATTTTGATGCAGGTCTGTATATGGTATATACTGCTACATAGGAAATTATTCCAAATTTAGTAGCTTGAAAAACACATTTATTGTCTCACAGTGTCTCTGGATAAGGAGTCCAAGTGGGTGTGAATTAGGTCATATCTTTCTTTCATATAATTTTACTTTGCACTTATAATAGCAACTATGAATATGAGCCCCAATAAATTGATTAGGATTTTCAAGAGAGATAAAATAGTGATCTATTTGATAGCAATGTAAGGAGCACACCATCAGCTCAATTATACGTAGATTTCATTTCATCTGCAATTCTTAGGAGAAAAGCCAGACATTATGGGGATACCAAATAAGTAAAACCTTGTTCTTGACTTACAGGATTTTACATCCCCATAGCAAGAATGCAGACTCTGAAAAGTAAAAACAAAAAACTAAGATAACAAAAGATAAGTGTCATCTTAATTGTACTAAATCCATGTATTTTTCTAGAAAATTATTTTTAATTATAGAAGACAAATCATTTAAATTCCTGAACATCAAAGCCTCTTGAATATCTTTGACTATTAGAACATGTCTAAATACTTGTGTCATTTCAGATAAGTATACCATGATAGATGCATAACAATATTAAGGAAAACTGAAAGAAACCTTATATACACAGAATGTCATGTATTATTCTATGTATCTGTATATAATATTCATATTTTTACTGAAAGCTGTTTAAACATTTATAAAAAGATAAAGATTATTTTATATTCCTGATAACTTTATTTTTTTCCTAATCTTAATCTTTTCTATTCTTCTTTACTTTTATAATTTTGGGAATAGAGTTATGTAAACAGGTTCTAGATTTCCTAGTGTATGGTCATTCAGCACATTATTTGAGCACCTGACATGTCCTAGACATTATGTTTAGCAGTGAAACAAGACACATAAATCTCATCCTACATAGGTCATACAGTCTATTGAAGAAATCAGGTAAATAAAACAAAACAGTAACAACCAAAAAGGGAAAAAAACGACAATGAATGAGCAAAATAATGACAACATGTGATGGGTTCAGTACAGAAAAGCAAGTGGTGCTACAGCAGCAACAGAGAACAGATTATACTACAGAGCAATCATTGCATGGGAAGTCATTTCATCGGCAACATTAAGGTTTAGTAAGGGGCAGTCATGTCAGGAAGAGTAGAAATACATGTCCAGGAAGAAGAAATGGCATTTATAAAAATGTCAAATATCTTTAAATTTGAATCTCATGACTCAAAACATTTGTATGTTGAGCTCAGTGACGTCAGTAGAATGTGTTGATGACAGACAGGAATAAATGGCTTTACATCTTAGACAGAAATTCCAGCTGAAGCTTGCTATATTCTAAGTGCCCTGTAAAATTGTCCTCAGTGGCTCATGGATTTCTGTTTAAGGGAAGAAGCATGTTATATCTCTTTATAGAAATCATGTAATTAAAAAAAAAACACATAAAAATGACATCATGAAAAGATCTTAACTAACTCTTTCAGAGGCCGTTCTTTTAGTCCAATGATTGTGAAAAATCATCCATTTAACAGTGTTATTAGATAATGGCTAATGTTTACTGAGCAGCTACTGTGTGTCCTATCTCAACCTAAGCATGTTGTAAGAATTGTTTAATTTAAATATCTGATTTATCATATGAAGTAAAGACTATTAGTTTATAGATGAGAAAACAGATTTAGATAGATTGAAAACATTTTCTAGTTTCACATAATTCATTATAAACTGCAATGATAAAGTGGAAATGTTACAGTTTAAATTATTATCTGCACTGTTAAGTAGCATGTTGGGAAAATAGGATGTAGGTATTCACAGCAATGACTACAAACTTCCTGGCATCTGTGTGGCCTAAACAGTTAAACTAAAAGATAAACATCAGGTGGAATACTTTATTGAGCTTATGTAATAAGGTAACAAGAGAAATCAGAAAAGAAGTGACTATCTGTACAAAGCTTGTTGACACAGGGAATAGGCAGCTATAACATTTGAGTCTGAGTAGTTTCACATTCTCTTTACTGGTGTCTGACTTCAAGTTTCTTGTTTAACTTTATGCTATTTGATTTTTACAGGACAAAGTTGTGAAAAATTCCTATCATAAATTTGCCAAGTGCCCTAACATTGAAAACACAAAAACAAGCCAAACTATTCTAAATAGATTGTCCAGTGATTTACAAAAAGATGTAGCTCATCAAACTGTAATGCATGAAAATTTAACTTGTTCTACTTATCTCTTTAAAACACATGTGAAAAAAATAAACACCAGTGTCAAAAATGTATTACTAAGCTCTGGTCGGTTTGGCTCAGTGGTTTGAGCATTGGCCCGTGGACCAAGGTGTTGTGTTTTCGATTCCCTGTCAGGGCGCATGCCTGGGTTGCAGTTTTGATCCCAGGCCCCACACAAGGTCATGTGGGAGGCAAGCAATTGATGTGTCTCTCTCGCACTGATGTTTCTCTCTCCCTCCCTCTCTGTCTTCTACTCTGTCTAGAAGTCAATGAAAAAATATATCCTTGGGTGAGGATTAACAACAACAAAAATTTTTTGACTAACATTCTAATAAAAAAATGCATACTCAATTTTAGATTCTTAATGATCCATAAAGAAAATTAAATTATATACACATTTTAGAAATTATATATCACCAGTTATTGGTTACATGATTAACTAATTGATAATAACAGAAAAAGAAGATAAAAAATCCCACTGTTTAGTAATACATATTGTGGCACATTGAATTATAAATATTCATTTAAATACACTGAAATTATATATATACATATATATATACACACACAATATTGTTAATTTTATCTTAGAATTTCAATACAAATTTCTAAAATTATGGATTCTATATATAAAAAATGTATGCAGAATCAGAGTATTAATAAATGTATAGATACATAACTTAATATTAAATTAAAAAATTTTCCCCAAAGTGAAATAATTTCCACTAGGGATATATTAGCAAAAACAATAGGAAAGATGAAGTACATTTAACCATAAAAGCAGATATTTTGAACCATGTGGAAAATTAAAGCATTATAGAGATCCTGAAACAGTGTTTTTTAATTGTTGCTTTTTTGCTCTGTGGAAATAGAAGACCAAACGAGAAGAGCAGAAGCGCAGAGCTTTATTCAAAGCTCACGTTGGCGGGAGAGTCAGCCACTGTCACTTGCATTTTGGTGGAGACTCAAAGGCAGGCAGAGTGGACGGAAACCCTCACAGTGGGAAGGAGGGAAGCCTTCGGGTTTGCCCGATTGGAGCCTGGGCATGGGAAGAGTGGACGCACTAACCAGAAGTGGGGCATCCCCTGTTACTGGTTAGGGGTACACATTTGGCTTTCTCTGGTTGGTCCTAAGTTGGAAGTGAGGACAAAAAGCCCCAGGTGCCTAGCAATAGATAGTCCTGGGGTGGGATCTCATCCCCAGGTGACCTTTCCTCCCCTAGCATATCACTGGTCACATGGCTCGGACCCCTTAACCTTTCCTCCATAGAGATAACATCTAGGCTTCAGTTGTAATTCAGCTCCAGGCCCAGAAAAGCGGCAAAACCAGACAAGGGTGCCCTGGACAGTTGGGCTCAGTGATTAGAGCATCTGTCCATAGACTGAAGGGTTATGGATTCTACTACTGGTCAAGAGCATGTACCTGGGTAGCAAG
Source organism: Molossus molossus (assembly GCF_014108415.1). Taxonomy (NCBI): domain Eukaryota; kingdom Metazoa; phylum Chordata; class Mammalia; order Chiroptera; family Molossidae; genus Molossus; species Molossus molossus. The sequence goes on from NW_023425344.1 coordinate 23,480,656, forward strand.
TATGATCCCTAGCCCCACTCAGGGTCATGTGGGAGGCAACCAATCGATGTGTCACATATAGATGTTTCTCTCTCTCCCTCACTCCCTTCCACTCTGTTTAAAGAAAAAGAAAAAGAAAAAAAAGGCAATGGGAAAATATCCTCAGGTGAGAATTAACAAACAAACAAAAACAGGCAGAGGACCCCACGACTGACCGTGGGACTAGAGGACTATTGTACTGGGCAATAACCTGCTGGCCTATAAATCCGTGGAGACCCTGACCCTGCAAGGACACACCTGGACCGGAGAGCTGCTGGATATTCTATTGAGATTTTCCCCTGGGACCTCCTCTAAAATCTTGCCTTAAAACCCTTAGGATGGAGCACCCAGTGTGCTTTGCCTCCCAGGAGTGTGCCTGCCCCTGCCCCTCCTCTCCCCCCCCCCCCCAGGCATTTCACCTTTTCCTTCCTCACTTCTAAGCTCCAGGTGCCTCTATAACTTGTTTCCTAAGCCCATTTCTTTTCTGAATTACATCTTCTACCCTTGTGATTTTCTAAATAAATGTTCTCTTATAGTTTGAGTCTTGGATCTGAATTTTTTCTTAGCCAGAACTAAAGTACCAAGCTTTTGGAACCCAGGTCTGGTCTGACCCTACCTGTCTACCACCTGGTGCCATTTCTCACAGCCGCCAACAGGTCCACCTTTGTCTGCTTGTATATTCGTCTTTCAGCTCCTTAGTTGGTTTTCTTTCTGTTCAGTTAAAAATAAGTTAAGTACAAGAGGTTGCAAATCTGATACTTGAAATTCAAAGTTAGCTTTTTGGGATGTGTGTGTGTAGCTATATCTATAACATGTAGATACAGAATTGGCAATGTTGACAACTCTTTTCTTTTGTATCTACAAAATGCAATCTTTTCACAAATAAACACAGGGAGCTATTTTTGCCAATTGAAGAGCTTAAAATGGTAGGATAATATAGACTCTATTCTTTCTGAAAGCAGTACAGTTCTGATCTTTTTTTCTTTTGCACTTTTCCAAGTCTGCAGATTTTAATAGTAGAAAAGGGGAGGCTGCCAAAAGAGGGAAGGGAACATAATTGGATTAATATGGCCACTGAATTGGGAGATGTTCTATTCCCTGAGGCTTTCTGAGAAGTTGTAAAATTCCAGGCTTTATGAGCTTGATTGCTATAATTAACATATGTGAAGTCCTCCAAGTGTCTTCAGAAGCAAGCATATCTAGTGAAAACTACCACCATGCAGCTTTTAAGTAGAAGGAAGTGTGCCCCATAGATTACAGCTCTTCATGAATCCCTAGCTGTTATCAAGGTCACACTTCATACATAATAGCGAACCTGGCCTTTTTTTTTTTTTTTTTTATGAAATAAAGGTAATTAACTGTGGGAGAAATGTAACTACATATTCTTTAAAAAGGTATTTCATGCCCTGGCCAGTTTGGCTCAGCGGTTAGAGTGTCGGCCTGCGGTCCGGAGAGACCCGGGTTCGGTTCCCGCTAAGGGCATGTACTTCGGTTGCAGTTTGTCCCCGGCCCTGGTTGGTCGTGCGGGTGGCAGCCACTCGATGTGTCCCTTCACGTCGATGTTTCTCACTCTCTCTCCCTTCCTCTCTCTCCCTCCCACTCTATCTGTACAAAAAATGGAAAAATATCCTCGGGTGAGGATTAAAAAAAAAAAAAAAAAAAAGGTATTTCATTTCTATTCTTAGAATAAAGAAGATCTGTACGTATGATGCGAATATTCTCCTTAATAAAAGTGTAAAGAAAAACAGATCTTTCAAAGAGAATTTGTAGCACTTCTCCAATTCATTCAGAGCTTTGTCTTCAGTAACTTTCTTCAATATGTGGACTGGATCTGGGTGCAATTTATCTTTTTTTTTTTTTTTAATCTTCACCCCAGGACATTTTTCGATATTTGTTCAGATGGAGTGGGAAGGGCAGAGAGAGAAACATCGACATGAAAGGTACACATCGAGTGGCTGCCACACGCATGATCCAACCAGGGCCGGGGAAAAACCGCTCTTAGCGGGAACCGAACCCGGATCTCTCTGGACCACAAGCCAACCAACGCTCTAACCACTGAGCCAAACCGGCCAGGGCTGGGTTTAATTTATCTTATAAGAGCAAGCAAGATGTACTGAGAAAAGCATTGAATTGATTTAGGACTCAAAAAGCCTTGATTCTAGTGGTCATTCTCATACCATCTGGATAACCTCAATTTCCTCATCTGTTAATAAAGTGATTATGTTTGATAATTTTAATATTCTAAAAGATTTCTGTATATTCATATTCTTTAAGAATTTTTTTTTCTTAAATTTTTTTATCTTACTAATTCTATTATAAAAATTGTGACTCTATAGTCTATTCTATCTCCTTTTACTATTTAGTTATGTTGATAATAAGAATTAGACTAGAGAAATACAAAATATTACTGAAAAGTATAAGTTCTCTTCAAGAAAATAATACTCTACTTATAGTATGTTTTATAAATAATATTATATATTCATTGACTAGTATTGTGGTTGTAAGTTATATTATATTCAATACAAAATTATAAATCAAACTCTCCAAAGTATGTTCATAGAAGGAAACCCAAACAAATATTTGTATTTTTCTGAGAGAAATGTAACAAAGGGAAGATATATTAAGAGTAGTTCCTTTCTCCTTGATTCTTAGTAAATGTGTTAATCTAGTTAGAGATTGAGAGACACAGTGATGTATGTTACTGATAATAAACCTAATTATAAATAAAAGGAAGGGAGCAAAGTGAAGGCCATGATTATGGACCTGTCACCTGTGCAGCTTTGCCAGGAAGCTGCAGTTTAGACACATGCCCGGTAAAGTTGGGTGAATTAGGGAAGGTACTTGCCTGTCAGTCACACCTGGAAACAGGTCACTGGCCAGAGTGGGCGTGGCCACTGCAAGCACCGGAAGATATGAGATATTTAATCTCCTAAACCAAGAAGTTTGCTCTCTTGCCAGCTTGTGCTCTTGCTCTCTCCTGGCCTGTGGGGCTCTCAGCTCCCGCACGCCCCAAGGGGCGCACAGCCACGGGATCACACACAGTGGAGTGACAGACTGCAACTCGCTTAACGCTGCACTGGACCTGGCTGCCATACGGAGCAGACACTTTGGACACTGGCTTTGTTTCTAGTTCTACTGAATCCTCAGCTGCACATCTTCCAGGACTGGATTGAGAAAAATGAACCTTTAGAAACTGAGGAATGTAATTTTACACCAATAAAAATCACTCATCCTCCCATGCGAGTCGCGGAAATTCCTTTTTCTCAAGATATCGTAAAGACCCCACTCCCACTAGCAATGGAGAGAGACCATCTGTGCGTTTCTCTGATGACATTGCCCTCAGAGCTACGCCTGCCGTGTGTGTGCAGTGGGTGTCGGTCTGCTGTGTCTGTGTGAGTCTGAGGTTGAAGTGTTTCCAGTTCTCCTTTGCTAGGCGCCTCGCAGAGGACCTCCTTGTGTGCTGCTGTTCTTTTCCTGTCCCTCTCTCAGTCCTCTTCTGATAGTTGTTCTCAGATCGGTGGTAGGGCAAGGTTTATGCTCATTAAGCCTTATTCGTGGGCATGTGTCATGTCCCCGTGTGACGAGGGTGGCCTTTCAGTCCCGCTGCTGCTCTGCCCTCTATGGTTGTAAACCCAGCAGTAACTCTGTCCCTCCCCCAGGAGCCGGCTTTCCCCTGCCAGTTCCCTCTCTTGGCTACAATAGGTTTTCAGTGAGGGGCAGCAGTGATGGCTGCTTACCCCACAAATAATAATTTAGTTTTTGAATGACAGGAGAAGCTGAATCTAGATGGAGTTTCTTGCCCCTCCCACTTGGACTCTGCCATTCCCCTCCCTCGGGTCTGCACCACAATAAAAATTGGGCTTTTTTCCATCTTTTCTATGAATTATTGCTTGGGCTTATAGAGAATGACCCTGAAGGAATATGGAGACACCCCCGATTTCTCTAGTCTGCAGAGATTCAGACGGTCTCGGCCTAGGTGGAGGTTCACTGAATTGTGAATTCTTCTAGGTGCATGCTAATGATTGGTGTCCAGAGTGTGTACCTCAGTGAGAACATGCCAAGGGCACCTCTCTCCCTGCAGCGAATGATTGCTGTGGCAGTTGTATGTTTTGCAATCTCAACTCTAACTTGGGTTCAGTAGAAGTCATTAATTTGATCTTAGTCCCTTTAATCTTGGGAAAGACGTTCTAGCTCTTGACATCCCGAAAAGGAAGGCAGTTCCATGATCTTTTGAAAATAAAATTAAATGATAATAATAAATATACTTACAAATTGAGTACCGTGCAAAGTGGTTTACATGCTTTACTTTATTTATTGTCACAGTAATATTATAAGTAGGTAGTATTATTTCTATTTTTCAGAGTAAGTAAAGGATACATATAAAGACTATTGCATTTGCCCAAATTGCTACCTGAAGAGTAGAAACTAATCAGAGTACTGACCTCACTATCCACAAGATTAAGTCTTAAAACTCTGGTGTCTGTCATATGAGGGAACATAGGAAAGTATCTAAGAGGGTCTGTGGCTATACTCAGTAGGTACTCAACAAACATTTTCATCTTTTTTCTCTTATCTTTAGTTTAAGGTTCTTGTTGAAGTTTATTGTCATCTCAAGAATGCCAACATCCATCAAAAGCATTGCTTATTTAATTTTTACTTTGCTTGCTTTTCCAATAAGTGTTTTTTTTTTTTGGTTTTTTTTTTTTTGTACACTGCCACATTGTGACACATTTTATTCAGCAACTTGAGTATTTAAGTTCACAAATAGAATCTAAGTCATTATTGATTTCTTTTTCCCTTTCTTTGGGGGAAACAGGCTTTCAAAGCTGTGTTTATTTTTATAGGATACTAATCAGATTGCGTGGTTAATGGAGATGCTTGCACCTTGTGGTTACTCTGCACAGAGCTGAAGCTTCCTGCTGTTACGGAAGGCGTCCAATGTAATGGTATGCTAGTTCCCCCTTAGAGGGTCAAAATGAGTATACGTGCAATAGAGAAATAAATATTCTGAGGGTATTTATAGGAGTTGTACTACGCAATTTTCACCTAAGATATTTCCCAGAACAACAGCTCCGTCTTACATTGATGATTTATAGAGGCTTAAATTGGCCTTTTGAAACCACAAATCTATGGTACTGATATCTTTAATTTCCTTTTGTTCTGTCCTAGGCTAACCCTATTATTGTCAAGCATTCACGGGTCACAGGAAGAAAAACGCAGGCTGGAGCATTCAATTTATCTTGAAACTATTTCAAGAGGCTCCCCCTCTTGATCTTATCAGAATTCCAGACATTTTCCTCTAGGACAAGGCTTTGTCTTCATATCTTGTCATAGGACAGGAATCTTACAATTCTTATTACAACACAGTTCAATTTTAACCTTTACAGACACAAAGGACTTTGATTAATTAATAAGCTAATGCACTCCAATCATTTTTTAAATTCATGTTGACAATCAATGCATTGACTTCCAACTTTGATTTGAGTGGCTTTTCTTATAGTACACCAGTCTCAGTGGTTGCACTTTTTGTTGCAGAACAGTTTTTTGTTTTATGCATTTTTCTCCTCAATGACTCATTTTTATCTTTAAACCTTAGGACCATTGACATGATTTTATTCTCAAGGACAATATTTTGTACCTAAAAGTCACTCACCCAAATCTAAACAATCATTTCATTTACATTCTGTATTTATTTTATGTGGAATACAAAGATCGTTTAATTTTTTTTTTTTTTTTTTATCCTCACCCAAGGACATTTTTCCATTTTTTTTTTTTTGTTCAGGGAGAGTGGGAGGGAGAGAGAGGAACAGAGAGAGAGAGAAACATCGATGTGAAAGGAACACATCGAGTGGCTGCCACCCGCACAACCGACCAGGGCCGGGGACAAACTGCAACCAAGGTACGTGCCCTTAGTGGGAACCGAACCCGGGGCTCTCAGGACCTCAGGCCGACGCTCTAACCGCTGAGCCAAACCGTCCAAGGCTCATTTAATATTTTTAAGAACGTTTATATGGGAGACAGAATTTCAAGGTAATTTTAAATGAGACTCACCTTTATATATAATCTCTCCACCTTGTATGCATGGAACCTATGAATATGACAAGATATCACTCTTATGATTCTGTTATCTTCCATGGCAAAAGGGATTTTTCAGATGTAATTGATGTCCTAAAATGCTTGACCTTAAGATGGCGAGGTCGTCTGGATGGGCATGATCTAATCACCCAAGCCCTTCAAATCTAGAGTTTGAGGCCAGAGGTGGAAGGATTTGGAGTCTGAAAGGACAAGAAGGATTTGATATGCCATTGCTGACTTCAAGTATGAGGGTGCCACATGCAAAGAATGTAGAAAGTTTTTAGGAGTTAAGAGTGCCCCTAGTTAAAGACTGGAAAGGAGCCCTAGCCAGTTTGGCTCAGTGGTTAGAGCGTCGGCCTGTGGACCAGAGAGTTCAGGGTTCGGTTCCCACTAAGTTACAGCTTGTCCCCGGCCCTGGTTGGGTCGTGTGGGTGGCAGCCACTTGATGTGTCTCTCTTACATCGATGTTTCTCTTTCTCTCTCTCTCTCCTACTCTATCTGAAAATAAATACAAGAATGTCAAGTGAGGATTAAAAAAATAAAATAAAAATAAAGACTGGCAAGGAAATGGGGACCAGACAGCCTTCTAACTGCAAAAAAACTGGATTCTGATAACAAGAATGAGCTTGGATTTGTACTTTTACTCAGAGCCTCCTGACAAGAACTCTTGACTTCAGCCTGATGATATCATGAGCAGAGAAACTAGTAATATTATTTAGGACTTTTGACCTATAGAACTCTGAATTTAAAAAATGAGTGGTGTTTTAAGCTAAATTTGTGGTAAGTTATTATACAACCATAGAAAGTTACTACTACATCTTGATTCTGCTTGTGTTATGCTGAATATGCATTTGCCTTATTCTTTTGCTACACTAATGATATCTCAATTCTTGTTACCTGAAAATTTAATTATTAAAAAATGTTAATTAAAGTATATAGGTCGAATGGCTATAACACAGGTCATAAATTCACCCCGTAGGAGAAGGATCCATTCACAATGTAGAGACTTCTATATGTATTGTGTATTTTAAAAAACACATTTAGATTATACTTTTCAGTCTGTAAGAACATAAAGTAGATTTTTTAAAAAGGGCATAGTGAATAGTATAAACACAAATCTCATGAGAAATAAAAAAAGATAATACTTTGTAAAACAAACTTAAGAACCACCAGTGTAGCCTAAGGTCACCAACTCTTACTCATGTTCATTTGCAGAGATACAGGAAGTGTCTGCCGAATGATGGGGGAGTTGACTCTGTCTCCCCAGAGGGGATGGGTAAGATTAAACCTCAACTTGAAAAAAAGTTCTTGCTAGTTAAAAAAGATTTTAGAAATACCTTGTCTAGCAAGGACTGTGGAGTCAGATGGAGAGCCAAAAGGAGAAATAAATCTTTGTTGCAAGTCATTTATTACCACAGCATAACAGTCTATCCTGAGGGACGAAATGTGCTCCCCCCGTCTTCATCATTTCAGCTCAGTGTTGCTTCGTTTTTCCGGGATTTTTCATGTACAATGCTGAAATCATCGTTGACCCTTCTTTTTCTCTTTCATCATCCGTAATTAATTCTGTTATTTCTATGTTCAAAAGCATCCACTTCTTCCCACTGATCTAAGCACCATGAGCCTAATTATCCCTTGCCTAGATTATTACATTAGCCTTCAAACTGCTTTTCATAAAGACTGACTCCATAGGCTTCCCCAGAAAGTATGTACTTATTTAGATAGTCTATCATAAAATGCAGTATGTGATCATGCAAAAAACAAAGTTTGAATCCTCAGCATGCAAAATTCTTTAGCAGGAGATACATTTCTACAATTAAGAGAGGCTGCCTATGTCATGGAAATCATCTCGATTCTAGGGGTTTTAAAACAGAGAAAAGTGACTTATGCTAGCTCGCCAGGTATACTCAGCAGATACATAGTCAATTTTATCAAAATAAATCCTTTTAAAGAAGACATAAATATGGCAGGAGTTAGGAAAAAAGAACCTGTTGTATTGGATTAGAATTAAAAGTGTTAATATTAATTTATGATGTAATACATGTATGTATTTCCCAAGGACTAGGAGCTGAGAAAGGCATAAGAAATCAACGGCAGTGATTTCAGAAGGAGCACATGTAGCACCATGCTTCATTTGAAGATATCATCTCCCACTACAAGGACCTGAAGTCCAGTTCCATGAGTGGAGCAGGGGTAAAACATAGTGATCCTGAAACATAGTATTCTACCAGACAGAAAGCAGAACTCGAAACCTGAAGAGAATATGCCAAAAAGATATAAGAGCCAACTAGGATGAGCTTTTCCACTGGCCAAATTAGGAGATTTGTGAGCATCAAAATCAATGACAGTGACAGAGTTAAATGTATGTCAAGCATACAATGTGTACTGTAAAATATTTAAAGATATCTGCCCCCAAATTTCACTGAATCACACTCAGTTAATTCAAATGAAAATACGTCAATAAAGAAACCTCTTCAATAGTATGAGTAAGTCACTAGTATAATTAGTGAGAACTGGAACTGTGGAATAGAAACTACTTAGAGCTGCTCAAATTAAGAAGCTGTCTGAGTCCAGCTGTGTGGCTCAGTGGACTGAGCAACGTCCCATGGACTGAGACGTCCTGGTTTGATTCCCACTCAGGGTACATGCCTGGGTTGCAGGTCAGATCCCCAGTACGGGGTATGCAGGAGGCAGCCAATCCATGTATCTCTCTCACATTGATGTTTGTACCTCTCTCTCTTTCTTCCTCTCTGTCTAAAAGAAATCAACTAAAACATATTTTTTAAAAAGAAGCTATCTGAAGCAGTGAGAATCTCTCTATTGTGCCCACCAATATCTTGCTAGTTCTTCATTAGTTTCCACTGACAAAAGTGTCCAGGTAACGTGCCCGCGTGAATCTGCCCCACATGGCCCAGCAGGGCAGAGATGGGATCTGACTGAGCAAATAAATGACATTAGCACAAGGCCAACCTTTACCAAAAATTCCAACTAGCTAAAAATTACAGTTTAGAAAATTCTTGTATTTGATTAGAATTTTCTGTTCTTAGTCATCTTAATTCTATTTTGTTGTTGTTAATCTTCACCAGAGGATATTGTTTCCATCGATTTTTAGAAAGAGTGGAAGGGAGGGAAGGAGAATGAGAGAGAGAAAGAGACATCAATGTGAGAGAGACACATCAATTGGTTTTCTCCCACATGTGTCCAGACTGGGGCCAGGGATCAAACCTGTAACCCAGGTATGTGCCCTTGGCCGTGAATCAAACCTGAGATGCTTCATGGCCTGGGTTTAATTCTGTTTTATAGTCAGCCCAATTTCTTGTAGCCCTAGAACATGACAAAGGTTTCTCATTGATGGGTATGCAAAGTTTTTTCATTTGTTCAAATATATCATGTAATAGCTATTTTATTTTAAAGAATTTTCTGAAAGTCAAATCTTCAATCTGCTGTTGCAATAATATCCAATGGGCCTCGGATCCCTCTTGACCTGATGATACCTCTCTCCTTCTTTCTACATGACACAAAAAGAAACGGAGAGAAAAAACAGTATGATAATGCTGAAAGCATTGAAACTTCAAAATTAGTTCAATCAAAAGCACACAATTTCCACTTTACTCTTGAAGGAACCAGAAATACTCTTCTGCATCATCATTTTTTCCTCTCTGCTGTATCATTTTCATCAGCATAAAAACATGTTTTAATATCACTCATGTTAAAGAGAAGAATGGCAAGGCAAAACCCTCATTTGACCTCGTTCTCTCTCCAGGTGTTTTCTCTTTTATATCAAAACTCTTAAAATTACTGTTCCAACTGCATTTCTTTCAAATCTCTGTTAACCTGTTATCCAACATTTTTATTATCACTTTACAGAAAAATTCTCTTTTGATTTCTTTAATAAGCTACATACTACTAAGTCTAGTGGTTGAGTTCAATTTCATTATTGTAAGTATTCAGCATAAATTATACTAGTCATTTTGTACCCTTGGCATTGAGACACGATGGTCTCTTGGTTTTCCCCCTACCTTGCTCCATAGGTATACTTTCTCAGTTTCCTTTACTATTTTCCTCACTTTTCAAACTATTCAACTTTTATGATCTATGGCTTAGGCCTTGTACTTCTCTCTGTCTACATTTGGTTTCCAACATTTGATTTTAAAAGCTTAATTCTAATCAGACCACTCCCCTGGATCCTATACCCATATAGGCACCTCTACATTGGCATCACTAATTGGATGTCTACTCAGAAATACAAACTTGGTATGTTCACAACTAAATGTCTTCTGGAGAATCCTCAATGCTATTAACTAAATACATCTAGCCTGCACTCTTTAGGCATATGGTAAAAATCTATCTTTAGCACCTTTTTAAATAAAAATGTGAGCGCTTGTACTGTTTTGGCAAATGAATTATTGAATGTATTATGGGTTTTGTTTCTGGAAAGAAGCTTTAAGGTTTGGTGTCTGATTTGATGCTTTCTGAGCTGTACCACAGTGACTGCTGAACAGCATGTCCGCATGGCAGCTGCGTCAGCCTGGGGACCTTGGGGGCTGTGACAAACAGAACCTTTGTTGTTAGTTTCCTTGGGACATGTAGCATGGCCACAAATACATTTTCATTATGTTAGCACCTGAGATTTTGGAGTTGTGTGTTATCCCAACATAATTTAGCCTCTCCTGACTCATATGATTTCCTAAATGTGCTCCTACTTTAGTCTTATTGATTTTAGTTTGATGCAACTTTATCTGCCAGGTAGAACTAAAATGGAAATTATCCTACAACTTTTCTCTTTCATTAATGTTCCACATCCAATCCATCAACCAATGCTGTTGTTTCTATCTTCAAATGTGTTCACTGCTTACCATTTCTGGTTCCAACCAGATTTAGGCAACTAGAACTCCTATTATTTTTTTGCCTGGATATTTACAGTAGCATCCAAACTCTTATTCTTCCTCTCTTGCTCCCTTATAAAATGTTCTCAACTGAGTAGCCAGAGGTGCCTTTTAAATACAGGTCATATAACATCACTCACTAGTCAAAATCCTCCAATGACTGCCCTGGCCAGTTTGGCTTAGCGGTTAGAGCGTCGGCCTGCGGTCCGGAGAGACCCGGGTTCGGTTCCCGCTAAGGGCACGTACTTCGGTTGCAGTTTGTCCCCGGCCCTGGTTGGTCGTGCGGGTGGCAGCCACTCGATGTGTCCCTTCACGTCGATGTTTCTCTCTCTCTCTCCCTTCCTCTCTCTCCCTCCCATTCTATCTGTACAAAAAATGGAAAAATATCCTCAGGTGAGGATAAAAAAAAAAAAAAAAAATCCTCCAATGACTTTCTATCTCAGTCAGATAAGGAATCTGATATAAATTGTTACCAAATTGTTATAGAAGCTATAAGATCCGGCCCCTCCCATTTCACTGACCTTATCCCTAGCACTCTAGCCTTCTCACTGTTGCATTCACATGCACCAAGTGTGATCTCTCCTCAGATATTTTCTTTTTTTTAATTAAAAAAATTTGTTTTTCATTTTCCTTTATTGATTTTAGAGAGAGAGGAAGGGAGAGGGAGAGAGAGATAGAAACATCCTGCATGCCCCTCACTGGGGATCAGGCCTACAACCTGGGCACTTGTCCTGACTGGGAATTGAACCGGCTACCTCTTGGTACATGGATCTACACTCAACCATTGAGCCACACCGGTTGGACTCCTCAGATGGCCAATCTCTACCTGATATATTTTCCCCATCATTTCTTAATTTACAACTTAGCAATGAATCTTCCAAACTATATAAATAGCAGCTTCATCCACTTTCACAACTCCATATCATCTTACTTCTGCTGCATTTTCTTCCACGGCATTTATGCAACCTGTTACCTTATTTATTTACTCATTTTTATTGTCCCTTTCCCTCACTAGAATATACGTGCTTTTGGAAATAGGTCAATGACTGGCTTGAAAAATATTTGGTGAATAAAGGTAAATAATTATTTAAGACTATTAACTTCAGAGATGAAAAATAAATTTAATCCCAAAGGTCATCTACTGTCTGTTTATTGTGGCTATCTAAGGCTTTGTGCAAAGGATATATAAGCCGTATCCTGACTCAGTGTGAAAAGGTAATAATCACTGAGAGATGTCCTCTGTGACTTCAGGGGGTTTCATATTCACTGGCTTTTAGAACCTCTCACAAAAGTATAAACTGAAACCTAATTTTGACATCAAAACTTAACTGTAGTTTATAATCAGAAATTTAAAGAGCATTATCACTCACAGAAATGGCAGTGTTGGTACTGCCTTGGGGATGGGGAGGAGGTGAATCACCGGTTCCATGCCATTAAGATCACAGAATTATAGGGTGACCTCCCTCCTTCTCTTTTCGTGGTTTCCTCTCCCTGTTTTCTGTTGTCCTGTCTTTTTTACTACCCACCTGTCCTTTTTTCTTTTCTATGAAGTCATTTGGTTTCATTCTCAAGTACTAGTCAGTTCTACTGACAGTTATATCAACTGATATATTTTCCCTTCTGTTCTCTATGAATTGTGTGAACCAGTTGCCACTGGTTTTCAGTAACTTTTTGTCTTAGCAGTGAAGTTTTCTTAAACAATAGTGTATGCCACTACTCTTTTATCCTAAAAGAAGGCATAAAAGGCATTTAATAAAGTTCCAAGATTACATTTTTTATGTGTGGGCTAGTACAGTGTTGCACACATAAAGAAATGAACACATGTTGAGTGAACAATTTAAACAAATTTGTGGGTGCCTACTTCATTCCAGTATTTTTCTTGTGTATTGCAACAAATACAAAATGACTCTTTATTTGAGCCTTCCCTTAACATCACATAGAGTATGATCTTAAATTAGAAGGCCAAATAGAAACATTTTACAATTAGAAAAATCATATTTCCTTCATTAGTTCCAAAGGCAGATATCAAATGAGGACTATCAAAAGAGGCATACTGTCTACAACTATGGAAGTATTAAGCTATTTCCATAATAATTTCTATTTTTCTATAAAGAATAATTGGGAGCTATAGGAAAATGGTTTTACTCTGTGTATATAAATGGGGGGGGGATATAAAACTAAATCCTTACAAATGTAAAATAATCTTATCATTTTGTATTGACAATCCCATCATTAATTATTAAATTTCAACTAGATCTAGTTTACATTGATTTATTCCTTCTTAAAAATTTCCAGGTGTCAGGTCTGTAGAAATACAATGGATACAAATATTAGTAAGACAGGATCTTAGCCCTGAAGAAATATATAGTCTGGCAGGGAAGAAAATCATATAAACCAATAGGCCTAACAAAATATTATGAAGTTCCAAGAGTTGACAGGAACCAATTTTAGGAATACACAAACTTTATTAAGTTGAAACTGATTTAATCCAAATTTAATTCTTCTTAGAACTCCAACTTCAAGATTTAACTCAAGTCCAATACTTTATATGTGACGTTGCCTTTGTATAGTTTTAAGTCAGTCAAATGTATAAATTTTCTCTTACTATTTTTTGTTTGCATATATGAAGTGTGGTATATTTTTAGAATATTTTAATTAAGAAATAAATTCGTTCTTTGTCTTCTACAACAAAGCTATAGCTAATCAATTAAGGTTGTTTGCTCTTGCAATTTCATTTTCTAAACTTTGGCAAAGTTCTTAATTTGTGAAATGGTCTTATAATTTAGAGACTTAACTATAATTATGAAAAAGCACTGTTAAGCAAAGTGCCTACAAATTTTGCTCACAGAATTAGAACATAAGCAAAGCATAATCTACACATGTTAGCATATCAAACAGGAAGTAGAAAAACCAAACTCCCAGTTAAAAAAAAGAGATATTTTGTTCTTCAGAGAAAATATAAGATAAACTTAAGAGACAAAGTATAATACAGACATACCTTATATTCATTTTACTGAAGATAGGAAGAATTTTTCCAAAGCAGATACAAGTTGAATTGGACATAGCCTTTTTGTAGATAAACTGTAGTGTGATACTAGCATTGATATTCAAAGATCTGAGCTCAATTTACCAAATTTTGTGCTAATCATCTTAAACTGGGCAAGTTTGGAAACATCTGAAAACATCGGTTGCCTTTCTTTACAGTAGGAATAATTTATCTATCAAATAATTATTTTAAATCTAAATGAAATAATGTATACAAAATAATTATATATTTAATTAGTTTTAATTCTACATTTTTCTAACTATAAGGGGAGATAAAAGATGATTTTATTTTATTTTCTCTCAAAACCAAAATAATACAACTTTTATATCTTACTTTTTCATTATATTATGAAATGTTTTGCAAGGTTTTTTGGCTGCATGGTATAGCATCTTATGATCACATCATGCTTTGTTTATTCCAGTATTACTAGCTATTTATATTGTGTCCCAGTGTCCACTTTATGTATAATGCTCCCTGAATACTCTTGTCATAAACTTGTGTACATCTTTGATTTCATTTTCCTTCCAAAAATTCATAGAAGAGCTACTAAATGTTGAGATTATTTTTTAAGGTTTTGGGTACAGATTGACAGATGAACCCACCTACACTTAACTGCAAAACTCATTCCACAGAATAAAGATGTCTATATTTTTATTGTACTCAAACTTACTTGAGCAACTTTGAGTGAAGTAACAGACATGCTCTTAAAAACACTACTTATGAAACAGAAATAGATTCATACTGCTGTCTCCTTAAGTAATCATTGACAAGTCAAGCACATCATATGAAAGTGTGTTTTAGTGAATGCAATTGTTAATTGGGAATCTTATAATGGTAACCAAATATGTATACTTCTTAGAGTCAATCTTGCAATAGGGACAGAACTCATATTATTTATAAGAATAAGTAGAGAACATGGTCTTTAAAGTAGCTTTTTAAAGTTTACTTACTATGGGTAGGTTTTTGCAGGAATAGGAGAGCAGGTAGCTTACGGATATATTCCATGGCAAGTACTCGAGAGATGGTGTTTTATATCTCTGAAATATTTTACATATCTACACTAAAATGATTTCTGGTTTATAACAGGAACTTGACAAACATTTGCTAAGTATAGGATAAATAAGGAAGGATGTTCACACTATGGAAACTTGACAGAACAATTGTATGACTGTAAGAATTTGAAGGCCTGAAGAGAACAATTGGCTTGATAGAAGTATTAAGAGGCATACTTTCTATAACTATAGAAGTCTTAAGAATCTCTGATAGAAGATTACCTCACCACAAGTTATGGAAGAAGTTATGGAATGAATGTGTGTGTCCCTCTCAAATTCATATGTGGAAATCCTAAACATCAATGAGATGATGTTAGGAGGTGAGGACCAGGGGATGTGACTAGGTTATGAGAGTGGAGACCTCATGAATGGGATTAGTATGTTGATAACAAGAGACAGAACGAGCTTGATTTCTCCCTGCTCTCATTGCATAGGTGGTACAACATGAAGAAGGCCATCTGCAGAGGTGGAAGTGGGCTTGCACCAGTTATAGAACCTGCTAGTACCTGGATCTTTAACTTCTCAGCCTCCAGAAGGGAGAGGAATAAATGTTTGTTGTTTACACTCCAGTCTATTGTACTTTGTTATGACAGCTGAACTAAGATATAAGGTTTCTGTGCCACCAGTGGACATAGCAAGCACTTCAAAAGTATGTGTGATTTAAATGTAATACTTAATTTCTATAATGTTTAGATTATAATATACATATTAAAAAAATCAAACGTTCCCTGGTTGGTTTTGCTCAGTGGTTAGAGCATCAGCTTGTGGACCAGAGAGTCCCATGTTTGGTTCCCACTAAGGGCACGTGCCTCGGTTGCAGTTTGTCCCCGGCCCTGGTTGGGATCGTGTGGGTGGCAACCACTCGATGTGTCTCTCTTACATCGATGTTTCTCTCTCTCTCTCTTTCCCCCTCTTTCCCTTCCGCTCTATCTGAAGATAAATGCAAAAATGTCCTCAGGTAAGGATAAAAAAAAGAAAAGAAAAGAAACAAACTTGAAGTTGGGTACTACGTGCTCATGGAATTCAGTCTCCTGGAGAAGTTTCAAAACATAGCATGATAGATTCTAGTAGTAAAACGGTGGTATTTAGAGCTGGAAAGTCTGAATTCAAAGATTTTCTCTACCTCTAAGCCACTGTGTAATATTGGGAAAGTGATTTCAATTTCAACATCTGTAAAATAGAAATGTTATATCCAACATTCAGAACAGAGTTTGGGCATCATGTTTGTTAGTAACATGCACTTTTTACTCTTATGAGCTTTCCACGTGATTCAATAGGTTTCTAAACCACTTGTACATTTTAAATGCTAATAGTAATATGTTAGAACATTTGGTACAAAGTTGGATCATTTAGAGTAGCAAACAAAATAGAAGCTTTAAAAGAAGTATACATAAATTATATTCTGAAAGTCAAAAATGATTCAAACATTTGCTTTAAAATTTTGTCAAATATTAAGTGCAGCAATAAACAAGACATATAAAATCCTGGCCTTCATGATTCTTACATTCTGGTGGAGGAAGACATAAAATTAAAACTGAAATTAAAACATAGGTAAATGATAGTGTATTCTTCAGGAATCTCCAGAGAAACATAACCAATGGGATACATATATATATATATATATTATACACATGTATGTATATATATGTGTGTGTATATATATGTGTGTGATTTTATATATATACTCATTCACTGTTTGACAGAAGTGATGAATATATATAGTCATTCACTGCTTAACAGAAGTAATAAATTCTGAAAAATGCATTGTTAGGTGATTTCATCCTTGTTCAAACATCATAGTGTGTACTTACACAAACCTATATGGTGTAGCCTAATACACACCTAGGCTACTGGGCAGTATGGTAGAGACTATTCTTTCTAGGCCACAAGCCTGTACAGCATGTTCCAGCATAAAACTACACAAGATTGAACCAGGCACAGAGAAAATGATGCAAACAAGAGATGCTGTAAACACAAGATGTATGAAGTTGCTGCCAATAACACAGCATACTGTTCTTCAGCAAAATTTTTTTAAAGGTGAAAGAATACACTCTAAAATAATAATAAAAATTATAGTATAGTAGATACATAAACCAGTAATTTATCATTAGAAAGTATTAGGTACTGTACATAATTTTATGTGCTATATTTGTAGATGAATTGCAGTGCAATAGGTTTGTTTACACAATACTACCACTAACAGGTGACTAATGTGTTTCGCTATTTAAGGGCTATCATGTCACTAGACAATAGGATATTTTCAGCTCCATTATGACCTTATTGGAACACTTATATGTAAGATATATTGTTGGTCAAAATGTTTTGTTATGTGGCATTTGACGATAGATAGCTAGACAGATAGATAGATTTTGTCACTTAATTATGGAGGTTGGTAAGTCCCAAGATCTACAGGATGTGTTAGCAAGCTGAAGGCTCAGTAGAGCCAATGGTACAGTTCCAGCTTGAGTGTAAGGGCCTAAGAATGGCTGGCAGTTTCAAGACCCAGGAAAAACCAATATTTTAGTTTGAATTTGAATGCCAAAAAAAAAAAAGTCTCCGATTAAAGACAGGCAGGCAGGAGGATTTTCCTTTTAGTTGGGGGATGGTCAGACTTTTTGTTTTACTCAGGCCTTCACCTCATTGGATGAGGCCCACCTCCATCAGGAAGAACATTCTGCTTCACTCACTATAACAATTCAAATATTTTATTATCCAGAAACATCCTCACATAAATATCCAGAATGACGTTTCACCTAATATCTGGGTACCTTGTGGTCAAATCAAATTGATATATAAACTTAACCATCACAAGTAGATAGATAGGTAAGTAAATAGATACATTTATGAATGATATATCCAATAAGGGGTTGATATCCAAAATATATAAAAAAAGTCACACATCTCAATAACAACAATGCAACCAGTAGAACAAAGTAATCCTATCAAAAACTGGGCAGAGGACATGAAAAGATATTTCTCCAAAGAAGACATACAAATGGCAACAGACATATAAAAAATATTCAACATATTAATCATCAGGAAAATGCAAGTCAAAATCATAATGAAATATCTCACACCAGTTAGAAGGCTATTTTCAAGAAGTCAACTAACAACATGTGTTGGGGAGGATATGGAGGAAAGGAAACCCTTGTGCACTGTTGATGGAACTGCAGACCAGAGCAGGCACTATGGAAAACAGTATGGAGATTCCTCAGAAACACCAAACATAGATATATCATACAACTCAGCCATTGAATTTTTGGACATTTATCCAAAGAAAATGAGAACACTAATTTAAAAAGATATACACATCCTTATGTTCATAGTAGCATTATTTACAATATCCAAGAAATAGAAGCAACCTAGGTGTCCATCATAGATGGATGGGTAAAGAAGATGTAATATATATACACAATGCAATATTATGCAGCAATAACGACGAATGAAATCTTGCCAGTTGCAACAACATGGATGGATCTAGATGGTATTTTTCTAAGTAAAATAAGTCAGGCAGAGAAAGACAAGTACTGAATGGTTTCACTTTTATGTTTAATCTAAAACAAAACAAAACAAAGCAAAGAAACAAATGAAACAAAAACAGACTCAGAAACAGAGGCCAAAAGGATATTTACCAGAAGGGACAGGTACGTGGATGGATAAAAAAGGAAAGGAAAATATAGTCAATAATATTGCATTAAGTTTACATGATCACAGATAATAACTAGTTTTAGTGGGTCATCACATTATAAGGTATAAAAATGTTGAATCACTACATGGTACAACTGAAACTAATATAACCAATATAAGACCGTATACCAACTATAATGAAGTTAAAAAATACATTTCATAAATAAATACACTGGTGGTACCCTAAAAGAAAAGAAATGAGATGAGGTGAACATGGCAACAGGAACAAGGGTGAGTGAGTGGACAGCCCATGTAGTGTCTTCCAGGCCACTGTAAAGACTGTGGCTTGATTTGATTAAATGAAGAATCACTGCAGGGTTTTGAATAAGATTATATCTTGATCTGATTTATGTTGTGAAAGCATCACTCCAGCTGCTCAGTGAGGACTATGGGGTGGGTAGTTGCTGGTGTGAATGGAAGAATGCCAATTAGAGTTTTAATCTCGGTAAAGAGGCAATGGGTCAGAGTGACAAGAAGGGGTGTGATGTGGGATATATTTTGAAGAAAAAAATGCCAAAGTATTTCCTGAGAGATTATATGCAGCTGTGAGAGTACAAGTGTGTTAAAGATGTCACCTGAGCAACTGAAAAGATAGATTTGCCATGAATGAACTTGAAAACAAAATAAGAGACTGGCTTCAGGAATGTGAGCACGAGGTCAGTGTTGGGTGTTTAAATTTTGAGATGTATATTAAGCATCAAAGCAGAGGTGTCTAGGAGGCTATGGACATATGGAAAAAAGACGAACCCCATTGGAATTAAAGCTGGAACTCCATTTAAACTTGTCAAAATTAACTTCTATAAAGGGATGATCTCTGCCTAGAGAATAGCTCTCAGCCACTTTCATCTCTGAGAGCATGGTGGAAGGTGAAACAAGCCTGCCTACCAGAAGCAGAATCCAGTTGATATATATTTTAGCATACATGGGGATGCTGCGAGGAAAAGAATCCTAGAGTGTCCCATATGTACAGTGGAGACATACCTATCCACCAATTCTTTCTCACAGGTGTTTGCCAAGGGCAATGTACTGTACTAGGGATAGAGTAGGACAATGAGAACGATACCCCTAAATCACATGGGCCTTTTGTGAGTTTGTGACAAAATATGAAGAAGGCTGAGAGCAAGACAATAGGATGAAATCTCTCCATT
Organism: Molossus molossus; assembly: GCF_014108415.1. Classification (NCBI taxonomy): domain Eukaryota; kingdom Metazoa; phylum Chordata; class Mammalia; order Chiroptera; family Molossidae; genus Molossus; species Molossus molossus. The sequence continues at coordinate 23,500,568 of NW_023425344.1, forward strand.
GTAGAGTCTCCAGTGCATCGGAGGCTACAGAGACATCTTCAATGGCATACTGGTCTGGCAAATGGGCTATAGAGTAGCGAAGGAAAAGGACAGGAAAAGAGAGAGACTTTGAGAGAAGGATATCTCTGGAGTCTCATCTGTGTTCAGATTTCCAGCCCTGCTGTAGGGAGACTCCTGATACTACAAATTTACAACTTATTAGGCCAGTGGTGAACTAAATTTGACTAAGCTTCAACAAATCCTAAACTTAGTTCAACTACACATTAGATTGATTTAGATCCCACTTTAAAGGGTTAATAAAGAAATGGGTATGTCTTTGTTAATGATACATATTATTTTTCTCACTTTTGAATACCCAATATGTGGCATGCAATCAAGAATTGTGAAATAACACTACAGTCAGGATGGCAGCATAGGTAAAGGCAGTATTGCCTCCTCCTAAAATCACATCAAAATTACAACAAAACGACAACACAACCATCATTCAGAACTGCCTGACATCGAGGTGAATGGAGGTCCTACAACTACGGAATTAAAGCAGCCTCCACACCAAGATTGGTAGGAGGGGAGGAGGCGGATGGGCTGCTCCCACACCCACATGTGGTGGATAAAAATCAGGAGGACACCTCGGTTGGGATGGTTCTCCCTGAGAAGTGAGGGGTCCCCATCCCACACCAGGCACCCAGCTCAGGGCTTCAGTGCCAGGAAGATAATCCCTATAACTTCTGGCTGGGAAACCAGTGGAAACTGAGGCTGAAGGAGGCTGAGGCGCCTGGAGCCCCAGGTGGCTCCTCTTAAAGGGCCCGCATGGACTTACTTGGACTTGCTCCCTCTGAACTTGGAGGGGAGGCAGCTTGAGGGGTGCCAGAGAAATATAGAGAAGAACTAAGCTGTTTGGCCTTGGAATGAGGGTTGGAGAGATGGCTTTCTCTTGAACAGATGCGTTGGTGGAGGCCGATGGTCCTTTGGCGAGCCCTTTCCACACAGGGCAGGCAGAGGGCTGCCATATCTGTGACTCCAGCAACCTGGCTCACACTGTTGGCCCACCCTGGTGATTCTCTGAGGCCCTGCCCCACTCAACCAACTTTCTTCAAAGGCTTTACCATAGGATTGACTTGTCTTGGATCTTGCTTCAGAGTTTTCTAAAATCTCTCAAACAAGCAGCATCTGGTCTCAGGGAGCCCCATAGCTCTCGTTAAGTGGCCCCAGGCCTGGCACTAGAAGCAGCCAGCCTTGGTTCAAAACTTGGCTTTTCCTGGGCACCTCCAAGCCCCGCACAAGAACCAGCCATTGGCAGATCACTTTGTAGCATATGCCTGGTTGCCTCGGATAAAACACAGGCAGTGGCTGACCTTGCCCCAAAGCCAGCACTCCCAGTGGACAGCTTTAGACCACATTGAAACACCACCACCTCCACAAGTGATGCACTCAATGAGTGGACTCAGTGGGTACCAGAAACCTGCTGAAGTAAGTCTTGCTCTGTGTGGTGGGCCCCTACACAGCTGATCCTCCAAGAGAGTCAGAGACCAGTGGTCAGTGGGCATAGCCAGTCCTTGCAGCTGATCAGCTTCAGTAAATCCCTCTCATTGATGTGCCAACAGCAATCAAGACTCAAATACAGCAGAAGGGTTTATAGTCCACACTAGGAGTATACCTCGAGGGCCCAGCTGGGGTGATCTGTGCCACTGGATCCTACAGGACACCTACAACAATAGGCCACCCTGCAAAACCTAGGAGACATAGCAACTCTGCCTAATACATAGAAACAATCAGAGGGAAGCAGCCAAAATGAGGAGACAAAGAAACATCTCAAATGAAAAAAAAGAACAAAACTCCAGGAAAAGAACTAAACAAAATGGAGATAAGCAATAAGTCAGATGCAAAGTTCAAAACACAGGTTATAAGGTTGCTCAAGGAACTTGGTGAGACATTCAAGGGACTTAGTGAGACCTTCAAGGAATGTAAGGAGACCTCCAAGGAACTTAGTGAGAACATCAAGAACATAAAAAAGGACCAGTCAGAAATTAAGGATGCATTAACTGAAATGAAGAATAATTTACAGGGAATCAATAGTAGAGTAGGTAAAGCCAAGAAGCAAAACATTGATTTGGAATATAAGGAAGCATAAAACACCCAACCAGAACAGCAAAAAAGAATCCAAAAAAATGAGGATAGTGTAAGGAGCCTCTGGGGAAACTTCAAGCATGCCAAAATTAGCATCATAGGGGTGCCAGAAGGAGAAGAGAGAGAGTAAGAAATTGAAAACCTATTTTAAACAATAATGAAAAAACTTTCCTAATTTGGTGAAAGAAACAAATATACAAGTTTAGGAAGCACAGAGAGTCCCAAACAAGGTGAATCCAAAGAGGTCCACACCAAGACACATCATCATCAAAATGCCAAAAGTTAAAGACAAAGAGAGAATCTTAAAAGCAGCAAGAGAAAAGCAGTCTGTTACCTGCAAAGGAGCTCCCATAAGACTGTGAGTTGATTTCTCAAAAGACACTTTGCAGGCCAGAAAGAAGAGGCAAGAGATATCCAAGGTGATGAAAAACAATGACCTACAACCAAGATTACTCTCTCCTGCAAAGCTATCATTTAGAATCAATGGGCATATCAAGAGTTTTCCAGACTAGAAAAAATTAAAGGAATTCATCACCACCAAACCAGTATTATATGAAATGTTGAAGGGTCTTCTTGAAGGCAAAGAAGAACAAAAATATGAACAATAAAATGGCAATTAATACATATCTATAACAATGGAATCTACAAACAAGATGAGCAAGCAGAACAGAAACAGACTCATAGATACTGAGAACTTTTTGTTGCTTGCCAGATGGATGACAGCTGGGAGGGTGGGTGAAAAAGATGAAGGAATTAAGAAATACAAATTGGTTGTTAGACTGATGAACCTCAAAGGGAAGGTGGGATGAGATAAACCGAAGAACATCTATGCATATATGCATAACCAATGGACACAGACAATGGTGTGGGGAAGGCAGGAGAGGGCAGGATTGGGGAGGAGAGGGTCAATGGGAAAAAAATTGGAGAAACATCTGTAATACTTTCAACAATAAAGATGAGTTAAAAAAAAGAATTGTGAAATAGATGAAGTGGAAAATGTGACTTTCAAATCATAAGGGAACTATGATCAGGTAATCAACAATGAAATATCTGTGAGAGCTATTACTTTTCATGTGAAAACAACAAACATTTTAATTTCATGGTTTGTGTGGAATAGAACAGCAACGTGGCATAGCCTCAAGCTCTCTCATAAGGCCTCAATCAAGGTGTCAGCTGAGACCGTGGTCTGATCTGAAGGCTCGACTGGGAGAGGATCTGCTTACACGCTCACCCACATGGTTGTTGCATGGTTGTTGACAGGATTCAGTTTCTTGTGGGTTGTTGCACTGAGGCCTTTGTTCTTCAAGGGGTGTGGATGAGAGGCCCCCTTCAGTTCTTCATCATGTGGGCCTCTCCACAGAGCAGTTCACATATGGCAGCAGGTAGACACAAAGAGAGAGAGAGAGAGAGAGAGAGAGAGAGAGAGGTCCATGAAAGACCCCACATTATTTATTGTAATGTAATCTTGAAAGTGACATATGTTGCCAGGCCCAGCTCCCACAAGAAGTGGTAGTTGCACAGAAGTGTGAATATTAGGAGGTAGAGATATTTGAGAGACATGATAGATGCCTATTATTTGTAGAATCACATAATAAGCATACAAATTTTCACTAAGTTATTCTCTTCATTTTTTGACAAGAGAGCTAAACTCATAAACACTCAAAATGGCACAGAGAAGTGAAAAAAGTTCTTAAGTCTATTCCCTATGTCCTATGGTCCTGGACACTCTCTGCAGTCACTTAAGTAAAACCAACTATGTTTGAAATTAAGCAAAAGTATGTTGTTGTTTTTCAGGTTTAAAGTCCTTTGAAGAGAACAAACTAAAAATCATCAGACAATACTGTTGAGCCTTGAACAATATGGGTTTAAACTGCAGGGGTCCACTTATATGTGAATTTTTAAATACAATCAGACCTTCAAAAGTTATACTCAGACATTCAGATACTCTACTGCAAGTGGATTTTGTTCCAATCCCACATGATTCAAGGGCAACTGTATTCTATTTGAAAATGAGAAAAACTGAAAAAAAATGATAAAAGCATATCTAAGAAGGCTGTTTGGCACTATTTAGTGTAGGAGTCATTTACTGGCATGTACATTTCAATTGCAAGTAGTTTATTATATTTTCATCCACAACTGTTAAAGTATTTTTATATTAAATAATCATTAAGTGAGGTAAGGTTTTACCTGGAGAAAATCTACTAAATCTCATTTTCAATCATCAACTAATTAGTACTGCATACTCTTTCTAAAACAAGGTCAATGCATTTCTATCAATGAATCTTCATTTGACACTAGATTTGTTCATCTACACACATAGATTTGTTAGAGCTTTCTTAAGTACTTGCCCAACATAAAAACTCCTCAAAATAACTAATCAATTCTTATTATTTCACCACTACCTAATAAAATTAAGTTGCTGACTATAAGCATAATTACGAATAGTTTATCTGGATTACTATCTATAAATAGTAAAAAACAATAATAATAATAATTACCTATCATGAAAATTTAGTGAATGGAAATGTGTATCAGTTTTCAGCTAGTAAAGAAATTATATATTTATACATAATTTTTCTTTTAGCAGGAGGCTAAAATCTGATATTTGAGTAAAGTTCATGCTGAATATGGCGAAATAATGATATAACTGAACAAAATTATTTAAAGTGATGTACACATCTTTGTGAAATTGAATAGATGCAATGAATTCCTAGAAGTTTAATAAATCTGACTCAAAAGCTTCTATTGCAGGAATGTTCTAATTTATATATTCTGGAGAATATTTTGGCAAAGACCAATATATTGGAAATTTTAAATTACCATTTTCTTATAATGTAAAACTTTATAGTTTAAGAGAAAGATGGTTTTTTCTTCAAGATTTATTGAGGAATAATTGACAAATAATATTTAATATATTTAAAATATAAAACATGATGATTTCAGATATGCATACATTGTGAAATGATTATCACAAGCAAGTTAATGAGTGCCTGCATTAACTCACACGGTGAATTTTTTGTGTGTGATGACAACTCTTAAGGTTGTTAGAATATCCACGCTGCTTAATGCAGTCTAAAGGTTCAGTGCCTGTCTTATCAAAATTCCAATAAGTCTTTTTACACAGAAGTAGAGAAAACAATCCTAACATTTGTATAGAAGATGCTATTTTGATACACAGTGCAGCTATCCAATTTATTTTTGTCCATGACTGAAATCACAGAAAAGTTCCTACCTCAAATAAAGAAGCCAGCTATGATATAAGCAAAATGAATTTTATTTACTTTGTCAAGTAAGAAAGATAACTACAGAGATTATTCTGAAATAGTTTTACACTAGTGAAAGTGAATGCCCAGGGTTTATTGCTGTATAGTCGTCCCTCGCCAGTTTGGGTTTCGACTTTCGCGGCTTCACTCTATCACAGTTTTTTCAAATATATTCATTAAAAAGTTGATTGAAATAGTGGAAATGATACAGCACATGCTTGGTTGTCTGAGTTAATTATACACCCATGTATTACAATTAAAATTAAAATTACTGTATGTATGGACTATAGGCCTATGTATTTGAGCACCCCAGGAATCCTTCAACTCCAGGTGCAACCACTCCACCACTCCTTGTGTGTGGGCAATAACTTTTTTCCAAAAAATTAGGTGTGGTGAAACCAAGCCAATCAGAGCGTGATGTTCACTGATTGGCTATCTTATCCTCTTCCTATCCTGGCCACTGATTGGCTCAGCCTCAAGCAAGTTTGTTTCTCTCATACACACTTCTACATTGTTACACATGGGAAACATCTTTGCTCTTGTAAGTGTTTGCGATTTCTGAGAACTTTTATCTAAGCCCCATGATGACTCCTAAATGTCCTGCTTCTTCTAAGCCTTCTGACTATGAAACTAAGCGCCAGCGGAAGATACTTACCATTCAAGAGAAGGTGAACTCTTGGATAAGATCAAAGATGGCAAAAAAATTGTGGAGGTTGCCGCCACAACGACTTGACTGAGTCTACCATTCACTCCATCTGTAAAGATGAAAAGAACATCTGTGCAATGGCTACTGTCTCTTTCAACAAGGAAGCAAAGCGCATCGTGACAAGTCATAATAAGTTCATAGTGAAAACGGAGTCTGCCCTAGCCATTTGGATAGGTGACAGCCGCAAGAAAAACATTTTGTTGGACTTGTTGGTCATCCAGGAGAAGGTAGGCAGTTCTCTCAGCACTTTACGGGGCAGATGAACCTCAACCACGACCTTCTTCTGCAACGTTCATGGATTTCACGGTGAACAAGGGTTGGTTTGAGAGGTTCCAGAAGACTATCATCTGAAGAGTGTCGTTCTCCATGGAGAAGCTGCCTCTGCTGACCAGCCTGCAGCAGAGGACTACATGAACAACATGTTCCAGAAGATCCTTGAGGAGGGCAAGTATCATCCAGAACAGGTGTTCAAAATGGACGAAACAGGACTGTTCTGGACAAGAATGCCTTCCCGGACATTCATTTTCAAGGATGAGGCCAAGGTCCATGGCTTCAAGGCATATAAGAATTGTGTGACTATCATTATGTGTGGAAATGATGAGGGATTTTGCTCAAGCCTGCCCTTACCTACAAGGCCAAGAACCCTAGGGCCCTGAAGAAGAGAAACAAAAACCTGCTGCCAGTGCATTGGATGCACAACGACAAGGGCTGGATCATGAAGCAGATGTCGTCGGACTGGTTCCTGTAGTGCTTCATCCCCCAAGTCAAACTGTATCTCGCGGAGAAGAGACTCGAGTTTAATGTCCTTCTCCTCATGGACAATGCTGGAGGTCATAAGCAAGACCTATTCTATGATGGTGTGTGGATCGAGTTCCTTCCTCCCAACACCACTTTGCTGATCCAACACACAGATCAAGCCATTATTCATGCATTCAAGGCCCTCTACACGCGAAACACCCTGCAGCACCTCGTCAAAGGCATGGACCTTGAGGAGAACTTCTTACTGAAGGAGTACTGGTGGCAGTGTACCATCGCGACCTGTCTGAAGAACATCCAGGCCGCGTTGAATGCCAGCAGGAGACCATGAAAACCAGCTGGAAGATGTTGTGGCCTGAAATTGTCCATGACTACAGAGGATTCACCCCAGAGGATATAGGCAACTCGGCAGTGAATAAGGCAGTTAGGCTAGCCTGGATGCTGGGAGGAAGTAGTTTCATGGATATGACCCACGATGACATGGAGAGCTGCTGGAGACACATTTGGATCCCTTAACTGACAAGGATCTGGTGGAGATGACTAAGTCTGTGAGTGAGGAAGAGGAAGAGCATCCAGAGGTTCCTGGGGGTCAGGAGGAGGAAACTGGCCTTACACTTGAGCATCTCTCACAAGTCGTGAGAACTATTAAGGTAGTACAGGACATGAGTGGCAAATGGGACCCACAAATGATGCGTGCATTATGGTTCTAGAATGCACTTGATGCAGTGATAGAACCCTACAGAAGCCTCCTCATGCATATGAAAAGACAGCACCAGCAACTGCCTATCACTATGTTCTTCAGCCGTGCACCCAGACACCCACTGCCTACTCCCAGTGCTCCTTCAGTGTAAGAAGATGACGACGCACCTGCTGAAGATAATGCACCACCTGAAGACTCTCCTACTGAGGTCGTGCCTTCAGAGGAGCACTAACCTTGCTCTTCTTTGCTGTGCAGTACATCTCTTCATCTTCATTACTTCATCATCTAACACATAATCTTAGGAACAAGGCCTGGGGTCTATTGATCCCAAAGCAGAAGTTTCAGTCAAATTAGAGAAAACATCTAGACCTCAATTGTGTTTTAGCTCCAAAACCAGAAAAGCAGTGAAAGCCGACCAGTCAAGGCAGTTTTCATAGGTTACTGGCTGGTGTAAGAAATGTGTGTGTGTGTAATTAAATGTACAATAATAATAATATATTTGTAACTTCTAATACGTCTTATTTTCTCTTCTTTTTGTCTAATATATGGGTAATACGAGTGTAATGGTTACTAAAGGGTGTTATTTCATGTCTAGAGAGCTCTAATAATGTTTAAAAAAACGTATTTAGAAGTTCATAAACAGGTTTTCTATGCTCTAACTGCGAAAATATTTGATTTATAAACAAATAATCCTACTTCACAGAAATTCATTTAGCTCAGTAGAGTCTGGAACTGATTAACCCCGATAAATGAGCGCCGACTGTAGTTTAGTATTATAAGTTCTTATTATGGAATATCAGACTCATAGAGTCTGTGGATGAGTTGATCTCCTAAGGATTGATGGAAAATCTTTAATGGTGAGATCTAATTGGCTGCGTCAGGGAATGTACAATTACTTACAAAAATATTAAGAGCAGAAAATGATTGGATTTTGTTGAAAGCTTGGAAGTTATGATACTAAATTGGTGAACCTAGGCCAAGTAAACCTTTTATAGAGACCATATAGTCTATCTTGGAAAGCTGGTTTAGAGATGGATACTTTTACTTGTTCACTAAAAGTTAACTGAGAACACAAAATGTTAGTGATGGCAAAGATACCATCCTCAATTGCCAATTGTGTCGTCATTTAGCTTAGATTGTCCACTGCAACAAGACCAACTTTAAAAAAAAATTTCTTATTTTGAGCACCGTAGGCTTGGTCTGGATGGGTTGAGCATGGGGTTTCCCCAGGGGGCAAACAGGACTCAGTTGGAGCCTTCTGGAAACACTTGGTGACTTTGGGCATGGACGAGAGTATTTCTTTAATATGTTTTCTCCTTTTTGATTCATATTGACCTCATCCAGCGCCCTGACTCACCTGCCTCCTTCTCCCCTTCAGGACTGTTCTTTTGGTTATGAAGCCCTCAGGATAATGAGGTTTTGATCAGCATCAAATAATCTTAGAAACAAAGCCTGGGGTCTATTGATCCCAAAGAAAAAGTTTCAGTCAAACAGAGATAACATCTAGACCTCAGTTGTGTTTCAGCTCTAGAGCCAGAAAACCAGTGAAAGCCGACCAATCAAGGCCATGGCTGACATCTGGACCAGATGCATTGATCAACTGCCCCCTACCATGGCAGCCCACCAATCAGTAAAGGACAGGACCCTGAGCACAACCCTAACTCCCTTAGTCATCATGACTAATGAATTTCCCCAGGAGGCTGTCAGGGAGCCAGGTCAGTGAGCATTAGCTCACCTTTCTCCAAGTGTGGGCCACTGGGGATGTTTCTTTCAACTAGTGAAACTTTACTTTCTTTACTGTGGATCAAGACACCTATCAAGCAAAATCCTCCCCAATGCCTCCTGCCACCACACAGGCCACACGCACTCATAGTCACAATGAAGTGGCATCTTGCCCCAGACGCCAGGCCAGGTGGACGGAACTGGCTCTGGTCCAAAGGCTCTGCAACAGTGATATGTTTTGAACTTTAAGACATGTACACATTTGTGCCTTTAATTTAATTATCCATACATTTCTGACCACCTTTCACAAATTTGAATAAATCTGATTATAAAAATTGTCATGTCAATGTTATTTAAAGGGTTTAAATCGTTAACGATTGATTACTCAGAAAATTCTCTCGAGTAATATTTTTTTGCACGTTTCTAGGGCATAGTCTAATAATATAAAATGGGGAGGGCATGTCAAGGAGTCTTGATTGTATGGAAAACTTTAAGAATTACTCCCTAGGCATAAGCAAGTTTTGTGCATGGTAAACAAGTAAAGTCATGGTATCTAAAAAAGACATTTTGGTCTAATGAGATAGAACTGTTAAATGTAGATGTTGTTTAATGTGACAGGAGTATTCATTCCATTGTTTATTCCTTGAGGAGGGAAATTTCCCTGAGTAGAGATGCAGACTATTTAAGAAAAATACATATATGAATACTAAAAGGAGAGCCCCAAGATGTGTCCCAGCCCAGCTACCTTCAGCCCCTGTGAACAGCTCTGTAATTATTTTTTGCAGATACATTTTGCACTTGTTCAATTTTAACATGACTGAGTGTTGGCATTAATAATGTGGGACTGTTTCATTTGCCAGAAGTGTCCAGTGGAATGTAAATGATTCTCTGAACTGTTTAGAGGAATGGAGATTAGATTTTTATCCAGAGAAACCAGGTAGGGGATATTAAAAATAACAGTCACAAAATATAAAGCTAAACTAAAATGTGTGATAATTTCTTGGTATACATTTTGGGAAGAATAAAGAAAACTATTACAAAATTTAAAAGACCTCTCCCCATCCAGTTTAAGGAATGAGAATTAAGTTATCAGCAATCTAATTCTGTAAAAGCAGCTAAATAGAAAGAAATAGGGTAAACGGTTAAAGAGCTAGAAGAAAGAGAGTTTACTAATCTATGATTCTTGACATATAGATGGTCTTGCTGCAAAGATCTAGGGTAGAAACTCTTTAATCTGTGTTGTCATAAATTTCATATAAAGTCTTGGTTTACCTGTCTGCTGACAATATTTTAATCTCAAAGTATTTTTTAAGTATCCTTAATTTGAGATCTTTAGTTGAGATCCTCTTCTAATCATTTTTAAATGATTTGTGTCTCTGTAATTTGAAAAGATGGATCTTACGATCCCTCTTTTGAAATTTTTTTGCTGAATTAGTTGCTCATAGTACTTTTTAAGATTCTCTCCATTGAAATTTGATGGCTGGCATTCTGTAATTTCTCTTCCAGAAGTACAAGCCTTTAAGTTTTAGGTCATTAAAAGTCTCTTGGAAGGAGGTTGAAAATAGACTGCTCAACCATTTTAATGTCAGCACTGAGTATGATCTACTTCACCATGTGCATTTACAATCCGGCGGGTTCTAGGACCAGAAAGGGTTTTCCTAAATGCATAGATTCCCTAGTTACTAAATAATATACCAAAAGTGATAGAATTACTTCTTTGGTTTACTGTTTATTTACTTTTCCTGTAATACATATAAGATTATAATCTTTTTTTCTGTGTAATCTGTCTAAATAGCAAATATCTGGTATCTTTATGTCCTTAATACTAATGGCCTTAATTATTTAAGAAAACAAATATTCATTACTTATGAAAAAAACTGTCTTTATCACCATGTCTCCTTTTTATTTTTCAGTGCTTAATATACACATTAAATAGGTAACCAAATATTATTTATCAGCACTCATATCTTATATTGATTAAATATTCAAATATTCCCTGATAACTGGTTGATTTCTGCTTATCCAAATTAGAAATATATCAAATAAGTTTGCTTATATTAATATATAAATAAGTTAGCCCTGGCCGGTTTGGCTCAGCGGTTAGAGCATCAGCCCCTGGACCAGAGAGTCCTGGGTTTGGTCCTGGCTAAGGGCATGTGCCTTGGTTATGGTTTGTCCCGGCCCAGGTTGGGGTCATGTGGGTGGCAGCCACTCAATGTGTCTCTTTCATGTCGATGTCTCTCTCTCTCTCTTCCTCCTTCTCTCCCTCCCACTCTATCTCAAGATAAATGCAAGAACGTTCTCGGGTGAGGATAAAAAAAAAAAAACACACACACACACACACACACACATAAATTATAGTCTAAAATTTTGCCTCTGTTTTCAGTGTTTTATTTTAGATATTGTCAGAGCTATAATCCAGGGAAAACACATAAAAGGATCATCCAGTGAGGATAATATAATTCTCACTGGAGTTTATAAAGGTGCTCCTGAAGTCAAATTATCAGGCAGCCTTCTTGTCTGCCTCTGTGTAGGATCAACGTATATTTAAATATTTAGAAACAATTATTCACACTTTACTATATATTTCTGCATTTCCTTTTGAATAATTGATTTGGTTTTTGAACTCAGTAGGTCAAATACATGATTTGTGTTTGTTTTTTTTTAATGATAATATATAAATATCTCTTATACATGGGAAAATAGCAACTGAATATTAAGATTTTGGAAGTCTTATATCCAAATATCCAAATCTCACTTTCAGATTTCACTATTTGCTTTCCCTAGAATTTTTGTTAAAGAAGGACTTTTGATAATCATTGCAATCATTTGTTACTGTATTTAATTTACAGTAGGCAATTAATATCTGTTTTAATAAATAAATGAATATATAAATTAATTATTAAATGGTTACACACAAACACATACTAGTGTATAAAACATTTAAGATAGCACATTACTTTGACTTTGACAAATATGTAGGTTAGATTAATATAAAGAAAGCAGAAAGCAATTATAAGTAGTCACCATGGACTGTAGGATTAAATGGAAAACATCCACGACCAATTCATTGAGAGATAAAATAATGGGTGAAAAAAGCATCATTTAAAAATTATGCATATATATTTTTTTAAGAAGTCAATATTTCCATTAAAATTATTATAAAAACTAATGGTATTCTTCTATCCACCTTTCCCCACTCCTTCCCCTCTCCCCCCAAAAAAAACAGTTTTGTTTTCTTCTGGAGATTAAGCAATACATTTTTATTTTTTAACTTTCTTTCTCTTTTTTGGGTACGTGCCCCTAGTGGGAACCGAACCTGGGACTCTCTGGTCCACAGGCCAACATTCCAACTGCTGAGCCAAACTGGCCAGGGTTTAACTATATTGTTATTGTTTACACTATTATAGTTTCCCTATTTTCCTCCCTTTGCCCACCGCCACCCAGCCCCCTCTTTCCTCTATCACCACACCATTGTCTGTGCCTATGGGTTACGCATATATATTTTTTGGCTAATCCCTTCTCATTGATAACCACTTTCAAAATGTGATATTTATTTTGGTAATGATGACCATGTTTATAATAGGTAATCCTGCAATTTTTTGTATTTTGGAATTAGATATTATCAAATGACTTCTCCAAATAAATGATTAATATTTCATCATTTATCGCCTTACCTCCCTTTGTCTTTTTGCTTCTCTCTCACACATTCCTGCCTTTCTCCCAACTATCAATGTAATTATATTTTAAAATTTAGATGGTTCGATATTTATTGTTAATGTTACCAGAATGGCATAAATATTTTTATTCAGAGTTGAGTCATGTAGATTACTATAATTATATATGTAAATCTTTGTTTTCTTTAAAGTTAATAATTGTGTTTTGTTATCACTTGTTTATTTCTACAAGCCTATCAACGTCTTAGATCCAAACATTTTGCTAGGAGTTAAAATCATGTCCATGCCGTGTAACAGACCAAGTGGTCCTCAATGTTTTTCTCAGGACTTCAGGGCTCCCTCTTCTGCACCCTGCTTGCCTTTACTAAAGTAGCTTCAGATGGATGAACCATCATATCCTGAAATTTATTTTCTCTGTGGTCATTGTGATTTCCATTGTTTTTCTCCTTTCCCTAGATTCCAATAGTTAGACATTAGAACTTTACTAAGTTATTTTGATTAAAAACTTTTCTAAGAGTTTCTTGCCACATGGAGAATACATTGATGTTTTGCATGTGTGAATATAATTAAGTGATCCTCATTTTGGTGTCATTCATAATTCTTGTATTTGCCTATATCTCAGGTACATTAATTACTACTTTTATTTGAGATTTCTTTTTATCGCTCTCTCTTTACTCTTTTTTGTTTCTATTTTCTCTTTGTTTATTTTGGTGTTTATCTTATATGTTAGTAGTTTTTTTCTGGTAACTCAGTTATTCCTAAATCTTTATAGTAAATTTTGTCTTCACTACTGTGTAGCTATTTTTTCCATATATAAATTTCTAATCCTATGTCTAGAGTCATAGCCTGACTATGTTTAGGTAAGTCATTGTTGTCAATTTGTGCTTAATCTTGTGTTTTCTCTGTGGCCTTTGACCTCAGCTATTCCTGAGACTCCAGTCCAGAGTTTAGTTGAAACTATAATTGGATCTTTCCAGAAAGAAAACTTCAGTCTTTGGTCTGGATGAATGAGGAAATGTGAGCTTTCAGTCACTTCAGTGTTCAATCTTAATTCTTACATTAGTCACATGCTTATCCACTCTTGTCACCAGTTTTTAGCTTTACTGTGTTTTCCAGTGTCAATTGAAAACAGTTTTCTCTTATTGCTAGCTCAATGTTTACATCTCTAGTCTGCTAAGTCAGTTTCAATTTGTTGATCTGATTTCCATCTCTTTAAATGGAAAGTGTCTTTTCCTGTTCTCTTTGCCCATGAGGGTTTTATTAGTTTAGTGCAATTGTACCTCAGTTTTGGGGGAGCATCAAGGTAAATTGATATGTTTGAATAACCACAATTAATTATTACTGAGGCACTCCTAAAGAAATATGGTATGCTACCATCAACCAAACTAAACTTAATCTTTTGTGTTAGTACGGGTAGATTTCATGTAGTAGGCTGAATAAGGGCCACTCTAAGATTTCAGGGCTGACTCCAAGGAACCATATCACCTTACAAAGAAAAAATATTTTGCAGGTATGATCAAATTATATATTTTGAAATGGGAAGATTATCCAAATATAATTTGTGATTATGATATGATGTCACTCCTAGAATTTTTTATTATTATTTTTAGTTACAGAAAAATTTTATATTTGTTTTTATTCTTTGGCAACTTTTATTAATTTATTTTTGTTAGTGAGGTTTCTCCCCCCCCCCCCCCCCAGACACCCATTATGTTATGTATCAATTGACTTTGAGTTACTCAAAAGGAATATTATCTTGAATAGACCTGAACTAATCAAGAATACCCTTAAAAGAGGGACTAGAGCCTTGGCCAGCTTGGCTCAGCTGTCAGAGTGTCGGCCCGCAGGCCAAAGACCTGTGGGTTCCATTCTAGTCAAGGGCACATACCTTGGTTGCAGTTCGGTCCCCAGTCCTGGTGGGGATCAGCCCTGGTCTGGGTCGTGGGGGAGGCAGCAGTCTTTGTGTCTCTCTCATGTCGATATTTCTCTCTCTCTTTCTCTCTCTCTCTCTCTCTCTCTCTCTCTCTCTCTCCCTCCCTCCTTCCCACTCTACCTAAAGATAAATGGAGGAATATCCTCCTGTGATGATTAAAAAAAAAGAGGGTCTAGATTCTCCCTAAATAGAGAGTTTTTAAGCCATAGAGTCTCCTGCTGATTTTGAAAAGTAACAAACTGTCACCTTGTGGAGTGGGTCACATAGTTAGAATTTGAGAACTCCCTCTAGCATCTAAAAGCCATCACACCTATAGCACTGAAAAAGAAAGGAACCTAACACCCATTCAACAAGAACTGAATTCTTTTCAACAATATGAATTAGCTTGGAAATGGATTCTTCCCTAGTCATGCCTCCAGATGAGAACGCATTCTAGTGGAAACCTTGATTTCACCCTAGTGGAAGCCTCGGCTGCGGACCGAGTTGAGCCATGCCAGAACATAGGTTCTCGTAGAACTGTGAGATAATAAACTACGCTACTATGTCTGTGGTAATTTGGGACATAGAAATAGAAAACTAACACAAAAAGGTACTTGTCCAAATTGTATTAAACATAGTAAATGTTCACTAATTAAAATAGTTTTTCTTGCACAAGGTACAATTAATAGATCAAGTCTCTAAACTTATATTTCAGAAATAGAAACAATTTTATAGATTCAAATATTATTTATAAGTGATATACATTATTAGCTATATCAGAAAGTACATTTATTTAAAAAATAGAAAGAATATTTATTCAAAAAATGGTACTAGTGCCCAGTAGGTGTGGCTCCGTGGTTAAGCATTGACCCACGCACCGAGAGGTTGCCGGTTCAATTCCCAGTCAGGGCACATGCCCAGGTTGTGGGCCAAGTCCCCAGTGCGAGGTATACAGGAAGCAGCCAATTAATGTTCTTTCTCATCGATGTTTCTATCTGTCTCTCCCGCTTTCTTCCTCTCTCTATCTAAAATCAATACAGAAAACAAATTTTTAAATAGTATTAGAACATCATTATTTTTTGATATGTGAAAAAGTAGCTAATTGTGTCACTTATTCTAAAATACATTACAGATTCAATAATAATTATAATGGAAGTGACAAATTGACCAAACTAGTAAAAAATAAAATTAAATATTTTTTTTTCTAATCTCAGAAAAAAAAAATATTTCTCATGTATAATAGAAAATGGAGAACTCTCAAGGGAAATAGAAAAAATAGTGATACTAGATTCATTTTGGAGCAAAGCAATACATAAATTCATTTGATAAAATGACATGTTTAAATTACTTTAATTCATAGTTCATAAGCTTAAAGACAAAGGGGAAATTATAAAAATATATTTAAGATATATTGAAAACAATACAAATTGTGTATGCCTAATAAAAACATGGAAATATGGACAAGTAGCCTTGGTATGCACATGCATCATAACTTGCCCCAACTGTAGCTCCGTCATTAATGTGTGTAATGATACCCTACTCCAAGGTGACTGAATGCTGAACCAGAGATTGATACCTAATCCAGTGGTTTGACGATAATTTTATGGCCTGGCTCAGAGAGAAAAGTTGTAACAATTAAATCCTTTTTAAAAATTTGACCTAAGAGCCACAGAGACTGTTGGCTCGTGTATGAGCATTGATTTGAGGGGTCTGTATTTGCCATTTTCATGATCTTGTGTCTGTTGAGTAAGGTAGGAGAGAGAAGAAGGAAAAGAAGGTAATGCAGAAAAGAAAAGGTAAAGAAGAAATAGACCAAACAGAAAAAGGAAAGGAGAGGAGAGGATAGTTAAAAGAGGAAAGAGAAGGCAAGGAGAACAAAGAGGTTGAATATGCAGGTTCTGAGGATCTTAAGCGCTGAAGCTGTGAGGACTCTAAGGAAAGGCGAGCATCCCAGGCTCTGTGAATGTGAACAGGCAGACCACGTTTGGGGAATACTGAAAGGAGCATGTGAAGAACACAGGGGCACCATAGATCATGTGAGAGCAAAAGCGCTTGGAATGGCACTACCTATAGGGATCTGGTACTAGGAAGTTCTACTTAATAGTTATTTTTCTAGGCAACAAAATATGAAAGGATGTTAAATAAGAGAAACAGCGCTTGACTCTACTTGATAACTTGTGTGCAGAGACCTGTTGCAGAGAATATCCAGGAAGGTAACACTAAGCTCATTTAACTTTTCTGTTCTCTTGTGCCTGAAGGAGACACAAAGATAAACTACTATAGACACTTTTCTCTCATCAAGTAAGTTTTCCTTCAAATTCCTGGAACCTTTTAGGTCATTTCAGAACATGCTGAATGATCTTGATTTATTTCTACTTATTGAACCTTTGCTTTGTTATGTCTATGATGAAGGTCTATTTTAACACTAATTCAAAGAATTTAGCTTGATGTGTTGTTTACAGTTTGTATATTTTAACGACCTGCTTTGTGGTTAAGACTCCAGTAGTAGGTGTGTTAGAGATATTGGATATAATTTTAAAGATGCATTTTAAATGTACATAAGATATCTGATCTTGTAAAGTTTTTTTATTCTTACCTGGCATCTGTCATTTTCTAAGGATGTATGTTTTTTGTTTGTTTTAATAAAAAAATCTTTTAAAGATGACAATCTGGTCACTAGGGTTAGTATTGTTAATTGGGTTGTTTTTGCTTTTAAGACTTTATGATGGACGAGCTTGAAAATAAGTATTGATTTTTTAAATTAAAAAAAGTGAATCCCAATTTTACACTATTTCTATTTCAAAGACAAGAATGTCAGACATTTTTTATTTTATATTTTTTGTTTTGTTTCTCTGCTGTTTACTATTGTAAATAGTCAGCCACATCTATTCTGACAATATTTTTATAGCAATGTGCCTTCATTAAATCTCTCTAAGCAACTCAATTTATTTTCTATAAAAATAAAACTATCAATTTGTGTAAATAATGCACACATTTCCTTTAGAAATAATTAAGTGATAGAATCATGTTAATAATGATTTAGATGCCATGATAATGCATGTAGTTAATCTGAGATGATAAAGTTAAACCTTAATTAATTATTTTAGTAAAACATACATGTCTAATGCTGACTAATAAAGTAATTGTAATCTAATTAAATGAATATTCACAGAAAATTTAGAAAGTGTTCCTAAAGAACAATCTCAAAAAAAGAAAGTATCTATGCTCTTTGACGAGCCATTTTTTCCCAAACTAATGGAGCATAGAGAAAGAAGGAAAACTTCCAAGTTATTTCTGCAAAGTAGACACAGATCTCATTTTCAAATCATAAAAATTCACCACAGAAAATTTAATCTGTAGACCAGTATGATTCATTAATAAACATCACCTCAACAAGTTGCTATTAAATTTTACTGTTTTTTTTACTAAAATTTTAGATAATTATTCTAGTAATTTTTTTTCAGTTTTTAATAGATTTTTATGTCTAACTATTTCTTGTTGTGGTACTTGTAAATATACTCTCAAAAGTTGACTCACATAATTTAAAAACAAATTCAGTACATTGTTTATGGTTTTATTTATTTTCTATTTTATTGCATTTTTAGTTAGAGATTTGTATCTATTCCAAGATTTGCAATCCATTAATGTATACTTATAGCCAATTTAATAATCAATATAGTTGATATATTTGGTATTATGTTATTGGTCAGATCTCATGGTAAGGGGACAACTTCACAGTAACACGATGTTTCCTTCCACTTTTTCTCAACTAAGCCTGTAATTAATATTTTACACATTTCTGTTCTCCATGCCACATTCAGTCACTTACTAAGTCTGGTTAATTACTTTCACAAATTTTTTCTTGGATTATCTCTTACCATTTTTAGTATTTTCGGTTTATTTTCTGTTTGTTTGTTTTTTTTTGAAGTCAATGAATGTGTTTCGAGACGCTTTCTCTTTTTCATACTCCATACTTTGCCTAACCAATTCTTTAAACATATAATCGAATCATTCCATTTATAAAACTATTAAAGATATGTTGAAATAAACAAGTCTAAACTCATGGAAAACACTTATACTTTTAGTTGATATTCCTTATTTTTAAATTATAAATTAATATTTAAGTAATTCATAAAGTTAAACACTTTAATATGCTACATTTTCATGGATTAAGAAGTTTATCAAAGCAAAGTGTAAAATTTTAATTAATTGATTTGTTTTGTTTCTTCAAAAATATTTATCATAATAAAGCCTTGTGGCTTATAATATTGGTATACCAATAACAGAGGAGCTGATAAATGTTGGGTACAAAATTTAGTGGTAATGAGATTTATCAGGCTGAAAATGAACAAATGATAATGCGATCTGTAGAGTGCAATGTGGAAAATTGCATAATATTTTAAAAGAAAAACTTGGGAATAATAATTTGTAAATTCCTAATTTTTTATTGCTATTACTATAAGTTCTTTTTTTCCTCCTCTTGTCTGATATGTTTCTAGTCAGATAACTCCCTTCAACCTTGAATTATAATCACATTGGCAGAGAAATAAATGAATGAATAAGTAGATAGAAAGATGATGACTATTTTGTTTTCTTGAAATTAAGGTGTCTAAACTAGAATGTTATTAATGCAGAAATTCATTTCCAGATAGTTACCTCCTTCTAGCTAAACACGTAGCAATCTGAAGGAGTAGAAAGTAAAGAGATTATATGAGGCTGGTTTCATATCTTTTCAGAGTGAATCAGTTTTCTTATCTCAGATTATATTTTATATAATAAAATAATCTTATTTGTCCCCTTCCCTGCATTATAGCACCATATGATCTGAATGTACCCAAAATAATGATTATTTTCTTTTTCTTCTTTTTTTTTTTCCCCCCTGGGAAATGCAGTTATTTATTTATTTATTTATTTACGATCAGCTACTCTTGTGACCATAGGCAAATAATACAAAAGTAGTAAAATTTTATGAAAAGACAGTGCTTAATTAAAAATGAAGCTTCAGCAAACTCTTTTTTCATCCACATTCTACTTTATATGCAGGCTAAAAATTGTGATTCATTTTTTAACATGACATATACAATTGAAAACCAGTAAAAGGCAAGGATAGAAGGCAGAAATGATCAGTGTGAATGTAAAAATAAGTATTTTTACCAATAGAAAGTCATCTTACTTCTTGCTTGAGGGACTTGAATATACTGTAACGTAATGTAATCTTTACGAGTGTAATGGCACAGAGACAACTGTGAATGCCGTGCACACATCCTGACATTGACAAATTGTCCAGGAGTCGATGGAATGTAAGTGGAACTGACAAACTTTCCAGGTCCATTGAGGTTTAGGTATTTTAAAAATCAAACTGCTCAAATCATTATAATGCCACTGCTTGTGCAAGACTTCTGAAGTCTTTTTCTGAAAAAGTCTGAAAGCATAATATTTATTGCGTTGTGTTGTTATATCATTACCAAAATAGGTCTAATTTGAACCCAACCTTATAAAAATCACTATTTTAAAAGAGAACAGAGATGTTAATTCAGTAAAGAAAAGAATGGCTACAGCTCTTCCACTAAGAAAAAAGCAGCTGTCAGGCAAGAAGTTCCTCAAATTTCTACAGTAGCACTATAAATTTATCTGTAAACTTGGCTGTTTTTATTCCTCCTAGACCTCTCTGTCGCTTCCAGAGGTCTGTCCCTCATCCCTCTGCCTGATCTTGTATGCTCTCTCTTGCACCTTGCTCAAAACCTAATCCAATCAATGATCATATCTTGTTCTTCCACGGTCACTATTGACTATTTTTCATGAAAAATTGAGCATTTTTATTATTTTCTTTAATGCCTTCTCCTCAAGAATGATTTTGTTTTCCTCAGTCCAGGTTTTTTACTAAGTTTTATTCATTTTATTATAACCTTTGTGCTATTTTCCCCAACCCCACTTCTAACATCTTAGGAATTATCAGGATTTTCTTTGTTTGAAAAACATACTTTTAGAATATGAAAACATTCAATGATTCTCTTAAAATATATAAATATTCACAAGACCATGATGTGCCTACAAAAGATATAAATATTTTAAATTATTAGTAGTCATAAATTACAACAGTAGTATACAATATTTTATTTTTAAGTCACTCTAAATAAAAAGTAATTGAGTGTATATTTGTGTGTGTGCAGCAGTACAATTAATAGTATTTGCCACATTAAAAACATTTTTTTTTATAAGAGGAAATTTCAGGTTTGTATAAATAGAAAATATGTATTTCTGGAAGGAAAAGCTAAGTTATAAAATGTCAATTCTCTATAATTAAATTCACAGCTTTACTATGGAAAACAATATGGTGTTTCCTCAAAAACTTAAAAATTGAACTTCCATATATTCCTAGGAATATATTCTACGAAGCCTGAAACACCAATCAGAAAGACTATATGCACCCCTATGTTCATAGCAGCACTATTTACAATTGCTAAGATCTAGAAACAGTCCAAGTGTCCATCAATGGGTGAGTGGATAAAAAAGCTGTGGTACATTTACACAATGGAATATTATGCAGCTGTAAGAAAGAAAGATCTCTTATCCTTTGAGACAACATGGAGAGATCTGAAGCATATTATCCTAAGCGAAATGAGCCAATCAGAGAAAGGCAAATATCACATGATCTCACTTATTTGTGGCATATAATGAACAAAATAAGCTGATTAATAAAATAGACCCAGAGCCCTGGCTGGTTTGGCTCAGCGGTTAGAGCGTCGGCCTGCAGTCCAGAGAGACCTGGGTTTGGTTCCCGCTAAGGGCACGTACCTCAGTTTCAGTTTGTCCCCGGCCCTGGTTGGGTCGTGCAGGTGGCAGCCACTTGTGTCCCTTTCACATCAATGTTTCTCTCTCTCTCTCTCTTCCTCTCTCTCCCTCCCACTCTATCTGAACAAAAAATGGAAAAAATGTCCTTAGGTGAAGATTAAAACAAAATAGACCCAGAGACATAGAAGTAGGATATAGACTGACAAACCTCAGAGGAGGGGGTGGGTGGGGGGACATAAACCAAAGAACTTATAGGCATATATGCATAAACAATGGACACAGACAACAATGCTGTGGAGGGGCGGGGATCGGGAGGAGAGTGTCAATGAGAAAAAAAAGGAGAAACATCTGTAACAAAAATACATTAATAAAAAATTCACAGCTGTAATACACACAAAATTAATATTCAAAAGGATCTATAAGTGAACTTTTCAAAAACTTACAAAGGTTTATCTTTAAGAAGAAAGTAACTGAGAACTTAAAATATGTTAAGGAATATATTTGGAGGACAAGAGCCTTACCTTTTATTACAAAATAAAAATTATATTTTAGAGTAAAAATAATACAATGTAATAATAAGATAAGGATAAATTGATCAGAAAATTAGAATTACAAAACCAGAAATATATTTAATTTAAGAAAAACATGAGGCTTTTATGAAATAAAAATTATATAATTTTAAAAAGTAATAGGTCAGTTAATTCTTAAAAATTCAATTTCCTTTCGTAGGGAATAGCAATACTCAAAACATGTAACTCACAGAAAAGTTCTCAATAACTTATCCTAGACATCTATTTTGATACATTCCCTTGAGGTACCTTAGAATCAACATGTCAAACTCACCTTTTCTCTCCACAAAGTAGCCTTCTCTCTGATGTTCTCTATCATCAGAATTCTTCAAGCTGCCCAAACAGAAAATACTTTTATGAATGATGATTATAGTTTTTCTATGTAGATATATTTTACATTAAACATGTTCTTTATATATCAAACAGTGAAAATTATGCATGTATAATGCTATTCAATGGATGAGATGACCAAAATGTTTTGATTGACACCAAAAGCTGTCTGATTATACATACTTAAAGGTGCTAACATTACTCCCTGTGAGTTGTACACTCGTTAGTAGCTTTAAAACTGTCCACAGAAATTCATAAATATACTATTTTTCACAACAATGTCACCTAACAATATTAGGATTGTTGATATTTTACTATTTTATTCCCTATTGTAGAATTTTCTCTAATAAAGCTATTTGCAGTCAACCTTTGCATGAAACCTTGCTTCAGTAATTGTTGTCTATACAAATACAGATGTTAACATCATTTGTGTATAGCTTTGTTTATGCATATATTATTTTCTAAACATGATTATCCCAGGATATTTCAATATTACCACTGTATCTCTTACATGGGTCACAGATCTAGATTTTTAGAAACTCTTTGTTTTGAAAAAAATAATTAAGTATATTGAATGCTTATTATGTGTTAGACTGATATATTTCATGAAATTAAATTTGTCAACAACTTTACAAAATATGTTTTTTATATCTATATAAAATACTTCAGTGTAATTTGTTAGAATTTGAATGACTTTAAATGTAAAGGTTTAGCCCTATTATAACTGTAGATTTGTTTTAAAAAATAATAAAGGATAATAAAAGAGATCATTTTGCTATGCCATTCATGGAGATACTAAAAATAAAACTGAGATTAAATATCTGTCATTCTTCAAATATGCATGTTGAATAATGAGTAGGACGTTGCTGCCAATACTTTAATACAAAAAATAAAAATTTGTAGTGCATGTGAAAAATATAAGTAAGATCATGGCAACTGTGGCAAATATTTATTTCGGGAAAACAACAGCTAGTGTTTGAAATAAAATATGCTAGAAGTTTCTTCAGTCAATAGATATATATGTATGAATGTAATTAAACAGTATAGCACAATAATTATTAATGCAATTAAACTATTATGGAGTTGGTATAGTAGAATTTGGTAAATTGATTTTGAACAGAGTTATATACCTTACCATGACTCAAATATTAGGGAGACAGATACTTCCTAAGTATCAGCAATGTTTTGTAAGTTTTTATTCAAAATTCACTGGGGAAAAAGAAATGTAGAATTAAGAAAATAAACAAGACAAAGGAGAGTTGGGAATACAGGAGGGAACTTAATTACTTCCTTTGTTTTAGGCAGTACTGGGACTTTTTATATGTATTCTTTCATTTGATACAAAAAACAATGTTAGATTGATGTTTATAGACATAAAACAAAAAACATATCCAAATCATAAACTTCATTGAATTTTACTTTTCTGTGGGTCTTCCCATCTTCTTGCTCTACATAAAACCAGGGGCCTTGTAACTTCCCTGCAGCCTTTGCAAGTGGAGGCCATTCTTTCTTCCACACTTGACATTTCTTAGTGTACATAAATAGGTAGGAATTTTCCTGGTTCTCTATTGCCCTATCCATCACAGGTCTCCCGTCACTCTTAAAATCGCCAACATTTTTTCAAGTTACGTGTAGTCAGATTTCATACACTTTTACCTTTTTCTTAATGTCAGCTAAAGATCTTCCAATTTTAGAACTTGGATTACTTTTGTCTTTATTCTTCTTGTTGTCATTCTTGTTATATTCAAGATAAAGATTCCTCCAATAGTCTTTATTCTCACGATCTTGACCAACCTCATTTGGAGATAATGTCTTCCAATCCATTCCATCCGCTCGTACACAGAGTGATCGTCTATATTCTGTCACCCCCAACGCGTGCTTTACCTCCCACTTTATATGTAATGCTCCCCCTCTGAGCCCAACCTCCTACAAATACAGCCATTTAATACCACACTCTTGTACATCCATTAACACAGTAGAGAGTTCCCTTTATTTTGGTCTTCTTAATTTTTCTCAGCAATATTTTTTGGTTTTCAGTATATGGTTCTTTGAGATATTTTTAGCAGGATTATCTCAAAGCATAGATTTTTCATAGATGCCCTTTATCTCAATTCTTAATTCTCTGAGATATTTTTTTTTTTTAAGTCGGGAATGGATGTTGAATTTGTCAAATTCTGCTTTTTTTATGTTTCTACTGGGATTATCATACATATTTCCTGTTTATTTTGTTAATATAATAAATTACACATAGTTATTTGCAAATGTTAAAAGAGCCTGGAAAGTATTTGGCCACTGTTTCTTCAAGTAACTTTTTTTCTTCATATTTTTCTCCAATCACTTGGGGTCTTTAATTATACAGGTTAGACTCCTTGAAGTTGTCCCGAAGTTGACTCTTACTTTGTACTTTTTTATAATTGACTTTTCTCTATGACTTTGTGTTGCATATTTTCTGTAGTTTCATCTTCAGGTTCTGCCATATCTGATTGCTGAAAATCCTCTCTAGTGGGCATTTTTATCTTCTTTCTCTTTTGCTCTCTCTTTCTCTAATCCCAGACATCACAGTTTTCATCTCTAGAAAAATAATGTAGTTCTTTTTATGTCTTTTATATTACAAAGTACCTTTCAAATATTTGGAATATGCCTGGACGGTGTGGCTCAGTGGTTGAGCATCAACCCATGTACCAAGAGGTTGCCAGTTTGATTCCCAGTCAATGCACATGCCCAGGGTATGGACCAAATCCCCAGTGGGGTCATGCAGGAGGCAGACAATTGATGTTCTCTTTCATTGATGCTTCTATTTCTCTCTCCCTCTCCCTTCCTCTCTCTAAAATCAATAAAGAAAATATATATATATGAAATATAGTGAAAAACCAGTACTTTTATTTATTTGTTTGTCCATTCCTGTGTGCTAATTGTAACATCTATGTCAGTTCTAGTTTGATTTTGATTAACTTATTTCTTCATTATGACTTCCATTTTCTCAATTCTATCATGCTTGATAATTTGTTGTTGGATGCCAGACATTGTAAAATTTACTTTATTGAATAATGAATAATTTTACATTCCCACAAATAGTTTTGAACTTTGTTTCCAGATACAGTTAGGTTACTTGAAAACAGTTTGAACATTTCAGGTCTTCATTTTAAGATTTTGTTATGTGAGATCAAAGAGGTTTTCAGTCTAGCCTTGCATACTACTGATAGTAGAACTTCATTAGTATTTTCCCACTGCCTAATGCATCATTAGGTTTCCCAGTCTGGCTGGTGGGAACAGCCACAGTTTCCACTTCTGTGTCAGCACTGACTCCTGTTACCTGTCTACCTCTTGATGGCTCTTTCTTCTGTATTGGATAGTTTCCTCACATGTATTCATTGGTCAATACTCACTTGAATACTTAAGAGAAACTCAATAAAGATCTTCAGAGATTACTCTCTGTGCATTTATTTTTCTCTCCAGTATTCAGTCCTGTAAACTCCTGGATTTCCTAGATTTTTTCACTTAAATCCTCAAATTATAGTCCTCTATTCTCTACCAGGACTTCCATTTCCTGAGCCGTGATGTGGAAAATCGCACAAAGAAGAAAGTTCCAGCCATCATAAGCCTCACTTAATCTGTTTTTCTTTATTGTCTGATCTCTATTGTCTTACAAGTAATTTTTCCTGTTGCCTAATTTTTGGTATTCAGGCAGAAGAGTTAATCCAACCCTTGATATTGCATCTTAGCTGGAAGTGAAAGTCTCCAGGTTGACCTGCTTCATTTTTATAACACAATACACCGTACTTTCTAAATCTACACCTATTCCCTGTGGTTCTTTCTATTTCAGTAGGAAAAAAGTCCTCCTTTCTTTATGACGTCAACACTTTCACTTAATCTAATTATTTTCAACCATCCTTTGCAACTATCCCTTTTCTCTTTTATATTATCAATTTTGTCCTCTACTGAAGCGGAAAGTAAACTCTTTTTCTTTTCCTGTGAAGGACAAAATATTAAATATTTTAGACTTTGCAGTCTGTATGGTCTCTTGTTGCAACTATTCAGTTCTGCAAACATAGCCATATACAATATGTGAACAAATGGATATAACTGTACTTTAATATATTTTATTTACAAAACACATGGGGTGGTTTTGATTTGGCCTGTGGACCAGAGGTTTCCGACAGCTCCTCTGCTGGATCAATTTTATGCCATAATCATCCCCAACTCAAACACAAAAGCTCCATCCATTATTCTCCATCTCATGTCCACATTCTCCTTTAACATACTCCAATTGATCTTTGATCTCCAAAACTTGCTAGAAGTAACTTTAATCAAAACCAACAGTGGTATACAGTTATCTTCGTTTTACACTACTGGCACATCATAACCTTCTAGAACCATTTTATATTCTTTGTTCTAAGCATATCATCCTGGTGTTCTTTCTATCTAGTTGCCTTTTGTTATCAATTGTATTTTCTGACACCTTCTTTTCTCACAGATCCACATATGTTGAGACATACCAATGATTATTTTTTTTCTATATTATCTCTCCCTTACTTTATGTGGTTCTGTCACTTTAAAAAGTAGTGATAAGTTCTTCTAAATTGAAGCTCTAATGTTAGCATAACTTAGAGCTCAACTATTTTATTCAAACTCTTATTTGGCCTCCTCACATTCATGTTTAATAGACATTTATAACTAAACTTATCATAATTAAAACATAATTCTTAACATGTTCTCCTAAATCTGTTAATCATAAATATTTTACAACATCTGTAAATGGTACAAATGTTAGCATAACTGCTGAAATCTTCTCAGTGAGTCATTACAGATCATATTTTTCTTCAAATCAAAAACCAATTTATCTGTAAATCTTATTGACTCTACCCTCAACATACATTTTGTATCTGACCAACTTTTACCTCCTTTACTGCCAAAATAGTTGTCTAAGTAACTAACATATTTAATATGCAATGCAACAACACATCCCCTCTCTTCCTCACTGCCCATTGCCATGGCAGCCAGGTAGGTCTTGGTAAAATATAAATCATATAATGCGGTTCCCACGTTCTAAACAATCGAGTGTCTTTCAATAACACTTAAATACAAAACCCATCTCTTTCCCAAGGCCTGAGAGACTATATGATCTATTTCCTAACAATCTCTTCATCCTCATTTATCACCACTATCCATTTATTCACTGTTGTCTACCTTCTTACTAGTCTTTAAACTTCCAAGTACATTCTAGTTCAGGAAGTTTAGAATTGCTGGTTTCAATGCCTATCACTTCCACCAGGTTCAACGCTTCACTCTTTTTAGGCAGAATATCATCCCCCTTCTTGAGAAAGAATTATTTAAAATAATTTTTAAGTTTCCAATAAACTTACCATGACCTTAATGTTACATACCTGCCCATTTATTTTATTCCCAAGTCACTGCAAACTCAAATAACTTTATATGACATTACTTATTTTCCTTGGCTCCACTCTTCTGAGAGACCATAGTTTCTTCCAAAGACATTTTCAAATTATTATTATGTTTTAATATCTTCATAAAATATATTACAAGTAACTTATTTATGCATTTTATTTTGTTCTTATTATCATACCCATTACTGATGATGCACACTTAGAATGTAATCTCCTTAAACACAAAAATTTAATCAATATTGGTCCCTCCTGTATTACAAGAACACAAAAATTGCTTCAAATATATTAGATATTCAATGAATATTGGTTGGCTATTGGGCAAATGCCATCAGACTTGCAATTGTAAATATCAGTATTTTAATGAGGCATTAAACATAAAATTGTACATAATGTTAACAGGCAAAGTTTATAAACAAATGTAACATAAAATACAAAAAGAAATTTAAAATGAAGGTATGCTTTTATTTAAAATATGTGGAAAAATAATGAAGATAATAGATTGTTTATAACTATGTGTTTGGAAGAAAATGTAAGGAAAACGAGATATACAAAATGATGAATGGTTTCATTTAAAAAGGATTTTTATGTCAGCTAATAAGCACTAAATATGCTATATATGAATGTAGGGGGACATTTTTAAATGATAAGAAAAGTTAATGAGGTAAAGAAAAAAGCAAAGAACACATCGTGCCACTAGAAAAATAAAGCACTAAGGAAACATGCCAAAGCAGTAGGAGGGAAAGAACTTAAAAAACTACAGCAACAAGCAAATAAAAATCAAATGGAAATAGTATAGACACATTCTTCCCATACTGATGCATGTTAGTGTGTATAGTAATATTAGAGTGTCTATGGGATTTTTAATGGTCATGTTTGTTCTCCTAAAATATGGTTCTTATTGTGGAAATTAATATTACTCTGAAGCTTTTTCCTCCTCCCTGCCAATGAATAAAGCAGAATAAAAACTGTTACACAATCTTCAAAAAAATATTCTGTAAACCAACATAAGAATAAATGATAAATATGGTATATTTTCAGTAGTACTCCATTGATAATTCATTTTCCACACACCTCTGGGTGCTACAGTAGTTTTTAATAGATTCTCTAGTGTATACTCTGTAGTGTGTTTTGGACTAAAAACTGACACAGAGGAATAATGCTGAGGGGGAAAATAGGGCAACTCAGCCCTTGGTGAATGATTTCAAGAATGATTGAATTGTTTTTCTTTCTAGGATGGAAACAAGTTTTGTTTGGGCTGTTGTTCCACATTTTTATTGTCATAAGTAACACTTGCATTTTCTGTGAAAGAGCTTGTCTTATTCTGACAAATACCCATTGGAAGTATATAGGAAAGCAGAGGAGATGTAGTAATTTTTTAGAGGAAAAACATGCAATGAAAATGACTTATGTTCCTTCAACCCTGAGAGTATTATTCAAGCCATTTAGTCCTGCTGAAAACCCATGGTCTTTATAAATAGTTCCTGTTATAAGAGACTACTCAACTTCTTTTACCTTGCTTAACAGAGTTGTTAAATTCTCATCACTTTACAGTTCTTAGAAATGAGAATTATGCAGAGTTGGTGGATTTTATACCAGTGCTTGTATTGTTTTTTATGTCAGGTCAGGATAATGTCTATTTCTACTCTCTGGTTCAATGCCCCTGTTTTTCCTCCTTTTTCATTTTATTAAGTTCCTCATTGTCCTCCTTTAAATATTGGAATCTGACTCATATTTTCATATTCTGAATGACTGTCAAATACTGTAAAGTATTAGGAAGTACTAAAGTTTTATAAGCCAGTTTTGAGAGAGAAATGACAACATAATGCTACAAAAGGGGGAAAAGTAAATATAGGAAAGAGTGACGGAAAAAACATGGTAGGATTGAACAACAGAATTTGATATTGGGGCAGTGGGGAATAAAATATTCAGAGATATTAACAGGGAAAACAGGAAACAAAGAAATAAAATAATGAATAAACAAGGAGGGGGCAGGGCCAGGAAAAATAAGGCATATGATGTAAAGTTATTCAAATTTTATTTAAAAAATTTTTTCTTTATTGGTTTTAGAGAGAGAAGAAAGGGGAGAGAGAGAGAGAGAGAAACACTGATGAGAGAAAACATTGGCCAACTCCTGCATGCCCCCCACTGGAGATCAGGCCCACAACCTGGGCATGTGCCCTGAGTGGGAATCAAACTGGTGACCTCTTGGTGCATGGGTCAATGCTCAACCACTGAGCAACACTGGCTGGGCAAAGTTATTCAAGTTTGGGGGTAAATTGGGAATAAAAGAAATTCCCGAGTAAGTGATATAAGGTGATGAAAAGCGTGTAAGATATAAGGTCATGAAAGGTTTATGGGAAATTCAGAAATAATTTTTCATTTCACTGCAAGGATATGGATTCTGCTGTCTGGTTTATTTGAAGGAAAAAAAACAAGGGCAAGAAAAAAGTTGTCAATTTTCTGGAAAAAGTTAAACATATCAAGTTTAATAATTTTCAGAGAACTTTTCCTGACAAAGAGTAACATGTTGTGTTTTTACAATAAAGTTGTCAAGAATAACTATATACTCACTCTTCTATCCATTTGTTTATTCACTCAACAAATATGTAGTATTTATGTATGATGAATAAGGCACTGCAAAATGCATGAGGATAGAAAGATAAATATGTTCCCAGGCAAGTAAGTGATGATGTTACCTCAGTTCTGGGAGGGAACAGTGTTCGTGATGAAAAGTGAGATGATTATGACTATATATTGAAAATAGAGCAGATATGCTATCCTGATGAAATGGATGTAGGATATAAATAAGCATAATTATGAATGACACCAAGGATTTTTTCCTGCACAACAAGAAGGATATAGTTGCCTTCAACTGAAGTCAGGAACTTTGTTTCTGACATGTTATGTTTGAGATATATTTTACATAGCTTCTATGAGATGTTGAGTAGGCAGCAAGACTAAAATGACTAGATTTGGGAAGAAATAATTAGTTGGAGAGATAAATTTGTGAATTTTTGACATATAGAGTAGATATAAATCTATAGATTTAGGATGAGATCTGAGAATTAAAATAGATGGTATCAACAAGAAACTGAAAAAATACAGAAGAGAACAAGGAGTAATTCCTTTGGCATTCCAAAATTAAGAAGAGGAGGTGCAAGTAAAGTAAACTGAAGAAAAAACCCAGAGTGGGAGAAGGCAAAAATAAAAAGAAGAGTATGCTGTGAGGGAGAGATCAATCAAAAATGTCGACTGCTGAAGAGTTAAATGAGATAGAGACTAATAATTGACACGTTAAAGGAATGTACATTAAGGGATAGTGAAGAGTCAAATAATGGTGATATAAATATATTGAAGATCCCAATAGATTAAGTTTGGATTCCAAAGGTTTGACCTGAGAAGAAGTAGTTAGGGAGTATGTTAGCTGACATTATAGATGACTGCAGTATTGTGTTATATAAACTATAACTTGCTTATAAATTTTCAGGAACTCTTTAAACTAATTGCAAAATTACTAATACCCTAAAATCAGTCATGGTTAGTTAATGTTAATGATATAAACAAGCCAATTCTAGAAATTCAGGATTTTTTCTTTCACAGAGCTGGTTTACCAACATACCACAGATACATATCATTTTAATGTCTATGGTACAACTATTAGAATAACGCTGAAGTTGAGAGATAAGCTAATAAGAGGAAATGAGTTCAAATTATTGACAGTCTAAAGTATTAGATGGATTAGCTATCATTATTCATATCTATATTGAAATAATGAAAAACCAAGATAACACTATTGGAAAAAGTAACCATGAATCAGAAACTAAAAACAACTAGAAATGATAAGGTGTGCTAGTCCATTATTCAGTGATGGCACTGAGGAATAATGTATGCCACACTTGGAAGATTTTTGATATAAAGCTAAGAGTATTGGGGATGCGAAATGGAGAAAGGTCTAAAAGTGGCAATAAGAGCTAAGCATCTATGTGCCCCATCTTCAGGTTCTGTGGTATGAGAGTTGTGGGAGAAAAAAAAATTACCATCATTCAAGAAGGTTCTGTAGGATGCAGAGTTTATGAAGAAAGGCTTTTTTTTTTTTACTAGAATATAAATATGAAGGGAAAGTTCAAAGGAGAAGATTAGAATATCAGAGATTGTTCTGATGATGTCTTGTAACTTTCAAGATTCTCATGAAAGATGAGGAATTAGAAAATGATGGAATAGGTATTATAGAAGCATGCATGTAAGAGTAGGGGACATGGCAGTTGATCAGGGAGACAGGTTTATTTTGTGTTGACCAACACCAAGAGGAAGAAAAAATGTAATGAGAGGTAGGGATAAGGATGTTATGCTGAATGCCAAGGAGTAGCAGGTTTAGGATTATTCTTCTTCATCTTTGAGGATGAGATTCCAAGGTTTGGGAGGCATAGTCTTAGGCTCAGTTGCTGGTTCACTCTGACTTTTAGGAGAGTTGAGACTTCTAGGGACCAGGGTACAATACTGTAAGGCCTTCCTTTCACCGCTGATGATGAAGAAGAAAAGCCTAAGAGTGGTGTGACCTTTAGTCCCAGAACCCAAACCTATATCTTGACCTTGGAGGCTGAGGCTCTTTCACACAAAATATTTCCTGTAATATTGAAATAAGAATTGGTTGTTAAACTTGTAAAGATTCCATTTTACTTTTAATACGTGTAATAATGTAGCTGTCCATGTAGAGAGCAAAGATAACCGTTGATTGTGAGGGGCAGCTGCGATGCATCAGCTCTTCACTTATTCTCTTTTCGAGAGAATATGGAGTGTGTGTGTGTGTGTGTGTGTGTGTTTAGCAAAAAGTTGATACAATACTTCTCATTTTTTATATAAACAAAGTAAGGAAGCACATATTGATCTGGGATTAGGATCTCATGACTTGCTTCAGACTAAGTCTACAATACTCTTCTAATACAAAGCCAGTAGGTATGAGAACTTTTGCAAAAGGAACCTAAGATTCTTCTAGAAAGAGAGAAACCTGATACTGTAGGTGCTTCCTGAGTTTCTAGTCAAGGAGACAGGGCAGCATATTTGGATATTGTCTTATCTTTTATCTCATGGCAGGAAAGAGAAAATAAAATAAAATGACTCTGAGGGGATAAAAACTCTGGTTTGATTACATGGTTTCGGGCAAATAAGGCCTGTAGGTCCTTGGTGAGGCCTGACACCATCAGCGTTTACTAACAGGTGGAACGTCCTTAGGACCCAAACATTAGTTTACAGGGCGATGTGATGTCTAACACAATTGTAACTGAAGCCTAAGTGTGTCACACCAATGGGGGATGGCAGTACATAGCACCGGGGATGGCATGGTCATTGATGAGATGAAAAGCCCTGGAACTGTACAAGACCAGAGCAGATGCAAAGTCCATGGGAGCGGATTCACACCTCTTGCTGGGAAACATTTTTCCTCTAGATGACAGATCATCTCTGCTCCCAGACACTTGGGTATACATATTAGTCTGGATTTCTGGAATAATTCAAGAGAGACAATAGTAACAAGGCATTTTTTGGACTCCTGTGACTAAAAACAAATGAATAAAAGATATGTGACAATGTTCTATTCTCTGATCATTTCACAGGGCAGCTCATAGATGTCAATTTCTTAAAAGTTTATCAATTTATTACTTTATAATTTTTGCTTAATTGCTTGTTTTACCCTACTACTTGCTTGTTCAACTTCGGGGCCTTAATATCTAACACAGTGACAAACAACTTCAAGGCCTTTAACTAAAATTTGTTAAACAGGTTCAAAGATTACAACTCTGTTATATTCAGCCACTGGTGTCCAGAATCCATCACTGTTCACAGAACTGCCTCTAAAGTATTTAAAGAAGCAACCACTTGCTGAGTTAGAATTAGCCTTTTCAAGCAACTAATTCATAATTAAATTCATAAATTTAATAAATGAATGTATTTTTATGTTTATAAAAAAAAATAAACATTTTAATTTTGTTATCACCTCTCCCTATACCTTGGTGCTCTAATTTGAAAACTATTTATAGATAAGATGATTTATGCCCAGTAGGTAGCCAAGATATACTTTTTAGAAATTCTATAAATATACTGCTCTCACTATTATTTTAATTGTTAAATGGATGACTTATGTTTATAATGAAGTAATGGAATTTACGACTATCTGAATTAAGTGATGTACTTTTAAAACCAATAATAAAGGAACAACCCATTTAAAGATATAAAGAGAGCCCTGGCCAATTTGGTTCAGCAGTTGGAACATTGACCCAAGGACCAAAGAGTCACGGGTTTGATTCCAGTCAAGGGCATATACCTTGTTGTGGTTCATCTTCGGCCCCAGTTGGGGTCGAGCGGGAGTCAACCAGTCAATGTGTCTCTCTCACTTCGATGTTTCTCTCTCTCTCCCTCCCTCCCACGCTATTTGAAGATAAATAGAAAAAATATCCTTGATGAGAATTTTTAAAATAAAGATAAAAAATTAAAAAATAAAGACATAAAGGGACACCTCACCAAAGAATATATAAAGATGGCAAAAAGCATTTGAAAGATGATACACATCATATGTCATTAAGAAATCGCAGATCAAAAAAACAACATACCCCCATTACACAACCATTAGGGTGGCTAAAATTTAAAACACTGTTAATACTAAATGCCAGTGAGGATGTGGACCAACAGGAAGTCTAATTCATTGCTAGTGTTTACACAAAAACCTGCACACAAATGTGTATTGCAACTTTATTCATAATTGCCAAGTGTTGGAAGAAAAAGTTGTCCTTCAGTAGGTGAATGCTTAAACAAACTTGGCTATGTGTATACTACAAACTGTTATTCAGCAACAAAAAAAAGTTAAAATGAAATATCAATATACAAAAAGTGACCTTGAATTTATACTGCAAATTGAAAGAAGCCAATCTGAAAAGTCTGCATACCATATGATTCAAACTATATTTTTTGAAAAGAAAGAACTATGGAAACAGTAAAAAGAAAATGGTTACCAGGGACTAGTGGACATGTGTGGGCTGGAAGGGTGAAGGGAGAAGAATAGGTGGAACACAGCGTGTTTTTTAGGGCATTGAAATGATTCTGTGTGATACTATAATGAGAGATACATGCCATTATATATGTGTAAAAACCCATTCAATGTACAAAGAGTGAACTATAATGTAAACTTAATGTAGTATAATGTAGACTTAAGCCAATAATAATTTATAATATTGTCTTAGGAGTTATTCCACTTATACCACATGAATATAGATGTTAAAAATAGGAGAAACTGTGCATATGAAAACTCTCATACAATTAAAAGTAGCTGAATGAAATTGCTTTGTGTCATTTAGAAATTAGTGTTAGTTTTCCCTCCCAGTGATTAGAGAATTATTATTATTATTACAGAACACACACACATATCAGAAGTCCATGTTGGCTTCATTACGCTCATATATAAGCTCTAAAACTGAGTTGATAAACACACACACCAAAGGTGGGGAATGAACATTTTCATTGGCATACAACACTTTGAAAACATATGCCTTTGTCTAGTGGTTTTCTATAGAGCCCAAAAATGTTCTCTCCTTTAGTCTGATAAAAACCTGTCTACTGTGGAGCAGATTGTTGAGTATGCTTATCTGGGACTAAAGTGTAGAACTTAATTAATTACTTCTTTATCAAAAGCAGAAGACATATTTACCTGAATAGTTTCATAATTGTGAAGCGCAAAAGTGACTCTTTTGCTCATATTACCCAAGTAACAGTCGTATTTTATTTATTTATTTTTTATTTTTTGGTACGTGCCCCTAGCCGCTACGGCCTAGTGGGAACTGAACCCGGGACTCTCTGTTCTGCAGGCCAACGCTCAGGCCACTGAGCCAAACCGGCCAGGGCAATAGTTGTATTTTAGTTGTCTTGTTTTGCACATTTAGGAATGTGTGGGTGCATGGGTATATGTGTGTGTGTGTGCTGAGACCAAGGAGTTACACCCAAATCCAGGGGACTTTCTATGAATAATACAGATTAAAGAACTAAACACAATTTTAGAAATATAGCTTTATAAATGGAGGTAATAGAGGACAGAGGAAGTAAGACACACACACATAGACACATATATATAAAAATAAAATATCTTAATATGTGGATAAAACATAATATGTAGATATAGTATGCTATATATTATAGATACAATACAAATATAAAAATATAAATGATTACATACAGTAATATTTTTATAGTATATAATATATAAATGTATATATATGCTATAGCATATATCATATGCTTCATGTTCATGATCTCTGTCACTGCAAGGATATGTGCTGGGGGAAAGTCTATATTTGGGATTGATATGGCCCTGGCCATCGCCAAGTTTATAAAAAGTTAATGTGCAAATATCATACTTAGATCACAATTATTAGGCTTTCTTTTTAACACTGTACAATTTGATACTGTATTGAGAGATTCTGTTGTCCCATCTTAATAGTTATAGATTTCACTATTCATTTGGTTTAAGAAAATCCATCTCCTGTGACTAAAGGACATCTTGCCGAGATCTCAACAATTCTGTGTCACTGATTTGAATATGACTAAATTTCCCAGACTCTTTTTTTTTTAATGAGCAGTAAGCCAGTTCTCCATATTTTAGTTTTGCATTTAGCTCCCTCAAATGGTCTTTGAGGTAGGTAAGATCTATATTATAAATTCATAAAGCTATAAGTAAATTTTAATGGAACATTTTATTGCCAGAATATAAAAGTTTCTAACCATTATTTTTTATCTGGTTAGTTACAAACATGCCTATCAACTTCTAATATTATTGTGAACTTAAATAAGAACCCCTTTTAATAGACTAAGCTATAAGCCCTTTGAGAAAAATTATCACACGTTCTTAGCTTTATATACTATTGTCCTCTTAGTGTCTCATACTCTTTTACACATTGTAATATTTGAATAAAATTTTGTTAAGTAGTTAGGATTTTAGTAAAATTAATGTACATCTATTTGCTTTAAAAATAAGATTAAATTTAAGTATGAATTTTAAACAGTGAGAAAAAGTGTGGATGTAATTATATGAATATATATATTCAATTGCAAAGAGAAAAATCTACTTACCTACTCAGACTTTCACTTCAAATTTTTATTAATGGTTAAGCAATATTTATACCATCTAAAGTCTACCTACTGGAGAAATGTTATTAATGATATTAACACAATTGTAAAACATTATTCATCTTGTTTGAGGAAAGAACAGAGTTTTTGACAGTCTCTAGAGTATATCTGATTATGATCATCATCACTAAAATCTGACAGATATTGACATCAATGTTTCAATAACTTACAGCTCTCACTGACACATTCTTTATAACTTTAACAGAAACATAAGAAAGAAGACAGTGCCCTAGGTGTTTATGACAAAAAACAATCATTTTAAAATCGGATCAGTAGCATTTTCTCCAAAACAATGCATTCTTATCTAAGATAAGAAAAAAAGTCATTTGAGTTTCTCCTACATTATAAATTATTCTCCTGTGAATAAAAATAATAGTAAAATGTGCCCTAAATTCATTGAAACAGAAATTCTGGAGAAATTCAGAGCACATGGATACATTTCTAAATATTATCCAAAGAAATAGCAGTTTTAATTTCAGGGAACAATTTGAGATTGTTAGCATCAATTTATATTTAATTCAACCTATAATAATTTTCTATTAATAAGCCAAAATAAAAAACTTATTTAAAACAAAAAACTCCAGGATTCTAAAATGGCAGTGGAGTGAATGGAAGCTACACTGACCATCTCCCAGGACCAAACTGGAATTACAACTAAAATAAAGACAAATTCTCAGGAAAAAGCAACAGAAAAGCAGCCAGAGAGGACCCAGATAACCAGGGACAGGAAGAAAGGACACTGAATTGAGCCTGGTAGGTCTGCGGAGGTAAGAGAGGGCAGACTGGCAGCCCATGGACAGCAGCAGTTTTAGCTGTGAGCAGCTCCTGCAAGGTTAAATTCCCAAGCTGGCTCCATGGCACAGAGAACTGGGACAGAGGACTAAATTAGCTACAGCCACTCACCTTGGGCTCTGAAAGAGGGAGGGTGGACTGTATGGGGACACTCTGGATTTGTAGGGTGCTGAGAGTGGCCACAGGACAGTGGCCATCTTGCTTGGGGCCCCACTTCCTGGAGTCCTGGGGAAAAGCAGCAGGCCCTCCCTCAGAGATTTAACCCCACCAAGCTGGGACAGAGAAATTAAAATTGAGGCTCATTAACAACTGGCAACTGCACCACCCTCTGGAAATCCTCTTATGCTGAACACCTGAGGGAGATTTGTATTCATCTGAGGGCTACAACCCAAGGCTCCTCAAGTAACTGAGACTAATAGCCTCCAGGCAAAAAGCTAGAGGATAACTGAACATTTCCTTGGCTTGAAACTCTACCCAGGAAAGTAAGACTTGACAGTGGTGTTTAACGTAGGTCCTCCCACACTAATCCAAATCCAGTAGTGGGAGCCACCAACAGCAGAACACCAACACACACAGGAAAAATTTGGCAGGCTCCAAAACCAACTGATAGCCAAAATAGTGAAACAAAGAAACAAAGCCCGAATGAAAGAACAAGAGAACTCTACTGAAGATGAGATAAATGAAATGCAGTTAAGCAAGTTATCAGAGGTAGAGTTCAGAGCCATAATCTTGAGGAAGCTCAACATAACAAGTAAGGACACTAACATTGAAAACCAAGAAGTGGAAATAAAAAATGACATAATAGAAATAAAGAACACATTGGAAGAAATAACCAGCAGAGCAGAGGAAGCTGAATTAGAAGACAGTGAATTAGAAGACAGGGTAGAAAAAAAAATCAATCAGAAAACCGAAAGGAAAAACCAATTAAAAAGCAAGAAGACAGCATAAGATAACTGTGGAGCAACTGGATACGTAAAAACATTTGCATCATAGGAGTTTCAAAAGAAGAAGAAAATGAGCAAGGGTTAGAGAATATATTTGAAGAAATAGTGACAAAAACCCTAACTTGGTGAAGGAAGAAGGCATTCAAGTTCTAGAAGCACAGAGAGCCCCAAGTAAGAAGAACCCAAACAGGCCCACATCAAGACACATAATATTTAAAATACCTATAATTAAAGACAAAAAGAGAATCCTAAAGACAGCAAGAGATAAGCAATAGGTTACCTACAAAGGAACCCCCATAAAGCTATCAGCTGACTTCTCAACAAAAACACTACAGGCCAGAAGGGAATGGCATGAAGTAATCAAGGTCATGAAAAACAAGGGTCTGAATCCAAGATAACTCTATCCAGCAGGGCTATCATTCAGAATAGAAGGTCAAATAAAGAGCTTCACAGACAAAAAAAAGGGGGGGGGGCGCTAAGGGAATTTATGAACAACAATTCAGCACTGCCAGAAGTAGTAAAAGGACTGCTCTAATTAGTAGAAATAGAAAAAAATATATAACCACACTAAATAAAAATGGCAATAAATAAGTACATATCAATAACAACTTTAAATGTAAATGGATTGAATGCTTCTATCAAAGGACACAGAGTAGCTGACTGGATAAGAAAGCATGACTCATATATATGTTGTTTATAAGAGACTCACCTCACAACAAAAGACTCACATAGGTTGAAAGTGAAGGGATGGAAAAAAATCTTCCAAGCAAATGGAAAGGAAAAAAAAGCTGGGGTAGCAATACTCATATCTGATAAAATAGATTTCAAAATGAAGGCCATAACTAGAGACAAAGAAGGCCACTACATAATATTGAAAGGATGTATCCAACAGGAAGATATAACCTTGGTAAACATATATGCACCCAATATAGGATCATCAAAATATATTAAAAATCTTCTGGAGGACTTGAGAGGAAAAATTGACAGCAATACAATCATAGCAGAGGAATTCAACACCCTGCTGACATCACTGGATAGATCCTCTAGACAAAAAATTAATAAGAAAACAGAGACTTCAAATGATGCACTAGATCAAATGGAGTTAATAGGTATCTACAGAGAAGAATGTGAATTCTTCTCAAGTGCACATGGAACATTCTCAAAGATAGACTACATGTTAGGACACAAACTACATCTCTACAAGTTCAAGAAGATTGAAATCATATCAAGCATCTTCTCAGATCACAACAGCAAGAACCTAGAAATTAATTGCAACAAGAACATGCAAAGACATTTGAACACATGGAAGACAAATAGTATTTTATTAAACCATGAATGGGTTATCAAGGAGATGAAAAAGAAATGAAAAACTTCCTGGAAACCAATGAAAATGAATACACAACGGCACAAAATCTATGGGATGCAGCAATGCAGTTCTGAGAGGGCAGTTCATAACAATACCGACCTAGCTCAAGAAAGAAGAAAAATTTCTAAATATCTAACCTCACAATCAAAGAAC
Organism: Molossus molossus; assembly: GCF_014108415.1. Taxonomy (NCBI): domain Eukaryota; kingdom Metazoa; phylum Chordata; class Mammalia; order Chiroptera; family Molossidae; genus Molossus; species Molossus molossus. The sequence goes on from NW_023425344.1 coordinate 23,540,944, forward strand.
TAGAAAGGAAGCAAACCAACCAACAAACAAAAACCCTCACCAAGTAGAGGAAAAGAGATAGTAAAGATCAGAGCAGAAATAAACAACAGAAAGACCAAAAAAAAAAAAAAAACAATTCAAAAGATCAATGAAACAAAGAGCTGATTCTTCAAAAAGATAAAAAAATACAGATGGTCTCTTAGCTAGACTCACCAAGAAACAAAGAGAGAGATCCCAAATATACAAAATCAGAAATGAAAGAGGAGAAGTAACAACTGACACCACAGAAATACAAAGGATCGTTAACAAATACTATGAAGAATTATACAGCAACAAATTGTACAATCTAAGGGAAATGGACAAATTTCTAGAAACACATAGTCTCCCAAAACTGAACTGGGAAGAGATAGAAAACTTGAACAGGCCAATAACAACTAAGGAAATTGAAGAAGTAATTAAGACTCTCCCAGCAAACAAAAGCCCAGGCCTGGACAACTTCACGGGAGAGTTTTACTGAACATTTGGAAAAAAACTAACACCCATTCTCCTAAAACTATTCCAAAAAATTAAAGAAGAAGAAAGATTTCCAAACTTGTTTTATGGGCCAGCATAATTCAAATTCTAAAACCAGATAAAGATACTACAAGGAAAGAAAATTATAGGCCAATATACCTGATGGACATAGATGCCAAAATCCTGAACAAAATACTATTAAATCGTATCCAGCAATAAATTAGAAAAATTATTAATCATGACCAAGTGGGATTCATTCCAGGGATGCAAGGCTGGTACAATATTCACAAATCAATAAATGTGATACACCACATTATAAAAATGAAAGATAAAAACCATATGATCATGTCAATAGATGCTGGAAAATCATTTGACAAAATCCAGCACCCATGTCTGATAAAAAATGCTCAGCAATGTGGAAATAGAGGAATCATATCTCAACATAATAAAGGCCATATATAAAAGACCTATAGCCAACATCATACTCAATAGGTAAAAACTAAAAGCATTTCCCTTAAGAACAGGAACAAGAGAGGCATGCCCATGTTCACCACTCTTATTTAACACAGTACTGGAAGTCTTAGCCACAACAATCAGACATGAAAAAAATAAAAATAAAAAGGATCCAAATTGAAAAGAAGGAAGTGAAACTGTCAATATTTGCAGATGATATGATATTCTACAGAGAAAACCCTAAAGACTCCGTCAAAAATCTGCTAGATTTAATAAACAAATTTGGCAAGGTAGCAGGATATAAAATTAACATCAAGAAATCAATGGCACTCTTATACACCAGTAATGAACTCACAGAAAGACAAACTAAAAAAAAAAAAAAAAGAAAAAAAAAATCCTATTTACCATTGTGGCAAAAAATGTGATACCTAGGAATAAACTTAACCAAAGAAGTGAAGGACCTATTTGCAGAAAGCTACAGAGTATTGAAAGAAGAAATGGAGAAAGATATAAAAAAAAAATGAAAGCACATACTTTGTTCATGGATTAGAAGAATTAATATTATTAAAATGTCCATAGTACCCAAAGCAATCTATAGATTCAGTGCAATCCCCATCAAAATACCAACGGCATACTTCACAGAACTAGAACAAATACTTCAAACGTTCACATGGAACCAATAAAGACCCCGAATAGCCACAGCAATCTTGAAAAAGAAGGACAAAGTAGGTGGGATCACAATACTGAATATCAGGATTACTACAAAGCCACTGTAATCAAAACAGCCTGGTACTGGCACAAGAAAAGGCATATAGATCAATGGAACAGAATAGAGAACCCAGAAATTTACCCAAGACATTATGCTCAATTAATATTTGACAAAGGTGGCAAGAGTATACAATGGAGTAAAGATAGCTTCTTTAATAGTGTTGGAAAAATTAGACAGCTACATGCAAAAAAGTGAAACTAAACCATCAACTTACACCATACGCAAGAATAAACTCAAAATGAATGAGACTTAAATGTGACTAGTGAATCCATAAAAATCTTAGAAGAAAATGTAGGCAACAAAATTTTGGACATCATAAGCAGCAGAATTTTCACTGATATGTCACCTAAGGTAACAGAAATAAAGGAAAAAATGAACACATGGAACTACATCATGCTATAAAGCGTCTGCACAGTAAAAGAAACAACCATCAAAATGGAAAGGAAACCCACTGTATGGGAGAACATCATTGACAATGATACATCTGATAAGGGCTTGATTTCCAAAATATATGGAGTGCTCATACAACTCAACAAAAGGAAGACAAAGCCAAATAAAAAACGGACAGAGGACCTTAATAGACACCTCTCTAAAAAGGACATACAGCCCTGGCCAGTTTGGCTCAGCGATTAGAGCGTCAGCCTGCGGTCCGGAGAGACCCGGGTTCGGTTCCCGCTAAGGGCACGTACTTCGGTTGCAGTTTGTCCCCGGCCCTGGTTGGTCGTGCGGGTGGCAGCCACTCGATGTGTCCCTTCACGTCGATGTTTCTCTCTCTCTCTCCTTCCTCTCTCTCCTTCCCACTCTATCTGTACAAAAAATGGAAAAATATCCTCGGGTGAGGATAAAAAAAAATAAATAAATAAATAAAAAGGACATACAAATGGCCAAGGGACATATAAAGAAATGCTCAGCATCATTAATAATCAGAGAGATGCAAATTAAAACAACGATGAGGTATCACCTCACACCTGCCAGAATGGCTGCCATCAACAAATCATCAAACAAGTGCTCGTGAGGGTATGGAGAAATGGGGACTCTAGTACACTGCTGGTGGGAATGCGGACCGGTGTAGCCACTATGGAAAACAATATGGTGTTTCTTCAAAAAATTAAAAATTGATCTGCCATTTGACCCAGTGATCCCACTTCTAGGAAGATATCCTAAGAAGCCTGAAACACCTATCAGAAATAATATATATACCCCTATGTTCATACCAGCACTATTTATAATTGCTAAGAAATGAAAATAACCCAAACATTCATCAATAGATGAGTGGATCAAAAAGCAGTGGTACATATATACAATGGAATACTATGCAGCTATAAGAAAGAAAGATCTCTTATCCTTTGAGAAGACATAGAAAGACCTCAAAAGTATTATACTAAGTGAAATAAGCCAATCAAAGAAAGACAATTACCACATGATCTCATTTATATATGGAATATAATGGAACAAAGTGGGCTAATGAACAAAATAGACCCAGAGACATAGAAAGGAGTATGGTTCAGACTGACAAACCTCAGAGTAGGGGGTAGGGGGTGGGGGTATAAAGGAGATGAACCAAATAACTTATATGCATGTATATATAACCAATGGACATAGACAACAGTGCTGGGGGAGTCAGGGGGCGGGATGTGGAGGAGGTTATCTTGGGAGGAAAAAGGAGAAACATCTGTAATGAAAATAAATCAATAAAAATTGGAAAAAATAAAATACTCCATTAAGAAGAAAGGTTTTTTTAAAAGCTTTATTTAGGTATAATTGACAAATAAAATTGTAAGAAATTTAAAGTGTCCATCCTGATGATTTGATATATGTATACATTGTGAAAATTTTCTTCCCATCTAGTTAATTAACACATCCATCACCATAAATTTTAATTATTTCAGAGGACACTTTTCTAATCTTAGTACATTTCAATTATAAACAGTGTTATCAACTATAGTCACCATATTATACATTAGATCCTCAGCCTTTATCTTACAGCTGATAATTTGTACAAATTACATTTAATAGTCATTCTCTCAACAACAAAGAGAGTTACTAGGACTAAAATAGTTTCCATAGGTTAGTCTTTAAAATTTACCTATTCTAGCCCTGTTGGTGTGGCTCAGTGTTTGAGCGTCGACCCATGCACCAAGAGGTCAAGGTCACCAGTTTGATTCCTGGTCAGGGCACATGCGAGGTTGTGGGCTTAATCCCTGGGGGGCGGGGGCATACAGGAGGCTGCCAATCAATGTTCTCTCTCATCTATGATTCTCTCTCTCCCATCCTCTCTCTCCTCTAAAAATCAATAAAGAAAAAAATATAAAAATAAACCACACTGTCTAAAATCTACCTAATCTAGATTGCCCTGCTTTGCTTTAATTTGGTGCATTCTTTGTAAGGACTTGTGTGTCCATGACAATGTTTTATGGACCATGTGTTTGAACATGAAAAAGGGAAGACATAACCCCGACTACTAGATGGAGACACAAATAACTGGTTAATAATGCTATAGATCAGGGATAGGCAAACATTTTTAAGTTCAAATAAAAATAGTGTAGGGTTTTGAGCCATGTTTTCTGTGTTTTCACTATCCCTCTCCACAGTTGGAGTGTAAAAGCAGTTAGAGACAATGCATAAAGAAATAAATGTGGTTTTATGCAAATAACACATTATTTATGGACACTAATATTTGAATTTTATATAATTTTATATAATATTTGAATTTTATATATATATGATGGGTAACAAATATCAAACTCCTTTTGATTCGTTTTCAATTATTTAAAATGTAAAAACTATTCTCAGCTGGCCAGTTATTTATAGGACTGGATTTGGTTCTCGAACTCTAGTTTGCTGACAGTAAAGACATATATGTTACAGATATATAAAAACAATCTAGTTGATTAGAAATACATGTTAGATGATAATATAAAATGCAGAATAAAATTACTGAATTAGAGATGGATTCTTGGAGATAATTTGGCACCACTTAAAGTAAATCTCATATTAGGAATAGAGGACAACTTATATAGAAAGCAATAGATATAGCCCTGGCCAGTTTGGCTCAGTAGTTAGAGCATTGGCCTGCAGACTGAAGTGTTTCAGGTTTGATTCTGGTCCAGGGCACATATCTAGGTTGCAGGTTCAATCCCTGGCCCCAGTCGGGGTCATGCGGGAGGCAACCAATCGATGTGTCTCACATCAATGTTTATGTCTCTCTCTTCCTCCCTCTCTCCCTTGCATGCTCTCTAAAAAGCAATAGAAAAATAACCTCAATTGAGGATTTAAAAAAATAATAAATAAGAAGGCAATAAATATAAAAACAAGTTCTTAAATTCCAGTTCAAAAGCAGAAATGAATGAAGTGTGTCTTGGTTATTTGTCACTAATTTGGATTTTGTTAGAGTTCACTAATGATCTCTCAATGGTCATTCTACAGGTTTCTAATTTTTATTAGCTAATGTTGATTAATAAAAAACATCTTTTAATAATTTAATATTAAATAAAAATAAAATGCTTCCAATGAATGATATACTCAGTATTTCAAAATATCTAACTTTAATATTCACATTAAGCATTGACATTTTGTTTTATTTATAGAGATCTTTGCAGAAAGTTCTCTGTCTTCTCCATGGTTTGATCTCATCAGTCTTTTTTTGTTTTCTGTTTTTGCCTCTAAAAAGAAAAATCTATTAAATCAAACATGCAATTAAGCAGTATGAAAGTAGCCCCTCTTCTGAGGTGGAATTCTAGGACAAACAATTCCCACTTGGCATTTCGATTATAGCTCCTAAAATGAGAACACGGCAATTTAGCAGACAGAAGTCCTTCCTTGAATATCATACGTCCTGTATAAAAGCTCTGTCTTTAAGTCTCTGGGCCAAAACAATTTTGTTGAAAGAAAAACTCATAGTAGTTTTATGGCACTAATAAAATTAATCACCCAATTAATTCTTACCTTTTCAAAAACTGATTACAGTATTATGTGAGCAAATTAAGTCATGGATCTTCCCAAGTTCCAGCATTTATGTTGGCATATTATAGGTGGTCATGATGAAATATTTTAATTCTCAAGCAGGTCAGATTTCTTGAGGCAAGAAGTGGAAAATATTTTCTCAGAACCTAATAGCAACACTAGCTTCAATGTTCTAAAAATGTGCTTGGTAATATTGAACAAATGTTTTGGTATTGAAAGCAGAAAGAAAGCAAATTACTTATATTTTGAACAGTGTAATTAATAAGTAACATTGAATGGTCCAGCTGGTGTGGCTCAGTGGTTGAGCGTCAACCCATGCACCAAGAGGTTGCCAGTTTGATTCCCAGTCAGGGCACATGCCCAGATTGTGGGCCAAATCCCCAGTTGGGGGCACACAGGAGGCGGCCAATCTATGTTCTCGCTCATCAATCTTTCTATCTCTCTCTCCCTCTCACTTCTTCTCTCTCTAAAATTAGTAAAGGAAAAAAAAGAAAGTTCACTTAAAAAAAAAAAAAAGTAACATTGAATGGAATTCGTGCCCTCAAAAGACATGTTACTTAACTCAAGTCTGCGCAGAAGCTATTAAATTGTACCAGGCTTCAGAGCCATACAGCCTGATCCAAGAGTTCGCTCTCTTCACCATTCTGTAACATACTCCTTGCTCCAGAGGTATGTTATGCAAGTAGGTCACCCATTGTAATTTTTCTTACAGAAATACTCGAGTACCGGACATTTGGGCAATTTGCTGCACATAGCACTGTATCTGATTAATTCTGCTTTATTTACATTTCAAATTGTATTTGAAAATGCACCTTGAGGTACATTGAAATAGAAATATTTTAAAGTTGAAATAATATGGTAAGAGTGTAAAAGTAAAAAAAAAAATTACTCCAGCCCAGCCGGTGTGGCTCTGTGGTTGAGTGTTATCGACCTATGCACCAAGAGGTTGCCAGTTTGACTCCTGGTCAGGGCACTTGCCCAGGTTGTGGGCCAAATCCCTAGTGGGGGCCATGCAGGAGGCGGCCAGTCAATGTTCTCTCTCATCAATGTTTCTATCTCTCTCTCCTTCTCCCTTCTTCTCTCTCTAAAATCAATAAGGGGAAAAAAAATGACTCCATATAATTATGACCAACAAGTGCAAACCATTCTGGGATTATTTTTTAAGCGTTCTAGATTTCTGGGTTTGTCTTCAGGGTAGTGCCGACATTTTGATGAGTCCTGTATTTCTCCATATTCAGTGCTGCACACTCTCTCTGTCTTTAGTGTTTAATTTTCCTAATATTGTAGGTAGTATATTAAAACTAATAGAATTATGATATATTATTATATAACTGTATATTTTCATAAACACATATTATGTATACTTTTATATATATAATATAAAGCTTAGATCATATTGAATTGCTAGATTGTTCATCTATAGTACCACTTTAAGTACACTTCAGAAACATTTTCCTAATTGCTGACAGTATTACAAATGTCCCCTAAACCTCACCCCCACCCTTTAACCACCTCCTCCAAACCCCTGCCCCACCCCAGGCCTTCACCACACTATTGTCTGTGCTCACTGGTTATGCATATATGTCTTTTGTTAATCTCTTCCCATCTATAAGACGTAAATGTAAGTCAGAAACTCTAACAGCCAAGCCTCTTCTGAAAATGTTCCAAATGTGAAGTTTTCATTGAGTACTCTAAAGAGACCTCTCCGATGTGTCTGATTGAGTGCCAAGTGGGCATTAACTGGATTTAATTGTTCATTATAGCATTCAGTGCACTGTTGACGCTCAAAGCATCTTTAAATGATGACAATAGTAACAATGTCCTCCGGCCTCTCAATAGAAGCTATTTTCTCTCTGCCGGGTGCATTACAGGACCCAGCTTCAAGGTCCAAATTGGTTGAATGGTGGCTCTTTGTTTCCATACTTTGGCCTTATTCTTTCACTGTATTTATTGGTATTCTGGCATTTCTTTCTCTCAGGAGATTGGGGAATTGGTTGTCTCTGTGTCATCCTTAACCTATGAAAAATACCTCACAGCAAACCCTTCCAAAAGTTCTTAATTCCTATTACTTTGTTCAGGAAATTCATAGTATAAAAATGTAAGTTTTCTTTTTCTGAAAGGAGAAAAAAAGTTACCAAATGAAACCTAGAAGTTTTATTTATCCTCAGTGTCTCAAGATGTTATTCAATTCCTATGTCCAGTGCGATAAATCATAAGAACATTTATCTTTCTATTCCAATAGATCAGCAGGACGCTGAGAGAAGATATCACAGTATTGCAAATTTCCATAGTTTCAACAAAATAGACCACAGTCCACTAAAAATCTCTATTGCTTTCTTCTACTACTTAATATTGTTCTATCATCTAATTAATGCAATGGTTCTTCAGATGTAGCTATGGCACTAATTATTTTATTTTATCACTTAGGGGTGCTATAATAGCTAGTATTCCTAGAACTCTCATTCTTATTTCAAAACTAAAATATTTTATTTTTAATTTTAGATTTTACATATATACCTTTTGGAAAATATAAAAAAATTAACATATATCATAACTAATACATATACACCCACACTAAAATTTCTCACAATAAGTTTAAATTCTTCTAATATTTTTATAATGACACTGTACAATTTAGATATCTAATCATATTAGGACAAAAATTTATTCCTTGAACTCAATTTGCAGGTCTGTAACAAGGCCTATATATGGATTAAGAAAAATGAGAGCTTGTCTTATATTGTGTAGATGGTTGATAATGTTTTCATACAATTCAACATATTATTGAATTTATTGGTATTTAGTTAAGTCCCAGGATATACAAATACAGTTCACTCTTCTGACATCCTTTTATGTAGTGAGAAAAATTAATATGCAGAGAATATATTTAATGAAATGACACCACTATTACTAGGTACTTAAACTTTAAACTCCAATGTAAGCCTCTGGTGGCATAGAATGAGGAAGGTAAAAAAAGTCAGTTGAATTTATTGTAATAATAATAAGTAATCTGTATTGAGTATTATGTTTCAGACACTGAATTTAGGTATTTTGCATTTTATTTAATCTTTACTGCCGCTATATGAACTTTTTCTGTCACGTTTACAGATAAATGGAGAGCAGAGTGACATTTGCTGAATTGTAAAGTGTCATTTTGCTAGTAGGTAACAAATGCAAGATTCAGATTCCAGTAGTCAGGCTCAATGGTCCCTGCAAAGAATACACAGAAATGGTCAACTCATTTCCAAAGCTAAAAAGGTAGCAATTTTCTTTGATTTTTTCTGCAATAAGTTCACACCAATGTCGGGGTCCACTGTGTCTTACCCCTTTCCTGGCAAGATAAGTCCCTGGGTTACAGTAAGATGAAAGGCATTAACTCTAATAAAGAAAAGATGGTCCTCATTCAACTATTTCTCTTTTACCAAGTCTTGGTGTCCAAATGGTATCTTTGCATTTGACACATTTTTTTCTGTATCTTTTTTATGAGGATGAAGAGTTAGAAAAGGAGAATGTTGCATAAGGGGTGGGAGAGAAAATGATGGGGTGTTTTAAGCTGTTCCAAATATAATGTATTGATTAATTAATTGAGTCTACAAATATTTATTAAGTTTCAACTAAGAATTAAACTCTAGGATAGATACCATGACAGATAAAGAAGAAATATATAGGTGAAATAATTGAGCAAAAATATAAGCAATTATGCTACACAATGGTACCTAACATATCAACTTTGTCACACATTTCTATTTTAGAGGTATTTTAAAAAATTAAGTAAATTTAAATTCTAGTTCCTCAAAAGAACAGAAACATTTGTAAGTTATTTTTTATTAGTCTTATTATTAGTATCATATTATGTAAACTATGTACTTGCTCATGGGGAGCAGAGATGGTCCATTCATTCTAATTTACAATAAAACATCTTACAGACTCACTCTCACATCAATTCAGAGAATATTTCCATTGATCTGGTGTTACAAACTAAATCAGGGCAATCTAGTACATTTATTTATTATAGAGCTGTTTATTCTTTCCACAAGCATAGTGCACTGTAGTCATCTCCCCAAAATTTCATTTGAATAACTAAGAAAAAGAAAGTGTGATGTGGGGAGAACCCAATTTCAATTGATTATCAATTTTTTCTTTTTATGACAGTGAACCGATAATTAGCCTGATAGAAAAAGAGAAAATTAGAAGTGGTAAGAGGAGTATCATATACTAAAAATAAAAATAGATGAGTTAATCTTAACTCTAATGAAAACATAATCTAATTTGGAAAATATGAAATCACAAGTATAAAAGACATTTTTTTTTTAATTTTTATTTTTGAAGAAATTAAATTTACACTATTGATTTTATTCAACCTCTGTCATTATGCTATTCTCTTTTCTTTTTTTTTTTTTTTTTTATCCTCACCTGAGGACATTTTTCCATTTTTTGTTCAGATAGAGTGAGAGGGAGAGAGAGAGAGAAACATCGACGTGAGAGCGACACATCGAGTGGCTGCCACCCACACGACCCGACCAGGACTGGGGACAAACTGCAACCAAGTTACGTGCCCTTAGCGGGAACCGAACCCGGGTCTCTCCGGACCGCAGGCCAACACTCTAACCGCTGAGCCAAACCGGCCAGGGCGCTATTCTCTTTTCTATAGATAAAAGAATGTCTGAGAAATAGGGCTGAAAGGAAATTTTTTGATATGCAGTATTATTTTAATATTTTACCTGAAAAACTAAGGCCACAAACTACCATTCAGAGAGTGACTGTTATAGTACCTGTATCTCCTAGATCTAAAATCTCTTCCAAAACAAATTTGACGAAAGCTTATCTGTGTTTAAAATTGAATAAGAAGATTTGAGAGACTGTTGGAAAAACCAGATAACAATTGTTAGACTTAGAGAATCTCACTGCCTGGAAGGCTTAGCTCTCTCCCACACATATGTGAGAAGAGACTCAGGTCTTATTTCTAAGATAGTATCTGAGAGAAGTATAGTTTCTGAAAGTTTTTGTTTTTTTTTTTTAACTGGAGAGATGAAATAAAGTATCTGTAAGAACAGTTAATGGAGGTAAAGACCCCAGAATTTAATTTGAGGTTTCAAATTAAAGAAAGAAAGCATGCCTGGCCAGTGTGGCTCAGTAGATGGAGCGTCCTCTCATGAACTGAGAGGTCCCAATTCCCGGTCAGGGCACATGCTGGGGTTGCAGGCTAGGTCCCTAGTAGAGGGTGTCCAGGAGGCAGCTGATCAATGTTTCTCCCTCACATTGATGTTTCTGTCTCTCTGTCCCTTCCTCTATCTGAAAAAAATCAATGAAATAATATTTTAAAAAGAAATAAAGTATTTACAGAACTCAGAGATTAAGCAGGAAATGTTGGAATTTATTAAATAGGTTAAATGTATTTACACAGTCAAAATATTCAATTGAGAGATCAGGCTGTTTCCTCTAATGCCAGTGCACCTAATAAGGGATCAGTGAATAATCTAGGAAGAGGAAAGTGTGGAGACATGAGAGAATAAGGTTGTGTGCTCCTGAATGAACTCACAGTGAAGAAATTTAATGAAATATGTACAGTAGTCATCATGAGACATTTTGTATGAGAAACTCAAACCTAATTCAATAGTGTTCATCAGAGACATCATCTTTAAAGATTCAACAATATGTGACAATTTTTGCCTTCAGGAATTGTGTATAAACATTCCGTATCAAATACAATGTAGAATAAATAGAACTATATCTCAGGTTTATGGATTAGAAGAATTAATATTGTTAAATACCTATACCACCAAAAGCAATCTATATATTCAACACAATTTCTCTCATAATTTCAATGACATTTTTTAACAGAAAAAAAAAATCTTAAAATCCATATCAAACCACCAAAGATCCTGAATAGCCAAAGTAATCTTGATAAAGCTGGAGGCATCATAGTTCCTGATTTCAAATTATATTTTAAAGCTATAATAGTAAAAACAACATGGCATTGGAATAAATATACATTCATTGACCAATGGAATAAAATCAAGAATCCAGGAATAAATCCCACACAAACAATCAACTAATATTCAACAAGGGAGAGAAGAATACTCAATGGGAGAAAAGATAAGCTTCTTCAATAAATAGTGTTGGGAAAACTGGATATCTATATGCAGAAGAATAAAGTTGGACCCGTATACTACCCAGAAAAATTAACACAAAATGAATTAAAGATTAAATCCGAAACCATAAATCTACTAGAAGAAAACATTGGGAAAAAGCTCCTTGGCAACAATATTTTGGATACAACACTAAAAACACAAGGGAAAAAAGCAAAAAATAATAAGTGGGGCTATTTTAAACTAAAAATCCCTGCATAGCAAAAAAAAAAAAAAAATTAACAAAATGAAAGACAATCTATAGAATGGGATAAATTAATGGCAAATCATATATCTGACAATGGTTGATATCCAAACTATGTAAGGAACTCATACAATTCAGTAACTAAACAAACAAACAAACAAAAACAGAATCTGATTTTTAAAAATGGGAAAAAGTCCTCAATAGCTATTTTTCCAAAGAAGATAAACAAATAGCCAATAGGTACATGGAAAGGTACTCAGCATCACTAATAGTTGAGGAAATGCAAATCAATACCACACGGAGATATCACCTCACACCAGTTAGAATGGCTTTTATAAAAAAAATAAGGGATTAAAAAAAAAAATGCTGGTGATGATGATGAGAAAAGGGAACCCTTGTGCATTGTTGCTGGGAATGTAAATAAGTGCACCCATTATGGAAAACAATATGGAGGTTTCTAAAACTAAATAAATAGAACTACCAAACGATCCAGCAATCCCACTTCTAGAGGTATATATATAAAAGAAATAAAATCACTGTCTTGAAGAGATAACTGTACCTCATGTTTATTATAGCATTATTCAAAATAGCCAAGATATGGAAGCAAAATTGTGTCCATTGTCAGATGAATGGAGAAGTAAAGAATGGAATCTATTTAAATGGACCTTGAGGGCATGATGCTAAGTGAAATAAATCAAACATAGACAGATACAGTATCACCTCACTATGTTAAACCTGAAAAAACAACAACAAAACACCAAAAAAAAAAAAACCCCAAAAAGAGCTTATAGAAACAGAGAGTAGATTGCTGGTTGGCAGAGGCGAGAAGAGGGGGAGAGGGGTGAAGGTATTCAAAGGGTACAAGCTTCCAGTTACAAAATGAATAATTTATGGTGACTATAGTTACAATACTGTTTATTTGAAAGTTGCTAAAAGAGTCAATCTTAAAAGTTCTCACTGCAAAAAAAGAAAAAGGTATGTAACTATGTGAGTTGGTAGATGTGTTAACGAACCTTATTGTGGTAATCATTTCATAATACGTATGTATATCAAGGTATTGCACTGTACACTTTAAACGTATACAATGTCATATGTCAGTTACTTCTCAATATAAGTTGGAAAAAACTCACATTATTCAAAATGCTTAGACTTGTTTAAGTGTAATTATTTTATGAAAATCTATGCCATGACATGAATGTGTTATACTAGAAAATGTTGACAGTAAACATAACAATGACTAGAGGTTATTTGGTGTAAGTGACTTGAAGCTGGGAGGAACACTTGAAACCTGCTTCTAATGACACTGTCCTTTCATGAAAAGTACTCAGAGTTCTATAAAATGTAGTGCCAAAAAATGACAAAAAGAGTTATCTAGCTATTCTTAAATGTTACAAAAGAGAATTGCTCAGAATGTTCATAACATCACTTTTGAAGGTTTCCACTGGGTATGTATGCTGTCTGTTTCACAATTTGCCTGAATATAAAACATAAAGGGACAAGTTTCTGTCTGTGTAAGGGGGTTAACCATCTCCCATTTTAGTTGGCTTTGTACCATTTGGAAGAATTCTCAGGCAACTTTGAGTGAAAATATTTGGGGGCCATTCTTTGTGCATTCTTTCATGTGTCTACTTATACAACTATTTTGTTGTCGTTGTGAAAAGCCAGTTCCTATTCATTTAGAAACAAAGCCAGTGTAAAATTTTAGCATTACCTCTAGTAACTCTACCTACAATTAGTTACTCAATATATTTTGGTGACAAACTTTAATTCAATAGGCTAGCCAGCTCTGGGCTTGATTCTTCACTGACATCTGAAGTATAATTTTGGAAAGAAAACACAACAACCTATCATTCAGTTTACTTATATGTAAAATATGTAGAATACTACAGATAATTATATATAATATCTGCATCATAACTTTGTTATATAGGTAAAATGACACAAAATGCATTGTAATGATAGATGCTAGAATATAGTAGGCACTCAAAAACAGAAGTTCTTATTCTGTTTATTATTGCAACAACTGTATTATAATGACTTTTCTTTCAACATAATATAAGTGGGCAATAGTTCTGCAATACTTTTGTTGTATGTGTTGTAGACACACTCACCTCTATCATCACCTTTATAAACCAAGGTATTACCGGCCAGTGGAGCACAAGAAATAATCGTTCATGACTGGTGAACAGAACTTCAAGCACATGAAAAACTGGTAGTGATTTTGGCTTATTTTATTCTTCTTTTCATTATTTTTAAGAGTCGCATAACTAATAAATAATGACTCTTGTAAAATTTTCATTAAAAAAGGAATTATACAGACTAAGAAGTAACAATTACGATTGTACTAGTTTGCTAAAGGTGCCACAACAAAATACCATGCTCTGCGTGGCTTATACAACACTCATGCACTTTTTTCCACCAAATCTGAAGGTTAAAAGTCCAAGATGCAGAGGTTAATAAGGATGGTGTCTTCTAAGGCCTCTCCCAAACAGTAGATAACTGTTTTTCCTATGTCTTCATATAGTCTTCCTTCTGTGTCTTAATCTTTTCTTCTTATAAAATCACCAGTCATGCTGAATTAAAGACAGCTTAGTGACCTCATTTTAGCCTAATTACCTCTTTAAAGACCATATATCCTAAAACAGTGATACTAAGGTTTGGGATTGCCAAATAGGAATTTGGAGGGGGCACAGAAGTCAACCAATAACAATTCTGTTTCTGCTTTAAACATATTCATCTTCATTAGATAACCACTCCCAAGTTTGACCTCAAACCCAACAGTCCTGTTCCAATGCCTGAGTACATGGGCACTATAAAACCTACCTATCTTCTAAGACAAATGAATGCACACACACACATACAGAGTATATTATATAACTGCATAAATGTTTCAGTAAATATTGAGAAATTTGTCATATTCATTAATATTCGTTAATTTTAAACTGTTCATATTGGCTTTAAAATATTTATAGATTTTTTTAATAAGAGCAAATGAACTCTATGATTTAGTATATACAGAGTTATTTTTGGTGGTCAAAGTACATGCCGGATTGCTATATGTTAAAATATACATATAAGCAAGTTCACTAATTATAGTTTCTATTCTTAAATTTTTAATTATCTATTTGATTACTTATTTTAATATCCTCTAGTATAAATTTTTATATTTACTCTGTTTTTATAATTTTGTCAAAAATTTTTAAACTTTGTGGTATTATCTTTCTATCTTAAATGCACATACAATATTCTTTTTTATTTATTTTTTTATTTTTTATTAAATTTATTGGGGTGACACTGATTAATAAAAATATATAGGTGTCAAATGTACAAGTCTATGATAGATCATCACTATATAGCATTGTGTGCCTACCACCCAAAGTCAAATCTTCTTCTGTTACCATATGTTTGGCTCTCTTTACCTTTTACTATCCCCGTCCCCTTTCCTCTGGTAACCACCAAACTGTTGTCTATGTTTTTGTTTGTTTTGCTTGTTCATTTATTGCTTTCAGTTTTATACCCAGAATATAAGTGAAATCATGTGGTTCTTGCCTTTTCTTTCTGACTTGTCTCGTTTAGCATGGTCTTCTCAAGATCCATCCATGTCGTCACAAAAGCAGAATTTCATCTTTTCTTATGGCTCAGTAGTATTCCATTGTATGTATGTACCACATCTATTGTATTATTTTAATTCTGTAAGAATTTTCATTAATATTTTTGTGGTATGAGTTTTCTGGCAATGAGATATTTCAGCTCTCATTTGTGTGAATTATGTTTCATATTCACCTTTATATTTGAAAATATTTCCACTAGGTATAATTCAAAGTTGACCTTTATTTTTTGTTTTTAGTTCCTCTCCAAATTTAATGATATTATTTTATAACCTTCTGGTTTCCAAAGAGATATTTATTATTATTATTTCTCTGACTGTAATGTCATATTGTATATATATTTTAAATATGTTTTTATTGATTTTTTTTTTTTTTTTTTAGAGAGTGAGATAGAAACATTGATGACAGAGAAACATCAATCAGCTGCCTCCTGCACACCACTCACTGGGGGTGGAGCCTGCAACCCACGTATGTGCTCTAACTGGGAATCGAACTGGGACCTCTCAGTCCATGGGACAATGGTCAATCTACTGAGCTACACCGGCCACACCGGCCAGGCTCATATTTTATATTAAAAGTTTCTCTTTATCTCAATTTTTCTCTATCTACCACTATCGAGCCTAGAAGGTGTCTATGTGTAAATATCTATTTTTTTTTTTAATATTACTTATTTTAGGGGTTATTGTGATTTTGGGGTCTCTACTTAGAAAACTTATATTAGTTTTACACAATTTTCATCTATTATCTTTTCACATATGTCTTTTGTCCCTTTTTATCCTCTTCTGCTCTTTCCTTTCAAATATGCAAATTTCATAGTTTGATGTTTTATAAGTCTTTAGTCATTAATTATTTTCCTCTGTGCTTTAGTTCATATATTTCTGTTGGTCTGTAATCACATTTTCTAATACTTTCTTCTATAGTGTTCAGTTTGTTGTTAAACTAAAAAAAAAAAGGATAAGCTTTTTTCTTTCCAGAAAACAAATTCCAGCATTTCAGGAACCTAAACTCTAGAAATTTATTTTTATAGTTGTTTATTTCTTTGCTGAAATCATGCATCATTTTGCCATATTTTCCTCTAAATTTTTTTAACATGTGTAGAATAACTTGTTTACATCCTACGTCTGCTGGTTCTACCATTGGTATTACCTGTGCATCTGCTTCCAGTGGCTAATTTATCCTCTTGATTATGGGTTATAGTAGCCTGCTTTTTCACATGTGTAATAAATTGTGATGATTGATGACCATCTTAAATGACACTCTGAGTAACACTAGATTATGTTAACTAGGTTATATTATTTTTCTCTATAACGTATTTTTGTGTTCTGGAATGAAATTAAAGTACTTTGTTCTTGTCAAGGTTTGATTTTGGCTTCATTGAGTGGATCAATCTCAGTTTGCCCTTTTTCCTACAATAACCTTAATTCTAGGTATAGTTCAGAACACAAGTATAAGACCTTTCTAAATTGTCAAAGAAAAAAAGAAAAGCACTTTCACTGAAAGCCTTCTCTCTTTTTGGCTGAGATTCAACATCTCAGCATTGTGTGCTTTCTAAAATTTCTGTTCATCTGGCAGGCCCCAAGCAGCTGGTTTCTGCTGTATTTCCTGGATTCTTGCCTTCTGTGTTCCAAGTTTAGGATTTAGTCAGTATCTGAGGAAAACTTCTGTGCAACACATAAACCCAAGTGTTTGCAGAACTTAAAATAATTGTTTTAGCTATTTTGCTGGAGAGATCCAGTTAATCTTATAGTCAATGTTGTTTACATTTTATATAAAATTAAATTTCATTTGTAAAAGATATTAAAAGAAGTATGTTTGCAATAAAATAAAATAATTTGAATTTCAGGCAAATATAACATAGGAAGTATATGAGAACATAGTAGAGATGAAAAGGTATGATGAAAAATATGGAGAACATATTCACTGATACTCAAAATAAAAAATTACTAAAGATTAGCATCATTAACATTCTTTTCAAAAACACAGTTTAGTCCAAAGCTATAGTTTGAATATTGTAAGACATCTCATCTTTGATATTAACTTCATAACCAATATACTATAATATTACATCAGTTAGACCTAAAACAATTATCTGTCTTTAGCAATGACAAACTCTTAGCTAAGATTTATAATCTCATGGAAATGTGTGTAATAAAAACTGGGTCACTGATGTTGAAAAGTTCTTGAAATTGCTTTGTGGCAAAGTAATGAAAGATTGTTGGGTAAATTAAAACATCAGATAGGAAGCTTAGGTTCATATCTCACTTTTACAAAGGTATATATCAGTACCTTCTACTAAAATAGACTAAGTGAAATTTGCCTGTGCCGTCTCTTATTTTTTCTCCCTAATAAGAACAGGAATGCTCACTAAGAAAAGTGAAAACAGAATAAAGGGTAGTAATGTGTCTCGTGGTATATAGCATATTGATATTCGTCTTTTGTAGTTTTGAATTCTCTTGCATTCTTGATATACAGAAGACAAGTACATTCTACTAAAAAACAGTGAAGAAGTAAAAAGCATTATATAAAATATAAAATATATATATTCCAATGAATTTTCGGGCCATTATCCTACTGTCTTATATTATCGGGCTCCATCTGAAAAAAACCTTAATCCATTAATTTGGGATGAATCTTTAACTTCCAAAATGGGTTAACGCCAAGGCATTTGGACAGTTTATAATGCTATGTAAAATCAACATGTTTTAACTTCAAAATCTTATAATTCAGTATAATTTGTGGTGTCCCAAAGCATTGCCTAAACCCTAATAAAGAATAACTCTTTATGACTCATTTCAACTGAATGCTTCTAAGCAGGCGAAAATGAGGACTCATTATATGCACTTGTGGAAGCACACTTTTAAACTGTGGTTCTGTTTAATTCCTTGTCACCTTACTTGTGACAGCTATAACAAATAAAGAAACTGAGGATAAATTCATAGGGATAATTAAGCAGTGTTGATTTTAGGACAGTTGTCTCTTCAATGAAACACTGATTGCATTGTTCATAACAAAACTATCTCTGCGTGACAGAACTAATTAGTGACCATCTGAACTTACTTAGCCACACAAAAAATGCAATTAAAAACACCGTCATCACTGGATCTACCAGTGAACAGCTGGTTATATTGATAAGCAATCCAGCAAGTTAAAGCTACTTTAGAGCACAATAGAACATAATCTGCTTTCTGAGTAGTAATTAGAGAGCAAGGAGAGAATAGATTACTGTTGAGAAACTGTAATTGTGATGCAAACAACTTTTGAAATACATTTTTCTTTCTCCTGAATGGGCATAAGAATAATAAGTGAACATTTTTATATTCTTTGTTATTTTATATTCCCATAGGATTTACAGATATGATAGGTTTTATCAACAATTACCATCTCTCTAAAACAGGATAAATTTGTTTGCAATTACTTTTTGATTCACCAAAACAGGTGGAGATGGCCTTTACACAGGAATCACTGTGACATTTTAAAATTGAAAAAGAAGCCCGGCCAATGTGGCTCACTGGTTGAGCATCGACCCATGCACCAAGAGATCCCGGTTCGATTCCTGGTCAGGGCACATGCCAAGGTTGTGGGCCCAATCCCCAGTGCGGGGCATGCTGGAGGCAGCCAATCGATGTTCTCTCTCATTGATGTTTCCATCTCTCTCTCCCTCTCCCTTCCTCTCTTTCTAAAAAATAAAAATAAAAAATAAAATAAAATTGAAAGAGAAGTTCCATGTCACTGGGTTGTAGGTGCCTACAGGGCAGGGGTAGGTGTGTCTGTGGGTCTGGAAGACAAAATCTCTGAAATGTGTGTGCACGCAATGCACACTGTGTGTGTCTTATGTCGCTATTTCTCATTATATTTGCATTTAAATGTCCATGAAAACAAGAATATTTTTTCACTTTTTAAGAAAGTTAAAAAAAAGATCACCTTTTTTTTTACAATTATATTTGGCACACATTTTATGTAAAATTTTTTCATTACATTCAATTTAAAGATAAATGATAAGCAATATCTCAAACTTAGCTAACCCATGGGCAGTAAACTATGCCTGTTTGGAAGAGTACTTACTACTTCTATATTGCTTGAGTCTTTTTCTATCTTTATAGCCATGTAACTAAAACAAAGTTTTATCCTAGAATAGATGATAGTACAATGTTCAAGCTTAAGATTTTGGAAATAGAAAAGGCATCCATTCCAAACCTGCATGCATCTTTAACCAGCGAGGTTACCTAAGGCAGGTTGCTTCGTTTTTAAGCCTTAGGTCACAAAACCATGCAGCAGCGATCTGGATCTTTGTCTTCAGAAATCAAAGACTCAGTTCACAGACCTAGAGTAAGCAACATCGCTCTGCCGGCGTGGCTCAGTGGATTAAGCGTCCTCCCATGGACTGAGAGGTCCTGGTTTGATACCAGATCAGGGCACCTACCCTGGTTGTGGGCTTGATCCCCAGTGAGGATCGGGCAGGAGGCAGCCTCAGTGTTTCTCTCTCACACATCGATCTTTCCATCTTCCTCTCTCTCTAAAAAAAATCAATTAAAACATTTCTTTTCTTTAAAAAAGGTAAGCGATAGGAGTCATCTATAAAGGCCTTAGTGGCTTCCCTTTGTTTTAATCCTCAACCGAGGACATTTTTCTGTTTATCATCAGACAGAGTGGGAGGGAGAGAGAGGGAGAAACATCCGTGTGAAATAGACACATTGACCGGTTCCCTCCTGCACGACCCTGGCCAGGGCCGGGGACCAACGGCAACCTAGGTATATGCCTTTGGATCAGAATCAAACCCTCAACCTATTCATCAGCAGGTCGACATTCTAACCTCTGAGCCAAACCAGCCAGAGCGGTGGCTTCTCTTTTTATGATAATTTCGGCTTCTCTGAGGCTATTAGTGGGGGGGAGGGGAAGCGCCCTTGGAGCAACCTTATGCTTGCTCTGGTTTCTCCCTCCTTCCTGAAACTAGCATTTCTGTTTGTTTTGTTGTTGTTGTTGTTACATAATTGATCTGTGCTCCTTCCTGTGAGAACGAGGTGGAACAAGGTGGTGCAGGGTCTCCAGAAGTGCAGGTTTATTGGGAATCAGCCTGCCGGACTACCTCTAAGGAGAGAGTAGCAACCGGCTTGTACAGACTAGGGATTTTTAAACTCGGGGCTGGGGGGCTGGTGGTTCAGCCAGGAGACGTGATCTCCTGGATTGGTCCAGCCTGGGGTCTCCTGAGTTCTTGATTGGTCGGGGGCTGGGATCTCCCGAAACTTGTTCCTCTTGTCGAGCGACCATCTGCAGCCTTGGGTGGGTTAGGGTGGCTCCATCATTCCGTTCTGGTTCCATCATTTCGTTCTGCCTGCCTGAAGTGATGGTCCCGCCCTCCGGAATGAGAGGCTTAGAGGAAAGGTCAAATGATAAGAGTGATGGGTCTTGGTTTCCTGGAATGAGAGGTTTAGGGCAGTAATATGGAAGTTAAAAGCTAACACTTCCAGAAGTTTCTAATTTGCATTTCTATAAATGGGGGCTGGGAGTTTCTGGCCTTGAAGGCAAAAAATTTGCCAGTTTGATTTTAGTTTTATCTTGAGATAGGCTGTGTGCTGGGTTACCTGCGTGTGTGCTGAGCCCCAAGTCCTCTCAAACTTCCCCCATGTCTCAGCCTCCCCTTCCCATTGTCCCTCCCTCACTGCCTAACCTGCCTCTGTCTCCTCAATTACACACCTGAAAATGGATGGGAGGGGATATTAGCAGCTTTGAAAGATCGTTGACATAAACTATATATACATACACACGTGCCTACACTTACATATAGATATATTCATACTTACATAGATGTATTAGGCTGAATAATGACCTAAATTATGTATATAAAAAAATATCAAGTCCTAATCTCTTGAATTGGTACATATTATTTCATAAAGATACACGTTCTTTTAAGATGAGATAAAGTTAAGGATCTTGAGATGAAATTTCTCTGGATTATTCAGGGGGGTTCTTAATGCAATCACAAGTGTTCTTGTAAGACAGAAGCTGAGGAAGATGAGCACACACATCAGAGGAGAGGGCAATGTGACCGTGAAGATACAGACTGGAGTGATTCAGCAAAAAGCCAAGGAACCCTGGCAGCCACAAGCAAGTTGGAAGAAGTGAGGAACAGAATCTCCAGCAACTCTAGACCCAGCAAAAGGTATGTGGTCCTGCTTGTCACTTGATTTGGTCTCAGTGATGGACTTCAGAGTTTGGAGTTCCAGCCCCCAGAACTATACTATGAAGAAATCATTTCTGTTGTATTAAACCACCCCGTTTGTGGAAACTTTACAGCAGCTACAAGAAAACATTTATATGTAAAATGTATAAGTCTACATAGATACAGTTGTAATAGTAGCATCTGAGTATTTGACCGGCCCAATTTATGGAAGTAATAATTATTTCCGAACAATACTGTTTACCATTTATTTAGGTATTAATTTTATTTGCTTCTCTGGCTTTATCAGTATTCTTCCTTTTTTGTGTTTGTTTTCTTCTTTCTGTTTTTTTCCTCTCATCATTTTATTTACCCCATGGTACGTATGTTAAAAAGAAAGCATACTTCTTTATTAGCCACCTGCGAGGAAAGAAGTGGTAGATGATGAAAGTCTTAACTTTCAAAACAGTGTTTTTTCTTGAACCAGTAATGGGAAGGTATAATATCAATTCTTCTCCACTGCCTTACTGCATGCAATAAACTCCCCTCCCATGGCAGATACACTTAATCAAGCACTTTATCTGTATAGATTTATTCAACTCACAGATTAAATATGGTAAGTTATTTTGTTATGTCATGTAATAGACACATTTAAACATGAAGTTGAAAAACATGTTCAAGATCAAAAGGTTAGTGAGTGGTGCCGCTGATATTCCAAAGCAGCAACTCGCAGCCACGTGCCACACACGAGGCAACGGCGTGTGCAGGAACGTTTTTCGGTTTATCTTAATGCTCACCCAAGGACATTTTTACATTTATCTCCAGGTAGAGCGGGAGAGAAAGAGGGAGGAAGAGAGAGAGAGAGAAACATCGAAGTGAGAGAGGCACATCAATTGACTGCCACCCACAGGACCCCAACAAGGACGAACTGCAACCGAGGTAGTGCCCTTAGAGGAACCGAACCCGAGACTCTCTGGTCCACCGGCCTTCGCTCTAATCACTGAGCCAAACTGGTCAGGGCTACAGGAATGTTTGAAACATGCAATGCCTGACTATTTTGTCAGGAGCACAGACCTCTTTTCCTGCAGATGGTTAAATTAAAAAAAATGACAACAGCCAACACAACAATAACCATCCAACGTGAATGCATCAAAATTATACCTAATTTTTTGTTAGATTGGAAAAATATATATTTTTTGGTGTGCCCAAAATTTTAGTAATTAATGTATGTGTACCATGAGATGAAAAAGGTTGAAAATTGCTGATCTAAAGCTATCCCTGTTGAAGATGTAGGCGGAACAATCGCTTCTTTTTGAGTCAACAAATATATGCTGCACACTTGCTATGTTCCAAGGCTAGAGCAGGCAACAGGAGTCGTAATCAACGCTACAGATGATCGCCTGCTCTTACTGAGTTCCCTCTGTGCTAGTCCAGCCCAGGGATAGGCAAACTTTTCTGCAGAAAATATTTTGTTTCTATAGAAATAGTTTAGACTTAGCTCTGTCATAGTTCATTATTTCTGCAGTTAGAATGCAAAAACATCCAAAGATGATAGATATGTGAATTTATGTCCTGTTACAATAAAATTTTATTTACAAAAGCAGATGGAGGGCCAGACCGAGTCTGTGGGCCATTGTTTCCCCACCCCTGGTATAGGTAGGTAATGAAACAGACAAATAAGTAGCAATAAACTATGAATTATGTTAGACTATAAGTATTATGTTTGTGTGTTTTTTTTGTTTTGTTTTGGGTTTTTTTTGGTGGTACGTGCCCCTAGCGGGAACCGAACATGGGACTCTCTTGTACGCAGGCTGACACTCAATTGCTGAGCCAAACTGGCCGGGGCTAGACTATAAGTATTATGGAAAAAATAGAGAAAGGAAATAGGGAGTTAGGAATTGGAGAGTTTACATTAAATTTTGTGGTAAGGAAAGACTCTCTATGAAAGTAGTAATTGATTTTTTTTTTTTTTATCCTCACCTGAGGACATTTTTTGATACTTTGTTCAGATAGAGTGGGAAGGAGAGAGAGAGAGAGAGAGAGAAACATCGATGTGAAAGGGACACATGGAGTGGTCGCCACCCACACGACCCAACCAGGGCTGGGGACAAACCCAACCGAGGTACATGCCCTGAGCAGGAACCGAACCCGGGTCTCTCCAGACCGCAGGCCGACGCTCTAACCGCTGAGCCAAACTGGCCAGGGTGAAAGTAGTAATTGATTAAATACCTGAAAAAAGAGAGAGTACAAGTTATGTATGTATCTGAGGTGGGTGGAGGGAAGAACGCTTGCAGAGTCCCGGAGGTAGAGGCATGTTGGGTCTGACAGAAATGGGGAGAAGATGAGTGAGGCTGTGATGTTGCAGCCTGGGGAGGTCAGAGAGAACAGGAAGTCACATCGCATGTGACCGTGTGCACCTTAGGGAAGGGTTGGCTCTGAGTCAAAGCAGGTGTTCTTTGTCTGGGTGTGCTTAAGCCAAAATAACAATCGTGATGACTTGTCACTTGAACATTCGATATACTCTTTAATAAAGAGAAACCAAGACAGTAGAAATCATCAGCAGAATATTTCATCTTTCTGTGACTTCAGCACCATGTCTTTGCCAAGAACAGCACATTTGTGTGATGGTCTGGCGTTAGGAGAAGATAAAGGAATCCAGATGTTGATATTCTGGACAAAGACTTAAAGTTGACTCTTGGCAACTTCAACAGTCCCTTTGTTGCGTGTGCTTTATGGTTTCAGCTGAATGGCAAGGCCATCGCTCAAAAAGGATCACCCTTTATGGGCAGCATAAGTCTGACAAAGCTCTATCAGCTGCTGGCAAGCCAGGAAATGTTAGCCAGATCAGTTTTGGGCTGAACGTTGGACAGATCTCCTACATCACTGCATGGCATTACAAACTGATAAAGACAACGCAATTTCCTGTTGCCATGGAACAGAGCATTCAGGGGAGAAACACATATCCATGCTATAATCTATTTCCCAAGTATCTCTTTGGACTAAAAACCAGGGCATTTCCTTTTCAGATTGAGGGTGATTGTGTCAATCAGGGAAATTAGATGCTAAGGTTTTGTAGCTATTTGCTAAGGTTTTGTAGCTATTTGAACTCAGTCTTTGTGGATTGTTTTCACCCTCTTACTGTCTAATAACAATGATTCTCTTTCATTATATATCCTAAGAAATCACATGGGTAGTTAGTTTTTACGGCAGTATTTGAGTTTTAATATAAATGCTGTCGTTAAATTATTGTTTTCCTATTAAATCTATGCTTTCTGAACTATAAAATTATGTCTTAACTTGAAGTTTTAACATAAAATATTAAAATTATAAAGTACAACAATGGGTAATAATTTTTTAAATAAATAATGAACACAAGGCTTTGACATAGAATTTATTGCAGAAATTATAAGTAGAAATAATAGAAGTTGATTAATCAATCCTAATGCAGGTTTAAATTTTGAAAGGAGTTTTAGCTCATTTATATACACATTTGCCTTTGGTTCTATATTTTTTACTTAACAGTTTCTGAATGTCTTATTTATTTTAATCATTTTTATAAGACTCTTCAACATTATAGAATGTTACACTTAAATCTTAGGAATAAAAAATATTTGAGTCAAAATGTCAGACAGTCAAATACATTATTTAGTAAACTATTCTTGATTCTAAAATAAAAATTTTCTTTTTCCCAAAATACTTAGATAAATACAGTCATTTGAACGTTTTTATTTGTTTCTATTAAATGTTTTTATTTCTATTAAATGTGATTATATTAGTTTATTATTTACAGATATTAAATGACATTATACTAGTTTACTCTTTTCACTACCTTGTAATTATATCACAGTTTATTCTCATTAAAATTATCATGTACACTCATGCATAGTAACTCTTTCTGTTGTGATTTTACTATATTCTCCCAGTAAATGGGACAAATTTCTATTTTTCCTCCACTGTTTCAAACTTTCCCTACTATTTTCCTATGTTACCTGTTTCTCCATAAACGTAGGCATACACACATGGCCACACCCATGGAGTACTCAAAGGATTAAAGACAGGCAAGTGGGAATTAAAGAAACCAACTATCCAAAACATAGCAAGTAGTAAAGTGCCTAAAATTTCATGTAAAATTTGTGAGGAAAAATGTTTTAAACTTCTTTTTCCTGGTCCAGTGCATAAGAAATTTGGAAGTTATTATACCTATCCACACGACAGCTACAAAAAAGCCAAACCAACTTAAAAACAATAACTTTTCCTGGATCTATCAGAGAAGTGAAGTCACAGGACAAACTGTTGGCCCCCAAATTGTAAAGATAGACAGGTAATTGCAGAGAAGCATCACTCACCCAAGCAGAATCTCGTGAGCAGAAACCTCTGCGGGACCCTCCGTCAGAGTAGGAAAGCCTAAATGGAAATGGACACATTGCTAGAGGCTCAGTATGGGCAAGTTTGAGAGTTCAAAACTCCAGAGAGGTCCATTCTTCCGGGACCCCAAACTTCTGTGAGCTTTACTTCCTGGAACTTTAATAGGTTTTGATAATGAAGATGGTGATTCTGAGGGTAAAGGAGGGAAATAGTGGCTATCACGGTGTTAGGGCCCAGAACCGGCTTGTTGATAGAGGTCGAGCTTCAGGACATGACCCTGGAACTGGTGGTGCAGGTGCACACTACATTACTGGTACATAAGCATAGTACACACTGTGCCACAGACTGTCCCGTGCTCCGCCCCCAGCAGTGTAGCCCGCCACAGGAGTCTCCAAAGCCACTAGTATGAATAAAGCAGCTGCTGTTTGTTGACCCTCCTGATGTGGGCTCCGCGTGCTTTCTTTACCTTGGGTATCTCACCGCCAAAATCCCCCTTGAGACCTCCGGTCTCTGACATACGGGGGAAAAAAAAATTAGAAAATTCTGTTCTTTCTAATAAATGCTGCCCCCCGCTCAAGATAAGCTAGTTCACCAGTGGTTAGCCAACTGGAGTTTTACCAAAGTTTAATTGACCTGGGTGAAAGGAAAGACCCAAATCAAACCTCCTCTAGACTTTTTGTCTCATCCAAGTTGGGGAAAAAAAACAACACGAAACTGAAGACCATTTGTGAAGTGTCCAGACGAAGGTACCGGCTCACAGAAATACTGGGGCGAAGGCACACAGCTTAGGACTGCTACCCACACCTTACCACTCATCACTAGGGCTCTTGCATAAAATTGCAACTGAAACTAAAAGAACTGTCTTATTTAAGAAGTCTCTAGGGATCCTCAAAGACAAAGGGGAAACAAAAATAAGGGCCCATGAGGAATCTTAGCCTCTAATCCATACAGCTACAGCAGACAGTAAGCAAAGCTTCTCTTAAAGAACCGTGCAAGCATGAAAGCCTGGAACAAAATATTTAGTGTTGGAAAAAAAAGATTCTCGTGAGTGTGTGTGTTGTGTCAATCAACCTAGATGTTTGTGTCCAGTAAAATGTCCCTTTAAAAGTGAAGGGGTTTGATTTGCATGTCCCCAATAGCTAGTGAAATTGGACATCTTTTCATATGTCCATTGGCCACTGTGTGCCCTCTTGAAAGAAGTGTCTGTTGGGATCCTGGCCTCATTTTTTAATGGTATTGTTCGTTTGTTTGGTGTTGAGCTGTATGAGATACCACTTCACACCTGTTAGAAGGGCTATTATCAACGTGGATGGATCTTGAGAATATGCTAAGAGAAATAAGTCAGATAGAAAAAGTTAAGAACCATATGATTTCAATAATATGTGGGATATAAAACTGAAACTCATAGACAGACAACAGTATGGTGGTGACCAGAGGGTAGGGGGATGAGGAGGTGAAGGGTAAATGGTACAAGGGGTCAAATACATGGTGACACAATAAAATTTCACTTTGAGTGATGGGCACACAGTGCTATATATAGATGATGTATCATAGAATTGTACACTTGAAACCTATATAACCTTTTTTGCTAATCTCATCCCTATAAATTTAGTTTTAAAAAAGGTGAAAGATAGCCCGACCAGTGTGGCTCAGTAGTTGAGCGTCGACCCATGCACCAAGAGGTTGCTGGTTCGATTCCCAGTCAGGGCACATGCCCAAGTTGTGGGCCAAATCCCCAGTGGGAGGCATGCAGGAGATGGCCAATCGATGTTCTCTCTCATCGATGTTTCTATCTTTCTCTCCCTCTCCCTTGGTCTCTCTCTCTCTCTAAAATCAATACAGAAAGAAAAGATAATAAAAAAACAAAAACAAAAACAAAATTTCTCATTTACCAGAGCAATAGAACAAAAGGAAGAAAAACAATTAATAAGCAAAAAGTAAGTAAAAATTGCAAAGTAAAATATTTCCAAAAATGTATGCATAGCAACAAGAATTCATTTTAACATCTTCTGGTTTTAGAATGTTTGTTTTATGCAGATTAATACTTTGATGTACTTATAGTTTGTTACCTTTATTCTTTATATTTTAATATTATATTTTAGAGTCTGGAGTGATAAGGATATTGATTCACTCATATTCTAATATATTTACAAAAGTTATCAATAATTAGTGTGCTTTTATATTTTTTACTTATTCTTTGTCCTTGTTTTGAAGTAGGGGTTTAATTACTGTGTACTGATTAATTATTAAAAAGTCTCTGATCTCTGGCCGGTTTGGCTCAGCGGTTAGAGTGTCAGCCCATGGACCAGAAAGACCCAGGTTTGGTTCCCACTAAGGGCATATATCTTGGTTGCAGCTTGTCCCTGGCCCTGGTTGGGGTCGTGTGGGTGGCAGCCACTCAATGTGCATCTCTCACATCGATGTTTCTCTCTCTTCTTCCATCTCTCCTTCTCACTGTGTCTGAAGATGAATGCAGGAATGTCCTCAGGCGAGGATTTAAAAAAAAAAAGTCTTTGATATCATTTTTTTTTTATTCCAGATGTACATTTAAAAATTTAATTTTCCTAATATATCTGTTTTTTTTTTAATCTACCTCCGACAGGATATAACTACTGTTTTATAGATAATATGAGTAGCTAATACATTTTGTGAATGCTTAATTTTAGAAAATTGAAAGTTAGAGAACGGTTTAATGTGTATTTTCCAAGATTCATCAGTTAACATTTTGCCACATTTGCTTCCCCCCCCCTCTTTTCTCTTTTTATATGTAATTTTAGCATATATCTCCAATCAACAAGAAAATCTCTAGCAAACAATAATATAATGATCTCAAAGAATTTAAAATTGATAAAATAACATTATCTTTCTCAGATTCATATTCAGATTTTCTCCAATTATTTCTATAATCCCCCTTTTTAAATCCACAATCCAATCAAATACCATGGATGTTTTAAATTGACAAAATATATTTAATATGATTATTATTAGTACTTAATATAATAAAACTTTGACTTTGGTTTTGAAATGTACCCTTACATAAAACTTACTTTTACTGTAAGAAATATGGCTTAGTTAAAACTTTTGATCTATTTTAGTTTCTCTGATACATAAATTACCAAATGAATGAGTGGCCTGAGGGCAAAATATATACATATGTCTTTATTTACCCTATACAAGGAGAAATATTTTAAATCTCGGCTTTTAAAAACTCATTACTAATGGCATATCACATTGGTATTAAAATATAATTTTAAAGTAAGATTCTCAATGCTGAACATTTACATAATTCTGAAGAACAGAATAGAAAAATTTCCAATCTTTAATGTTCTCCTTGAATTACCTTTTTCTTGAATCCAAATTTACCTATAGAGCCTTAAAGAAAATCAAAAGACCTCTTTAAAAAAAAAAAGAACAATATGAAAAAGTATCATTTTTAAATTTTTTATTTTCAATACCATGGAGCTTTCTGAGAGAAATCAAAGTAAAGGAAAGATATAACAGACTGTCCAAAGAATTTATGCTATTTTAACTCAGCACCATCTTTTAAAAGCTACAAGAATAAACATTGTGACATTGAAGAGGTGTCTGTAAGATGTTAGAATAGGTGTTTCTATATGGACACATTTCACATTCACCATGAACAGTTGGATACTATTGAACAAGCTTTGCCTTTTACTAGTGAATCCTGCAGCTAACCTTATCAAGAACCAGTGAAAACAGAAGTTACACAGAAATCACAAGTTAGCTCCACAGTAGAAGGTTCAAAGGGTTTTCTTTGTCTTAATATGCCTTTTCTGTGTGTTTATGAAATTTATGTCATTGGATTAATTATATTTCGAACATTTTAAGTTGTGGTCATATGGGTTACACACTATAGTTGCCTCATATGAACACATTCAAAGATTTAGTTTCGTCAAAGATCACTTTGCCTTGAATATGCTTTAGATAATGTCACTTTGAAGATTCTTCAGACATAGATCATTTCCTTAAAATTATGTCTCTTTTTCTCTTAAATAACTGTGAAAGAGGAGGAATAAGAAATGACACTTGAGATTCTCAATAAGTTTCATAGTCCCCTAAAATATTCTTCCTGAAGGATGTGACATTGTGATTTTTGTCACAATACACCACACTACTAACTGTTGGAAGACAATAAGCTGTGCATTATATTATACTAAACTCTGCCACTGATCATCCTTGTGACTTAGACCATTAATTATTTAACTTTTTCAAGCCTTGGTTGTATGTTAGGGATTGGCTACAATGTTTTGGAAAAATCTAAAGTTATATCATGTCTCTCTTTTGCTCATGACCCTTCAAAGTTTCACCAATTTCTCTAAGAATAAAATAAAATGTTTTCAAAACAGTTCTCAGGGTTCTTTGTGAACGCTTCCTGTTTATTTGTAAAAACTCATGTTTATTTACTACCCCCTTGACCTACTGTCACAGCTGTTTTTTTGTCTTCTACACACTTTCCCAGCTCTTCCTTAAATACTCCTATCTCGCTGAAGTGCCCCTTATGCAGGCATCCTTCTTTAAACTTACACTTATTGCAAACTGATCTATATTTTCCCCACAGAATGCATTGTGTTTATGATATAGGACCTAGAGGAAAGCAAGACAGAGGTGATGACTTAAGAAGTTAATTAACTTGATAATTTCTGCTATCGTATTTTTTAAATATGTTTTCATTGATTTTTTAGAGAGTGAGAAAGGAAGAGAGAGATAGAAACATCAACGAGAGAGAAACATTGATCAGCTGGTTCTTGCACGTCCCCTACTGGGGATCCAGCCTGCAACCCAGGCATGTGCCCTGACCGGGAATCAAACCGGGACCTCTCAGTCCATGGGAAGAGGCTCAATTTACTGAGTCACACCAGCTGGCCTCTGGGGTTTTTTTGTTTGTTTTTTTGATTTATTTTTCTTTACTGATTTTAGAGAGAGAGGAAGGCACTACCCTGAAGCCAAAACCAGAAATCTAGAACACTTAAAAGATAATCCCAGAATGGTTTGCAATTGTGGGTTATAATTATATGGAGTTATTTTTTTCCCCCTTATTGATTTTAGAGAAAGAAGAAGGGAGAAGGAGAGAGAGATAGAAACATCGATGAGAGAGAACATCGATTGGTCACCTCCTGCATGCCCCTCGCTGGGGATCAGGCCCACAACCTGGGCATGTGCTCTGACCAGGAATCAAACTGGTGACCTCTTGGTGCATGAGTTGACACTCAACCACTGAGCCACACTGGCCAGGCTGAGCTCTAATTTTTTTTAATGTATTATATATAGTCAAAAAAGTTGGAAAATGAGCCATTTGATCATGAAAGAAAGAAATATCAGCTGATAAAAAGGTAGACTGGCAAATTGAATATGATGTAGACAAATTGCATAGTTATCAATAAATTAAATTTAATTATACTTTAGAAATGTAGTAGAGTTTATGTATTACTCTTATAAAATTCACTTAGATTAATGTGGAGCAAATATTTCTCAGTAAATTGAAAGTGATGTCTTTAAATGCAAAGTATCACTCTGCATTTGGATAAACTAGTCTCTTTAACTTAAAAGTCACTATTCATATCTGAAGTTTCTAATAATTCCCTTGGCAAACTAATTTAAAGAATAAATGAGCTTCAGATAAATTATTTAAATGACAGTTATAGAAATGAAGCTGGGATAACAGAAAATGAATTTTGTTGGTGTTACTGGAGATGGCTTCAATTAAAGGAAAAAAGGACTAATATACCAGTAGATAGTATTATTAAAATAAGTGAAATTAAAATTGGAGCCATGGTTTGATCTAATTTGGAAACATACAATATTTGTTCCTAAAATATATATGTGGTGTACCAGAAACAAAAATCTATCCAAAATTATTAAAGTTTTGAGAGGTGAAGGTCTACTTTCTGATACATTTTTTGGGGGGAAATTAAGTTTGATGAATTAATAAAACCATGAGTATGACTGACTATGTGGAAGCAGTAAATGATTAAAAGTTAGGCTACACTTAGTGGCCAAATCTGGAAACTGAAAAAATTGAACAGCCTTTAACTATACTAGATGACAAATAAAAAACAATTCAACTTTATTCATTTCTTGATTTCTACAATATTTGTAAATGAAATACCATAAATATTAATTAAGAGGAGCATTTTGGGGACTATTTGTATATATGTCTGTATACGTTTGCGTTGGAGTGAAAAGATTCAACAGTGAGGTAGAACTAAGATTGCATTAAAGGACTATGCATTGCATTACAAGCACACCTAAAATTAAACATACAAATAAAGTGAAGTCTAAAATATATATATCATAAAAACACAGGAAGCATTAAAATTTGCTAAATGACTAAAGAAGAAAGGATATCCTAAAATATTTTCAAAATTCAGATTTCTGTTGTGTGTACTTCCACTTTGTTTAATATGAAAACTCGTATTGTTCTCCATTTTGTGAAAATGAAGTCAACCCATATTCTAAGTTACTTAGTTTTAAATATGAATTTTTACGTTTTTATTATAGCAACAATAATATTATCAGGACTACACACTATAGGGGAGGAAAATACTTTATATACCCTTCTAGGTTCTTCTGACTATTCTAATGAATAAATCAAAATGAGACAAATTAACAAGAGAAAATAACTGAATTTAATTTCATATATGTACATGAGAACACAAGATACATTAATGATTCAGGGACAGAAAGTAAAAATTGAAGTGTGCATGGCATCCTGAGCCAAGATATAAAGTAAGATGCCTTTGGGCTTCTGAGGGGAGGAAGGTCATTCACAGGACAATAAGAAGAGCAGATGTTCAGCAGTTAGAAATATGCCCTACCCTAGATAAGTTATAAAAAGTTATTTCCTGTGATAGTGTTATTATGGGCAAGTCCCCCCAATTTAAATTCTTTAAAAGAGAGGTACAGGTTTCTCTTGAACCCATAGGATCTATATTGCCTTCACTTCAAAATAATTGACTTTCCAAAGTAACACATCCTAGGGATGTATGTTCTGAACCCCTTCCACACACACACACATACGTGAGCTCCCTGAGATGTTGAAATTTATCATTAAACTGTGCCAAAAAGTCCTGACTCCAAGGATTAAGTAGCAGAGACCAGGGTCCAGTTCTTAATTCACAGATGGTTAAGTTACAGTAGATGGTAAATCCACTCTTCTCCAACAAAAGTGCTCTGAGCCCAACTTCTGAGTAATCATGTTCAATTGCCCTAAAAAAGAGAATTGTTCCCCTATGATAAATCTGGTTCCATCCTCATTTTCTTCCAAAAATGGGGTTCTTTGAAGATAATTTTAGTAGGAATTCCCAATCACTTCTTGAAAAATTGAGTCTTTTAATGACAACGTTTGGTGTGTGTTTCAAAGTAGGTCAACTATATCACAATATATACACTACATTATTCCACTTGTAGGCCAATTAGAGGCCAATCCAAGTTAAATTCACAATATCTAATTATACCAAGTTGAGTTGAGACCCTTTCAATTTGAGATTACTATGATCATTGTAGGTTTACCTTACAATCTGTTTCAATTTACCTCTTCTGAGCTGCTATTCAAGTAAGAAAACATATCCACAAGTATAAACAATTGTTTATAGCCGTAGGAAAGACTAAATGCATGGAGAGAAAATAAACTTTTTTCACTGCATTATTTCACAAAGACTCAGAGGTACAACTATTATTCAAGTAAAAGGAATTAATAATGTGACCCAATTGTAATTTAGCTTCACCTAAAACATCTGTATTGATTATGTATTATTTTCAAACAAGAAAAAAAAATGAAAGTTCACTTTTGTGGAAATAATGACCTTATTTAGATTTTCCCTCAACCCTTCAAAAAAGATGTGATTCGCAAACAGAGGGAATTCTCTTGCAAGATTAAAAAATATATATTTTCAGCCCTGGCCAGTTTGGCTCAGTGGTTAGAGCGTCGGCCTGCGGTCTGGAGAGACCCGGGTTCGGTTCCCGCTAAGGGCACGTACTTCGGTTGCAGTTTGTCCCCGGCCCTGGTTGGTCGTGCGGGTGGCCGCCACTCGATGTGTCCCTTCACGTCGATGTTTCTCTCTCTCTCTCCCTTCCTCACTCTCCCTCCCACTCTATCTGTACAAAAAATGGAAAAATATCCTCGGGTGAGGATAAACAAAATATATATATATATATAATTTTCAGATGCCATGTTTGTTAAGTTTCAAAAATCTTATGACACACTTAAGGATCCTTATGTTCATGATGTTACTACTAAGATTTCAAAATATGTCTTCCCTAAATACGTATTCTCTTATTTTTATAGGCCTTTACATTGTTTACTTGACTCATAATTTATAATTACATTGGTATAATCACCCCTTTCTATATGAGTGTCAATGAATAAAAATTTGTATCTGTAAGATGTGTGAAAAACAATACAAACACACATCACTAAGAAATAAGATTAACATTTTAATATATAAATGTACACTCTATTTTTTCCATAATGTTAAATTTGTTTTTAAGCATAAGTATATAGTGATCACACTAGACAGTTTTTTAATCTGGTGTTTTTCACTTAACAAACAAACAATTTTAGAAATATGTCATAAACAATTGACAATATACATTATTGCCATGTGATTTTGAATATTGTACAAAATTTTATAATTTTGGTTTGTTCACTATTAGTTGCTCTTATGAATTATTATTGTACATAAACCTTTGGTAAATTTTCATAATCCACTGGTTTAGTTACTAAAAGAGGATTGGCTCAATTAAAGGTACACAGGCTTAACATTTGAACCCCCATAGTGCAGCTCCAGCTTCATCAACAGCACGTGGCAATATCTATTTTCCCATAATTAATATTTTATGTGATAAATAATATGGTTATATTTTGGTTATATGTTTCAATAATTATAAAAAAGACAAGTTAACACATTTCATCAAAAGTGACAGGCCTGAAGCTAAACAGTCAACTCAATGAAGAAAGTCTGGGTGTGTAAATTGTTTCCACAACTTTCTCAGTCTGTTCTCCTGTCATCAATTCCCTGCATCCCTGCACATGCCTGCACAAATGCGTGCACACACACACACACACACGTTTAAAATGGATATGCTTCATTCAACAAAATATTTCACTTAGAGTTGGCCATACTGGACACAGATAAACCTAGGTCTGAGAATGCTATAAGACTCCCTGAGATTTTGCCTAGTGTTACATATTTGCTATTTCTTTTAAAGCATAATTACAAAAGGTTTTTATGAAGTCTTTTTATGCTTGTGATGTGCCATCTAATTTATTTTATTGTTTAGTTTTTATTTGAAGTCTAGCTTTTAAGTCTAGATTCACAGTTGAAAAATGAATACACAAAAGAAGTCCCCTCAGTGACACTGAAAACAACACAAAATGGCTGAACTCAGAGATGCTTAGTGATGAAAATATATTTGTGTGTGTCTAGAATCATTAGTTTTGTGATATATATGTGTTTTTTTGATGGTGGTTAAAATACCCACAGGTCCAAAACATAACTTTCAACAAGCTCATGAATAGGTCACAAAACAGTAGAACCAAAAAGCAACACTAAATATTAAAACTAAAAGAGAAACCTCTATATCTACCAGTCTTGCCTTTTTCTTTGAAGTGGAAGACAAAAGACATTAAGAAATTACTTATACTGACCTCTACAACCCAGAGAGAAATTGGTCTTTAAAATTAATTCTTCTGACTTGTATCTAAATACCCTTATTAAATGGCATATGGAATATAATGTACTTGTCTATGGAAAAAATCTGCATATCATATTACAATTCAAACTTATATAAATTTCTACAGAGGAGTAACAGAATAATCAAGGTGGCATTTTAAAGCTTTTGTTTCATAAAAAGCAACATTAAATAATAGTCTCAAAATCTTGTATTTTGAGTATTTTCAAGACCTCCATTTGGCTTGAAAATTATAATAATATTCTCATTTTTCAAAGCCATATTACACATTTAAAATTTTCTGCTATAAAGATAGCACTTCATTGCCTAGGGAATATATCAATTACCAAGTTTCAATTGATCACATGCTAATAAATTTTAATGCTTGACCTGTAATATTTTCAGCTGAGTTTTCCGTCTTAGGAGTTCTCTGGTGCCTAAGGAGAAGGACATTTGCTATTAGAAAATAAGGGATCCAGGAAAGATTTGTAAGAATGTTAATGTCATGCTCAGAATTATTCTGCATCTTCTGCTTCTATCAGGATCTTTTTTTATTCTAACATCCCAGAGTAATTCTCTTTTTTCATTTCTCTACTTGAGAGCAAATATGTAACAGTCAAATGGGAATAAGAATAATGAATCCTGAATATAACTCCTGCCTTAACCCATAATCAAAGGAGTCTCTTTGGGAGAATCATTTACCAAATCTGGACTTGAGTCCCATCTAGATATAAGAAGCTGTCATGGTCAAGCTGACTATTGTATAGTAAATAGCCTAATAGTCTTAAATGATTAATATTTAGACCCACTTTTTATGTTTTGTGAGAACAAGTCCTTCAACCCAGTTTGCCAGAAGCAAACTTTCTGGCAAATTCATCTTTCTGGAGAGTGTGGCAGACTAGGGGTTACTTCAGAGAAATAAAAATAAAAATAAAACATTCCGTTTTGACATACATAACTGATGTAATAAGACTACAGATGAGAGAATTATGCAGTGTTGGGAAACAAAATTTTTCCAAATTATCTTAACTCTTCTATTACCTCCAAACTAGAGTCCTCTTGCCCACAGAGATGATACCCTTTTTATCTGCTACACTGAGGCAATGAGGCTGAGTTACTGCACAGAATAAAAAGTTTTACAATGATAAGTTAAAAAATGTATCCCTTCCCTTGAGAAATGGTGAAGAGAGGGAGCGAGTGAGACAATCAGAAGTAATTACTCATCTTCTCCTTCAGGGCTTTGGTTTGGTAAGCAGGAAATATATTGGATCTTAGAGCTAAGAGGATGGGTGGAAGGGACATACCATCTCCTCCCCTGTTCAGGCAATAGACTGAATGCAGCACCAATGAAACTGGAATGCAGCAAAAATGACCTGGCAAAATTCTGTGGATTACCCTAGCCGGTTTTCTCAGTGGTTAGAGCATCGACCTGTGGACCAAAGAGTAGCTGGTCCACAGCACCATGTACCTCAGTTGCTGATCTGTCCCCGGCCCTGGTCGTGGTCGTGTGGGAGGCAACCAGTTGATGTGACTCTCTCACATTGATGGTTTCTCTCCCTCTCTCCCTCCCACTCTGTCTAAAAATAAATAGAAAAATAATCTTGAGTGAGGATTAAAAAAAAAAAAGAATTGGTGGACCTGAAATTAATTTCCTCCAAGTTACCCTTCATTTTCATGAGGCATGGATGCCGAATTCCTAGGAAGTTATTTGTGTGGGGCCCAGTTTGTCAGAATATGAACCGGAAAACTGGGAGACAGCTGCACACAAGCATGCACGGAGCAGTGCCAAGAGACTCCCCTGCAGTAGCCAGTGCAGACCAAAATGAGCAGAAGCAGCCGGAGAGAGCCCGGGGCCCGGCTGGGGGCCGAGAGCCGGGGGCCCGGCTGGGGGCCGAGAGCCCTGGGG
The DNA here is from genome assembly GCF_014108415.1 of Molossus molossus. Taxonomy (NCBI): domain Eukaryota; kingdom Metazoa; phylum Chordata; class Mammalia; order Chiroptera; family Molossidae; genus Molossus; species Molossus molossus. Next base: position 23,578,677 of record NW_023425344.1, read on the forward strand.
GCCGAGAGCCGGGGGGCCCGGCTGGGGGCCGAGAGCCGGGCGGGGGGCCGGCTGGGGGCCGAGAGCCCTGGGGGGGCCCGGCTGGGGGCCGAGAGGCCGGGGGGGGGCCCCAGCTGGGGGCCGAGAGGTCGGGGGGGGGGACCCGGCTGGGGGCCGAGAGCAGGGGGGACCCGGCTGGGGGCCGAGTGTCCGGGGGCCAGGCTGGGGCCGAGGCACCCACAGCAGAGCTCAGCAATAACTCCGAGACAGCAGGTGCGTGAGGGAATCAAGATCGGTAAGTCATATATCACGATATAAATCTCCTCTGCTTCTTTCCTCCAATGAAGAAGGAAAAAAAAGAAAAGAGGAAGCAAACTGCCTTTTAAAATCCACACAAGATTCAGCAAGAAATGGAACACTGTTCATCTGAACGGAGGGTACCGCCGGTCTCACTCTCCTGCAGGTGGTTACACGACGGTCTAGATTATCTTTAAATGTTTGTTCAATTTTAAACTTCTATAACAATTTTATTTCAGTGTTTTAGGGTTGAAATGAAGTTTGGATATAAGTCTTGTCCTTATAAGATTAAATCTTATTTAGTAAAAATCAAAGGCAAAAAATAAATAAAATAAAATACCTGCAAAGTTAAATATCAATGAACACAATAATCAAGGGAACTTAAAAGACATCAAGGTATAATACTTATTATTTAACATTAGAAATTGGTATATTTTGATATTGAAATAATTTATTAAAATTTGATGTATTATATACTGCATTTTACAGCCTTAAGATACACTCTGATATATCTGGTAATTTTTGCAACTAAATACTGTATGCTAAAAAATTTGTTATGTAGTATGGATACAGAAGTAAATAAAATAAAAGAGAAGTCCTGTCCTTGTGACACTTACAGTCTAAGCTTAAAAGAAAAGAAAATAATAAATAAGCCAAATACATTATAGGCAGGATTAATGTTTGGGTACTATTCATCACAGAAAAATGTCACAAGCAAAATAGTTTTGGATGGATCTGGAAATGTGGAAACTAATAATGAATACTAGGATGAAAGAGGGCTTTTGAAGGGGAAAGTTGTGGGAGACTAAAACGCAAATATAGGTAATGGCCATAGTTTGCAGAGTGTTGATTGTTGGGCTTTGCAGTTGCATTTTCGTAACAAGTCCTGTGGAACCGCTGAGAAGTCCCAACATTGGAGTAACATATTTTCTTTTTTTTTTTTTATCCTCACCCGAGGACATTCTTCCATTATTTGTTCAGGTAGAGTGGGAGGTGGGAGAGAGAGAGAGAGAGAGAGAGAGAAACATCGACGTGAAAGGAAAACATCAAGTGGCTGCCACCCGCACAACCGACCAGGGCCGGGAACAAACTGCAACCGAGGTACGCGCCCTTAGCGGGAACCGAACCCGGGTTTCTCAGGACCGCAGGCCGACGCTCTAACTGCTGAGCCAAACCGGCCAGGGCACATAAAGATTTTCTTTAGGAAGAGTCTAGCAAGGCCAATGAGGAGGGAGTGGAAGCCTGTGCGAACTACTAGAGCCCCGGGAGTCAGAAAGAGTTGCGTAGCACTGCAAGGCAGGTAAAGATCTTTGTGTAGTGTTCCCCAGAGACCCCTGAAAAAGTGGCTGCAAAAGAGGGACTTTCTCTATTTGGCCCCAAATCTTGTAGGAGTGGCAGTTTGGGCAGGAAGGAGGAAATCTGGAATATAAGGAACCAACTTGGTCCCCTATTTAGTCCTTCATTTCATTCACTCCTTCACTGTGGTTTTCATTACTGTTTTTTGTTGTTGTTGTTGTTTTTGTCCCTGTAATGTACCAGTTATATAGTGCATGGTAAGAATCCCTGAGTGATAAACCAGGATATTCCTTACCAGAGGCACAAAACCCACACAACGTCCTGTTAGTGGAAAGGAAAAAAAGGGTAAATGTATGTATAGAAGCAAAAGAGGCAGAGAGAAGACATGATTTACTGTGCCTCCAGGAGGCAAAACATAGTTAGAACCTTATCTCCTATGAATTTATGGTGAAATTTAGTTTTTCAAAAATAGTAAAAAAAAAATAGCAAAGGGGGAGGTAAAAAGAGCCCGTGGAGGAACAGGACGAGTAGGTAAAGAACAAGGGGTTAGGAGAGGGCAGCATGGGTGAAGAGAAGCTTGGGGGCAAAGGTTTATACTCCAGTGTGTTGAGGATAACAGGTTTGACTAAGACAGTTGCTGAGGGAATGAAAAATTAAGCTTTTCCAAGGAAGTATTGACAATGCATAAGGACTAAGTCCTCTGTAGCAAACCCAAACATGCTGGAGTAGAATGAAGACCTTCAACCTATACTTAAAGTACAAGGACTGGATCATGGGCGGTGATAGCAGGCATGAAGATTTAAATATAGAAGTCAATCATACAGGGAAGGAAGAAGAATTTTTTTTTTTTTTTATGTTTAGAATTAACTGTTTTGCCTGGCCTGTGTGGCTCAGCGGATGAGTGTCCTCCCATGGACTGAGAGGTCCTGGTTGGATTCCCAGTCAGGGCACATGCCTGGATTAAGGGCTCGATCCCCAGTGGGGGGCGTGCAGGAGGCAGCTGATCAATGTTTCTCTCTCACATTGATCTTTCTCTCTCTCTAAAAAATCAATAAAAATATATTTTTAAAAAAGAATTAACTATTCTAAAATTATTTCATTCCTCCATAGTCAAAAGGACTGAAATAAAATTAAGTGAAACCCCTAGCTAGACTTGACAGTGAGATAAATAAGCTGTATTTTGTTCTTTATTATTATATTTTGCTTTGCATTTTTTAATTGAGAAAATACTTTTGTTTAACTTTTTCTAAAACTACTATAAGTCTTTCAAATTATATTACTGTGTTTTATATTATAAATAGATTCCCTTTTAAGTAAATACTTCAGGATATCCCATGATCTGAAACATGAAGTATTTTCTAGTTGTGTGTGTTTGATTTTTACTTAACCATGTATCTTGAAATTCATTTTTTTTCCTTAGTAGTAATTCTTTTCACATTGAATGCAAATATAATTATATAAGATAAGGCATAAAATACAAAGGAGATTTCCTATAGCTGTTCATACTGGAAGAAAACGTAGGCAATTTAGAGTTTAAATCCTCATATTACAATTAGTGAGACTGTCCAGAGAGCATTCTACGGGACAGAGTTGTTCAAAGGTGGGACTGAGCTTTAGAAGACAGAGAGTTCTCTGCAGAGAGGAACAGAATGTATTTAAAACATTTGGTGACAATTAAGAGTGTAGAACTCTAAGTAAAATTATTTGCTCAACATTACTCAAGTGACATAAACCTGGGTATTTTAACTTCCCAAACTCTGTCTGCCTCTTAAATCTTTAATATTAACCAAAGTTATGACAAAATTTTTTGTTAAGAAATGCTTACCAGCAAAAAGTGAACACAAGTCCCCAAATAAAACAATTTTTCTTATCCAGGAGTTTCGTGAGGTTTGAGATAAAGCATAGTCATTGCATTGGCGTTCCATTTGTCTTTGTGCCATAGGATATTTTGGGTCTAGGAGTCAAAAGTCCTTTAATGAAACTAATTGCGTCACATCTAGATCACCCTTTTACACTAGAATCCTGTGTTACTGTAGTTATTCTTTTAGAACTTGACACATTGGAGCAGAAAGTTTTGGACTGACCTGTTCTGAGATGTTCTTGGGCTGACTTAAACCTCCTGAGGCTAAAGTAATGGGCATAGGTCTGCCGGGGAACTGCTAAAATTGTCTCCACCAGCTGTTCATTTTTATTGGTCAACCACTAGCCTGAGAGCAGAATAAACTGTGGGGCAGATGCTTAGAAATCTTTTACTTCCTTTAGTCAAATGAGCAATGCAGGATTGAAGCATGCTAAGTCAGTTGATAACTGTCGGGGCAGTCTTGAAGTATAATATCAATTCTATATAATTTCAGTATAATTTCAATATAACAAAATTATTCATAACTTTTTTCCTACTCATTCAGTTAACAAATATTTATATACCTTTTCCAGGACCTAAGAATACAGTGGTGAAGCATGTCATGTTAATAGGGGGAAACACTCAAAATCACACACACAAAAAAATTAATAAGTGATCTGAAGTGTGCAAAATAGAGTGATGTGATAGAGAATATCAGAGTTGTGCTTTAGCTAGATCACTGGGGATTTCTTTTTTCTTTATTATTATTATTTTTTAAACATTCATTTTTTTATCTTCTTGTTTATTTATTTGTTTGCTTGTTTGTTTACTGTTAATCCTCACCCTGGGATATTTTTCCATTGATTCCTAGATAGAGTGGAAGGGAGGGAGGGAGGGGGAGAGAGAGAGAAACATTGATGTAAGAGAGACACATTGATTGGTTTGCCTCCCTCAAAAACGTGACCCAGCCTGGGGATTGATCATGCAACCCAGGTATGTGCCCTAGACTAGGAATCAAACCCATGACCCTTCTGTTCTCAGGCCGACAGTCTAACTGCTGAGCCAAACTGACCAAGGCAGGGAAGAATTTCTTGATATTTGGGTTGAAACCAAAATAATGAAAGGAAAGCAGCTGTCTGAAGACCTGGGGGAGAAATGTGGGAGCTTTCCAAGAAGTAAATGTATGAAGTGCAAAGGCTCTGACACAAAAATGTGCTCGGTCATTTTCAGATATAAAGAACACCAGTTCTTTATAGCTATAGCTTAGAGAGTTGAGGTGTCCTTCATGGAAGACCTTCTAAGACATGATGTATGGTTTTATTTTTATTTATAGTATAACAAAACCATTGGATTAATTTTATATAAGCAGGAAATTATATGACTTACATGTCTTAGTAGAAGTTAAATTGTGGGAGGGCCAGAGCAAGCTCAGGGATTCAATAAAGAGGCTTTTTCAGTAAGTAGTTCAGGTGGGAGCTGCTGGTAGCTTAGATGGGACTATAACATTAAAAGACTGAGGGATCTGATTCAGAATATATTTTAGACACTGAACCCACAAAATATATCTGTTGGATAAAGACTGTAAAGGAAAAAAATAGGGCAAGGTGACTCTTAGATCTTGGCCCGAATAATTAGGTGGTGCCAAAAAGGAGGTAAAGTGCGGATGGGTTATAAATAAAAAACTAAGTGGAATAAGTTAGACCACATGATTTCACTTATATGTGAAATATAAAAAACAATGTAGACAAAAAAACAAAACAGGAACAGACTGATGGTTGCCAGAGGGAGAGGAGTTGGGTACTGGGTGAAAAGGTCTAAGAAATTGAGAAGAACAAATTGTTAGTTACAAATTAGGCATGGGGAAGTAAAGTACAGCATATGAAATATAGCCAATAACATTACAATAACTATGTATGGTGCCACATGGGTACTAGACTTATCAGACAGGATCACTTAAAAATTATATAAATGTCTAACCATAGTGAATACCTGAAATTAATATAAAATAATATTGAATGCCAGCTGTAACTGAAAAAGAAAATAGAATCAAAACCTAAAAATGTTGCGATGATTGATAAACATCTATATGGTATAAATTGATTATTAATTATACTACTCTGAAATTTACGGGAAAGGCCAAACTTGATCATCAGAAAGTCATCAAGGAACAAAGGAGACTTCAGTATTTACGTGTTTGATAGTGGAGTAAGAGACAGTAAAGAAACAAATAAAATAGGGAATGAATGAGAAGAAACTGGGTTATTGGAATGTCTCAGAGAGCTGGAGAACATAGTGTTCAATTCCTGTTAGGGGCACATACCTGGGTTGCAGGTTCAATCCCTGGCTCTGGTCAGGATCATGCAGGAGGAAACCAATCAATGTGTCTTGGATGATCTCTCTCACATAGATGTCTCTCTCTCTTTCTCTTTCTCTCTCTCTCTCTCTCTCTCTCTCTCTCCCCCCCTCCCTCCCTCCCCTCCAATCTCTTTAAAAAAAATCAATGGACAAATATACTAGGATGAGAATTACCAAAAAGAAAAGAAAAGGAGAGGAGAGGGGAGGGGAGGGGACGGGAGGGGACGGGAGGGGAGGGGAGGAGAAAGAAGGGGACAAAAATTTATCATTGGTTGGCAAGATGTAGTCACTGGTGACTCATTGAACTTAATTGGACTACATTTGTTAATGATACAGCAGATAAAGGGTTAATTTTCAAAACATATAAAGTACTCATACAACTCAACAAAAGGAAGACAAACAATCTAATTAAAAAGGGGGCAGAGGTCTAAATAGACACTTCTCCAAACAGGACATACAAATGGCCAAGAAACATATGAAAAAGTGCTCAACATCACTAATCATCAGAGAAATGCAAATTAACACAACTATGAGGTATCATCTCACACCTGTCAGGATGGCTACAATCAATAAATCATCAAATAATAAGTGCTGGTGATGATGTGGAGAAAAAGGACTCTAGTACACTGCTGGAAGGAAGGCAGACTCGTCCAGCCACTATGAAAAACAATGTGGTGTATCCTCAAAAAAATAAAAATTGAACTGCCATTTGACTCAGTAACTCTACTTCTAGTAATATATCCTAAGGAGGCTGAAACATCTATCAGAAAGAATTTATTCACCCTTATGTTCATAGCAGCACTATTTACAATAGCTAAGATCTGGAAACAGTCCAAGTGTCCATCAGTAGATGAGTGGATAAAAAGTTGTGGTATATCTACATAATGAAATACTATGCAGCTGTAAGGAAGACAGATCTCTTACCCTTTGAGACAGCATTGAGGGACCTGGAGAGCATTATCCTAAATGAAATAAGCCAGTCAGAGATAGACACGTACCACATGATCTCACTTATTTGTGGAATATAATGAACAAAATAAGGTGATGAACAAAATAGATCCAGAATCATAGAAATAGGGAACAGACTGACAAACTTACAGGGAAAGGGTTGGGGGTAGGAAGAGGTAAACCAAAGAACTGACATGCATAAATGCATAATTAATGGACACAGACAATAGTGAGGTAAAGTGGGGGGAGGAGCTGGGAGGAGGGTGTCAATGGGGGGAAAAAGAAGGGACAGCGGTAATACAACAATAAAGATAAAAAAATATAAATAAATAAATAAATTGCTCTGGCCAGTTTGCTCAGTGGTTAGAGCATGAGCCTGTAGACCAAAAAATCATGGATTCTATTCTGGTCAAGAGCAGTACTTCAGTCGCTGTTCAGTTCCCAACCCTGGTTGAGGTCATGCAGGAGGCAACCAATGGATGTGTCTCTCACATCGATGTTTCTCTCTCTCACTGCCACTATCTGAAGATAAATGGAAAAATATCCACAGGTGAGGATTAAAAAATAAATTAAGTAAATAAATAAATATCTCATCTACACAATTTGGGACTGAGAAACTAATGATGTAATGGTAATATAATCAGTAGAATTATTTTTAAAAAATCTTCCGTAATGTGGCACAAACATTCTAAGAAAAGGATGGTCAAAAAGGGTGGATGTTTCTACATTCTAATATCCATAATCACAGCCACCAGTGAATTCCAGTTCTGATAGACTTTATATTGTGCACAGCTATCAACCCACAAGTCAAACTAATTGAACACCAGGCATCATGTTCAACTTGATACATGTGACTAAACTTCTCCAAGTTGAAACTTAAAACAGCAACTGCTTCCTCTGAATTCAACCTACAGGCTAAGGAAGAGAGACACTCTGATTGTTAGGTATTTAACTTTTTCCTATATTCATGTTCTGTTATTTATGATATCTGATATTAATTGTAAAGAACAAATGAATAAGCTTACTTTTTATTAAAGTAAGATAAATGTAGGAGAGTATACTTAAATGAGCTCTTTCTGGATATTAATCAATATACCATCTGATGCTGAATAAGTCCCAGTAAACAAAAATAGATATTTATAACTCGAGAAGATGTGGTTCCTATCTAACCCCACATTAAATTATAACTGAAGAGAAAAACCTCTCTTGGTACATGCTGATCAAATATTCTTGTAGTTAATTACCACTTATAAGGGATCCTGGAGATCTCTATAGAAATACAACATAAATAGATGTGTTGGTATTTTGTGTAAAAATTTTAATTTAGTTTATTTTCTTTTCAGTTGCTGAATTTTGCTTCTTACAACAAGCTTGCAGTTTCCTTAAAGATGCCACGCTGAATTTATCACATAGCTCCTGCTGCTAAAAAGAAAATTTAAGGAACAGATGGCGTTTGTAGCGTGTGCTTTGTTCATGGGTGAGGGTTCAGGATTTCAGAGAAAACAGAAGATGGGCGACCAAGAATTCCTGCTGTGATTTTGACTTTTGCAATGGTCCTTCACAAGTCAACGAAGCTCACTAGGAGTCACTTTCTGAAGTAGAAGTCAAGAGGGAAAATATTGGTTTTCAATCTTTCAGAGGCAAAGTGTGAAATAATAATGGAGGTTTTTGAACATAAATAGAAAGAGGCTGTTTCTTTACAAGTAAAGAAAACAAATACTGTGAGTTTGGAGTATAAATCTAGCCTGTGGAAATCAAAGCCTTCATTTTCTTCTCAGAACATGTATAGCTCTATCTTGCTGCAATTAATACAAACGCATGTTTCCCATGAAAGCTTTAAACAAGTCACTTTACTTTGAATGTTAGAAATAGAAGAAACTTGAGAGTCATTGTTTTCTAACTATTTTGTTGCACAATGTCCTTTCAAAAATAAAACTTCTACCTTAAATTATTATTTAATTGAGATAAAATAAGAGTTGTTTCATTTACTTTGGAACATGGACAAGCATCCTGTTCTTTGACCTCTGTTTTTGGTCTTTGTAGCCACAGATATATTTTGAATAAGAATATGGATGTACTCAATTAGAGATTTGAAAAAATATTTTTTAAATTATGAAATGTATAAACATGGAATCTATTTATCATTATTTCACCCAGAGAGTTCTATCTTAAATTCATCTTAAGTAGAATTGGTCCTAGACTAATTTGCAAAGAAGATAACATTTGCTTGTTGGTCATTCATTGTCTGCTTGTATTTCTCATCCTTAAAAGTAATCTAAAATATGCAGTGTTTTGTTTTTTTTTTGGTTTGTTTCTTAATATTATTCCTCCTTATTACTGTGTTTTCTTACTTCCATAGGCAATTCCCCACGATCTGGACATGTAATTCCTTGCATTACCTTAGACTTGCCTGATTTTTGACCCATTTCCTCTAGTCCTTCAAGTGGTGAATTCATTTATTTATCCAGTAAAGATCTACTAGCTGTTTACAAAGACTAGGGCACTGACAGTAATGCAAACACAAATAAAATGTAGTTTCTTCTCTCAAGGAAAGTATAGTTGAAGGAAGCAAACAAAAAAGTCAGCAAGAGACTTGAATAAAAGTTATGTTTGAGGTATTTTGTTACCTAAACTCAGATATAGAGCACAAAGCAATCTCTGGGGATTCATTGTTTATTGATGACCATACTATAATTCACTGGGATAGGAATGTAACTGCATTTTGAAATATCAAGACCTTTACAAGGAAAAATGGTAATAATAATTAATCATATATGTAGTTTTGTGCACAGGCCTATTAGGTCAAAAGCTGTGATATAAGATGAATTCATGCAATTACAATAACTCATTTCTATCATTTCCCTTTTGCTCCCTTTATCCTTGAACCAATGCCATTTCTCTTCACAGAAGCAGAGAACAGAAATCACTGGAATTGTGATTTAGGTCTAGCCATAGGACTGAAGTAGAGGTCTTGGAAGGATAATGTGTAAAACTATTGTTTCTTTCTCGATATTTGTTCTTTAACAAGTGCCTTAACACAAAGGAGTAACTGGGCATTTTGATTATTTTGCCTATAAGAGATGGAAATGAGAGGCATAAAGAGTGAGTAAAGGAGAGAGAGAGAGGGGGGGGGGGAGAGATTTGCACAAATGATATTTGGTTCCTTGCAAATCTTATATTTTATTGTTGACTGATTATTGTCTTTTTCGGTCTGACAATCAGTGTTTTTAGTAGTATCCTTTATACTAAGCAGGCAGTATACAAGTTAAGGAAAAGAACAGATTTGCTCCTTCAAAGACCAAGCAATAAAAATCTTCAGCAGTGGAAATCCTAAGAAATCTTGAAAACAACTGCTGCCGTTACAAAACAACAGACTATTTGCAGTATATCTCACACTATGAGGGTTTTTGATCACATAATCATTTCAGTAACAAATGAATATACCAATCAGGAAAATATGTATCATTTACTGAAAAATATCACAGTAAAAATATGGGCATAGGCAAATAAGAAGAGTTTGCAGTGTCTAAAAAGGACAAATTGTAGCTAAATAATCTTCATATTTTAGAATGTAAAGCAATCATCTCATCAACATTCTCTTTATATAATTCATGTCACATGGTCTGTAGAATATTTGGAATAATATAAATGAAACAATTAAAAAAAAGAATACATCAGAGACCCTTACTGTAGAATACAATTTAAGGAGAATTACATTTTTGTGCTTAATGAGTTTTTAAACTTATGCTGTGGGGAACACACTGCATTTATTATTAGTTAAAATTAAAGGAGTATTTTAAGCAGGTATCTTTAAACTTTATATTTCTAAACTTTTATAGTTTATACTGTTGCATATTTATTCTTACTTTGGTGTACTCTGGGCTTTCATTCTGGAGATTAATGCTTATGACTTTATAGTTTGTTGCATTTTATGAATTCGTTCATATTCTAAATCATAGTAAAGATGCCTGGTTTCTGAGCCTTGAAGGCTTGTTCCAGTTTATAGAACAAAGCTGTTTTCATGCCTCTAGAACACTGTATTACTTTGCATTTTTATACAGTGTTTAGAATTCTACCCAAAACTTTCTGAGGATGATTCAGAGTGTTTCAACACATGGTTATTTCTCACACAACATGAGTAGCCAAATACAAGTCTAGATTGGGGTTTCTAAAATTAGAGAGCTAGAACTGAACATACTACAAATGCTATTTACTTTGTGTTGATAGAGCAAGAAAAATATGAAAAGAGAAGAAAAGAGTTTATGTAAGTAAATAACCTAATATTTGTGTCTATTTTCCAGCAAACTTTGTTGAAAATTTTAATTTATTCAATTTCAGAATCACACTGTGTAAACACTGTGTTCTGTCTGTCACACTTAACATGATCTCATTTCCTCATTATATTATTTCAACATCTGTATAAGCATTTAATTGATGAGAAAAAATCTCTCTATATAGAAAAAACTATTTCCTACCATTGATCATTTAATATGCCTCTGATTTGTTATTGTCTTAAATATTATGATAAAAGAGTCTCTTTTATGCATAAACCCTTTTTATACTAATGAGAAGCAGTCTTAGAATTCATAGATGCCTTAAACTTGGTTTTCATTCTTTCCAGTTTGCTCTCTCTTCTGTCTCAGTCTCAACATTTCACAAGACCAACTAGTCGTTTCAAAGAATTTTTTCTCCTCCTTTCATCCACTTCATGTTCTCCTTTCTCTTCTGTCTTCATAGAGACTCCACAGTCTTTTTTGGGACCACTCCATTGCACACATCCTAGAATCATTTGTCCCAGACCTATTTTGTCATTCTACTAGCCTGATAACCCTAGTTAAATCCAGCTTTAATTATCCTTTATATGTTCTGTCATGGCTGAGTACAGTTATCAAACCACACACAGACATGCTGGCTGGTTGTACTTTAAATCTGGGGCCGTTTCTCCAGCTCTCTCAGCGCTCTGTGGTCCTGTCTACTCACTCTGCCCTTTTCCAGGATGACAATTCCATCACTTCCTCCCTCTTCAAATGTTTGGTACCTATTCCCTTGCACTTTCTGGCAGCTCATGATTTTGCCTCCCAATTATTTCATTGAGCAGATAGGAACAATCAAAAGAGAACTTTCATGTCTACGTATTCATCTGTTTTTCTCCATTTGCGTTGCCTTCCTTCTGTTGACACATCTGAGTTCATTTCCCTCAGTTAGTCCCTACTCCCCAAAACAACAAAAACCTGATTACTCTCTGTCTTTAACATATATCTATCTATCTATCTATCTATCTATCTATCTATCTATCTATCTATCATCTATCTATCTATCTATCTATCTATCTATCTATCTATCTATCTATCATCTATCTATCTATCTATCTATCTATCTATCTACCTACCTATCATCTATCTGTCTATATCTATTGTCCTAAACTTTTTTCACATTGAATATTTAATCCATCATAAACCCTTTTCGCTCCACCTCAAAATATATTCAGCAAAATCTGCCCACTTACCACTATTGTCCCTGCTAATACCTCTGGTCAGCCCTCCATGTCTTGGATTATTGCAACAGCCTCCAATTTAGCCACTCAGTTTCCTCCCCAGTTCAACATATAGTCTATTCTCAACACAATTACAAGAATGATCCTGATAAAATATGATAGATAGGTAGGTAGGTAGATTGATTGATATGGAGATATAGGGACAGAATTATGTTTTTAGATAAGATGATTTCTTTGCTTAATACATCTGATTGCTTTCTCACTTAGAGAAAAAAAAATGCAGTTTTTCCTATCCCTAAGTCCCTAATATCCTGCCCCCTGATTCTCACCCCAACTCTCTGAATTTAACTGCTGTTAGTCAATCTGAGTCAGCCACTTATGGGCTTTTATTCTGTTTCTCCAAAATACCAAGCAGAGTTTTCCCTCAAGGCTTTGTATTGGTTTTTCCTTTGCTTCCCAAGCAACAACATGACTAGCTCTGTCTTTGTATTGCTTTTCAAATTCTACTTCATCATTAAGGCTCTTTTTTTATCACACAATATAAAATATCAAAGTCTGTTCTTCCTCGTTACCCTTTCTATCGGTTTTAACATTGCTTTACATATTTCAGTAGAACATATCATTTTATGTTCATTCATATATCTTTTTGCTTATTTATTTTTAGCTCTATTAGACTGAGGTATTTGTCTTTTTATTCACTGATGTGAGCCTAGCAATTAGAATCGGCCTTGGGATCTTGTACATGTTATATACATTAATTTTAGAATGAATGAATGAATGCCAAGACTTCTTTGGTAATTACAGCTTGTAGTAGGTGTCATTCTACATGCTTCAAAATCAGCTCCTGAAGTATTCCTAAATCATGATCATCATGATGCACTCGTTTTCCTTTTAATGATCTACCTTCACCCACTTCTGCCCTAAGGACTCAAAATGTGTCATTGATTCACCATCAGGAATCATTCATTTATCACTTCTGTATATTTTCACATGCTGTTTCTACTACCTCAAAATCATATGATCCTTCTTTCCTGGTGATTACATATTCATGCTTCAATACTTTTTCAATTGTCCCCTCATCTGTGTGGTCTTTTCAGTGTCCTGGTCTCCCGGTGCTACTGTAGAATTAGCACACTATTATCATGATAATTATATGAAATGATGGTACATTTTTATTATGGGTTAAATTGTGTTCCCCCAAATTCACAGGCTGAAGTCCTAACCTTTGGTTCCTTAGAATATGATCTTATTTGGATGTAAAGTGGTTGCAGGTGTGATTTGATAGGGTGAGCTCATACTACAGTAAAGTGGGCACCTAATCCAATGAATGGTGTCCTTATAAAGGGAGAAAATTTGAACAGACACATGTACACCTGGCGAATGTCAAGTGAATAGGAAGACAGAAATTAGCATGAAGAAGCAGATGCCAAAGAACGCCAAGGCTTACCAGCAGAGAAGTAGAGCTAGGAGAGTGGCAGAAGGCAGATTTCTCCCCTCTAGCCCTCAGAAGGAGCCAAACTTTCCAATACCTTGATCATGGACTTCTAAACTCTAGACTGTAAAACAATATATTTATGTTGTCTAAACCACCCAGTTTGTGTTACATTGTTCCATCAACCCTAGCAAATTAACAGGTTTGATTTTCCTTACAAATTAGAAATTCCTCTTTTCTGTCTCATTGAACTTTATATAAATCTTTTCTTTAACTCCTATCAATGCCAAAATCAGACAGAGTGTCAATGGAATGAACAAATCTATAAAGGAATGAGTAAATGAATGACACCAAGATGAAAAATATCTTAATTACTGTGGTTTGAGTTAGTAAGACAAATATAAGAAATTGTTGGAGCCCAGCCATTGTGGCTGGGGAATTGAGCATCGCCCCATGTGCCAAGAGGCCACGGGTTCTGTTCCTGGTCAGGGCACATGTCGGGGTGGTGGGCTCAATCCCTGGTAGGGGACATCAGTAGGCAGCCAATCAGTGTTTCTTTCTCATCAGAGTTTCTATCTCTCTCTCCTTCTCCCTTTCTCTCGCTCTAAAATTAATAAAAAACATTTTTTAAAAATGAAATTATTGGAGAAGTTTTTAAAAAATAAGCTGAAGAGAATAAAACGAGGTGGCATTTGTCCCACTGAGGATCTAGATGGACATTTAAATTGCTGTAGCCACATTTGGTTCTACAAACTCTCATCTCTATTTTGACTTTACGCACATGGATCCACTCTCGTTTTCACAGTGGCTTCAGCATTACCATTTTGCCAGAAAATCTGCTTTAAAATAATTCTTTCCTGAATCATTACCTCCAATCCAATCCTCTGTATCTGATTTTCTATGTAAACGTCTGTGACAAATGCCCTGACAGTGCTGTCTGCTCACATTGATTAAGCCTCTTTATTGTCCCTCTTCAGTGTAAATGAATATAATTTGCCAAGAGACTTGCACTGTAGAACAGTGCCTTCTGGATATATGTTTTATACATCTCATTTTAGGAAGCACCGAAGATTTGTTCTGATCTTTCTTTCTCTCTTTCTTTCTCTCTCTCTCTCTCTCTCTCTCTCTCTCTCTCTTTCTCTTTCTTTCTTTCTTCTTTCTTCTCTCTCTCTCTCTCTCTCTCTCTCTCTCTCTCTTCTTTCTTTCTTTCTTTCTTTCTTTCTTTCTTTCTTTCTTTCTTTCTTTCTTTCTTTCTTTCTTTCTTTCTTTCTTTCTTTCTTTCTTTCTTTCTTTCTTTCTTTCGAGAAAAAAAGCCAAGTTTATTTGTTCATTTCTTCAAGTACTCCTGGATGACATCCTTTGCCTGAGATTCTTTGCCATTGTCCTTAACCACCACACAGCTGCAACCAGCCCCTTCACGGGCTTTTCCCTCTGTGCCGACCTTGCCCGTTCCCCTAGTTTCTTGTCGTCGTCAACCTTGATGGGGTTGACTTGGTGTTCCGCACACAGGGCCTCCACCAACTTGGCAGGCACAGGCTCGGCACAGTTGGATGCGAGCACACAAAGGTGGGCTTGGCGCTTGTCTAAGGCGTTGGCAGCTTCGCGAATCCCGCGCGCTAGGCCACGGTGGACGAGGCGGGTCTTCAGCACCTCTTGTCACCTGTGTTACCGTCCCTGACACCTCCAGCAGCGATGCCTCCCTCGGGACGGGCGAGGGGGTCAGGGTAGAGCCGAATCTTGACCGCACCCAAGCCTCCGCCTCCACCTCCACGGCGGGGAAAGAGCTGATTTCTCTCTTTCAAAAGGAGATGGAAGCGTTTTTTACAAGGGGTCAAGAACTAAGTGTTATCAAAAATAAATAATGCCACACACTAGACAGGAGCGTCTAAGGAGAAGTAAATGGTATTCAACGGACCTGCTCTGTGCTGGATTTTTCTTAGGCCACATTTGAAAACTTTTTAGACTGTTGCTCTCGGTAGAACACCAGCAGCATTACTCGAACGGGAAGCATCCTTGTCACCAGGGAGCAGTAACAAAGAATGAGGTTGCCCTAAGGTAGATCATGAAAAAAGATGATTGCTTGGGACTATCCCCTGAGGAGGGTGGTGGAATGCTCACGCCTTGCAAGTCCCGTTTCACTCAGTAAGACGCTTCGTAGGGATTTGAAGTCAGATCCCTTGCTGACCAGAATAAGCATATTTGCCGGGTAATCTCATGGGCATGCATCTGGAATTCTTAGCAACTGTAGAAAACTGTGTGTGTTGTGGGGATCATGGTTATTTTCTTTTACGTCCCATCAGAAAGACATTGCTGACAGATGGTATGTGAATATAGGATGTTAGTATGGGCTCACTGCATTTCTCTTCTGCATCTGATAGGTTCTGCTTAGTTCATTTTATAATTTATGACTTATGACTGGTGTGGCAATCTGCGGTAGTATCGATTTCCTTCCATTTTGATCATGGGTTTCTACATTTGGAAATACATTTATGATCATGGGAGGAACATAAAAGAAGTAGATTGGATGTTTGAAAATAATCATCTGTTGACTTCATATTTTAGGAGAATAAAAATTGAGTACAACTGCATTTTTAAAAAATGCATTCTTCATAGCCCTGGCTGGTTTGGCTTAGCAGTTAGAGCATCGACCAGTGGACCAATGAGTCTGGGTTTCGATTCCAGTCAAAGGGCACATAACTCAATTGAGATTCGTCCCTGGCCCTGGTCAGGTTGATGTGTCTCTTTCATGTCAATGTTACTCTCTCTCTCCCTCACTCCTACTCTCTCCCTCTGCCTCCCACTCTATCTAATGATAAATAGAAAAAAATATACTCAGGTGAGAATTTTTAAAAAAATTGCATTCTTCATAGTTATTATACACCTGAGAATTATATTTCTTACAGAAAACTATTTCCGAAGTTAACTGAAATGCCATATGAAAAGATATGACAAATCTTAGATATTTTTCATATCTGTATAATTATCAAGTCAAAAGTATAGATTAGAGATCACTTATTTTCCTAATTTTTTTTTTTTTTTTTGCATTCTGCATCAACTCCTGATTCAAATATTTTTCTTTAAGACAACACCTAAGCATAAGCTTCTTGAATGATACTTCTGAAAATGTAGCTACAGAATAAAAGCAGCTCTAAGATATTAGGCTGGATTGTATTAACTAATAATAATATGAAATCACAATCACATATAAATGCAAAACAGTGCTGTTAAGTATTACTCAATACACAGGCAACAGTTAATTTTAAAAGGCAGTACTAGTCTATTGTTTGTGTACATACAATGCTAAAAAAAATGTAGATGCCATACAAAATAGGTTTCTGTGTGTTGGGGAGGATACTCCACAAATAAGCTATACTCATTGCAACGTATGGTCTAGTTACAGCGACTGCAGTGTGAGACTTACATGGTTACCCAACCAAACACTTATTTACTTGGCACCCAGTTCCAAGTGGAACAGGCTCACCACCTTGTAAACAGGCAACGTGCCATCTTAACAGATGGTTGTGGGCATTTACAGCCAAAAGACCCTGAATGAACATCAAATGTGTTTGTTAAGGGCAGGAGACCCAATCAAAAACGCCCAAACAGCTGTCTGGGAACCCAGGGTTGAAGGCACCTGCCATTCTTACTTCACCTCTTGTGAGACTAAGTTTCCTTAAACCCCACAAAGGAAGAGCTTGTCTTCTTTCTTTCATAGCAAATAAACCTTAAGAAATATTCTTTATACAGTGAACTATGTATGTGTGTGTTCATAGTGTTTTTCTTGTAAATATGTTCATTTCAGTTACCATCTTGAATGAATGCCCAAAAGAAATAGCACATATACATTTAAATCTGATAGCTGATATTGGTGATATGTATTATAATAATTGTTATAATTATTATTTACAGTCACAACAGTCTCTGACAATAATTAAAAAAATCAACCTCCTATGTTAAAAGACCTGCTGGAGAGGACTGTGTCTTCAACTCTGTATTGGCAGAAAGGAAAATTGATCTAGTCTTGTCTAGATCCATTTACCAGCGCCTTTTAGGAAATGCAACACAGTCTGAGAATGGTAATTATGATCCTATTCTTCAGAATTCTGAAAACCTGATCAACACATATGACACATCAAAAAAAAAAAAAAAAAAGATTTCTTAGGAAAGTAGAAAGAGAATTTAAAATAAGCAATAAAAAATAAATTATAAACAGTCAATAACACATGAAAATATATTAAAGTTTATTTTAATTAAAAGTGCAAAATTGAAACTCTTTGATTAATTACTTTTTATTGATCAGATTAGAGAAGATTATTGGTAAGGACCAGTTTTCATTACTCTTCATGAGACCATAAACTCTACGGCCTTTTGGATGGTGATTTTGTCACACACATTCTTGCACGCACACACACACACACACACACACAGGCAGACAGACAGAAGGGGGGGGGATGAGATATACAGATTAACTTTCTCCAGTTATTTGAAGAACAATGGCAAAAATTAAAGGAAACTTCTTACGTGTTTACATTTCTGTTTTTTATTTGTCTGTTTACTTTTGTAAAATGTATACATTGATATCATAATTTAAAAAATGTGTTTTCAGCTGAAGAAAATTAACAAAAATTCTGTAAGCCACACAAAATTATGAAAATATTATAAGGTTCTAAACACATTATAAACCTTATATAAGGTTTAATTCAATGCTTATAAACTTCAGCTTGCAAAATAATGGTTATGAAATCTAATAAAATACAGATTCCCTAGCTCCACCATCAAAGTTTCTGATCAGTACATCTAGGGAATAAGCCATGAATATACATTATTAACAAAGACTACAGATGCTTTTGATTCCGGTGTTCTCTGTGGAATACACTTTAAGAAGTACTGTATTGGTGAACTAAAAACAAAAACCTGGAGTCTACAGTAGAGTTTTGTTTTGATGATATTTCACTATAGACTCATCATTTTTAAAAGAAACACTCTCTTCAGTGACAATTTCCCCTTAATCAGATTTCTCTGTTATAATATAAAGAGCCTAGAAATACTTTAGTGTATTCATAACATTCAAGTTATACTCACATTAAAGATTCATCACAGTTTCATAACTATTTTTCTACAGATTAGCCTCTGTCTCATAAAGTGTGAGCTTTGTGAAACCATGTATGACACCTCACTTATTCACTGATTAATTCCCGATGTCTTTCACAGGTTTGGCACATAATAAATGCTAAAGAGTATTTGTTGGATTTGAGTGGATAGTTGAAACTGAAAATGAATGAGTTGCTATTAATTTTGTATTGTTTTATTTTTATATAGGCAATCTGTTTCCTTACCTAGATTCAGATTTTAAAAAAACATTTTTCTTTATAAACTACAAAAAAAATGAAATGCAAGTAAATCTTGTTTTAGAGATTAGAAAGAATAACAAAGTACCAAATGTTCTTTTGGCGCTTTTAGTTTATTGACTGTACTGAAAAGATAATCTGTCAGAGGAAGGATGCAAAGACAACAGAGTGGTTTAAAAGGTAGAATTTAAATTAGAGTTCCGGGGTTTGGATTGTAGCCTCAACATTTTTTTTTTTTTTAGTTTGGTGATGACATTGGGCAAGTTTCTTAAACCTCCAATATCTCTAATTTTTTGAATTTGTAAAATGGAAATGATAATATATCTATATCTGTAGACTCCTGCAAGGATAAAATATATTATTTATAATCATACTTGACATATATTAACCACTAAATAAATGATTGTCAAAGAAATCAGGGTGATATTAATGTAGGGTCTTCTATATTCATTATTATAATCTGGGTCTAGAAAGTACAACACTTTCATTAGTTTGGAGTCTGTTGAGTAATTAATAAACCATTGTACTTCAGATAGGTTGCCATATGATTAATGCAATCTATGCTTTTAGCCAATTAGGCTGTTGGTTTGGTGGTTGACATTTTTGAGATTTATTGATGCCCTTTTTGTTCTTCCAATAAGTAACTTTGATCCCTGTGCCCCAGGTATATCCTTGTCCTCATGGATTTTATGTCTATTTCATAGGGAGAGAAATATTTTTAAATAAATAAATGTATAAAAACAAGATTTTATATGGAATATGGGAGATGATAGTAACATATAGTCACAGACAATATGTTATCTCTGTATAAATTTATTCCCAAATCCTAAACTTATGTTTCAAATATTTGCATGTGCTTATGTGTGAGTGTGTATGTATATGTATCAGTTACTTATTTGTAACCAAATTTCATTATTTTTTTTCTATTTCTATGTAAAAGTAAGCCTAAGGCTTACTGCCACGTCTCTGTTAATATAAAACAAATAAAAGGAAATTGCTAATTGGAATATTTAAGAATACGTATAACATTGATTCTAAACTAGATCAAACAAATACTGGCCCGGTCCACTATTGCTCTAGAATAGCAAAGGGAGAGAGGAGCACATGTAAGCTTGTGAAAGTATCTTGTTTCCAATTATGGCCAAAAACAAGCTGATTTTTTTTTTATGATTCCCACATTAACACCCTGCAGTCTTGTACCGTTAGCATGGAGTCTTCCAGAAACAACCTGTGTGTAGCTTCTCACCTCACTGTCATAGATGTTAACGCTCATTGTTTTCATTTCCACCAGAATGCGGTCAGGAGCCATGTGTCTATGGCCAGAGGAGGACAAGGAAGGAGGTGGATGAGATGACAACATTCTGACACATAACCGAGTTTCTCATGAAGTTAGGACTTCAATTAGCTTCATCTGCTTGAGTATTTTTGGGTAGCAATTGAGTGCTGGATATCCAAGATGCCAAGACAAGTTCAAGAAAGAGAAAAGAACCAAGATGAAGATACTAAGGGAATTATTGTTATTTTAAAATGTCTGATGACAAGTTTAATTTCCCCAATGAGAGACCAAGGTAAAGTGGAAACTTTGCTTTCAATTTTAGTCTTTTGCTTTTACCTCATGTAGAGTTTCATATGTTAATGATTTTTCAAAATTCAAATATTTATAATTTGGGAAGCAGCTCTTGGCAGTGCTATCCAAATTAAAAAAGAGATGTGTGGTTTACAAACTGGAATTGTAATGCTACATCCAATATTGTTTGTATCCACCTTTTTTTCAGGATGGCTCCTTAGAAATACTTAAAGGTAATTCAATGTAAAGACAAGAAAAGAATCTAACTGATCTCAAAGTGAGGAAATATTTTTAAAAGGTATCATATAATGTGACAGTGATTAACAGTTATTAATCACTTGGTTGCTATTTAATTACTGTAGGGTCAACATATATCCTTGCCTTGCACTTAATACAAATTATGCTCTGTTCATTCTGGTTCAGGTACTGTGGTTAGTTTTCTATGTTTCTGATTTTATTTTGTTTTAATATTGGCAATTTCTCGGTTGTAAAAATATTATTATATTTGTAGCCTTCTCAGTCTCTCTGTCTTCAGGTTCTTAAAGACTGAGCATACATACTTTTTTCTTGACAGAATTCAACAAGTAGTTTTATATAAAACCTTGTTTATCTTACTAATTCCACAAATATGTGCAGTACTAATATTTTCTGAAGTGTGATTCTTATGTGGAAATGTCTTGGCTGCAAATCGTGACATTAGCTAGCATGAGGGAATGGTTTCCAGAACATGGTGTCTTTTAGGTTGAATGTTGCCAGAAGACTCTGTTTTGATTTCTTTTTCTCTATATGTGGTCCATCCGATGGGCCTCTCTTCTCTGTTATAAACAATACTCGCTCACCTGGGCTATTCTCTTCATCACAGTCGTGTTGGTTCTATTGGCAGTTGTAATAATTGTCAATCATCTGTGGATGTTCTTGCTCAGTAAGAATTGTGATAAACAGAAAGAGTATCTGAGATTGCTAGCTGAAAATAAATTAACAATCTAAAGCCAGAGAACTGAGCAAAGAATTGGCACAAAAGGCTTGTGAATGAAAATAAAGGCTTTATTAATAATCAGTGATCTAGTTTTACTTGGCAACTTCAAATGCTTTTTCTCCTCAAACATTAGAATAAAAAGGTTGTCACCATATGACAAGTAGTTTTTTATCTAAATTGTTTTTAAATACCATTTCTTATTTATTGAATATTTGCAATAGCCAGGTTCTGCTGTGTGTTTATATATACATATATGTGTGTGTGTTAGCTTATGCTACCTTCAGTCCATCCTATGAATTTGATATGATTATTATGTCAACCCGATGCACAAGGATTCTGAGCAGCAGCCCAAAGATAAGTTTCAAACCCATGTGTTAGTATCCAAATGCTGCACTACCAACCAGTATTCAGCAGGAAAGTCGACATATATTAAAATACTTCAATCTATAAAGCATTTTAATGATTCTTCATATGCAACATGACTAATAAAAGTTGATGGCTTTTCTCGACAACTTCTCCTAAGAAAGATGAGAAAAGAACTCCCTGGTTAACTAATTGCAAAACAGTTTATAAAACCATAGCAACGGAATAATAGATTAGATGAACACTTTATAATTGGGTAGGAGGAGGGGGAGATTTGCACATTTAAAATGTAATTTAGGGAAACAGAACTTATGGTATTACATGAAGAGTAATATTTAAATGTTAAATATTTTAAGACCTCAAATTTATATTTAATTCGAAAGGAGAAATGTCTGTCAAGATTAATTTTACTAGCAAAATGGTAGCTTCTTATTTCATTATTAAATAGTAAGAATAATAGTACATTTAACTTTTATTCTCTCAACAAATATTTAGAGTCCCTACTGTACGTCAGTCACTATTCAAAATGTTATTGTTCCAACAGTGAACAGGACAGAAAATACACCTCCACCTAGGAATTTTTATTTTTATCTGGGAAGCAGGTAGAGAAGATAAAGAAAGAAAAAAAAAAGAGAGAGGTACCCTGGCCGGTTTGACTCAGTTGTTGGAGTTTTGGCCTACAGACAGAAGAGTTGAGGGTTTGATAACCAGTCAAGGGCATGGAAGTACCTGGTTTGCAGGTTTGATGTCCATCCCTTGTTGGGGGTCCTACAGGAGGCAATCAATTGATGTGTCTCTCTCACATTGATCTCTCTCTCTCCCTGTCTCTCTCTCTCTCTCTCTCTCTCTCTCTCTCTCTCTCTCTCTCCCTTGTTCCCTTCTACTCTATCTAAAAAGCAATGGAAGAATATCCTTGAATGAGGTTTAACAAAAAAATAAAATAAAATGAGGAAAAGGATTTTCAATGTCAATGCTATAGTAATAGCTAACATTTATTGGGTTTTTATTATGTGACAGACTTTTTAAAACAATAATTACATGTATAACTCCATTTATTTTCAGAACTAGTGTCAGGTAGGAAAAGTTATCATTCATGTTTTTTTTAGATTAGTAACCTCAGGCATATATACATTAAATAGTTGAGGTGAGGTTCAAGTCTGGAAATTTCTTTTTAATTAGTAGACATAATTCTTGTTAGTTTTAAATTTATAAAAAATTGAGTTGCTAAAATAATGCAGAGAGTCTTATATGCTCCCTCTTTTGTTCACTCATTGTTTCCTTGGTTGTTAACATCTGGCGTTGATGTGGTGCATTTCTTATAATAGACAAACCAATATTAATATATTGTTATTGACTAATTAAGAATTAGTAACTAAAGTACATAGTTTGCTTTAGGGTTGTACAGTTGTTTGTTTTTGTTTTTGTTTTTTTTTAATCCTCACCCGAGGACATTTTCCCATTTTTTTGTTCAGGTAGAGTGGGAGGGAGAGAGAGCAACAGAGAGAGAGAGAGAAACATCGATGTGAAAGGGACACATCAAGTGGCTGCCACCCGCATGACCGACCAGGGCCGGGGACAAACTGCAACCGAGGTGCATGCCCTTAGCGGGAACCGAACCCGGGTCTCTCAGGACCGCAGGCCGACGCTCTAACCGCTGAGCCAAACCGGCCAGGGCTAGGGTTGTACAGTTTTATGAGTTTTGACAAATGTATAATATTGTGTGTGTGTGTGTGTGTGTATATGTGTGTGTGTGTGTGTGTGTGTGTATATATATATATAATGATATCATCACAGAATAGTTTTCTAGCCCTAAATATCCCCTGGGCTGTAACTATTAATTTCTCTCCCTTCTTTCTGGTACTCATTTCCCCAAAATGTCATATAGTTGGAATTATATAGTGTCTTGTTCAATCTACTATAACAAAAATACCACAAACTTGGTGGCTTAAACAACAATCACTTCTTTGTCAAATTTCTGACGGCTGAGAAGTTCGAGATCAAGGCACTGGCAAACTGCGTCTAGTGAGAGCCCCTTCCTGGTCCACAGGTGAACATCCTTTTCCTGCGTTCTCATTTAGCACATTGGGTAAGGGCGCTCTCTTTATAAGAACACCTTTTCTATTCATGAGGGCTTGATGCCTATAACATGATCACCTCTAAATATCACCACATTGGGGATTAGGTTTCAAAATAAAAATTTGGGGAAGACATATTTAGTCTATAACAGGCAGTATGAATCCTTGACAGACTGGCTTATTTCACTAAAACAATATCTAAGTTTACTCTATGTATTTTCAGGACTAGAGAACTGATTTATTGTTATAGCTGAGTAATAGTCAATTTTCTGGATGTACCACAGTTCAGTCATCCATGCGCCTTCTGAAGGACGCCTTGGCTGCTTCTGGTTTGGTCAGTTATGAACAGGATGCTGTAAGTATTTATGTGCAGGGCTTTCTCAACACATTTGGTGAAGTACCAAGTAGCACAATGCTGGATTGTGTATGACTAAGTTTAGTGATACAAGCAACTGCCAACTATCCTTTAAGGTAGTTATTCCATTGTGTGTTTCTACAGCATTAAATGGGAGTTCTTGTTTCTCTACATCCTTGCCAGCCTATGGTATTTTCATTTTTTTTTTTAATTTGTTTTTCTAAGAGATAGGTAGTGCTATCTCATGACTTTAATTTCCAATTCTTTAATAATATATGAAAATGAACACCTTTTTGTGTCCTCGTGTGCCATTTGATTTCCTGTTTGGTGAGGAATATTTGCCCACTTCTTAATCAGATGGTTTGTGTTTCAGTTTATTTTCTGTGGTCAAAATCTTAATCATCATGTTACATTGTATAGACGGTGAAACAAGGTAATAACATAGAAATAATTTGGAAGACGAAGAGACTGCTTTAAATTTTCCATAGGAATGTCAGGAAAGGCTGTATTGTGGAAGTAATATTTGACTTGAGTTCTGAATGACACAATTCAGAAAGGAAAATGGTGCAGAGTAGAGCAGGGTTTCATTGATCACATGAGCTACAGTACCCTAAATTGTAAAACAAAGAATTTTTTTAAAGATACACTGTCTGGCCCTGGCCGGTTTGACTCAGCGGTTGGAGCGTCTGCCTGCGGTCCGGAGAGACCCGGGTTCGGTTCCTGCTAAGGGCTTGTACCTTGGTTGCAGTTTGTCCCCGGCCCTGGTTGGTTGTGCGGGTGGCAGCCACTCGATGTGTCCCTTTCACATCGATGTTTCCCTCTCTCAATTCCTCTCCCACTCTATCTGTACAAAAAAAAAAAAAAAAAAAAAATGGAAGAAAAAAAAAAAAAGATACACTGTCTGTTTGCTTGTAGCAATTGTGTAGATAGAATCAATAATCTTCTTGAAATTAAGCCTCTAATATGTGGACTATTCCTACATCTTCTGTGCTATCTGGACTTTGGATGCCTGGATCATTGTAGATACATTGTTAGTGGAATATACAGAAATGACTTATAATTTTGTGTCTTCCTACTTTCAAATCAGTATTTCATCTTTAAAGTTCAGTAGAAAGCTAAATAGTATTTAAAAATATGTATGTATAAAGACCTTTTGACAATTAATTTTTAATTTACACAAGAATCATATCACTTTCATTGTCTGATATTTCAGTTTCAAGCCCCCAAAACTGACATCAATCAATTTAAGCAAAAAATAAATAAAAGCATTAACTGATGACTATTAGACAGATAATAGACATTTCAGAAGGGCCAAAAAACCAGACACAGAACCTCTGTAGTCTGAACTGTTCTCTCCCAGTCCCACCTTCTCACCGGATCAGTGAAGGCAGTCCGGCCAATGGGCCGGTGAGACTGTGCACTGAAACCTGGCCGGGGATCCTGTCCCTGCTGCCCTGGACACCTGACTGTAATCGCTGCATCGCTTCAAGTGTTTTGCTTTGTTTTGTTTTCCCTGCTTATCTTTTGCTTTGAATCCCAAGCTTCAAACCCAGGAGGCAGATACTCTGTTTGGCGGAGCCCAGGTCATGTGTCCATACTCTGGGTGTAAGGAAGATTCAGTAAAAGAGTCAATCACTTGGCACTTTAAGCTTTTTAAATATGACGTAAATGCAGATAAGATAGAAATATAGATGCAGGGAACAAATGGACAAACCTCAGATGGGAGGGAGTAGGGAGTGGGAAGAGAAAAACCAAAGAACTTATATGCACACAAGCATAACAATTGGACACAGACAACAGTGCCATGAAGGTGAAGTGGGGGAGCAGGGAGGAGGGTGTCAATGGAGGGAAAAAAAGGAGGGACATCTGTAATACTTTCAACAATAAACGTATACCAAGATTAATAATAAAATGATCTTATTATTTCTAAAAAATGCAGATAAGACAGAATATTCTTCAAACTTTAAAAGAAGTTCAAGTGTTGAGGGTCCTAAAAGAATAACAACTTTATATAGTGTGCTATATTTTAGAATACATGATTTTTCTAAAAAATATACTCTACCTCTCATTTCCTAATATTATTGTATTATCATAGAATTTTTAATGTGATAGATATAAAAAAACAAAAGAAAGTCCAGAGTAGTGTCCTAATATGTGTAATGGTATATAGCATTCTGGCTCTACCATCAAGAGTTGATAGTTTTCATTAGTGTTGAGTCTGGGCTTGATGGGTTACTTGCTTTGGATAATAAGACCTTAGAAATGTTGTAAGCAGAGGTTTGAAACTGCCTGTGTATTAGGACCTTTCTCTTTTGATAACCTTGGGCAACTTGTAGCCAACATAATGTGGACAAGCTTGGAGAGCCAGCTGTGTGGTACATGACACCCATGCCATTGTCTATCAGAACACGGCAAAGGCGTCGGGGAGAATAGTGACATCATTGGAAGCAGCTGAAGACTAATCCAAATTACCAAATTGTGCACATGAGACATAGAGTATTTGTTGAGAACTTCCAGTCAGGATGGCAGCGTAGTAAATGCGGTCTCGCCTCCTCCCTCAACCACATCAAAATCACAACTAAACCGCAACACAACCATCATTCCGAACCACCTGACATCGAGCTGAATGGAAGTCCTACAACTATGGAATTAAAGCAGCAGCCACATCCAGACTGGTAGGAGGGCGGAGGTGGACGGGCTGGTCCCACACCCAGGAGGACACCAAGGCTGGGAGGGTCCTCCCTGAGGATTAAGGGTCCCCATCCCACACCAGGTGCACAGTTCAGGGTCTCAGTGCCAGGTGGAGAATCCCCATCACTTTTGGCTGTAAAACCAGCAGGAACTGAGGCTGAGGGAGGCTGAGGCTTCAGGAGCCCCATGCAGCTCCTCTTAAAGGGCCCGTGCACAGACTTATTAAGACTTTCTACCTCTAAGCTCGAAGGGGAAGCAGCTTGAGGGCCACCAGACACATACAGGCAAGAACTGAGCTGTTTGGCCTTGGAACAAGGGCTGGAGTGGCGGCTTTCTCTGGACAGATGTGCTGGTGGAAGCTAATGTTCCTTTGGTGATCCCTTCGTGGGGCAGCAGACAGTCACCATATCTGGGACTCCAGCAACCTGGCTCACACTGTTGGCGTCATCCTGGAGATTCCCTGAGGCCCTACCCCACCCAACTTTTGGGCCCACCCAAGCTGTCTCCAAAGGTTTTACTAAAGGATTAGCCTGTCTTAGATCTTGCTTCAGAGTTTCCTAAAATCTGTCAAACAAGCAGCATGGTCTCAGCGAGCCCCATACCTCTGGTTAAGTGGCCCCAGGCCTGGCACTAGAAGCAGCCAGCCTTAGATCATAACTTGGCTTTTTCTGGGCACCTCCAAGCCCAGCACAAGAAGCAGCCACCAGCCGATCACTTTGTAGCTTATGCCAGGTGGCCCTGGGTAGAACACAGGCAGTGGCTGACCTTGCCCCAGAGCCAGCACACGCAGTGGACATCATCAGACCACATCAAAGCACCACCACCCTACCACCTCCACAAGTGACACACTCAATGAGTGGACTCAGTGGGTACCAGAGCCCTGATGAAGTAAGTCTTGCTCTGTG
Organism: Molossus molossus; assembly: GCF_014108415.1. NCBI lineage: Eukaryota > Metazoa > Chordata > Mammalia > Chiroptera > Molossidae > Molossus > Molossus molossus. Next base: position 23,606,598 of record NW_023425344.1, read on the forward strand.
TGATGGGCCCCTACCCAGCTGATCCTCCAAGGTAGTGAGAGGCCAGTGGTCAGTGGGCACAGCCAGTTCTTGCAGATGATCAACCTGATGTGCCAACAGCAATTAAGACTCAACTACAACAGAAGGGTGTACAGTCCATAAGAGGGGTGCACCTTGGGGGCCCAGCTGGAGTGATCAGGGAGGCTGTGCCACTGGATCCTACAGGACACCTACAACAATAGGCCACCCTATGAAGCCTAGGAGACATAGCAACTCTACATAATACATAGAAACAATCACAGGAAAGCAGCCAAAATGAGGAAACAAATAAACATGTCCCAAATGAAAGAAAAGAACAAAACTCCAGCAAAAGAATGAAACAAAATGGAGATAATCGATCAGATGGAGAGTTCAAAACACAGGTTATAAGGTTGCTCAAGGAACTTGGTGAGACATTCAAGGACCTTAGTGAGACCTTCAAGAAACTTAAGGAGACCCCCAAGGAACTTAATGAGAACATCAACAACATAAAAAAGGAATGAAGGATGCACTAACTGGAATAAAGAATAATTTACAAGGAATCAATAGTAGAGTAGATAAAGCCAAGAAGCAAACCATCGATTTGGAATATAAGGAACAAAAAACGCCCAATCAGGACAGCAAAAAGAAAAAATAACCCCCCAAAATGAGGATAGTGTAAGAAGCCTCTGGGATGACTTCAAGTGTGCCAACAGTTACATCATAGGGGTGCCAGAAGGAGAAGAGAAAGAGCAAGAAATTGAAAACCTATTTGAAACAATAATGACAGCCCTGGCGAGTTTGGCTCAGCAGTTAGAGCATCGGCCCATGGACCAGAGAGTCTTCGGTTTGGTTCCTGCTAAGGGCACATACTTTGGTTGCAGTTTGACCCAAGACCCGGTTGCAGTTGTGTGGGTGGCAACCAGTTGATGTGTTTGTCTCACATCGATGTTTCTCTCTCTCTCTCTTCCTCCCTCTCTCCCTCCAGCTCTATTTGAAGATAAATGCAAAGAAAATGTCATTAGGTGAGGATAAAAATAAATAAAAAAGGCAACAATAATGACAGAAAACTTTCCTAACTTGGTGACAGAAGCAGACATACACATCCAGGAAGCACAGACAGTCCCAAACAAGATGAACCCACAGAGGTCCACACCAAGACACATCATCATCAAAATGCCAAAGGTTAAAGCCAAAGAGAAAATCTTAAAAACAGCAAGAGAAAAGCAGTTTGTTACCTACAAAGAAACTCCCATAAGACTGTCAGTCGATTTGTCAAAAGAAACTTTGCAGTCCAGAAAAGAGTGGCAAGAGATATTCAAGGTGATGAAAAGCAACGACCTATAAGTAAGATTACTCTATCCTGCAAAGCTATCATTTAGAATTGATGATCATATCAAGAGTTTCCCAGACAACAAAAAGCTAAAGAAGTTCATCACACCAAACCAGTATTATATGAAATGATGAAGGGTCTTCTTGAAGGAGAAGAACAAAAATATGAACATTAAAGTGACAATTAATACATATCTATCAACAACTGAATCTACAAACAAAATGAGCAAGCAGAACCGAAAAAGACTCATATACTAAGAACTTTGTGTTGCTTGCCAGATGGGCAGGGGCTGGGAGGATGGGTGAAAAAGATGAAAGAATTAAGAAGTACAAATTGGTTGTTAGACTGATGAACCTCAAAGACAAGAGGGAAGGGATGGTGGAATGAGATAAACCAAAGAACTTCTATCTATATATGCATAACCAATGGACACTGACAATAGTGTGGGGAAGGCTGGAGGGGGGCCAGATTGGGAAGAGGAGGTCAATGGGGAAATAAAGGTGGGACATCTGTAATGCATTCAATAATAAAGATGAGTTAAAAAAAGAATATTTGTTGTTTTAATCTATTAAATTTTAGGTGCTTTGTTCTTAACAAATAAGGTATAATAATAGTTAACATTACTCTTTTGCATGTATCGCAGTTGGGCTGTTTTATTCTTTAAAATTGTACCTGTTTCATTGACAGTAAATGGCCAAAATTAATTAATTATTGTTTTGAAATGTACAGGACACATATTGAACATGGTTTCTAAAGCAGCTTCCTGGAAGACAATCTAGTTTTTTTTTTTTTAATATAACATTTGAAACATTTTGTGACTCTTTTTAACAACATGCCATCTTGGCATACTTAACACTTTTCAACATAGGTGATGGTATAAAAACTTTTATTTTTGTTCTGCCATTCATGTATTAATTGGTTTGAAAAGTCAAAGTCCATTTTAACTAAGAAAAAATAAGTGACAATTTTCGATATCAAACAAATTTTAGATCTGGGTTACTCTTAACTAGAGAAATGGAAAATGACATGAACTCTTAAGTGCTTGACAGATCAGTGACTCAAAGCTTTCATAGTATTTAATGACCACAGGGATTGCAGTAGTTATAGTTTTGAAGGCCATATATCATCTACTTTCACCAGGGAATACTGGTCAGCTTATTTGATGCCAGCAAAACATATTTTGAACTCTAAGGAACATGATGGCCTTAATGGCCACTACATATCCCAGTGAAGCAGTTTCTAAACTGAATTTATGTGATTTGTAAATGACTTGTTCAATTCTCTTGTCATGGATGGCTAAAGCATTTTTCCCCCAAGGATTTTCCTCCAAATTATACATAGTGAGGAAAGACTATTGTTCATTATGCCAAACTTGCAATCAATAATTTCTAATATATATAAAAGTGATGTCCTTAAGGCAAAAAGGTGTAGAAATGTGTTTCTCGATTTGCTGTATTGTAATCATGGATAAACTAGCATTAGACAGATTTTTGCAACGTTGTTTATATTATGTCATTGATCTTGTATCCTCGTATTTGATTGAACTCATAATCTTCCAGTCAAGCCATCTTGCAGAATTTAATTTAAATCAGATTATAGAAAAAATGTTTAGCATTCAAAGGCTCATGCATATCAATATGCATAACAGAAAATTAGTTTTACAGATAGCCAATTGAGTCAATATAAATTCTTAGGGATATCATGTGTAGGCTGATGTACTTCACCTGTGCAAATTTGAGCAAAATAAAAGGAAGGGGCTGTGTATTAACCCAATAAAGTCAAGGGAAGTAGGAACTTAAAATAGTACCAGGGACAAATATTATAAAAATAGGACTTGAAATATTTCATTAATGAACATTTATCTCAGCTTCTCCATATAACAACACAATAATACAATAATAAATAATAAATGGCATCTAAACTACATTGCATTTGTCCATGAAAATGAGTAGTAAAAATGTGGGTATTAATGGCCAGAATTTCAAGGAGCAAGATGACAACACAATCATCATATTTGTAAGTCATAATATATTACAGCTAAAGTATTAAGTAATGCATTTAGAAACAAACCCATTTTACCATATTTAGTCTTTAAATATAACTATATATTCAATGTTTACTATAAATTCCTTTGGTTGAAGTTTCAATATAGTCTTGAAGTATAGTTCTACTTCAATTTCAGCTCTTCCATTCTTTGACCTTAAATAATTTATTGAATGGACACTAAAATAATAGCCTTTCTTGTACATGAAGACATAAATAATACCCTCCCTTAGGCTTTCCAATTTAATTTTTCCACTAAAAATTGATTTTAAAACAATGTCTGATCCTTTTAAATAGAAAAGTTTAGTTGTTGATACTGCTGCCTATAATTACATAAATTAAGGTGACTGACAAAACACAGTTTAAATTCTGAAATTTGCAAACTATGACTTTTATTATGTGCTGATGGGATCTGTTACCAGTAATCCGATCAGAGATTTTTATTCCTATGTGTGCAGATGACAAAATTGACATCCAGAATCATCTAGGTGCTTAGCAAGTAGAGGACCTCAAGCTGCAATCCATATCTTTTCATCAAGGTCATTTCATTTTCTAATAAGAAGTTATAGCCTCCTGCTGAATAAGATTTATCTGTATGTTACCTTAAAAGTTCCCATTCCAATGGAGTATTACATTTAAAAATTGAAAGATGGGTTATTTTGTCAATAAACAGAGAAGCCCTATAAGAGTTATGCTTCTGTAATTTTTGATCCATCATAAGTCAGTAATTGATTCTTAAAATATCCCCCAGAGACAATGAGCTTTTCCAATCATAAATGCCTCCTGTGAAAGGAAGATAGAACTGAAATAAGAATAACACTAAGATAGCATTTAAACAACACAAAGCAGGACAAAAATAGTGGTTGGATTGAATTAATGAGTAATAATAGATCAAAGGTGATTGCCTGTTAAGCAAACCAGACAGGTATCTCATAAGAAATTAAATTAAATATGATAAATGTATTTAGAGTGGTATAAAATATTTGCTTTAAAACCTTAGAAACATTAATTTCAGATAATACATTTTTATATTTTATAACTATTATGCTCTGCATATATGTAGTAACACAGTATGTTAATCTGAAAGATCTCATCAGAATAAATGAATGTGGATGGAAATTAGTATATTATACTCTTGATGTAGAATAATTTTCAATGGCTTCATATAGCTAACTAGCAGATATTTTAGTATATTATCTACGGTACCTCAGGTCTTAATCCAAACATTGTGCTTTTTCCTTTTTATGCCACCACGACTCTAGGATGTTTATATTTTCCTGGGAACTTATTGATAATCATCACCAGGACTGGAATGTATAATATACTCAATTTGCATACTAACAGGAACTTGACTTTTAGCCATATCCTACGTAACTGCAAGCCACCATTGAGCGAACATTAAAATGGACTGGAGTACTAGATTAACCTAAAAGAAATAGCAACATTCTGTAGTGTTTCTGAGACCAAACACTTAAGAAATTATTGCTTTATTACAGCAATGAAGTTCTCAGTTAACTCAAATAATAAATTTATTAGCCTATCCCATTTTTCAAAAACCTGTATGCATGTATTATATTATACAGAACAAGTATAATAGACCATGTTTCCCTTGGGAATTTTCAAAAGTTATATTATTTTAATATCAAAATGCATTAAAAGGAGAATTGTTTAGATTTGAGGCCTTTTTTCCTAATTCAAATAATGATTCAGCATCCCACAACAGCAATGTGACCAACTTCACAGGTAAGCACACAATGGGTCTTTATAGTATCGATGGGTAGTTAAAACTATCTGCCCAAGAACCAAGAATGTTAAGAATTTACCACTCAAACTCCCAAAAGTAATTTCTAAAATTCATATCAAGTGCATGATTGTTATAAAGTAATTTCTCCAACACGTTAAATTTTTGAAATAATTTAGATAAATTCAATCCACTAAAATTCCACTTGAGGAATTTAATTTTCTGTGCTTTGGTTACATTAGCAAAAAGGATTTTGTTTGGATTCGGGTTATGCTTGAATAAGACTCAAGTTAATCATTTAAGTACTTAAATGTTCTTAACTCAAGGATTTCCCCTGACAGTCATTTCAAGAACAGCTTTATATTCTTCATTTAATCTATTCTTCAAGAAATGATGCAAAGAAATTTCATTCTGCTCAGATTTTTCTGTCTTGTCACCAAAATGCATTCTGGGGGCCATTTTCATTTACAAAGGGCCCATCTGCTGCATAGAGTCACACACATATGTTTCTCAGCTAAAGGTCAAGGGGTGTTAGGCACACCTCCATAATTGTTCTCAACCTTCGTTAACAGACACCAGTTTTAATGATGGAGAGCCCTGCTTCATCAGGCTTTGCTAAATTTACGCAGGTATGTGATAGGACGAAGGAGCAGGGAGACTAGAAATATGCCTGAGGGAGAATAGGCCCTGATGCTGCCTTCTTAACCCTAAAACCTAGGCAGCATTGACACATCTTCAGAAATACAAAGTTTAGACTTGCTATTAGATTTCATTTTTCAGCCTTAGGTGTGATCGTTTCAATTGAAAATAAACAAAAAAATGACCTGTTGCATGAGGGTTTCAGCAAGAATGTTCCATTTTTTCAAATATAGTTTTCCACTTTCTCCCCACCATTTAAAATGTCAAGTGCCATTCATATGTATGTTGGCCACATTTTTATGTTATCGATTCCTCAGAATCGTAGTTGTGAGATAAGCAGAATACTGATATGATGCAACAGGCTTTCTCACTGAAAACACAGCCACCTAATCCACACTGAGTTCATACAGTTACATTATAGGCACTCTGAATATTATAAAACAAAGGAAGAAGGCACGAAATATTCAAATACCTTATATCTGACATAAGTGTGTGCATGTGTATAGATATTTGGTCAAGGAAAATAATATATACAAGTGTGTGTGTGCACATGATGAAATTACTGCATAAATTAATATTCACCCAATTCAAGTTATAAAAATCTCTACATTGTTGTACTACAAAAGCCACTAAGCTTATCCTAAGAGGCTATAAAATATAAGTATACACACTTCTCATAAGTTGATTACTTTTTGAACACACATATATATGTAGTATACAATCAGGCAGAATATGATGCACTATTTTGGAGAAATAAAATTTTATGGAGCTGCAGAGAAATAAGTAATTATTGCTGTGGAGTCATAAACTTTTAGGTAATTCTTCTTTAAGGAGGTAATATTTGAGTCAAGCCTTTAGAAATGACTAAAAATATCTTGTGGATGGCATTGGCAGTAACATTTCTTTCTTTGTGAAAAAACAAAACAAGCCCTGGCCGGTTTGGCTCAGCGGTTAGAGCGTCGACCTGCGGTACAGAGAGACCCGGGTTCGGTTCCCGCTAAGGGCACGTACCTCGGTTGCAGTTTGTCCCTGGCCCTGGTTGGTCGTGCAGGTGGCAGCCACTCGATGTGTCCCTTCACATCGATGTTTCTCTCTCTCTCTCTTCCTCTCTCTCCCTCCCGCTCTATCTGAACAAAAAATGGAAAAATGTCCTCGGTTGAGGATAAAAACAAAACAAAACAAAACAAAACAAAACAGCATGTGTACAAGAAGATATATGATAGCAGAAATATGTAATTAAATGTATATGAAAGTCCTTTGCAAACCAACATGGCATTAATGATTCTCTATATATAGGAAACAGAGAAAATATAACCAAGAGTAAGATAGAATGGAGCTGATATTTTAATAACAGCAAAACAAAACAAAACAAAAACAAGAATTCAGTAGTAGTTCAAGTATAACTTTTTTATCATGAGGGTTATTAGAAAACATTGAAACATTTTAAATCAAGAGTGGCATGATCCCACTTTAATTTCCAAATACCACTGAATCTGCAGTTTACAGAGTGTATGGGAGGCAGGTTAAAGTCAAGACATGAAGATCACTTTGGATGCTGTTGTATTCAGTTCAAAATATAAGGTAACACGATCTAAGGTAGAGACAGTGGATATGGCAAATATGGACTGACTTGAAAGATACGTTTTAAAATATCATTAAATTGAATACTGCTTGTCTAAAAAGAAAAAGGAGGCCCTTGGAAATTGATTTTATGTGTGATCACAAATATGGAAAATGTATCATTCCAAATTATTATTTATTTTTATTTTATTCTTTGCATGGAGAGGTCTTCCTTTCTACTTTTCTCTACCATATCACTAATATTATATTTTGAAAGTAGGAATGTCATTATATATATGAAAAGTGAGACTTAAGGAAGAAAGAAAGAAAGGAAGGAAAGGAAAGGAAAGGAAAGGAAAGGGAGGAGAGGGGAGGGGAGGGGAGGGAGGGGGAGGGAAGGGGAGAGAAAGGGAGGGAAGGGAGGGGAAGGAAAGGGAGGGGGAAGGGGAAGGAAGGGGAAGAAAGGGGATGGGAGGAAAGGGAGGGGGAGGAAAGGGGAAGGGAAGGGGAGGGAAGGGGAGGGAAGGGGAGGGAAGGGGAGGGAAGGGGAGGAAAGGGGAGGGGGAAGGAAGGGACGGGGAAGGGGAGGGAAGGAGAGGGAAGGGGAGGGAAGGGGAGGGAAAGGAGGGGAAGGAAAGGGAGGGAAGGGAAGGGAGGGGAAGGAAAGGGAGGGGGAAGGGGAAGGAAGGGGAAGAAAGGGGAGGGGAGGGAAGGGAGGGGGAGGAAAGGGGAAGGGAAGGGGAGGGAAGGGGAAGGAAGGGGAGGGAAGGGGAGGGAAGGGGAGGGAAGGGGAGGAATGGGGAGGGGGAGGGAAGGGAGGGGGAAGGGGAGGGAAGGAGAGGGAAGGGGAGGGAAGGGGAGGGAAAGGAGGGGAAGGAAAGGGAGGGAAGGGAAGGGAAGGGAGGGGGAAGGGAGGGAAGGGAAAAGGCAAAGGCAAAGGCAAAGGAAAAAAGTTTGCATTCTTGGTGTTTTAATTATGGGAATAGATTTTGAAAACTCCATTCCTGCCTTGGCCTGTTTGGCTCAGTGGTTAGAGTGTCAGTCGGCCTGTGGACGGGCGAGTCCTGGGTTCAGTTCCCGCTAAGTGTATGTACCTTGTTTATGGTTACAGTTTGTCCCCAGCCCTGGTTGGGGTCGTGTAGGTGGCATGTGTCCCTCTCACATTGATGCCCCCCACCGGCTGCTCTATTCGAAGATAAATGCAAAAATGTCCTTGGGTGAGGATTAAAAAACAAACAAACAAACAAAAAACTCCATTCCTACCCTACTAAAATAATGTACCAACATTAACATTAGTGAGAGTTCTGTAAATGGATTTGGAAAGTAAGACTGTTAATTGCTTTAATTACAAATCTTTTATTCCAGTTTATGTGAATATTCACATATCAGAAATCATATTACAGGGTTGCCTTTAGGTTATAATATAGTGTTAATCCATCATCAATATATTCATCAGCCTGTCCTTATCAGTTAACAGTGTAAAAGCCATTCGGCATCTGAAACTAATACTTTTTTAAATCACATAAAAATTGCCTGTGAAATTCATCTGAAAATATTCTTTGTCACAAAGTTGAATGTGTAAAGATAAGTTTTGATATGGTATCAATGTATCAAAATAACACATTTCATGCTGTGTGATAAAAGTTTTACCACTGTCAAACACAGAAAAAAATAATTCTTTAACAGGTTTACAAGAAAGCAAAACATGCTTCATTATCACTTTGAATATTTCATGAGATCAAAGGAAACATGTTATTTTCTAGGAAAAAATCTGTTTTGTTACTAAGAAAAAACTTGTTTTGGATTAAAAAGGTCAACATTTCTGAGATAAATGTTACATTTTTTCTAATAAAAATTAGAATTTCCAAAGTTTTCCAGCACTAAAATCCACCTTCTAATAGTTCCTCTAAAATTGCATTTATATATATTCGATTCTGAATCAATATTTTGGATGAGAAAATGCATTTTTAAAAAATACAGAACAAGAGAAAATAATGTTATGATACAAAATTAATTCTAGTGTCTCAGATGATATACTGCATTGAGGCGGATAGAGTATGACATATTCTTCATCTGTATCCAAGGCATGCCCATCATTGTGTGGTCTCAGACAAACTATTTAACTCTTCTAGGCCTTTGCAT